>NC_066241.1:11601815-14001815 GCF_024542735.1 Bombus huntii | reverse complement strand
GCAATATTCCTCACAATTCTTTGAAATATCGCTTGAAAGTCTTATAAAGCGGCTAAAATCTGCATGATGATTTTTTACATGAGAATATCGTCGCTAGCGACATGTTATCGTTCTGACAGATTCCCATTGCCATTGTTCCAGTTACCTCGAACGATGGTTACATAAAAGTGACGATAAATGGTAACAGGCAGCCCCTGATTTGGCGATTTGCCATCGCCATCGACATTTCTGTCCATCCTTTCGACCGTTGTTATTTACCAATGCGCACTGTTCAACAATTACCACGAGCTGGTTTAATCGACTAACACAAAAGGCGTATTATATAGAGAGAAAGAGGGAGAATTTTGCGACGAGAAGCACGAGCAACGTGTAAGTGTCGCCACCGATAATAATGGAGCAAGCGAACTCGAAATATCAATCTCTGTGCACCACGTGTGCTATCGCGTTGTATGCTACAGTTGTACCAAGGTGTTATCAGTTTTGTCGTGAAAATTTCCTGTCAATCAGATTGGAGGATCTTTATTGGACTGTGAATTCCTTCATGAAAATTTGTACCTTCGCGAATATTAATGAAGAAATGAAAACTAGATACATAGTTTATCCTGTTCATTAGATATAATATAATAGAGTACTTCGTGGATATTTTGGATATTTAATGAATATGATTTTGGATATTGAATATAACGATAAGATTCGAAAAATTCTAACAAGATTTTAATTAATGTGATTAATCGTTTGTCTTCGTAGAATGCACTATCGAACCAAAGAACAAAAATAAAACGTTTAAAAAGCTCACGGTAACAGTAAATTAAATTTGAGAAAATTAGGTCGCTTCAGCATAAGCAATTAAATTCTAAAAGAATATTTTCTATTTTAATTTGTAAAAAAGACTAATAACGATAATCACTTAGTCTAAATTTAACGCAAAAAGCAGTGTGCAAGATTACCGACGCTCGTGCAGTTCCACCCATGTATGAAGCAAGCCTAAATCGTTCCTCACTATACACGGTTCGTTTGCATAGCATCACGATCCACACTTCCATGAGGTGTATGTGTACGAATAGACATGCAGAGGCAGGAAAGCGTGCCCTTACGCGTCATGGTATCGCAACTGCAGTTGCAGATCGACAAACTTACAGTATACATCTAGACGCATAATCACTAGGGGATTAACCCTTTCTATGTAGTACGTCTCACATATCTACGTAAACCTCACTATGTATATATATGTGCAGTGACTTGTGCAGTGACGAATGGAAAAGAATTCATTGAAAAATTGAGATGGTACAGCAGTACAAAAATGATGAAAATCGCATATTAATAATTGTAAATTATTATATCATGTATTACAAGCTATATCTGAGTAGTAGTACGATATGAAATGAAACAGTGATTCAAAGGGATTGCTTCAGGAATATCATCCCTTTTATAAACGAGAGATATTTAAATAGAACGTGAAATCACAAAAATTGTTTAAATTCTAAAAGTTTCCCAAGTTCTCAGCTCGAATGAAAAAGATTAATTTTTTATGATCTGGTTTTTGACATTACCATGTTTTGTTATTCCAAAATTTTCATTCTGTATGTATCAATTAAGAACAATTATAATTCGATAACAAGTGACAACAATTGCAAGCTATTTAACATTTTCTACAAAATATAGTTAACAATAAAATGTCGAATCCTTTATGGCGTAAAAGGAGAAAGAATTTTTATACTCGAGTTATATCGAGATTCTATCTTTCCTTCGAATACTATGGAATCCTCTTGTTGTTAGAGGATATTAAACGAATATCAAACAGCTGTAACAGAATGAAATAGAATCATGCAGAGAAGCTATTTCTGAATGACATGGTACTACGGTTACTTTTAATCTTATAGTTTACCCTTCGACTCAAGCACTTAACGGCGACCTTGTGTTCTAATGCACACACGTGCTCAGACATCGACGTTTTCAGAAAACAAAGTCAACCAAATTACCCATCAACAATGCATTTCCTTTAATGCCTTAACTATTCAAGCGACCGATCGATAGCTTGCAGACATTGGAGATCCATCAAACAAAGGGAGGACTTCTCTCTGAGAACACTGCAAAACCTAGAATACATCCAGTCCAACAGGATCAGTAAACACTCGGAGAAGTCTTTCGATCGATCAATCTCATTTACAATTGAAGGAATTGAAGAAAAGATTTTTCTGTCAGACATGTTATACTTCACGTTCCGTTGAAATTGTTCAGAGACGTATGTCAACGGCGAAATTTCTACGTTTGGGTTTCATCAGAAAGTTCGATGGAAAGTTATAATAGAAAAATTATGCGGTGTACTGGAAATTTTGCTTTGTGATACTTATTTATAAGAATATTATTCATAGGAATTAGGACACTTATGAAAAATCAGATAAAGAAATCATTAGAAATGTATTGAAACCTTTGGGCTTTTTATTTTATCCGGGATCTTGCAATATAAAGAATCTACATAGATTATGATAATTTCGATCTTCGTGAATTTTAACATTTATACGATGAAATTTTACGATACTTCCGAGTAAAATATAATCAATTAATATATATCCATAGGTTGACAATTATAGAAGTAATAACTGAACCAGTAGCTTCATAGAACGCTATTTTTTCTCGTTACATCTTAGTTCCTTTTTTAGCGAGACTAATTAGAGCAGTCATCTAGTTATTTCCTCTCTTGAAAGAGCAGTAAAACTTTAACTACTTCATGCACTAACACACAACACGATGCTAAATATTTCACAACCTAATGATCATCTACTCAACTTATATCAAGCACTTATAAAAACACTTCACAATTTTCCATCCACCTAGCTGGTTTCATTAAAATCAATGCGTAATTCCTCCCATATGCTTCTGTCGATAGTGATTTATACCTATCTATAGATTTAAAGATATTGCAAGCAAAAATGGACAAACTAAATATCAATAGTGGGTTTTTAGGATGTAATAATATGTAATTAATGTTAGGATTGACATTAATAAACCAATTTTAATGATATTAATGACTAGTTTGACCAGGTATGGAAAATGACATCTTTTAAATGAACTGCATTTGTCGCATTGCAAAATCGTGATCTTTCGATCGCATTGTTCACTAATTAATATTTGACGCTCTAACGTTCAAATTCCAGCACGGATGTCCACCATAAGCTATTCGTGTCTATTTCAAAAAATGGCAACCCAAGATAATTCAGTCCTCTGTTAGAATAACGACAAAACCGTCAAAAGGGGATTTCAAGCGATAAGAAATTGTATTTAACCATTTTTTCCCAAAAATCTATTCTTTTTATCGACACTATGTGCTCGGTAGATAATTCTTTCGTAAAGTTCCAAATTTCTTGCTGCTCCTGAAAAATTTGTCGCTATTGAAATACATCTTCATCATTTTCGATCTGCAATTCTCTTTCCTGTTAAACAGTAATGCCCATGAAGATCGAACATTCCAGCTTCTTCTCCTCCTACTCTTTTATCTACTTTCGACGATTTCGATGGTACAAGTATAACGAAGCTGGCTTGTCGCCAACGCGACTGATCGGAACGAAAAAAGGGGTGTGGGCTGACTTTTGACTTCCGGCGGAGGCTCTTTCTCGCCGACGACGATGTCACGATGACTCCTTTTTCTCGCTCTCTCGGCTCTCGAGGTGATGCTTCTTTTTTAACCCTGAAAACGTGCCAAGACGAGGGAAAGAGGGTGAAGTGCTGGTCGGAGGAGAGGGACCCGGGCAAGAAGCTGCTACAGGGGAAAAAAAAAGATGAGGAGCGAACTGGGAGACCTTGGCACTGCCGTGAACGACGAATGGCAAACAGCGTAGCGGGTCGTTAAGGGGAACTTTTGGGCCAGTGTTTCCCTCTCGGTAGAGATTATACGGATGATGAAAGGGAACGTGCCTCTGACAGGGATTTGAGTTCAAAGCGACCGCAGTAGGCAGTTACTGTACGGGGAAAATGCGTGAAAGTGCATTGTGGTAAAATCGCGTATACTCCATGAAATAAAAAAAGAAGAAAATCATTTTTATATCAGGTTTGTAAATTTGACTAGTCAATAACGACTATTAAATTGTGCCCTATCGTCTATTATTAAAGATATTTAAAAAGACAATTTACTACAAGTTACATATATCGAAAGTTGAAAGAATTGACAATAAAAAGATTAGAACTCTATTATCGGTTGTGAATGAATCATTGGAATATTTGTGTGATATTTTATATGAATTTTAATTTGCACAAAGTTCCAGACAGAATAGCAATATTTAGATAAAAAGAAGTAAATCTTTCAATAATATCCAACTTCTTAAAAATGTAAAAAGGTGAAGAGAAATCGGGTCAGATTCTTGTAAAGGCAAAATTATGTTAACGGAACTTTCGGAAGTTGTAGACTGAGTATCTTGAAATTTTTAATCCGAAATGTAAAAACCTGCCTTGACACCTTGCATTTTGTGAACGTGCAAGAAAGGAAACGAAATGAACTTGCATTGTACGGATTCGCTATTAGATTTCAAGCAGAGTTATCAAAATAGGTTATCAGGAATTTTTTAATCAGCTGTTCCTTTCCCATCCACAAAGTTACAAGGAACTTACTTCTTGATGTTACAACACTTCCAAGTTGGCACTCGCCAATGTTTAACGCCATTGCCTCCAGAATTTAACCCGAATTCGAATAACGGGAAGCTACAAGTTTGAACACTCGGCAGCATAGAAAATTAGACTGGAAGTTGCGCAAAAGTATCGTTCGGGAAAGCAAATTTTGTCGCGATTCTTGCAGAAATAATAATTTGAAGAATTAACTGAATTCGACATTCTAGAAATGCATAGAAATATATAAATAAGAAGCATTAATCAGAAATTATTGGATATATTGGGAAGTTTTATTTCTAAATTTTACTTGTAGCTGTAATGATCTTATAATTATATTTATCAATTCTTAAACAAAGAAATTCTATGATAAAATACATCTTAGACGTTGTATCTTGTAGCTGTGTCGGATAGAAGTGACGAATAGCAAACGGAAAAATCTGCGATAAAGGCGACGTTCACAATATTATTTTCTGAATAGTTTGACGACGTATTAAATCTTTCTAAAAATTGCTAGAAAAAAAATTCAATTCTCAGAATTAGATTGTAAAACACTAGAAAAATATTTCAATTGGAAGAATGAGAAATTTTACGGCGATGGCAAATAAATCTTTTTTGAAAAAAAATCGCAGTCACAAGTAGTACCTGATTTTCTCTTCACGTAATTTACACTTTTACGCAAAACTAATGTTTCACTCTTTTAACATCGTTATTCATAATATTTTATTCGAGAAAATATCACGAAAATTTAAATATCCAATATATTCGAAAATATTCCACGCGATGCTACGAAAATACCGATTTCCACTTGTATTCGTATCGATGTTACGTAATGCAATCGAGACAATGCATCGAGTTACATCAACCGGTGCACAGGGAATTTCGCGGAAGTACAACGCACGACTGACACGGTCGCGTTGAATAACGAGGCCTGCAGTTCTCGCTATAAATGCTTCATTGTTTAAATGGAACGACGCAATACGCCGTTTCCCATCAGCTGCTGAAGGAAGAAAGGCTTCGAATCCTTTCCGTTCGTCTTAGCTCACTCAACCGACGACGCTGCGAATATCGCGCGCGCTTATCGAATTCGTTTTGTTGAGAGCTTTCGAAAGGCTGGTTAAGCACACGATAACAAGCGAACACCATCTTATCCTCTACTTTTCGTTGTAATTTTTTACGGTAGGTCCATTAAATTTTTACGTTGATTGAAATAAAATTGCAAAAAAATATCGAATATGATATTATTAACCCTTGCAGAAAGACGAATTATTTTAATACTTATGTAGATACGTAATGCTTAATAGAAACGTGTCTTTTCTGATGTTTTTGTAAGAAAGATATGAGCCAATAAAATTTCAAAGCAATTCTGCCGAAGACAAATATGTTGTTTAATTAATTGATCATTAATAAACTAGAATATTGCACATAAATATCCTACGAAGTCCTTCGTTAAAAATTTTTATTTAGAACTAATGAAGTCAACAAATTTTTTAATTAATATGTTCTCGTTTAAAAGTATCTTGCATTTTGTTTGAAATGCATTTTTAATTATCGAACAACTGAGAGCGTTCTGTTGTACAAGAAGTCGCAGTACTCAAAGGAAATTGCTGTTTACTCTTTAGCAGGCATGGTTAGTAAATTTACACTAAGAATGCTCTTGCAGCTCTTTGCGGGGAAAAATCGAATTACCGCAACGAATGATCACATTAAAATATTTAGACAAAGGAACGAAGAAAACGAAAGAAAATAAAAGAAGTTTATACTTTAAGAAGATAACATTCAAGCAATAATGTGAAGTGAATTTTACTTTATGTGAGCTGATCGCAAACTTACGAGAACCTGTATGAAATAAATTAACTCGACCTCTGCATTATTAATCTCACACTCAACCTATACTAATTCAAAGCTAAGTCGAACTGATTGTTACCTGAACCATCCATATTATTAATTTTCCTTCTAACACCTATCGATAAAAAATTTGGAACTACTATCCGCTCCATGAAACCCAACAGTTCAAGCAGATATCAATTTTCCATTAGAAAAATTAATGAAATAAAAGAAACTATTATTGACACATTAATTTTCAACGACTAACAAAATTAGTAGCAGATTTAACGTAGGTATAATTAAAAAAATCATTTCAAAAATCACTCTTTGGACAGTAATATATACAATCGCCAAATGTTAGTTTCATTTTATAATGCTAACTTCATTTATTATAACTACATACACGTATACGTATTAAATAATAAATGTGACTTACAGGTAGAAGTATGTATAGTTTGAAAATTTTATTTCACTTTTACGGAATTGTCCACGAAATTTCACCGATATTTCGACCGCGTTCCCAAAATAGATGTGCACATCGAAATTAAAATACATTCCCTCGCTTCAAAAGAAAGTAAGACAAAGGGAACGAAAATAGTTGTACACGTACGTGGAGAAGAGAGACGTTGACAACGAACGTCATTAATCGAGAAAAAGTCACGTCGCGAGCCTACTCGGAATATGGAGCAGAAACGGTTCGTTTCGAGTGCGGCTGCATTTAGGACCGATGCAAATACAAACACAAAGGGTCTGTTGCGCGCGTGGAGAACGAGACGTTTTCCAGCTTGTGGTTGCTCGTGCTTGTTCAACCACGTTCTCCAGAGTATTTTGTGCGAAAGTAGGTGCAAAAAGGAGGCTGAGCAAAGAGTGGATTGCTGTATCGATTTTTCTCCATGAACGTCGCCTTGAGCATTCGACTTTATTCGACAAGATAATTACCGAAATTTCCATCCTCCGGTCGCTTTTGTCGCCTATAATCTTTCCAAACATCTATATTATAGTCATTTTACAACTTTCTGCTAAGGGACCGAAGCTATTCAAACGAACGAGCGAAATATTATTGTGGTTGCTTATGAAGAATGGTTATTAGCTCGTTTTATTACATATAAATGAGGTGTTTAAAGCGGCAAGACAAACGTGAAGAAATATTAATGAGGACGAATAACGGGTAATTATCATTACGGCGCGACATTCTACTTGTAACTTTTTCAAAAACTAATATTTTTTTGAATAATATTATCAATCGAATATATTATAGTTTTATAGAGAAGGCGTAATACACTAGAATTAGCAACAGTTTTACTATAAACAAACACATTTATCGCTTAACATGTGATAGCAACGAATATTCGATGAAGCCAAGCACACAAGATTTGCGTCGGCAATAAGGTTGAAACAATACGCAACGGAATAGCAACGTGTGCATTAATATCAATGAAAACACTAACAAAAATTCTCATTATTTTGTATGATATAGCAAAATATTTGAATACTCACATTTTAAAATTTCGTTTGCATCATAATAACACATGATTATTATGCTTACATTAGTTAAATTTGAAACAGATTCGAAAATGTACGTAGAAGTTACATGACATTTATTGCAAACATTTTTTCTATAAATTTTCTACAAACAAATTTTCTATCATAAATGTCCGTATATTTTCGTAACTGACTATAAGCTTTGAAACTGTCAATAATATTTCTAGACGTCTGCTCATTAATCGATCTCATTAATAAAGTCAAACGCGAAAACGAAGAAGAAACGTATTTACGTTCCGTGAAAGCTAAGGGCGATATTTCGCTGGTCGACGTTCAGATGGTCGATCTAGAATCTAGACGACAGGCTAGCTCATTGTCTGCCACTCAAACTCGATCGATCAAGGGTAGATACCATTTCTCTGGTCTCCTTTACTTCCCTTTCGTAGCCTGGTCGTCGTATTATCTCTCTCGACACGCGCGGCTACGTGTCACAAAACTATTGTGTGCCTTCCCACGCAGTGCTGCAAAATGGAACGAATGCCGAAAGGAAAAAAGGAAACTCGGCAAAAGGTCGACAAAAACTCACCGCGGAAAAGCGCGAAGTTTCTACGAAGGCCGCGTTGAAATATGCTCTGTAACGTGAAAGGTGCGGCAAGTGTTCAAAGCACGAAGCAAAAGTACCTTCTTCATTGTAAGTTGTTTAATAGTTATATACTTTCAGTGAGAAAAGCTACGTCTAAAATATTGCGCAGTACATATTTTCATGATTTTATTAAAACCTGTGGAATTTATTTGATATAACGTTTCCTTGTATAACGTATAGTTGGTTGACTCGGATAAGAAATGCAATCCGAGGAAATTTTTCTTCATTAAGCTAACTTTTTTATTACAACAGAAATGAAAAGTCGTACATATTAATATTATAGTCAACCTGTATCTCCTATAACATGGTGAGTTCGTTCCGTGCTGTATCGACACTGTGTTTTCAGAGTACCATGTTACAGAAACGTTGCGTGCAATTCGTTCACATTTTTCTCCAATTGGAGAATTTTTTTAACAATAGAAAAACACGTCTGGATCGAAGAAGAAAAATACAAGAGGACAAAACGAATGCATTAAGATTAACAAACTTCATCGAGCTCGGTAAAAAGAAAACTATAAAACACTTAAGAGAAACGTTTTCCTTTTCGTGGTAACTTTTCCTTTTCCTGCAACTAGTTTCTAAAGAACAGTTTCTACGACTATAACACAATTTAGAAAAGCAAGTGGCAAATACTATCAATTTTTTTCGGAAACGCAATTCGTTTCGTTAAAAAACTTAGGCACTTATTGGAACTCCTGATGAGTTTTCTTGAACATTTTTTCCACAAATCAGATTCGCATGGCGTATTATCGATGGTTAAGTTGGCGAACGACAGGCGGAGTGATCACCGGCTCGAGCACCAGCTACAAACAGGCGAAATGTGTGTCATCAAAAATTTATATAGTAGACCACTCGAGTTTGGAACAGTCTCGTTGACCTTTTTACGGTTCCGGGCAAGCCTCGGGATTATACAGACGTGTTTTATACAGGATGGCTCGATCGAACGCTGTGCCGTGAAATTACCCCAAACAGCGACGTGATTCTTTTACGATCATTGAACGGTCGTATTGTTCAAGAATTTACGACAAATCTCCCGAGAGTGTTCTTCGACTTTTAAATGGGACAATCGTGCAGGGTTTAGAAATGGCGCTGATGAGGAGGGAGGACTAAATCTGACCTTATTTAAACGATACAAGGGACCAGAGAATCCGAGATTTATCGTGAGATAAAATCTGAAGAAGTACTGGGTTGTAATATAAAATCGTCCAGCTTTTATATTTGTTATATATAAATGGAACAAACAGGATGAATATACACGTTAATCGATATTCCTGGAAGTATAGTGTTGCTACATTTTAGTGACATAATTAATAAGGAATTTAATCCATTTATAAAATATAATGCAGATAATAGATCCTAACGAAAATAATTGAAAAGTATTTCAATTTCATAATTTTCTATTTCGTTCACGTTACAATAATTAGTAAGTAAGTAAGTAAATAATTCTCTTAAAGATTCCAAAAATTAAAGTAACACACTTTCATACCAGTTAATTCTTTTCACGTAAAAGATCGAAGAAGAATTATGTAATTCCTCCTGTCAACCCAAACAAACCAAGTTTGTTAACTTCAAGTTTTACACGCCGTATCGATAATCAGACATGATCAACCTAACAACTCTACTTTTCAATCGATCCTCACTGACACAAATGCGAAAACAGTTTCTCATCATTAGTGAATGATTAAAGTTTCCCCAGCTGCAGGCTTTCCTCTTGATTTTCACTCGATTTTGATTGAGGAAAGTGGTCACGCGGAACGGAAACTCCACGAGTAGCTGATTACCAATCCGTTGGCCTGATTTCCATGGCCTTCGTTACGCCAGCATAATAAAGAAACGTGAGCAACGAGCAACGATTTTACTCCTCGAGGAATCGTTTCTATATCGATGTATCCAGCTCGCTGGTGGCCTCGATCTCTACCGGAAATCAAGGGAAGAGAAAGAAGATTGGTCGCCTCGCGAGAATTAATAGCTGTCAGCTGTTTACTACATAGTAAGCCAGAGAAAAACAATCTGGAACGATCGAGCCGTCGTTCTCGATAATCCACAAGCGGATATAATCGATCGATAGTGGTTCGAGACCGGTTCCATCGAGACGGCAACTGACCTAGTGACAAGGGTTTCCTTAAACGATGGAATTTGATCGATGGCTTGGTTAAGTCCACTTCCAGGATTTTTTTTCTCTTGTGTACATGGAAGATCATTGACTCAATAATATGACACACGAGTTGTGTTGAATCAAATAGAGCGATCCCATGAAACTGTGAAAATTTAAGATTGAAATATCAGTTCAGGATAGAAAGAATTGTTTGAAACGAAATTAAATACTATAAAGTGTTGAATAGCATGATATGTATATCGTAAATGAAAAGATTTCAGACATTTTTCTAGATAGAATCGGGTAGTCTGCCACGTTAATATTCCACGTTAATATAAGTATAGTTTTTTCATTGTAATCGTTCAAGTTAATATACTTGGACTTAATTGATAAGCATGTAAATATAATAAATATGTTAACGTGCCAACACCTTTGTAGCCACTGTAAATTATCCATAGACATTTATTTCTTTACAGGATCCTTCACGATTTCTCTACAATTTCTTTGTTCTTTTCATTTTCTACCCGTTCTCATCCTGTCTTGCTCGTACACGACGATTATCCTACAACAGGGAGAACCGTTACCTTACTCAAACCGGACAGGAGAAGGGCAGATGTCTACAGGTGAACAGGTGAGTGGGCAGACGACAAGATATATCGGTAACCTGCCGATAATGCGACCGCTTTATCCCACCGTGATATCAGTAATCATATCGACAATTCAACTATTTTATTGCTTCGAAAAAACACAAGGAAACATTATTTTTATAAAATGCTTAGCTTCTGGCACTCGTATATCTTGTTAGAAATATTTTTAGATAAATTTATCGTCATTGCTAAGTGTCTTTGGCACAATTAAATAGTAGTGATGTTTCCTGTAGTATCTATCTGTAGAAATTTGCAAAATAAGATTCGATATCGCAAATTGGAAAGATATCCTATTTATATATTTATTAATCGATAGTATTTCAAACTCGATACACAATTTAGATGAAAAATTTAATCTTCATGATAGTTATAAGATTAACTCGATTCATAAATTCATTCTGTAATTAAAATGGTATCGCTATCCGCATCAGTAGATACAAAGTACTTTACCTATCACCTTATCGAATCTTCCTTTGACCTAAAACCAACCGCTAATTCAAACTGAAACTGCTTACCACGAAAAGCTGAACAAACACTTTGATGCCAAATACTCGGATATTGCTGAACGCACTAAAATTATCAGAAACGTACTGTTCTGAAACAAACAATAATTCACGAGACAAACAAATTTTAATAAACTCGAACCAACCACTTTATTCTAATTATCTCAAATTCTGATAATCCAAATGTGATATATTTCACGATGAAGAAACAATCACGAATATTAAGGCACGCGTGGTGGTTCATAAACAAAATTTAGTAGCTCAACTACTATCTAGAAAATGATTTATTAGTTTACAGATTGATTAGTGTCTACTCTTTGGTTCACCTTTAATATATTAAAATTTATTCATACAAAAATTAATTTTTAGCTATTTAAAGAACCTAAGTCATCGAATAATAGGCTGACACGCGATGAAGATCCAACGATGAATGAACAAATCTCTGTTCCTCACTCTCTCTTTCGATATGTCCATTCTTGAAGTCCGATTGCGGTTCGTGTGTTCGCATTTGAACGAGAACGAACCTCGTTCCAGTGACCATATACGCGCGGAGCTCACTGCTATCCATCATCAAGTAACCTTCATTCCAGGTGAAAAGATACGAAAAACGAAACGATCTATCAAGTTATCAACTTATCGCTTCGACATGCTGTTACCCGAGTGATGAAAGAAGAAAAGGTAAAAAGGTGAGAGCCTTGGAGGGACAGATGGAACTCGGTGCTTTTTAGAATTCCTTGGGATAGGAAGTGAGGATGTTGTAGATTGAATGTTAGTTGCTAGTAATTATCAGGTTTGATATAGTAAAAAATTAGAAATTAGGATAAACAGAAATATGGAAATTGGAAATCTTTATAGCTCAAAATAAAGAAGCTAAAAACGCAAAAATATCGCAAGACTATTTTCACAAACGTTAAAAGAATGAAAATTTTCGCTCCAAGATCGATATCGTCTACATTAATTACATCAAATCTTACGGACTCTTCTATTACATACACATGTATATTCAAGAACCAGCGATCCAACAGCTAAAATAACCGATTCTCTGGCACATCTCTCTGAGGTCACTAACTGCATAAAAAAGTGAACGACGTCCAAGCGAACGAGTGCATACCTTCATCGACCTAGAAGAAACCGTCTTAACGATATCGCATCAATCGGAGAAGTTTGTCCACTTGGCTAAAACCCAGGCTTCGTTTCCTTAATTTACCAACAACAATTTCCAGCTAACCTGAAGAAAACAAAAGATCTTCACGATACGAAACAACCGGACCTTCGAATGCTAATGTAACTACCGTGGAACGAAAAGCTCCTGGCACTGATTCGGCATACGGAGGCGCCCGGTGCTTATTTTCTTAGTGGAAGATCGCCAAAAGACACTCGACACACTTCGTCGGGCCGTATTTGCGCGTAGGAATTCGTAGAAAAATCAGTACAGATAGAGAAGGAAAGACAATTGTATGATAGTTGACATCATCGCGGATACGTTTATCGATGTCGCGAATCTAAAGCCACGTACTCGCTAGTTAGCAAGTTGATTGCCACACGAATTTCATATATTTTGTTCTGGAAGTTGCAATAGATTAAATTTACCATAAGATTTAAGTTTTGTCAAATATCATATCGTATCCTACATTTTTCTGACAATGTTATCAAAATCATTTTAGACACCTCTGAAGTAAATGTTGTTGAAAAGAATGATTAATATAAACTAAAATAAACTGAATTAATAATCCTATAAAATTGAATAAAGCGAATCATCGGTGACTGCAATGTTAATCGACGTGTTAAAAATTAACCAAATTGTCCGGATGCTTATGAATTTCAGAGAACTATGTTTCACGAACATATTTGCGAACAGTGTGCAAACAGATGACAAATAGACGAACTGTTAGCAAACACCAATGAGAGCTTCGATTACTACGACGTAAACATCACGTGTTACGTTCTAAAATTGATTGACAAAGACTAACAGAGGCCCAGAGAACATGTGGAGTTTACACGACCGCGATTTTGTACGCAGAACTGTTTGTATGCCAATAACGTGATTTAAGCAGTTCTAAATCCAGTATGTTTTCGCTTGGAGATTCAATGGAATTTAAACTGATCTGGATTTGTGATCGAATTCCTTGATGATAAATCGTATATCAAGTTTTTTCATTGTCGCTGTTTCTATTCTGGAATCTTAATGTCAAGGATAGAAAATAGCATATTAATAAATGGAGATTACGCCTGAGTGAAGTTACGAATGTTTCGACGAAATATTTCGAATGACCTTCCACGCTGAATATCTAACTTCGCAATCTAATTGCTCTTTCTCCTTTCAAAAAAATTAAATTTGAAGATAAAAATTGTTACCAAAGTGAATAAGTAATAAGAAACCTATCTATAACCATACCGTTCTTTGAATGCCGAATATCATATTCATCAAGTAACGCTTGGAACTGGAAAAACTCGTTGGAAAATCTACTTTACTCAGCAACGGCATCAACGAAAATTTGATGCGAGTTCTAAGAATCAGCGAACCGAGGAACAGGTCAAAACTGTCAGAAAGCTTTCTACGAGCTAGCAGCTGATTTGTATTCGTGGAATTCAATCGCGTCGATTCTGTTCCATTGAAAGGATGGCTGCCAAAATTCCTCGCGTACACCAGTCACCCTCGCCGCACGCGGCCACATCTATTTGCAGCGATAGCATTCCGCCGGTGTGTTTTACCCGCCTCTTGTATCGGCCGGATAATCGCGTTTCTAAAATTACTCCCAGTCAGCTCGTTCGTTTCGCGAGGCCAACTACCGCTCCTCCGGACACGCGCGAATGGCAACCGCCACCTTCTGAGTGGAAAAATTGCTCGGACGAAGATACGGACGGAATTGAAGGAAATTTGATTATTTTGAAGAAAAGACGATGTGATGTATAGGCCGCGGATTTTTGTGCATTAACCAGGAATCTGATGGTGCAAAAATGCATAGGATGTATATGATATGCAAAAATATATGAATTATCCAAAGTATAGTATTCGTTAGAATATTCGATAGGTGGAACGAATTTCTATCTCGATTCTCTTCTTTCAATTATCTTCGTAGAAATATGAGTTTGCACAAATGTTCGCAGTCCAGTGATGAAAGATGGTGATATTTTTGTTGTTCGCGTGGGAACCTTGGATTTTAATGTACTTGTACGTCATTATCATGTGAATCATTGGTGATAAGATACAGTTACTAAACCTCTAAATAAAAATATCGATTCGTGATGGTGATGTGAAATAAATGTGAAAATATATTGTAGTGGTAAGAACTGGAACTAAGCGTTGTTCTTTCAAAATCAAGTGTTTCGAGGTAACTTCTCGGGTTGATTTCCAAGTTTTAATACCTTTAACGAACTGATTTGTTCCATCGCAAACTATTTGAACACGTAAGCACTATCGCGTGGACGATATCGTAAGTATATGCTTGAGGGACTATAGTTGAATATTAGAAAGATGATGTGTACTTTGAAAATTGTTGTAAAAGACAATTGCAAACGAATGAAGAATATAAGCATTGTCGCGTGAATAACATGTGCGCTTGGGGAACGATTGTTAAATATTAGAAAGATAACGTGTAATCTGAGAGTTGCGTAAAAGACAGTACCATGTAAACAATTAGAAACAAACAATTAGAAAGTGTAAGCACTGTCGCGTGGATAACTGACTATGTACCTCAATATTTAATGTTTCACGAATATGATACTGTTGACAGTACAACTAGTTGTTCTGTTTATACTCTACGAATGTGCTACATACCTTCAAAAACAAACCACTGAAAACAGCGCTAAAGAAAACTATTAGAAACTTGCAGCTGACAGCTTTAAGAATATTTACAAGGTTAGATATTTTCCGGAAGAAAAAGTCTTTTTCGAATGAAGCACAAAAGAGTTGGATTAATTTTCATAACACACGATGATTTAATAAATAAAAGACCAAATGATCTAAAAGACTAAACCACACTAATAATTGAAAAAACACGTTCATTCGTAGTCAAATGATACAAATTTCCTTTTTCTCACAAAGATAAAAAATCCAAAGAATTCAATCACTTTCCAACAATGCTTATTGAAGGTCCAACGAACAATGGAAGTTTGATAACTTGGACCGATGTAAAGTTACCGTGAAATGTTAGCTGACACTTGTTATAATTATTACTGAATGCTCACAGTGTTTGACTAACATAACGTTTTTCTTTACATCGATTCGAAAGTGCTTATAAGCTATGGACCTCCATCCAACGTATCAATAGAAACTGTTTAACAACAACCGTGCGACAATGGGCAAACAATGGCCAACGTTGAAAACGATCGTCTAATAATAATATCGTTTTTAGTAACGATAAATATCGTTTCGAACGCATGGATTCAGCCTAAGAGTGTTCAGCAAATGAACTTGCGCGAACTATGTCATACGTGCAACGATATTAGAAACTAGCTTCGAGGGTCGATTAAAGAAGCCTTGTTTTAGCGCGTGACAAGAGGGATTAACGGAAATCTTCGCAAATTCCAAACGAACCGTTCGTTAACTTACAAAGAATGTCATGAAATTGATGATGTAATTGTAGAACTTTTTAACATTGCTCGGAAGAAAAGAAAAAAGCAAGAGTACACTTACAAAAATATTTTTAAAAATGATGCTGACAATTGAAAATTACAAGAAAATAGCGTGATGAGTACATTGTTGATTTTTCGATTACTATGTCGTGTTATAATTAAGGGCAAAATAGCTGAAAATGAAAAAAAACAGATAAATCCAGACACAACGAAGTTTTTAACGAGAAGGAACATTTTCCAGTTATATATGCGAATATAAGACGTCACTTTTAACGTTGTGTACGCAGAATTGAAGTTTATCAAGAAGTTGTTTAAAAAATTGGCTACTCTGCTACACGAGTTATATTACATTTGTATCGTACAGTCGTTATGCTAAAAGTCTTTGAACGATGAAGTTACATTCTGGGAAACTTCCCTGAAAAATATTGATATTTTCAAGTAACTCGAGAATGTTTAAATAAACTTCTCCATTGTATTGAATTTTTATGGAACGTGGAACTTGTTTTTCTGCAAAAAATCAAATTTCGTATGCTTTTTTATCGTGTTTTAAAATTTCTGCGAAAATTGCACAATCCAATAAATTAATTCATGTCAGTGTATCAATTGAATGCTGCATTCTTGCTGTTTACTTAATGGTAAATGAAATTTGTTCAAACATTGGGAATATTTTATAAATAGTTCTATGTTTTAATACAATTCATGGTAATTTGTTTAAAAATGCAATTTCGTTTTTTACCAATACATACCCGTATATGATACATGTATGTGACTGTCTAAAATTGTCAGCATTATTAAAATATCATCGAATATGAAGCGTGTATAAATTTTCGAAAAATAGAAAATTCTCGATTTACAAATCATAGACTTCTCGATTTATTTATCCATACGATTACATTCATCTGCTACTTGTATCTTCCAAAATGACAGATAGGGCATTGCAAATATAACAACATTAAAAAATACGTAATTTACATTGTTATATCTGACAGTCTGCTAGCATTACGAGAGGGGTAAAGTTTAGTGATAGAAATTTGCAACTCCTGTCACGAAGTTAACAGATCAACTAACTATAGTTAACCAATATTACATCAATCTACTAGAATACTCATCTTGACGAATTTTTTCATAATTATCCATTATTATAAAACTCTCTTTAGACTTTGAAATTTACCCTATTATCTTTTTTTACGGGATTACGGGACTAGTTTCTTCTACCAGTTTTCTTTCTCTTCGTTTTTGCGAAGGAAAGGATCGTAGCGCGTAAAAATAAAAACGGGGCGGAAACGCTGATTCTACGATGTTGCATCCCTTGCAGCAACGGGAGTAACAAACCACGCATAATAAAATGTGTTAAACACCGGAATTGAAAGGTTCCTCGACCGCGAGATTGCATCCAGTTCGCTGACCCTTTGGAACCAGCGTATCGATCATGCTAGAGCCACTCCTTGCGCGTTCTGCACCGTGTTTATCTCCAACCGTGGAACCAATATCGCGGCAACGACACTTCGATTGTACCTCTGCGACGATTCAACGTGATGATACTCTTAAGAGACCTGCACACGATTGATCATATCGTCCATAACGCCGTGTTGACAATAGTACGGTGTGATCAAGAAATTCCTTCTCTACCTCGTATAACGAAATGTGAATATAACAATGAAAATAAAGCGCTTCCTGAGAAAATGATAAGATTTATTTATTTAGAATTTGCGAATAACGAAGAAACTAAAGCTGAAGAAAATTCAACCAACGATGAAACTGTAGTCAGTACTCATAAGACAATGTCGGTGGAACTTAAGTCTAAGTGATTCTGACGGTGGTCAGATTCTCTTTCCGTGCGCGTTTTCATTTTGAATTATTCTATACATATCCAATTCACATTTAATATTCAAACCAGCTAAAAAATATTCCGAGTTTGGAACGACCAGGAGTTATATTCATCTCTTACACATGTTTTATCATCGTGACATAATTAACTCAACCTTGGTTCTATCTCATGCCACAGTATATGTATATCTATTTTTCCTCATACTCCCAAGCAGTCACTTAACATTCTGTCTATCCGTCGAAAGTATTATCCTTGAAAAAAGTTATCAACTAGAAAGCACCACTTCGCTATCACTTTACCAGACAAAGAGTTTTAGGCTCGGCCTTGGAACAGTTAGGTAACGGCTTGACTCGCTTCGACACCTGAAAACAGGCCACTTGGCCCAGCTGATGAATAGGGATAGCCTCATCGACACAGGAAATTGCATCGTAGTTGACTGCACCTACGCGTGGTTTATCATTCGACCAACTGTACGATCGCCGATACACTATCCAACGACAGCATTGGTTAGCATCGTGAACTGACAAAATCATGAAAGCTTGAAATGTACGATCGACCTTCCACGAACACCTACCAAAGCGCTGACACAAGCTTCTTTACGCGTGAATGTCACCAAGGTGTCGACAACGATTTTACACACGTTGTTTTTTGTATAATGCAATGTACAAATATCAAAATGATCGAGATAATTAAATTTTCAGTCTTGTTTGTATCCTTCACCCAAAAATTTGGATTTTATGATAAAAAAAAACGCAGTTTCATTTCCATCTGCCGTATTTATTTTTCGTGCATTTTTTAATCCGATACTTTCAGTCGGTTTCATTTCATAGGATTTATTTGTGAATCATAAAGTAATAGTAATCGTAATTGTTCATAGGATTTCTCACATAAAGGTGCATTTCAAACGGAATTAATCTGAAGTTTAAAAGAATTTTGTTGAGAAGGATAATACAAAAATAAAATTAATAGGATATACGAAGGTTTTTTGATGAAATTTAAATGTATTATACAGGGTGTAGTGTTGATGATAGATGGAAGGGATGGATGATAGTACGTGAGAAAATAAGTCGAAAATATGGAATAAATTTTTTTCATTTTAGCCTTGTTTTCGACAAAATCGATTTGTGTTGAAATTTTACTAATTTATGTGGAAACTTATATATTAAATAAAAAGTTTATTCCGCAAGCAATATAAATCTTCCACAATAAAAAGCGAGGATCATTTTGGCGTTCGAAGAGGTAAATACGGAAAATAAATACGTTGGAAAGCGTGCATGAAAATTTAATTCGCAGAGCACACCTGTGTATGTAATATGTAATATTTCAGCAATTTTTGCATTAATATAGTAAATCTTAAGAATTACATGCTTTGTTATTACTCATAAACTTCCAACATGTGGTTTGTATCGCGATCCGTTTAACCACGACATAGTCAAATGTATGCGTATTCGGAGGAAATTCAAAATCGATTTTCTCGAAAACAAAGCCTCCAATGAAAGAAATTTATTCCATATTTTCGATTTATTTTCTCATGTACAATCAACCCATCCACAGTTGTACCATTAATACTGGGACACCCTGTATTTGAAAATACCGAAATAATTAGTGAACTGTTTAAATTATTTGAATATTTCATTTCAATTTTAAATTACATAAAAATCATACTTATATATTCTCTATAAATATTTAATTATTTAAATACTTTAATTAAATGAGTAATTAATTATCCTTCTGAAATATCACATTTTCACTTAAAAATGTTCATGTGTATCGAAAGAAGCTACCTGAAACTAAATTTACAATGAGAATCTGCAACACTCTAAATATTGAGAACTCCACTTTCAGGTTATTAAATTCTCCAATTCTAATTAAAATATCGTCCAAATTAAATTGGAAGTCGCTTTAGCTAAATGTGTCCCACTTGTTCGAGACAACTAATTATTCTAAATTCGTCAGCTAATATCGACCACTACCATAATGTCTCAATGAAAATAAATAATCGTGATGAACAGCTGAATTCCTTGGACATGTGTGCCCAGGCAGCACGCATCGTGTGCACGCTGTGCATACACGAGACGCGTGTGCTTACGCATTGTTGGTGGCTCCTCGGCAACAAGACCTCTCTCAGTAATCGAGACTGGCCTGCTTCTATTCTCGTGTCGGCTGACAGGGTAAACACTCGCGGTACCAACGACCCTGTCGCAACATGGCGCGGTCAAGGTTTGCCCAGACCTTTCCAAGGCTCCTCCCGTTCAAGTTTCGAGAAGGGTGGGAGACGGCGTATATAAGCGTCTCGCAAGTCAAACCGATCAATTACACTTGTATACATTATATAAGTACACGATTAATGTTCAATTCTCGAAAAAGCAATTATGTACTTAGGTTCATGAGTACATTGGCTGCAAGAAGGTGACGTAAATAATAGTAAATCTTAAATAGTGCCTGTCAATAATCTGAAATATAGTGTCTATAGCTTTTTCAACTTATCAATTTTTGGTAATGTTGGGAAGATTGTTGTCACCTTTAAACATTGCTTGTTTTTTTAATTTTGAAGCCGTTTGTATGCAAAAGTTTACAAACTTTATTGCCAAATATATATTCTGTATCGTAGAATAAAAGGTTTCTGGATTTTTTAGAAATATTTGAAATATGTAGAATTTCTGCGTAAAGTATTTACAATACAGCACAGTTGCTTCCCTAAGTTAAGAGATCTCTCAGAATTTGAGTGTTATGTGAAGATTCAAAGTGCTTTAATTTATACCTGATATGTAAGAAGTATTATGTATAAATATAAATGTATTTAGTATAGATATGTATGTTGAATTTATGTTTTAATCATGATTTGCTACCACGAGTGTTGCTGTTATTTCTTGACTGACTTTCACGTAAGTGAGATTTAGCATTCGCACATTGGAAGTATAAATAAATAAATACGTTAGACTCGTACGCTCAAGAAACGCAACTTTCTACCAACTTGGTCTCTGGAAATTCTTGAAAGAAAATTGAACAGCTGCTTCGAGCGAGTGACTCACGCCAGCACGGAGAAAGGCCCGATACCAAAACAAGATGGTAAAACTCGAATTTCGTCTAGATGATTCAACGGAATGAAATCAGATAATCCTTAGTTATTTCGTTTTCCGATAAAACGAGTCTGTGCAATCTGTGAATCTCAGAACCAAGATTCGCGATTAGCATTGATTGCTTTTTAATCATTTATCAATCGAAAGAATTTAATAGTTTGATAGAAGATATAAAAGAACATTTGAAAAATTCAATATAATAATAAAATTACGTTTGTTTCCATCAAAGTAACCGACGTAGAAATTCTGCGATTAAAGAATCTAATTTCACTTGCATGTTTATTTACAAAACACAGATAAAGATACACAAAAGAATAATCTTGGAATCTCGAGTCTCGATATTCATGCAAGCTGAATCTTATCGATGAATCGAAACGATTTAAAGGTCTAAAAAGTCTTTAAAAAAGTAATTTGTAAGAATAGATTGATCTTTATTTACCTTTATGCGCGTTATTGACAAAGGAAAGTTAAGAAGAATATTCAAAAAAGTCCATATAATAAAATTAAATTCACTATCGTCGTAAGTCTCGAAAAATTCCACCGACAAAATAATCCAAATCCGCTTTCGCGTATTTTCACTAAGCACGAAAGGAGTAAATCCACAAAGGAATAATCCTGTAACAAATTTCAAAGTAATCCTTTCGCAAACACAGTATCGATAATCCAGAAACAAAATAATCCATTTTCATATAGATCAAAAAACAGAAGTCCTGATGTTCACAATCACGATACAGATATATTAAACAGCCAATGGTTCACTTTCGCATAGAAATTGAAAAGCACAAATTTAAAAATGTCAACATTTCGTTAAAAAGAAGAAGATTATCATAATTTCCATCGCGACATTTGAACTACCAGATGACAGATCCTCTTAGTAAATACTTGGCAGCCTCCACGAAGATTCCAGGAAGATCATTTACTTTGTTGGACTTGCCTTGAGATCGACCGTCGGAGAACCAGTCAGCCAACAACAGGCCAGGTATAATGTAAAAGCGCGAGGCGTGCAGTTCGTGTTAATGGAATGCGGAATATACATTCCTGGCTCGGTTACGTAAGCGTGGACAGGTACAACAGCTCGTACCAGCCGATCATCGATCTTCCTACGGTGTTCTTTTCACGCCACCATGTCATCGCGAACCGTGTCCGTGAACACTATCTCGTGTTCTTGGTAATTAGTAACAGCCTTTAATTAGAAATATCGAACTTCCATCCAATGAACATTGATATAATCTTTCGTTAGTTAAATTTCTAATTATTTAGAGTCTTCTGTGCTCCTTTCAAGAATTAAATTTAAAATTAGAACGTGGATATTTGGAGAGCAGTACCGTCAGTGGATCGATCTGTACAACCAAATTGCTTCGTTAGAGTAAAAACACGAAAGCATAACGCGCCGACCGTTATTCGAGAAGTGTCTCCGAGCGTCTGGCTGAAATTATTAAACCACATGTTCGACGTGCTCGTGGAGCCTGTTATTCTGTTCCAAAGGAGGAATATCAGCTCTGTAAAATATAAGGTGGCCTAGAAATGTATACTCATGTTTCAGTTGTTCATAATCGAATCGTATGTTAATTAGAGTCACGACTAGACCGCGGATTTTTATACATTTGTGAGAAATTTCGTGCTGTGTCATCATTGTGAAAGCTAAACGGTATCTTTCAGATGTATTAGTAATTTTAAAAGAAAAAATAGGGAAATTTTATGTGACGTATCAATATTGAATAACGTTGTAACGTATAAAACTTCTGAGAACATCAATTCTTGAGAAGGCTCGATAAATCTTATTTTCACGTATAGTTAATATTATATCCAGTTCCTAATTATCTTGTGCCTATTCTCATCCTTATGTAAAAACTACGATCATGCAATCCTCACGGGATGCATTTACATAAATCTCTGAGTCACTTCGAATTGTAATGAACAAAGAATACAGAAATACTTATCAACCCACTGACGATGAAACTATGAAACTGATGACACATGGTTTATCATTTCCAATAAATACTTCGTTAAATATCTCATTGATGCTTTAAGCCAACTTTCGGCATTCGTCAATTTATTTCCTAATAGTGTTAATCTAGTTTCAAATTAATCGTCTTTTACAGTCTCTCTAGACTTTTAAAAACTGCTTCGACTGCTCGGAGAATCGCAAAATCATATCTCATTAATACATCAAACTATTTTCCAATTTTGGAAATTCATATTGCAACAATTCGTCACATTTCCAGACGTTCAAAAATTATCTAGCGCTCGAAAAATTGTCAAACAGTATCTTATCAATATCTCGAGCCACCGATTCTCATAAATCCATTTCCCGATACTGGCAATTCATTGTTCAACAATTTCTCTATTAGTCTTCCAAACTTTCAAAAACTTCCTTTGACCGCCGTAAATATTGCAAAATAATATGCCATAAATATCTCAGACCGTCTTCCACTGTTCGCCAACCTAGTTTCTAACTTCGCTAACCTACTTTTCAACACTGCGCGATTCTTCCAAACTTTGCGAAAATCCTCTTCGATCAGAGGAAAAATTGCAAAGCCTCCGGAACACAGAATGAATCGCCTGGAGACTCGAAATCGAAGCAGGAGAAGGAGCTAGCGGAGAAATTGAGCACTATTAAGTCTCTGACAATAGCGAAGAAAATGCAAGAACGTCTATTACCGAAGAAGACGAGCATCGGTGGCGAACAGGAACAGAAACGGCGGCAGCAACAGCAACGATCGCTCTAAATTACCCCGTGACTCCACCGGAGAACAATGCGGTGGAATGCACCGCGAACCGTCTTCCGGCTATGAGAGAAACGATCGTGGTCGAACCACGCTTATACGAGTTCGTATGAGAAATTGCAACGGTGTAACAATGCTTGTTCCATAGGATAGACGCGAACACGTTCGTATAAACATCGAGGGAAAGGTATCTTTACCTTTTTGCTAGAGTCACTTCTTGTCCGCGCATAGTGAGTCATAGATGCTGTAGAAACGGCGAGAAATCCCCTTGTTGAGGATTCTGTGATAATTTATTTAAGTACCTCTTGGTTACATTCCGAATTTTATTGAAATCTTTCATCTCGGTCTTTGTACATACACACATACACACGCATATATATAAGTATAAATATTTATCTGTTTAAACAATATATGGCATGCACATAATACAATATGCATATACAAATATATATACAATCTGCAAAATGTCTAAAAAAAAATCTAAAAAGGTCGTAAGAATTCATAAAATCTGCAAAAACCTTCTACAATGAACTTTCAACAATCAAACCTCATTATCACAAATAGTCTAATCTTTTGAGTCAACTTGATGACGAATGTAACTTGATTTGAATGTAAAAGAGAAACTTGAAAAAAATTCCCATTAGTCAACGCGGTAGCAGCAGAGATTTTTACAGCGAGTAAGCAAAGAAAGGAAAAGATTGGAAGGGAATGAAGGGCACGAGCAGTCAGACGAGCATTGTTCCGGTTAATCCTCTTACTGCGATTTTTGCCTGCCCCATCGACGCGGGTATCCGAAAAATGCAAACAGTTACACGAACGAAGCGAACTAACGGCGTCACGGCCATCCGAATAACGCATAGATCCGTTACTTTTGCAACGAGCAGAAGGGAACGAACAACCGTAAAATCGCAACTCTACATCAGCGAACGATTTCGAAAGTTCATGGAAACGATGTCAGCCTGGTGCCACGTGGAGAACGTAGGCAATGACATCGACGCGACATCGATGATACGAACGCTACGAATGTTCCATTCCTAGCGAACGTCTGGTAGATCGATTCCATCGCTTGGAATAGTGAAATCTTCTGCACGGTTGGGATTTACGGCAACATGAATTCTTGCTTTTTATACTTGAACTTATACTTAGCTCTCAAATCAGCGTTTCATAAAGGTAGCAAATCTTCTGTTTGTACTAGCAATTTATTTATTTTGACAATTGAAGAAAACAGTTGGAGATATTTGATTCGAATTGAAAAAGGATTCTCGTACTTCGTATTACATATATGCATTGCTGTCTTTTTAATAAAATGATATTTATAAAATAGCTCTTATAAAATAGTATTTATAAAATGGTACTTGTAAAAACAGATTAAAAAAGATGTTATATCCAAATTATTTGAATTTCTAAAAGTATCGAATTCAATTTACCACGAATCGTAACCAGAATTATTGACAGTTACGAATACTAAATGGTAATTTAAAATGGGCATTCGCGATGCCTTCGACGACGATAACGTATTTATTTTATCGATTTCGAAATTGCAACAGCTCACAGCGTGTCGAGTATTATAAGGCAAACGGAACATCAGAATCGTTGCCATAAGACGCTTCATTGCGTCGCTGATATTGGCTATTCTCTATCGCGTAGATACAAATAAAATTTGTACGGTGATTGACGAGGCAGATACCCGAGAGAAGACACTAAACCAGAAACTTCGCTGAACGAAACGATGCTCCGTTACGTCTCGAAATTTCGTGTATGACCGCGCAAACTAATCAAATTTCAATCGCAAATAGGATTTCGCCCAGGTCCCAGGTTGAAACCGATTCCGATATTGAGATAGAATCAACGTGGCAACGAAACAGAATAATGTTAAATTATATTTAATAAAGAAAATATATTTAAATTATATCTTGTTAAAATCTCTAAGTATGCACAAGTGTGCTTATATTATTAACGTCTAGCGTTAATTAACACGACTTACGGTCTGCGAAAAATGATTACACACGCGATTGTTTCATGTATCCTATCGTAAGCAGCATCGTATATCGACGAAATTCTCCATCGAAACACGTAAACCTAGAGGAAGGCAACGTCTTTTTCTAGCAGCTGTCAAGAAAAATTTCAGGGCGATCGATCCATTGAACAACGTCCAGGCTGGACCTAGCTTTTCGTCGAGACGTGTTGAAGAAACGTGTTCAAAAGTATCGTTAAAAACTCGTGTGGAAGCCGTGCGACGTTGGTTCCTTCATGCTGTTTAAGTTCCATGAGTAATCTCGAAGAACAGAAATAGAAGCAACGTGTAACAGAACTCTCGACCACTTCCTCCCATTTTCCCTTTTCGTCGAGTAACTTTGTCAGGAGTTTCGTTTTTTATTGTTTTCCGACCCTTACAACCCTTCGAATGAAACGAGTAATCGTACCAACGACGTGATTCGAAACACTGAAATGGGCTGGAAGGTAAATGAGAAAAAACGAGCTAGCGTTTAGTTCGTCCGGGATAGATTTTTCTGGTAGTTCGGAAAAGTTTGTTGAAAAAAGCTGGTACAGGGAAAAAGTTACAACGTTGAAACGTGCTTCATGTCAAACGGAACTGCGGCGAACCAAAATTTTAGAGGAAAGACTTTTTCAACGAGTCTTTGAGTCAATAAAGATATTTTAAGCTCGACCAGTTTCCCCCCGGGAGGTTTAAGAATTTAATCACTCTCAAAATACAATACAAGTCCACGTCCCTTTATCGTAAGCTTATCAACCTTCTCGCGTCTCTATTTAGACCCCTTTAAAGTATTTTAGAATTAATTACAGAAAATCAATCAAACATGAAATAATAAGAATCACAGAGAAGAAACATCAAGGGGGTATTCCAAGATTAACTAGAACAGGATAACCAAACGCGAAATAACAAAATTTATCTATCCAATGAAAATCTATGTCTAAACATCCTTCACTATTCAGTAATGAAACTTTGAAAATGAAGATCTTAGCTCCTAGAGACATGCAACCTCCATACACTATTCCATTCCATGAGACATTCGTTGACGCAAGAAGTAATTAACTAAGACACCATTCACAGAACGTGTTTCAACGACAAATTAGTAAACGATCCGTCTCGCGAGCCTTCCGAGCCAGTCCTCGAAAATTACGGAGCAGCACTGAGACCATCAGGGAACCTGGGCAAATATTTACGCGGCCCGTTCGCACTTTCTCGCATTTGGCCCGTGATTCCTGCATCTGGGATTATTTATGGCTGCCTTGAAATTCCGGAAGAGGAAGCGGCCAGAATTCTCAGCGGGGACTACTAATCTTCAAGAAGCGAGTACCTCTCGTGGATTGCATGCAAATAGTTTTCCAGCGAACATTTGCGAGACGCTGAACGTCGTATTTCACGGTTCCACTAGTTCCAGCGAGACGGAGACTTCTAACTTCTTCGCGACAATTTCATGGTATTTAGGTAAGATGTGGACGAGAAATAGTTTTCGTCGTTGATGAATAACGTTTTATCAGAAAATAGTAGAATATTATATAAAACTGTGGAATTCTAGAACGCTAGGATATAAAGTACAATTATAATAATTAAAGTTGATAAGAACTTAATTGAACTTAATTGGTCATTCGAAGCCATTTTGCTCTGACCGTGTAGAATGATATGAGGTGATTTCAAAGTTTAATAATTTTAACTAACGTCCCAAGTCAAATTATTAATAATTTGAAGATTAGTGGAACCATTCTATGTTTAAAATTAATCATACAAAATTATTTATCTCTATGTAATGTCATAAGATGATCTCTTTATTAATTTCAATTAACATTTCAACGATGCATATTTGCTACATCCGGAACGGAAAGGATAATGTATATAAAGAGTTTGCATGATTCAAGGGATGAATATATTAAAACTAAAATGTCTCACTTCAGGGACGAATTTATTAAAGTCAGAATGTTCTTCTTTAGGGACGAATTTATTCAGACGAGAAGAGAATAATTATCTTTCACTTACTAAGATAAATAATCTATAAATATAATATCATTGGGCTTATTGTTAAGCTTCACTATGCATAAACAAATTTTATACACGCAGGTATATTTACTCGTATTAATATTTATTGCACCATTTGAAATTAAGTTTAAATTTAAAGAAAAACTGAATGTACTATACCTACGTATGTTAGCGTTAACATTCTTCAAGAGATTAAAATACAAATAACAGATTACGATATAATAAAGGAAAATACAAAATTTATGTTGACAGAATAACAGTTTTAGATTCAACGAACGTAAGAAAAAACAGATAAAAATTATTTAATTTCGAAACATTTATCAGTTAGTCAGATACCAAATTACAAACTGATAAATCTAATTTTTCTTTTATTAAGCAAACAATTTAGAGATTCCTAAATGCGAGCATAAATTATCAACTAATCGGTAAATATTCCAAAGCAACTCGGATTAGATACGAGTATCAGTCTGATAAATCATGAGAACAACGCCATAGGCAAGTTTCGTAGATCGTAGAGTGTAGAGAATCGCAAAATTTGTATGTGGAAGAGAAATTTCTTGTGGTTTTAAGGCGGTGTGAAACTTGTATCGTAAGGAATAAAGCAGAAATGTCGAGGATATTGGCGAGAGAAAATTCACTGTGACGAGGGAGCACGTTGAACTCTCGAAATATGTTAACCCTTAATTAGAGAAGCTTTATTAGCGTAATAGTTGCGTGGGCTGACTGCTACGTTCCTAAGCATGGAGTAACACTTCAACCAGTGTCTTCCTTCATAAACCATTCATTTTTATTTAATCATTACGCTTTATATCCGATATATTGATCTTTATCTTACGTTCTTTTTTGTATTTTATTTAACGTTTATCACATACGTTAAATGAAGAATTTTAGAAAATGATCGAATTTTTAGTTTCGCGTACTGGATAAAGTACTTTAAAATATAAGGATTTTATCATTGTTGATAAAAATTAATGATATAATTTATGAGACTAATAATATGCATGCAATTCACATATTAACTTATAATTTACATTATGAAATTTTTATCGGAAATTTAATAAAAATAATTTTCCACTGTAATACCTAACACATTTTTTGTACTGTAGGCAAACTTTCTATTTGTATAAAGGATACGTGTTTCTTACATTCGTTACTTCACTTGATCGGTGATCTGTTATTGACGGTACTTATTAATTTAATCTGCATTTTCACGTAACACAGCGATTTCTTTTATCTGTTTATATATTCATTCTACGATAGAGAGTTTAGTTGCATACAAGTAACTAAAAAATATTGTATATGTTTAAACTATCGCACTTAGAATAATTTATAGTAAATGGATTTCTCTTTACTCCACGGTACTCAGAAATGAAATTATCCTAATGCCTTTACTGGCTGTCATTCTTAATTCTGAATTTTCCTCTCAGCCACGTCACTCTATTTATCAGATTGGCAAAGCTGTAGGCGACAGCTATTTCAGATATTTAAGCATGAGCAGAAAGAATTCATGGCCGTCTTGGATAACTTAACTGGTTAAAGCAGTTGGCCAACGAAAGGTCTAGCAGCCTTCGACCTTAATTTACTGCATTTCATCACAAACACAAAGAACTACAATAAAAATGTACACCTGAGTTAAGGCACAAGAGAAAGGCCGAACTTTAAAAACGAAAAAAAGTAAAAGTGACATAAAAGCTACCAAGTGCAAAAAATGATTTCTCCTTCAATTTACTTCATTTCATCGCTAACAGGAAAAATGAAAATAAAAATATACAGGATGTTTCACAAAATTACCTGTCAAACTGTAAGAGTAATCTGCTGACGAAAATGACAAAGAATGCCATACGAAATTTCATAAACTGCGCACGATCGATTTTTCGTATTCTGTAATACTGAATTTATTACCACATACATAAAGTTTCTACTTTAATTTTATAAATTGGACAGTGGGAAGAAGATGATGTCAAACCATTATTTTTAAAATCCACTTACCATGACATTTCTTATAATATATAATCTTATGAGAATGAAATTTTGAAATTATCGAAAAACATAGTTCGAGAGTTCAACTTCTAAGAAATTAATATTTCAACTTTTATATTTATTTTTGTGATAAATTATCTGCAGCAAAAATTTCATATAACATTTTTTCCACGTTTTCACTTGTAAATTATACTTGCGTAACTTAACTAAGAAAATCAAAGATACCCCATATAAATTCATAACATTAAAAAATAATCGTTTAATTAAAAAAGCCAACAAGCTCGAATTAAAAAGAAAAGGAAAGAAACATGCAATAAATGAAAAAGGACATTTACATGGAATAACAATTTTCTTCTTCAAAGGAGGTCGATACTGGACATCAACGACTTCCTATAAGGTTTTTCTAACCATACTTGGCACTCGATCAGCAGTCTATAATCCAGGATAACGCTTCCGTCGTTTCAGTTTTGCAAATTCCTCCTCTCTTTTTAAACCAATCGTCCCTTGGTTCCACTGTACCAACGGACGTAACATCTTAAATAAGTTTCTTACGAAACGGCGGTATCCTATTTACGATATCGAAAGAATTCTAAACTTCATTTCGCAAGTACGATAGGAATCCCGTGGACTCGTGCCGCTCGAACGAATCGAAAGATATCGAATGGCGAGGTACGGAATATTGAATTTCCCGGGGAAACGGGAGACAATCCGAGACGGCCGGTTGATTTGCTGGTTTCCCGATCCTTCCTTACCGCTCTTCCGGAACGTTCCCGCGCAAACAGAAAATTTTATGAAATATCACTTCACGGGAACCTGGCTCGTTCTCATTCGGTGTGAGATTAACTTAACCCTATCACACACGTATGTGGGCAATGACAATTTTCGATCGACTCGAAAATGTAATATAATCGCGAAAGTATTCGCGTGTATGCTTGTTGACATCTTTTATGAACGTATTACGTGTATTGTATGAAACGTATCTTGAAATTTCATTAGTATTCTAATGACACTCAATAATCATTGGTCAAATTTTAAGCAAGTGCGAAGATGTATATGGAAGTTGCAAAATATTCAGTACAAGTATATATTTGGCAGAGATCACGAAAGTATTTAAACAGGCAATCGTTGACACGTTTTGCTTTGCTAACGATTTATACTTAAGGTGACTATATATACCGTGTACTAATTTTTTACTAATTATAACTTTCTCTCGCTAAGTATTTTTACGTATCTTGTCAATACAATCTTAGCTGTCGCGTCTCATTATAGTGTTAATGAGATATCAAAATGTTTCATATAACACGCATAACACACACATACAAATTTTCTACGATAATCTACATATACGAATATTTCTGCGAGCTACTACAAAGTACAAATGACGACTAGCTAATTTTATAATCGTTATCAATAGCTATTTCAGCATGCAATAAAACTCCCATAAATTGGTCTGTGAATTCATATATTCCACAACGATGAAAATTATTAATATTAATTTTTTCTATTATATCGTTAGTTTTAATAATATTTTTTGAATAATGTAATTTTCAATAGTATAACGAAATCGGAAAAGAAAATTCCAAAATATAACACGAGCGGAATGGAATTTACTCCCGCAGCAGTCTCACAATACAACAGAGTGCAGAATGAAATGGAATACGGAAAGAATCGTATTTCGTGTCGCCGCAAATTAGCAAACGGTAGAAGATATTCACTTTCGTAACCGGTTAACGCTTCTCGCGGCGGAACAGGGGAGCCGGGATATACCTGTATGTTAATTAAACGAGCCCCGTTGCTTCTCGACTTTCTCGATATGCGTTACGTGGTTGAGTAATATAATCACATAATTGTCGCCTCGCGTATAACGGCGACCGTGTCCGCGAAGTAGAACGACCGGCGAAAGTCGAGCACCGAGAGAAAATCTCGTGGAATCTCGTTGGAAACAATGCCTCCGGCGAACGTACCAGACGCCAGGATGGAAGCAATACATTAGTCAACTAAATGGATCTATCTGCGAGTTGTATCAAAGAAAACGAAATGCTTCTATTTTTCCTCTGGTCTTTTTTTTTTTTTTTTTTGTCGAGAAATTTAGATTTTAATATAAAAGGAATAAATCGAAATGTCGAGTTCCTATATATTTTTCTATATATTTGAATATCTATCTTTCGTCCATATTTTTTCAATTTAGATTTGATAGATTCGATATTGTGAGATTTGAAAATGAAAAAAGAAATTAAAACGGTTTCTCCTTTCTCTTTCTTCCATACATTTTCTCTGTCTATGTTTGGATTTCATATCTTCAACTGCTTTGATTTCGTAAGGCTTGAAGTCTGAATTTTAAAATGAAGAAAGTAAATTGAAATGATTTCTTCGTTCTTATACCTTTGTGCTAATTCTTCGTTTACATTTCGATCCGATATTTCTATCTACTTTGATTTCGTAAGATTTCAATTGAAATGTTAATGCGAAGGAAAAGCAAATTAAAATGTCGAGCCCGTCTTTCGCCCACTTTCATATTTAATCATCTTAATTGCAACAGTCTTATGTAATAAAGATACGCATATTTTTAATACTCAACGTAGAATTAATTCATTTAAATGCCGTCTTAAGAAAATACATCGTTTTTTAGAAATATTACACGACTATACTATACTATTTGCAAATAAAATATTACACTGTTATTCCTCGAATTTGACATGTCTGCAAGTAGTTTTCGTTTATCAACCGAGAGACGGATTTTTCATGTATTAAGAGATTAGCATATAATTCAAATGAGAAATCATACTTATTGCATAACAATAACAATTCTTTCATATTTTCTACAAGTTTAAAAAACTTTCTACAGAAACGAACGGCTTGATAGAAAATAGATACAGAAATTAAATTCAAACACCAGACGAAGGATAGTTGTTTCATTAAAAGGGCAGAAGATCCATCTGGAGTTTATTTTTTAGACTCTAAAAGATATTTGCTTCTATACAGCTGTAAAGTTCATGTAATTTTCATCATGTTATTAAAAATTTCGTTTGAGTTCGACTAACAGGTTTAACCAGTCAGTTTTTAAGAACTTGATCATAGTAGCGCGGTAATCTTGCAATTAGAGGCAACCTCGACGAACAAAGACAATAAACGTAGAAGGTCGGCTAGGTGAGTCTGGTGAAGACGACGTGGCGGTAAGAAACGAGAATAAAAGCTGGAGAAGACGGTAGAAAAGAAACTTGGCACAATTAGGACGCTCCTATCCGGCATCTCTCGAAAGAGGAAACGGATCCTCGTTGCAAACGATCACATGGAAGAATTCACGCCGATGGCCACCACGATTCTCTCTGTAATTGCACTGCGAAAAAAACCGATACTGGCTAGCTCCTTCGAATTACATAAAAATTCAACCCGTGAAGATTAAACGAGATAATCGATGGATATTCTTTGTTTTAGTTTAAAACTAATATTTCTTGTAAGAAACATTTTAAGAAATATTTTATGTTCATTGAAATTTTATTATATCAGCAATAATTACTCTTATGTAATAAAAAATGATTATTTTGGTGTATAGCTCATGTATACAAATTTGTATGAAAAATTAGTTTAGAGTTTTGCTAAGAAAGGTTAACAAATAAATTCCAATTTTTAACAAGAATTTTAATAAGAATTTTCAATAAGAACGATTGCCAGTACAACTGCGTAAATTAATTTTTCACAGAACTGCTTCTTACGTAAATTTCATTAGAATCAATGTACGTGCTGATTGTTAATTGTGTCCAGAATTTTTTATGTTTTCAATCATCATATGATAATATTTCACGACGATGCTCAGAAGCTATCGTTTTTAACAGAAAATATTTTTTCTGAGGCTATAAGTACATAGGAAAAGTATATTTAAGCGCAGTCTTGCAAATGATTTCACCAGAGGATAATCGATATTCACAAGATATACCTGAGGTAGTATCTTATTTTTATCAGTTTATTCTACGTAGGAGGAAAGACAAAAGGATATTTTTGAGGAAGCTGTGACGTAATAATTCATTCTATTTCAGTAATCACTTTGTCTTCCTCTTTCGCTAGAAGCGAGAAGCGTCATAAGAGGTACTTTGAGGATAAAACGAACGCGTTATAAATTGCAAAAGAAGATCTTCCACTTCGAACGAAGAGACGAAAGTTTCCTCTACCATAATAATCCTTCTTCTCGTTAAATACAACCAACTTTTAATAATTCAGACTTTTCAACGCAGCCAATGGTTTCCGATATTTTCCCAGGAGTTCCAATCAGAAATACATATTCAGAAAGATGATTAAAAGACAGAGAAATGTGCATTCGTGCTTTTTCCTTGCGTCAGGTACGAACGAAGAGCTTTCGTTCTCGCCGAGAACGGAACTCGTTAATGCACGCTTAATGAGTACAATTAGAAGATAGGGTAAAACACGGCGGCATTAAAAGAGAAGAACGAGAGGGAATGTCATAACCTTTTTTACTTTCATGTTTTTAGAATCAGGATATTTCAATCTATTTAATTGTTCGTTAGCCTCAGTGCAAATACTTCACGACTTTTTCATTTCGTTAACTTTATTTCTTTATACACGTGTCTGAATCGTGAAATTTTCTTATGAAACTTATACATAATACTGGTAATGAAAAGAAACGCAATTTCTTTCTACTTCTTTAATAAAAAATATTAATATATATTTATTCTAAACTATAATCTATCATCTAACCCTTGCACCACTGTAGCCTAAAACAATCTACATGAATGAACAATCGTACACTTTATAATGAAAAATTTATTTAACAATATAGAAGAATGAAACACGATCTAAACATCTAGCCACGAAAATGTACAAAAATTGAAAGTCTATCAACATCTACTTCATATTCTAAGAACTCCAAAGCAAACGTAATAAAATGCTAAAAGAGAGCACAAGTACTCCAAGCAGTAAAGCATTCAATCTTCTCCATCGCATCTTGCAATTTCGTTTTCAATAACGAATACGAACAAAGTAAATTTCCAGCGGTTTATATGACTGACAAACAGGCCGGGGTACGAATAACCGTACAAATTTATGGATTGTTCCCTGACCGTGAGCAAGTGGAACGTCTGGAACCTGTTTCCCGAGGGGAATTTATTTCTCTCGAAACGTATCGAGACACCTTGCCACGGTAATTGCAACACGCTCGTCGATTGTGTCGATCTCCAGACGGATGACGCAAACGATGACTCCTTCACGCGTGAAAAAGCTTCGACGTCGACACGCCGTCGTCAAAGGATGACTAACATCATCAACGAGGCATTAATAGACGGAGTTAGCCGCGACAACCTTTTCACGGGGAATTATTGTGCACGAGCGTGCACGTCGATACCAAGAAGTCTCTACTGTTTCATCTAGCAAGCTACGAAACGAAAACCGAATGCTAAATCGAATAATGAAAACTACGAGAGATCTTTGATGATTCTCTGGATAAATGACATATATCAGGAATATTCCGTACGGATGCTTGTTTTGTGAAAAGACAGCGAAGAAGGATGATTAGTTGAGTGTTCGTTAAAATTTCATAGGTTTCATGGTAAATACATGTTCCTCTTGTGCGTGATGAAAAATTTCTAATTCAGAAGGTAGAGAATGAAAGTCTCGTTGCAATTAGTTAAAACAGTTGTGGCAATAAATGATACATACACATGGCGGAGATTCGAAATAGATAAAAGAGGAACATTTTCTGACGATAGTAAGAAAATAATAGTGTTTGCAAGAGTGTCAATCTATAGCTACTAAAATCCTTCGTATTATATCGATTCTCTCATTTTTTAAGCATCGATATGACAATATTGTCGTTTAATTATTACAAAGTCAAATAGAAATATGTAAAAGCAATAAATATGCAAAAATGTATCTAAACCGTAATTATATTAAAATAATAAATACCGACGTATAATAATCTAAAATCCAAAATAACGGTCTGTAATTTGCAACAGCAAAATTTTGCACCCTCTGTTTCGAGCTTACTTTCGCACAAAAGTCCTCCGATACCATGCAACATTGGCATCAACCCCTCCGATCCTCGACACACGACCACATCAGCATAATATCCCAAAGAGGAACGATGGTCAGTCCATGCATCATCCAGGTTGCTAGGGTTTCAGATCATCATAAACGTATGGTCCCCTCGGTTGCAGAGGCGAACCGCTGCTGTATTCAGGAGCATCGATCAGAGAGTTTACGTCCGCGCGCTCAAGTCACCCCTTTTCCTGCTCCGGTTCAATAACCGGCGAGTATCACAACTAAAATTAACTCTCCCTTCAGCGGTGGCGTCAAGCTGCTCCTGGGACTGAGGCAGTGTTCACCTGGTTGTCCCGGAAACTCTCTCTCGCCCACGGTTGTCGATGTACAAAGAGTATGGAAGGAACAGCGTAGCCGACTTGCCCGTGTTACCGTATTAACAAATGTCGCTGGAGGAACGACAATGTTTCGTATAACTTTCCGAGCTACACTTTGATCGCTCGTTCGTGGATCCTCGATTCAACTCGCCCTGCTCGAGGATGAAATATGGAATTTTGTAGTTGATGGTTAAACCGTGGATAATGATACATTTATGAGAAATTTACAGGTGCACACGTATAATATTATAACGCATGTAGAATGCACAATTATGTAAAATATCTATATATTTATATTCGTAGAAAAAAATATTTATATTTGTGCTTGAGTTCGATCTCTTTAGTCGTATTCATAAAAAAAAGAATTTGCATAAATGTCAGTCTAACGATACTATACAAATTACATAAAAGTCATTATTGAGAGAATATTGAACACGAAAAGTAGAAAATCGACCACTCATCCTAACAGAGTAGAGTCTTTTGCTAGCAAAAAACATAGAATTACGAATATATGTGAATTTATCTTGGTTGAGAATATAATGAAGTTTTTGTTGTATCCTGTCTACTATTATCGTATACACGAACGTCACGCGACATATTTTATCGAAGATTCAAACAATCTGTCGTGAGTAATAAAATCCTACGCACGTATCCCATAGTCTGTTCCCTTCCAAGAAAGAAAAACATGGCGCCATGTCTTGACCCACGAAATTATTCTTTCATTCAAGAGACGTTTCCCTTGCTTACTTTGAAAGACTTGGAACAGGAGTTGGCTACATCCAGGCACCTGCCAGAGACAGCTTGCCACCGTGTGGCTGCGTTGTCGTTGTCTGATAGAAGGGTGCATGGAAAATTACGGGTGACTCGTCCTAGTGTAAGTGGAGGCCGATGATCGATATCGAACATCGTTGAAAATAACACCGCCACGAATGATGTTCGCCCTCTGCGGATTGTCAGACGCCCCCGCAAATAGCTTCGCGTTGCCATCATCTTAAAACCGATCCTAAATAAATTCTTACGGACATGAATTTTCCGGTATGATTCCAAATTATTTTCGATTATGATGCTCGAAAGCCAATTTCAAACTTGAGACTGAAAAGGAGAAATTTTTTGTAGAGTAACTGTTTTACCGAGAAGCTATTATAATTATCATGACGAGGAAAATGTAATAGATGGACATATTAGGGTAGATGTAATAGAAACATTAGAATAACAAATAACAATAATTTAATGTATCCAATAACCTATTTTATATGCATGTAGTATAACCAAATTCTTCTTTACTTATAACGAATTGATAATTAACCATTGATGCAATAATATGATGATAAAATAAAACAGTAGAATAACTAATATGTAAAATAGCACCTAAAAATTACAGACGAGAAATTCGTACATGCATAAATTTAAACAATAAATTTCATAATATTATAACAAATGATCAAAAATATTCTGTCATCTTTGTCAATCATTCCTGAGTTGCTATGCAATGTGCAGAAATAAACACCGCTGCATATGTCTCATTAATATCTAACTGTCAGCACAGTGTCTTCCAATTTTGCATTTTAATGAATACTAAATGTGTAAACACCTAAATATTCATCAGACATTTCAAACGATGAATAAGTATTGTATAAAGAATCTATGAATGTAGCAATTTAAATCTAACTGAAATATAACATCAATCTCTACGAAAAGGATCGACGCGTAGATTAGGTAAATTCTTTTATCGAAAACACGAATAATTTACGAGAAAACAATCGACCGAAGAAAAGTTAGTAAAAAGCTAGACAAAAAGCTAGTAAAAAAGCTTGCAAACAAATCGTTCGTGTTTCAAATACGATCTTAAGATTGATGATCTCATCTGGCCGTGAACGTGTCTCCATTGATGCCACGATAGCAACCGTGTGTGTTTATCGTTCCACGTACGAATTTATGTTCGCCTCTAGAAGAACCAGCCTTGACATTCCACGGGAAAGACGTGGCCTGGCGATCTCGCGAGGCTACGAAGATTAATCGATCCACCGCGACGTTGAGCAAATTTTCAAGATGCGTTAAAGACGCATTTTTTGACATCGACCATTTTAACTACCACCTTCAAATTTCATGAATGAAATTATTAGCCCCCGAGTGTTGATCTCTGCTTACTTTTTCACTCTCGATGACTCAGGCACGCGAAGCTTTTGAAAAGTTCTAATATTAAACCAGGCAAACTGGTTCTATGTCAACCAGAGAATTCTTGGCTTCGAGCTCCGCGAGTTCAGTTTGAAAATTCTTGGAAAAAATATGACGGGCAATGTGTGTGTGACATGTTTCTGAATGAAGGAAGTAAGCTAAGTTTCGTGAATGATGAAGAAGATATGTAGATTAATGTGGAAGAAGACTTTGAAGAAGAAGATCTTTTCGTGACAATCTTCGTTTACAAGGAAATCTACTTTGAGAATCGTTAGGTACCTATGCCAACAGCTGGCAGAGAAACTGAGTTCTTCGTGTGCCTTTATTCGGTACGAGATATATAATTAGATCCACGAATTTAATTCAAGTTATCTATCATATTAATTTTAGTATATTTATAAATATAAATGTAAAGTATTAATATATTTAGTTATTTTGATATCGAATTTGTTGGTAATAGTACGCGGAAATGTAGACACTGTTTAAAAAACATCGAGTTAATTCTCTCGAATGTATATACACTTTATAAATATTCAAATTCGATTTTCTCGAAAAGTATCAAACTCAATTTTAACGCGCTATATTCGCCACGATATTTGAAACATTTGGTTACTATATTCAGAAATTCATGTACTATATCATCACATCGTACATATGTTAAAAATAAATTAAAGTTTCCATATTATCATAAATAAACTTAATAGAAATTGAAATTTTTGTTTGTTACATAATATCTGGTTGCGCCTACCAAAAAACTAAATAGTCCAAACAGACACGTTTGGCTTAAAATAAATTCAAAGACAAAAAGTTAAAGGCATTAAACATATTATTTTAATCTAATTTATTCTTGAAAAAAGCAACTGCTCTCTATCACGCATCTAATATAAAATACAACTTCTCAATTCGAACAGGCATAGCCAAAAATAGAATACTCTGATCGATAAACCTACGTTTTCACACACTCCAAACTCCTGAATGAACTTTATTTATCTCTTTCAGGAAACGGGTAAATATTCTACTCCAATCCCTCCCTAAACCTCAAAGAAGCGAAGAGCCAATCCAATAAAGAATTCACGATCACTGGCCAGACGAGGCAACAAATTTTCTAATAAACTGGTAAAGAACTAAATATTCAACGAAAGAGGAACAAAATAGATACATCGAGAGCCCTGAAACTTCCCATCGTCCATTCGTGTCAACCTCATGGAATCGTAAAATAGTCTTGTGGCGTCGACATCCGGAACATCGACTTCCTACTCTGGCTGAACTCTTTTGACGAGGAAATCCCCCGGGTGTAGAAAGTTCCTTGCCTCGGGTTCTTTCGTTCGTTCAACGGCTAGTTCGTCAGACTAAACGAAGCCCGCGGCTACGTGAAAAAGCAGCCACGATCACAGATCTCCGCGCTTCCCGAATAGGAACGACCAGGTCGACGCTTCTCCAGGAAGAAGACGCCTTTTCCGGGCACACAAGCCCGCGAAATTAGACGATGAATCTTCTATGAGCGGGGTTTCCCGGACTCAACTCATCCCGCGTTTTTCCATGGACATCCTCCCAGTCATCTTTCACGCAAAACCGAAGAAGAAAAGGCGCAAGAGGAAGTGGAAAAGGGGTGAAGGCGATTATGTACTAACATCTCGATTATGGGGGTTGCGACGTAGGCTGCTGATGAAAGTAAGGCTGAAGATGCACTTGACAAAATATATTTCATAACGCAATTCTATATATAAAATAATAGCACAAACGCAAATTCTATAATTTCGACGAAATTTCACAGCGCAAAGTCTTACGATGAAACATCTTACAGCGCGATATTTCATAATAGAAAGCCCGTATTATTGAAAATTTATCCACGTTGGCAAAATCTACATTTCCAAATTCGACATTTTCCTAAATTCTACTGTGGGAGGTTCTACAATACTTGTTCAATTTTGGATGAAAAATTCGAATTCTTTCCATGTGCATTTTGCGGTCACTGTTCACGAAAAACTGAAGAAGAGAAGATGCGAGAGCAAGTGGATGCAGGTTGAAGGGCGCTGATTACGAGCACCTCTATTACGCGGGTTGTGATCTAGGTTGCTGAGGCTGAAGATGCATTTCCGCGTGAGAGAAAACGCAGAGCTGCGTTGACCTTTAAATGTTGCGGTTATTAATACGATGCTTCCATCGATGCTTATTGACAGCTTGCTGGAGGCTATTATCTGTGGAGGCAGATAAGAGAAGCTTCTGCGCTAAACATGAAGTCACTTTTGTGAGAATCAGTGAATTATTACGCGTTGAATGCAGAAATGTAACTAATAGTAAGACCACAGCTGATATTAATTTCTGAAGATGATAATTAGGTACGGATGAAGTACAATAGAAAAATCTTGGGGTAATTTCTTTAAGGTTTTATATAATGATAAGTACAAACATGCAGTATATTTAAAGTAAATATTTATAAAAGGAAAAGAAGAAATGCAACATTACTCATCAAATTAGCTTTAGGTATTTTTCAAGAGTTTTCTAAGTGTCCCAAGAATTTTGTAATTCCTTTGTTGGAATACTTTAATGAGGGATGTGATTTTTATGAAGTTTTGTTGGTACATGGAGGTGATCGAGTTTGAATTTGATGCATTAACTACACGTGACAATATACAGTCTTCAAGGTAACAGATTGATGGTTAGAGTCGTGACCTAGTTATAGGCATACCTGATCCCCTGTTGTGGTTGGCCAAAATCGATGGTTATTATGTGGCTTCTTTATGAGGAACCACGAGCTTCAACTCAAATACCAATTCATTGTCTTTGATATCTGTAGTATTCAAAGTGTAATAAATGTTGCTAGACAATATACTTTTCAGGATTTAAGGAATCTGTCTATCGATTATTGGGCGAATTTCCATAAAATATACTGCTATAGTGCATTCGAAAAAGTTATTAATTTATCTTTGTAGGAGATGAAAGCATTCAAAATTTTATCATTTAAAAGGATTCAGAAGATGAAGAAAATTGTCGAAGAATACTTTTACTAAGCGCACGAATTTTATATGAAGAACAAAACGGTTCATCCAGCTCGAATAATGCATTACTTAACGCTCACGCATTATGCGAGCGTTTTAATTAGTCTCCAATACCGATGAACCAATGACGAAGTGTTTCTCAGACAAAAGTGTTACAAAGATCTCAAGAACAATGCACCCTCGCCATCTGTTACGCTACAGAACATCAGGAAGTAGGATGAAACGAAAGTGAATATTTTCTGTGAAATTCCTTATTCCTATTCACATACCTACTTTCCAACATCATTTTAAAGTTATTTGGGATAATACGACAAATTTTTCATTTCATATATCAATCATTTATAACGAATTAACTATGGGAATGTTACACTTACAAAATTGCAGATTTTCGTAAATAATCTCGAGATTTGTTCGTGAATTCGTTCTCTTTCCCGATCGTGAAGAAGGTAATTAGACGTTCACGAATTCATATGTGGCTCAGCCGGAAAATTAAGCTACTTCCGGTTTCTTTAGCCTTATCTTCTCTTCAGAGAAATTATATTCCGTTCGAGAAAAAAAGTTCTAGTCTTTTCATTTCGATGCGAAGACCTTTTAAATGTTGCGTTTCAGCTTCTGCGAAGTATTTGTGAATGCGAGTGTGTTTGCAATGAACGACCTGTTTGTTGCGCATTGCACGTATTATATAATAAAATGAGAAATGTACGATGAGAATGAATAACTTTAAGCGACAGAAAGTTGAAAAACTATGACAGATATTTTCCTCTATTTCATTATTTTGTTGGATTTCAAACATTGATGATGAGTTCTTTCAATCGCTTTTCATTCAGTTTCACTTTCTTTTATTTTTCAGTAAATATTTAATTTAATACAAAACATTTATTTTCTATTAAGTACTTCTAATTTAATCTTTTAATGTTTATTTCACTGCCATTTATATCGTGTCAATTATTTCACTTCCTCGTTACCACAACCAATTATCTCAATTATAATTCTATCATTACCTGACAAGAAAATTATTAGGTACAAATCGTATTGTCAGTGGAAAAGTACTATATAATGGGTAATCGATGATACGGCTTGTAAAATCGGTCAGATGTTAAAGTTTATATGCTTCGAGAGCCAAAACGATAATTACTTTGAGGCACGTAGGAAGATAAGGTGAATCGGATCTCGTTCAGGATCCTATACTCATTTTATGTTCTCTATTTTATACTCTCGGACGTGTTACTGTATCTGTTCCATCAAATATACCAACATCGATAACGACATCGATAAATCTTCGACTCGAACAATATTTTACTCTTCCACAATGTCATGAAAATGGTTGCGCTAGGTACGCGAATGGTTGACGTCAGGAAGTGATTACGAAACTTGATGTTTCTTTCTACTCGCAACGCCGACAATAAAATCCAGGTAGATATAGATATCAAGTTCAAGAACGTACGACGAAAGATAGAACGGAAGGTTTACGATCATTTCGGCAGATTTACGAGGCCAGTAGCGGGCTAAACAAGCCAACGAAACTATTCATCCCTTTACGGTACTTTTGTGAAACAGAAGGCATGCAACTGCACGCGTGACTTCTCTGCCATAATTTCAATGACCTACTTCTCAGACTTACACCTTAGAGAAAAGCTAGCAAATTGTAAGAATAACAATACTTTGAAATAAAACGATTGTAAAATCGTCGCTCCAAAGTTTTTCCTGTTTTCAGCATTACTTCTTTCTAAGATCCACCATTTCCATAAGCTACAAGATTAAACCTATCAATTTTTATCGATACGTTCACATATACACGTTGATCGAGTACCGCAGACTTAATGCCGAAATTTATTTATTGCCGGTGACGTATTTCTAACCTAACTTTAACATACAATGAAATGCCTTCAAGCTTACCAAGCCGAGAGAAATATACATATATCACGCAGACAATCCACGCAAGCGATATACTGCTTCGCTCGCGAATACTACATCATGGCTAACACACGAATCTCAGGAGCACGATTCTGTATCATTTAATGTACCGTTCAAGATACGCGAGGACTTAAACTGACTGATGCTCGTTGCTAAATTTTCAGGCTCCAGACACTTATCTAGAATATTCATTAATGAAAATTTCAACAATAGTTGCGATCGTCAAATATGAAGTAACCATACAATATTTTAAAAAGGAGGTTTGCAAAGGTGGCAGAATATCGAAATTTTTATTCGATTGCGTCTAAAGAATACTAAGAAATCAACTTGATACTTTCTAAAATTTTACAATAAAAAATTCCACGATATTTCTCCGAATTCTACGATAGGACGATCCTCCATACTTTTTCAAACTATAAAGTCAAAAATTCCGCGACGAAATACCTTTCCATAAAAGATTTTACAACGCAGAAGTTCTTCAATACAAAAGTCGTTTGATTGCAGCTGAAGAATATTAACAAACCAACACTAAATATATACTTTCCCAAATTCTACAATAGAAAGTTCCACGATGATATATCCCCTGATGATATGTTCCCTGTATAAGAGAATTTTACTACATAGAACTCTCCAATACGAAATTCTACGATAGAGAATCATTCACTCGCAGTAAAAAAAATATTAGCAATGCAACAAGCGTCCACGAAAAGACGGACGATCCCATTTGAGTGTGCGACTGGAGTTCGCGGTTCGAGGATCCGAAGAAGCATCGCAGACGTCGAATTACACCGTCCTTTCCCTCCCATCGTTGCCGGGAACCATCGAGCCCCGGCCAAAGGTTTGCACGATGTTATCCAGCAGGCTGGCCAACCGGGAGCATCAGCAGTCGACGAGTTGGCGGCTCTCTGGCTCAATGAATGATTTCCGTGCGCTGTTGCCACGTTACGTCTGCATTCTGCACCCATTACTCCTACTGGCGTCGCGCGTTTTATCGTTTCCTGCAGTTTACTATTAAACATTGCGCAATTATGCCTCTACGCTGACCTAACAGCCGGACCCCGTCGCGCCGAGACTGCGTCATCGTTTTAGACCGACCCCCAGGAATGTTCCACGTTGTTGCACCACTAATCATCAGCGCAGGAGAGAAACTTCAAAGAATTGGAAACTCGATCGTGGAAATCGTTTGAGACAAAATTAAATGGGAAACACGAATAATTATTTGAGATTTTAGTTTCATTCGATATTTGAGATAGTTCTCACAGAAGGTAAACTCACTCCTGAATTCTATGTTTAATTTAATTTTTTAACTTCTTGTTGTTAGTGTTCATTTTCTCAAAAACAAGCTATAATTTAATTGAAATTCCTCCTGGGATTCTGACGATTTAATATGAAACAGCAGGGAAATGTAACGTGGCAGTAGAATAGCGAGAATAGCGAGATCCGCGTTGAAACGAATATCACGTCGTTAACGATTTGTAAATTGCAGGGATTAGTAAGGAGATAAAATATACGGATTATTTAGTTAGATAACAGATGATTGTAGTGATCTATTGATCATTTGTGCGATGCAAACACCATTGCAAGGAGATAATGCAAATTAACGATAAAACTAAAATTTATATTGATATTGCACTCGTAACAACCTAAAGGTATTAAAAAGGAAAAGAGATGACAAACAGCTGTAAACTGAATCGTGTAAATTGTAGTTATCATAAATATATGTCGCGTCACAAATTAATCATCGATATCTAAACAAACACGATTAGCAATTATTTGTACTCATACAAAATTGTCAGAAAAATGATTCATGGTTCTAAAACCTTGAAAAAATTTCCCAATTAGCACAAGAATCATTGCCAGTGAAGAAGGTTTTTCGCTATTTTCATATATTTACTAACGCGACTGTGAAAATCAAATAACGATGATTCCACGAATCTACGATTATTGTCATAGCAAAGATAACAAGAGAAGTTGACGTAATAACTGATAATAGCCTTTGTTTCGCTGTCTAGTAGCAAACATCTAACGGAGAATAGCAAGTCATTTTGTAGCATACGTTAGTCTCAAAGAACCACTTAACGAACTCGCATTAAAGTAATCTCTCACATCCATTTCCGCGGCTATATTATTACAATAACCTACAATTCGCTATTTTACCCCAGAAACTTTCCTTCTGATCTGTACTCGTGACGTAAATCGAAGTTGGGTTTGTTTTATTGAAACCCACATCCGCTTACAATTCCGATATATTACAGACTCTAAAGTTAAGATTTTTGCCGTAATACACGAGTTTCCTTATGATGCAAGCACGTTGCAAATACAATTCGAAGGTGAATTTTCCTCTAGAATTAAAATGTTCTAACAACTCAAACGAATAACCATCGAAACTGACCAAATTGATTCAAAATCGAATATTTATTTCTTATTAAAGTCTAAACTTTCCTCAAACATTGTATGTCTTTTTTCACAATTTTTACACAATTAAAATATTACATAAGAAATAAAATATCAAGCTTTATCCCACACTAGCCAGCTTTCTCCGTACATTTGTTGCACAATTCCCAAACCAACGTCCACGGTTAAGTGCTAATGACGAATTACGCGTATTAGGTACCCGTGGATGATTGATCGTTGGCCTTAGGGAGAAGAAATGATTAAACGGCAACGTTGGAAAGGCGCGGCTGCGTCTTACGTTATGTCTTGTGAAGCAAGCTCTCTTTTTCATGCAGCTCCCTTAATCCTTTTGATAAGTACCAATTGTGTTTTATCTCACAGAACACTATCTATGTTTGTAACATTGTTACGAATCATGTATACCATTGTTTTTAGATCATTTTCTATAGTATTAATAGTATCTCTATATCGTTAAAAAACTCGATTTTGAATAAAATATGAAAGAATATTAATATATCTGATTTCTTATCTCAATCTTGTGCAAGTCCTTTTATTTGAATAAGAACCGGGATTTCTTCTAACTTTCTAATAAAAGTGCATCAGGAAGACTGTAAACACTAATTACTTCTCTAAATTCTACAAAAACCTTACCAAAAGAAAGACACTTTTACCAAAAGAAAATTACAATTTTCATTGAAAGCATATAGCTACCTAAGCTATGGAAAGTTGAAAGGATCAAAGTGATCTTGATACTTTTAATACCGGAAGGATTAAAAAGAAGAGGATTTCAATGTAAACAGATAGACAGAAACCAATTGACCATAACGAAAGAGCAATTTGCAAAGAGGAAACGTAGCCGCGACACGCCCCAAACGGATAACCGAAATATCGATGAACGTGGCGCGAATCGATCGTTGACTATCGATTATCTGCACTAATGAATGCGCAAACACGGATGTAGGAAAGGTTAACGTTTCCTGTTTGGCGGTGGAAGTCGAGTGCCTATCATTGCGGCTACCGGCCATCGATATACTATACCCTGTCGATTGAGGTATTATTGGCATGATGTTTGCGGTTTGTTACGTTGTAGTGGCGATTTTCGTCCAATTTTAATCACTTTTAGATGTTGACAATGGCGATGTCTTTAATTTGCATCGTCGATTATACGAGTTTCGTTGTACCTACTACGAAATATTGAGTCATTCATAACGAAATTTAGGAAAAATATAGCATTTCGTCAAAGGACATATGCACTTGCTTCTTTCAGTGACTTCTTGCAAAGATTACTATCTTTTAAGAAAATAGAACATTTGATAGATTTTTAACAGTTTAATCTTCAACAGATCTACAAATGTATCTAAGTATGTTATCCAAACAGTACAACAAAGAAAACTATTGTTCGTTTAATGGAAATTTTCCATTTGCCTACTTACTATCGTAAACTATCGATAATGATACGAGCTAAGGTAACCAAACACAAGATCTACTTTCGAACGGTTTAGTTTCAAAGATATCTACATAGATTTGATTGTAACATGTTTTCTTCGTCCCCTATCCAACACTTAGAGATTAACGCCGAAACGCCTAACTTCGTTAAACGTATTATACTATATTAACACACAATGAAAAATTGATATCTGCAAATGTCAAACACTATAGACCACTTTATTATCTAAGAAGTTCGTTATTTTCAGCTCGTTTGGTTATCAAATTACAGATAAGATAGGGACGGTTCTTTCAAATTGAGGGGACTATCTCGATTAATTTAAGCAATAATATTTAAACCGACTCACTATTTCGACGAATCGTATATTTTACTTTATTATACCATTGATAATGTTCTAAACGGACAATTTAAATTTCATATGATACATATCTGATATTGCCACAGGCATTATATTATTATTTATACTATTTTTATACTTCACGAACATTCAAGTATCCGTATGCATTAATTCATACATTTATGTAACATTCATAAATGTTAATACCTATGAGCAACAGTGTACACATTCAGTGTGCAATATCAACATAAATTTTCCACGAATTAATATTTCAGTATCAATGTTTCTTCATTCGCCGTTTGTAAATATCGCAAACAAGACACGGTAAATGGAATTTTCGCTGCGCGAGACAGAATAAAAGCGAATTGCAACACGACTTGCGGAGCAACATAAACGCAGTTACGTTCGTTGCGCAGAAGACACTGGGAAACATATTAAAATCCGACCGTTCTCCATGTAAATTACTCGATGTTGCATCCGCGATGCACATGCAGTAAACCGCTTGGTTTAGATTTACGCGTTCCTACAGCAACGCACCGCGAAACACGTAGAACATACGTGGCACAAACATGGTCCATCGGTACCGAAGCTGGTTACTTCCAAAGTAACACGTGTTGCATGATCAAATAGTACACGAAAAGTGGTCGCACGAAAGCAGGAGCGGAAGGCGGATAACAAGATTCCTGATCAATATTCCTCGGCTAAGGAAATTTGAGAACGGTCGAACAGAGGATTACTTGTTCCAACCTCCGTTTTCTCCACGAAGAACACAAGTGTTCTTGGAAACTACGTTTCGAGTAGATACTCCGAGTATCTTTCACTGAAATATGCCCTTGTATGTTTCCCTGTTATCGAAGACCAACCGTTTTATTAATATTTATGTGACCACTGGATGAAACGCGAAATATTCTTGATTTAGGAAGTAGATGATTTTGAAGTATTAAATGTAAGTTATAGAAAAAAATGTGGATTAAATAATAAAATAATATCTTATTAATGATATCTTTATTTATATATGGAACTTTTTCTTCTCATTTTTTTGTCTAGTATATGTTTGTTATTTAGTAAGTATTTGTTTGTAATATGGAATATATCCATACTTGTTTTAGTGTGACTGTTAGTTTAAAATTTAAAGAAACGTAGAGAATACTGCAGTACGTTCTTTCAATTTTCTACTACATTTACACGCATCCATCGAACGAAAACCAAGTATGCCAGCAAATCTAAAAGCAATTCAATAAACCAGCAACACACTATACCTACCAGAGAGTACTAATTCTCCAGACCAGTCGGTACAAAGGCTTAACCAAGCACGAACGATCAGAGACAACGAGAGAGGCCTAACGATCTATCAGGGCCGCGGGCGTTGAAACAAAAAGGCTACCACGACAATGGTAGAGGCATTTCGTGGGAGCGCGATAACAAAGCTCCCTTCGCGCAAACGTTCCCGTTAAAAAGAGAAAGAGAAAAATGCGAATCCGCTAGCCCTCCGTCACCCTTTCTTTCTCTTTCCCTTAGGCATTAAGTAACTTACACACGGTGAGACTTATCTCGATGCAAAATTCGAAACTAGATCTAGTTTGAGACGGTTTCAAGTATCGCGTCTACTTATATTACCTTTTAAGAGAAGTTCAGAAAACTATGACACTTTGTATCAAATAATTCATAATGCAAGTCTATTTATTATTTGTACTATTTATAAGAGTGATTGAGTATGATTTTAGAAGGTGAAATTGCTCTTACAAGGTACAAAGTCAATTTCAATGATTGATGGTGGGCATGACTTGAAAAAAATATATAGATACATATACATATGTGCCCAGATATGAATATACGTACATCCGTATATACGCTAACATTTGTCTCATAAATATTTTGAACCTCCCATGCAATGAACTCTTAAGTAGTTAACTGTGAATCTCGTACATCACACGAGCACGCCGAAAATTCTAAATTGCTAAAATTTCTAAGATTGCTAAGATTTGCTAAATGTTTCGACGATACATGAATCATTATGTATTTTTAAAATCTATTAGATATACGTATGGGGAAAATATATTAACTGACAGATAAATAATTATATGCAAAATCTACATGAAAATTTCTTCTAAATTTTGCAATATAGTTATTGCAGCATACCAGTATTTTAATTCGTAATGGAATAACAAACGAAGGATTAACACGCTAATCTAATTTATACACTGGCCTAACTAAATATTTTTCGAGATATTCATTATTAAAATTTCACTATCTTAAACAGCTTAACAATTGCATAGCGTCGTTGTATGAGTATGCATTACAATGATGCGAAGATTCAAAAACTTGTGTCTTGCTGCATGCGGCGAAGCGAATCTTTATACAGACCCCGCCTCCCTTTGTCCCTTCTTCAAGCAACGACCGACGTCTCGGTGAGATAGCGCCGGTCGAAGGAAACATCCCGGAAGGAGACACGAAAAAAAAATGGAGGGAAAAAAGCACGTGTAGGTAGTCAGAGAACGGTGTATACGCGGGGTTTGTTTACAGGCCGTGGAACTCGACTCTCTTTCTACACGAGTTCCTTGACTCGTAATCGAACCACGGTAATTCCCTTTTCTATGCTTCTACGTCTTCTTTCTTTTTTTCCTTGACTTTCCCCCTCTCCTTTGTTTTGTGTATCCCTTCCCTTTGCCACTTTGTAATTCTACCAGGAGAGATTTACTCGGTCGCGTGGAGTTCCACGATTCACGTGGAGAACGGTAATCGCGCGCAGCTGCACTGCCTTTCAGGTAAAAAGGCTCGTTCACGAGAGTCGCGATGCGCGATGACAATAGACGACGACCGGCGGTCGGTCGTTGTCGCGACATAATCGAAAGTATAGAAGAGAATCGTGACGATCGAGTCACCTGATCGCAACAGGGTGATATTCCAAGGTGGCTAGGCAGGTAGAAGGCTAGGTAAAATCTAGGAGCATCCTGGGTGCTAGCCATTGTTCCTTTGTGCGCGAGCATGGAGGTCTTGAAAAGTGGGTATCCGGGTAATAACCGATTCAACGGCTAATGGGAGAATAAATGCGTTTCCGCTACTTTGGATTCTACATGCAAATTTCTATGGGAATTTCGTTTTTTTAGAGTGGCCTCCATAATATAGAATCTCTTTCTTCTTATAAATATCTATTAATTAAATCATATACAAACATATATATTGCATATCATTTTAATATATAGTGTCAATCTACAATTTTCTAAAATGAAGCCCCTCTAGGCTTCCTAAATATTCATATTGCATACTAGCCACATTAGGTCAGTGCACTTCACTGACACACATTTCTCGGATATAGCCTCCCTGCTCCGCCAAAGACAAAGGCAGAGAACCTTCCCAGCTTATTTACCTAATTATACTCCCTTTCTTCCAAACTACCAAAAAGGTGTTCTAAAACTCACCTATGACGGTGTTAGCAGCGACCTCTTTCGCGGCAGCAGCAGCAGCTGCCGGTCCATGAGCCAAGAAATCACTCAGAGACAACGAAGAAGCGATGATCTGCCGTTTCTCCTCGAAATTTAAATAATCCAGGCTATTGCTCCTCTGTGGTCCAGCGACGATCGTCACGGTCTTTGCCGCGTGATGATGATGGTGCTGCTGGTGTAAATTGTTCTCCACCGAGAGGTTACTGGGTTTCTCATTGCCAGACTCATTGTTGGCCGCTGGACTAGGCACCAGATATACACCGCTAACGCGTATGGACATCGTCTTGGGGCGATCCTTGAAACGGCCACGCTTCTTCCGCCTCCAGGGGCTGAGGATCGCAACCAGGCCCGGTAACGAAGCTACCGGCTGCTGGCCAGTTGAAACATCCTGACGGCTGCCCGGTCGAGAGGTCGGCTCGCGTCGCTTGTTACTTCGAGGCAGCTCCACGGCTCGGCGTTTAGTGCGTTCACGATCGCCGAGGAAAATTTATGGACTCCACTGTGCGCTTCTGGCAGCGGCTACCGTGTACGCTGCACTCGATGATCGGTTGATTTTATTTTCGTCGATCTTTACGGCCTCTTTAATTCCCACTGAAATTCTTGGATTTAATTTCTTCGATTGTCATTTGCACTTTTACGACGAATTACGATCTCCTTATTTTCCTTCTTCCTTTTTCCTTACTTGTTTAGTTATTTTACATGTAATTGATTACTACTAGATAGAAAAAGGTACAACAGGTATTCAAGATGGCAGGATTTCCGTATCACGCTTAAAAATTTCAATGGAGTCGAATTCGCTGATTGGCAAATATATTTTTCCTGTATTTGTATTTTCGACGATTATGGCACTCTGTATGAAAAATGGCCGACCCAAACGGGGTGACTCCGGACCGTTGCTTCGACGGTCTTTATTTATAACGGAAGGAAGCGAATACGAGCCTTCCGCGGTCTTTTTTTTCTCTCGTGACGGCCACGAGACACTCCGTGCTCGGTCGACGCTCCACGGAATCGTCCTGCGCAATAGGAATAGGGTAAAACGTTAACTCTCTCGCTAATGGCACTGGCTGTCATGAACGACGTGCATTGTATCGTACGAAAGAGGTCGCGAACGATTGTGTGTCCACCGTCCCACGAAATGTCTCGTTGCGGTCCATCGACCTTCTATCGCTTCGATTATCGACTGTTTGATCCGAGCTTAAACGAGTGAGAACCTTATATGTATTCTGGTCATGATTTAAAAGTCACTAAACTCGCATCGATCGTAATGCACACCTTAATAAAGAAATCGATAACTTTTGATATGTCAATTTGTTTACAATCGTACAAACAGAATACACGATCGAATTTATATAGTAAACTTCGTATGATGAAATATTTTCATTATATCGAAACGAAACGAGGTGTCATTTATGAGTAGAAATAACATTTCTACGAACGGAGCAATCGTACCTAACCTAACCTGTACTCCATCTGTAAACGCGGCGAGATGCCGAAGGTCGAGATACGACAGCATTGGCTCGGCCAGAGAAAAATATCTAGTGACTATGGTACGTGCAAATAAAACGACATTCACGATTACGTAAAATACAATAAACGAGGCTGGTACGCGCAATATACGAAGCTTGAGACACGAAGCTTGAGGCACGAAGCCGGCTAACGCGAGTAACCTCAAACATCCGGTACTTATACTGACTGCCAAAAGAGTACGTACGTATAGTCATGTATACGGGACGGGTTACAGCGCACGCAGAAAGCATTCGGTTTTATCGATGAAACGGCACGGTGTAATGTCACCGAGCACGGCGTGATGGTGGTCGAGAGAGGAGCCGGTATTACGAGACGCATTTCGTGGACGCACAGAGGACACACGCAGGCACGTTTTGTTGTGACGAGAGACACACATACTAGATGATTCCTTAGGGCAGTGTGGATGGCTGTTTTCGGATGGCAGAATTTGAGGAGGAGCACGAACGCTCCTCTCGACGTAATATCACAGCGGTGACGATTCACGGCAGGCGTCGCCACTCCTTCACGGAACACCTGTGTGCCTCCTAGCTGCAGGTGAGAGGAGAGCGAGACGGAGAGAAAGGACGCAACGATTATAAACACAGAAGCACATACTACGCGCGTACGCACAGAGCCACGTAGAAGAGAGACAGACGGATGCAGGCACAATAAGTGGAGAGGTACAATGCCACCGATCTCTCCGAATAAACTTAGCACAGACGAGAGAAGAATAAGGCGAAGCTAAACGAGCCACGATATCACGACGACGAACAACGATCAGGGGTAGAACGAGCAACGCCGACGTCGACAAGGAAGCACGCACTCGTAAAGTTGACACACACGCTGCTCTCTCGGTATTCGCGCACAAGAGAGAAACACAAACGCGAGAAACGTCTCGCGTCGGGATGTTCGCGAAAAACAGACGATATCGCATAGACACGGACACACGGAGGACCGGATAGTTCGCGCGGGGACGGATTCGCGACGGAATTAATTACCACTGCACCGATGCAACGTGTAAAAACAAACAGATACCAGACAAACAGGCAACAACGACGACGACGACCGCGCCACGAAACACACACCGAGCGAGGCTCGTGAACACTGAGGGCGGCCATGCGATCACGGCGCCGCCACGCGACGCCGATAGGTATCATCGGCCACGAGACAACGCCGCGCCAGACGAGAATGGGGGAAAGTGAAGCTACTATACTACCTTCGCCGTAATTTTTCATTAATGAATTTACGAAGGGTCTGGAACCGGCTGCTGCAACAGGATGGGTTACGTGGTTACGGAACTATAGGGAATAACTATTTATCCAGGGAGAAAATATTTTGTTTAATTTATTTGATTAACTTCCTGCTTGTAATAATTAAACGGGACTGAAATAAGATCATTATTTGCACACGTATGATCGTATCGCATGGTCATATTGATTTTTTATAATTTCAAATTTTTATAAAAACATGTTTCTGTACCTCAAATCATACTTTTAATACAATAATTTATGAAAAACTTACTCAAAAGTAAGTCACGCTTAGTTTATTCTTCCCGTTAATCTAACCCTAATAAGCTAATTAAAAACCACATGTCCACGTATGTATATATTTCACATCATATTCGCGTGTATTCTGTATTCGTTCTTTTTTATCTTTAATTGAAGAAAATTATAGATCGCGTTAGAATGTCATTCGTACCTCCAGTTACGCTCCAAAAATGTAAACAACTTGCCACACTCGTGATAGACTGTAAATGCCTATAACGACGACTATAGACCAAAGTCACGCGAACATGCGTTGCGATGGAAATCTTCAGGAACGATACCTCATTGTGTACTTTGTAAACATTAGGAATTTTCCTTCTACATACTTCTGTGTATATTTATCAAATATTTCGCTGCTGAAATCATTAAAAGAAAAATAAGTAAACAAAAATTAGATCTTAATGAAGTTGTTTTCAACTCACAGTCAGATAAACTTTTAGCGAAATCAAAATCAAGCCCATTTTCACGCAATTCGAAAAGTTGCAGATTTAATTAGATGCATCCAGTGTGATAGTTAATCGAAATCCAATGTAATGGTTAATTAAAACTTCTAAGACAAACAATTAGAGGAACAGCGACGTTCCAGTTTCCGGTTCGTGTTCTGCTTTATTGAGTTTTCGTTCTTCTAGAAATAATTCTCGTTGGAATGCTGAAGATAACTTTTATCTTCGATACTTAACAATTACAGATGAGGAACATGAAACAAAAACTTTAGATAGTTACAAAGTCTTAGAATTCCTAGTCAACCTCCTGACAGACACAGAAAACGGAAGAAGATCAAAGACTAAAACCATTTTCGAGAACAAGAAAAGATTCTTCGTATAGCGTCTACGCGGCCAACAACGAGAAATGCTCTAAAACGGAACTTCAGAAGAATTCTGTGGAACGTCTAGTTGGATTCTATCAAACGGAACCTACCATTACAAAGGACTCGGACTGTCTACTTGAGCGATATTTCCAGGGATTGTAATAAACAGCTTCATTTTCTTCTATATTTTCAGTTATGTATCCTATCCTGGAAAGAAATGCATGGCCTTTTTCTTGATTTAAGGAAGAATTCGATGCAGTGAGGATATAGCTTCATAAGTGGCAATAGAAATGGTAATATGTATATGTCGTGAAATGATGTTTTTGGTTCTATTTCAGACGACGAAGATTACTGATTTGCATATATACATGTTACCCTATTTACATAATTTTTATAGGCAAATAATATTCTACTTAACTTAAGAATTTGGAAAGTTACAAAAAGTATCTATTAGGTAATAGGAAATAATCAAAACTATGACATTATCCCGAACACACAATTGTCTAAAGACATTATATATTGGAAGCATCGAGGCGCGAACGTTCGAACTGGAAATTGCTGGACGGAGCATGACGCGAACCACGTGGTATTTCCGAGGCGTCTAGACTCCTTAATTTAAACCGACTCGCGAATCTACCGACGTTTCGGCCCCGTCTAGCCGCTGTCACAACGAAACGGCTGAAATATGAGAAACACAACCCTCTCCTCGAACCAAGCACCCAAATCTTTTTTCTACCATGTCCACGTGTAAATCCGCCTTTCGTTTGGAAACAAAGAGGCCAGCTGTTGGCTGGATTCGAGGGAAATCTGTCCGTCTGTTCGCGAAACAAAACATACGGTGAAATTCGAATTTAATTCGGAAGTTGGTTGTTCTCTTTGAAAATAGAACGGAAACGAGTATTACGTACTGCTTTGCTAACACCGGCGCTCTCATCTTTTACGCTCGATCGCGGCTTAAGCAATGCGCGTCTGCGTTGAAAGTAGTAGAAACTACGGCCAAGAGATGCGTTTATTGGCACTGGCCCAGTGGCGACTCTTCTTCTTCTCCAGCGTTCGTCTCTCGCCAAATGTAGCCTCGTCACAGGCCGCAGCTTCGTGTAATAGTGTTCGTACCAACGCAGAAACAACTGTTTTAAATACTGTTCGCCGATATATCTTTCTGTTCTTATAATCTGGTGCGAATCACAGAAAGGCTGCGTTACGCTTCAGTTCAATAGTCAAAGTAGTCACTTCCGTTCAACGAACAGACGGTTCTCGTTGACGATATTAAGTGAGGTATAAACTGTACTCTGAACCGATCCATCGATCGCTGCGAATTAAGGTCAGTTTAATGAAAAGAAACATGATTAAGTGTTTTCCTAGATCTAAGAATATCCATAGTGAAGAGCTTCGTCTTTGAGGAGGAGCGATACTGTCGCTATGTATATCCGAATGAAAGGATTCTAGCAATAAGAAGATAACTTGCCATATATTTTTAGTTGTATGAAATTGTTGATTTTGTCGCTTTATGTTAGATAAGAATATGATTTTATTTAAAAAGTATCAATGATCTATTAAAAAAGTTCATTATTAGCAATACCACTTAACGACGAGTTTATGGTATATACATTTAAAAAAGTAGTTGACGTATAAATTTTATTTTTTTTACTCCCTGAAATCGCTATAAAATGCAGCTGACTGCTGTAATCCGTTCAATTGGTACAAAGACCGTTCCCCGTGGCGGATCTATAATTATTCAGTATGTTTGTGAGCGATTCCAGGAACCATTCTTGGCCACTAGGCGAACGCCGCCCACTTAACAGTATTAATAATTGCAATAAGGAACGGGCATCCTTGCTGGGTCAAATTATCAGACAATTCACAATTAAGAGGCGGAGGGTGGAGACGTATAATTAAGACAAAGTGACGGTACATCAGCGACAACCGCAAGCATCTACCAGTGGCAGCTAGCGTTGCACTTACGTTTCCTTGTGCTTTCACGGCTTTCTAAATGCAATCTGCTTGCAACAAGCAACCGCCATCAAGCAAATTGTCGTCCAGTTAGAAGAAAATTCAGTTTTTATGAATCACATTTACAGTATATCGACTTTCTTACTCATTCTATCACGAATATACCGCCGTCCATAGGAATTCGAACACTTTGATTGACTCGCATTAAAAATACACAAATGTTAATGAAATATATGAATTAATGGTAAAGTAACGATCACAACCATTATTTACTATTTTCTTATGGAAACAACAAATATATATTATACTTAATTGCTTATTTTTGGAATCAATAATATATTGAAAGAAGGCGTATGCAATATAATTAACTCGATCGAACACATTATCACATTTTGCCCGGTATACTAACATAAAAAAAGATTGTACCTAATCAACGAAAATCCTATAGAATCAACTAGGACTGTGAAATCATGTTCAAATGCATTGAATTGTTCGAAACATATCAATATTTTCCGTTCAATTTACTTAATATATAATCTAGCCTTCTGTACTTAATGTCACGTAAGCAGCGTGGTTGTTAATGTCCCAAAATATAATAAATCATTGCATTTTGATTTTCTAATTAAGGATTTAAAATCTCGATAGAGGTATGTTTCAGCTTGCACGAATGTGTTTGACTACATAGAAATATATGAGAATTATATTAACGAAAAAGAAGAGATCAAGAGTATATTATCTTGCTCATTGTAATTCAAATACATTTTGCCAAAAGTAGGCAAGTGTGCAGAATTAAAATAGACACTAAAACGGCAATAAAAAAGAATAGGCACAAAAAACATTATACATTAGTCAGAACGATAAATTGGAATTTGTTCAACGATTGTGCGAATAAAAACGCGACTCTGACAGATTCTACATTCCCATTCGCTACATTTCGATGCAACACGTCGTGCGCATCACGCGTAACGCGTATCTAGCGACATGCGAACTCTGCTGCTCTCCATCATTGGTTATTTATAGCGGGCGCAATAATCATAAGTGCAATTCGTAACGATCTAACAAGACAGTCTATGTACACTATAACGTAAAAATTATAACAATTAATATGATAAGAATAGATTTCAATAAAAATTGTATGGCATCCTTAGTATTGTATATTCTATGAATATCGAATAACAAGTGGAAATGCCATTTTATCTTCCCTTTTGTTTGAACCACTACTTCTTAGAGAAATGGAAAAAGTGGTGTGTGTAAACAAAGGGTAGTGGCTACGACGACATAGTAGAAAAACGTAGAATTAAAAATAGTGAAGAAATCACATGTTAGTTAAGCCATAGTACGAAAAACGTTTCTGTGATAGAAAGAGAAACCTACGAGGTGCAAGAGGTAGTAACTACGAATATACTATAGGCGTTCACCCATCTTTCTGGTATACACGAAGCAACGTATTGCACACAAGAAAGAGAGACCTCAGCTCCGAACCATGTCGCCAATAGTAGCACGTACACAACATAGCATCTACGTTATATATTATATGAATTAATTTTTTATTTATATATAATGGTAATTATACATTTATTATATTATTAAAACAGAAATAATTTTATAATAAATACTGAAGCAGCTTTAGCGTAAATATCAAGCGTATATTACTGCATTAACATTATAACAAAGTTATTAATAAAGTGCGGATATTTATACATTTTTATACTTCTATGAACATAACTAAAGGTACATTAAAACATAACTGTTCACCGTGAAAATATAAAACCAGGTAACGGGCCCATAATTCATCTAGACGTGTTGCAACATGGGTACCGTATCGATGGAAGAATCTGCGATTAACTTCGAAGCGTACTAAATGCGCTTATCGCAAGATCGAACGATAACAAAAGCCTGCGCTACGTCCGTCCATCAGATCGTTGGCCAACCGTCTGGATAAGACGTTGTTCGACGCGATAATGGCAGGAAATTAATGACAGCTAAGAGGGATGGGAACGACCGACGGAGTAATGAAGAGATTGCTTTCCTTATTACCGTGTAAATTCTTATTACTTTGTTGCACTAACGGGGACGCCAGCGAAACGTTCAAAGAAAGGGGAAGTAACGTGTCATGTGCTGTGAAACGTTTTAAATTGTAATTAAGAATACGATATACATATTTAACGTTAGTAAACGCTAGTAATTATTTAGAATTGCTGCCACCTTACCAATTTCGATGATTTTTGAATATATTGTAGAAATGAACACTTTGAGCAACTTTTTCCTACAGAAATAGCTTCCGCTTGGCCTTAGTTCCCGAGATATTCGCAGAAAATTGTCGGTAGCACTACACTGAATTTTGACTATAAATTATGTGTTCGCAGCAGTGTATACGTTAATATTGGTTACCAGCCGCCATACGGCGCGGCGGCTGGATAAAATAAGGTCTAACCCAAACCTAATTCTTATCTTTTGTTTACAGTTTATATGGGCTTAGATTATGCGTTATTTCACCCAAGCCGCCGCGTAGTACTGCGCAATTTATAAGCGAATTTCATCGTAGTGGTACCGACAATTTTTTGCAAATATCTCGGAAACTAAGACCGAGCGTCGGTTGTATGTATAAGAAAAAGTTGATCAGACTGTTGTATTTCTACAACATATTAAAAAGTCATCGAAATCGGCCAGGTGAGCAACTTGTAAATAGTTACCGAATTATTTTTATAGCTACTAAGCATACAGAAGTGCTTGTAACGAAATTATTGTGGAATTTTATTGAAATAAGAAAATGATTGTACACATTCATTTTCTAATCTATTTTGAGAAAAATTTCGACCTGATAAACGAGGCCTCTTCGGTAAACACATGTCATAAAAGCGAAGTAAAAACAAATTAAAAAAAACAAAGAATTAATTATTGGATGTAATTTCTCATATTAGTAGATTTTTTAAATATTGCTTTACGATACATTTTATCTCTTTATCATTTTCATATCTACAATTATACCTAAAATGAGGATTAGGTAAAAACATTATAGTATCTCCCATAAATATACCGTAAAGTAATAGGAATTAAACGAATAATTCTCTCCATAGAAGGAAGATCCCTTGTAATATAATTTCACCGACAAACAGAATATTCAGAGCCGCGATATGTACCAGCACCTAGCGTTTTTGTTCTTCACATTGCACACGGTGAGCGACTTAAGGGACCGCGTGTTTAATCGCGTATTTAATATATTTAATACATTTAATAAACCCGTAGCTGGAAATTAAATTCCTCTCTTTCCTGCTCATTACGACCACCGGAAGACGACGAGGTGAGAAAAGTTTAATCCCTTTATCGTTACGATATTACGAGTGGATCGGTATTCTTGATACAAAGTCCTCGCGCAAATGTATTATCCTGGAAGAAAAACCGCGACTTGGCGGGATATTAGCAAGGAATAAAAGTATGTATATCTAACGTCTGGTATCATCGTTTCGACGATAACTTCATAAGCGAAAGTGGCGATCTCTCGTCGGATTAACCTAATGGAATAAATTACTCGAAGCAGAAGGACCATTGCTGCTTTTTCCTCCTTTCGTTGCAAGACGCTATCGAATCTCATTACCCGCTGCTGTTCTCTCCAAGAACTTCGTTAACAAACGAACAACTCGTTGAACTTGAATTTGCCATTTTTCCCTCTTCGAAACTTAATTGAAAGACGATTTCTATCGGTTTTTCTTTCGCTACTGTGGCCATAGCAATCAAACATACATAGCGTATACATACGTAAAATGTGTGGTAAACATTTTGTCTATACTAAACAATCGTGTATTACAAACTATCTAATTACATTATACGTCGTTTTTATTATACAATATAATTTAATTTCGTAAAATCACAGCGTTTTTTCTCATTTTTCTTTTTTTTTTTTTTTTGGTCGTCACTGTAAATAATTATCGTGTTGTCTACTACTTTTATGCGAAGTTTGAATGTCTCACAAACAAGCATCATATCATTTCATTCGTATAATATGAAAAAAAGAAGCATTTTGTTTTCAAATAATTTCAAGCAGTTGATTTTTGCCCGCTTTTTCAGGTTGAACACTCACTCCACTGTGCATCGTTTCATTCAAAGGGTCAAAGAGGAAATTTAAAACTTCATTTACCGGATCAGGACTTGCCCAAAGCTGTTGCAGAAGACATTTCCCATAGATAACACATCGTCTGGTCGATAGCGGATGTTCTTTAAAGCATTTTTCAGACAGGCCAGCACCTAAAAGCTTGCCCAGCCAAAGCGCCGTAAAGGCGGATCAGGATTTAAGAGCGAGGTGTGTGTTTGAAAAACAAAGCCTCTCTATCGAGAGATCCTCGACGGATTATTACGTGACAGGATACGACATTAATGTCGCAAAGACTTCAGGTTCATGGTTTCTCACGTGCAAACTGTATACCTTCACACGCGTTTCAGCGATACAAGTACCATTGTAAATCATTTTTCTTGATGTTTTCATCGCACACTTACTTCCTTCCAATTTAAACCTAATATAATATCTAACTGCTCTAAGTATCTTTTAAGCGTGGATGTATGTGAATTCTATATGCGTCCACATTGACTATTATTTATTTCGATGACATTCAACTAGCAACAAATCAATACGAACTTTCTGCCTAATGCGATATAATTTCACAATCCACTATTTGTCTCTTCGATCCTCCAGAAATCTACATGATACAATATCCATAAATAGTTGCTGAACATACTAATCATTGCTGTCTGTCTCAATTACCTCATCGAAAGCAGCGCAAACAAGCGGTCAAAAGGTCGAGATTTTAAAAGCACGAGCAGCCATCTCTCGCGCGACGCAAGGACTTTCATCTCACGACTTTGAGCCTTGTAAGAGCGCAATTAGAAAGCCAGAATGCCGTAACAGAACGCGACATTCGTTTCATTGACACGCTTTTATCTTTCAATTTACCCGCTCGTGTTGCACGATCACGATTTTCTCATAAAGAGGGACTCATCGGCGAAGATATTCGAATACCACGCACGGGTCGCCGCTGGCGCTCCGCTTTTCCATCTAGCCTTCGATGGTTCGCCACAAGGGCGACCGTAGGAAAATTCTTGGGATAACAGTCTTGTCACCCTCGAATTCCTGGTTGCTTCGCAAAGAGTATAAACGGATATGAAATTGGGACACTAGGTCTTGCAGTGATTACTATACCGATTCGTGAATATCCTTATGAAAGATGGAAGAATTAAAAAGGGGACAGCAATTTGAGTGTAGTTTCATTTAGGCGAATTCGGGACAAGGTTGTTCATGCATGCGTGATTTCTGCTCTATTGTGATCGGTTTTAGTGGATATTTTTTGAGTTGTGCGCTGAGATCAACGGATACTAAATTTTATTATTGGATTAAAATGGATGAGGAAGGATTTAGCGTAGAATGATATGTAGAAGCACCGAAGTTATGATGGTGATTTTAAATTTGCTAGAAAATTATGGAACTACAGTTTAAGCTTACATTTAACACGTATTTTAATTACTATGTTTTAAGATGGATATTTTTTAGGAAGTTTGCAATAAATAAACAGAATGCTAAAATGAGTTATAGAATTAAGATAATAGCGGGGAGAGGGGTGAGATTTGATGTATTTACACATATTATAGATATTTTGAAATGCTCGAACTACATGATTCTACAAATGTCAAAAATCATCGAACTCCTTCTATTTTTGTGTGGAAACATCAAAATGGAAAGATTAAAAGAACTACAATATACCGAGGCTAGAAATATTTAGGAAATGAAAATATTAAACTATTTTCTCAACTCCATTCAATACATCTTCCACTAAATAGTTCAATTCCCAGCATAATATTTTTCATCAAAATCATTCACGAACAAATTGAGAAAAAGTAGTTAGTAAATTGCCATAAAAATAATTACCGTAAAGTTCAATATTTCCCTGCGTCTAGGTGGCAAGAAACAAAATGCAAGAATTCTCTAAAACAAGATTTTCACCTATAGATTTAATATATTCCTCACAATTTCCCAACTCTTCTTCTACTTTGCATTCTTCGATAAACTGCCAAGCAATTATCGAATCCCAATTAGAGCTTGACTCTCCTACCCAATAGTTAGGGAAACCATTTAATTGAACCCTGTCAGAGGATATCAACAACGCTAATTACAAAAACTGATACACTGCATCAAGTACAGTATCGATAGTTGACCACAGGATACATGAATATAAAAAATTCCAAGTAATTTCAACTCTACTGCGGTTATCGAATTTCAATGTATCAATTTCATTCTTGTTTTAATACGTAAAAAGATTTTTAATGTTTTAATAAAAAAGAAACATCAGCATACACTCGATACAAGGAATTACTCTAAGTTACATAATATTTGAATACATGTATTTAATAACACAGAAAATATTCATCTCCTATGTATATAATAAACCAACTGTAGGAATAGGAATTTTATTTCTCACTGTTTAATTTCTTACTCAACAACAATTCATACAAATCTTGAAATTCAAGAGGTTTGTTAATAATAAAAAGAACAATTTATTTGAGCCTAACATAATACAAAGAACGCAGTATGTTTAGCAACACATGGGATTTCCTCGATAATTTTCCTAAAAGCGAAAAAAACTTCAGCTTCTTCGAAACACTAAAATACCCGCGCACTTGGCAATTCGGGCAAATAACACGAATGTAAAGCGTTTCGCGATGCAGAGGCGTTTTCGCGCGGAAGCTAGGAACTTTCCAAGGGAGCAAACAGTCTATTGAGTAAATTGTGTGAAAGGATTAGTTTGCTAATGCCACCGACCATCGTGATAGTTTCCAGAAAGGCTCTTCACGTTCGTGGAAGCGTCATGAAAATTTCTCCTCCGTTTCCCTCCGACATCGCACGATTGAACTTGAAATATTTTTCCACGGGAAATAATCCTGAAGCTAACCCAAATCGTAAATTTCTCTCCCTTTATGGTTTAAGAAGAACAAAGGTATGACATGTATCAAACCAAGTTCAGACTCGTTCAAGTAACTGGAAACTTATTTGATTATTATTTGTTTGACTTTGCACTATTCTTTCAAATTTCTGTTCTCTCATCTTCATTGAAACTAGTCACTTTACAGAATTTGGAACGCTTCACTAATATGAGTTTATTGATACAATTGATTTAAATTTGTGCATTCAAGTTTCGAGTAAAATTGAGATAACATTACATGTAAACTATTACCGTTGTTTCATCATTCTGGCGACTTTTGCGAAATCAATGAATTTCGAAGACGATGTGAAGCATTCTGAAATGGGTTTTCGTATCGACCTGAGGATAAAAAATTGGATAGAGTTAGAGAGAGGGTGCATGATATATCGAAAAATAAACGTGCCAATAAACGGAATTTATTGACACTATATTAAAATAGAGTGAGCATCGATCTTCTTTATTACGTACTTTTTATATAGCTATCGAAAATAAGATAAGTCGATTGATATACCGTGGGTGGCTCAATAATCGTCGTATAAATGGATGAAAGTAAATGTTTTCTGTTCCCTGTATTTTTGCAACGATATAAATCTTAAGCGTGTAGAAGAAAAATAGAAAAATTCAAACGTATTTAGATAACAAGTTTCGGTGAAAATAATTAGAAGATTAGATTTTTATTACGTAAAAATACGATTCTTTAGCCTTCTTGTTTACTAAGCTCCTTTACAATTCAAATTCTGCTTCTAAGATATCAGCATACTAAGTTACGAATATACCAACGAAAACGATAAATATTTAAATACATGTAAACAGAGCGGTAAGAAGCTCCTCTTGTTAAATGGACATAAATCGCGACGCGATGTCCCATATGAGGAGTTTGTCGGCAAAAGCTTTCGCAATGATTTACAATATCGCCAGGATATGCTCTCGAATGTTTTTACGAGGCATCAGTCGGCCGTAGGGGCAACGAACGCCGAGTAGGTTCTATTAGAACGTATGATATACCTCTCCTCATGCTGAGATAGCCGTTTCGTGAGGTCGTGTCTGAATAATTAAAGAACAAAATGAAGCTGCTCGGAGCTCTTTAAATGACGAACCTTCTTGTGGTAGCTAACGACTCGGCCGGAAGAAATCGGAAAAAGATAGAGCAGCGTTACAGCTATAATTGGTCCTCACTTTGAAGATCAAAGACTTCGCTCATATAGCCGACCATGCGTAATTACACTATAGTGTTCTTCGTTGTGAGCTTGATTACACATTTTTACAAAGTTTCGAAAAGAATTCTACTACGTTGAACGTTGACGCTGGTTCGCCTGGAAAATGAAGTACAATCGAGAACAAATTTCATTGTTGAGAATTCAATGTCGATAATTCATTTGTTTATTGTGCGAGTGTGAAAGTTCATGAATTGATAAGACTGCGTGAAAGAAGGAAGACCGAGTGCGAGACTCGTGCGAGACCGTCAGGGATACGTGTGAAAATGGGATTTCTTGCAAGAACTTGGATAGGTAAGTATCTTTATCGAATTGCAAATGAGTAAAAAAACGATATTTTTAATGATTAATAGTTATTGTAAAGCAGATACTTTCCAGAAGTATGAGGCTGCTAAAGAATAAAATATTATTAGAATATTATGTAGAGGGAAGTCCTTAAAAGAAGTTAATTGTTTCTTATGAAATCTAAACGAAAAATATCTTTAAAAACTGCACATTGTTTTGGAGCGAAATCTAGAAAATAATAGCAAACTAGGTGATGCAACTATTTGCACGTAACTGTAATCGTGAAATTTCTCTGGCTAGTGTGACTCGATTGCAACAGAGTGACCATACAGAAGGTTACGAGTGCATAACGATCGCGGAATGCGACACAAGAAGCGCGCGCGACCGCGCGTTATGTAGCAACCGGTTTGAAATAACTCGCGCAACTCTAGGTCGCTCTAAAATAAAGAAAGCACGAGGTTTCGCTTTGCATGTCAATGAAACGGCGCGGTTGTTCCCGCGGAACGGCAACAAGATAAATTACATCGTAGCAAGAAAACATCAAATGCGATATGAGGACTGATCATATATACAGGAGTTAATAGAAGAGCGCGTAGAGTAACAAGTTACAGGGAATATGTATCACGCGGTCGTTTTGTTACGTTAATTTTGCGCCTGGTATGTCACCCGTGTTCCCCGAAGAAAACGCTCTGCCGTGAATTAATTAATTAATAGCATCGGCCGTTATTGTTCGCTGCGCATCGGAATTTTTTCTTGTCTTTCGACTCTTTGATAGAATTGGAAACTGTGATAGTTTGAGACAAAATAAAAGGAGGATGGTCGAAAGCTACTAAATTTGTAGCCTTTTAGGCTAAAATTCTTATAAGACATCGTTCTATAATCGCCGAGGTACAACCAACATTTTACCGAAGAAATGTTATCAGAAGAAGAGAAGAATGAAATATAATAATAATTCTTTATATTCAATACGTTCCATCTTGTTTTAGAATACAAATTATAGTGATAATTAGAAATATACCTAATTCATGGAACATTTGTATCGTACTAGCTTACTTTACTTCGTCGCGTTTCAATGTTGCCGATTAACAACATGCGCTATATGTCTTTACATACAACCTACATATATAAATATCGACTTTCCTTTATCAAACGTTTGAATTTTTTCCATTTCGTGGATTCATTTCGTAGTTACGATCATCCGGAGTCGAAAGGTTCCGATTCTCTTTTCGGTACATCGTCAACTTCGTCAACATTTTTTACAATTTTCCAATCACATTTGCCATAATTGTACCTTAGATGCCCTGTTAGAATGTTGGCTACCTGAAGATGTACAAATTTAGCGCTCATCATGCAGAAATGTTAAACTTTAAGGTCCAAACAGCTTTTGCAATCTGCAATTCAAGACGTTTCTATAAAACGAATACCATCATGAGTGGAACTATATCAATCGATCTCGTCATTTAGAACAATGATCCTCATATCGAGATGGTTCAGACTTTCCGTGACTAAAACGTGAAAACTGCGACCAGTCTCACCGTGATGAAAAACAGAGCGTGTAACCACGAGCTTCGTTTCACGTCTCTGAGAAGCATAAAATTTATTATCGCTCTGCTCGTCGAACGTTATTGATGGCGTCGACTAAACTTAAAGCAGCATCCTCCTGGCTTATCCGACGGAGTTGCTTATTGAACGGATGCATTAGCGTCAAATCGTGCGTAAACGATCGTCGCTTTCTATCGAGTAATTATAGATAATGTGGTATTTCGCTTGCTGCTCTCCTTTTAAGAAACTTCGTTTTTCTTTCGTGCTAAAAAAAGGCCGGGTAATGGAGAAAGGATAATTAGAAAAAAGTTTATCCATGTATCGGTCGTAAATAGCCAGAGTGTTGTGTTAACACTTTGTCGATGGGGCGAAATTGATTCATAGCGCACCTTCGACAACCTGTTATTGTATAGAGTTACTCGTTGGTTAAATTGAAAATATGTAGAATATCTGTGCAGCCAGATAATTGTATAAAAGATAAAGCTTAACGTAGATTGAAAATAGAATTTACTTTAAGGCAGCTTGCTCGTGTAGGATTTTTTAAAAGAGTTCTTCTCTTCTTTAATTTGTGCTTTTCGATGGAGTCGTAGATAATACACAATTTATTGTTCTACACAGTTACTTGCTACTGTATTGAAAGCGTGTAGAACATCTATGAGATTGAAGGCAGCTACAGAAGATGGAAGCATCACATTAAAATGTACTTCAAGTGAGTATCTCGTGTAGAATTTTACAAAGAATTTATAAAAACCGTGAAAATATTTTCTCCGATATTTGGTTAACTTTCTCGTTCCCACAGTAGCTGTATATAGGCGAAATGTTTTGAAATCATAAAATTAAACTCTTATTAGAAGATGTTCGTGGAACTGTAAATAAGTTTCATTTTCTAAATAATCCCTACACATTTAAACATTAAAATCTTCGTATGAATTGCTTATTTGTCATATAAATAACAAATAGAAAAATTACTGACAGTAATTTGCAACTGTGAAATAACTTGAAAACGAGGGGATTAAAATATTACATTCGTCCGACGATAGCAGACCAAGCACTATCAAATGCATGAAACTGAAACTGATATGTTCTCCAAAAAAGCGATCATTACTTACGTTTAAACAAAATCAAGAACGACGCAAAGATCGTTATCGCGAAAGGAACACGATAAAACATTCTTCCTGCATCTTTCATTAAAGTACTCGTAAGAAACAGGCAGAACCTTTGCCAGTGGTAATACTTCGACATGAGCGAAACAAAGATGATAGAAAATAAGGGGAAGCAGCGAAGGCAATTCTGCGATTTCCAGCGGGGGTGAGAGCCGGCCTGTTATTGAAATAGTTTCGTCGACGGTATTACGCCGGTTGCCGAGCTAGTTTTCGTTCTCCTGTAGAAGGTAAATATTACCAAGCCGGGTCGAAGAACCAACCATGTATTTCACGGATATCGAATGCGTTACGTCCACGACTGGAAACTTCGTTCACGAAATTAGTTCCGCGGTTAGTTTTCGAATGCGTTCTCACCGTTTCGTAGAAAATTGGATTCTCGCTAATTTCCTGGACAAAATTCGATTCGCGGGATCGTTACGGTATCGAGGTGCTTTCTCGAGTACGGCGGGCGAATTTAAATTTTAAAACAGCACCTGGTGTAACGAGAAAGGGTGCGCGATCAAAGAGCCGTGCAACAGAGATTCTAAATGGAGATCGAACGTTAATATAGAAGCAGAGCGTACAGCCGAGCCCTGATTTTCTTTCCAAAGAAGATCGATGTAATATCGTAATTACCTCGCCGCTCTATAGGACATTCGATTATGCGCGTAAACCCCGTAGCTGACAGCTAATGTCAATGATAAACGATTCCGGCCTTGGTTGGCGATGTCGATACCGCTAAGAATATATTTCGAGGCGCAAGATCGATCTTATACGATTATCAAACGATGTTTGCAAAACTAAAAGGGCTCGAGGATCGTAAAGTAAGGCAAATTAAGGCTCGTGGTTTTTGACGTATTAATTTGAATCTTGAGAATAGTATAATACGTTCGATTCAAGAATTCAACATATTTTTCTTTATATCGTTTTATATATCTTATCAAAACATACCTACTATGCTAATTTACTTCGCAGATTTATTTACTTATATAATGGAAACTGAATTTTTTTTTTAAATTGGATTTCCTGCTAAATCGATGTATATGATATATTTCTCTCCTCGTATTTCTTTTCGAATAACTAAATCAGATAGTTTCTGATACATACAAACTCTTTATATCTTCCTAATCTAAAAAACAGACACACATTGGAAATAAATAATTTTTCATGTAACGAGCGACAGTTGAAGGACTCAGAGACCCTATTATCGATACTTTGGCGCCTACACGAACGGAATAAACAAGTCAGCAGCAGGAGAAAAGCCGGAGCATGGAAAATCCCATCGATTCGTCTCCCTCCTGTAAAACTTTCCAACTTTTCAACCGTTGGTACGAGTAGCTCCGACGCAACCACCATGAACACGCATTTCCTACCAGACCACCTTGCCGTTTTTCCACAAGCTACTTCCGATTCCTCGTTCAATATGCGATCGACACACGCGCCTTACACGATCAAACTTTCACGATCGTGCGAGAATGGCAAGAATACGAGAAAAACGAACGCGAATCCTCTGGCCTTTCGTCACGGGAACGTATTGGAAAAGTGGAAGTTCTTGGACGCGAAATACGCAAAAACACAATTTAATTTAAGTTATTAGTTACAAATTAAACACTTAAAATGAATAATAATTTATGTGTTTTTCCGCTCGACAGTAGTTCGTATTCTTATTCCATAAATATTCGGAAAATATAAATATTTATTATAAAAATTACATGGAAATAAATCGTGAAACATGCGAATACCAACGTCAAACAAACGCTACATTTACCGATGTAGACTGCGATATCTACTTAAAGTTACGAATTTTGCAACCCTCGAACGAAATATTTGTCTATAAATCCATTCGTTTCTATTACCACATTTGGTAAAAGCCGAATAAATCAAATTGCTTCGAAATAAATTTAAAAAAACAGTCGCGTATGCAAATACATCGAAAGATTTATTTCGTGAAAAATAGTCGAGGACTTTTTCTTGCAATATATCTATTATATCCTGCAATGAGCTCAATTCTTCTTCAAGTAAAAAAGCACAGTTTCTTTGCGCAATATTCTACTCGTTGAGACTTTGACCCACTTTTACAAATTCAAAATATCTACCCCAAAATGTCCGAGACAATTTCTGTGAAATTTACCCTCACGTAACTAACATTACGAATAAGCACTCAAATGTTCACCCATCCGATAGAAGCTGGAAAGTCTTCCGGTTTGATCGACAATATACATACATTTTCAGCAGCTTGCTGAAGAAACAGATGCGGAGGGGAAAAGAAAGAAGAAGGGTGAGTGTTTCGGAGCGTCTACGACTCCGCGACGTCTCATTGTTATGTAACCGTAGTCACCCTCTACGAGGAAGATCGTTTCTATCTCATCCCTCTCATTTTCCTTTTCACGATGTCGGGTTCGGCCTGCGTATTCATCGCCGAAGTGCTTCTCACCTTCAGGTTTCTCCATCGCACACCCTTAGGTTGAGAGAAATGTATAGTCGGTGAAAGAAACGTAATAAGAAGGTAAAACCAGTTAGATGTTAGGAACTAAAGTTGATACAATTCGAAGCTTGAGCAAGTGCAGATTATACTATATAACTGCAATTTCGTTCGCTTATGAGAGCGCAAATTTAGAATCTTTTCCTTTCATCTAAAAAACCGAGCAAGCAATAGCAATCATTATAATGCGGATTTTTATGCATTTTCATAGCAAATAATAGGAAAGAATGTATAAAATACTTCAAACATATGTCGTGTTTGTTGATATTACTTTGCTAGGTGAAACGGATGTTCCACTTTTTTAATTATATTCTCAAACATGTGAATTTTCATAAAATCCCTCAGTCTGATTATCATATGAACGAATGATTTATATCGATAGTGACAAATACGTATTAGAAGCGTGTATAATTATTTGTATGATGTATGCTATTAAATGGTGTAAGTAATTAAAGGGTAAGGATATTATACTTGATTAAAGAAAAGTAAACATAGAATACGTAATTTCTAAATTGTTACTGAATGTTAAAATCAAATAAAATTGAAAAAGAATAAATAGAGAGGATATGTCACGGTGTATACAACTTTTATCGCATGACATAGAGGATTAATTTTTGCTGATACTGCAATTGTTATTGAACCAGAGTCGACAGAGATTTAATAGCGTAAAGTTTTAATGAAACATTGTAAACAGTAAAGTTTTAATGAAACGCTTCCACAGCCAACAAGAAGAACGTAGGAACCTTAGGTCGTCGATTTAATACAAACTTTACACACTGATAAATTTCGTTATAGACTGTTTACAAAAATTCCATCAAAGTGTCTAGTACTCAATATTTCACGAATTATTCGTAATCAAAAGTGCGTTCAACTACGCTTGAATTGAAATATCGAAAAAGTGCCAGCACGATGCGAAGGTAATTAGTTCACCTTGTGCGCTCGAAAGGAACGCTTAGCTCCTTATACTCCGTAATTACTTTATTCAACGTATAAATGTAATTGCTTGATTCAACAGAGATGTCTGTACAGTTCCAGGTACAGCTATATCAATGGCTATCGTCGTTAACTGTCTTCATTCTCTTATATACCTTGAGCAATTTACCACCCGATCACGTTTTTATTTCTGAAGAAACAAGAATTTTCTTCAGTTTGAAGCAAATAAAAAGAATCGTTAACAAGCGATTTCTCGTTTTAATTTTCTATTAAAATTTTGTTCAACGCTTTGGGATCTACTATTGTCTATTATTAGCCATCGATTTTCATTTTTTTATAATCTAATTTTATTTTTACACAGATATTGTACCCCATTTTGATTCCAAAGTTACAAACCTCTTCCTTTTAAATAAAATTTTCGAAAATTGTAGATTCATCTGAAGGTTGATATTCGCTGGTTTCAGTTTACCTAAATTCTGTTATACTGGCAAAAAAATTTGGGTTACAGAGGCTTTAAATATTTAATAATAAACTGACCAAAATGGTAAAAAACGAGAGAAGTTTAAGTTACTCAGAGAAGTACACCGTTTAAAATTAAACGGAAATTAACAATGACGAATTTTATTTTGACTCTTCGGACATTTTCTTCGGCTATATCATTCGTGTTCGTTCAACGAAAGTTAATTCCTAACAAACAAAAAAAAAAAAAAAAAGGTTGAAACATGTAAATTCTTTTCCTTGGGATTAAAACGAGATTAAAACAAAAATGGTCTAAAAATCTGAGAATTGGATTAGTCTATGATATTTCTATATCTGTCACAAATTACAGCTACGTCGAACGGAGACGTTGTGGTAATTTTCTTGCCATCGCGTAGCGCGGCTAAAAACGCCGCGGAAACCTGAAAATGTTTGTCCTTTAAAGTGGCTCTTCCGGCGCCTTTCGCGTCGAGGTAAATATAAAGTAGGCCGGGCATTGCAAGCCGTGTTCCTAGAGGAAGTCCGCTTTCGTGCACCAAATAGCAGCCAGTCCCCGAGCCCGATGCCGTGGAAAATTGTGCCTGGTTCGCGGTTTCCGCCACCAAAATAGGAATTCGATGTAATGCTTTGAAATGTTTGGGACACCAATCGAAGCTTCCGCAAGCTTTCCGAGATTTTTCGACAAGTATGGACCATGGTAAAAACGAAAAATTCGATTACCGACATGTATGAAATTGTTGAAAGAAATATAAGAAATGATTATATTGGCTGTACAGTAATTTCAGTATAAATAACATTGGAATTTATGAATGCATAAGTATAGATTTGAAATTGTATTACTGTACGTTAATATTAAGTTATTGATACTTGTTAAAATTCGAAAAATATCGTTTCCGTTGTGCAATAAATAAGATAGTTGCAGCTACTTTTATGCTAGTTTATAGCAGCAGGATATCGTATACCAGAAGTGAAAATTAAAAAGTTTGAAAGAAAAGGACAAAAGAAATCAAGATAAGAGATATATAGAGATAGATAGAAAGTTTCGAGGGAGTGGTTTTATTGAAAAGTTTCATGATGTATTAAAAGTTGCGAGGTCTTTTTTACAGCCGTGAATAGTTGGGAATGATAATTACGTAAGATGCATAAGGGCGGCGACTCCTCCCGACGAGTCGTCTTGTTTGAATTTTTGAAGGTTATAGAAAGCATTATTCCTCGGTCATGATTCAATCGATGACCTAAATGCTTCGCGTGGGTCGCCGCCAAGTCAATGCAGAATAGAATACTTCTCGTTCGAATAAAGTGTCTCTTCTCAATTCCTATGCATCATACATACGTCGTACAACGTGGTTTACGTGGTTTCTTATTTGTCAATCAACGCTTCCAGTTATTTGTATTTATTGATCAAAGCTTTGAGTTATTGTACATTTCAGGAAATATGAAAAACTTAAAAGGAAAATTAATATTATAGGAGCAAAATAAAATTGGTTAAAATATAGATACTTCTGGTTCATAAGTTTAGGCGAATCTTTAAATGAAATCTTTAATGTATTAACCGAGGAAAATGATATAATTCTCAATCTCTTAGATATAATCCTTTTTTTATCATTATTTTTATTATATCTCCTATATTCATCGCATATTCTCTAATAAATTGTTTCGTTTGAAATATGAAAATAAATTGATCCTAAGTATATTTGGAATAATTCGAATCAACCCATGTTAAAAAATTGTTCAATAATTATATTCTTTAATAAGAATAATACCTTCGATCGACTCGTCAATGGATTAAAATGATCCAATCGATCTTTCTGTTCTAAGGATAAAGGACAATTTCAACATTGTCTTCCAATCGATACCTACAGAAACTAAATGAGATTCCATCTTTTTTAAGATCTAAAAGATATCAGCTTTTAACTGATGGCAAGGACATTATTTAGTAAATCAGTAAACTAGAATCGGATCGTTTCATTTTTATATCGTAATCAAGATGATCCTTGAGATAACAACGTAATGGACATTCGCATCAGAAATTCCGGAATGCGATACTGCATTATACATTTCCGTACATTTATATACATTTCCAGCGATAACCAGCTTTCCGTTTTATTTGATCCTTTATGCACATCACGTATTTTTGCGTTGGCAAGCTCGATGTACAGCGGAGCTGCCTCTATCAACGGGGATTCCATTTTATGGTTTCTCGATTATCCCATCTCCCATTTATTCGACGTACCTACGTATGAAGAAATATGTAACGATGAAACGTCGTTACACCGATCAATGGTGTTATGTATATCCTTGCCTGTATTTATAAGTGCCTATAATAAGCGCCGAGCATAACATTAATACTGTAAATATGCTTACAAGGAGCCATGTGTCGAATAATAATTTAATAACGGGTAAACATTATTTTCATAGAAATTCCTTTCCAACTATGTATAACGTTTACGTGTGTAGCTAAACTTGAAATATTAATATAAATATTTTAAAAGGATAAGATAAAGAACCGTGACGAAATAAATAAATTACAAGTAAATAAATTAAAATATTAATAATGATCGTTGTTGATATTAAGGTAAAGTGACAATAACATGATATAAAATAACACATCGATATGTAGGTATAATATTTCACTCATACCGCATAAAATATAATTTTTAATTCCGTCACAACACGACGCATTTTGTATAAATAATCACGATCGATTGCTGGCAGTTAGCGGAAAGATTTGATAAATTCATTCGTTCGATGAATTAATTTGCGACACGCGTATCTCTATGTTGCAAGTGGTCGCAGCGATCAATGCAATCAGATTAATGGATTTACACGGTCGGCGGGCACAAAACATTTTGGATATTTTTTAACAATCAGATCGCAACGTCCCGCCGTCGTTAATGGAATGCAGGAAATGGAATTGTTCCGAAAGGTAGAACTTCCTTTTTTCATCCTGTCGCAAATTAAAAAAAACAGATTGTCAGTATCCCCGATCCGGTTGACAAATCGGCGTTTCTGACAATGCAATGTAAAATAATCGAATCCTCGGTTGTTATTCTGCTTTATATCGAAGCTGCCGGTATCGAAAGCACGAAATCGACGACGCTGTATGATATTATGTAAAACGATACGTTCTTTTGTGGTAGCGCTTCTCGTACAATGCGTGGACAATCATTTACCAATAAATTGTTTGGAAGAGATCGTATCGTATATAAAGAAATAAATGTGAAATATTGTTCATAAAATAAGCGAGAATTGTCAGAATAACACGTGCAATACAAGAAAGATAGAAAATGGCAAATCTATTTTTATAAAAATCTATGCAGTATATATAAATAACGCAATTAAAGGAAAGTATATTACTTAATGACAACAGATTATTCTCTCTAGTCACACTAGTATGTCCTTCACATTTAAGAAACTTTTAAAATTTCGTTTGCTTCATTTTCTACAGAATATCGCACGAGACAAAAACGAGCAATTCGATTGAAATCTCATTAATTTCAATTTCATAATCAAGGAATAAAATCTTACTAACAAAATCTGATGAAAAACTTGATGAAAAATGACATACCATCTTTAAAAGGCCCGAATCGCAACAAGCTCATCTCATCAAGCACCAGCGATGTTCCACGGTAGCGACAGTAGATCAACGAGTATCCCGAAACAATTCACCGATATTCACCGGTACTGGAACAGGCTGGCGAAAATAAGGTTCATGATGACGCGATCGAACTGTATGCGGCGTCATGCGAAATAATAAGGCCGGGCCGAAAGGTTCCCCGTTAAGTCGTTCCTCATCGTCGCGATACCGTTCGTCACTTTCCACACGGAAGTTCTTTGTTCAATCAATGGCCCGTTTCACCGAGTCCTGTTGAATATTCACGAAACGATCCCACGAAGACTAGCAGCGGCGTGGATTTGCATGCAGCGATTTTATTGCGCGTCGTGTACTCACGAGCCGACGACAGGTCGACCTGGACTATCTCTAGAGCTGCGTTTCAAGCGATAAGGCCAAGAGAGAGGTAAGGACGTCTCGCGGAAGAAGATTTTATCGAAGGTCTCCGAGTCGATCGATGAACATACTCTTTCATCCAGCCCAGGTTCGAGAGCAACATCGAGACGCCTCTTCAGATTCTACGATTCGCCTGACTCATAGGACAAAGAGAAATCTTTTTCACGAGTCGCTGCGCCAGTAAACGACCGCCTGTCCTTTGTTCCCTCGCGTTCGATCGTCGTCTCGTGACAAACCACGCGGTTTCACACGTGAGCACTTTTAATCGCCAGACGTTCGATGGTCAGCTGAAATGGCCTGGAACCAGAGTTTCGGTGCAATCAATCTAGTTGTACCGCAGAGGTGACCAGTTGATCAGTGTATCGCCTGTGTTGTCTCTGAGTTGCAGACTTTGTGAACTGGTTAATGAGCAGTCCACACGTGAAAAACACATTCGTTACCGCGATACGAGGGTAGGAACAGTATTTAAACAAGCTTCTTTAATCAACGATAGCTCGTACGAACTCAATTTAGAACGCGATTAGTAATTAATCAACCAACAACCACATTACGATCTCCGTGCGTGTCTACTTTCACACTGTAAGTCTATTACGCTATGAATGTTACCTTACACTATATAGGCTAGGAGAAATTGAAAGATTAGAACTTTTCTCTTATTGGTAGCAGATATGATTTCCCTGTTTGTTTTCCTCGACGATGCACTTGAACCGTATCGCGTAACGATACATCTTCCATCGATTCACGGAGTACAGCTAATCCAATGTATTCAACTAACGCAGTCTGATATCGCAAATTGTTACCGCAAGTATAATCACACCTCAGAGACCGATGCTTCGCGTTGTTACGTCAATTTAATGTACTTAGCAGTCTCTCGATTTAATCACTCCACGTTGATTATTCTACGTTTTCGACGAAACGACGCTACGTCTTTTAGACGGAGACAGTCGTTGAGCGTCGCTCTTTGTCTTATCTGTCCTTTAACGTTTACGTTCACTTTTTCGTATCACTGTGTTGTCACCAATCTTTCATATGGCCACTAATAAAAGCTTCGCATAAAAGTAATCTTCGATAAATAATTCAATTAAAGAGATTCAACAAAACTTATCAAAAACACCTAAACATATGTGACAGCGAAAAATATAGGAAAATGAAGATAGAAGAATATGAAGAGTCTGAAGAATGACGAAGTCGATAAGCAATAGCGAACGATCCATTGACTACGACATCGAGAAGAGGCGTCGCGCCATTAACTAGCGTAACTCGTGGAAGAATGTCGAGTGGCAAAACCACGTACGGCCGTCTTCGTCAACGGTATCCGGTGCACTGGAGCTCGACCTGGTCGAGCTGTTTACATCGTGCAAGAACGTGGCCACCACACCTTGCCGGGCTTCCGTCACTTCAATTATACCAACACACCGGAGCCATCATGAACTATCCGCTTCACACAACGATAGAAGAGCACCTTTGTGGCCAACCGAGCGGCACTTGATTGGCAGTGAGCGCGCGACATGCTGTGTCGTGCTCGTACCAAGCTGAGAATAGACTGGTATCGATGCACAATCTATAGGGACTGAACTGACGCAAATAGGCTGTAGTACTTGCAGACTATCGCGGAGAGGAAGGTCATGGGATCTCGATCGTGCTGATCGATCCAACCGAAACATTTCATCGCGTGTCCATACGAATTTCATATCGTTTTCATGAAATTTCGTATTATTAGTAGGTTTCGTATCATTTCGCAATTAACGCAATGGAAGGATTGCGTACACTGTCTCACGAAAATATTCAAAGATTTATTATAGAATGTATTATGTGGAATATACAAGATGTCCCGCTGTTTAGCGTACAAACTTTGCCAGTGTATTGCATAAGTAAAAATGAAACTAAAATCTTGATTACTCTCTATCAAGAAGTTCTAACGAAATATGAAACTTGTGTCTGACTTGATGTCGATGTGTTATTGAATTTATTGTAGGTCAAAATCCATGACGATTTCGTCTAATTTCTTCACATACCAACATGATAGAACTATACATAAAAACCGTAAACATATGTGAGTGTCTTATATCAACATGTATCACGAACATCATCTTGTCTAATTTTGTATCAAACTAAAAGAAAGAGTATTGACATATATGTCTGACGCATTTCATGTTTTCGCTATAACTTTCTAACGAAGCATTTATAGACTTTCCGCTACATTATATTTTCATCTTATTTTTAGCCACGGAACACGTTGGTAAAATATTTGTACACTAAACTGCGAGACACTTTGTATATAAATATATTATGTGCGTTGAAGGGAACTTTCTGAAATTTTATTAGCGCTACAATGAGACCATGTTGATGACGCTTTTACGAAGAACCACGTAATTTTTTAGAAGTATATAACTGTAAATCTGGAAAGTTGAGACCACGATCATTTGGAAATGCTAAAGTTTTCACGAAGAAAATAGGGCTTTAAGAGACTGCTTATTAGACTGTCCCAAAATATTGCAACTTCTTCACTACTATGCCAGTTCAGAACATGTTTCCTTCTCTCACGTGGGCTGATATCAGAGTAGAAATGACACATATTATCTGCTACTTTAAAACAGGGAATTCAACGTATTAGACATTGTCGTATTCGGTGCGTGTGTTTAATAACAATTCTGACTGGGACAACGTGCGAAAAAATAGTCTGTTGCGGGAATTTTTTTAAACCGAATTACTCATCGATCGATTTACAACCGAAGGATTAAATTAAAAAGTGGAGGTTGAACTAGCCACGATTGAACTAATAACTCGTAGAATCATTTGAAATTAACGGAATTGTTTATTATAACGACATTAACGAATTAAACCGATGATATAAATCACATTGTCGTAAACACAACAAATACCACTTGTAACTCATTCTGTGTCAGAAGAAACCGGTTCCTGTGGGTATTCTTAGGTTCAAACGTAATGCAATATTCTTTAAATGCACGGTGAATCGTGAAATTATGCAAATGCCATGCATGTTCCCCGTAACTGTTTCAGTCGTGCAAGTAACGCGCGATAATTGTACATCTTAGCTGTTCGAATTAATTGCGACAAAAGCTCGGTGGTACAGAAATTGTGGCACTTTCGAAATTAATTCATAATCGCAACGTGTCTAATAACGCTTTTTCTTTCATACTAAACGCGTTGCATAGCTGAACACACCTGTAATACGTAATTACTAATCAATTTTAGTGCGCGCCTCTTCCATCCATAATACGACAGAGGCAAGTAACAATAGAAACCAGTTCGTGTTGAATTGATATAGAATATCAAATACGATTTCTCGATAACTATATATCTATTATAATCGATTTATATTAATTAATTGTTGGAATTTTACAAAAATAAGATATTGAAAAATATCAATCAATTAAAATGTCAAGTATATATCTGATATCATAACATCGTTGATAAATAATGTTCGAAATAAACAAACACATCAACTCTCCTTAGCTATTATAATATTATAAATAGCTGAATGTCGTCGTAGTTAGCGATAAACATGACAAATATTTCAATTAGAGCATTATGATCAGTTTTGCACACTTCTTACGCACATAGGTGACGAATACATTGGACCAACATGTTTAACGTGTTATACAAGCTTTACTTAAACGCGTAAATTTTATTTATGCACAGACTTAAAACGCAAAACGTATTGCATCCTCGAGTGAGGAAAAGTGAACGGACTTTCCTATATGGTAAGAATGACCAGGATGTCTTTAAATGGTAATTCAAACAATCAAATTACCTTCTTACGAACAGAGCGAAGAAACAGGGAAATGTTCACTTAAAACGCTAATAGCCTCGATAAAATAGAACTTTATTTTTTATGTAAAATTGTGTTTTTACAATGTTTGAAAATTACTACTTAAAAGATAAGAATTTTACTGTTTCGAGTTTAAGATTTGCAAACTCTTCTCATTTATTTGAAAATTCTGACAAGGAAAACTAAATTACCGGAAGGAGAATGTGTGGGAAAAGATGTTGGCTGGTTTAAAATTTTCCTTCATTTATAATTCCACGAAAAACAAGACATTCTAGACTGATAAGATCCTAGTTACTAGAAGTTGAAAAACAAGGCTTTATGTGTCAGTTTCCTTGAGCTAATAATGTTTGCAGTATTTCGTTGTGGCATATTTGCATGAATCATGCATCGCGTGCAAGATATGCAAAAGTGAGAATCCTACCAGAAAATCCACCTTTGCTTGCAAGTGTACGCAAACATCTTCCAGAGGTAAATTAGAATATTTCATCTGATTCAAGACAGAACTTCGAATTCTCCGTTAATTCTAGAAAATTAGTAGCTCTACCGACTAAAACGAAATATGAGGAAAATGTATGTATAAAGATTTAAAGCGAAAAAATAACGGGCAAATTATGTCCACGTTGGAAACCAGGCTTGAAACTAACTACACAAGATCCGCGAAGTCGATGAAAGGGTATTAGAGGTCAAAGCACTCGGAGACTCCTTCGAATCCCCCGAAGTGATCAGAAAATCGTAGAGCAGCCTCTTTCACGAAACGTAATCGGACTTGAAGTCAAAGACGTACGAGTAAGGAGATATTCCTTTCTTTTGTAGAGCGAGTAAGAAGAGCGAAGAAAAGGGAAACTGCTACAGACTGTACGAGTAGGAGAAATTATCGAGGCGCTGACAATGGGCCAGTTTAGGGAGAATCGGACTAGCATCTATAGCTGACAGACACGCGAGTAGATTTATCGTGCGACGCAATCTCTTCGTTTTTTCCTTTTCCCTGAAACGCGCGTGATCGCGTTCCTCGATAATGATGTGAAGGATCCGCTTTTGAGTTAAGTATGAACACTCCAGGAATATGGAGACCTTTGTGCACCACGCAACGCTTCGTTCTATCGATCTCGTGAAGATTCATGAAGCTTTTGTGCATTATAAAGACACGATATTACCATTTCCCATGGCACTTTGATTTTTATTTGTATCTATCGTTTGTGTCTGTATCTCTTTTAACCCTTTCGCTTCGGGTGCCGCTTATAGGCGGCGCCCGCGAGATGACCTGTGAGTACAAGCGGCCCTTATAGGCGACATCCACGAAATGACCTGTACGCATTTCTGGCGCGCGCTTCCATTCAGTGACAGTACTTCGGCGGACTGGACTGCCGAAGCGAAAGGGTTAATGACTCTCATGAAATCTTCGAAATTAAGTTTTTAGGACTCTTTCACTTCTCTTTACTTATATAGCTCATATGATATATTGGTTTGGCAACTAAGTGATTGCGGATTTTGTTATTAGGTGGTATTGACAAAATCCGTAATCACTTAGTTGCCAACTCAATAATATAATAAAATCGTTCGCAGTAATCCCGAAATGTTTCGAACAGCGACTACAATAACGAAAAATACATGTAAGATGATGTGATTTTGTAACTTGAGTCTCGAGAAAGAGAATTTGCAATATGAATAATGGCAATTACTCACGTCTCAACCCAATAAGAAGGAATAAATTTCAGGTTAAATTATATTGTAACTTTCTTGAAAGAGGAATCTAATTGGTATGGAAAAACAGCAATTACCTATACTACTAGCAATTATTTACTCAATCCAAAACATAGTTTCACTGTTATACATTTTGCAATGTTTGTTCATTTTATATCTTGTTGAATAAAGTTCGGTGGTTATGTAGAGGTGAGTTGAACGAGAATATATATAGGCAAGTCGAATTTGTAGAACGAGATACGAATGTGTGCCAAGGGCAATAATCTTTGCAATGTATCAGCCAGCTATCCGGCACAATAGCGGCTCTCACGATGATTACGCTAGCCCAGCCCACGGACATCATTGGATCAAATAACACGTGTGTTCAGCACGACAACTGCCGCGTCGAGTAATTTCTGACGGCGACGTGGATCGACGGAAACTAAATACGCTACGTAATTCGGGATAATTACTGCACAATGCTTGCCGATGTTTCTGTACGGATACATAATGGATCTGTTGTTTCCCGGCCAATTATTTCGCTAACCGGGCTAATCGGATCACCAATAATTTTGGATGGTTTTTGTAGGTTGAGTAAACTGGGTGAACAACGTGGAATTTCTTTGAAATTTTAGGACAATTTTATCGCTTTGAAACATTTCGGATACGTTTCACGTATGTTCGACGAATATCTTAAAGATCTTTAGTTCCTCAACGATCGTTGTAATTTATTTACTTTAGAATTCTTTTTATCCGCCTTGTTTAGCTTTTTGAATTTTTTTTTTACCTTTTTCGTTCACTTTCTTAGATCTTTGTATTTCTATTCATTTTTTGCTATTATTTTCTATACTTTTATATATCTATTTACTTTTTGTATTTATGTTTTTTATTCCTTCTCTTTGCGTTGCGTTTTTCAAAACCTGAGGTAGTTTTCCGATACCCAGTTTAAAAAATATTTTCGTTCGATGTAGGATACTACTTCACGAGAACTCGAATTGATTGGAACTATTGTTTTATCTATTTCAGCAAGGCTATCTTTTCTATCTTTTTTTTTCTTCTTTTTTTTTTTTAAACCCACTGCTAACCAAAAAATTATCTGACGAAACAAAAATTGAATTCCTTAAGCGCGTTACACGTTACACGTCATGAACATGAAAAGTAAATTTATTTACTTATAAATATACATGTAAGTAGGTATATGTATAAAGATGATTTGATAAGAACCAGACTCCTTTAATTAAATTATTTTTGCATTATCTTCGATAAATTGTGCAAATTCTTACTCAAAATTCCACGCGATATTCTACTAGAAATATTTTTCCTAATTAATTTAATTACAAACTACTGCATTCAAAGTCTACTCGTGCAATTCCTCTTCAAATTATTTAAATATTATAATATTCCACTCTAAAGTCCATAAAAATACTATTAAATAGAGTTATTAATGCGCTTCCTTACAAAACACTTCGGTTATTCAACGTACATTGCCGGTTATAATAATAATATGACATCTGCTTACTTTCAGGGGCTTTCATTCTCCAGGTATTTTGATATAAATCTATTATTTAATTCCCATTATACATGTCTTATAATTAGACTGCAGATATTTATGCAATTTCATACTTTTATAAACTATAAATATTTTTGTACAACTAGAAAAATGCAAATTATACAGAGATTTAGATATTTGTTCCTCCCATTAAATATCATATTGAACATTTCATTTTGAATATTTTATATGTTTTTACACTTTATGAGCATTATGTACATTTTTACATTTTTTATACATACATAAATATTTGCAGTCAACGTAAGTTCCACGCAACGTTTATGTGTAAAAGTTATAGTTTTATATAAAGTTTCATGTAAAACAGCAAATAAAATTTTTACTACAAAAAATTGGAGTCTTCTGAATGTAATCAACAGGTGTCTCAATATTTACAGTCGACAGTGTATAAGATATATGATATAATAGTCAATATTATCGTATCTCAACTTTAACACTTACATTCCTTCCCAAATCTATCCAAACAATCTACATACCTACTCGCTCAATATTTCATAAAGATACCACAAAAATACAGAAAAAAGTCTATATAAAGCCTCTGAATTCACATCACTCTCCCTATTAACGGAAAATCGCTTGCACACAAAACGCTCGAGGCATTCCACGTCACCAGCACGTCGATTTTCACGGTGGAAAAATAAGAGAGCCGGCGACGAACCTGACGAAACAACAAAGCACGCGCGAAACACGCGTCGTCGTTAACGGCGGAAGCGCGCCAGCAGATCTTAACTATTCAATGAACGTTCGTCCATTCACCGTGTCGGCTCGTGACGCGATGTTTTCCGTTCTGTGCTAAACAATCGCGCGGGCGAAAAGCTCGTCTCGCGAGCCAGACCAACCACCGATGCACGAGCTTTCCATGCACGAGACAAAGCTGAGCTTGGTTCGTAACCACTTCTCCAGCTACTCGTCGCCGGTAACCTAATAACGATAATCGATTAACGAAGCATCGCCACTCAACCATTCTGGGTAGCTTCGTGACTAGGGTTTACCTGTTTAAAGAGGCATCCAGTTTTTATGATATACCGATGAAACTCTTCAACGTGATATTACGTTAGAGAAACATGGATAGTGCAGCCTCGTGTGCTTATACAGGATGTCACAAAATGTATGTTAATACCACTAGATATTTCTAGCGTAAAATCAATCGTTTGCAAGTCGAAGGATAAACTTCAACCGGAATATTCGTATACAAACTGCTTTCGTTGCTTTAATGTCTAAAGTTATCTTTAAAAATATCCCCCAACTCAAAAGAATATTTTTAGCCACTGCAATCCTGGACGTCGTATAGATGAATTTTCTCGACGAGTAGTAGCTTTTCTCGGGTAGCTTGATACTATGGTAATGTTAGGGTTTATGATAATTTGAGAGTAAGGATTTCTATGATTAGGACATTCCAGAGTAAACACTTCCATGCTGTATACCTTTACTTTCTTTGCTGCTTGAGCATTCGAACAATACTTGATTTGAATACTTTTGTAGAAAGTTTTTGAAATTTCGGGAGGTTGTTGAAAGCTTTACGGATTTAATCTATTTTCGATACCCATCACAACTTTTGAAATATTCAATGGTCTGAAAAATCAAATCCTATCGATGGCTGTTTCCACATATCCCTAAACCTATTTGGTCATGACGCGACGGAAAAGAATAGAATTATTGATATTCTTAGCTTTCCAAGACTCACAATTTTTCAAATTAAATCTGCGGGTCTGCCAGTTGACTTTCTAAATCAAATTTTGACGTACTGTCCAATGTTTGCAATGATGAATTCGTTTGATTTGTTTATTGATGAACAGCCCGAGTGTGTTTAAAATAAAGTTCAGTGCAGCTCAGACAGAATTAAAAGAGTATTATCACGACGATCGAAAGTTTTCGTTTAAAATAATAATGGCGTTTTCTGCAAGAAACTGCGTTATGTTCAATTTCCTTGTTGGCGCTAGCACTTCAATTAACTGGAGAGTTCCGTCAATCGGATAACCCGAACTTTCCATTGATCCTATTGTTCTTCCTGTGAAATTGCATTAGTAGTATAAAGTACGGGCACCGCAAAGCCCTAAGACCTTCTCAACAATTGTAATCGGATATGGGACTTAACAACAGCCGCGATGGCAACCTTTATTGAACAAGTATTTCGCAAGTTTCTATGGGGTTACTGGTACCAAGGCGTTGCCTTGGTGCGTTTAAACCGATGCAACGTATAAGTTTCCTTTCAGATGGTAGTGTCGCGGTAAATCAAATTTTCAACAACCGAATTATTCGAATTATTATTCGTACGTAAGATATGCTCGCTGATCTTGAAACAGTCCGCATTAAAGAAACGTAAGTGGAACGATTAACAATTTGATCGATCAGATGATGTTTCAACGCGATCGAAATGTGCATAAAAATTTCTAACTATTAAATAATTATTTCATGAATATATTAATTAAATAGTATATTAACAATTTTGTAGTCTTCAGATCATTTTCGCTCCAATATGATCCTAGGACATTTGACAGGAAACTTTTCGAGTTTTAAAGAAAAAAGATATAAGTAGACACATATAAATATTATAACAATTTAAGTTCGTGAAGATCAATGATTAAAATAAAAAATTAAATCAAACAGAATCTCTGCTTTCATATATCACGAGCATATGCATTAAATCGTTAGCATACGAAATTTCTCGTTTCGATTCTATATCAGAGGTTCATTTTTCTCGAATGCGAATATTTTTTAATGAAAAGACAGCTTACATGGAAAATAATAAAAAAACTAGAAAACTACGGGATGGTTAAAGAAGCTTAATTTGAAAATTAACTCCAATTAAGCTTAATATTCTATTTAAAAAATATCTGTATAATTACGATTAGTGAAGTAGTTGCTTCGTAGATTTTACTTCCAGATACGTAGTTTATGTCTTCGAACACATTTGAACATCTAAAAACAAGTGTTATTTTACAAATAGATACTACGATTTGCTAATTTCGCCCATGAGTTCGTGCAACTTGCTGATAATTACCGAAACTAATTACATGTGGCCGTTATCAGGAAGGCACGTCGAGGAGAGGGTTTAGTTATCGGTCGGACGAGCGTAGATGATAATGGAGTGCGTGTGCCTAAGTAGAAAATTACACTAATTTGGTAACGATAATGGTATCTAATGAGATTTGGCATTAATTTACGGAACGATACTAAACAACCAACTTGTATCGAGATAAGATATTTAACCATTAATTTGGACGATATGATAAGAGTTTATTAACTACCGATTACGTAGACCTGTTAATAATTTGCGGAATAATCACGAGAATTGGAAATGTCGGTTATATTGTATGTATGTATATGCATATGAAGAATACGTTCCGTGTGTGAGTACTGTCAACTTTGAACGTAACTACGTATTTCATTATCACCATTATATTTTATGTTTCACATACTTTGAATTTTTTAAACGGTTAAAATTTTTCTTTCTCCTTTTTCCAATACGGTGCAATTATTTCTTGATACAACAGATATTGCTTAATATAAAATTACCTTAGAAATTATTTTATAAACGATAAGAGTCGTATGATTTTCAAGATTCTACGTATCCTTCATATTTTAATCCCATGAAAATATATCTTCAAGCACACATACTAAGAGAAGATTATTCTTCGATAACGATATCAAATTATAATATCAATCATTAAATTTCAATACCCGGTACATTATTGATCCTCTAAATTACCCGGTATACAGGGTGGTTGGTAACTGGTGGTACAAGCGGAAAGGGGGTGATTCTACGCGAAAAAAGAAGTCGAAAATATAGAATAAACATTTTTCGTTTGAGGCTTTGTTTTCGAGAAAATCGACTTTGAATTTTCGCTCGGTACGCGTGCGGTACGTTATAACGGACCTCACTGTAGATCGTTGTCTCAATGGAAAAATTAAAAAAAAAAATTGTTATTCTATATTTTCGTCTTCTTTTTTCGCGTAGAATCACCCCCTTTCCGCTTGTACCACCAGTTACCAACCACCCTGTATAATATACCTGAATAAACAAATGTAAAAAATTACCAAACAACAAATGTAAATTATTAGCAGAATTTTTTTCTGTTGAAGGGAGCACAATGACTTCATCTTTTTTTTCTCGAAACGACGCTTCGTTCATCGAACTATTTTTCGACGAAATACAATACCCTGAAATGTAAGCGAGCAATAAGTAAACACACTTGTGAAACGTTTTACACGTTTCATCCAGAAATCTTAACTCTTTTCATATAAACGCGCAACGAAGAACAAATCAACAGCTTCCACGCCGCCCGTTCGAGATTGCTTTTTTCATTAGCAGTATTCGTCATCCTCGATGCGTTTTCGAATGCGAATTAACAACTTCTTTGTTACGGAACAAACAGATCACTGTGTCATGGTGCATGAGATTCTCAGTGGTATATAAGAGCGGATCAGACCATCGCGAATCAGACAAAGACTCGACTCCGATTTCGTCTGAGCTTGTTTTCTAAACCAGTAACATGAAGAAAGGTGTGCTACTCTTCTGGATGATCTGTTTGGCGATTGTAATCGTCGACGCGAAACCGTTTCCTCAACAAGAAAGTTGTAAGTTTAAGCTGAAACTGCAATGATTAATTATTTATTATTGATATATTGTTAAATATTAAATCAAATTCCGACGCATGGCTGACTGAAAATTGTAGCAATGTAGTTTCGAGTGTCTTAAAATTTTTTAAATTTGCAATTAATCGCGTAGTTCAAGATCTGAAGATGTCGTTTCTTTAATTCCATAATTGAAAAGTGCTCGTAGAAAACACTGTAAGTGCCACAATTGAAAAATTTCCATTCCTTATTGGAGAGATGAGAATACCGCAATATGGAATTTCAATGGAATTTCCCTTTCTAAATAGTTATTAATAATACTAGAACATGGTGTCACAACCTCGCCTCTATAGAGAACAATATAAACACTCGCAAAAATTAATTGATCGTTTCTTGACTGTTGTCTATGCTATCTGTCTAAATTAATGGAACATTAAGTTTTCTTTATAGCTAAGTGCTGGCGAATACAGGATTTTCTACAGATACACTTCTTTTTTTCGTGAATTTGGACTACATTAACGTATAAGCTTTCTTCTTCTCCTGAAAAACTTGTTTCTTGGTGCTTACTGTGTTTTCTACGTTATTCAAGTGGACTATAAACTTATTTTCTCCCGTGATACGTTTTCATAAACTAAAAACATATAGTGAAGTTTTTAATTACAAATAAACGTAAAACATCATTTTATGGAAAATAACAGTGAATGCGTGTGAATATTGTGAAATAATGGTAAAACGTCAGTAATTTAATTTCTCGCTTCGACGTGCAGATGATGACGAAGTACTTGTACCGAAAGATACCATACGTTATCCAAACATATTTTGGTTGGGCAGGCCTTTTTATGATCAAGACGATTATTATGGTGATAATACCGATAGGAAACCATCTACTCTATCGTATGCTAATGTGGGGTAAGTTAACAAGATTTTATTGTTAATTAAGAACTGCAGTAGAAACTACATTGATCGACTGTAAAAATTGAAAAATATAGAAACGATACGATATAGATACGATATTATATAAAACGTAAAATTGGAAACATCAAACAAATAAATTGTAATCAATTATTCCTTTTCCCGGGAATCAATCAAGTTATATTTATAGGAGTTTAATTAAGTTTATTTATTATGCAACTGCGTTTGATTGACAATTAATGTTTTTTTGGCGAACTTATATGAAATGTTAATCACGATACGATATACCTATACATATGTTATTTAATTTTATAGAAAAAATAACAGAACATCGTAGTATAACGTATATGTAATATTTTTAATTAAAATGTTTCTTGTTGCAGAGCTGGATGGGGTCGCTAAAAATCATCCTATCGAATCGATCGCTTCTTCGAATCAGTTATAATCGCCGCATGATAACGTAGAGTGCATCATAAATTTATATTAATTTTCACGTTAAATTAATATCATAATTCGTAAAGTACCGGGCTATCATCGAGAACGACGAAACTGTCACCGCAAATTAATAATAAGTCACTAATACGTACAGATAGTCTTGTTTAACAGAATTTTATATTTTCGTATTGACCAATTAACATTTAATCGTTCAATTAATATTTCTCGCGCATCACGTGCTTCTGAATTGTACGTCAAATAATACCAAACAAAACCGACATGAATCACTCTTTCGTAAATTAAACTACATTCGATGTTCAAGATTGATGGAAACCCATATAGTCCTTGGTTGGAAGATACGCAAAGCAATCGATCAAACCAACGCAAGGATCGTCGATCGCTAAATAGCAGGCAAATATTTGCGAACGCTAGGCCACTGACAGCGATTCTATATAAGACATCAAGCGTACTCCGAAATATCGGTAGATTTATTTAGCGACGCCAGAGGATACAATGAGCAATCCAATTTTAATCCCACCGCTACTAATTTTATCGTCGAAACTATGTGTGGAATCCGTGATCTTATATTCAACGATTATTTGTTTCGTAATACTAACAACATAGTGTTAAGGGTTTATGTTAATAAAATTGTTATATTTATGATACAAGGACGTTTAAAAAAAGTTTATAACTTAATATACGAAGAGCGCGTGAGAAGAACACGACTAGTCTATTTCTGTTAATTTCTTGATTTCGAACGACTGTTTAGGTTTATAAATATATGTTTGCAAATTATTGAAAATAAATCGAGTACTAGAGAATCCATGTCTAATAATTATTCGAAACATTAACCCTAAGGACAGTTTACTAAAACTCTCACGGTTTTTATCAATCGTAACCATAAAAGTCTTAAAACGCCTGTGTATAAGTCATTATAACTGGAAAAAAAAATCTCGAAAGGAAGTACCGTGATAAAATACACTATGCAGAAGTCACAGAGATCATAACCCAGTACGTAAAAAACTACCCTAAAGGTACTTTAGAGTCTAGAGTATCCTTAAAACTCATTTCGAGAAGAAGAGGCGATAAAAAGGTTAAGGCCCGTCTCTAAGACTCCAAGTGGAGCGTAGTAGAGAAAAATTCGTCTCGATAATTCCAGAGCTCCTGAAATCTTGGTACAGTGGCCTGATGTATCGTTTCTATGGTTCATAGAACAAGCTGCACAAAAGAAGGGGCGATTACGTCGATTACCACGATTATGGCGACCCTATTCCGAATTCTTTGGCCGGCTCTCTGCATCTTACGTATGAGAGAGACTCGTTCCGTGCTCAGGGGAATCGGAACCGAGTGGTGCAGAATTATGGCGACAGGTTTTCGCTGTTGGATTCAGACTGCAAGAGGAAACCCTCCGGGAATTTGCAGAGCTAGAAAATTCAGGAGACGATCGTGAAGCGACATTCGATAAAAGAAATTGACATCTTCTGAATTCGAGAATCAGTGATGTCTATTTGAATAATAGCAATTTAGATGATAGTAAATGATAGTAGGTTTTATTATCATATTCCTCAGATTTGAGGGCTCTTGATTTTTTTTCTACAGAGTTAGTTGAATTCCACAAAAACCATGATCGAAGAAACAATGTTCTAACGATATGAATAATTTCTAGAAATAATTTCTCTTAGTTTCGTACATTTCCGACGAAACAAACCATAAAACCATGTAACTATAATTTAGGCTAACTTTCTTTCAAATTTTTAAATTTTGCGAAATACATTGTAATCCTAAACTTTCGGAACTTCGTGCTATCTACACAGCTATCATAGCTATCTACATAGCTATCCGTGGATCGTGTTGCTTTATACTAATGTGCTTGGAAACGTGTTTTGTTAAGAAACTGAGGAAAGCAAGAATTTATCTAAAATATGTTTTAGTCGTAGCTGTCTTTAATGATGGAATATGATATTTATTCAAGCATAACATATTGTATAATAGTTCATTAGTAAACAGATTATTGATTCCATCAACTGAACAATGCTCATCATTATCGACGGTTCTCCGACAATATTCATGAATTTGCCTCGAGTGAATTAATTAGTGATCAACGTCGTTTGAGAGGCTGGAATATTGAATTCATCTTGTCCAAGCGTAGCACACGCTATCGTATTATTACGTTTATTATTATTCGTATTTTTTACGAACGTGTATCTTTGTAAGTGTAAGAGTACTTTTCGATCAACTGTAGAACTTTTTTTATTAAAATACAATTACTAATACGTATTATAAAAATATAAGTCCTGCAAGGACATCATCATGGACCCAATCAAAACTCATACGAATTCTCGCATTCCTTACCATCTTTTTTAAACCGAACATACATGTTAAAACCAGACAAATTCCAATATCCATTATTTTACTATTCACCTTTACAACCTGCAGTTACAAGCTGCAGTTCAACTCTGAAGAAAAACCGTTTCTGTTTTTCAGAGAAACGAGATTCGCGCGACAGTTGTGTGGAACGCGAGCCACAGACCAGACGCATAAACAAGCAGTGGTAGTTGAAGGTTTAATGAAACCAAGCAGCCCTTTTAATCGGGCGCGCAGTAATTTCCAAGGAGGAAATCTTAACGAGCCTTTTGTCTGGTTGGCAAGGTAGATAGGCAAAGGAAAAGGAGAAGGAAGAGCAGGCAGGTTCTCAAGGGGCTCGTAGCTCGACGCCAGGTGAACCAGCTCGGGTCTCGCAGGTCCCGCAACTCGTCGACTCGGTAACGCACGCTCAAACGGCCGCTTCTCGTGAATATTTAACAGGTTGCTAAGAGGATGAGCTTTCTTGAAGAGGCTCGTCCATAAACGCGGAAACGGGATGCCGCGTAAACGAACGGCCCGGCCGCTTTTCCCTTTTAATCCCTTGCTCCTCATTCGCGACACTGTGAGATTATAACTCCAGCCTCGACACGCGCGACCAGTTTTTGTCTCTTTCTTTCCTTTGCTCTTCGTTTCCTGGATCTGTTTCTCCGAGCGTCGAGAGTGTCACACTTTTCATCGTGTCGCACTCTCGTTCTCGTTTCGACGGAAACAACGCACGCCACGTTGCTTTCGCTGCGATTCCAAACATTTGTGTCGATTCTTTCCTCGTATCATTAACGATTTGCTAACAGAGATAGAAATATCTTTGTACGTCGTTCTCTCAATTTCAATTTGTACCTTGCGGACATAGATGACTGTCACGGTTTGGATTAGATACGGGTTACGTCACGTAATTTTGGAATATTTAGTTCGAATTTATTACGAACGTGACATCTTTATTTTGACCCACTTTCGAATATAAAATAAGAATTGGATAACCTAAATCTAATTCAAACTGATACGGTTACCTGCGACCCAAAAATGCCAATTTAGAGTAAAGGAACCTATATCACTGGATAAACGACAGATGAATAAAAGGATCGATTTAAAAGCTATTATCTTATTAAAGATCTATTTGACATTTTATATTTACTCTGGTCATCCGTTTCTTTTCATATAGCGTTCGTTTGTGTTTGCGTGAATTTTAAAACGTTCCCCTCGATCGCTTAATTAAATATGCACGTCAAATATTTGTATCTGTTGCGTTTTATAGTTACTCAGCAAACAACCAGCATTTTCACAGAAGTATCGTGTCTTTATTCTCATTTTCCAGCGTTTCGCTAATATCACTCATAAAGTAAATACGTTGTACAGGAAAAAGGAGCAGGATGAAAATTAATAATGGAACACTCGGATGTGGGTACGCCATTTTCACGTCAATTTAATGGAAACTAATGTTTTACATTCTTTCGCGCGATGCGGATAATTCGTCAAATTCACACTTTTGTTTGCACTTCGCAGAGTCAGTTTTTTTAGCGGCCAGAACGCTTTTCATTTTCCATTTTAATTACAGCGAATAAAACCTTACGCTTTTTAATCTCATCCGTGAATGGAATTAGATATACATTGTACAAATTTTTTAATAAAAGCTGTATCGCACTTATACAGTTACCTTTTATAAAAAAGAAGTGGATGTTATATAAATAGAATAAACCTGATTCTATATTTTACCAGCTCTTTTCAACACAGAAAGGATATTATTATTTAGAAAATAATCTATAGAATGGTAATTATTAATGATCCACGATAGGAATCATTGATCCTATAATTTATATAACGTGTGTAAACATAATGAGCAATATGTTTGTATCCAACACAAAACGTGATCAACATTTATAGCACGATTAAGCAAGGCAAATTTGCTCAAAAATTAAGCTGTTGTGTTACTCGATGCTGAATAATGAATATTCATCGACAATAAAACACGAGATATCTCATGATCCACCTGCAAGCAATAAGGTAGAAACACGAGATATCTCGTGATTCCTATGTAACGTGTTAACCATTCGACAAACGAGGGATTGGCGCCAGACATTGTTCTTCACCCACTTTCAAACATTTAGATTTCAATATTTTTTGCCTACTTTTCCATTCTGTTCGATAATTATCTTTAATATCATCTTCCTGACAAGGAAAAACAAAATCATAGATTCCATTATCAATTCAAATGTAAGCCATCAGTATCCAAACTAAATAAAATTCATCTTCTGAAAATTTGTAAATCTTAATCAGTGTTTATTTCCTTTTTGTTTTTTTTTTTTTTTTTTAGGTATCACAAGATGTAGTTGATTATTTTGTTTCTCAACTGATTCATATAAGCAAACATACTCCAAAGTCATACTCCTGAAATATTTACTAATTAATAAAAATTACACATCGTACGTGTCTCTATTACATTGTAAGATCTCTCGTTAAATCAAATTCTTAAAACTGTTCGCAATAAAAATACAAATTTGGAGAAAATAAATACAGGGATAGAATTTTATTTGATTTGTCAACTAATCAATTTTTTCCACGGAAACGGTAACTTATAACGATAATAACTCATTATGATTTATTTCTTTTTCTAAGAAAAAAATTATTACCGTGTTTTATATTTTTACAACGGAATAAAAACACGATATATAGGCCATCGTAGCATCGTTCATGAAGAAAGACAAATGTATAGCAGCGGATCGCCTAATGCAACAACTCGACGATCCAGCAAAACCCTTCAATGTGTGTTTTGAATATTCAACGCACGGCTCGCGTACTGATTAAATGCAAATCGGATTAATCCTCTCTTCGGTAAGCCTCGCCGCCTCGACACGAACCTGCTAATTTGCTGCTGCATCCGATGATGTGGAACCCCTAGCTTAAGATTCGTTTCGTTTCTTCGCTAACTTCGTTTTTGTTGCCATTAGTAAGAAAATCAGCTTGTGAAGATGTTTTGTTTCGTGATTCAAGGTGAAATAAGATTAGTCACTGACTTCAATTCCCTATGGTGAAGTATTCTATAAAAACCGGAAAAAGAAAGAAGTAGCACCTTGATACTTCTGCTTACGACACATAAGAGCAGGTTGAAGCGACCAGTACGTGTTAGCACGTGAAACACGCGAGCATCGTAGATCAGTTCACTCCTCTATGGTTTTCTTAAGAAGTTTCTCTACAGATTTACAGAATATTATTTGTAGAGAGTGTCTTTTGTTTATATTTCAACGACAGGCGAGAGAGACAAATTTATAAATTCTAGGAAGAAATTAAATTGTTGAACAAAATAGTGGACCGCCTTGCAATCGGAAAATAATTAATACGCTAAAAAGGTATAATGAACTCCTAAAAGTAGCTGTTTGAATATATGCAAACAGATTTGTGTTGAAATGATAGGTTTGAAGCGAACCTGAACGTTTAAAGATTGAAATAAAATCGAGTGCTTAACGAATAATCTTAAGAACATACGAGAAAGCCGTAATGTACATGTGAAAGAAATTATGGACGTTTAAGATGCAAAAATATTTGTATGTTTTTGAATAATAAATTTAAGATAAATCTAAACGTTAACGGGCGAAAATAAAATTTAACGCTCAGCAAATAATCTCGAGGAAACGCGAAAAAGCCGTAATGAACACCTGAAAGGAATGATGATCGTTAGTGGAGGTGCGTTTGAAGTCACCGTATCGCAACGAGGCGTCAAACGTAAATCAACGTTTCACGGTCGCCGATTCCAGAGTCCGGTTTAATGAAATTCTCCAGAGAACACGTTCCCATAATGTTGAACGCGTGTCACGTCCCGAGGATGCGAGCTAAATTTCTCGTCCGCACGGAAGGAAGACGAATCCCTCGTGTGCTCGCGAAATAACACAGACGCTCGTCATGAAAATTAAGTCGTTGGCTCGATAAGGCGTCCGCAGTTTCCCTACGTTTCCAATCCGAGGACGAACAACCTTCAATTGGGGCAACTACGTAACTTTCGTCCCGACAAAAAAACGTGCTTCACCTTGGTCGGCTGATCGAACGAACAGCTAATTGCTTTTTTTCGTCAAATTCACGGATAACGTAGCGCCCCTTCGTTTAATCAGTTAATTACAAAAAACCCTACTCTGAGCAGACGGCGCGAAAATTTCGAAATATTAAAAAAGTTTCACACGAACGAGTCTCCTCGAAGGTTAAACATCAGTTACGACTTCCGGGACTTTCAGAGTTCAATGAATGAGCTTGTTCGATTCAATTCGAAACACGTGTGGAATACGTGCTCGCCTTTGTATTATGAAGCGATTATGATGGAGTGACTATTAAAGGTATTCCGACGATGAATGTGAGTGGTAGAATCGATAAGTCGTTCAATGATAGTAGCTTGCAGCATATGCGTCGCCAAATCGGTTAACTGGACAAAGTTAAAAGTAGGAAACATTGATGAAATTATAATACGAAATAAGTATGGATCAAGTTCTTTGGCATTAAAATTTTAAAAAATTTCAGAAAGTTAGCAGTTCAAGTTTGACTTGTGAATTGCTCGTACAAAGATCGCGGGGAAAAAGCACGGTTTCGTGAAATTCTTTATATTAATATCGTTTTATGACTAGAAAGAAATATTTCAATACGAAATAGCTAAAGAATGGAGGACGAAATTATGCAAAGGAATGAGATTCGGATCTTACTCCATCTCTGGATGCTTCGACAGGAAAAATCGTCCATTGCTATGGTCAGACGAATGGAAGACTAAGACGAAAAGAGGATTCGTTCATATTCCACGGATTCATCTTTTAACTCTTAAATCTCTTTCGTCACGCGGGAAATCAAAGTCTGCATCAAACTCGTAATAAAAGCTCGGACGTTGGTGGAAGTTTGCGTGTAGCGAGGGTCGTTGAATCGATAAGTGTCTACCCCGATAGAAAATAACCAGGTTCGGCGGAAACAAAGGAACGGTGTTCGCGACGTTCCGTGAAAACGCGTGATGCGGACCGAAGCGGCCACGGCTCGCGCAATTAAACTTCGAATGCCGTTTGCGGCAATCCGACGCGTTTAACCAGTCACTTCGATTCGAAATTACGATGGGAATTCGAAGGTAGATTTACCGCGACAGATTTAGCCCGAGGAATACTAATCGAGTGGCGTATGACGGACTGACGATATTCTGCCGTAATTTCTAATACGTGCTTCGTCATTCTGCAAATCTATCGCGACGATCAATGAAAGTAATCGTACGAGTTTTGCGAGATAGATACCACATACTCTTTGTTGTATTGTTGTGAGAGTTTGTTGTCTTCGAAATCACACTCCGACATGTTAAATATTTGATAGAGATCTGTAGAAAAGGACAATTCCTATCCTGACAATTTTATATCAGAACTGTGTATAATTAATTCCCTTAATTAATAGAAGAAATTATCAAACTCCATCGAATAAATTTTTAACACATATTATTAATTATTAGGACACTTGCTAATCTCGTAAAAAAAGAAAATGTGCTAATTTATTGCGCCAATTTAGATTATCAGGGACACATTGAATATAACGACTCAGAATACGCAGAAGAAGTTTATAGCGAACAAATTTATAGGAGATAATGAATTAACAAATTATATATTTCTGCCGTGATTCATCGAGTCAGATTTAATTAGAAAATTTTAGGTATCGAACATGTCTTATTGAGTGTAAATCAATTGGAATCGAATTCCAGAGCATCAATTTATAGGAAGGTTAATTCCCTTATCTTACGGTAATCCCTCGAATCGATTACTGTGCTTCTATCTTATCAAACACAGTACCACTCAAGAACTATTCCGTCATGCACTTTAACTTGATTGAAGCCCAGCAATTTCTAATGCTATTAAATTCACGTTTAATGTTTTTCCTATCCTTATGTATTTAATTCTTTCATTTAACAAAAACTATCTGGCATCTTTTCATCTTTCCAGATATGTTTAAATACTTAAAGAACCCTGCGATTTTTGCCTTTCAAGTAAAGTTATAATTATATATTACATTACAATATACAGGCTGTTACAAAATAATAATTAAACAGCTTAGATCCAATAAAGAGAAACAAAGGTGACATGCAGCAACAAAGAAATATAATTTCAACTAAGAAGAGTAGCGTTATTGCATTTCTCTCGCAATTCTCCCCTATTATCTGACCCATGGCACGATTAACAAGGCATTCTACGCTCATTAAGGTCCATTATTTCTGTTAATACGAGTCAGAATGACGTTAAATCGGCGCAGACGATGATTGATGGCCAGGACAACGATAAACCGACGAACAGCCACGTTATTCTCGATCCACTTCCTGCGATAGAAGGGAAGGAAACGCGAGTTTGCTCGGAAACTTGTCTCGCTTAGCTGCCAACAACGAAACGACGCGGAAAACAAAATGCAAATTGCTTTTCTTTTCGACCTGGCCGCGTTTGACGCGCGATTTATCGACTATTCGAATGTGGAACGTCGCAGGATCGCATCTGCAACTTTTCTCATGCTATCCACACGCCGATTCCGGCCGCGATAAATCAAGCTTCTTTCGCGGGACTTCTCAACGTCATTCAGTGTCGACGAGTAATAAGTAACACGTCGAACATCATACAAGAAACTTGCCATGCTTCGATAAGGGCCTGCCCAACCAACAGCTTTGCGATCTTGATATATGGCCTTTGTTTGAAATTTTTCACGCGATGTTAGAACTCCTTGGAGGTCTGCGCTGAATATGTTTCATCATGACATACTGTACTTTACTGTGCTTTTGCTTTTCTTTTTATCTTTCTTTTATTTCTTTTTTTTTTTTTTTAATAAGAAGAAGAAGGAAGATGAAAGATGAAGAAGGTTAACTCATTAACACATTCGCTATTGATTGCATATGAATTATTCAGTTCAGGGAAATTGTATTGATCCATCCTATTTTAAAGATAGAACAAATTATGATTAAAATATGTAGCCATAAAGGTGGTCATTTTGAAAAAAATAAATAGAACGACACTTAATTCCCAGTCCATTAGTCTGCCAAGTATTGAAACATTGAAATGAGACTAATGCAAAATGGGTTAATGATATTCGGTGACGTGTGAATAGTAAGTGAATTATGCAATTTTTGAAGAAATCTCTAAAATATCTGACAATATTTTAAAGTACAATGTCAGGAAAAGGATTTTATCTTCGGGCGCGAAAGTTTCTACAAATGGTAGAAAACGAAGCATTCGTTAACAAACAAAACATTTACGCTTTACTTGTTACGTTATTCTTAATTCGATTGCGAATAGCGATATCTGTACGTATGTTTTAAAATTTGACGTTTATTTTCTCTCGTATTTGCGTGTACTATCTCTTTGCAATTTAACGGGTAATTGGGTAAAAGCCTAATCTTACCAATTAACTTATATATTACGATCTTACTTTAAAATCATTATTATCCACTATGATCAAGTTACGATTATAGCTGGGAGTTTAACATAAAAGCAATTCCATCTAGAGAGTTTTTTGTATTTTATTTATCTTCGATATTCGGGTCAATATCTTACGATTAATTAAAAATAGTATCATTACGTTTGATGAGCATCGGATACGAATAAATTGAATCAAACAGCGGAAAACTAATTTTTATTCGTCAACCTTCTCCAGTTGACGATCGAATTTATAAGAATTACGATTCATAATATTGAATTTCAAATATGAAAACGAAGTTTTCTGTCATTTTTCCGACTCTGAATCGTTGTGTAAATTTCTCTGGATTCACCTGGTCCGCTTATCTATGGTTAGACAGAGTTCCGAAATTCCAATTAAAACCTGAAGCGCTTGGAGTGTCTTTTCACATTCCAATAAAAACCGACATACATAGTACCATAAATTCGCGAGAACACTGGATTTCAAGAGAAGGAAGCTGTGTCTCTTCCAGCTTGCAAATCTAACATCATTCGCGTGTAACATATCTTCATGTTCCAGGAAATAAAGGCTGTCGAGAAATCCTTTATTCTAGTTTTTAGGTTCATGCTTTTATTGAAAACCCTAAAATGCTAAGTGCAATAAATTGACATTTTTTAAATCAATTCTTCAAATTAATAATTAACAATGGCTTTCAAATAATTTGACAATAATTTTTCAATTTATCGAGTTGTGAAAATTTGTACTTCTTGCATAATTATTTCTGGTAAGTTTAATAGCGATTTTAATTTTCATAATTTAATCATTTACGTTATATCTTTTTATTTTATCGAATTTTCAGAGATACCTGAGAAATTATCGAGTCCAAAAGCTTTTATTGAATCAGATCGTCCTATTTTGTCAGCTATTAAATTTAATATCTTACAATTGCAAGTACCAGATGTAAGTTCCTAATAAAGAGACTGACTATATATATAACTTTATGATTTAGCTAACGCCAAATCGCCAATTAACAACTCTCCCAATTATCATCACTTCTCAGACACGCATAAATCGCGTGAAATTTGTATTATTTCACAGCCGAAAGCGCACCGAAACTTCCACAAACCGATGAAACACATGTCTCGTTCGAACTCCAACAACTAAACATCATTCGAACTTTCGAAAACATTTATCCATTCGCACAAAAATTCATTTGCACAAATCTCACGAAAGTTCGTCCTCTCTCATACAGGATCTCGTCAGTTTCTCAAACAAATCTCTGGATTCTTTTTTGTTACTTTCCTTAAATAAACTAATTTAATTCTCTACAATACATATATATACTACGCCTAAATGGTATTGATCTTTGAATGTAACACATAGACTGTTACGCATTGAATTATATATATTTTGCTACAATAGACCGAAGTATACCATATCATAACATTTAACTTTTGCAAAATATCACATTATATTTGCATTATATTTTTTCCGACAATATTAGCTACATAATTCACGCTATGTTAATTACATTTACTTTATGAAATGTATCTTATTCTAATCGTTATCAACAAATTTAGTAACACGAATCAATCAACGTATTAAGAACGAATCAAAGAATGTAAATTTTGAGAAGATTCCATTTTAAGAACGGAATATACAGTAAAAAAAGCACGTAAAATCTTTACAGCCAAGTTCTTTTACAAGCCACTATATCTTGATGGTTAATAACGCGTTAGGAAGCGAGTAACCTAGCCACGTGACGCAATTGTGGGAGTAGGCGATCGTCGGCGGTGAATTTTCCGTTGCGTAAAACTCTGCAATTAAAAGTCCGCGCAAAAATTGATTACGCAGTCACATCCTCTGCTTATCCCTCAGTAGGTCGTCGGCTTGGAAGACGAGGCGAAGGATGCAGGAAACAGTGTTACGGCAAGCGCATCGCTGCGCACGTTCGCCTCTTAGTGACGTAAATTTTCGTTGCGGTGGAACCCGGATTTTTACCGGAACCGCGGAACGCACGCATCTGGAGCGGAGCGAATTTGGCAGTGCTTCCTCGCGACGAGGCTGCAACGTGAAACTATAACACGACGAAGAACACCCTCTGCAGCACGTTTCACGATGTATGAATTATTCGTTGTACAAGACAGTTAAAGTTGGAAACTAAAGTTCCGAATTAGTGTTTCAATGAGATTGTAATAATTGTCGGAAAATTTGTGGAATAATTTCTGCAACTTTTTAAGTGGATTGTTAATTCTGAAAGATTTTTGTAGCAGGTGACGAACATTTTTTGAAACATATGGATGCGTAACGTAAGAAGAAACTTAAGAAATTATTTTATTTAATCTTATAATAGAAATTATCATATTTCCCAATAACATTATTCCACGTTGCTCGCTGTCTGCCTCTTTTGTTTGTGTAACTATGAATTCAGCTTCGGGCATGTAAAATAAACTTTCGCTACGGAGGTTTAATTAAAAAAATGGTGCAGTTAGAACAGAACTTTCCTTCAGGAAATGCCTTCGGATTACATAGTATGTGTATTATTAAATTATTAGAAAACTACAAATATTTCATTTATGGTCACGCTAAAATCCACGATACACTAATATTTGCTCTAGCTGCGATAGAAATCCAACGATTGCTCGTTTGGCTTAATTATTCGAGGATCCCGTTACTGTTTCGATCGAGTTAGAATTAGGGCAACCGATGACCCATAAACACAGTTGGCATTAATACCGATAAACTCATTAGAATCGGTGTGACTGGATGTCCGGTTGGACTAATGATGGAAATTCAAGACGTGCTTCAGTGTTGCTGCCTATACATTACGAATACCGAACTGAATCGATGCGGAGAGCATAGCACGAAGATCAATTGAGAAATCACAGAAAAAAGCCGAAGATACGGCAACGAAAGTTTCACTGGAAAAGTTAGAGAAATAGTTACAAGTTCAAACGGAATTATGAAAAATGAGTACCTTTTAAATATGACTGAATGTATATTTCTTAATTTTTGATTCAGTTCGTATACAACTGATACTGAAAGTTTTATGAATGTTGTGGCAGTTAACTACACGTATGAAAAAAAGAATGCCGAACTTTTACTTCATAATACGGCTTTTATAAATCACAATGACTTTGCTTCCTAGTGTGTAACGCCCTGTACTTTCACTTCGAGAGGTAGTACATACAACGATTACATACATTGAAACATAAGAATTTAGAACGTTAAAAGTATCAAATATTTTTTGTGAAAGGAAGTAAAAAGTGTTTTAAATGTTCGAGCAGATACTATAGAATTTTTTTTACATCGTATTAAATCTTTAGAATTCTTTTATTTAAATGATATACATATTTGTTAATTACACATATATAGACACATATCTCACTGTTTAGCAAATGCAATTCCTATGAATTATATACCTGTCCCCGGCTTTCTATAATTCCTATGTTTTTAAACAAATGATAGACGTTTTACTCACGCAGATAAAAACCTAAAGCGTTATTATGAAATGCAATCATCGATCTTTTTGTAATAAAATTTCTTTTTATAAAAAGAAAATAGCAAGAAACATCTATGTATAATTATAAATCAGGAAAATAAACGAAGTTCAAAAATTTACATCGCCAAGAATGAATTATCCAATTTCTACAATCTATAAATCCTCTTTCTTTCTCACTACAAAAATAACACTCTTCAAAAACTACAACTCTTGACTAAGACAAATAATTTATACTTCTTGATTTCTTTACTCTTTTCTGCTTAATCAATAATTATCAATCAACAATCATATCATACAAAAAATTCACAATAAAAGACAGTAGAAATGATACTTTCCAGAAGTTTACAAATTATGAAAAAAAAGAAATGAAGAAACTAATACTAAATTCACTAGATTTCTTCGCTTAATCAACATTCAACAATCAACATCAATCATATACAACAAATTCATGCGAAACCGATCCATCAAAAGTTTTATAAATCTGTTAACAAAAACAGAAAAATTAATGTATTCTAATCAGAGTGTAATACACTCTAATTTTCATATCATTTTCTTAACTGACATTCTTATTTAAAAATTCGTACGAAATAAAATCCTCGAATTTTTTTCCAAAGATACTTACCATAAAGCATCATGAAATTAAATTATAACGTGCAACATGACCGACAACGATAACCACAGACAACGAGATCTCGTAAGGGAACTCACCCTGAGAATAAATCGGGAACTCGCCGTCGCTGTGGCTGTGCGTGAGCATCCCCGTGGAATAAAACTGCCACAGGGCTCTCCTCCGGTTTTCCTCAGACGTGCCAGCGAGGACCTCGTCGTCGTCGGCGTGGTCCAGCAGACTCAACACCTCGGAGAGCGACAGGTTGACGTTGATATCCTCAGCACGACGAACAGTTCGACGGGGCAAACGTAATCGTTCGTACGCACGATACCCGATTTCTTCGTCGGGTTCCACTTTTCCCGCGATCACGCTCGTCTCACCGATGCTCGCCTGGCATCGCGTGAAACTCGCGTTTCCACCGTACACTGGTATTCGATTCACCGCGAATATTGGTTGAACGCACCACCAGCTTGAACTATCGCCGGGCCGATCATCGACTTTCCCTTTCTTTCTGCCTCTCGCTGGCCCGCACACACACACCACCTACGAACGCGTTTTTTTGTTTTCTTTTCTTCTATCCTCCTCAATGATGCTGGCAATAGACGGATCGATTAAGGAACGTGGAACGAGACTCCTCTCGAAGCGAAGAAGAGAGGTCGAGACATCGATTTTGCATGATCTCAGCACTTCGAAGCTTCAGATGGCTTGTGCTGAGTTAGTTTTTGGTGAAGTATGCTTCCTCTACCTTCGATGTTGATTCCGTTTCGTGAGACGTATAAGCGTTTGGCGTGTATTCTTTCTTAATAATTGTGTTAATGTATGATAATATTTATAAATGAAGACGACAAGAAAAGAAGCGCGATAAATTACATTATATCGAATAAGACGTATTAATGCTCTTTCCATCCTAACATTTGCTTGATACTATAATTATCAGGAGTTAAAATATAGAACTTGACGGGAAAATAATAAAACGTAAAGTATTTAAAAAAATACAAACGTAAGATGAGAAGTAAGGTTCTATTCGTATATTTTACAAAAAAATCATTCAAATTCTAAAAAACTATACATTTCTATAAAAAATTACAAATTGATTATTTCGATAATTCCATTGTTAAATTTATCCTGGTACTTCCAATGTTAGATCTGTTTGGATTTTTAAGAACACGTTATTTTGCTTTATCGGGCTTTATGAACTGAAAATTGAAATAAGGAAGTGCGCGATGAGACGGGAACGTGGGCCGCTAAATAATAAGAACAAACGAAGGTTATCTAAATTAGGATACTAAACATCCTCTAAAGAAAAATAAAGCTACAATCCCAATAATGTTGCATGGTGTCAGGCTGTTCTGTTAATGCGATAGAGCAGACCGCTGCATAAAGCGTTTACTTGGAACGTCGCTATCCAACTACCGCAATCTCTGTAATTCGATAAACAGTTACTTTATGTAAGCCGTTTTAATCGATCGTAGGACAAGCTACGCGTTTACATTAAAAATGTCACAAAAGCAATTTTCGCATAGTTATATATCTACACTACTGGACATTTCTGTTGGCACGAGTTCAATAGAAGTTTCTACGAAAAGTTTGCCAATAATGTAACGGGCTATTACTCTTTTAAAATCACTATCGCGGCTGTATTGGTCTATTAGGTCGAAAATTGAAATTAATTCCGAGGGAACTAAGGAAATGCTCGTATTTCGCCGAATTCATTTTTTTAGCTTACAAAAATTATATATTGGTCGTATTTTGTACAGGTTCGTGATGACTACGGGCTTTTTAATCACAATTTCGAGTTTTCTCTGCTAGAAAAATATCTGAAAATCATTACGGCGATTGTATTGGTTCGTTATTTCGAAGATTTTTATTAATTCTAGAAATATTACTAAACATACAAATATCACATTTTATATATTTTTAGATATAATGACGAAGAACGCTTTATGGACTGTGTATATTTGACGCTCAACATTTTACTAATCACTGACAAAATTTTAGCTGTTTTTATGCATCATAATCTACCAGAGGCAAGGCTAATTATCTCCCTAATTATCTCTCTTGTTTGATAGAGGTGTAAGAAGAGGGCGGGTAATGTTCAGCGCAGAAGTTGAAGCGTTATAGTGTTTTGTTACGAAATTAAACCTCAGCATCATCACAATATACCGGAACTTCCTTTTCTTAACACGCGTGATACAATAATTCGGAACACACGAATTATAAACAGTACAGTTGTTCTACAAATTTGGTACGTTTGTAATTCTGTTCTACTTGAAATGTGACAAGTTATTATCCGAGAATAATTACTATCAAACACTTTTGAATTACTTTAATTCTCATTTACTTAAAACAATGTACCACGAAAATGCAAATACCATTCACATCATTAAGAAACATCCTAATACCTAATTAAGTAGCAAAATGTTTACACGCCATTTCCATCGAAAATCTCAACGGCGCTACACAAAAATCGTTTCAGCAAAATTGCCCTCGCTTGCCCTCTTCTCATTTGCCACCCCTATTTCTCTACCCCTAAAGAAGATGATCCCCTAAATGTAAACTAAAAACTCAGTCAAAAGCATCCACTCACTTTCGTCTCAGTGAAAGCAGATTTGCCTGATGGTGGCAAACAATACAGCTTGGGCATTCTAGAATGAAAAAACAAAGGGAGTAATGTATCGAACTGACATCGCAGGGTGGCGATATTTCCCACGTCGCGTCGCAGCCACGAAGAGCATCAGATGTCGTCATCGAAACGGTCCAGCCGGCGGCGTATCGGTCTGAACAACAAAGCGAAGAGAGAATAAAACAAAACGAGTGAAAAGGAGTAAAGTGCAAAGAGAGAAAAAAGAAGGATGGCTGTCTCTACGCGTCGCGACGCTCATCCGTTTCTGCACACGTAAATTTATACCGCGGCTATTAATACGTCGGGCCTCGCGGGTTGATCGATCGCTCGAGGGAAAGAGGAAGGGACTGCGAGCAGAGATTGAACCGCGCCTTTGTTGGTGAAGGGCCACGAGTTTTTCCCTTAGATAAATCGAGAGTACTGCTCTGCTAATAACGAGGCCCCACGGCCAAGCTTATCCGTGTCTCCCGGTTCGATTCGCGATCACCGTTACCTTCACTCGTTCGTTACTAGAATTTATTTTCCGTTTGCGATTGGAATCTGCCCGCGCTATCGTTGCGTGTCCGTGAGAAATTGAAATTGACTCGACCACGCTCGCCGCCGGCAATAAATCGATATTACTATTTCGGCGTGATGAAAAACAGCGGGAATGCGTATCTTTATGTTTCTTTCGTGAAATCCGCGACAGTTGATATATTGGACGTGGAAAACATTCTGTGCCATTAGTTTCGTACTTTAGAACTTTATTCTCTGATACTGGAGCTATCAAAATTGTGAAGGTAGACAATTTATGGTATTTTGTGACGGAATTTTGTTAATCTATAGCGACGTATTTTTGCGAATTTGAATTATTTCTTGTGTAAAATATATTTATATAAAATACGCTATCTTTTCTAAAATATATTTATAACACAGCGATTGGATAACCAAAATGATCACGTAATCTCCAAGAACGAAGTGATCTTTTAGATACGTCAATTAAAGAAAGAAAGAATAATCTAAAGTATCGCAGCGTATGTTTTATCAATCTATTCTTTCCTGAGATCAATCAATTTTTAATTTTATAAATTTATTTCAATATTGTTATCGGTACAAAGTATGCGGCAGAATTTGAATTACATCGTTCGTGATAAATAAGATAAATGATACAGAGAATGTAGGTTCTTGCCAAGAGATATATTTCAATATTTGCTGTATTATTCGTTTATGATAAACGAGACGAATCATAGGGGAAGTACGAACTCCTTTCAAAAGACACATTTAAATATTTGCTTGCTAAAAATCGTACGATTCGATAGATTATATAATATCGTAAATGGTGAAAGGAAAAAGCGATATAATGGACCGTATATTAACTGCATGAGTTTGTTCGAGTAAAGATTGATTCGCAGTTTGAGTGCTGGAATTTATATGGAAGCAGGAAATTGTCTTTAACGACGTAAAATTCCCTTATTGGCTTTCGTCTTTCTTTGTACGCTCTGCAAATACAAAACATATACATTTTCGTGCCAATAATTTCTGCCTTGATCAGTATCTAGTAAATCATAATCGATTATCTCTAATAAATTCAAATTTTTATATCATCTTTTGATAAAGATTATACGTTTGCAAATTGCTAAACATTATTATCAAACAGTCTGTATATTTGTACCCGAATCATCACAGGATTATACGATCATTCAAAGCAATTTGGAAATATGATATTTGTAGAGCAAACTGAATATCAGATTGCAGATCAAACATCAGCAGCAATACCACAGTGCCTACAATTAACACGATATTTCTTTTAAAGTTTGCGTGGTGCAAACATCGCATCAATTGATCAACTTACGTGATACAGGCTATTGTTCGCAATTTAATAAAAAACTTCATATCAGTTCCTAAAATCTCAATTATCCCATTCAGTTAACCAAATCTTGCCTAACTCCCAACGAAACAATCGAAAAACGAGAACTGAAGAAAGAACTGAAAGTATCCGCAGGGAGAGACCACGTGAAGCATCGAGCTCGACGAAACTGTACGCGAAGTGAACCTTTTCCGGAAGACAATCCGTAAGGACGAAGACAAAGGCTCGCAAAGAGCGGTCGAGTTAAGGGACCCTCTATTTCTCGATCTCTCGACTTCGAGTCGTTCCACGATTCCAAACTTGCAATCCGCACGAGTGAACTTATCAACATATTTACCACGCACTTAGTCCAGGTTCGCAAGACCAGCTCAGCCTCGTCACCCTTCTCGAGCCAACAATCTTCCTTTCACTTGCAGTGGTTACGCAAAAACCTTCGATCGAGCCACGTCGATCACACCACACGCGATTTCAGATGCACGCGCGCGTCCGATGATTCGCCACAAATCGGAAATTCCGAACGAGATCAAGGCGACGACAGGATGATCCGACGGGAGGCGATCTATAGGATCTACGAGGGCGGAGAATGGGCCGTGCACGCGTGTCACGACGATCGTCGATCGAGTAGGTCGTGAAGGGTTCGATCACAAAGAAACGTGCGTGGTACGCGCGACGGAGCGGGAAGGACTTTCGTCCAGGACGGGTTCGATGCGCGCACTGGGGATGAGAGAGAGCCAGGGAGCAACCCGGAGAACAGAGAACACCGACATCCGCGCTCGAGCGACAAAGAGGGTTGGCCAGGCTGTCAGAGCAAGCGAGAGGATAAGGGGGCGGTGCAACAGGGAGAGAGAGAGAAAGAGGAAGGCGAAACGGCGCAAGCTTAAGCCCGCTACCGGGCTTCGAAATACGCATACGACATAGTAGCGCACACCAGCTAACCGTGAACGAGTCCCGATTCCGGAATACGAATGCTCCAGCGACGTGTTGTTGTCCCGTTTCCGAGAGGCCTCGCTATATACTATAAACGTCGCGAGCTACGTTTTCGCTTTATTTTTTTAAATGACAATTTTCCGGTTGACATTTCCCTCGTGTTCTTCCGGATTGTTCGAATTTTAAGCTATAAAATTCTGCGTTTTGGAGTGGAGCAGAGAGACAGCGTGGTGTAGAGAAGCGGGAAAGTAAAGAGGGAAAGAGGAATAGGAAGAGCGAAGCTAGCGTAGAATATTGCGGATGAAGGATAAATGGAGCGAACGAGGTGGCAGGAAAGAAGATAGTCATAGGCTGTACAAAACAGCGAGAGAGGGTGCATCTTCCCCAAGCACGGAAACGAAACGTTTAGCGGCCGATTTTGAAAAGTGCACTCTTCCAACGTCCTCTTTTTGTCTCTTCCTCTCTCCCTCTCCCTTTGCTGATGTTCCCATTCTGCGAGTCGCCACCTGCTATGACCCAGTTCCCCTAGGCGACCTTACAGCGCGGTTCGTCCTAAATTCGTGCGTTAACAACCCCGCCTCGCCGTTATTAATTATTATCGCGCTCGCAGTTGAATCTCTAATTGAAGAAAAATAGTCGAGTGCAGGGCAAACGTTTTAATCGGTGCCGCGGTGGCGAGCGTTTAGGTACGACGATAATTAAAACTCGCACGCGAATCTGCCAGCTTAATTGCCCGCTATTTATTCGCATCGGCATCGTTCGGCAACGCGATGCATCCTATGAATCGACGACTGTTCGTAATGGTGAGAAAGGAGATTGTTTCTTCTTTTTCCTTTTTCCCTTAATTACCTTTAGAGTGAAACTAACAATAAATGAGAATCCAGGATCGAAAATGTCGCGAAACGGGGCTACGGTGGCGAACATCGTTGGCTATTACGCTCGACTAGGTTTATTCGACGGTTCCGTGCCAAAACTTCCCAGTTCGTTAAGCTGTGTCGAAGAAGGGAAGAATATTAGAAGTCACGCCGCTCGCAGCGGCGCGGAACAGTTCGGGATAGAAACGGAAGACGGGACAACGATAAATCGCTCGTACGTGACGGCGCGACGGAATCGTATAAATATTGAAACACCTATCACCTTCCTCTTTTTGATTTTCTTTCTGCCATCAGAGAGTGGATTAGTGAGAATTAAATAGAACAGACGGAAAATCGTTAGTAGGGAAATTTTTACTGGGAAATTGTATATTGATGTCTGTTTACTGTAACACTGTTGGAACTATATCGTAGGTTTGCTGAAAAAGTGGCGCAACTAAGCAAAGTAAACTTTTCAGCAAATCGGTTTGAAATAGAACTTCTTCCAATTATTTAGCAACAAACAAATTTTTTTGTTTACAATTCATCGAATGTTCCTTGGGCTTTCACAGTTTCTAATAAAAATTACATGTGCGGTTCTTTATATATTATTCTTTGATAAAATTAACGAACACCCATCGTTACGTATTAACGTCAAAGAAAATGGAAAATAAAATATTCGCTTTGACGAAAGACCGTAGCGAAATCAAATTCTACGAATGAAAACTATAATAATAAATTAATCCCGAAATCTCATATATTGCGCAGACATTCGAATCAGTTATCCGTTTTCCAATTTAATCCTTACTCCGATTTTGCAAAATTAACGGACACAAATCGAGCGTCGAAACGACAAGACACATTTATTATAGGCTGCATACGACAAAGCCAATCTACAGAAATGTTTCAATCATTTTCCAACTGCGATTTGACAGCGTAACGGCAGCGTAATAACAATTATCAACCATCCCGTATCTAACGATCGAACTCAGCCTTCGAATTTGTGGGATCGCGTGGAACATGTGAATCCACTTGCCTAACTGCATTTCGCGGATTAACGATGTACAACGTCACGGACATCAACCAGCGAATAATAGCGTTGTTGTGTCAAAATCGAAGCTTTCTCCTTCTTTTTATTGGAAATAAAAACGAAAAAATCCGTTGGAGAGAACAGAGTGGTTTACAGTTTACAAGAAGAAATGTAAAGCAGATATCTTTCTGTATTTCACTATTTTATGTTGAAAGTAAAATATTTACTTAGAATTAAAATTTCAGGACATATTAATATTTCAAAGATTATGATTAAAACAAATATTTCTATGTAATATGACATTTGTGAGTGTTTAAAATTCGTGGTGTAAAATTTATGAACGTTTAAAATTTGTCGTGTGAATGTTTGCAAAATTTTTTATATAAAAATTATATAGTTCAATTAGAGACGTTCGATAAATTCAAGAAAAGCTTCAATATTTCAGTATAATATTATACTGTACCATCAATCGAGACAAAGAGGATATTTTATAAACATAGTGTACAGAAGCAAAAAGATATGGATATCTATACGCTTTCAATAAGAGTTACAATTGACAAAAGTGTAAAATCCGCACCATTTCGAAAAAAATATGAAAGTTTGAATCGATAGGTAATCACTAAGATTTTGCGTACTTGCAAAAACTTTGCATCCCTACTCATAAAAATCACGAATCCAGAAATGATATCTTATTTCATGAAGTAGATTCTAACTGCGATCAACCAAATCCCTCAAACAGCTACTAAGGAATATCACGAAGAAGATTTTCCAACATCCTATTCTACTCCAACATCTCGACGACCCTTAGTTCTAGTTCTATCCTCCAAAACAAATATTTTTCGTTTAAATAAATTCGAAGGAGTTTGTAATAAAAATTCTCATCTCCTTGCGGCGATTCTAACATTTTTATGAAATATCGTGAAGAAAGTCTTCCAACATCTTGAAGATTCCGTCTTTCTAATTTTTAATTTTATTCTCCGAACCGAATACTTTATGTCAAAATAAATTCGAACGAGTTTATAATAAAAATTCACGTGTTTTTTAACGTGCCCTTGTAAAAAGTACAAGATAGATAGATAATCAATGTTTGATGGACGGATGTATCAATCTCTGTAGCTTTATCTAGCATCGGAGATGCAACAGTCTGCTTTTCAACAATAACAGAGTTGCATTTTAAACATATGAAGCGTCGATGCACGTGGCAAATTATTTATTCCCACTTGCATAATGACAAATCGAAGCTCATATCGGGGATTGTTAATGATAAGCATGATCTCGCGTTAAGAGTTGCCGCGTAATTAATTGATTGCGTATTGACTATAATAATATTATAAACTACAATGAAGGCGATCGTTTCCATTTTGTTGTAAACCGCCGCTAGTTTCCACGGTGTACAAAGACAAATTTTCATTGCTGATACACCAGATCGATAGGTGCAACCAGGTGTGCTTCCATCTGACGTATCGACCAGAAGTGAAACACAGTAGAGCAAGAGCGAAACAGTTGTTGCCTTGGTTATCACTCACCGGTATCACCATTACTCTGTGTCGTCGTTTCCTCATTTTGGGTATCATCGTTGCTCAGCGTTGGCTTCGTTATCTCTTCTGCTGAAAAATAATTTACGAACATTATAAATTTCTATAATTAATTGGAAAAAATTTAATTCAAATGACAGTAAGGATGTAATTAAAGGAATAATGCTATAAAATCAAGAATAATTAAAGAATATTTAAAAAAATATAATTAATTCTATTTGAAACAAATGTTTGAAAATTTTATATAAATATTTGAGAGTAAAGATTAGAGGCGTATGAAGACAAGAATTTTGCACATGTTTATACTGGATCTTCAAAAATATTTATTTAAGAAAAATCTTCTATATACATAATTTTATTTGATTAACACTTCTTTGTGTATCATCGATAAAGTATCTGTCAGAGATTACCGATTTCACGCGTTCTACAATGTAGTCTAGACCATTCAAAATTCTCGTCGAGGTTTCCAGGTGATCTGGAATTTAGACTAGATTTCAGTTATTAACTTATAAGTGAACTACATGTGTATTAGTACAGATGAGAATAAATCTGACAATGCTTTTTTGTACTTCACGTTTCAGGATCACCTGATTTCTTATCATTTTCGTGTCGCACACGATATTATCAATTAAGTATAGTAATGGTTTGAATCAAAACCTAATTCTTGTATGAAACTACAAATACACTATAGAACAGGATATTTCGTAATTACAAAATAAAGAATGCAGTATGCCTATAGCATTTCTGTTCATCGTTATACAAACTGAATGGAGAGCGGTTGATAAAAAGATAATTTTGAATAGAAGCTACCATGCTTATAACGTATTGTATTTACCTATTTTTTTTGTTTTTTTTTTTTGCTTACGATTAGAGTCAGTAATAGATATAATGTTCCAATCTTGTTAAATACATCAAAATAAGAAGATAACTTAAATTCATAATTAAAGTAAAGTAATGCTTTCATGTAGTCTTATATGACATAAAGCAGAATTATATTCGTGTAAACATAGTAGATTCATATACATATTTACTACATAATTGTTGGACGACGGTATACGCTTAAATAAGTTAAAAACTTTATAAATTAGTATAAAGTATTATGGTAAATAATAAAAATTCGAAGCTTATAATAACACTCTGAAAAATCTAAAAGTCTAAAATTTAAATAATATATCATTACTTTCCTCCTTGGAAGATTTGTATTGTAATTTTTATTTCATACCAAGTAGAATTTTTATACAGTGTGGAGCAGATAAAGTGTTAAGTATAGGCTATTTTCCCCGAAACCATTACAGATATCAACTTGAGGTTTTTAAACTTTGAAGTTTTCGAACTTAAATGGTACAGAGGCTAGCATCTCACAGTGTAAGATATTGTGAGGGTGACTTTCTTAAGGCAGAAATATGTACTATTCCCATTTCTTTTTATCTTATGCAAGAAAATATCTTATGCAAGGAAAGTTCCACGAAGGTGTCGGAAAACATTAAAAAAAATTTATTCTGCTTTGAAAATTATTTCTCAAATAGGTCACCTAATTTAACGTCAGTTGATTATCTTTTATTGAGCTATGTAAAGGAAAAAGTGATTGCAACGACACTAACTATGAAAAAAGATATTCAAAAATGAATTCAGACCGCATGTAAATCTATAATTCCAATAATGTTATCAAATATTGGCAAAGCTATTATCACAAGAATAGATGCGTGTTTTCAAAGCATAATATATTTCTTTTGATATCTTTCCACATCGTCACGAAACTCTCCTTACGTAAGGTATTTTACGCTATAACTCTTTAACTATGTAAAGTAAAAAAAACCCCTTCGGTAAAAGTTGTTAGATTTGATAACATCTGTCCGAATATCGATAAATTAATGTCACCCTATTAAAAAAGAATGGGGTAACATCCCTTTCATTTCCAAAAGACTCACCCGCACAATATCTTACAGCCTAAAGTGTTAACCCCTCTGTGCTATTTAACACCAAAAAATGTCAAGTTGATATCTGCAATGGCTTCGAAGAAAACAACTTGTAATATTTTTATCTGCCCCACCCATATGTACATTTACCGTGGCCATGCATGATTGACGATAACTGGTCAACTTCATTTTTATAACATAATTATTTCCATCATAAACTAGCATTTAATATAATATTAATATAATTACAGGTGAAAAACTAATGACATGAAACTTTAAATGTAGTTGTAACTTGCAATAAATATGTAAATTATAATGTTAATTATTACAATAAATCGCCGAAAGTATAAATGTGTAGTAATAATCTAAAAATTATTGATTGCTATAATAGGAAAATCAGATTTCGACGTATCGAAAGTTTTGCCCTTTCTCCAAACATTCACGATGACTTTGAGTGATACTACAGCGGGAGATCGTTACTACTACCTGAACCTTCGCAGCGTACACATCGACAACACGGAAACTTATATTATCGTAAGCTGGGCGATATCTAACATTTCTAATACTTTATTTATAGCAATGAAATCACGGATTCATTTCTATAACATTCCTAAATATTATTTAACATTGTCAATAAATTATTTTATTTCAATAATATTTTCAAACATTACTTAACAATTTTAAAGATCTGTTTATAACAACATAAAATCATTAATTTAATTATTCACTACCTTTAAACATTATTTAACAATTTTAATAAATTCCTTATAACAATGAAATAATTATTCTGTTTCTATAACATTTCAAAACACTATTTAATATTTTAATAATTTATTTTCTGTTCTGTTTCTTTCTGCCACCAAAGCGTGTCCATTATAAAACCGATAGAAGGATTTGAGAAGAAAAGAAACAACGTTCATAGACTTGAGCAAAGAATTTGTTGCAACTAATTTCCAATTCTACGACGGTGAGTCGCATGGTTTGGTTTCTTCGGTGATTGGTTAAAGATTCAAATATGATAATCTGAACTGAAATGCGACCTCAATTTTAAACTGAAAAGCCATTCATTGCAGCGAGTGTCATCACACTCGTGCAGGGTAGGTCTTGATAATTAATATTTTTCAATAGTTTACGTCACAATAATCTACCTTCGTATTCATGCTTCTCACTTATTTTTCTTACAATTAGTGGATTTCAATCGACTACTGTAAGCTGTAGTATTCCGTGTTCCTGAGAACATAAAGAATAAAATTATTTGAAATTCAAATATAATACAAGTGTTCTTAAGAATTTTCATATATATATTCTAGTCTACTCTCTTTAATAAACTATATATTAAATTGTAGTTAATAATGTGATATAATATTACGTATATATACATATTATATACATATATCTGTGTATATAGGATATATATTTTAGAGAGTCTGAATTTGTGCAATACATTTTAAGAACAATCTTTATGCTCACGTATATCAGTAGATATCATACTAAACTCAAGCTTGTGCAAATGCCACAAGCTTTTTCAAGATATTCAATTTCCAATCAATGGGATTAGGGGTCCAGGGTGGGTCTCGTATGCGTAGTCACCTCCTCGTGATGAGACCTGGTAATTAACATTGTTTTCCAAAGATTAATCTTTACAATCATGTTTTTATATCAACAAATTAATCTTTAGAACACGATATGAAGCTAAGAACTACGCTCTCTGTAATTCAGTGTAGATCGCAAAAAATTCCCATAAATATCTTAGGTAATTTAGTCTGTACTACAGTTACTCGTTAACAAGTGAACTTGACGTGGAATGCCCTGGAAGGCGTGCATTTTAGTCTTAACTACTTATATGATAGGCATATGCAATATGTAATTAAAGAAACAAATTTTAAATACAGATTTTCGCCATCTATCGATCTAATCCTTAATGTAAATAAACGATTACCATTCGGCAAATTTTTATTTCTAATAGTAGGATTGCATGCTTGTATACATTATGTCATTAGAAATATACTCATGCTGGAAATTATATCACACTGCTCATTTGCTTGCTTAGAATAAAAATTTATAACAATAAAAATATGTACTTCCATTTTAAAAGATTACTTTGATGTTGAAATTTCCTAATCACGATAGATGATCTCAATTTTTCAAAATATTTAGATATTATATTAACTTTCTCCTGTTAAGTGAAACAATTCTCATAGAAAATCTTCTTGCGTTTTTTATAGCTAGACACGAAATTCTATATAATGCCAGGTCTATCCTATAGTTAGTTAATGGTACTAGGACTATTTGTGTTGTGATTGATTGATTAGTTCAAATTATACTTTATCGAAAATTGAAATAAAACCTTCTTGCGGTAATTACGGCCAGCAACATAGTTTTTCCGATATGTTTCGGGAATTAGTTCCTTGGAACAACAGTTCAGTGATAATCTGTAAATTGCGCTTATGAAACTCATATCTGTGCAACGATGCATCCAAGATAATCAAACCGTGAAGTTATAATCTTTAAATACATGTGAATGCTATACATAAGTAAAAGTTCAAGTATTATCAAATTATTATATAGAAACGAGGTTGAACAAATAAACATAAGCATTTGGAAATATCACATATACCTGTTATATAATTCAATAATTATAATAAATTAATGTTAAACGTCCTAGTATTTATAAATAACCTTAGTATTACAGGACTTTTTAATTTATAATTTATTTTTTTTCACACATGTTTTTCACAACTGTGTTTATAACATCATGAATTTTTTACAAACATATTTTACAAAATACAAAGTATAATAAATTAAAAATATTTATTACATCATTTTAAAACATTGCCGTTGTCATGCATGACTTGTGCTTTTTCCCTTGCTCTTTTAAATAGTTAAAGGTTTAACCGTTTAAGTAGTTTTTTGTTTTTGTACCTAAAACGATAGCAGTCTTTGCCATTTGATACTGTACGGTAACATCCTGGAAAATCCCTATATAGTAAATCCTTCCATAATTGTGATTCTGAGCATATATCACGGAATTCTCTACAACACTGTGCCATCTTTGTTACACTATAGGCATCTAGCAGTCTTAAAATTCTGAACTTCAACTCAATTGGAATAGTTTGAAGACTAGGACCCATTACACCAGCTTTGATAAATAGATCTTTACGCACTGGTGTAGACAATTGATCCTTAAACCTATTAAACAATTTAATAAGAACAAATATAATCCTTTTTAAATAATCAACATAGCTATAAATTTATTATACCTGTGAGATATTGCTTTAAGATTCATGTACCGTCCACAAAGATCACTCGAGTAAGGATTAACATACTTCAGAGTCTGTACACTTATACTGTAAGTCGTTTTACCATCCATAAGGGGAAAAAAATTCAAAATCAATGTGTCTCCCAGAGGGACTACAACTAGTTTGCATTCTACATCAGGAACACTTTCTAGTTGAAAATACATTTCATATATTCCCGTGTCTCGCGATTTCCAACTTTTTGGTATATAGAGTAGTTTTGGACTGTGACAGATGCATTTTATAACACACAATAATACAATTGATGACTAAAAAATACACGCTATCGATGATAATGCGTACCATTGTGGCCGGTCACTATATGACGATGACAAATAAAAGCCAGCCTCTGCTAACAATACTATTATTAAAGCAACAATATAATCGTGATGCGTGGATTCTCTGTCTAAATCGTTTAATACTTTTTCTAACGATGGTGCTAATTTGGTACGAGTACATTCTTCTGCTAAAATTGATTTCAACATTATATTTTCCTAATATAATTTTAACCTCTCAACACACAAGTTATGGTACAATGTCTATCACTGCACTTGTAATGTTTTGTTTATAGTAAGTTAGGTTACTACATGGTTGCGCCACTAACGCCATCATTTCATACTAAAAGATCCTACCGCGCCATCTGTTTCAATTTTATGAAATAAATGTTTATTCAATATTTATTTCTATATTTATTAAAAATATCCATTTTCTAAATGAATATTACAGAGTCAGATATTTATGTTGGAATATATTAATTTTATGATTATATTTGTGTATTTCAAACGGTCCGATTATAGAATAGCTGGATTTTTTATATTTTGTGGCGACCTCTCTAAGAAAACATACAGATTGTAACAGATCAAAATCGAAAAGACAAAAAAATATCATACATTTAATGAATAGCAATTTATTTGTATATACTATACGTTCTAATGCAGTTTAATTTGTAATTACGTATAAATCAACATACGCAGTCGCGCAATACAGCAATTTTACAGATGTCAGAACATATCGGTATATGGTAACAGAAATGACAACTTATGGTTAATGTTTTGTCACGTTACAGGAGTGCAACCAGTTTGAGTGATGTAGACAGATAATGTGCAGGAAGTCCCGCGTATCTAATACCTATATGGTTTACAGCTTATCGCGGATAACTTATGAGTGTGTCATTTTTTCGTCGATAAAAGAATTTGTCATGTCACTTTCTTAATGATTAAATTACTGTACCCATTTACAATTGTATTTCTTAAATCAACTTTTCGATATTTAAAACAAAATTAACGAAATTAACTGCAGAAATTATAGATTTCTGCGATGCTTTCGATAAACAGCGCGTTAACAGCTCTCTTGTTTAACAGCGCCACCACGAAAATTAAAAATTCGAAGCCAGTCAAACGAAGATAAAATAAATAAAATAAAACCGGTATAGGAACTCGTTGCGTTTTTTTCATGGGAATGTCTCAACGAACTCGTCGCTAACGGTGAACAAAATCAATTACACGCATTGCCAGTTATACGTGTACATAGATTAAATTTAAACTTGCGTACTGCTTGAGGTAAACCAGATTTGTGCGTTTACGATCAATTTCAATCATACAACTAATTACTCTGATTCAGAAAGTTGTTTCACGATGTCTTATCCATCTGTCTGTCTAGCAATAATCCTTCCGCCAGTAACGTAATGTTAAATCTCTCAGTCATTACGATTTTCAATAAAACTCACGCATAAATATAATATTTGAAACCTAATGCTCGCAAACTGATCAAACAGAAAATCCTATCAGATATGAATCAAATAAAAAAGCACAGATATATCAATTTATTATCGGTAAGAGAAAGGACTGATAAGATTAAAAATACAATGTTGCAATCAATCGTCATCGGGAAATCGTCATTTTAAAAGTAACGCGTCAAATTTTTTAACAAAACCTTTTACGGGTACCAGTTTGTGATAAATGTCATCGGTGATTCGCCGACATTTTTGACACTTAGTACGCGCGAAAATTAAGTCGTATAGGTGAACGATGAGTCACGTGATCGACGACGACATGTTAGTTAGAAAATACCGGGATAGCGAACAGGCCCAGACGGGCCCATAAATATCCCTGTACGCTCCTGTTCGGCATGCGAGAGCGCTCCGTACCACTTGTTGCATGGCCGCGCTCGACAGTCGCGTTTGAATAAAATAGCTCTCAAACTGCTACGGGTTATTTTAGCAGGGCTAACATACCGGGAGAACCGGATATCTCAGCGTCCTCCTGGCTCGGTGTTTCAGCCACTTTCGTCTGCCCATGGGACACAACACTAGTCACTACACTTGACACCACCGACTCGCACGATTCGGCCATTTTCAGGTTAACTCGCGTTTATCCGCACGACGGCTAGTTACCTCGCTGCATTCGAATCCGAATCCTTTTTCGAAACTTCCACACACGCTTCGCGGTTCATAACACTCGACTCCCATGACAGATGGCGGCTCCCGGATGGGAAGAATGCTACTGCCATCTGGTGGCCAATTTGGAAGCTAAAGAAGTCATTTGAAAGGAATATCTTTTAACCCCTATAAGAAATTTTTTATTGTAATAAATATTTATCCGCTCGAGTTTGATTTTACTTACTTCTACCGAAGCTACTTACTTCTACCGAAGCTACTTACTTCTATTGAAGCTTCCATGTAAGTAGACTGAACGTAATTTGTAAGATATTGTTTGTTTTTGTGATATATATTGTAAGGGTATAGAATTATATAAACAAGTGTAAATTGTAAGGCAATATTTGTAAAAAGTACGATAAAGTACGATAATTAAAAAGTAATTAAATACAAATTCGTTAATGATCGAATAAGTACTTAATGTGTGTTGATTATCAAGTACAGCATATAAGGAAATTTGATGTATTTTATGTCACAATTATCAGCGATTTATCAGAAGATTTGCTGGCGGTAAAGACACGGTTCCATGACCGGAAACCGGATGCGGCAGCGCCGATACGCCCTTCATCCATTTTCCTATATCGCAACAATAACATTCGACGCTATTCAAGGTCTTCATGAATACCGTAGTTACTCCTCCAATTATCAGCAATTGATCACCTAAGGGAAGAAGACTTCAATTAGTGAGTCTATAAAATACAATACGTTATTTCGTTACGTAGTTACGTAGAAATCTGATACAGTAGAGTTTTCAGTACAAACGCTACAGAAACTACTATAATATTTTATTTAATGGTTATTCCGTATATTGTACCGTACTTAATACAATAGTTGTTATTAGATTATATTATAGTTGGTAGTTATTAGGTTTGTAGTTACTATATTTATATTAGGTTATCCAATATATTGGTTCTGCTTTTTGTAAATACAAAATAACAAACGAGTAAGATGGCTAATTTTATACGATCGAATTTAATATGAAAATACATTTAAAAAGAACAATCAGTAAATAATAGGCGTTTTGATCTCTAAATATAAAAAAATTATAAATGAGACGCATGCTCCTTTCAAGCACTTTTTATTTTCTGAGTTTCATAAAAGGAAAACAACAATCATAAGCAATATTTGTGTTATTTATATGTAATATGTAAATGTTGCTTTTATATATTGTTTGAATATTATAAATCAATCGTTTAGTAGTATTTGAAAAAATGGATATAATAGAAAGAAATATAAGGCACAGATTTATTCAATGACCTAATATTTATAAGTATACATTACTGTATCCGTAATATAATCATATATCACTATAGTATGATACTATAGAAAACTGTTATAAAATAATTATTGTATGAAGGAAGAAGAGAAATTTCCCAGGACACATCACATTCTTTGATATCATAAGAAAATAGTACAAACTTATTATTCAATTGACTATTTATGATTATATATTACTGCATTTACAATGACAGATATCATAGAAAAATGCTATAAGATAATCACTATGAAAGAAGAAGTTTCTCAGGATATATCACGTCTTTTGATACTATAAAAACCAACCTATCGAGCCAGTAGAATGTCCGTGTCTCGCGATCGACATGTTCGCGTGTTCCCTCCAAACGCAATCGTTCCCATCCCACACGTCAATGCAATCGACGCTCTGAGTGACGTTTTCCATAGTCGATGCTCCGCCGATCATGTAAAGACAGTCGGACACCACGTAGAAGGAGGCAAAGCACCTCGGTGACCTCAAAGGTATCGCTTTCAGCCATCTGAAAGATCGCATCGATAACAGAGCTCTCTCTTGCATTTACCGTGTATACACGCGATAAATCGAACGTTTAATCCAGGTAATGGGAAATAGGGAATGCATGAAGGAACTCTAAAAGACGGAATCGAGCTAACAAATTTTTGATCGGGTCATAGCACTCAACGTCCTTCGAGAATAGCTCTTTTTTCGATTTTGTCATTCCGCCAGCGACCCAGATAAGATCTCGATATTTCACGCTGGCAGGTCCAACCCTCGCGGTCTGCATTGGTTGCACTTCCCTCCATGTGGAGTCCGATGGATCAAAAGCCTCCACCGTTTTCAAAGCTCTATAATGAAAGAAATATATCTCAATCTCTCTTCTTATAGAGGAATTTATGTTTACATTATTTTTTATTGTAACTTTTTAATAAAGTTTCAAACGACCAAAGTTTATACAACATTTTTTACTTGATTATACTTTTAGAATACACTGACAAAATTTGGCTTGTTAAGCTCTGTGACACTCTGTATATTATCGAACATTAATGTTATTTATTATGGAATATGAAATCTCTTGTTTTTCTCCATTTCGTCATTACGTAACCGTAAATCGAATTGTTTCGTTTAAATCGCGATACTGATGACAATTAAGAAGACTTAAATTAGTGGCAATTAGCGTCGCATAGCGTAAAAATAAACAGCGAGGAAAATGAAAGAAAACGTAAAAGAAGCAAAGTAATTACGTTCTCCCCATCTGTATAACAACTCACATCCCGTTCCTGCCTTGCCCTCCTATCGCGTACATTTTCCCGTGGCTGACCACCAATCCGAAGTCCTTTCTAGCTGTCAGCATGCCAGGTTCATTGAACCAAGTCCTGGTAGTTGGATCGTAACTCCAAACGTTCCCAACCGCAATGCTTTTCCTGTGAAGTTTGTCTTCCAGGGGATCGGCTCCACCTGGTGAAAAATGTTTCATTGACTTTTTTTAGTATCTTTAAATCCGTCCCACGTAAAGGATTGCACAATGAAAGGCACAACGAATATTTTTTCGCGATTTCGAAAACAAAGTCGTAAAGAAGATTATGCCGTAGCAGACTCTTTCGTTAAATGCTGCAAATGGACTGAGAATCCGTGTTGTCCTGCTTTTTTCAGTTTTTCCTTTTTATTTAAACATGCAATTCGTTGGCTGGCAACGTTATAAACTGCATTTGCAATTGTATTTCGTCACTGTTCGACTCACCCACTACGTAAATGCGGCCTCTTAAGTAAGCGACCGAATGATGGTGTCTCGCTCGTGGAATTTCCCCCACGAATTCCCAAATATTCTGGTCAGGTTTAAACCTGTATATGTCCTTGCCGGTGTTCCCGGACAGGCCATATTCCTCGTGAGGATCGACCCCGCCGAACACGAGAATCGACTCTCTGTCAGGAAAGAACAGAGAGTTGTTGAGAAAGTAACGGTCTTCGTTCGAAGCTATTATACTGTTGCTTATCCTCTGTGGACTGCAAATAATACGGAGTTGCAAATTTTATAGTCGTTTTCTATTGATACCATGATATATATTTAAATTCATCTAATATCCGCAGTCTAGTTATCAGGTACTTAAAGACACTTACAGAGGTCGTTTATAATTCGTAGATCGAATTTGAGCGTTTCTAGCGGCAGGATTCACTCGCTGAATATTATCATTCTCCGAATAATCTTTCTCGCTGTTTTTTTCATTGATTATAACATCGGCGAGATTCAGCATCGTTGATTTTGCACCGATTCGTGGAGAGGAAGGATCGTCCGCATCTGTGTTATCCGATGGGGAACTGGTTTTTTCGTCGTAGTTCGAGAAAAACATCGGTGATTTTATGGTCTTTATAGACTTTAATGTCTCTCGATGAGTCATATTTTGTTTTCGTTTTTCTTCGGTCGTGTAACAAGGAGGACATATGTTGAACTATAATTTGAAACACGAGTTCTTCGAATAAATGAAATTTCTTTGTTCTGTAAAAACATTTTAAGGGGAATATTATTTTTTACTTGATTTATTTGATTCTCAATGTAGTGTTGATTTTGATTTCGAAGGACCGATTGTTCCCTGTTCCTGTTTCTAGGTGAGCATTTCAATGTAAGTGGCGTTTCGTCCTTCTCATTTCTCATTTGGTTTACTGAACTGCTTGATATTCTGATGGGCTCTATCGAAGGATCGCGAAGCGTTTCGTCCATCGGGATGGCCAAAAGTTCCGCTATCTTCTTGATATTCTGCTTCTCCCCTGATGTTGATTTCCTTATCTGCGGTTTAAGGGAACAACGTGTACAAAACGACTCGTGTTTGTACTTTGTAAAATAGTCTCGTCGACTCTCGAAGAAATACGCCACGGATCGTTGAATATGTATAATCCTACTATTTAGACTATATCTCTTTAACGATTTAGTAGAAAAATTGTTGTGCTTTCGAACATTAAAATACGTTATTATTAATATATATATATTCAGTAAGGTTCGAAAATTCATAAGTAGACTGGAAATTTTTATGCATTAAATATCGGATAATTTGTAATTTATGAAATTTCATTTGTTTCATTATCAGATTTGTTCCAATGGTGTAAGAGAATCTATTGGTACTGATAAATTGAAATTTGTGAATTGTACAATTTGCTAATAATATTAATTCAATTATGCAAGATGTAATTCCACTATTTCCTTCTTCCAATCAAGTAGATCGACGAAATCAAAGAATCAATCACATTTTCTCAGCAGCAAAAATCCAAAAGTTTCCAAATGTATCCACTAACTTCGTCAAATCTCTTTCGAGCCTTGTATCCTCTATAAACGGCCTGTATCGTTGTGGCGGCCTCCTCCTCGGATTTGCAGGAGTCTGTACGTTCTTCCGGTTCCCTCGGTATCTTACATCTCGTCTTCTGCTTTCTTACGGAAAATATGAAATTCGACTCGCGCTGCTGCTGGCACCGGCAAACATCCGTCGCATTCCTCTCCTGCCGGCTCTCGTAATCCAATTTATCGGCGTCCTGAAAAAAAAAAGGGAAACGTCTCGTCGAGCCGAGAAAGTTTCTTCTCACGAACGAGATTTCTCGTCGAGGACTTTACCGGTGAATTCACGCCGCGTTGACAGTGTTCATGCGTGTATTTTTCTACTGTAGGCAACCTACAGGACAGTTTCAGGGATTCTCCGCCACCGGTGAATCTCGTATCGAAGGCGACGTTCTTTTCATCTTTCTAAATCAGTAAACTTAATATAAATTTTTGTAAAATATCAGGTTAACGTTAGATTGTGCAATAAGTTCATCTTTCGGTTCATTCATTCTTACATTTTGAGGCGCATTATAAGAATATGTTACAATATAGTAATATAGACGTAGATATAATAATGAGAGAAGAAAAATAATACTACGAGTTCTCAGTGCAAACATTGATTGTTAGTATTTGTACATATTAGTAGATTATAAATTTTTATGCATTTATGCGAAATTGGAAAGTGCATATATCATAAAAAAATGCTCGTTATAATTTTTATTATACCCATAATGTTAATTGTATTATAAGGAAATGCGAACGAATTTATTACACAACCTAATAGAATCATAAATCAAATTTTAGTATCCAATTGTAAATAAAGTTTATTTTGGAATTCGTTGGTTTATTTCTGGAGCAACGAGGATGTTGTTAAACTAATTTGATATTTTGATGAACATGAAGTGATTTGTTAAAAACTTAGTGGCACAGACTGTTGGCATATCTTAGCTAGTTACGTGTTAAATTGACGACAAAGATTGTGCTCATTTTTCATTGTTGTAAGCTCAACGCGTTCACTGTTCGGTGAGTCATATGTGGGTCAGGGATGTCCTAACTAGGTAATCTATGATCCATAAATATTTTATAGATCATTTTGTAGTTGTTCGTGATTCAGTGGTGGTAATAGTTTCGTTTAACAAGCCGGTCATTCAGCGATACTTAGTTCTCAAATTATTTAACAGTCACAATCATGTGCCTGCAATTTTTCTATCTGTAACAATGATTGAGTGACAATAATTGAATAATGCATAAAGTCTCCTCGAAATTAAACTGATCAACTTCATTTTCAATGGAAACTCATTCAAACAAACAAAACAAACAAAATTCATCTATCAAGAAACGAGCATAATAATAAATTTCAAAATAGAGACCTAAAAGTACTTTGAGACTTGGAAATTTTTCAACCTCAAAAATTGAAAAAGAAAGAAGAAAATGTTACATTAACAGTTGGAAATTTTCCAAATATCACAAAAGCGAGATTCATATAGTTGCTTGATAATTGTAAATTTATAACAAGAGCAGCGCAAGTACACATCATCGTGCTCCAGTTTAACCTACGATCCCAAACGTTTATGCAAATGCGGCCGTTTTGACTCAATTAACAAATACTAAATTGGTACGGGGTCTGTGTAATCTCAAGGTAAGAGCTTATACGCTGTAAGTGCTGTTTCCATGAGTAGCGTGGTGCATAATGGTTTGTGGTACCCTGTACGCGAGGGTTTCGGAATTAAAGCACGGATTTTCGAACGACATAAACTCTGACCTTTGACTACAGCTCCCTGATTTTTACCCTACTCCGTGATTCAACTTTGTTCCTTCAGTGAAATTTATCATTTCCACTTACAAGCACGTAAGCTTACCTCGAGATTTCTTTTGACGATAACCGCGTAATAATCCCTGGAAAGTAAGCAGAGCAACTTTTGAAACGGACACAAATCTGACCTCAGATTCTTGTTTCGATACTCAATTGCAAAACGACTCACCGTTGAATGTTCACAGCTATACCGCGACAACTTTTATTACTTTCAATGCCTGTTTTACTAAATCACCTCGAGATCGCGTGAATTTGTGAAAATATTGTATGCACTTCTTGTGAAATTCACGTATGAACGTATATTTTCTTATATAAGTTGAAGTTCAATAAATAAATACGATATACGATATACTGATTAAATATTTGACGTATAATATCAAAATTTCATTGATTATGCTTGTTGTCTATGCAAAGTTATGACACAAAAAATCTTCGATTCTCGATTGGTAAAATGAAGTCTAAAATTATTTAAAAGTATCATTGCTACGATTTTGCAATTTCGTTCAATGAGGTGGTTAGTGAATCGATCCATCTTGAGGTTTCTGCGTCGATCTCCGATTCGCCCCAGGGTTACTCACCCCTTTGCTTCTTTCCAAGTTACTTAAGTATTCGTTCATAAATTTTGGAGGCATCATCATGCCCTCTGGCATCTCCAATGGTAAATAATTTGAAGGTAGTGGTTTCGTGTGCCTTGAATGCATTGCTGGCCCGTTGTGAATAGCACCGGTATCTCCTGAAGGATTCAATTTCGTTAAATTCCACGTTAAAAAGTTCGTTTCATATATTTTTTATTTTAATGTGACATTCACTATACCTGAGCTTTGAACGTAGTTGTTCGGTGCTTTAGGAGCAGCAAATGTGTAATCGTTGTGAGGTGAATCGATTATCTTGGATTTTGCGCGACTCTTTCGCATTTTCAACTCCGAAATTTTTGTTTTCTGATATTCTTCGAGGTAAAGCAAAAATTCTCGATACGTTACGTAGTTCTTGAAAGGAGAAATATAATTTTGAATTTCTTTGTGCGTTGAACGAAAACACTTAAATTGATGCTCTTAGGCAAAATTCGCTACTGTAGCATGGATTAAAGTTATTGTATCACGATCTCCGTAGGGTTTAAGTACCTTGTCCTCTCCAGCCCAATTTCGATTGGTTGGCTCCGTAAGCCCTAACAGATCGATCCAGTGATAATAATCTTCCGTCTGGTTACCGTACCAATATTTTATAATAACGAAACTGAAAAGGCTTAAATTAATACAAAAAGGCTCTTTTTTGTCTTTATCTATAAATGAAAAGAAATTTAAATCTTACGCTAGACCATCATCGACCATTTTCTGTACCTCAGGAGAAGACATTAGTTCCATAAATTCTGGGTTTTCTGGATTTCTTTTCACATCTACCAATTGCCATGGAGCGATCAACCCAAATCGAACACAGTTCAAAACTTCCAACATGTACTGCTTTCTGTTCGCCCAATCATGCATCAGCCATCGTACAGCAGACATAAGAACTTCCATTTCACTAGAGTTTAAAAATTCAGAAGTAAGGAAAAATATATTATTTTATCTGTACACATCAGTAATCGATTACCTATTGACGCAAATATAGTTAGACTTCAATAAAAGGCATAGTTCATCTACGGATAATTCGAGGAAATCTTTAGTGCTGACCAGCATCAAAAAGAATTTCATAATTCTTGGCACCATCAGTTCCATAACTGCGGTATTTCCAACTCTTTTCGCTTCCAGATATAATAAAAACGCGGTGTCTTCGGCGAATAATTCGTCATTGTCTATGAAAGCCCAGCATTGTTCCTCCAGTTCTGTTAAGAATCGAGAAAGGCATAAGAATTAAAAAGATAGCACTATGATGTTTCTCTTTTTCATGGTTCGTCGTTCATTGTACTCTAAATGGAAAAGGTATAATAAAGTCATAAATTGAAGCATTAAATGAATATACTGATTCATTTAGTTGTTTTTATTACCTTTATTAACCATTTATCGCCTCCTACTGTAGCTATACTAATAGCTCCGTTAACTATATTCCACTCTAATTGCAATAATAGTAAAAATGAACTTGTTCTTGCAAAAAGACAGGTATATATATAGTTCTAAATTGACATCTTATGTCTGTAAAGACCCGAGCATTGATAAGAGATATTCCATTAGGTTTCTTCAAATTTCGGTGATCAAAATTCGTGTATTTTTTTATTAACTTCCCGACCTCGTTATATCTTTTCTATCAAGAATACATTCTCTGAACGTGAAAAATATAGATCTTAGCAACATAGTTTCTAGAGAGGAAGCTTGGATTTCCGCGTGTTTTGCTCGAAGACACGATGCACCACCATTTTCTCCGAGATCTCATATGGTTTATTGAAGTTTCAAGTTGGACAGTGACGTATTCAACGAAACTCGAGGTCGGCACCGTCGAGACTTTTCCGAATACCTATCATGGCACTGGAAACTTTTCATTCTTTTCCGCTAGCGAGTTCGAAGTTTTAAACTGTGCTAGAAAGCATCGGCTATATATTATGCGTGCAGTCGCGTTTTAAAAGATTGATGGAGATGGGGAAGGATGCTGGAAGCACCGATGTAAACAGGATCGTTGTTCACGAATCTTCCACGTTGATGAAGATGAAAGAACGTTTATACGATTTATGCGATAACGAAATCTTTCATCGCTATAGTGCTATACTCTTATCGGTATTCTTATTTAATACATTTTGTAATTATTTCTAAAACGTACATTAATGAATACTGAAATCAGAATTTTATATCAAAATTTGATAATCTATACACACATATATATATATTTTACGTAAAATTTTAATTATCACTGTATTTCTATGGCTTGTATCAAAGAGCTAATAGCTTATAATAATCATAATAATAGCATAATAATCAAGATAATTTCGAAATTTATGGAAGCGATAGATAATTTTTTTACCAGTCTTACCTTTAATTCCGAGATATTGGGCTGCGGTAAAAACTTCCAGGATGTTGTCCCTTTGCAAAAGCCTGTAGCTCTCGTTCTGTGGACTGATCATCCAGTCGTAAATGAGCGAAAACGCCTTCGAAGATACGTCACTCTGTTAGATGCAACAAAATTTCTTCAAATTATTATCATTCTATACTTATTAATTCTTATCAATTTGAAAAAACTAAACGTCCTATAGTGAACAGAGATCTGTGAAACATACACGTTAACTTAATGAAGTTAAATATTCCGTAAAGAACAAAAATACACTTAATATTATACTTTTCAAATAATTTTGTCATTCTTTACTTAGACTTCTGCATAAAGGTATAAAAAACTAAAAATGTGTGAAATACATATATAATTCTAAAGTAATTCTATCATCCTTCCCGTATAAAAGTGTAATTTTTGTATAAAGGTCGAAATTTAGCTGATACGCAATTCCATCGTCCTTTCTTTATACTTCTTTATTCGAATGCGAAAGAGCAAGAGGCCAATTTATGTAAGAAACGCCAGGAATAACGATCTTTCAGCAGAGAGGAAAGCTTGGTTATTTTGTTACAAAGCACGTGTGTCCTTCTATTTTTAATTACACGTCTCCTTGACACGTGGCGAAGGAGAAAGCTGTCGCGACGATAGAAATGGCGGAGGCTCCCGCAGTAATCATTAAAGAGCGGCAGGTGGTGGTGCTGTTACTCGAGCGTTGCTATTCATCCTTAAGTTAAAAGAGAGTCAAATATAGCCTTGGCTAGGGAAGACAAAAAAAGAGTTCAAGGTCGGTTGGCTTCAAGCCCACCGAGTCACCGGTGGAGAACTGAAAACGAGGGGCCAGGATGCTGACACGAGAGATTGGGGTCGCTAGCAACCCCTTGTGTTCTCGCTGGTTGCCTACTTGGCGATCTCGAAGTCTCGACATTGGGAAATTTATTGAATCTCGCCGCTTCCACCACCAATGATTCATACCCTCGTATATTCATTCGGTTGTCATTATCGTCGACGAACAATTGCGAAAGTAGTAATTTATGAATATCTAGTGGTCGATCTCTCGAAAGGCAGAATAATGCAACTTGCTTAAATCCCGCTGAATTATGACGTTTCATCGGTTTTTGAGAATATAAGCCAGTTTAATCGAGGACAGATTTCTGGCATTTATGTGATATAACGAAAAGTTGTAGATGATTGGAATCTAGGATTAAATCGATCCTCTCAGAAGTCAAACTGTCCAACTTCATCTTTTACCAATTTCTCAATTTTATCACGTAACTATGTATTCTGACGAAAAGAATAAAAACCATATAGAAAAAGATATGTCTGTCAGTAATTTGGCCTGCACTACACCATCTGAAAGTTAAATACTGAAAAGATTTAAAATTTTTCTAAAACTCTTCAATACTAGAAACATCGAGATATAAAATCAAACTCAAAAATTTCTTCTTTATACTAAAAATTTGGCATAAAAAATCCTTTCTCCGAGATGTCGTATACCTGGGAAGATCAACGAATTTCGAGTGGAAGCAAAAAGAATAGTAAATGGCCAGTTTATCGGGAAAAATCATTAAAGAAGAAACGAAATAAGAGGATGTTCGAGTGGGAAAACGTGGACAAAGGCGAGGAGGCGAAGATGAACGACGATTGGCGCACGATCGAACATGGACCACAGATACACATCCAGAGATGGAAGGGGAAGCGGAAAATCGGATCGCGCGAACAAAAGGACTTTATTCCGAATTCGCTAGACTGTTCTGTGTACCGATAAGTCCGTAATATATCTTCCTCGGTGCAAGCATGTATAATGTGTCGTTTTTTCCGGGGGTAAACTCAAGGGACGTGCGTCGTTTTCCGCTTCTGTCGGGTAATAAATTCCCGATGGGATACCCTTAACGCTATCGTATTGCACGGTGGAACGATACGACAGCGTTAAGGGTATCAGTGGGCGAAGGAACGTCTCGCGATCCGTGGTTACGACTCGTTTAACGCGCCTCGTTAAAGGATGAAGATCGATGACGGTCGAGTGTTCGTGAAAGCTACGGGGAATTTTCGTTCGCGTGCCTTCCATTTTCTGAATAAATGACAGCACACGGAAAGAAAAATCGCGCGGATCGTTCTGTCGCTCACAGGATCGTTGGTTGGCGAGCAGAATTGAAAATGGAAGTAAAAGGATTGGGTTTCGCTGTGTCGTGGCTCTCGCAAGCCAAACTGATCGACTTCACATTAATTGCATTATGCAGTTAGACGATTAAAAACAGCTCGAGTTTGCTTATTGTAAGAAGATAGCATAAGTAATAATAGATTATAAAGTAAATTCCAAAAAATAAAGTTTATAATATCGCCACATTTCTATGCTTCCATATTTCTAGAGTTAATCAATATGACTCTTAGACGGATCAATTAATAATGAGTTACAAAACTGATATAAAAATTCAATCGTTTTTAAGTTTCTTACAGTATCTTCTGTATGGCAGAAGTACCAGCTTTTTAGTAAATTGAACTTTTCAAGTAAAAAACACGTGGCTTAGTTACCTTCACACGGGCAATGCGCAGTTATCAGTGATTCCCAGCAGAGCTGGAAGATGAGGTGGCGTTACTTACAGGATAAAAAGTTCAATAACTTACCTCGGTCAGATCGATCTCCTTGCAATTCTTCTCGTCGAAAAAGGTACTATAGCTCTGTAGCACCAGCAGATGGCAATGGAACTCGTCCTGATCGATTCGCACGATACAGTCAGCGTTCCTCGAAAGATCGATCGAATGAAATTTAGCCCGTAATCATGTCGTATGTTGATGCTCGACTTCGTTACATCGATCGGGTACAACTATAAGCTTACTTGTAATTTGTGATACGCCTGGCTAGCTCCTGATACAGGTCAGTCTTCTCCGGGAGAATTATGTTATCCCAATCGATTGGTTGTTCACTCGTAAATCCGAGTCTGCTCGAAATTACACGACGATCAAACAGTTTATTGAGAAACATCGAGTATATACCTCGCGTTGGGCGAGTTGGTTTTCCTTACGATTGAAAGAAAAATACGGGACGACGTAATTTTATGGAAATGTCTCGGTTCGCGATAATAAATAAACTTTGTATCGTTTTCCCTTGTAATGTTACGTCGACCTGATTCTCCTTTTACTACGTTCGTGGCTAACATGGTTTTGGCTTGATCGACCAATAAAACTCACGTGGACAGTGGCACATCTTGCAACACTGGTATTTCGTGAGACGCAGACGACGTTGACTGTTGTTGCTTGTGTTCCATCGCCTCCACTTGGCCGAATTTAGCTTTGAACGGATGCATTGCTGGTTTATAGTTGTCCTCGACAACCGGAAACTTTTTGTGACTCTGTTTAGAAACGAAACATTACTTTTAAGTAGCTATGATGGATGGTAGGTAGTTGGTGGTGATAAGGATATTGTTAGGTTTCTTTTGTATTACAACTTAATTTTGGTCGAAGTATGTCAATGACGTTATTCAGAGAATTCGGTTGAAAGTTAAAAGAATTTGAGTAAAATTAAATACTTTTTTATCTATAACTTCGCGAGTCATGATTTGAAACTGTAAACCTTTTTTCGGTAATAGCTTTTACCGGCTTCTGGAGTATTTGATCTCTAGTCGAAAGAAACCTAATCCAAATTTAACCTCATCCACGCGCTCGTGTACGTGAAAACGATCGATTAAGAGCGTAATTATACAGAGAAGCGGTAAGCGGTAAGCGGTAAGCGGCTAAATTGGCATTTAGAGTATTGGAATTGGCCGCATCACTTGTTTTGCCGCTTGCATTCTGTATAGCCACGCCACAACTGATACCAGTTTGTATCGAACGAAAGTTATAATACCGAACCTACTTGCAACTGACTGATCGTCGATGACGATACTACACCTAGTGGAAAATCGATGGACCTCGGTTGTGTGGAAGACTCAGATATGTGTTCACCAAGCTCTTTTTGGGTTGTATTCAATTCGGCCTTGACGTTAACCTTTGTATGTCTGGGATCAGCAACCAACACACTGACCTTCTTCGATTCGAACACCACCTAGAATGACTACGCGTCTGCCTTGAGGCCAACATTCCTAAGGTTCGACGAGTATCTATCGACCCAAGGACCGATTGGGACATTTACCTGATTAGGAACGATCTTCAAGTTACCGCTCGGGGTTGCCTGGAATGGAAATACTCGTTTCGAGTTGTCGCCGCCGTTTACGCCAATAAATACACGATGATCGTCACCTCGTTCCCTTGGCCTTGTATGCATTTGCTGCATTAGATAGCTGAAGTTTGGGCCGACTGCTTCGTTTTTGCGTTGCTTGCAATCGCCGTCTATTCCTGGACTGCGAAACGCATCTTTTGATTTTTTTTAATCTTATTTTATGTACTTTTATTCTTTTAGCTTCTCTTCTTTGTCGTTTAGTCTTTCATATATATCTTCTTTCATGCAAATTGATTTATTTTTTAATCGCCACTTTATTATTTGATTAATTTGGATGATGTAATTTATATTAACTTGAAATCAATAATTTTGTTCCGCGTTTCAATTGTTTGAGACAAATAAAATTGGATGTTCCTTAACTAATTTGCACGGTGCGAATAATTTTAATCCTTCGCACTGTTTGAAGTAGATAAGGTTTAATGTTGTTTGATGCTATGTGACGTTATAGTATAGTGTTTCTATGTATGTCTTTATCTTTCATGAGGATAGTTTCATAAATCAAGATACTATTTTGTATATTTTTATGATCAACGTCTATAATTCATAACGTTGGTCGAATGTATACGCCATTAACGTTGAATACAATTGATGATCTCTAAAGGTAATGGTTAAGAGCTACTAAATGCTGTAATTATGGATCGTTAAACGTGGTAGGTAGTAATTAGTTCAGACTAATAGCAAGGGCTATCAAATGTTAAGTTTGATTATAAACGTTGATTTACGGACACTTCACATTATTATCAAGGTTTACTGTATATTACGATCAATTTCTGCTCACAACTCTAATCATATTATAGCTTTCGAATGTTGACTATTATCCGTATACAATAGTAAAGCAGAACTTGTACTTTATATTAACAAATATTTATTTTTACTTCCGTCATTTCACTCGTCATTTTATCAAAGAATTTACGAATATAACAAAGATACGAAACAGTAGTAACCAATGTTTCAGAAAAATATGCGAGTTAAAGAACGTAACATTGCAAAATTAAAAATCATATTCTATTGAAATAACCTTTCCTTAACATCATATCAAAGTACAATATAATTTCGTTACCTGGAACGAGCCATTAGTTTAGAAACGGAATTATCAGAGGGACAACATCGTTCCCCGAAGATTCTATCGTGTTTCCACTGTTTGTTCGTTCTTCTATCTTGATCGGGGTCATCCGAATCGTCGTCCTGTCGAGTGGAAGAGTCCCCTTCGGATCTAATCAAATTTTTCGCAGACTTGACCGTGTATTTAACCAGATCGGATCTCTGTTCCGCTAGCTGCACCTCTTTAGGTCCGACACGATGATCCTCCGACAAGGAACGAGCCTGTACTACGCGGCTGTCCTGATAAATGTGCACGTTGAGTGGTCTTCGCCGCTTCGATAAACGTCGACGTCTCAAAGTAGCTTTTCTTTGGTCAGTTAGATATATGGGAGGTCGGTGCTCTGGACTTCCAACCAGATTCGACCTGTCCGAAGGGAAAAGAGAGAAATTTCTCGGATTTCTTCGAAAATTCGATCATTTTGTTTTGATACCAGGAAGAGGAGCTTTGATCCTCTTTCGACTTAAGCTCGCGTGGACGTCTTGGAATTGTCGGAAATTTAATTAACTTAGGAGGTTCATAAATTCCTAAGAAGATTTCGAAGCAAGTCTAAGAGAATCTTATTTCCTAGGGGAAATTATTTGATATTTAGAGCTCTATTTGTGTGTTTAATCATATTTAACTAACGATAATAATAACGTGTTTCACTGTTTTGAACATTCGCAGCAACGTTTTGAACCCTAATTAAGAATTAAACTAATATCATTCGTAAGATCTGAGAAGCTGTAATTTATAAACTACAACTGACTAGTATTGGTAAGTAATCTTATATAACATTAACCAATCTGATAATAAAAAAATTAAGCTGTACAAACAAGAAGTGATCTAATTATGCTATTTGTCGAAATATCATCAAATCATACATGATCAATAACCTATATCACCTGATAGTAAATTATTCCCTAAACGGATCGCGAACTATCGAAAACCCTAACATCTCGATATCAGAGCCGCAATATCCATGATCATTATCTTCATAATTACCTTTGGTGACGTGGGGATCGAACAGTGTGGACAACCGATGGAGTCAGTTCGCGCGTAACTGTTCGTTCCGACTGAACGGCTCTGAGGGGTGGTTTGGGGGTTGTTGCGGCTGGCGCGACTGATTTCTCGTGATACAGGACAACGACGCTGCTCTTGCTGTTTCCGGGTCGCGGTGATTCCGATCGATCCTCGTTTGGCTCGACTACGAACCGCCCAGGAATTAAAGCGATGCTCTTCGCGAGGATGCTGGCCGCGCGAGTTCCGAGTGCGTGGCCGCTGTTCGAGCCGCTGTCCCCTTTCTGTTCACCTGTGTATTATCACGTTCCTTCCCGAGGAACACGTAGGCGAAGAGGAATAACGCAAAGAGGAACAAGTACATGGAATCAGGGGGCAGCGGATCGAGAAACGCGAGTTTCAGGGTTTTCGGGCCTTGGGGATGACCAGAATCATGGAACTGCTATAAAAATCGAGAAAACCAGTTTTGAAAATGTTCGGAATATTCAAGCTTCGTTATTTTATACATTTTCCTACGAAATTTGAAATTTCAAACGTTTACTACACAAAAATTTCTATTAGATGTAATCTCATTATTAATTATATTCTATCATTGTGTTCTTATTTTACAATTCGTTAATTGGCAGATATGTGAATGCGCGTTTATGTAATAAAAATCTTTTATCGTGAATTGTATCAATTTCCAAAATTTGATAAAACAAAATTAATTGAAACTAATGCCTAATAACAATTCATGTACGTTTGATATCTTTTTAGTGGGATTTCCAACGATCATTCCGTAGTCACCCCAAAACTCGAACGCGCGAATTAAATGAGTTAAATAATGCGCGATAATTGTACAGATAGACTGAAAATGTCTACATTTAACAACTTACATTTTCTACTTCGTTGACGGATTGCACGAATTATTCGCGGCGTACTTTTTCCCCTCCTGTTGTCAAGGGAATACATTAGGCGTTGTTATAACGATACGTGTTACAAGTATACGTGATTTAAGTACGTGCACGTGACTCGCCAAACTTTTTGGATAATTACCCAAGTTTCGTAGGAGATTTGGCGCTAAAATCCTTGCTGCCGCTGGAAGACCTCTTCGTGGCAAAGGTTACCTGGGTCGAGAGAATATAGGGATGAAAGTAAATGAAAGAATGGAACTTTTCGTCTTTAATGTAATATCTCTCTGTGTGATTGTTCTTATTAAATTTCTATAAAAATTTTTTGACTTTTCTATCTTCTATAATTGCAACTACGAACTGCAATATATATTATATTATATGCATATATGTTCCACTAATTATTTCTTTTTTTCCAAGTTATTTTTATTGTACACTCCGATAGTATTTTCTATTCGTGGCCTAAAATTCTTTCGAAAACTGAGTTTCAACGACGACAGGGCCAGCAATACGTTACAAAAAACGGTTTTAAAGTTCAAAGCCCGAAATGTACCTCGGAGCACTTTCGGATTCTAGATATTTTTACTGGTAAAACCCGATACATGATGTCGAGTGACGCAAATGGAAGCTTGTGAATATGGTTACAATTCTGTCGCACTGCTTGTTATTTTTAACAACCTGTGTCGTTTTCTACGAATTGGCTAATTCCTCGATATTTCAGGATATAGTTCGTTAGAAATAAATTACCTCATGCTTCTTTCGATGACTACAATCCGGAAAATATTGAAAACTCGATGCACGATTGTTTTTGGTACTTTTAACTACTTTATCGTATACTGAAACATATTCAGAATAAACTAACGTGTAAGTTAATGTACGAAAAAATGTATACATGGCATCCCATTTCCACTTACATCACTTACGTAATTTTGTTTCGACGTGATCGTAGCTTGCAAAACAGCAACAGTGATTAGAATTCCTTCTGGATGCTTCGAAATGGTTTGCTGAATGATTCTTAGTTCCTATTATATTATGATGCAGATACCGCGACTTTTGATAAGAACGTCTGTAAAAAATTACTTATATAAACGTATTGTTTATGTTTATTAAGATTTTCCTTGGATATCTTGGATGGTACCTCGGATTTAACAGATCGAGTTCCGAGAAGAAGCAAGAATCGTCTTCACTGGATACAGAACTTCTAGATTCCTCCTAGAAATGTCAAAAGTCTCTAATCTTTCATAATCTTTCCATTAGAATTTTAAATTCTCTGATTGTGAAATTACTGACCTAACGACTATCATAAAGACTTGCGATTCATTCTGTATGTTTTATATTTATTTTTAATTAGCGTCAAAAGTAAAAACAATAGAAACAACATAAAAAACGTAACGTTAACTTTCAGCGTTTGCCATCTCTGCAAATATAGGAACTGAATATATCGGAGTAGTCAATTTATTTATTTGGAAATTATACTTTCATATTTTTCAATCATTTATAATCATATCTTTATCTTACGATTCTAGAAGTTAAACTAGCATAACCTCTTTTGCTATACTCCACGTGAAATTTACATTTTCCTTCACTAAGAAAATAATTTTTCATTCTTTTATTTTCCACAAATCATTTATCGTTTCAATTTCTTAATTATTGTATATTGTTCGAGCGATGCCTTCGATTTCTCAAGTCGGTGAAATATAATAATTAAAAACAATCGTTCGTAGAAACGGCTAAAAATATCCTCTTAAACAATCAAAGAGATTCCTCTACTATCAAAAAAGTCGAAGCAATTTTCCATTTAAAATTTATAAATCATTCGTTCAACATTTCCAAGCGTACTCACGTCATAACGCGTAAAGCTTGTTCGCATGGTATGAGTCGCATTAGGTCACGCAGAAATCACTCGGAGAACCGGCGTCATCGCAGAACGTGAACGTGATCTCCGCGGAGTTAGGTCGTTAACAATTCTCAAGGGATAAACGGCTGATTCGAAACGATCAGGACATTTACAAGATAATAGAGAACGAGAAAAGAGGGAGATCGTCGCGAGTATTGGGAGAAGAGGCCTTGGAAACCAAACAACACGCGGCAGGCAAGACGACGGGACGCGACCTTCGTCTGTTAAAAATTCGTCGTCAGTAAAATTCGACTCGAAATGAGTCCTTCCGATCGGTAATCGGTCGTGATGGATTCGTTTCGCGGTTTCGCATAAATTCGATGGAAAACCGTCGAGACGTTACGGAGCTCGAAATCGAAGTGTTTCTCTTCCTCGTAAATTGCGGTTTTACGGGCGCTTTGAAATTACAAACGCAAGGAGTGGCTGAATCGCTCCTTCTGCTCGTCAATTTCATGTAAAGTTATTTGCCAGCTCTGAAAGCACACCTTAAGCTTAAGCGAATCATGCGCACCCTCCTGCCAGCTACTCTACTCGATCGACAGTTCGTAAACGCGACTAAGTTGAAGTAGGAAAGAATTTTTGAAGGTAGTATTCATTCATTTTGATTTAAATAGATTTTTGAAAGTTTGATACATCTATATGAAATTAGAAGTATTGTAGGATAGTTTAAATTAGTTTAAGAAGGTAATTAATTTTTTGTGCGTTGAATTTTGTATGATTTGAGCTACTCTATTTGGATGACCTTGTTCCATTCGTAGGAATTTATTTGAAGCAGAGTCTTAAAACGATTCGGATTCTGTTCTCGGAATATCTTCAAATATGAACAGTATTGATTCGATGTACTACACATAAATAGCAAATATAGCGATATCTACGTTATCGTCATGCAATATGATATTCAACATAGAGTGACATACTTCTGACTCTGTACCTATGTATATAACAATTTCGATCAGACTTCGTATTATCGAAATAAGATTTCATATTCAAGTTATTTTCGATGTAGATACGTAAACTGATATCTTAAAATAGAAAGTCACTGATACATGCATCTTTGTACATATTTCAGTAGTTTTTATTGCTTTCAGAACAACCATTGAAATACTGCCACGATAATTTATTTAATAATATCCACTATATTTCCTTATTTCCTCATTCACTGCTATTAAATTACAAATACCTATCCCAAAGTGCATTTTTCTTTCATTAAAAATATCTTCATTTTAAGTAACAACCTTCGTTTCAGTACGTTGCTCTGTACTTTGTTTGACTCTCTAAGTTATTTCGCCCAAGCATACAAAAATTAAAATACAAAAGGCTTCCCGATATTTGAATCGACGCAGTGGATGCGTCAACATCTGCGAGGGAATCACGAAGAATTCCTAACGCTCCGCGTTCCTTTAAAAATTATTTCATTTCGAAGCTTGCATTCGTTCCTCTCGAAGCGTAGCAGAATCTGAAAGCGTCGACGCCCCGGGAAAACAGCTGATCGAAGCTCGGATATGGAGCATCCACGTGTTGAACCCGAGCGCGAGTCTTTTCCCGGACGTCTCTGCCTAAATGCAACCAGACGTAAATAGAAACATAATGAACCAGTCTGGTGTATGGCGAGGGGAGAGAGAGAGTGAGAGAATCGAGAGTCGGAGATCGGTATATTCGGCTTCCACCAGAGAGAAGAGTGAAGATTTCTCGGCGGAGGGAGAAAGCGGAGAGGGTTGAAGCGTGGGTGGTGCTGCCTGGCGGGCTGCATCGATCGCTTCGGCGTCCTGGTGACCTCGACCTAATGCCACCCTCTTCTGCTCTTGAGCACGACCCCTCCTTCGCGCTGCCTCCGTGAGCCACGGGGTCAGTTAACACCCCCGTCAAAATACACAAAGCCCCGGGAATCGCGAAGTATCCAGGGGCGGAGGAAGTTACGAGGGTTCAACTAGGAAATGTCATCTATTGCTTTTAATAGATCGAACAAAATCCCGCGAAAGTGTTAGCAACAGTTAATTCCAAGCCGAATGTATGGCGCGGATACGATTTCCCTAACATTTTTGAGTGTTAGACTTTTTATAAGTATTTTTACCATAATTCGTTTTAATTTCGTTTATAGCTAGACAAATCATTCTTTCTAGGATTAACGAAGAATTCGGAATTTCTTTCTGTACCTCGGTAGCAATCAACGCAACGTTCATTCGCGAAGTCACGAGACGTATGCAACCAATCGTTACTGTTACCTTTAATTTCTGCCAATTTTAGTGTCGAGTATGTCGCTTCAATATTCTGAGGTGGTCGTTATGGATATTTAAGAAAAGGAACAGTTCTTTACTGGTTAGCCTCGATCTATCAAGAGTAGAATTTTCTTGCATCACAATTTTCTTGTTCCTTGTAGAAGGAAAATGAGGATGTTGGTTCGAGATTTTTCGCACCTCGGTAGAATTCGTCCATGATAAAATGAATGCTAAACGACGTTTCTAGTAACATAGCATAGTCTCGCGTTATACTCACCGTTCGTTCTAATCACATACTTTTACTAATCATACAGTACACTTTGCTATTTTAAAAGTTGCGAGTACCCAGCAACTCGTGTGAAGCGTACTTTCTGACCAACCGACGAACGAAGCGTATCAAAGCTTTCTGCGATCGAACCACGGGATGGGTTCTTTATGCCGATTGGTCGAGGTCCGCTGATTTCCGGGATCGACCCATAGAACTGGTAGTGGCTGTTCGATTTTTCAAAGCAGTTTTCCATTTCACTTTTTTCCAATTTACAGTCTACTGGAAAGTTTCATGAGCTTCGATGAAGTAGCTAGAAATGAAAAGTTTGTTGGGTAATGAAGGATCGTTAAAGTGGTATATTTGACGAGAAATTGGATTTCATATGGCTTATTTATAAAAACTTGCAGGTGCATGTGCCAGACTTCTCGAAACGTCAGTTGCAAATATCTGTACGTATAAACGCTCTGATCGATAAAATTTTATTTTACATTTATATTATGTTCGGTTAGTGTATACTACTTTTCTAACGAGGTTGCGGATACGATTTTCATTTTCTACTGTGCCAACGAATCATTTTTTTTATATCGCCAGGCACGTATGTTCCACGCAGTAGGTATGATTCTAATATTCGCGTATTTCTATTTAACAATCTCTTTTACACACTTCAGCAAAATCACATTCAGCAGACATTCCCAAAACATACAACGACGTTTAGTCACATCAACCTCAAACTTTCCATTTTTCTTTGACATCCTAATGTCAGACACCCAGCCCATCTACAAATCTCAATCACTTGCACTAAATAACCATCCAAAATTCCCATTGATAAATATCCCAAAACGATCGAAAATAGTCTCTCTATCGTTGAAAAACGAACGAACCGTGCATCGACAGCTTCCAATTTCTCCGTCGTATTGACTCTCGTTCGGGTAACAACGAGGCGTTCGTTGGTGGTTGGTTCGCGTTCGTGTATCGATCAGGTCCCGATTGTCCGCGACACGAATTCCTCGGCTGTGCGTCCGAAGCGGACAAATATCTCCGGGCAGGCATGCACGCAGCGTGCACGCGATTCTCGTTGTATCAGCGGAATTGCCGCGGAAACGAAACGCGGTAGAAAACGAGTCGGCTCGATATTACGGACCGGCTTACAGCCGACGATATTAAGTCTCTCCTGCAAGCGGCTACACGGCGGTGCAATAAACCTTCGCGAAACTGACGACATTATTACACGCCAGCTCTCATTCGGCTTCGTCATCCCATGCAGTCGGCCTTTATGCAGATGAGCGCACTGCCATGCGGAACCACCACTGTGTTTTCGTCGACGTTGTTAAGCAATCAGAAGTGTTGCTGCAGGTTAGATGTCAGCTTATCTCGTTACTATCTACTGTGGAAGCCAGCTATTATAGTCATTCTTGTAAATATTTTGTACTCTTTATAAATAGTCACTTGACTTTTGTGTCTGCCAAAGATTTTTCTAGGTTATCCTTTCTGTCCTCCTTCCAATTTTCTCTTCGTCATTTTTACACTTTGTAATCTACAGTATATGTACAGTGTTGTAAGAAATTGACGTCAAACTTCAGAAACATAAATTTAGATACTAATAATTTCGGAGTTATGTAGATACACTTAACAATAATGCTTACTTTATTTGGTCGAGAGACTTAGGGGAAGCATATTTAGGATAATAGGATCGTTTTGATTATGGTTCGTCGTATCGACGCAGAATGGGTAATTCTGCTTTATTTCAGCTGGAATATTCGTGGAATTCTGTTGGAGGATAGGTGATCGAGATTTTGGAACGTATGCAGATAATTGAGATTTGCGAATGAAGAATGATAGAGGGTGGAATTTTTGAATGGTTTAAGCTCTCGGAATATTTGAACTATCGAAATGCAGAGCAAGGTTTTAAGCGTACGTTTTTGAAATTCTTAATGATTTAATTATTCAATCCATTCGTTTGTCTCTCTGAATAGTAAAAGTTTTAAAACCTTTCAAATGTATCAGCTTATGAACCGTTCTATACAGATAATCTTATACTCCGCGGCAATAAAGTTTAAGCGTCATTAGAGGACTTTCACAGTCCCTAGTCATCGAATAAAGGTTACAGGTAAAAGTTTTAATCGCTACACTATGTTATAAGCGACAAATTGTTTTTGATTATGTAAATTACTATTAAACACGTAGACGATCATGTATATACAGCGATTACACACGATATCACAGATTTCTTTTGACGTAAATCTTCCTTTCATAGTCAGACCTCATTAGAAATATCTGATGCTTACACAAATCACTTTGACGCTTATTTCTGTCCACAGCACTACAATTTGAAAAGAAAAATTTCTCAAAATATACGACATATTAATTTCATGCAATATCGAAGTCTCTCAATTTTATTAGACAGATGAAAAATATAAATTTTGATTGTTGATAAAATGGCTAGTACTGTACAGTCATTCCAGTGGTTAATTCTAATCTCCGTCCGCACCAACACGCGACAATTGTTATACATATGTTCGTAAAATTGTACACTCATCTCGATCTATTACAAATCACGCGAAATTGTCGCGTGTGTCGCGCAACGACATTGCACAGAATTGAAATTTTTTCACTCGTATCGAGCAGGAAGCGAGTGTTTCCTTGTCGATCGTTTCATGAATAGATAGTCCATGGTAAACACGTAACTGCATCCCTAATCAGCCAGGAGGGACGTGATTGACGCCGTTAATGCGAGTCGAGGTAACGATCGATACGGTTGAAAACGAACGATTTTCGTAGTGAGCAGGCTGATCACCCATCGAAATCCCTCTTTCACCCTCTCGTTTAGCTTCTACGAACTACAGTTATCGGATCGGCCATGAATATGAATGCCTGCGCGATCTATCCATCGATAATGATACCTTGTAATGGTAATAATGGTATCTATGAACAATAGGGCATCGTAATTTCGCACGGTTCGATGAGACGCGCGTTACCATGACGCTGCTGGAATATGGAAAGTGTCCGTCCCGTTGCATCGCAGTAATTCGTCTATGATCGATCGATTCTACCCCTTCAATTTGCACTTCCTCCTTTTCTTTTTTTGGCGATTATATAGAAAAGGCTCACATCTCGTTAATTCCATTGGCCTTGATATGCGTCGTCGAGGTCAGCATTCTGAGTAATTTTAATTATATATATATGCGGTGATATGTCGTGATAGGTACTGAAGAAACACTCAAATATACTTAACAATAAATATTTATTAACAATATATTCTGTGTGTACACGTGGCGTGTAAAACTAGCGGTTACTAATTTCGATTCGCGATTACAAGTTCGAACTCGGGTCGATGCGTTTTGATATGCGATACAAATTCGGACGATGATTGCCTAAGATGTCGAGTAACTTGGATCCGTGACTGCTGCCAACTACCAACTATCAATTCGGACAGGCGTCAAACGACTTGCGTATTCCGAATTGGCCTGTTGCTTAGTTGGTACAAAGAATTCTGCCGGCAATCGTATGTCGGTGCCATAAACCATTTCGGCTGCCATCGCGTTCAAGTCCTCCTTAATAGGTAGTATTCGTATGCCTAATAAAACTATTGGCAAGATTTCTAACACCCAGTTGCTCGTATCGTGGTATTTATCGTCTGAACTTGTATCGCATATCAAAACATATCGACCCGAGTTCGAACTTGTAATCGCGAACCGTGAACAGCGAGTTTTACGCCACGTGTACACACAGAATATATCGTTAATAAATATTTATTATTAAATATATTCGAGTGTTTCTTCAGTACCTATCACGACATATCACACCTCAGAACTGGTACCTCGACGTGATTTTCGTTCATTGTTTCCGTGTGCGTTTGTGAGAGAGTTCGGCATCTACGGATTTGTCTTTTGATGCGGGATAAAAGCATCGACGACCGCTTGCTGTCAAACCCGTGCAGATGTTGCGCGAAGTCTTCGATGTGGCGATGGATACACCCTGTCGGTACGGTGCGGGGCGTTCCGCATACGTTCGTAGGCCTCTGTTCCATTTTTTAGTATGATGTGTTGGTGATGATGCCCATGGAACTTTGCAATGGCCAACATCACTCCTGACTTGGTCATCGTCTCGTATCCTGTCACCTGCATTTGTGCGTCGATCGGAGGTGAGGTGTCGAGGTTTGTTAAAGATGGAAAGGGCCGTTTTCCCGTGTTCGTCGTAGCGGTAGGTCCACCAGATTGCCACAGGTTTAGATTCGTGATGATGGGAGTAAGTCTCGGTAGCGCTATCACGGGTCACACCTTTCGCTGTCGATCACGTCGGGGTCACCAATTTGAGGAGTGTTGTCCGTGATAATTGTAACACTGCTGGCTGTAGGATGTCGCTGATGGGGTACTGCTGTTTTTTCTTCCATTTTTGATGCGTAGAAGAAAAACAGGACTCCGGTCGCCGGGATTCGAACCCGGGTCCCGAACGTTTGTAGCCTAAGGCGCTAACCACTGCACTGCCGTCGTCCGACACTAGTTAGTGTCGAGTGGTGGTATTTGCTGTCAAGTGCCGCCACATATATAATCACCGTTGAGCTTTAATTTCTGAGATACAAATAGAAATTATTTTGACACTGTAGTATATTGTATCCTTCGGGTTCAATTTTCGGTTTGTCTTTGGGTTTGAACTTGTTTGGATGAGGTTTGGGTTAGATAATAAAGAAAAAGGTAATTACGATATATATGGAATTTGATGATATTTAATAATATAGAAAAGAAAGCACACCATTGATTTCATTGATCCTAGGAATATTATGCCGGGTATACGTATAGCAGAGTTTTTGTTTCGTCAATCGCATTTTGTAATATTGTAGATAACATTTTTCCAATTAAAGATAACGTACCATAAAATTCAATATAAAGTGTAATTATTTTCTTTAATTCTTACCTAAGCAAAACGTGGTATAAATCAGGTCAAACTCCAGAAACAGATTTTCTCGCATAGCTCGAAAGTTGAAGTCGAACAATAATTATACGTGTAAGCGAAATTAAGAATGTTGATCTTGACAATATATTTTAAGCTGATCAAAATCAGCGAGGTGTCCTCTACTCTAAATAAGTACCCTTTTTTTCTATTGCGTAGCGTGTGTAGTAGCGGAAAATGTACAGACGCGCACATGAAGTTCGTCGAACGGTTGACCGCGAGGCGAAACTCGCGATCCCTGTCGAGCATATTATGATGACGGCTTTGATGTTGGTAATGAGCGACAACTAGTTCCACCAGCAAGCGGAATTAGTGGCCGTGTAACTGTTGACTTCTAATGAAAGGTAATCATGGCTAGTGAGTAGAGTGCAGTTGCGACCGTTATGTTACATGTGGAATAGGTTGGATTAAAAATTGAAATACGTGTGCTTTGAGACGAGAAAAAAGGGAGATTTCACTGTCGACACATAAATCACGCAGAAGCTACACTGATAAATTCCATGAATTAGGCGATTAATGTAATATTGTTAGGATTATTACTAAGATTAACATTTTCTTGATCATTTATGGTTTTTCTTCGTGATAAGAAATTTCATGGTTTTTTGAGGAACTGTTGCTAATCTCATAACTGGCTACCGAAATTAGAAAAAATTATATTATATATTATATATTAAAAATAGGTTTATGAAAAATGCAGTTGATATCCCATTATCCGTTATAAGCGATTATAACTTGAAAAATAAAAGGAGGATAGGATAATAATACAACGCATCTAAATTTATGTTTTGAAAGCCATAATTTCCAGTAAAAACACTCCCCTTCCTAGTGGCTTTAATCCCATTTAGTTATCCTCTGAAAACATCGACACGTTAGAGAACGTAGCACACGGCTGGCGTATACATTCGCGGAATGGTAACGATAACATATGGCAGGGCGCGATATTCTTGGAAACAAAGCTGCGCTGATCGAAACGAGCGGAGGTGCGCGTGATCAGCAGCCATGACGAAAAGTTAACGCCGCTTAAACGCGATTTACATATCCGCGAGATTAAGAGCGCAGTCGTGTTCTCCACGAATGGTAGATTCGCTTCTACCACCCCTGTCTCACTCCCTCGCTGAGTTTGGTTCCCCTGACAGCGTCGGTGCTCGCGTAGAAATTCATTTTGACAATTCGACACCCCACGGCCGCCCGAGGCGGCGAGTTAAAAAAGAAACGGGGCTGAAGAAGAGAGGGGAGACGGGCTACTAGCGTCAGAAGAAAAAGATAAACGAGACACGAAAAGATAGAGACGCGGATAGAGACAGACGAATCGTCATAGGAGGTGGAGGGTTGCTGGTAGAGCACGCATGATGGTAGAGAAGGGTGGACGAGTGGATAGTACGAAACGGGTATGCATTCGAACAAGAACACGCTCCACTTTTGCTCCATTTGCAGATGTAGGTGGACTTGCGTGGGAGAAAAGGACAAACGTGTGCAACTGCTTTATCGATGTGTGCGTTACACGAGGGTGGGGGTGGTTGGAATTTGTAGTTGAGTAGACGACTCGAGCAAGATAGATAAGACAGGGACGGAGTTAGAAAGTTAGAACGAGACTAACCATACATACATAAGGGAAGGAAGATGGAAAAGTAAGGTTGGAAGGAAGGGCAGGACAAAACGGAAGGAAGAGAAGGAAAAAGAGAGAATGGTTGCGAGGGTGGAGGAAAGAAGGGAAGGAAAAAAGAGAAGGGATGAGGGTGAAAGAGGGATATCGAGTGCGTGTGAAAGAGAAGAGAAGAAAGAGAAAGAGGGAGAGGAGGGAAAGAGAGAAAGAGATGGAAAAGACATGGAGAGGATGATGCCAGCTACGTGAAAGGGGAATGCAGAGTTGCCAAGGTTACACCCACGTCATAACCACCCTATGGCCGCTCCACTAACCATCCCCCTCTTCTGGACCATTTTCCATCCCTGTCTCTTCAATTCTTACTGACGTACCTTCGATTTCCACCAACCTATCGCTGAATCGTAGTTGGCCTGTCCTTATCCATGTGCGTCTACTAAGCTTTCCTTAAAAGTTTCACAATAAATCCCCCACTCTACCGACCGCCATTCTGATTTATGGTGGGCCTGGCTCGTTAAAAACTCGCCATGGCTCTCTCTTCATGTTGTCGAAGTAACATCGTTTTGTCGTTCGTTTCTTTCTCGCCTTATTTGTAGGTGAAACCAGGCGATTTCTCATAAACGGTTGCGGATAAATTATTGCCAGCAGGTCGAATTTTTTATTGGTCTGCTTTTTTTAAAATGTATTTCAGCTTTTGCTTTTCGCATGAAAAAGTTATGATGCGAAAGGGCGAACCGGAATTGTAGAATAGATTTTTTTTTCATGCAAATCCAGTTTGCAAAAATTTATTTTCGATATTTTTCTCGTTTATATTTTATCGCGTTAATTTACGAACGATTTTATCTATGTATCGTATTTCTAACATTTTTTGGAAATGTGGAAACGAAATGAAAAATAAATTGAATTAGCAAACATTCGCAAATAACGATTTAATCTGCAAGCTTTGCTTTCGAATACTGTTTACAGTTCTATAGATAATTAATCTTACCTCAAGGGAGAGCCTACTGTTTCCCAAAGAAATCCCTCTCTAATTAAACGCATTCGTCTTCTTTTTCCGAGGAAAGTCCTTCGTTACGTCAAAGCGTTATCTTCGATAAGTCCACGATTAATTAAACACGAGCCACCGTGAAATTATAAGCGTCCTGTATAAAGTTAAACAGTGTCCACATCGTTGGAGAGCAAAGTAAAGCTTCTGTAGAACGTCAAACATCGATGTCGGACAGTAACCACTTGGTTTCTTAAAGTTCCTTTTATATCCTGTCTTCGTGTTCTTAACTTTCGAAATGACGCGACGACTACATTTCCCCTTTTAAAAACATTTCTACGATAAAATCTTTCTTTAGTATCTTCCTGAGCGTAAGCTTTTCTGCGAACCTTTTTCATTTTTGACGATCAAGATCCTGATGCACAATTAAGCTAATGTTATTACATTTTACAAGTGACGAATTAAAAATTAATTAACATCGATAAACTCTCTTATATAATTTCAACAACTCTAATAATAAAAGAAGTGACATTTTGTACAAATTGTAAATTACTTCCATCGTACTATTTGTTACGTAAAATTGTAAAATTCTAAAAGGAAAAAAGGTAATTGTCATGTCTCAATTTATAGAATGATATAAAGTACTACAAAGATGTAGTAATTTTAAGAGACAGATTTTGCTTAATATTTATAACCTCATACAGATATGTCATGTCTCGGCCAACATCGTTGTACGTGAACCATAGGTGGAATTTTCTTTTCCATTTACGTGCGACTGGTTTACGAACCACACGACTGCGGAAGATATAAGTCAAGCAAGACGTTTGATCTAGCTTGCAGCTGTCGGAAGACGGTCTCTTAAAGGAATATTCAAGACCCAATTCCCAACAGCTGCGGAGCAATTTTTAGGGAAACTTCTTCTGCATGTAAATAACCTTGCCATGCAAAATCGATTGTTATATCCGTATATGTCCGAAATAACAATTTTACAAGGTAGGATAATTTTGCTGGCCGTTAACGACGCGGAAAAATTTGCGTTAACATAATTTGGGTTTTCTCAAAATTTAATATATCCTTTCAAATAATCATCGAAAAAGAAACGCCACTATAATTCTTCCTTTATGACTTTATCAATAAGACTTTTTTCAATAATTAAAAAATAATTAGATTAATAATAGATAATAATTATTAAGTATGATGTCATATGCTATTATCATCTACAGCATTATGTATTTGTATTATGATTTGCGTATTCCTTTACGAAAATCAAAGTGCTTCTAACGTTTATATGTATGTCACAATATGCACAATAAGAGTTTCGTATAAAACATCGACTAGCGTTCTTCCCAATTAGGATATTAATTGGGGCATACCTGATTAAAATACAATATAAAATATAAAATAGATATAATATACAGTATAGTAAAATAGAAATTTTGATTTTCCTTAAACACAGAAAACCACAAAATTCTACTAAAAATTCATTATATCCATTGTTATTTATCAAGAGAAAACGGAGATTCCATTACATTCGTTAAAGAACGAAATTCGTCACATGGATCAGCCTTTCTTAAAATATGTTCTCGTGCGATTACGAGTTTAATTGTAAGCGGATGCTACGTCGAGGCTGAATCGGCAATTAATTAAGCGGCTGTTCGACAGGCGAAGGGAAAGACCGGTTTAATTAATTGATAATCGGAGGAGATCGGTCTGCCGGAGATAGAGTAATCCGGGATTAGCCTTTCGCCGTGTCTGAATAGATTCGGCCGACGATGATGTTCTTCTTGCAAGACTCAAACCCAAATATTTGTTTTAATTGGCAAGATTGCATAGGACTAACGGATCACGTTAAAACGGTGAAAATTAAAGGACAAAGCTTCGTTCCATTTTCATTTCTAGGGAATTTGCATGAGCTTCATCTCGTATACCCATTCCCCTCACGGAGCTGCTGGCTGCAAAAATGTAACTTTTAGCCGGGTGTCCGCGGCTAAAATTTAAATTATGCACCCTTCACGCTTGTCATGCTTCAAAAGAACTTTTCGGCAGTGTGTGCTTCAAACGACGTGTCACGTGCGAACGACACTTGTACTTCCGCAGTGGGTTGAGAGCGGCCATGGTTTTTTGAAATTATCACCAACACGACGAGCAAAATTTGAGAGAAAGAGGAGGAACGATGTGCCAACGACGATGATGTCGATGGGGGTTTTTGATATTTTTATTCTTTTATTCGGATTTTCGAACTCCGAATGAAAGAAGGTCTACCGAATTAAGAGTAATGTTGCATAAAAGAACGTTTCATAGCTACCAAAGAAAAGATGATTAGCAAAGATGGTGCTTTGAAATTCTCGTTGACACGATTGCACACGAATGAAATTTTACATACAATTTTTTCGTTCATCACATTAAATTGGTGATAAGAATAACGATAGGGAGGCTGGATGTTTTCATTGTTTCGTTTAAATTTTGCAATTTATTAAAGCTGAGAAGAGTCTAGTTATTCGAGCATGATGTGGCGTAGAAGAAAATTTCATAGCGATTAAAGGCACGATGATCGGCGGAACGGGGAAGACCGTATACGGCTTAAAAACAGGCTGCTAAATGAAGTGCCTCGAGCTCTGCAGCAAATTAACTTCTTTATGACCTCTGCCGAAGAAAGCATCTCGTAAGCAGCTTAAAGAGAGAGAGAGCGTCTCGTGAGCTTCTAAAAAAATTGAGCTGCTCTTTTCTTCTTCGTTGAGGATTAGTAACGAGAAGAACATCTTTGATAATGTATATCCTTCATAAAATAATTCTAATTAATTTCATGGAATATTCTGTTTGCTTCCTTGAAGAATCATAAATTAAAGCCTCGTTTATCATCAAATATCGATTTTTTGATTGTTTAATTATTGATTTTCAAAGTCAATAAAAATTCGAAGGTAATCATTCCACGTCAAATCAAATTTTCCCTTAAATTACCGAGGATATTGGCAGAATAGTATCCATTAACTCGAGTTTTACGGTGGATGAAAGTTTCGAACCCGATTTGAGGCGCAAGTGAGGTTTCGCGCTTTCAGGAGAAACAGGTTGTTTTTCATCGTGTCTGACGGACGAGCAGTGGAATGCGATGCATTTATCATGGCGTCGCTGCTTCCCGGAAACTTGAGGTAAACATTTATCGTTCGCAACTCCGACAGGTCCACACTTGCTGGAAAAGAGGTGAACCAAAAGGGAAGGGTGGGTTATGTAAGTTGGGAGGGGTTGAAAAGAAGGGGAGGGTGAGAAAGAGACAGGGAGAGGATTGGTCCGAACGAAAGACCAAAAGGACGGCATCCATATTTCCCCAACAAAGCAAACAAACGGTCTCGTTCTCTTCTTGAAATCCTTCAGCCTCGCCTCATTGTTCATCATTGTGATGTGCCACAAAAGAAGGGGATGCGAGAAGAGAAGAAAAACGAGAGTGAGCCAACCGGACGAATTTCGCGTTTCTCACTTTCGAGTGCTCGCATTCATTGCACGTTGTGGAAGGTCCTGGCCTAGTTTCCCTTCGAGCGAAATATGAAAGTATTAGAGTCCTTGAGAAGAAAGCTACAGTTTCAACTTGAAATTGTTCAAGACGGGAGAAAATTGCGTGGAATGCTATTTTGGATACGGAAAAATTCAGGATATCTTTTCGCGCGATTTCCTTTCTTTTCTGTCAGTGTTTACACAAATTCATATATTTTCAAATACAGACGAACACCTGCAACTTGAATGAAAGAATGTTTTATTTTCCAAATGCAATAATAATAGCATGTACTTCATTTTTGATATTTTGTATATTTTTGCATTCGTTTATATCCACATACATTTCGATGTATTTACAATTGTCGTAAATGCATAAATATCTTCAGTGTACCTATGTACAACAGAGAATTACACCGATCTCTTCGTAGATCTTAGAGTAAAAGCGTTTCAGTGATCGATCCCCCGTGAACTCGAGATTTTTCTTCCAATTATGATATCGTGTTTATTTTCCTTTGGTTCAGCCTCTCTCCGATGGAGAGCTCCCAACTTCTTTCTCGGTGGGTTTGTATCATATTACGACATCGCTGAAAGCGTTTCCAAAGAGAGAACCAATATGGAAGGGAAGGAAAAGAGTATCGCGTGGTCGAATTTAGGGTAGGGAAGAACGGAGCAGCGAAGGGGCGGAGAAAAAAAGGTCTACTTTCGTAAATGGCACAAAAATATCGTGACTCGTCGAGGTTCTAGGCTAAATCGTCTTTTCTATCTGTATGGAGAATTTCGTGTTGGAGGCTACTGATGGCACAGGAGGGGACAGAGCGGTGACGAATTACGTACGAGGCGAGGACGAGAAAAGAGAGCAATATCTCCTAAAGTGGTCTAAGAATGCCGCTTAAATGACGTGTCTCGGTCGGTCGTGTTTCCACTTCATATACGAGGCCTGTGTGCAACGTGCGCTGCTGTTGTCTCTTCGCTCGTTTTGTCCAGGACCTCTGGAAACGTAATATCCTTCGATGTGGCGGACAATGGACTTATTGCATTTCGCTGATGAATCATTCGCGAATTGTATTTCCGCGGAAGAATGCAAGTGCCTACGTTCTTTTTTAATTTTGTTTGTCAGTTAGCTCCTATTGTTCGATGAACACTTTCTTGAAGTTTTCAAAAATTGTTGTTGTTGGTCTATATTATACGTATCTTTTTTTTATTAACCTTCTATATAGCTATATAGCGTTTCACTGTGACCTAAAAGTATAAGCGACAGTCATAAACAAATAAAACGAGGATTAAACAATGTAGGTAGATGGATCTATAACTTTCAAGTTATGCGATGTTATCAAGGGTTAAGGATGAGAGAAGATAAAAGACTTCGGTTATCGATATATTAAAAATATAATATATTAAATACATAGTACCTTCTTCGTTTTTGTTACTTAATTGAAGCACTGTTGAAACAAGTGTAGCATAATTTTCTAATTGACAGCATAACTTAAGAACACGTCTGCTATAAAACTTTCAACAACGAAGTTTCCCGTTACTACGTAATTCCAATGCAAGTTTCTTATTGTACTTTAAAACAAACTCTATTCTTCATCGAAGTTTTAGCATATTCGCTGAAAAAAGAAACAAGATGTAAACCCTGTTTAATCTTTTGGATTATAAGTTCTTCACCTCAAATTCTGAAAGCGATGTTCCTCTGGAACAACAAATTAAATATGATTGTACAATAAAATCAGCGAATTATCCTATAGAATATTGATGTGATATGATATATATTGATACGTAACATATTACTGTTGTTTTCGAATTTCTCAATAAATCAAGACACTTCGCTTTTTCCCGGGTCAATATCGCGCGAAACTCCTATTCAACGTGTTCAAAGCGCGCAACTCTTGAACTCAATCTCCATGGTAAGAGAATTTCCGTCTGAAAGAAGAGCCTAGAAGGGACAAGAGACAAGATGAAAAAGGAGCACGTGCTTGCAGGGAAATTCAGCTAGGTCGAGGACGACCCACTTTCGTTCAAGCATAGAAACCTCATCCTTGCCAGGGTTTCAGATTAAATCGCATTTCCCTGATCCTGCCTGGAACACGTTCCACGAGACAACTTATGAAGATGAATCACTCGCGGAGATAACACGTTATGAGATAACGTTCGCCCCAGAGAAAAAACGATGTCGCCGTGTTACACCGTGTAATCCCGTGCACTTGAAATTGAATAAAAACAACGACGCTGGAGTAACTGTAATCCTCTCGTTCCCTTGGGAATTTTCCTTCAAACGATTACACGAATTGACTTCGAGAATATCGGTGTGAGATAAAGGCTAAGGATAAATCGTTGACTTCTTTGATCTATTGATCCTTTTTCGATTTCTTTTTAACAAGAGATGAACTTCTCTTTTAACAAGGAACACGATAATATTTTTACAGGCTTGATTCTCTTTTATTTATATTATTCACCTTTATTCACCTTCTTTTTAAATAAGTGTCAGTCATTGTTAGATATTATTGATAAAACTGTTCTTTTTTTTTTTTATTAAATTTACACTAGCTTAGCTAGTTCATAGCGTCCGGATCGTTAGCTAGCTCCGAATAAAAACATATTTTACCGAAAATAAGCGTCTTTATATTCCAACAAGCGTTACGATAATAAATTGCTTTCATTATTCCATTTCAACGAAACCATTTTATCATTTGGCAAAGAAATACGCATCTTAGCTATGACGATAAAACAGCGATTTCTCGCAACAACGGTAAAAACAGAAATACATTTCATGGCATAAATTCATGTTCTTTCAACCGCGGTATAATTCCAGCCTCTACCGCGAGCGTTCGCTAAGGAAAATACAAAAGACACAATATAATTTCTTCGCGTACCCAACCTCTCGCAATCCTAACCCTCTCTGGACGCAATCTCAGCCCTCGAAACAAAAGTAACCAAAAGGAAGGAAAGGAAGAAAACGAAAACAAAAATTAAGGGGCACAGACGGTCGTAACTGGAATTGGTGGACGAGTCCGGGAGACACGGGGATGTTCTCGCGCTTATTTTCATTCCCTGGGACCGCTCGGTGTGTTTACGAGCACCCAAATGGCAGTCTTAAGTTTCTCCGCGAATTTCGTTGATACGTCCAGACCGAGGGGCCAAACGGAAGGGCGAATAATCCTGAAATTTGTGGCGGCCAGACGAACTGAGAAGAATGGCGCGATGACTCCTGACGGGAGCATGCAATCCCGATATGAGGAGCGGCCGTAAAACGAGATGAGGAGAACAAAGTGGGGTTGCTGGCCTCTCTGACTTGTCGTTGACGTTCGTGCAATATTCGAAGAACGTCGGCTTCAAAAGAGGCCGGACCGACGGAATAGCGAGAACAGAAGCTGCCAGCCAAGCACAGGAAATTGCATATTCCGTCTGATGCAACGCCCACGTACAACGCCTCCATTTTGTCGTTCTCTGTGTTCCGTCGCCGGATTTCATCAGCCTTGGAGGGATTCATCGTCACCTGATGGACGATAAACGTAACCAACCAGTCATCGCTTCTCGTTTGTGGCCGGTGGAATCATATTTTATATTTCCAAGTATATCTTAAACGGCCATAATGCTGGATTATATAGCTCAGTTTGAAGGTTTATGGCTAGTATCATCTATTGGCAGTAATTTATTGCTCATAAAATTAACCTTGGTATAATACGAAATGTAATATACGTAGTGGTATAAAGCTGTCCACTGCTACTTTTCATAAGATAGTGTTCTGCATTCGTTATTATGAAAAATAGATTTTGTTTTTTGGGATCGTGAAAATATATCGTGGCAGAGAATAAATTTAATTAATTATTAAATTACACGGATGATACTTTTAAAAGTTGGAATACTAACAATGCTTACAGTGCTTACGTGCAAAGTTTTTGTAGCAAATAGCCAAGAACTACTTGTTGCTGTCTTTACAATAGACTCGTGAACATGACCGATGATAGTTCCAGAAGTTGTCAAAAGAGTGCACCATGCTCACACGAAGCGCCACTTCTAGTCATGATTAATGATACACACAGTCTATAAGGATGGTTAACATACTTCTAAGCTCATACCGCAGCTGAGCGTTTGAAGTATACTCGTGAAAGACTCGTAGTCTTGAAATCATAATCATAATCGTAGTCACAACCATAATCATAATCGTAACCATAATTCCATCCATAAACAAAATCGGAATCTCCAAAATTTTAATGCTGGCTATTTACAAACTAGAAACTAACTTTTATTAATTCCGCAAAAATAACGTACAGACGTGTATATTATACTCTAGTTATCAAAAATATTAAAAAAAAAGTATTTTAAATTTTGTCAAACGTAATTCATGAAATATGTTCTGCTCTTTACAAAGTAGAAATCAATTTTCATTGACTTCATAAAAATAAATACATCGGCATCATACGTTTCCAATTGAAAATAAAATAAAATGAATATCATCGATCGTTAAAATGGATATTATTCCATAAATACAATCGTTGTCAAAGAACGCTAATATGCATTTTCTTCTTCTTCTTTAACGTTTGAGTCTCGCTACGATGTACATAGTTGGTACAATGCAAACATAGTCAACCATGTCGGGAATTTACGTTGCACGCGAAACTAGACCGATCGAATATGGAAAATACAAGTGACGGGAAATCAAACTGATTTTGCATGCGTGAAAATGTTTGTCACCGTCCTTCCGACGAGCGGTTACCGACTCTGGACAATATTTGCAAGTACAACAAGAACGAGGCCAGTGTTATTAGTCAAACAACACCGTAGTTGGAAGATCGTGGAAAGTGCCGGGGATAGAATCTGATGAAAAATGTGATGAGCATGGTAATCTGACCGCGCGGCTAAATATTTAACGCTGCCAACGCGTTACGTATCCAGGTACTTCTTTGATCTTGGAAGAAATTTCTCGACTGAAGAAAGAAAGTCATATAGACAGAACGATGCCACGCAATAATTAGTAAAATGAAGATTATTTGAAGAAAACATGTTTTATTGAAGTCACATCGACTGTGTATTTATTGTTTTATTATTTTTTAATTAAATAACACTGTATTATAAATATTGTTAATATTATATCTTCAATAATACAGAATGTTTCTACCAAACAACGACTCGCTATTTTAGCTACTAAATATTTGGCAACAATATAAAACGCTCTGTTGTCATTATTGCATTATTCCTGAATTTTATATTAACTTTTCTGAGCGAATTGATAATGTAGAATTTTTCCATTAACCTTCTCACTGCTCTGTTGTCATTATTGCATTATTCCTGAATTTTATATTAACTTTTCTGAGCGAATTGATAATGTAGAATTTTTCCATTAACCTTCTCACTGCTGAATATTTATTTCTGTGGTAAGACGCTCGGTGGTGAATAAAATAAATATTTCAATTGTTCCATTATACACTATGTGAAATCCATAAATTTACGAGTTACTCGTGGTAGGATATGCATTTCACAGAATGTGTTATTCCGGTTTCAGCAGTGAAAGGGTTAAACTACAAATTAGCAATTTAATTACCACATATCTGACACTGTAAAACATTCTGTCGCCATTAAATTTTTCGGAATTTCACATTAAATAAACATAAAATTATCGTCCATAATGCGGATTCTGCGAGAGCGCTAATTACCCGAACGATAATTACAGGCGACCACGGTGTTCTCTAATCATCGAACGCCTCATCAGCGAAAGCTGGCAGTACGTTAATTACATTCGCGCAGCCGCCTAGCTATCTTTTCTTTATTCCACGGTAGCGTATCGCGTACATTACGGCGAAAAAATCGCGGAACGTAATGCAGAGAAGATGCTTTTAAATAGGATGAAATCCGCGAGAAGCCGGCGGGAAGGTTCGAGACAAAGGAAACGTGTACCATGGAGGGTAACGCTCTCTATGTTGGGTAATAAATTAAAAAGAATGTAAAACAGACCCGCGGGATTATTATTCCTCCCTGTGGCCAAGATTTATACGATATTCCGTTTTTCATTTCCACTTTCTTGCCGGCGGCGTAATTGCCGTCGCAGACAATTTTTATCTCGCCCTCTGATCGCAAAAATCATTAATAAAAGCGGGTATCTTTGGCAAATATTCCTGGTATTCGTCTGCTGAATTCCACAATCCTAAATATGGCTATAACGTTCACGTTGTATTGAAAATCAATCTGTGGAAAAAAACAAAAGTATCTGTTGTAATAAGGCAGCTTGAAAGTTAGATTTTCGAACCCAGCAGACTCTTTCCAGTTTTACTTATTTTCCATTAGAATATTCATTTTTAGTTATAAAGTGACATAAAAATGAAAAAAGTCAACGAACATGTACTTATCGTTATCATGATTTTTTTATAATTATCATTCGTAATATGATTTCCTAGATTGTAGTTAATCCGCGTTATTGATCCTTTAAATGAAGTAGCATGACATCTTGTCGAGATATTTAGACTGTAAAATTGTGTGGCGGATCGGTACCAACAGGACGCCGACAGGTCGAGGCATCAACGCGGTCGTAACACCTCCCGGGCGATCCGCGGGTACCAACCGCCAACACCAGAGGGCTACTACGACGACAACGAATCTGTGTCTCGCTAGCGGTCGAATGTACGGTGTCACGATACAAATACCGCACCTAGCGAGACTCCCTTTACGTCAAAGGCAGGGACTACCGGGTATAGCCTTACTGACGAGTCCACCGGAAGTCCCGGGACGAAACGCAAATTCTCTTTTCACCTGGCAGCAATATTACCACCAAAATTGCAAAAAGTAGAATGCAAAATTCAATCGATGCCGTTATTGAATTTTATTGTTACATTTACATTGTTCTTTATTTTATATCAATAAATGTTTGAGCGGTATTTGTAAGTATTTATCTTTATGATAATAAAAAACTGTGTATTCAAAAATCTTCCATATAAATGATTATAATTGAAATCACTTCTATAGTTTTAGTAATATCAGTGTTAAATACTTTACCAAAAAAAGAAAAAAGAAAAAGAATTTCCCATAAAAAATAAGAGTACAGCAGAGTAAGAAAGAAGAGAAAAGACACGCGGTAAGTTCTAAAGCATTTCATGTTATTCACACTAAACTTTTCTTCGAGGAAACTTACGTCGTTGTTACATCACGGGGATCTCGCGAAAATACCGTGCCGCGGTTTTGTTGAAGATCCTTCGACAGGCAACGAGACCTCTCTTAGTTTCCGGGACACGTATTGCACATCCCTTCGTAGCTCGTCTCCAGCAACCCCTTTTGAATTATTAATTTCAACATCCCACGTTATACCGGATCGACCATTTCCAGTGACCTTCGCAGATTTTTCACCACGCTGAAAATTCTAACGGGTCACTAAAAATTCCAAAGCGAGTTGTGCACATGGTAGGAACGGAAAATTCCCTCCGCAAAGCTGATCTTTCGCTTTTGACATTCCACTAGTCGAACTAGCAACGCGACATTTTTACCAATGTAAATTAACGTTGGCGGAAGAGTTTTTCATATCGTGCGGCCATATTCCAGGGATTTCACAGGCGACCTACTTCCAGCAGGTATTCTCGAATGGATGTCAAGAGGATCGATCAACGAACACCACGGCCATATGTTTTTTCATCCCGCGTGGCAAACACGCACGTGTGGAGGACGCGCGCGAGTGGTAATTGTGCTCGATATTGCGAGCAGTGAATTTTCCTAGATTTATCGGCGCGAGTTAAACGAGTAATAGGGCGATGTCGTGTGCCTTTATGGAAATTCGTTACATCGATTACGGCCGGAACGTTTAAGCCCCTGTCGCGACCTGTCGATTTTCGCGGATCAACCGCGTCCCCGGTATTTGCACAGCGGAAAGTCAAACTTGTGGCACGAGAACGTTGCGCGTGAATCTGTGTAGGTTGTGTAGCGTACTCCAAGATATATCTAGGATGACTGGCTGAGCTCTAGTTTGCCAATTTGCTCGGTATTAAATTCGGAGCGCACCCGAAGTTTCGAATTCTTTCCGCTGTGGAATGCGATTTTAAAACTTTCTGCACGATCATCCAGTTTGACTGTAATAAAATAGGGGTGGAGCGTAGAGGGCACTGTAATTGTTTGAATGGGAATTTATGATTGGATATAATGATAGTTAATTTGGGAAATTTTCTCTCGATAAATTATATCATATACGTGTGATGCTTTGAAATTAAACGAATAAAACAAATCTCTAGTTAACTTCTATTTTCTTAATTATATTAACAAAGATATTAATCTGCAGTCGATGAATCGCGTTTTCAAGCAAACTAAACGTCAGCAGTCTGTCCAAATTTTATTTTCCCATTCCACAATTTTACTCGTATCTGACTTAACTTTTTACAAAACAATCCCTTTCTTGTCTGAATATAATATAAACTATACCAAAAAATTCTATCCCTGTTCTATAAAATTTCTTTCATAGTCTTGCGGATGAAATTTAAAGGTTCTAAAGAGAAGTTAAAGTAACAGAAGAAAGTATCGTTCGATTTTTGGTGATAGTCTCGATTCCGCAGTTCACGTGTTAGTTTGCAAACTTGATGAACAGGTTTAAGGGGGCGGGTTAGTTGCACGCAACGAGCACGTGAATTCTATTTATCGGTCGAAACAGAAGTAGAGGTGGATGGTTCCGGGGTTAACTGGATCAGCGTGTAGCCCATTTCGCGACGGGACCAGGCTCTAACCGCGGCTTAACCCGATTTATGCTTCGCAGCTTCCGCGTTCGTGTGCTATTAACATAGAGCTACGACCGGGAATACGTAAAGTCCCGACGCAGAAGTCGATGAATTTAGGTATGAAATTGCATTTTAAACCACCCCGACAGGAGCGCCCACCAGATTCGATTATCATTGATTCCCTGGCGCTGCTGCGAGTCGGTCACCGGAAACCGATCGGTACCAACGCGCCTGCACCGTCCCGCTATATTATTTTCCGTTTCGCGTGCGACAAATTGCAGAGAACAACAACTGCCCCGATTTGTGATTTTTCTCGTGATCGCTGTTCATTTTGTCATACGTCTGCCTTTTTCTTTCTTTCTCTTTACTTTTGTATGAGTGTGTTTGATTTGAGTATATATATGTATATATGGTTAGATGTTTTGGTGATCATTCAGAATAGGATATGGCTCACCGATTTTCTATAATTCGACGATTTTTCTTTCTCAATTATATTAAGGACGATGATCAATGAACCAAGCTAGATTTAGCTGTATAAAAATGCAATAGTTGTCAAATGGTCACATACGTCATAGTGGAATATCATTATGTGATTATTTTATCTTTTGATTTCTGTTCCCGTATTGCTTAGTTTCATCGTCCAGTTTCATGGCAAAGAACATGAAACTGTAGGCACCTGTAGATTCCTTATCTAAAATGCATTAGATAGCAGTCAGAGCGCGTATTGAGTGCGCGTATTATTTAACGAAATCGATATATGTGTAGAACAGGTATGTTCTTTATCCATTATTGAATAATAGTTTCTACATAATGGAAAAGAAATTTCTGTTTCAAATTTCAATTCGATGAAACATTAATAGAAGTGAAGAATACAAGTGCAGTTCCGCACTTTCTTTATTTTCGTCACTATTAAATGGAAAAGAAGCAAAACAAATAAGATAGTGATTTGAAAAAAGACTTGTCACTGAAGGGATTTATGAACAAAGAAATAACAACCGATACTCGATACCAGTTAGTAGGATCGTTTCAAACTGTTATCCGGAGGCTACAGAGAAATTTCTCATTAAAAGTTTGCCCAAGAGTTAGGTCGACATCTATTGTCACTTATCGCTTTTCCCCAGTTTCTTTTTTAAAAAGAAAAGAAAAGAAAAAAATAATAGCCAGAGACACTTTGGCGGGTCGAGGAGCCCTAACGAGTTCTTAATTTTAGATTTCTTTACGCCCCCTGGTCAGGGGTTGATGGACAATGAGTCGCTTCAATTATCGCAATTAAAATATTCATTACATCCTTCCTCATTACAGATTTCCTCCCGGAGTAGCACACTACTCTGTAGAAACCCTTTCGCTTCTTAACCGTGGTGAAATGAATTTAAAAATTTCCGCACTCCAATGAGTTTCCAAGAAATTGTCAGCCTTCTTCTTTTTCTATGTCTGAGAGGTTCCAGACTATTTGAATTAGAATAATTTCATGAAATCTCATAGTTTTGCAATAAAATTCTTACTACTTTCATTCTTGAAATTTGGAAATATAATTATTGAATTTATCATTCATTAGCTCCTTAGAAAAAAAAATTAATTAATTTACTATTTATCAGGTGCAACGATAGGGGATTTTTCGAAATATAGATGAATATGAAATGTGTGCTTTGTACTTTCTGAAATTAAAATTGAAATTTTGAAATCTGTTGCTCTCAAGTTATCAATATACATATATTGTCAATATATCAAGGTTCTCAACTAAAAGGATCAATAATGGTCAATAAAATATTGTCAATATTTATTGACAAATTGCATTTTCATTAAGGACCTTGAAATATTGACAATATTGTCATCTGAGGGCATTCTAAAAGGAATTTTACAGAAAAATAATTAGCGATAATTATCTATCGGAATAAAATTTACTTTGTTAAGCATTATAATTGTTAAAATATATAATTGCTCGAAAAGGATATTGTTTCAACCAATATTCTGTAACATATTCATGATCAAGATAATATTATTGTAGAGCATTGTGTGCCCCGAAGCTGGTTCAGTAAACTCTGTAATAATTGCATGCGAAATATATTCAGTTATTCTGAGTGGAATTACCTACATGTATTCTGACAAAGTGCATATGTAAGCGCTAACTTTCTAACTGGAGAACAATTCCTGCAGCGACAGAGAATACAAGAAATATACGTGATTTAATCGCTTAAAGCTTTGAATCTATGGCTTTAACTTCGTCCAAACAACAGTTATATACGTATTAAAATAGCAGAAACAGCCATGGTACGCACAGAAATTCGTATAAGGATCGAAAGGATGATAAAAGAAGTAAGAAAGAAAAATAGAATTTTGTAACAAAATCAAATATTCCTCAATATCGAAGTTGCGAAACACAAAGCCAAATTTGAGTGAGTAAAGAAGCTCTTTACAATAATTTGATCCTTACAATAATAAAATAACCCTTCGTATTGTCACATTTTTAAAAGTTTTCTACACTTATACGCTTGTAGAATTGAAACGATGAATAATCCACATAATATATAATTACGAGTAGAATAATAAAGGAATAGAAGCAGAACATTGTTTTACCATATTTTAAGCTTTGCGTATTCTTCATATACTTTTGCATATTATATACATTCTGTGCATTTTTCAATTTTCTACAAGTGCATAAAAATCTATTTAGAATTACCAAATTGCTTAACAATAGAACAAGATTGACGTTTGAAATATCTATTATTTAAAATAATTGACATAGAAGCAAGCAGCAGGATGGACATACTACCGACTCTCTTCACTGAGAACATTGTGAGATTAATCCGTAGCACCGATAGGTCCGCCGACTGATTAAGGTTTTGTGCCGGTTAATTAACGGTTCGTTAATGAAGATAATTACCATTAGCATAGCTAACTGGATAGATCGGCCCCGCGGATGGGCCTGGCTTATCGGAAGGGGCGAGAAACGAGGGGCTATGGACAAATCACCCCTGATCGTCAGGGGGTTGGGCAGACAGGGGTGACGGAACGAACGAATCGGTCCAGAAGCGAAATGCGTCCTCGTCCAATCCAATTTGCGTGCGACAGGTTTGGACGTGGTGGTGCGCGGGAAGGAGTAGCTCGACAGGGGAAAATCGAGGATCGAGGGGTGCAGCCTGTTACGCGAGGAAGTGGACAACGCGCGGCGGCGGATAGAAAATTAGTGCAGCCACGGATTGCAGCCGAATTGGATAATTAAATTTGCAGCCTCCGTCGTTCAGCCTCTGTTCTCTTCTTCTCCTATCCTCCTACTATTCTGAATCCATCGAGGCATCCTTTTTCGTGTTTTTGTAGCCTACAGAAGATTTCGCTATACCGTTCGACTATACCGGCTAAAAAAAATTGCAAATGTAATAGATTAGGTATGTAATAGAGAAACAAATGTAATAGAGAAACAATTCTACGCTTTGACGTTTATTTCTTTTAAGTTCATATTGACTTTCAATTCGAATCGTACCATTTTTCCATTTAATACCATTTAAATGTCATTTAAGATAAGCGCGTGAAACTGTTTAGCTCTTTAACTTTTGTTAAAAGTAATCAGTGTGTGTCTTGAAGAAATGCAGAGGCAAATGTTTCAAATGGACACACGTGGCGGTTAGAGGAATAATCGCGATGGTACGTTTTCATCGATCGCGTATTCATTCTATTAGCGACGTCGAGAGCAGGTCGTATAAGCTGCAGAGTACCGCAGCGTTAATGACACGGCACGAGCATTGTCACGTTAATTCAACCGTCGCATGGTGAACTGATGTGGGAAAAAGGAGAAGAAAATTGCGAGATATGAGTACTCTCACGTTGAATGTTTCAGTGATATTCATTTTGCCTCGATTGAGAGAAATCTTATATGAGTACCTTAAAAATCCTTCTTTGATTAATTTGAAATTTAAATATGACTATTATGTAACTTATTATGTCTTTATATTCTCTTTTATTGATTTTTGTATCTTACGTGCGCTCAAATGCACAGAAATCTAAACACGACTATTTTGACTGTCTTATTCATCCGATAAATCCTGAGACAAATCCGAAAACGTATATGAAAATTGCAAGATATTTACTACAAACATACATTTCATAGAAGTTACAAAAGTATTTAAACAGTTGATTATCCATCATGTCAATAAACGTCAATGTTTAGTGAGCCCACTTTTAGCTAATATAATATTGGTTTTACATATATACTAATTGGTTTCTGTATTATACGGGATAAGGAACGGATTTTGCAAATATGAAATGAGATTTTGCAGAATGGATCTCGTAAATGGAAATAACAAAGGAAGCTCTGGTAAAGTGTGCTTTTTTGTCGTAATCCATGTGTGAGCATATGCAGCACGAAGCTTTTACAAATATTACATCCTTTCGATATTAATTTTGCCCACAGCAAAATATGAAAAATATATAGTTTAAAAATATCTGCACCTACATTCTCATAATTATGAACAACAGCATGGAAAACTCAAATTGCTATCCTGTTGCCATTTCCATATAGAATATCATTTCTAACTTTAGCAAATTCATTTCGTAGATAACTATACATACCGAATGGATTCGAAATTGCAAGAATATTTCTGAAAATATATCGCCAATACTCTCCCCTTTTCAAACACATCCTAACCTTTTTCAAACGTTATCATCTACATCTATATATCTATTAAACATCGCTTTATTAGCCTAAAAACTTTCCAATATACATTATGTTTGGATTCCTTTGGATCAATGGTAAAAATCTTTGATTTGATAATGCAAATTTGATAATGTAAAAATGCGCACAAAAATATATAAAATATCCAAAATAGAGTATTTATTCTAATATTTTCCAGATAAACAAATTTCTATTTGCAGTTCATTTCTTTAGTTATATTCACAAGAATAAAAAGAATGCATAAAAATTCGTAGGCTATTGCCAACATTCCTAATTCTTTTTCCAAAATGTCCATTCTCCATCCTTACGTCCCCCTGACAAAATGCTAGCCACGTTTCCTTTCACGATTGCCATATGGAAATCTCGACCTCGAGCACGACAAACGCGTGCACGCGATTAGGTACACGTGATCCTCAGCAGAGAGTGAAATCGCGAAGCTGGTAGTGGCGAGTGAATAGCGTACTCACGATTCTGTACGCGAGCGTGGCGTTCCACGTGGCGTGGCTGATCGTTAATCCGGCTGCAAGGGCTAATTAGTCGCCGCGGCGCGGTGTGACAACAGCCACCGACAACGGGACGAACAAGCGAGCTAGTCGATTCGTCCACGCTCACGCAGCGAGGGTGCACGCGCACCGATTAATTTACTACTAGCCATTATCGCAGTTGCACATTCGCCGGCGTTGCAACGCCGCTAGTCATCGCGGAAGATGAACGGTGCAACTAGGACCGTTATTACGCCACATCCATTCCGCTCGTATTTCCGCTCGGGCGAGCTCGCGGTTCCGGGCACCAGTGTATCGTCAGAACTGAATAGCGGTCGTTCCAAGTGGATCATGGGTTTCGATGATGATTGCTTTCTTAGGTTGCAAATGGCTCATGGGGGAAATGGAGAAGATAATGGCGTTGTAAACGGATGAGGTTAAATGCTGGTTCGGAGATAGGATAGAATAGGATCTTTGTTACATTTAGGGTTACAGGGTGGTCCGTTCTTTCCAATTTCTCAACGTTACAATTTTTAAAATGAACACATTCAATGCGAAAGGACGTCTACAATTTGTACAATTCCTTTCGTAAGAGAGAACGTTTTTCATGGACGAAGAAATTGAGAATTTTTTTGATTTCATTTAAAAAATGGCTAGAATACGTGTTAGGTTTTTAAGAAATATAAAAAAGAAATTATGTCGATACATATATCGACATCGCATTCGTTAACGGATGTTAGGTAGGAAATAATTGAAATTAAAATTGTGTGTTTTGATTCGCTATGGTTATCGTATGACTAGCGTGATTATAGTCTTGATTTTATTGCGTTCGAATGAGTCTATGATAGTTCATCTAATATTCACAAATGTAGTACACTTAAATCATGAGCGTAGTTAGAAACCTTACTGACGAGTCCACTAACAAGCATCGGATAAGATTTATCTCTTCTCCTTGTACATTCTCATTCCCCCCTCTTACTCTCCTTCATTATATTACCTCGTAAATCTTATTTTCTAAATAGAAATGAGAGATTTACGAAGAATTAGATATATTACTCTTAGAAATTATTTTCTCGTTTGCACATATTTTCTAATTTTTACGTCATACGTTAATTTTACAATCTATATGGTTGTAGTTTTGTTCTCCGAAGAACATTAAAGTACACCGTACAATTCCTATTTAATACGATGCTTCTAATCTTTACCAAAAAATTATTGAGAAACGTAATTATTGTATTATTTCCGTTATTGCTACCGCGGTATGCGCGTAGCGAAATTATATTTAATTACCGAAACGTTGGAAACTTGTTAGACCGTGTTACCAACAGAAACCCCGCAAATGAGAAACGTACGATGAAATATTTCCACCGTGCGCCGATCACGTGGCCGATAGAGAATTACAATTTTAAATTTCAATTACCAGAATCCGATTTAGTTGACGATGTTCATTTGTCAACCGGCCGTTCATTATAGAATCCCGATAATTCGTCGCGGCAAAAAAATAGTATTTTCATACCTTGACGATCCGCCTTTCCTATAATATTTCTGTCACGCGTTTAAAACTAATTACGTCCTCGACATTTCGTTAAGCAAAACGGGTTTCAATTTTTGATTTCTAAACGGCAATAATTTCAATAATTCCAGCAATTTTAAAATTAAAAGCTATAATACCTAGACTCGGAGATTTAGTGTTTAGGTTGTGAGAAAAATTATGATCCTAAAATTATTTCCTGCGATTTATGACTATTTAAGCATTTCATTGTAAAGATTGAGTAATTTATAGAAGTAAGTGGTTGTTTTGGAATAATTAAACGCTAATCGTATATCGCAGCGATGAAAGTGAGAAATTGACAGAAAATGTAATGGATCAATTTGACTTTCAAATTTGACTTTCGAAAGTCCAACAAAACGGATAAATAGAGTGATAATATCTCATGAAAAAAATTATCCGGCGTGAGTAAACGGGCAACAAAGGAATTAATGCGCGTAACCCATTGCAATTCCATTGCAAGGGAGGCAACCAACACTCGTGGTGGATGAAACGGCGCAGGGTTGGAAGCACGCCGGTAGTACGACGTAACCTAATTAACCCCAGGCTAATTTACTCTACGTGTTCTAGGCGGTGCTCTTTTGTATGGGGCAGGGTCATCTTGATTATCCCGGAACGCCTTTTTTCCAAGAGGGTTGCCCGTCGTGGTCGGGGAAAACAGCGGAAACAGGAATTAAAAGAGCGTCAGAGCCAGGCTCTCGCAATTTGCGCGAGCTTATCTCGCAGAAGCAGAAGCGGCGTGCGTCTAGCTATTCGGTTTATCGGCTGGCATCGTTTGCTCTTAGGATTTATTTCGTACGCTGAGATTACGTTGCGCTTGTTGAACCACTGGAACATGGTTAACGTGGTGTTACTTTCGTGAACTATCTTATAAGTCTAACTATTTTATAATGTGGACTATAGCGCGATAAAATCGTTACCTTTTGACAGATGAAGTGAAATCGAAGTGCTGTGCTGTTTGCTTTTCTAAGGTTTTATGTAATTACAGTGTTCAGACAAGGTGAATGTTCTATGAGAAGATTAGTCGAATTCGTTTGAGGACGATAATTGTAACTAATTGCAAGTGATTGACACATCTAATAGATGAAGTGAAGTTATACCTGTATGCACTTTGTTTTTTAGGATTATTTGTAAAAGTAATGTATAGGAAAAGTAAATTCTTTGTAGGAAGATTGAATGAATTCAGTTGAGTAATTGAAGGACGATTGGTATAGGAGTGCTAAGTAGATTGCGTCTGATGGAGTCGGTCATAGTTCGAATAATGTACAACGTAGAAGAAACGAAAGTATAAAATATAAAGAATCATCTACACGATATCTATGCTACTTAATTTAAATTTCAGCATATGATTGTAATTTGAATTTATCTAAAATATAATTCACGTTTGTCGCGTATTTGAATCATAATTTATATCATGAATATTACTCGTTATAAAGTGAGAGTTCAAAGCTTTCTATGCGGTATGAATCATTGTGATAAATTGCTTAGTAATATTCGCTGAAATGAAAGAAGTATTTTGATAGTTTTCAATTGTGTTGTTATTCAAGATATCTTGTGAAATAGAGAACATTTTTCCGTGCAATGCGATAAATATTCTCTTCTAGTTTGTTATTTTTCATCGCAGAATCCGATCCAAAAAAAACTGTAACTTGTACTTGTGCTCGAACGCGCAAGTACTATACTTTTGGATCTCGTCCAATTGGCAGTCTTGTATTCGCCAAAGGAATATCGTTTCTCTCGTGTCTTACAGAGTTCCAAAAGTGTTATCGATTACCTGTTTCGATTTTCTTCTTAAAAACGATTATATTCAAAATGACCAAAACCATGTGAATCAAGTCTAAGACAAAATTCTTCCGCGAATAACAGTCTCATGTTTTATAAATATAACATTCTATATTAAACATTTTTTTTTAATTTTGTGTTAGTTGTTTCAGTTAATTGATAAATAATAATCAAATTATTCTTTATCACTAGATCGTAGATATTCTGTGCGTTTATGGGTGATTCAAGTACGAGAAACTGTACTTAACTCCTTAATTATAAATTATATTATAATTTCCGACTAAAAACGACCAAGTCAATAAGTTAATTGCACGCATAAAAAATGTGAATTTGTATAAATGTCTACACTCTATTTAACACATTAAACTATCACTCTATACAATCGTAGAAACATGGTCTTCCGATCGAAAAAACATTCAGGTCGCCCATAAATTACGAGAACCAGCGAAACTGTCTTGAAACAGGACCGAAGGATCTTTCTTCTATTCCATTTCCCACTCGTTCCATTCGCATGCAAAGGCGAATCGCCATTTAACGATAACAAGGAAACAGCCAGGCTGCTCGATATCGTTTCACGGCGTTACTTAACCGAAAGGCGAGGAAAGAGCACGAGATGGGAATAATTTCGAGGCTGGGAACCGCTCGAGAATAGAAAACCGTTCGTGGATCAACGATATAACGCGCGACGTTTTCACGAGCGCGGATATCATCGCGAGATCCCCACCCGCTTTCATATGCAAATGCAAGGTGATCAACGGTACGGACCGTCGGGACAATTGAGCGGGCCGAATTTACTGGCGTTTACCGTAATTTACTTTCAGCCGGACCGGCGACACGATTTAAACGTTCCAACTGACCCATGGCCGCATTAAATCGCCATAAAATTGCCGTTACTGTTCTTCCTAACTCGCGACTCTATCGTTGAATCGCGTGATACGCGGTAACTGTTTTTCAGGCAAATTTACTGCGTCGATCGTGTACCATTCATGCACGATCATTCTTTTGCCATGCAATACGAACTATTAAATGGACGAGATGTGTGAAAGTCAAACGAGGATCATCGATATTCTCGTTACTCTTTGTTATATCTTTGATTTCGCGTATTTCTTTGCAAGATTTTTAAGCTCGATTCGTGCGTGAAATTCGGTGCAATTTTGCTGCAACATTTCTTAAGAAATCGATGTGTCTAATTATACGTTTTACGAATTCGAAATGTTAACACCTGTGAGTGTATGAGAAAATTGGTGTTTGAGAACGAGAGATAGATATGTATATAGATTAAAATCACACGGAATCTGTTTTTATGTACTCTTTTAATTTAAAGATGAGTAAAGCTTCATACAGTTCCGACGTAAGTTGATGAAGTCAATTTTTAATGTTATGCCGCTGCATTATTTCTCACTTTACTAAAAGATCATCGATAAAAAGAAAATACATTCGGTAAACGCATAACTACGTTAATTTTCAAGATGACATATACTCAGAACGGGAGCAAAAAGACACCTGAGCAAAGGTGCCCTTTAATTTACACGTTCTTAAAAGTCGTGTCAACTCGCAATTACAGGTAAGCGGAGGGCATCGTTAATTGAAATTCATTGTTTAACGACAACTTAGGAGCCAGCTGATAATGAAACAGCTTCCTCGACTCGCTGGGAAATGTATCTTCGAGACTTTGCATAACAGATTTATCTTGTTTCTTTCACCGTTTTGTAAATTTGCCAGAGTGAACGTATCAATAATTACTCAGACAGAACAAAATCGTTTTATGAAAGTCACATTTCAAACATTTTATAAATGTTCTTTAATTACTATACAATGTACTTAATGTTTTAATTGAATTAAATAAAGTTAGATTATACTGAAAAAACGTAAGAAGAGGGAGAAGGAGAGCTGGGAAAACGGAAGAGTGGTCGTTTTATCAAATTTAAATATTCCGACAACTTTTTGTTTTTCCGAACGGCTCGGCGTAATCCGCTTCTCGCCGAGTCGGAAATGCAATTTTCTTGACGGGGACAAAGAGCGCGCGGCGACTTGTTACTTTAAAATTGCTACCACTTCATCGTGACGCGAGCAAAAGTCATCCCTCGACCGCGGGAAACTCGAGAAAATAAAATGCCACCGGGATCCCGTGCAAATTGTTATTTCAAAAGTATACGGTTTGCTGGAGCAATGATCACCAGAGCTTGCGTATCTCTGAACATCTGCCAGAGCGATGGCGGATATATTTACCGTGCATTCGAGTAATTGCGCCAGAGACCATGCCTTGTACGTTTATAAAAATATTCGTTACATTTTCTCTAGAGAATCGAAAGGGAAGAAAAATATTGTGTTATATAGAACTTTTAACTTCTCTGCCTTGTCTTTAGATTTATTAATTTTGCTAAAAATTTACAGATCAGATTTACTAGATTTTTTACATAAATTTGCTTCTGGGTCAACGAAAAATTTCCATCGCTAAGTGTTTGTAAACTTATTCAGCTGATTTTCCTGTAATCAGAAAATAATACTCAGTTGATAAATCGCTACTACTTATGCAGAACTTTCAATAATATTCAAGTTCGATATGGAGAGATGTGGAGAAGAGGTTGTAGAATGGAAAAAGCAGGAAGGAAGGGAAGAAAAAGGAAAGAAAAGACAAGAAGCAAAGGATAAAAAAAGAGTAGGAAGATAAGAGGTGGTAGGATAGAAAAGAAAAAAAGATGGGAAGCTAATTTACTGCGACCATTAATGTTTCTGTACAAACTTATTAATTCCAAAAGTAATAGAATTGCAGCGATAATTTCATTTATTTATTAGCTTAAGCTATATATATCATTCCGATGACCTAATTTTATTTTATTCATCACAATAATATCGAGGATTATTCTTACAAAAGAGAACTGAACCGAAGTCTGAATCTCATTGTCAACTGCAGATATAATTAAGAAAAAGGCAGATCCAATCTTTTCGCTGGTAGTCATTATAAAAACTCGTCAACCTGATCGCTTCCCCGGCCGTTCATCACGATTCGCTAATCACCAGGTTAAAATGGATCGATTAGCTCACGCGGAACGCGTCCCAACGATATCAGCCTCTGGCCGATAAATTAATCTTCCAACGAACGGTCGATTATCAGCGGCTCCTTCGGGGATTTCAAATGGTCGCGCGCGCGCGCAAACGCGAGAGGGAAGATATATCCCTCCGGCATCTTTCGAAGCGACCCGACCTGTATTTCCTATTCGACTTTGATTAATTAGCGCGCAACGGATAGTGCGTGAGATCAGGCTGACTGATGAACGACAGTCCATGAACGCGTTAATCTCGATCGCCGCTATCGAATCTTGCTACGGACACCGTCAGCCTTGTAGACTTTTCACCCTCTTCGCCCTGTCACGCACAATGAATCGGGATTTCTTCTTTTTTTCTTTCCTTATTTTTCTGTCCCATTATTAACGAGCGTTTTAGGGACCCGCGTGGCGTCAGAATGGCTGGACAGAGTCGATCGACGAATGATCGATGGGGATTTTAATAACGTCATCGATTAGTTGGGGCTGGTAATTTGAATAATGTGTCTGTCAGGGGATTGGTGATGGAAGGATTTAGTGGTGAGACAGCTGATGTAATAAGGCCTAATAGGTAGCTTGAAACTATGGTTAGTAGATATTTAAATATATCATGTTTCTAGAGTGATTCTTTTTTTTTGTTAAGGACTAAATATAATTAATTATTATTTGTTTTACGTAACCAGTATGATAGAGAATACATAGTTACAGCTGAATATCGAAATAGGTCAAACTTTTCTAACGAGTTAAAAGTTCATATTGGACGTTGTAATTCATTTAGGGTAGCACTACACACGCTTGCTCCTAAAATAAAAACCGTTCCGAAATACTGGTCCTATCAACTACGCCAAGAAAACGTCTTCTAAGCCGAGTGTATTCAACGTCCATACAAAAATGAACAACAATCGGCGCGCAATTTGTCTTATCCTTGACCAACCATCCCTGTCATGACCGTCACCCGTTGAATGGGATTGGCATCGTGGCGCGTGTTGGCCAGCGATTTCACTGACACGCGGTTCCACCGGTTCCATCGAAGCCAACCAACATTTGTCCGACCTTCCCATTCATTCGTCGCTTCGTTCTCGTTGCAAAAGCGAGTGTAAAAGTGGGAGAGAAAGAGGGGCAAAGGATCCGCGAGAGTGAAACGGTAGTGAGTGAAATAGTAGCGGGTCAAATAGAGAAAGAGAGCGAGAGAGATAGACAAAGAGAGGGAGAACCCGGCAGCTCTATCGACCGACTTCTCTCATCCAGCGTCCCAGCTACGGAGCCGTAGGTAGTAGTTGCAGCTGAAATCTCCTGCTCCGCCACCCCTTTCACCTCTCCTCCTTTCTCTCCAGCCTTCGGTCTCTGTCTCGCGCGCGCTTCACATCGCGCCCTCTTTGTCGCCACGCGTTCTCCTCTCGCTTTCTCCCTGACCATGGTGAACTCTTGACATTTCACCGTAGTACTGCGCCAGTTCCGTGTTCCAGCGAAAGCCCAGATGGCCTCCGATGCTTGTTGATGTCCGCCTGATTGCCAATGACGTTCCGTTCGTAGTCTGTCGAAGAGGGGAGCAAAAAGGCAAAACACTGGACACAGAGAGAGGAACGTGGATAAATGGCTGGAGAGGAGAAAGTGCAACGTGGGGTTGATAGGCAGAGGGTGAGGATATGCAGATAGGGAGAATCAAAGGGGAAAGGTGTATGGAGAAAAGGGGAGTTGGGACATTTGAAGCGAGTTAAAGAGGGACATTTTGGTGTCTTAATATTTACATCGGGTAAAGAAATAGTTGTAAGATTTACAATATTTTTTTCGAGACGATAAAGGAGTAGCTTAGCACGTTACTTTCCGTTCGATATAATTCGATTTTTTTAAACAGAATATTCATCGTATTACGTAATCGCTGCGAATTAAAAGAACTGTATTATGCTTATAGAACCAATTAACTTTCATTGGAGAATGAGTCGAGGTATAGATTATTTTTTATGCGAGTCTCTCTTCTAATATTGTGTGATATCTAAACTGACATTGTCGGCAATAACGACAAGGAAAAATGAGAATCTTCTGTATCATTCTACGCTGAATGGAGAAAATTGGTCAAAATTCCTTTTGGCGTAATTATTATATATAATCGTTCAGGAATTACACAAGCCGAAAAAAACCAACGCCTGATTCGAATAAAAATTATAAGCAAACGAAAGGGAGTGTAATCGATGTAAATACATACGGCAGACGCAGATTGGAAGTTGAAAAAACGAAATTAGCAGACGACAGAGAGCAAAAAGGGAGAAAAGATTGCACGAGGCGCGGATGGGTCACCTTGCTCGATTCTGATGAGATTCTATGCGGCGTTGATTGCTTCTCTCCTCTCGAATCATCGCAACGGCGGCCTGATTGGCGCTCGTGGTGTTTCGCCGACGGAATCAGTCAGCGCGAGGGTGAGACAATGGAAAAAAGGTAGAATCGGGCCGAATATTCGTTGGTGGACGCGTATACGCGCGGTACACGGTTTGCCCTTCGGAAATGGAAGGCTACCGGTCGAATCGGACACGCGGCACACTGGGGCGGAAGCTGGATTGAAATATGCCAGGGGTTGCAAGAGGAAATAGAGGAGAAAAAAGAAAAGTGAAATTACTTGCTCGTCGATGGGACTTATCGGTTTCATCTTCTTACATTCGTTTAATTTTGATTATACGTTGTCGGAGGTCGTGATTGATCGCGTTTTAAACTACGAGCTCGAGCTAGAAAAAATATTCCAGGGGTGTGGAAGAAAACAGGACATTGACGGGGGTGAGGCTCGCTGTAAATATTTATTGAGCTATGCTTCTCAACTATGGATAATTTCACTTGGGATCTCGTGGAATCATTCGAAAATGCTTCACTGTTTATTTTATATAATCCTGCGTGCACTTTGTAGTAATGATCACTTTTCATCCAAGTTATGATTATAGCGGTTTTGTAAAATTTTTACTTCATCATCTCTGGTAAATTGGAAGTCACGAGTTACGTTTGTAAATGAAACTATTAAATATATAACGAATACACAATGAATATATTAAAATGTTAGCTGCAGCTCTAATTCTCGAGATTTAGTGCTTCGTTATAATTAACTGCAGTAAAATCGCATTTGTACAATTTTGTAGAATACGTTTTGACTATATAATCTAAGATCACGCAAATGCTCGTATAATAACAAAAGTTGAAAGGATCTCAGGTTTCCGTCATTTAAAATATCACAAACAAGAGGAGATTCGAGACTCTGCGAACGTTAAAACGTTCAGTCGCGTTCCGTGAATAGTACTCTCTTCTTGTCGAGCGAATAGTACGGCTTGGTAACTTTCGCGCCGACGAGCCACGAGCAAATATAATAAATAAAAGAATCTCTAAAGCAACTTTGAATATTTTAGCCGTACAATGTCTTTCGCGCTGCGGAGTATTATTCAACCACACCTGGTCGTGTTTTAAAACACTCCTCGAATTCTTTCATTCTCCCTGATGCTTTGTACCTTGGATATATTTTATCTCTTTAATTGTCCGGCCAGGAGAGGAGCCAAGAATAAAAATCCTTGCCGGACTCGCAGTATATTCTTTGAAACAATAAGAGCAACGATAATGCGTGCTGTAATAAAAATGATTAAAAAGCTGCTTCGTGGTGCATATATTGAAATGAAAAAATTATTATGTCGAATGCTTCCTGGATAAATTATTCTTCTTATGGTATATGTATCAATAAAATGATTTACAATTATTACAGAAAATCTACTGCGAAATTATCTAATATTATACTATTGTATACGACTCATTCTCTGAAACTGCTACATTAATATCAATATATTAATAAATGATATATTATTATTTTTATATAAACAAAGCTTCTTATGATGCTACTGAAATTAAGCCATTGAACCTGTTTGCTACCACTATCTTTTTCAAAAAGCATCGTGAAATGCAGCAAATTCCTGTAACATAAAATCTACTTCAACTATCTAATGCAATTACAACACGACACACTTTAAAAAACCTAATGCAATCAAACTTCCAACTACCGTCGCAATCAAAGCGTCTAAAAACAGCCAATGAAACTTCTACCACAGTAGAAAAATAAAAAAAGAAGCGACCTAACAACACATCCTCTCGTCCTACGGCCATATAGGTACACACCCGCTCATTGTCACCTTTCGCTAAAGTCGCAAATCGCATCACGTAAAAGTTGCAACCCCGATCTCCAGCCCCGGCCGGTCCACCGAGCAAATTAAAAGGGTTACTCCGGTGCATCAGATCGAGGAGGCTTTTAAGCGTCCACTCGAAAGTTAACTTTTCGCGCGTGTGTCAACCCTCGTCGCTTAGGGCGCGAGTCGCCGTGTCAGGGATGAAACGTCCCCGTGAAACCGACCGAAAACACGGCTCAGCGGGTGGCAAAGTTACGACGAAGTGGTGATGTTTTCGCGTCCGGAATTATTTACATTATTTTATTCATATCGAGTCACGGGGGCCGTTGCGAGGAATACGACCAATTTCCATATGCAAAGCGAAACGAATCGCGATTTCCATTGAGAGATCGTGGATCGTCGTTGGACACTTCGATATCGAGGTTCTGAAAGCTCGAAATCTTCGCGAAGAGTTGGTCTTCGTGAGTCGGAGAATGCAGGTGGTTCCGACCATCGTTTAAACTCGTTACGAGCTTGCTGAAGCTTGTAGCGACGCTTCGAGTCGAGTTTCTTAAGTATTTGCTCGGGGACATTGCGGAGTGCAATCAAGCGAGAGAATCGTGTGTTTAAATTATTTTTGCCCGTGATGCGAAACACGGCCATTTTCTTTCGAAATAATTATAGGATAGATATGCAGCATGGAGTTTAATATAATTAAAGAAGGAAGAGAATAGGCTTAGTAATTACCTCGCATAGTGTAATCTGCACTTTGTTGTTAAACGTTAAATACGACGGGAGATGGAAGTATTCGTGCGTTTCCTGTATTATTAAATGTATTCGCAAACATTTACGGCAATAAATGCAGGAAATGAAAGATAATTACTCTCATTAATGTATATAATGATGAATAATATATTGTTACATATATTTGAATATATTTGATAATGTAGAGAATATTTCTCTTCTTATGTCTACATTTTTCATTTCTAACCATGCGAATATTTTTGTTTCCTACTGTGAATGGGGCGTAAACGAGCGTATACAACACTACCGATTAACATAACGAATTAATATTTCATCTTAATTCTTATGTGTCGCGATAAAACTACCGGCATAATTGCGAGGAGTCACAGTAGATTTACGAAATCACAAATTACAAAAAACTACAATTATCTAGATATTCTTCTAAGTATTTTCACTAATTTGAAGATGAAGATGCAGACGAAAGATTCGATCGGGTGAACGCAAATATTCAAATGAGTTCGAAGAGAGAAGAAGAAATTTTTCGCGACATCTCCTATAGGTTTCCGTGGAATTTCTTCGCGCGTGTAATTTCCATTGCATATTCAACGGCCTAAACGTTCTGTCGTTGCCAGCAGTCGCAAAGTTATTATAGCGACATTTCGCCGAGGAACGGAGACGCCAACGGGTGAAGAAAAAAAGAGGGTGAAAGAGAAGGACAGAAAAGGGCTGGCCCGAAGGATTAATTTTCTCTCACTTTTCCAGCGACGCCACGAGAGTTTACGGAACTGGATCAATTATTTCTCGTAATATTACGCAAAATTGTATTCTAGCAATAAGAGCTAGTTAAGTGCTATAATTGCATTTCGAATTGCAATCAACGGTTGATTTACTTCGCCGTGAAATTGTACATTCGTCGTGTTTCAGCCTCTCGTGGCGCATTTTTAGTTGCGAGCAACAGTTACTGGAGAAATATAACAAATTTTTGAAAGAAATTTCATTACAGGCTATGTTTTATGTATTTCATTCGTTAGTCTATATTTCTTCTGCGTATATAACATTAGATATCCAAAATGATATAATATAATATAATATAACATAATATGATACAACATTATATACAACATAATATAATATTAGATATCTAGTATTAAATAGTATTGATTTCTCCATTTAATGGCGCGTGTTTTTTTTTCTCCTATATTATTACAAGTAATAAATATTATCGCTATAATTTAGAAAAATTTTTATGTATACATAATACACAATTACATTTGTCAATTATTTGTGAGTAGAAATTCTTTTATTACTTGATGAAAGAAATTTATTTTATTTAGTCTGTACTTTTATTTTATTAAATGTTGAAGTAATTACTTCAAGAAAAACTCTACATCTTTATTTATATATATCCGTAACCTGGAGACCGCTATTACGTAGAAAATAAAATTTTGTGAGACAAAAATATTCTAAATAAGGAGAGGTCCATATTATTGTACCCTTGAATATAAACTATGTTTTCGGTTACAAGGTCTAGGAACAAAGGAACTAATAAATAAATTTCTATTTATGTTCCTCGTAGCCTTTAACTAGACCTACAAGGTTAACTTTTTTGGTAATGTCCTTTTGTTATAAATATGTGAACGTGCTCCCTATCTAATCTATTGTATTGTGACACTATGAGAGTGAGGATCTGGATCAGCATAAACTTATACATTATACTTATACTTATACCTTTATTTATTTCAATATATTTTTCTATTACAAATTCATCCACTCGTTCTTGTATCAGTCAACATCAATATTAAATAATCAGATTCCACATATATATTTTATAATGATACACATAACTGATACGTGTTACAAGTGAAACATTACAAGTATGCAGACGACAAAATTACCCACAGTTTTACATTTCATCGATTAGATCCAGTTATCGTTAAAACCTCACGTTGCTGGTAATGCAGCTCGTTCGAAATTCTTCGCAGGGTTGTAGCATCGGGCAGAAGCATAATTTCAATTACACCGTAGGGATTCTCGTTACGCCGTCGGACAGGCGTCAGCAACACCTGGGCTGGCGTGCGATCGTAATCGAGGCGCAGAGCGCGTAAATGTCTCAGGGAAGGTTGGAAATTGAACGAAACGCAGCAACAAAACGGGAATACTCAACCAAACCTGTAATTTCCAATTCGACGTGCTCGAATTAATAAAGGCGACACCGGTAAACGGTTCCTCGGCTATCGAAATTCGAGATTTCATTTGCCACGCGGCACCTTCGGTTTCCTCGCGTTCGGGAATAACAACGATACTGTAGTTGCATCGGTAGAAAGATGATTTAATTGTTTAGGAATAGGAAACGTGGTTTGTCATTCCAAGCGGTGCCCACAGGGATACTGTTAACGAAAGAAATTATTAAGTACCTTTTTGATAAAAATAAAAAGATAATTTGTTAGATTATACGCTGTTTAAGAGTGTGACGAGATGGCCAAGAATTCAGAATAAACAATTTAAGGAACAATTGTTTCGGAAGGACTTTTTGTAATTAGTAAAACGAACAGTTGGAAAATTTTTAACTAGAATTTTGTAACTGGAATTATCGATTAACAAGCGACTCATGTTTTATTATCCTTTCTCTTCTTCCTCTTTCGTTGCTCTGTTCTTTCTTCGACTATATATATACTGTATAGAACTATAGTATTAAACGGAAAAAATTTACTTGAATCTGCTATTTATTCAGCGAGAGACATTTCAGAGGATCTAATATTCGACATGATCTGCGTCCTCAACAACCTCGTAATTTCCCTAATGGTCCAACGGAAACGACCAAGAGCCTCCGAATAACCCAATCAACACGAGAGCGCGTCATACTTGGTAACAAGGCCGCACATTCATTCTTTCCTTTTTCCCGCGGTGTTACAGAAACTTGGTAATCCGAAGCTGCAATATTTCTGTTATAAATGTGCGATATAAATTCTGGCGAATAAAAATTTACGTAGCTAGGAAAAAGATAATACAAAGTGGACAATTTGTCTACGTAATGATCCATCCGTGTCTTCTTTAACTTTGCTACGTTATTGCTGTAGAATAATTTTTAATGAACCTGGCTGCCAAGGACATCTTTAAATGAACTTCACCGAAACTTCTTCATGGCTCTCTTGTAATCTTAAATAGTCGAGTAATTAATAATTTTCTACTTGAAACATTCTAGTTCAAGCAGAGTTCCCAAAGCATTTACTTCTGTTGTTAGTTGTAGGACTCTTCTAGTAATTCGATATAATTTCATCCAAAAGTAACATATACCGATATGAAATCAACCAGTTGCTCATTCGAATTAAAATGAAGAATATACAATAAGCTGTCATTTATTCAGTTTATGTAAACATCAACAAGTATTACATATTTTAATAGAATTAGAACATTCGTGTTGCATCATAGTTATTATTAAAACGCTCAGTTATCGTTTGTTCTCTTCTACATTTTCATTTGCATTCATTTATAATTCAATCAAGGTAATTTGCCACCCAAGCAAAACTTATTGCTTTCTCCGAAGGAAATAGTTCGGCTAAGAGGCGCACGTCTCTTTAATTCGTTTGCTCGAAGGCTGCACAAAGCGTCGATCGTCTTTCCAAATCCGTTGGAGCGCCGCCGCGACGTTCTGCCTGAGACAAAAGGGGTAGAATCGAACTAGCTGAGCGGTGAATTTATTCCAGCCCCGCCCTGGTTAAGCATCGTCGGGAATGCTAATGAGTTGCCGCTGGCTTGCTGGATTCATCTGAAAAACTAATGCAGCTAGGTTTTTTTGTAAATCGCGGGCGACGCGTTCTTACGGAAACCGAGTTGTTCTACGTGTTTTCTACAAACTTTCGGCCACTTTACACTTTAAAAGTTAAGGATATTTCACAGATATTTCGTAAATTCCGTACAATTTTATAATTCAATACATTGAAATAATTCAATGGATCTGTTAAGTAGATCTTAGTAGTAATTTAGTAGTACATCTTAATAATAGATTACCAATAGAAGTTTTTGTAGATTTTCTTGTTCGATAGTGATTTGTTAATCTTTGATCGGATAAACTGAACGAAAGAAATTTGTGGAAAATTCAGAAATTTCTAAATAAATTAGAAAACTTACTTAGCTTCGTTTGTGACATCTTCAACTGAGAATTTATGCTGCTGCGATCCATAAAATTTGTATGTTTCAATTCCGTTTTAGTTTCAGCCAAGAAAAAGCTTTTTAATCTTTTAAGAAAATCTTACCACACAATTAAATCGAGAAATCACGCATATGAATAACGATTCTTTCATAGTTCCCTCAGGTTTAGAAAATTTTCAAACGATAGAAAAATACGACTTTTAACCAATATATTCGTCTAGCAATTATGTATACTTATAGTAATCTACGCTATAAATATAAAAATTATCTTTAAAATATGAATTCCTTCTTCCGCCTTCTTCCTGTACGTTCGAAATGTATCACCAGCGTAAATATATGTCGACGATAATTGAAGACAGTTGCACGGTAACGTTGCACGGTACTTCGCATTCAAACAAAGTGGTGGCCCTCGACAAAGGGTTCGCTGATGAGGGTGCACGAGCGAGTTCACGCTCTTGAAAGTTCCTATTCCGGGGCAAACTATAATTGTCGGGTGTCCATGATTTCACGCGACGAACAATGGAATATTTAGTCCAGCGAACTCGACATGGCTTTCGTATTATCAAAATGACCGCTAATTCTGTTGCTGGACGATTATATATTACAGTTTTTTCTCCCTTCTCTTTTTCAAAGCGTTGTTTTGTAACGAGCAGTCGATATTATTTTCATTATTCTTTTTTTTTTTTTCATTGAAACGGTAAATCCTCTTAAGTCGTTCGAGCAAATTAGATCCACTTTTTTCTCTCTCGGCTATCGAAAACAATGGCGTCGGACTCGATCGATGTCCGATGTTATTACGTAACGAGGCGACGTTTCGGATTTCCGTGATCGCGAGCGCAGCTCCTGAAACGAACGCTCGCATTTTTCATTCGAGCAAATTAAATTCCTTTGTCCGTGTCGCGAGCACCGGCCCCGATCGATCAGAGTCTCGCTTATTATCGGCAAAACGGCGTTTTCGATTCATTCCCTTTTCTATGCCTCCGCTCCTCCCACGTCTCTCTTTCTGTACCCGGTTCGATTCGAATTGCAGATCCTGTTAAATCGCGCGAACGAGTCGCGATCGCTCGACAAGCCAGGAGAAACGGTATCATGGACGCTTTTGTGGCGCGATTCAAGAGTTCTTGATTATTGAAGTACGCTCGTTTAGAAGTTTCGAGTAAATGGCGGGATCACGTTCCAAGGTGAGAAATTTTATTTCGTTCCCCTGGAAAAGAAATTTCCCTTCTTCTCTACGTTTCTCAAAGGGTTTGCAATATTTTGACGATGATTGAAAATAAATAAATATTTCTGAAAGTATATGAAATGTTTTGATATGATTCGTTTTTAACCCATTAATATTCATGGCTATAATTCATTTAATCGCATCTCATTCAACTCTATAACGATACACAAATTACAAGCTACCAATACGAGAGTCTTTTCAATCACAATGCATATAATTGCTTCTTACATGAGCAATTCTCAGACCCTCTTCTTTTTCGCTATCATAAAACAACTTCAACTTCCTATTCCACCGCTGAGTAACACCACAACAATACCTTCTAAGCCCTAAAAACCAAACTCACCAATCATCTTACATTCTATGACGTGCAGCATCTCCATCCCGCCATTAATCTCCTCGACGTTTCCTCAAAAGGAATCGGTTTCTCAATTCTATGAGAGCGCGCGCGAACGGAGAGGCTAACTATCATTATCGTTTATCAGTTCTCAGAATTATTCCCAAACCAGATTCCAGGGTGCTAGGGATACGAACGTCCTCCTTGGAACGTAGACAGGGGCGGCTGCCAGCGCGAGATAGGGCCAACAAGAGCCAACCAGCCCGGTGGGCCGACGCGGAGGAAAAAGGGGTGGAAGAGGGACGGGGTTGAGACGGGGCGCGAGTACTACGAGAGTAGCATCCTGGTTGGTGGGGATGAAAGCCGAGCTGTTACCTTCCGGTTCGGAATGGAGACCCAGAGAGCTAGGTCAGGGCAAAACAACGTTAAATCCGCGCTACCAACCCCCAGGCGCAATTTCCGCTTAGCAGCTCAGCTTGTCCGTCCCTCCACCCTCTTCTCTCCTCTCTCTATCCTCTCTTCTGGTCGGTATTCTCCTCTTGCTCCTTCCTCGCCACTCGACAACACCGTTATCCGACGACTTCTTTGAAGTATCTATCTTTACCCGGCGAACTAACGCGAGTTAAATGATATCGAGATACGTGGACCGGGATTATTGATTTTCCGATCGAGGCCGCTGGAGAATTCGCCGGTCGCGATTAAAATACCGCCCGAAGTGAAATACTTGTTGGTGGTGGTATGGCGTTTTTGGAACGGGGGAACATTAGCGTTTCGAGGGGCTGTTTCGATGGGCGCGATACTGTTATTTGCGATAGTTTGGGGACTCGCGGGGTGGGAAATGTCGCTGGAATTAACTGGCCGGTGGTGGGACGGCTGATAGGACTGTGTCCCTTACTAATCGGATGAAGCATGGCGTGGTTCTCAGTGTATGAATATCTAATCGGAAAGTCGGGTTTATCTGACTTCTTAATGCCCTGTGTAACGTACGTGTACTGTGGTTCAAAAGTATAGTGGCTCACGAAGCTGTTGGAACAGTTAGTATTAAAATATTGGATATATAATTTATGCGTTATATAAAATATTTTGAAATTTCATTGAGACATGTGTTGCGATATTATATGTGTCTTATATATGTCCATATTGATTATGTTTGTTTTTAAAACGAATGAAAGGATGTCTACTGCAAACGTATATTTGGTAAAACATTAGTATACGGCGTAAATAATCATTTTAAACATGTAAGTGTTTTAATAATATATGAGACAGGAAAGAACGTAACGGAAATTTAAGAAAGAGAGTATGATAACATAGAGTGCCGTAAACGGTGTATCAAAGGGTTAGCCCCTTGAGTTACATTAAGAGCATCCTTGTTTTAATTACAGCAGCGTCCAAGCACCGTACTATCAAGGCTTAGAAGTTAGCAGAGACTAAAAAACTAAAGTATAACAACCAGCTTAGGAGTTTGTGTACCGTAACAAGGGCTGTTTTTTCCTAAATGGTTGTTATACTATTAAGCTCGTCGAAAAAGGCCAGAAAATTCAACGCTTAAAATCGTGCCTTAATTAAAATTACTGTAACAGGAATTTTTCGAAAGATCTTGAATTCTTCGAATTTTTCTTTCATTAGAATTCAATCAAAATGTAGACGCTTGTGCAATTCTTGTTAAGCAATTCAGAACACGCGTTATGTTCGTAATGTGAATGAATACGACCGCGATAAGAACTTCTATAGCACGTGGTTAATACCGACGTCTTCCATTGTCAGCGAACCGTGAAAATTGGAATTTTATTCGTTGAGGAAGCGCGCCTCGATTTGCGAGCAACCGAGTTACCATTATGAATGTGATTCAGACGTGCAAGGATTCTACTCCTTTATCCAGTGTTTCATTCTGCCGCCTATTATACTTGTGAAAATGCATCTTTAATAGCCGAATGTCATACCGATTACGCATACTGAAACATAGGTATATATCGATATGTATTTTTTAAGAAATAAAGAAAAAAATATATTTCTCATGCTTTTCTCTTATGACCTTCCTCCTATTTAATAATCATTAGAGCTACTCTGATTAGTTTGTATATTTTAATAGTATTTTTATAGGTGTTCCTAAGAAATTATACTGTAACATATTTTTCAAAAAATTTTACTCAATTTTTTATATATCGCTTCCTAGTCCTTGATTTTAAGTCTCGCGTGAAATTCGAATGGTAATCAGCGCTACATTCGCCTCATTAAGTAATCAACAGAGAGTGAAGTTCAGCAAACCCGATATATTTCTCTCCAAAATGGTACACAGAAAATTTCAGCCGGACCCTACCTGTGATTGTATTACCAGGCTTACAATCCACAAATCTGAAACTCTATCCATGTTTCGATTCTTTCGTAACACGATAACAATACCTATGAAAAGCGATTCGTTATCCGAAATATCGAAATATCCGTTGGCGAATAAAGCCGACGCAAAGAGTGACGAATTAAAACCCACCCCTGGTCGGTTCGAACATTTTAAACTTCCTTCTATGTATTTCCTTTGAAAGTTGCAGCTGGAAACTTCTGGAAAGTAATATTCCCTCTCTTTTTCCGGCACCAGCAACTTGACACTTCGAATCGAAGCTGAGTATCTGGGCCAAAAGAACACAATGCGCGAAACTTCTCGCTTATCGAGCCCACGGCTCGTTTCAGTTCCCATTGCCACCGTCTTTCCTCAGTTTCCTTCCTGTTCCAGCTTCCATCTTTCCTTTTGCTCGTCGAATCCATCCACTGTCCTCCTCTTCCGTTCCTGTGGCTCGCGTGCACAGATCTTTCCTCTCTTTCTCGCCATCGCCCCACCCTTGCTTTCTCTTCCTCTCTCTGTCTCTCTCTCTCGTATTCTGTCCTTCTTTCTTGCCACGCAAAGGTGGCTTGTAATATCGATCTGTCGGTATTCATGAAATTGCTGGTCGCGACACGGCGCGTTGCGATTTCATCACGCTATGGAAATCCCAGGTGGAACGCTCGCTAAGTAAACGCGTTGTCAATTATGCGCTCGCCTTCCTCGATCGCTCGCGCGAGGGTTAAACTGTACTCAACGAAACTAGTAATAGATTGCTGATGCGCACGTGTGTATGATACGTGGAATTTCAATGTATCTAATAAGAGAGACGGTGACTGAGGATGTTAGGCAAGATCGGGATTAGAGCGAAGGAACAAGTTTGTTTTGGTTGAGGGTGGGTCTGAATTGCGTTCGGAGAATGGAAGTTAAATCGGTGGTTTTGGCTTGGAGTAGACTTGTTTATCGCTAGTGTTCACTGGGCGATAAATCGGAAATTTTCTAATTTCAATGATTTCGAAATTCTGGCTTCCTGAATACGAGTTTTGGGACAAGACACTTTTTTATGACGACGTGTAACGGAAGATCGTAAAATACACTTATGAATCGTATTATGAATTATACTTTTCTGTATTCTGATAAAACTTTAGGTTTTAGCAAGGAATATAATGATAATCGAGTTAAGTATTTTCACAGTGCTATTGTTGAGAATTGTGGATCTTAATTGTCGAAATAAAAGTAAAGGAACACTAAGGTTACACTTAGAGTTCATATTAAAATAGTTATAGATTTGTTTAATAAACGATTTTCAGGATCTTCGTCGATATACATTTGCACGCGTCTCAGCACTCTCTTTGTCTCACCATCTTCCATACCGTACTGCCAACGAAACAGTTACATTCATCTGTTTTTCGAGATGCCGCGCACACACATACTTCCACACACTCATATTCACATACATTTGTCACTACTACGCCAATCTAGTCTAGCACATAAAATTATACATATCTCAATAGCTATAATATTAGAGTAATATACACTAGTACTATATACTACGATACGTTAAATATAATAAATCAGCAGGAATCCTCAATGTGACTATATTCCATATTCTAAGACATTATCCTTAACATCTTTTTTTCAAAACCACAACACCATATATACACGCGCGTAAGTGCACGCGTAAGTGCTTACATAGTCCTACCTATAAAATTTTACCTCTACATTTATGGTGTTAGGTAAAACTGAAAATACATAAAACGAGATTGAGTAGATTTTTCCTATCGAGCTTCCGCCTCCATTATCTCGTGAACGTTTACGCGAAGGGGGATGGATGACAGGGATGGTATGATCAGATGGAAAGCGGAAAAACAGTGGTTACCGGTCGCGTCACCTGCTCGGTTCCCTCCGCAACAATTGCTGACGCAGATCGGTAATTGAGAGCATCGGCATAATTGCATTTACCGGGCTACCGTCGCGTCGAGCACGTACGAACTGTCCTGCGTCATGGAATACCAATGAACGTGTCCTCGTTACCGGGAATATACGCGGTCCAACCAACGGAACGTAAGTAAAGAGCACCGGCAAGAAGGAAAAACGTAGAGACCGACGAAAGAAAGAGGAAAGTGGTTGAACATATTACGCGACGCAGCACTTTTATCCTCCGTAAATGGCATTACGAAAATCTTCTTCCCGAAGAGAATAAAATTCTACCTAATTCGCGGCACCGGAAACCGGTGAATTTCATTTTGAAACGGTATGAATATCTAACTGGCTTCGACGCTATGTCATTTTAGAATGTAACCTTTGTTCTATCTCTGATCGTGTTTTTTTCCCTAGGTTCGCTGTTCTGCGCGAAAACACGTTTCGGTGGATATATTATTGACCGAGAATTTTGAATCACTTTTCCGATTATTGCTATACCGAATTTTTTGCTAATTCGTGTTCTTAAGTAAGAACTGATATTGCAGACAGTTGGTAGTACTTTCTTTTTCGTCCATGGATTTTTGGCTAAAGAATTTTTTAAGGGAATAGAGTACTAAGCTGTTTCTTTTATCAAAAATCCTCGAGCTCTGTGAAACGCATAGTGATTTCACACTTTTGACCAAGAGTGTATCTTGTTCTTTTGTTTATAAATTGAAGAGTGTGAAACTAAAACACAAAATCTCTCTTTATACCTAATAACAAATTTTAGAAACGATATATCGTGACATTTTGCTCTGAAAGATTTTGAACAAGGTAACTATAACCAAAAAAGAAAAACGAAATATATATAACCGTTTCAAAATGTTACCACGAGTTTCACACCTTCAGGCTAATTCAATTTACCGGAAATTGTTATACATACGTCAGAGTAGGCACAAACGTGCTTTGAAGCATCGCGGGAAACTGAAAACCCACCAAAAAGCAAAATGTTACCGCATCAAAAAACGCTTCCGCGAAAAATCAGCATCGTCAAAGGGTTGGAATCAAAGGGGCAAACACTCGTCGATCGCGTGGAAGTCGTAATATTCTTCAGTCGAGGACATCCTTCCATCCTAGCGATGGTTTGTACGTGTTTGCACGCGGATAGTAACACGTCTACAGTGGCTCGCGAAAATATTTAAAATAATTTGAATATACTTAACATAAGAAACTTTCACGTATATATTGTATACGTGTTATATAATAAAACACCTTGGAATTTAATTAGCGCGGCAGCGAGATACGACTGTCACGATTATTGGTCAAATTTGGAAACAAATTGAAAACGTATATAAAAGCTACAGGATATTTAATTCAGATACATGTTTAGTAAAATATTTATTACACACTACGAACAATTATCTTACATACAAATACAATAAGTGTTAAATATGCTCGCACTCAATATTCAGGCTCGTTGTTATAATAGAAAATAATTGACTGTTTCTTTCAGCCTCGTGATCTCTGTGAAACTAAGCATCTTGTAATTTCTACTATATTTCCAGATTTGTTTCAACTTTTCTCAATATAATCATGATAGTTAAATAGCGCTAATGTTCAAAATGTTTCGTGTAACACTCGTAACATATGTATTCGTACAAGATATTTACTAGTGTTGGAATATTTGCTTGAGCTACCGAACCGATGTTGGTTGTACGTAACCGGTCGACTGGAAATTTTCATTGCCGGATCGAAACATTTTTAAATGAAACACGCGGCCATAGAAATGCCGGACGCGCGTTCAAAATGGGTGGTCAGAGATCGATTCGCGGGAGCGTGTAACCCGCCTAGAGGAGACCAATTAAAATTCCTTTCGAGCTTGCTCTCCACGTCGCGCGATTTTCCTCTCTTCCTTTTGCTCGTTTTTGCGGGTAAACTTCGCTAATTATTTCCGGTGACGGAGACCCGTACGTTTAGTCGCCCTTCCCGTCGTTATTCCGCCGATTCTTTTCCATGACGGATAATCCTGGTAAATGTATGATATCATGTTCAACAAGATTAAACAAAGCGGCTATTTCCAGATAAAGAGGCCAGTTTTAAACAGCTGTTTGGACATAGTTATTGTTTAAGTTGTTTTTAATGAGAATGGAATTTAATCGGTGAAACGAGTTAAAAAAATAAATAATTTTGGATTTTAAAGATTCGAGTAATTTGGTTAAAAGGCAGGTCATCCTTTTTATGTATACGGTCACTCAGAAGTATTGTAGGATAGTTATTATATTTGCTACAAAATTGGAACATAGCTATTACATGTTATAAATGAATTGCGTTGTAATAATTCATTTAATTTTCTATTTTATACGATAAACAGAGTGTTCCGATCTGCAATTAATGTGGATTCTTATCTTAACGCATTATTTGCTTCTCTTTGCTTTACAAGCATCCTTAGAACACTCACTAAAATGACAAACTCCGCCATTAGCATTTCTCCTTATCTTTCTGCAAACATCAGGCAGCAAAGTCAGACGTTAACTCAACTAGCTGCTGAAATCCCTGCGCTTACACGAGCCTTAACCGAAACTTCCTGCACGTTCCCGAAAGCGAACAGTCGAAGTGAGTCTTTGAAAACCCCATTAGCACATTTTCTTGCCTGTGAACAGGTCCCAACTAAATCAGCCTGGCGCGTGACGAAACTACCAAAAACTCTCTGCTAAAGTACGCCTTCTGGATAATTCTATTTTCTGTTTGCAGCTAATACACGACCGCCAGATTTATCGTCTTCTATTTCTCATAATCAGCCTTACGTCGTTACGTTTCACCTTGTTTGCCGATTTACCTGTTTCAGCAACTTTGGATGCGAGAAACTTTTGCCTCGTGTTTTCTTTCGTAGCCGCGCAACAATAGCAGGCAAAATTGCACGTAGGGCTGTCTACGAGGCCATTGGCCGAAAGTTGGTCGTGCAAACTCAGGTGGTGCAGCGCGGTTGGTTAATAAGATTCGCGAGAAGTTCGGCCAAGAAGAGAAGCAAGAAGTATCGATGCAACGAACTCGGTTTACGGGGGTTGGGATTAAGAGCGTGGAAACGTTGAGTGGAAGGGCTCCGCTGTTGGTTAGACAAGTTACGCTTCCGCTTCTGGATTAAGTTATCTTGATGGTAATACGCTATAATTGTATTTGCAGAGAAAACGAAGTTGATGATATATAAAATGAATTTCGGAAGTGTATATATTAATGCAGGAGAAACAGAAAATAAATTGTATAATGTTTGCTGGGTAAAAGCGGTGATCTTAGAAATCCTATCACATTTTGATCAACATTGTAGTATCAATTATTATTGCATTAATACGAATTTAGAACGATTTAATTGTTAGAAGTTTGCAAAATGGTCAAGAAATCGTTTACGTTATGGCAAGGCCACATAATAACAGCTAAAGTATAAAAGGGTTACATTAGGCAGGCATTATATAATTTCTAATTGTGCGTTAAATTTACCAATACTAATACAATTGATATTAAATTTACAATTTCTCGGTGTTTCCTTGATGATCGTTTGAGGATAAATTTTCTACATAAAAATTAGTACCTACATCGCAAGTAATTTATTATTAGAAAGCAACAAACTCTACAATCAGCTGACAATAATCCTTTATATTCTACAAAAAGACTGGACTCATCAGAAACAATCTATTATCAGGAATTGCTAAATCCTTCTAACGACCAATCACTCCCACGTAATCAGGCAATATCTCCTTCTCACAAAATTACTTTCTCTCGATGCCTGGACACAACTAATCGATCCTCTCTCAATCACCCACCAGTCGAATCTCCTCTTTTTTTTCCGGAACGGAATGAAAGACCTCGATGAAACGCTCGCTAGAGACGTTCATCGATCCTGCAGAAGTTTAATCGAGACTCCGGAGACGCGGCTGCTCGAAACTCGGTTCCAGCCATTTCTTGTATTTGTCAAATAACTCCGGGGCCAGATCAAACACACGCTGTCTCGACTCGGTGCTTGTTATTCCGCCGGTGACAAGTCACTTCATCTTGCGCGGAGATCGAGCAACGTCTGAGCGCTTCGTCGCGCGATTAATGGCGAATGGAAATGCAGTCGCGGCCCGTAGCCGATGTAATTCTAACGGCTACGATGCAGTCATTGGGATCCACCGTATTTATTGGATGCAAATCAGCCGGCACGCAGACACGAGAACCTCGAAGCATCTTCAAGCGAGACGATTTCGTGAGACACGTCTGTTAACACGAAACTCGCTGTTGCTCAGCGATCGCTTGGCGTGGTTAACATACGGAGAGGATGAATGAGGCACTGATGAGCTTCGGTAGCGATTCTTAGGACGACGATGATGTTGCGATAATGATTTTAAGTGATTTGGAATAATTGCGTGTCTTAATAAATTCTATGAACCATCGTGTGGTCTGTCTCAATGTCGATTTTCTTCATTGGATTTTCTATATTGACAGTGATTTGATATTTGTTAGAGTGACGTTCTGTACAAATTTTTTACAACAAAATGTTAAAATACGCACAGAGTTACAATGATAGCCATACTAAGTTGTTGATATCAAATCTTTCTTTACATTCAAGGAGAAGATACTTACGATCAAATGTATAGTAGAATAATATTGTTTGACATTTGAGGAAAAAAAGGTTTACTAATAAACTAACAGAAAAGTTTTCGAAAAGATTATTAAGGATTGTTCGATGATTAATTTAAAGAAATTTCGACGTATAGTTGAAACGTAGATTTGAAAGATGAATTTTAACCCCTCGAGGATTATGGCTTATCGGTGAAAGACCTTCTGAACTGTTAAGAATCGATCCATTGTTATGTACAAAGACAACAATCATTCTATAAAAATTACCACTTAATTGAAAAAAGAGAAAGGGAGGAAGAAAAGTAATTTCTATCAAATCTAGAAGACTGGAGAGTTACCACGGTATCTTTGATAGATCTGGTAAAGTGAAAGCCAACAGTAACGAGTCAATAGAATGGGAAATTGACATCGGGTTGAATTCGATCATCGATGTTCAATTAGTCAACCGTAATAAACGTCACCGTAAACGTGAAAGTAATTGAATTTTCACCAGAGGCGAAGATTCTGTTTCGTAACGATTATTACGATGACTCCTTGACGCGAAAGGCAAACCAGTCATTTTTCGGCAGCTGTGTACCACGCTTATCTGAATTCCCATCGCCCTTCAGGCGATCGTGCTGCTCAATGCGATACATTCGACAGTTTTCACTTACAGCGGAGATAATTTATGAACGATGCGTAATAAAATGCGAGGACCGAGGACTCTGGAGACGCAAACATCGTGACAGAAGAATAACGTTTCGTTCAGAAATTCATTAGTTCTTGCATTTTTTATTTTTCAGTATTTGGAAAGAATACAGGAACTTTGTTAAATTCATTTGTAAAGTTATTTTTAGCGATGAAAAGGTTTAGCTTTTTATGACCTTCTTATGGGCTAGAATATTTATATTTAGTCCGTATAAAATTTAAGAGTTTTATTAGTAGTACCATAAAGCTTATTTTTAATAAATGACGCTATTATTCAAAAGATTGGTTATTCGAAATTAACTAAATGAAAATAATTTCTTGACTTTTGATTTACTTACCGTGTATGTGCATTCATTATTCTGAACTTTCATCTTATTTCTTCGTAAATTCGTCAAATATTCAATACTCCCAGGCTTCTGATTAACATTTTCAATATCATCATTGTACCTTTTTTATTATCTTCATTTAACGTGAACTCAGACGTGTTATATAATTTTCTTTCATTAATTCGTTAAATCTCGAATGGAAATTTTTTGCCGTTTACGCGTGTCACGCAACGAAAAATTATGTAACTTACTTAGTTGTAAGCGACACGATCCTTCGAGCTTTCTCCCAGCGATTTATCTCGACGAAAAATCTTATTGTACAATCGATTGTTATCGAATCGCTAACAGTGACATAAAATTCCTTAACCGAGGACAGTGGTACTCGAACTGAGCAAATTGCGCGTCCTGATCATCATAGTTGCATATTTATACGCTTTTAAAATCGCGTCGTTTAGAGATGCATATCTGCTGTTTGGATTTCAAGTTGTCAGTGATGAATACGCTATGTAAACGAGGGTTGTATTATGGAACTCGGTAAACGTGCAAATAGCTGTGCTGTTTGTTTTGTGCACACGTAAGATAATCGATGCGATGACAGACAAGGAATTTTTTAAATGTTTGTTTTATTAAGATTGAGTAACGATATGCAGTACCTATTTTTAGATTCTCAAGTTTCATGGTCTACGATGTGGAAATGCAGAAGAAGTAGCACGTGTTGTATCGGATTTTATTAAAAGCGAAATGAATGAATAGTTGTAATAGAAATTCTTTTTAGGGTGTAACAAATCTTAATGTAACGAGTAATCTTGAAATTTTGGAAATCTAGTACTCTTAAAAAACCTATAAAGCTTAATGAAACTCCAACAATCCGTAAAATCACCAGTTTTCTCGTGGTCCAGTAAAATGTTTGACAAAAGCAAACGACCAAACCAAAGAGACAAAGGAAACGCAAAGTTGAAGCGAAAAGTTCGTTGAGAACTTCCAAATCCACTGCATCTCGCCACTATGTCAATTTCAATGGTAAATATTGTTATTTTTCCATGAAACGCGATTATTATTAATGTACCGCTTACCACTTCTTCGATAAACCATCTCTGAGTAGTACGAGAAGGAACAATTTCTTTGAACAGCGAACACGATTGTCGATTTTGCATCTGTTAAGATGAAAAATCTAATAACTCCATCTCGAGGTTAATAATGATAGAACTGGATCGAAAGAAAATTATGAGTGTTTAACTTATGTACGGATATTTAATGCTGTCGTGTGAAATATTCAATTTTCAATAATTCGTTTAATTTTGTCTGTATGGTATTTAATGTAAAAAGAAATTTGATAATTTAATGGAATTCGGTTGACGTAATAGCTACAGGGGCTCACGAAAGTATCGAAACACTTACCACAAATTTTTTTTATGAATATTTGCATTATATAAAACTTTTGGAAATTTCGTTAACGCTGTGGCAACACACGAATATCGGCATTATAAGACTAAAATTTCAGATCAATCCGAATACGTATATAAAAGGTAAAATACATTTATTGCAAACATACATTTAATGAAAAATTATACTGGCATATAGCTAAAGGTGAACTCGTTAAGTATTTTGAATTATTAATAGTGAACAATAGTTCAAATGCTTTGGTGATCTTTGTCAAGTGTGTACTTTCAATAAATACCTTGAATTAATAAACTCGTATATATATTTCAAGATCTATCTCAAATTGTACGTTGTAAAATTCCTGAATGTTTCGTACGATATGTCCATATAAAGTCTCTAAGATGGTCCAAATACTTTCCTGAACTATCGTAATGGCTAGACGTTTCATTCGTTCAATTTCATAGACATTTTCATACAATTTTTAAGAAATATATCAAGCTACTTATAACACCAAATACAAAATATCATTTAATAAAGAACACCAATAGATTGAAGTTTATCACTCAAGACATACCTTCGATTCGTCATATAACGTCAACAATACAAATCCTTTTAAACCCTCCAACCTCCTCGTGGAAACCTAAGAAAACCCAATAAGACACCAAATTTACATCACAGTATTCACAGATACTCGACTAGCAAAGTGGTTGTACAAACTTTCATCCAATCACACAGATCCGATCTTTTCTGTTGGAACTCGAGTCATCTTTACCCTAAAACTCTTTCCCTCATTGAAACCAACGAAAAACCTTATCTCCTTGGGCGGCAAGAAACGAGCGGCAAATTCACCTAACAGCAGACAGACATCAGCAGGATGGACGAAGGAGTACGTGAGCCGCATTGCGACAATTCGACACGCTCGATAAACAATCGTCTGCGGCCGCTTAAGCGTCCGTTTGATTCCGCCGCGCTCGTTCCCGTCGTCCGCTTTAATTGGCTGCTCGTAATTACCGCTGAAGGGGCCTCTTCCTGCTTGTCCCTCCTGCCTTCCTCCGATTCGCTTCCCTCCGGCGTCTTGTTAGCGCACATCGGTAAACGGTGTCGTCTCGCGACGATTAACGAGACAATGGCGCGCGGCCCCTCGAGGCGCGTCTTGATCCGCGTCTTCCCTTTGGCCCAGACACCGTATCTGTCGCCGCTCGTCCATCCACTACGCTGCACACCAACGGCCAATCTCCGATAGTCTAATCGTCTCCACTCGAGATAACCTTTGTCGATCCTCCGGCCGAATTGCAATCAATCTTCCGCGTGACGTAAGTAAATTGAAATTCACCGTTTAGCACCGAACGAAACCCACCCCCTGAGGAAACGTATCGCGGAAAGACGCTTTGTTACCTTGTTTTCTCAGGTTACAGCGAAAGGATTAAACGATTGGATTGAGTCAAGTGGAGAAGAATGCGGAGAGTTTTACAGAGGTGGCGGAGTTTGTTTTTAGGTAGAGTTTACGTGTGGATGTCATTTTATTTTGAGCTACGTGTTTTTCTTTTTTGGTACAAGTGGCACAAGGAAAATAAATTGCGTTTACGTAATAAATTATGCAGTAGGTAATATGTAGGTATATTTGATCTGTGTAATAGTAAAATAGGTGAAACAATTTCGCTCAAACCTGCTGCGATTGATTGTCGTATCTTTATGTTTTTAATATTGCTCGCATTTTGCAAATAAAAATTAGTGAGGTTTTAGAAAGATTTTTAGCATGTGCATATCAACAAGATTTTTTTCAATCTTTAAGAGAAGCTTAGTTGGTGCATCATTCAATCTCAACGAAACCACCCTATAGAGCTTAATCAACTCTTACGCGAAACAATTAGGAAGATAGTAACTAAGAGTTGGAAAATTCGTTGATTCGTCGAAAGGAAGATCTGACGTTGATGATGCCACTCAAAATAAATTCCACGCCGTTTTGCTTGTCGTTGGTAGTGGAGCCACAATTTGCTCGAGCTCAACCAACGATTATCAGTGCTTTTCACCCGCATCCCTTTCCCCAGCGAGTAACTAGACCAGTTCACCGATACAAGACACAATAATGATGTAACGACGTGGCAAGTGGCCGAGTAGCCCAATAATTTGCCGTTCTCAGCCACTTGGAATTGTGTCGTCGACACTTAGCCCCGTTGCGACGGTGACGACTACCAATCGTACCTTTGGATTCGCAATTTCTCTCTTGAATCGTTTTCTTCAGCGATTTGCATATTGCTGGAATTTTCGGTTTGCATGCAAAATTAATGTATTTAATTTAATTAATCGGTTAATTAACTCCATAGGCAAATGTAGCTTCTCATACTTCGTAAATATACTGGGTCGTATATATTTAAATAATTTTTCGAATATTTATCGACGTCTCTATCGTATTATCGAGTCATTCGTTAAGTTAAATTTACGAGATCTTTTTCTAATAGAAATGAATATTCTTTTTGAAGAAATCCAAAGATGAAATCTCATTTAGGAATAGGGGGAAATTTCAGTTAGGAGGGTTAAATTTTTTTCTGGATTTTACAACACCATAGTAATTAATAAAATTGTTATTTGACTTCGTTCGTGCTTTTACCTTTTTGCTAAAGGAAATAAAAAATCTTGAAAATTTTGAATGATTCTAATTCAATGGCCAGATATTGTAGTTCACTACGTTAATGCAAGAAATTAACGCAAATTATTGTCAGAATTGATACGGTATATTATAGGAACAATTTCAGCTGTTCTTTACAGAAGTTTCAAAGGAATTATCGTTCTCTGCACTGGATGTTATTATCGTAGAAATTTCGCCATTTAGAGAAGCGTTAAATTACATGGTGGCACGAGCTTTTCCATTTATTTCAACGCCGGAGAAATCAATACGACTCGGCAATTGGAATGGCGTAAGTTTGAACGCTGGCGGTTCCTACGTTCGAGTTACAAATAATTTCAATGACGCCTCTATTGGATTGGAACTGCTCAAAAGATACGGCTTAGCGCGTTTTCCGCCTGGTAAATTATTATCAAACGCGGAACGTTATTAAAGTGTCCAGAATATCAAAGAAATGGACGCGCACTATTGACGGAAACTGTTCGATCGATATCGGTAAGTTACATTATTAGCGAACCAGCTTTTGAATCGAAAGCTCAATTTCGTGCTTGAATCGAACTTCTATTACTCTTCTGAAATATAGATTTGGGAAATATCCTCGATTACCGTGGCAAGTAGACACGAAGAACAGTAGCGTCAAGTTCTTGGTCTCTTGACAAATTTTCCAGGAGGTGTAAAAATAATTCTTATTGCTTCGAATTTCTAAACAAGGCTATTATCCATCTTCTAGTAAAGAACATTGATAATCAGTAGGAGATCTAATTTTTCGATAGGCAAATTCGTTTCAGAGATATTGTGAAACAAGATTAAAAAGATTACTTGATTCTAAAAGAGGTTTCACGAAGCTGTTGCAGTAATAACGTAATGTAGAAAATTTCGAATACATTTAATTTCACCATACAAGAGCACGATTAATATTTAATTCCTAACAAATACTGATTTTAATAAGTTCATTCACTGCAAGAAGATAATATGAGTAAGTTCTGGTAAATTCTAAAGAAAATTTATAAAACAGTATTTGTAACATCATTATTTTCTTGTACTTTCCAATGTAGGAAGTTGAATGCTTGACGAGCTTTTGAATTGCTCGTATGTACCTACTTACGCCTGGGTAATTTCGTTGATTTTTAATGAATTCTTTACTGTATAACGTTGTAATAATTTGCTAATAAATGGTAACAAGTGATAAGTAGTAAAAAAAAAAACAATAAAAAAGTATCACTCGAAGGAAAAACATAATTTTCAAGAAATAAGGAGCTCAATCTGTCAGGAATCAATTACAGTTACTCGATGAGTTATCGTAAACACGTTCCCCGGAGGAAAACAGGCAAAAACAGGGAACAATCGAATGTTGTGGCCCGTTCTATTAGTTGGAAAAAGTCCATTGACCGGATTGCCTTGGATCGACGTGCACTTAAATTTCAAGCGACGCAGCCGACTGCAATCGGCAGCTCCAAGACGCTAACTTTCTTCGTGAAGTAGACGAAACGCAGTTAACTCCGGAAACGCAAGCACGAGCTAACTGAATTAAGCTCGCTCTCATCCACCCCTCTAACCCTCTCTGTTCTTCGCCGACCCTCTTTCGTCTACGATATATATATATCTTTTGTGGACGTTACGAGCAGACTGTAACGTCGTCCGGAAAATAAAAGCAAGATTACTCGGTCGAATCATCGTCCAGAACTTTATTCCATTCTCCTGCGCGCGTATATTCTTCTTAGACTCGTAAATCAATTTCAGACAGAAAGTTCAGCATCCCTTTTATGGCTCTATGGTTAATGGAAATGGGTAAATAAGCGCAAGTTGGGAGTGGAAGTAACAAGTTTCTATTGGATGGATGAAGTATTTGGCGAGAGATTAGAGATTGAATTAATATTGGCGATTGAAATCGAGAGAGAGAATAGATTTTGTAAAATTTCAGGGTTTAGCGAAGGAAGATGTTTGTAAGATAAAATAGATAAATACGAGTAGCGTTTGTATAATATGTTTTAGAAATTTAAACACCATTTCAAGTAACTCTAGATCTAAAAATGATAAATAGGAAAATATTTGTGGAATTCAACGAGCTTTGATTCCCTTGAAATCCATTAGTAAGTTGTGAGTTATATTATGTTCTTCGAATTATTTCTGGGAAGGGAGTTTAACTTGCATCTTTCGCGGAGTGAGTTGTAAGCAGTTTAAAACGAAGTGATCTGTTATTAGTAATAAGATATATTTTTCACGCTATGACATTCTTCTCACAAGAGTTATGAATTTTTGCTGCTATTTTTATGATTACTAATATTTATGACAATTCATTAAAATATGAATTTCCATTCCATTAAAATGTCGTTTCTCAAAGAACTTCAGATTAAAGGAAAGTGCAGAATTAATTTCACAAATCTCTGAATCTGCATCCACAAAAATGCAACCCTACTAACTATTAGAAAATTTGTATAACGAAGGTAACTCTCATGAAATTACGTTTAATATAAAATTACGATATACGTAACACGTATCGTTTCCAGCAAACTTGTTCAACATCCTCGTAAGAACAACCATCTCTTGACCTACTTCCGGTAGTTTTAACATTCGTATACCAAAATTATTTAGCAAGCATTAAGCGTGTTGAAGATAGCAAAAATAACGCGACTGTTTTAGCGGTAGGTTAATTAAGAAGGCTGACGGGTTCCTTTCGCTCGGTTTTCCTTTTTGCCTGGTTCGACGAGAGTTCCTCGAAAGACGGAGTTTCGTGGCTTCTCCGACCGCGAGGCCGACGGAAAACCGGTTGTAATGAGGGACAAGAAGACCGCGTTCGCCGCCTAACGTCCCTGCTAATTACGAATTCGCGATGCGCCGGCAACTTCGAGATCTTCATTAAGGAAGAGCTCACGCGAGGCCGAGCTGTTCAGGATCCGTGAAAACGTACTTGGGATCGTCGACTTGAATACTTCTCTCTCTTTCCCCCTTTCTCCTTCCTTGTCTTTTGAGCTGCTGAGATCTGGTGAATGGCGTGTCGTTTGACGTAGTTCCCGCTGTTTGAACGTCGAACGTTCGAACGAATCCTACGTAATAACGCGTGAATGTTATGTAATACGAAAGCCGTACGATATTGATTTTGTATACGGGGGTAAGAGAAATGTGAGTACCTATGTGTGAACGATAAGTATGATTGATAGTATGAATGTAAAATAGGCGAAGGGAGGAATGGTAAGTGACTGATAAATTGTGGGTATTTAGGAAAATTCTATCCTGGCTGTTTCATGAAACACATAAAATTTCAAGAATTATATGTTCCATTTGTACTCTCACGATTTATCATTTCAATCATTTAACGACGATTTTTCGCAGATTTCAAAAGGTTTTAATTATAATTATCAATTTGTGGGATACTTAACCTAGCAATAAATCAGCCAATACAGTTCCTGCTCTATCTTTGTTATCTCTAAAAGCATTCCAACACGTACGTGTATCCAGCGATATCTCTTACATTCATGAGATGTTGCCACTAACTAAATTACCTTGCGCTCGGAGCCTCAGATGCAAACGGAACATCTATTTCTAATACCGTCTAAACCGCTAGCACCTTGCACCTCTGGTTTACAGTCGAACAGTCAACGGATACAAATCGATCGAATTTATTCTCGATCCCACCACTGAGATATACATATAGGCGATAAGAAAAACTCGATGTATTAACGCTTTGACGAAACGCTTTTTGACACAGTTGGAATAAATTACTTGTGAAATAATAACAAGTAAATAAATCAATAATACACGTATATGTGATATTAATATAAGCAAGATATTAAATTTCTTTAATATACAGAGTTTTGTAGTTTAATAGCCAAATTTTGTGTCGATGTATTCTACAGCTATAATTACATAACATAACAGAGAATGTTGTATGTACAAACATAGATGGTTAAAAGTTTGAATAATCTAAAATAGATAATGTAACAATAATAATGGAAGCTTTTTTAATATACCTTTAAATTCTCGTATCAGTGTCTTGATTAATTTAAAAAAATATACCCAATTTAGGAAAGGTCATTATTCATAGTAAGAGCAACTTGTCGATAAAGCATTAATACCTTTGAAGAAAATTAAATACGAGACGGAAGGAAAGTTCATAAATAACGAGATGTTCGAAAGAGTTATAAGTCCGTATCTCACGATCAGTATCGTAGAAGGAAGTTACAGAATTTTAATTTTCAAAAATCGACTTCAATCGAGTGGGTAGGTGGAACATCTCTGACTATAAATTTACCAATGCCATCCCGACCAGAATTTACTGCGTTTGATACATTGGTTATTGCATCGATCTATTTGAAAAGTTCTCAAGAAATTTACAAGATAGCTAGAGCAACCCAGAAAATATCTTGCAATGATTTCTGAATAGATTTCTTCATAGTTTGAGTTATACTTTTGAACTCGAGCCAGTTATCGATCATTTTTAATATTTTAGTCAATATGTGTTGATTTTATTTTGATCTTCGTCAATTTATTTTGGATTTCGTAATATCTTACCCGTTACCCGTAATATCGTTACCCGTTTTCTGTTAAAATATTTAGTATAATCAACGTGTCAAATTTACAAAAAGAAATAAAAAAAAATTAAAATTTCGTAAATCAGGAAATACAGAAGGAAACCTAATTATTATTAAATAACTTCAAACAATTATGAGAAATTAAAAAGTTCATCGGTAAATGGTGTTAATGATCGAATAAATAAATTTAATGGTACACACTTGAGCCAGAAAAATGGACAGTATAATTATTTGGTTAGCAGAATTTGTACGACTTTAGGAAAATACATACATCTTGTCAGGAATGTGGCTTCGTGATTTTAGGATCGGCGCAAGCATTGGGGCACAAAGGCGCGGCAAACATTCGTGTTGACAAGCATCATGAATTAGGCCTACAATTACAGCCGTAATTCCTCCTTGGTGGTTGCGCTATGTTGACTCCTCTTCAAAGATTCCGTCTAATCGCGTTCCTATTACAAGCTGCTGTCATTTTTAAACGAAGAACCAGAGAAAAAATTTTGAACGAGAAAAGAAGAATAAATATATCAAATATTTTATTTGTATAATACACTATGTGGTTTGCAAATATAGCCGCAAATTAATAATTTGCATTATTACACGAGGATTTGGGACTCGTTAACTTGAGATCTAATGAGAGTGTTTCACAATTAGGGGAATTTTATACTTATACTTATTGATCGTGGTACGTTTTGAATATAGCAACAAAATAAAATATCAATATCGCTGGAATAATTACAATTCTGAGAGCGAAATATGTGTACCGGCGCCATATCTGTGAACGCAAACAATTGCAAGCTCGTTGCAATTGCAATGTAACACGCAAACAATCGTGTGGAAATCTTCATTGTTGCCACGTCATGGTTTCCAACGACATGGAAGCTCGGAGCATCTTCGTTCTAGTAAAGAACCGGCCAAGTGTCGATCGAACAATCCTCGAAGATGTCAGACAAAAGCAGAAACTGCGAGAGCTCTGATGATCTCGTGAAACCATGTTGCAGGCTTGGTTCTTTTGGTGTTGAACTTTTTACGTCGGAATATTTTCCCTAACAAAAGTGACGTTTGATATACGATTCTACTTGTTCTCGGTTTTTCTATGATTTATTGTTATCTGATGATCTATTTGTGATATCTAATTATCATGAAAACAACGTACGTTTCCCAAAGAAATTGATAGAAGCTTCCTACCTTAACCTTTGTGAATTATATCAAACTAAAAGTTACAATTACGATCACGATCATTTTATTACAAATATATTCGTCAATGTAAAGAACAATTGAATCATCACCAGATTCTATTTCTTAGTTCTACATACGTAATGATTCGTCTCCTATGGAAACAATAAATTTTCATCAGAATTTCACTTCAAATGTAAAATTACGATCTCCTACAATCTTCTACATGTTCGACAATATGTATTACATATTTCCCATAGGAGCTTCCAACTCTAGATTCGGAATACTGTATCATGATGAAAGTTCCAATCATTTCCACAATCGCTTCGCTTCAAATTCATCTATCGATCTGAAAAGCCGAAAAAATCTTCCTCACTCTCAAACATACAGCAAATCCTGAAACACTTGTCCCGAAAATTCGCAACGATCCCCTTTAGCATACCGAAAATCATCCAATCAACTTCTATCATCCCATAACCTGGAAAACATCAAAGTGGCCCGTTCAATGGATGCGAACATTCTCGGCGGAGCGTTCTCGAAACAGGACCATGACCATCCCTCGTTCCTGGCCGGTGACGTCACAACCTGATCCCGGGAGTTTCCTCGCAGCGGAACGAGAGAGCGAGCCGGAGAGCAAGCAAAGCATTTGGCAGACAGAGATGGGACTCGTAAACTGGGCCGCCGGTAGTGCAACCGAGACATCACCAGGGAACGAGGTGAAGAGGGAGAAGGAGAGTGAATCTGCGCGCGCGAGTTATGGGAAAGTAGGGGTAGTTTAGCTGGAACGGCCCGGGCATGCATCTCTTCGCACCCCGTCACCCCCGTATTGCCACACGCACAGCAGCCAGCCACTTTTCATCGGTGTCCGTGCTGGGATTTGCGCCGCCGTTGCTAGGCTACCGCGCAGTGACGTCATCGACTGACGTCATCGCTGCATCCCACTATCAATCGTTCAATTGTGTGGGGAGGGGTAGTATATAAAGGGCTGACGCTAGTTTGCAAAGCGTAGTCCGCGTTCCGACGCGTTTAGGTTGTTTTAGGATAGGGCTGATGGGAGATGTTTGTGGATGATGAGATCACTCTGGTATATGATAGGGGTGATTGTTATAGGGATTGGTAGCTGCAGAGAATAGAATAATGGATTAGCAATGATACAGAGGTCAATGAAGATGGTGAACGATTTGGAAGATTTTCAGAGGAATGAGAGATTTAATTTTAGATTATGTTGATTAGTTATTAAAGAGTATGATTAGCGAAGAATGAAATAAAAATTTGTTTCTTCTTTTAAATTAAAGAAGCTCTTTTACTTAGGGATTTTATTGATGTTTAACGATTAATTATTCAAAAATCTGATTGACAGGAAGGAGATAGGAAATTTTGTAAAGAGACTATTTCTTCAAATTATAATGATTAATAATAAAGACCGTAGATAACAATCTCTGTATATAGAATTTATAAAGTATTATTGTTATTTAGAATTTACAAGTACAGTCCTGTGAAAACCCAAATTTTAGTTTTCGTATGTCTAAAAAATTCTTTACGCTAAATACAGTCGTATTTTTCTGTATAAAGAAGTAGCAACACTAGGCTAGCGTCGTTATAAGATAAAAGATCAATAAATATCGCCGTAAATAACGGGACGAGCTCATCAATCAATTTATCGATCCTGCCTCGTTTTACTTTGCAAACCCTCCATCATCCACGTTCGGTATCGCTATTTTTATTCGAAAATCACCGCTGGTAGCACTCGTAAAGCTCACGAGTACCACGCTACCGTTTGATACTTTTAATAGAAAAGTGGAGCGTCGCTTTCAGCTTCTTACCTGACCCTCCACCCTCCGGGGGCACAGAGTCGCATTAAAATTTATACGGGTCTTGTGGAAAATCTGCGCTATCAGCGTTATCCGATTAACAACCGGTGTAAGCAGCGAATAAGCACTTCTGTATTTTTAAACGTTTGCTCTTTCGTAAAAGTAGTGAATCTTGTGTAGTTCCACCAGTAGTGGATCGCGACCTCTAACCTTTGTGTAAGGGTGGCGGACCACTCCCTCGAGCGATGCTGAACCGACCATCGATCATTAATTCCTACTCGATTTCTTTTCCTTGTGCATTGTTGCGCGGCTAGAACAATGCTTGTATCGAACTGTATTCAATAACGGAACGCTTAAATTTATCGGCGCTTGTTGTAGCTAGAAAGGGGCCAAGGTTGAACCTTTTGTCGTTGTTCAGCGGGGAAAAATGCTCCCTCTTCTTTGAGGGTTGTTCGGTAATCCATTGTAATAACTGCTGGGGAATTGAGGAAGTGGTTACGTTGCTTTCAAGTGTTTAATTGACTGAGGAAAGTGTGTGTCACTAAGTGATTGGATTGGTTATATGTGTACATGGTCACGTTTTCCAATTTTCAGGTGAAACAGTAGGGTTTGTTGAAATTGATGACGTGATAAATGAGAAGACTTAAGCACATGTAAATTTGATTCTGTAATAGAAGTAATTGTTTATAAGAATTGTTATCGAAGAGTTAATAAAGTACGTTGAGTAAGTATATAAAAGTTGATTAATTAATTAAAAAAGTCTTTTTTATATGTCTGTGTTATGTAATTATAATTAGTTTGTTCATACGTGTATCTGTATTTCATCAAGATCATCAATAAATCAAGAACCAAAAACTAAAATTGCATTTGAAAGGCATACATGAAATATGAATATCACCCCTCTACACGAAAATCTTGCAACTCAAATTTTATCGAGTGAAACTCAACTCATTTGTTCAAATCATCTCTTCCTAACGTATTTCCAGATGTATCTAATACTCTATCAATGTTATTGTACTCCATAAAGACTGTTCGCAGTCGATATTGGGGTTTAAGCACCCTTTTCAGTTTCCTCGCGTAGCTTCATCGCTACTGTCAAAACATTAAAAGACATGACATCCCCTTTGGCCGAGAATTTCGTGCAAATACCTCGGAGTCCATTCTCCGAGCCAAATCCTAAACCTACCCCTCTATAATCGACAGATCAAGTCATTCGAAAGATCGACTCGTTTTAGGGGGTGAAACCGTTTACCAGATATTTCGTGTGAACGATTATCGCGGTTAATCCTGCATTATGGTGTTGCCTGTCAGGGTTCCCCGGCCCTTTCAACGTATTCCAACCCCTTCGTCAAGCCTTTTCACAGCCACATCCCCCGTACCCGTATATTGTATACGTTGGAGGGTGATTCGAGGAAGGCCAATAGCTCGAAGACAGGTTGTGAGATAATCATATCCAACAGTATAATGGGGCTGTTTGATTCTGTTAGGCTTAGGGTTGAGGATGTTTTGTGGATGTTGTTACATTGTGGATGTACATTGATGCAATCGACTTTGTAATTTTCGTTTATCAGGCGGTCTTCTTTCATTGCATACATTTTGATTCTGTATCAGGGTACATCTCCCCACTTCCTCGCTTCAGCTTGCACATTTTCTGCGTCTGGGTACATGTTGCCACTTTCAGTGTATGTTTTCTGTGTTACGGTTATTTACATCTTCTCGCTCTTAATATGTGTCCCTGTACATATGTTTTCGTTGTCTAGTATTGAAAGATTAGAATTTTTTTATCTTAATGTCACAAGTTAACGTAGAGTTCAAATCATTCAGGCAATTTTAGGATATTGATACGTCTAGGCAAAAATCACTAAGGCAATCTGTTTTATTAAATCCGTTCAGGCTTTTTCATCTTCCTAACACAAATATCTTAATGATATTCGCAGTTGTTGTTTTTTTCTATATATACATATATATGAATCATTTGTTATTACACTAAAATTGTACTACAGAATTAATCAAATAAGTAACCATCATGCGTTCACAATATTTCATTCACTTGTATTTGACTAATAAAGAAGTGCAAATAGTAAAATAGGTTTTTAAAATTCCCTGACTTTGTGACACATAAGTTGGCGATTTTAGAAAACGTCTTATTAAATTAGGAAGAATCGTGCATTTGAGGGTTGTGCATTGAACTGAACCTTCAAACCCACGTAGGAGAATCTTTATCAACACCAGAACACCACATCGTTGGTCGAAAATATCGAGCGTGGCTCCTGAATCAGCTCCGGTACATGTGGGTTAGCTCGTCAGAGCGATTCCCAATCTAGGTTATTGCTGTTGCAATCGGCGCGACTGTTGCGGCTCGCCAATTATCGGCTCTCTCGTTTATTTCTGTCTCTGTTCCGCCGTTTCGTCAACGGATTTTCTCGTTGTTGGGCTCGCTTTGGAAGCGAGCCGCGAAGTTGGCCGAGCAGTGCTCGATTTTCCCTAGTCGCGGCCAGAAACGAAACCGCGGACCAGGCCACATCCGTTTGCTATTACGTGCTTCTCGTTATGTTTTAGTTAACGCCACCCCTGTTCATATCTCTTCACCTCCTTTTCTTTACCACCACCAGCTTCGCGACCAGGAAAACGGAAACCGTGTTCCAAAGCTTGGATCAAGATTTTGTCTTCTTGCTTTCAAATAGTTTTGAGTCGTTTCATCTGATTTGTTAAGTATTTCGGATACGTTGATTGAAGACTTCGATAGATCTTTTGAATATGGAAAAAAACAGTTTGTGTAATTCAGTGCATATCGGCGAAATTGGAATAGGGGTACTTTGTCGAGTCGTTTAATTATTCTCCGTTGTCAAGTTTCAATATGGTGTTAAATTGTATGTCCTTATCTTCTAAACTTGATCGATTCTTGATTCGAGATTGACACAATAATAAAAGATGAATATAATCAAATTTACAAGATTCTTCCATTGAAAGTAAGAATGATAAAATTTCAGCAGGTCAAGCATTTGACAGTTGTTAACTTAATTCGCAAATAGCAAAGTTGCTTGTTAGAATTATGCAGGTCGAATAAAGAACGAATGTAGGTTAAGCAGCATTTTGATATACCTAGTTGTGATTTTATTATTACATATAACTGTCTCGCAACTCTATTTTCTCTTTTCTAAAAATATCTTAATAAATAATAATTTCTATAATACAATACAATTCATCGTTATCCTTGCAAAGACGTATTCAAATTATAGATAATGTAATAAGCGCAATAATCCTTAAAATAATTATGTTCAGAACTCAAGGAAGCCACTGTGAACAACACAAGCACCTAGTATAATCGACCATCTCGCGTAAACTTGCTGGCGAGCAACGTCGTTTAGGTTTGCCAAGCGCACTCGGCGATATTTTAACTTAAATCCAGTTTCCATGGCACAGGGTGAGAGAGGGATGAGGTCAGAACCGTGGGTATCCCCACTTTCGTTGTTTAAGTTACACAGTGTTTCCCGTAGGATCGTGTAATTGGATCCTGGAGCACCTTACCTGGTGAGACACCTGCCGGCATTAATCTCTAAGACCCTTACTCTGAAAGGATCGCGTTAAACTGGTGGGAGAATAATCACCTTAAGAGCTTATAAGTATTTCAACTTAATTACACGTATTTTTCAACAAAAGCTCTGCCTCCGGCTTTCGACTGAAAGAGACTAATTTTGAGCTATGAAAACTCCCTCGCCAATTTCTGCAACGTTTAGTTGCTTCGAAGCCAACGATTAATAAAATTATTATAATTAATAAAAAAACATATTATTTGTACCAAATTTGCTGATCGTATGAATTAACTAAAATTAATATTTTCTGGCTCATATTGGACGACTAAATTATGTAACGTTATGGGTGAAATTTTACAAGCCACAAATTCCAAATTATCAATATTAATAAATATCTGCGTAACACAGTGGCAATAAAACAAATCAAATTTTGCAAATTACAATTTATATTTTATAATATGTCAATTAACACCTATTAATAAACACCTATAAAACATTATATACATAAAATATTATATATGCGATAAATAGAAAATATTAATTATTTCCAAAGAGTACAGACTTCGTTATTAATTAACGTTTACGAGATACGAAATTGGACGAAGGGTCAAACAACCAGGAAATACGTCGAGTTAATCGGTAAGAACTAGGAATCGTAAATTCATCAAACACGTGTCGCGAGAAATAAGGGTCGAGTGAAGGCGAAATAAAACATCTTCTCCGCAGCATTTGTCGGTCGGATGCGTTCGTTGCAGACATTACTGCGACTGAGCGTGTCTATGAGTTTCGGATCTAATTTGCATGTTCTAGACGTTGGATCAGGGAGGAATCGCGAACGATGCAGTTTCTACGACATTCATGAAACACTGATACGCGATGGGTGTCTGATTTGAGTTCGACTGATATTTGTGTTAGTATGACGGCTGTGAGTGAATCATTGGGGAATTATTTGGAAATTTTCTGAATGATAGTTATAGAAACTGAGTTGTAGAAACTGAATTTCTAGATAGCGTAGCTTAATTTTTTAACTTGATTTGGATACTGTAACTTGATTTTTTTAATTAGTTTCTGGAAAGGAGGAATAAAGATTTTAATAACAAGTAATTTCGGCTTTTCATTGGTCTGTGTTCTTAGAAGATCAATTTAGAAATGAATTAATAACATCGTTTTGTTAGTTGCTTTTCTGTCAGTAGTTTTAAATAGAAACTTGAACTGTATACGTATAAGTTGGTGTTAGAAATGGTTTTGTAAAGTCCAGTGTTTTTCATGGAAAGTTTGTTTCATATATATACTATAAGTAGATTTGACGAACATTAATAATTTTCGTTTTATATTAAGAGATCTCATAGAGTTCGAGTTTGTAGAAATAACTATGGCATTATTAATGAACTTTAGCATAAAAATTTCGAAGACTTCACCGAGCTGTACTTATTGACTTATACTACTGAAAATATTTAATATTCTCTTACAACTAATATTTCTGTTACAAATATTCTTTTACTGAAAATACGCTGGATAACGTCATAAGAGTAAAAAATTTATTGAACGAAATACACAAACAACGAAGAAAGTCTAAGCAACCGAAATGGTTGATCTATACTACTGAAAATCATTCCATAAATACCTAGCTCGAGGAAAGTGTTAAAATAAAAAGATTCTTGTATCATCCTTATGAAACGCACTTCACAGTCTTAAAAAGGAGCATCTATATCAGTGTTAATGTAGGCAACGCGACTGAATAAAGCGGGAAAAGGCTTTACTCCAGCAGTGCTTTGCAAACACGTTTAAAGTGTTTCGCGCGGTGCACTTGTGTAAACATGAAGAAATCGTTTCTTCCATCTAACAAACGACCATTTGCATTGACTCTGGATGCAATGGCGGCTGAGTGCATAGCGGAAGACTTGGATTTCATTTGCATATCTTCTGTGAGAAGACGTGTTTCAAGTCACTTCTGCTTGCACGAGCTTGGAAACGTGACTGCGGATGTTTATTATGTTAAACATCCCCATCGCGCCTTGATTACGAACCGTGAAACAATATTCTCTGTATCTCTCTCCGTATTCTTAACATTCCTAGAGAAATATTTGTTAAATATTTTAAAACACTGATGAAACGTCTAAGGAAAGATGACGGTGGCAAAGTGGAAGCAATACTTATGATTAAGAAATTTCTCGCTAATTAAAATATCCTATTTACCGTTTCAAAACTAAAGAAAACTAAAATTCTAGTTTTTTTTACTTGCATGATCCTTGTCTTTTTCCATTCAACGTAAAACGTTTAAAACTCCTATTCTTTATTTCATAATAGTCTTTACAGTATAATCTTTCTTAAAAAACAGAGAAACGAGCTTCAAATATTTCAATGACAAATTGCACATTGTAACTAATGAGTGCAATGTAACATATACCGTATCCTACAAGATCGTAAACGTACAAGCTAGACTGAAATAGACTTACACTTCGACAGCCACTGCACTCATCGATACTTTTACACATAGAAAGTCGACTTATAAATGTTGCAATCATCGTGCACTGTTGCCAAGATATGCATTCTGATCCGTAGTGACAACTGCATTCGAAATCAAATCTTTAGCGCATTTCCATTCACGGCATAAATGCAACCTGCCTCGTCTGAGCGCGTTTAATCTAATTTGCATGTTTTAGATGTCGCGTAGAATGGAAATTGCAACCGACGACGTATCCACGCTCGTACCCGTTCGTCCGCGAAAGAGCACGCCCGTAAGACAGCGAATAGACACGTGCTCAAATTATTAATTAAAGTTTAACCAAATGCGTCCGCTTTAAATATACGAAACGTCGACAGCCGTGCTGTTCGATGCCACTATGCAAATAAAAGCCGCCTGCGAGCGAGATAACGTGGCAAAACTCTTGGCCAAATTGTAAAACTAAACGCTGCGTCGGATTTTTAACAAGCATTGACTTGAAATCTAAACATATTTACGGCAACCAAAGCTACGAAGCTCTTGGAATAAGAGTTGATATTACAATATGTGGACTAATTATATTGAACAACATTTTCTGAAATCTTCCTGAACGAATGCATTCTTTTATTTTATGTTTAAGTATCGAGGTAAGTCTCCAATCTGCTCCGTGTCGCACAAAATGAGAAAAGTATACTGAACTCCTGAACGGCGTACTTATTAATTTTGGAGAAAATTTATGGACAAACAATTTTTTAAAGTCGAGAAATACACATAGCTATCTCTACTACAGTGGCCTACTAGGACTTGAATCCTACGCGGCATTTGGAACGACAAGGTTTTTTAAGTGGCCCCAATTTGAGATAGTTGAGCTGAGAAAAACAACCCAGAATGGGAAAAAATAACATATTCGTTCTTCCATCACTAATCGATTCAATGCCTCATCGCTAAATGGGAGCTATAAAAATAGAGGAGGATAAATAAATTGCTGACAGAAATTTAAAGGGATTTTTATTTTTTTTTTTTTTATTTTAAATAACGTTTATTAGACCAAGATACATTTTAATACATTTGGGTATTCACAATAAACTATGAAAGAGATTTAAAGGGATGATCATTATGACATGAAACGTATATTAACCAATTTTGTACTTTATTTGGTGTAATTATTTCATTAATTGTTCTAAAACGTTCAATCTTGACTTAACATAAAATTGAAATAATTATTTAAAGTGATATTATTAGTTTTGTTTTTTAAGATACAAATTTAATAAGTAATATAATACAAATTTTGTTTAAAGAAATATTTTATCATTAACTGATTTAATAATTTCTCTTGTCCGATATGATTACTTCATACAGTTTAGTTATAGAATTTTTTAATTTTTCAAATAAGATTGTCGCCTTCCATTTTACGTTGAATTTCACACAAGACATTCGTTTAGACATCCATTGTATTGTCTCTCATGCGCAAAACAATTTCAAATACTATCCAACATCTTCTCGCATAATCTATTATGTTATATTATAGACGATCAATTTAAGCGAACCATGTAGCAGATCGTTCTTCAAAATTCTACATAATCAAATGGGTACCTCGTCAGCTTAAAGCAGCTTCACGAGAATTTGCTGGACGATAAACGATCCCTCTGATGTTTCGGTTCAACGTAAAAGTAATTAACGTGCGTTTTAATGACGTCGTCGGGCTGAGCCGTGGCGTTTTCGGGGCAAAGCATCGTGGCGTTGGGACGCCACGCAGCCGAAACAAGATTATCACACAAAGTGCTGCCACGTGCAGCCCCTTTCCAGCCATGGTTTATCGATGCCAGAACTTCTTTCTTCGCCACTTTTCTATACACTGCACTTTAACCTTTTAACAGTAAATGGCCGCTGCATACTATCTATTCTTGCTTGTTATATTTAGGTGGCCAGCAAAGTGAACTGCTAATACTATTTGGTGCACGAATAATGTATACGTATGATCCTTCTTGACGTGTTAAATTTTAACGGTTAAGGTATTAGATAATGGTATTCCTTGAGAATTCCTTTCTTTGCAAATAAATTTAATACTTTGAATTAATTATACATCTAATCGTACACACAAATCACTTCGAAGTAAGCATATAATCTACAAAGTGTTTAATAACTTATTATGTGAGAGGTCAGTGAATTATTAAACAGTCCAACTTGTTAAGTATCATTAAATCTAATTACTGGATAGCATACTAAATATACCATGGTCGAATTTATTAGCGTTGTAATTGGGAAAAATCAAATTGGGATCAATACGTTATAATAGAGTATGAATATAGAATTTCCATTTATCGATTTTAATTATAAAATGTATAATAATCAACAATGAACATCATCGAAATAGGATTCCTCTTCATACACTTTTTGCCTAACGATCTACTTGCTAAATACTAGTAAATAATTGTAACCAGATCCATGAACGTAGTCATGTAAGATTGTACAAAAATACACAAAGAGATTAATTTACAGAAGAGTTACGGAGAATAGCTCACGTTTATTTATACATTAATTTCCACAAAGAATTCTTTATTTCTCAATTAGCTTATCCTCATAACAACTCAATCTTGAATCTCGTCAGTTTTAAGATCAAAAATAAAATGTCTGAATCGGCTACAGAGCACGTGACCGAACTCCTTGAATTTATTATTTGCATTCGCAGAATCGATTCGATGCAATAGAGCACATTGTAACTGACACATTTCATGAGCTTCGAAACGAGGGTTGACGGTTCTGCAATAACGCTTCGAAGGTTGCGAAGAAAAGGATGATTTCCATGGCTATCAGCATAGAGATGTTCCCCTCCTTTTCTGAGACTGTCACTCGCAGATGGAATTGCTTTATATTAATCCATGGCGAGGCCTACGAATGATCGATGAGGACAAGTATGGAACTATTCTTGGGTAGAAAGTTTTCTTCATCTCCCGCTTGCGATTTCCTTCAGTTTTTCCTCGAGAGACGTGCACGAGGAAAAAGTTACTTGGTTCGGACATCAGGAAAGTAAGCTGAGGTTGGTTAATAAATTATCGAGAAACGAACAATCGGAAATGACGTGGCGTTTAACGCTTCTAAGAAAAGGAAATTTTCATAGGAATATTCTAAAGATTATTTTTAATCGCGCAGAAGTCACAATTCACATGCCAGTTACATTCAAAATCTTTCGATAAACATTTTTATACAGGCATGGATGTAATTATTAGAAATCATATACAAATCGATGTAAAATTATGAGTAAGTATTTTGTTGCAAATACACTTTCTATTTACATTTAATAAGAAAATGTGATTTATGGAGGAAAATATTTTTAACAAATTTTAAAGTTTATCCACTTATACATTCCAAGAAATCGAATAAATTCAAGTGGCTCAATAGCAGAATAACTAAGAGAGATACAAAAATTATTTACGCTTGTATTCTATAATGGATTTTACAATACGTATCTCTGTTGCTCAAGTAAACAAGAAGAAAGTTTTCGCGGAAGATTCGCAGGGTTTGCTATGACCATAAAGTTTCAAGAAAACGTTATCCTGGTTCTGCCTTTGGAAAGGATATCCTGTCTCCATGCAAAGTTCTACCCTTATCGTATAATAACTCGGTATTTTCTGCATTGTATTTCCAAGGGGGTAGACAAATTCTGGAAATCGTAGAGGGACGCGTTCTTCGTTGCTCTTGCCCTTTTCAGAACATTCATGAACACAATGATTTCCCAGTTTGGGACAATGGTATTTGAATAACGTTCGAATTGTAAAGTGGATCGATCTTTCTTCCCTTTTATGATCCATGCAAAGTATGGCGTTTAGCAAGTATTATTAGACTTCCGAATGTATAACCAAATTCGCAGGATCTGTAATATTTTCCAGATGCTCTTTCTTATATGCCTCGAACAATTTAAAGTTCTCATACGAAAATCACAGGATTTCATGTTTTACAAGGAGGCAACTTTTACATTCACTACGTTTTGAAAAGTTAGCTGGTGCAGTCATTTTCAAAAGATATTCGTAACTTGACTATAATCTTCATAATAGATAAACATTTTTACTAATGAATTTCTATTGCGATTGTTCGTAATTCGAATCCTCGATATTTCCGAGCTATTTAAATCCAGAAACCCTGACCTACCAAGACCTCAACCTCTCCAAAGCATCACAAATTACCTTCGGAAGATCTCCAGCGACCCATCGTACTCCATCAGTTCTCACAAATGATTCTACCACACTCAACCCCTTTTTTCTGCTACAATTTCCCAATATTTCCATCGGGATGAATTCTACCAAGGTTTCAGAGCTCCGATACCTTCGATCATCCCCAAACCAAGGCCACTGGAAATATCGAATCTTCACCCCTCCACGTTCTTTATCCTCGTTCGATTCTTCCTCCATGCGTTTCCGCAAAAATTCCACGATGTCGTAGCTCGAGAGCAAGCGATTCGTCGTAGAGAGTAGAACATGACTTATCAGCCGGCTGAATCACGGCGGGGATGGCTCAGCTTTTTTCTATTTCTCCAGCGTGGATCTGGTGGAAATGGCGAGGCCATCAAGCAGCAGGGGAGAGGACGACAGGGAAATCAACGCAGATTCGCCTCTGGTTACGCGTTTATCGCGCGTCCCAGCTTTTAGCCTGCTTCATCCCGTTTTTATTCGATGGCGCGCGTAGACGATGCCTCCGTGTATCTAAGGACGCTTCGATAGGATGGTTTACCGGCTACCGACCGTATAAATCCAGTCCCACTTTCGATGCTCGTCCAACGAATGATGTCGTAAACGTGTCACTGACCGCGATGCCGTACCACGTTCAACAACTATTTATCGTGCCTGTGGGGCGAGAATGTTTTTCAACGTCACATTAGAAGATCGTTCGGTTCTTCCGTAGGGATGCATCAGGGTTTTTAGTGGCCGTTTTGCTGCTACTTTTGAAAGCAGGAGGGGGAAGATTAGATGGGTTCTATGGAGATTGGCGAGATTGTTGGGCAAATTGCGATTGGTAATTTGCAAGACAAAGGGAAATTTTAGCAGAGATTCTTTGTAAAAATCATTTTCGGTTAGATAATTGGTAGATTTGATTTATGATATTTTATATTGACCCTCGTACGAAGTTGATATTTCCCGAATGTTATTTGATTTATCCATTACTCTATTATTGTAATACCAACACTAATAAATACAGTATCTTCTTTAGTGTATCATTGTAATGGTATTAATTTGTGTACGTGTAACAATTGCTGACTCGTAATTTTCTCATCGAAAGATTTCTGTGCTAAAATGATACTAATCGTGAGGTATTCTTTCAAAATTTAGCAGTTAGTGAAATATCGTTTTTACGTTGCACGGATATTCAGTTTTTATATATTGCAACGTCATCGAATAGAAAAAAAGAATTCTATAATTCGCAGTCGTCTGCAATTTTTACATTGAAATTCTTTATTAAAATAATATAATAATGTAATTGTATCGCAATAAATGAATACTAAATCTTAAACTTCTTTGATTTTACAAAGTGCTTAAAGCACATAAAGAAGCATCTTCTAAATATGTATATATCATGCGTTGCAGGAAAGAGAACGAGCCTACGGAATGCGAGTGTGATTGATCATTTCGTATAAACTCAACGCAATTGTAAAGGTAGGTACACGTATTGGAAGTGTCACATATATAAACAAAATAATGAACAATACAGAGCAGTACTTCCCTTGCTCCTGTATCGTCCCCCCAATTTTCTTTCTAGCAACGCGCAATACAAAGATTCTGAACGTTTCAATATTAAACTTAAGTCTAGGCCATTAGAATTATAAATGAATTAGAGAAACAAATCTAGAATCGAGGCCATTGGGTAAGTTAAATAAAGTTATATCGTAGCATTTTGTTATTTTGCTGTCCTCAATCCATCTCTCCAATACTCTTCGTGTATCAAAAAACAAACTGTACAACTTCCAACTTTCCAAGTTGGAGCCAACTCGAATCTGGAATCCGTCTAAATATAAGTATCATTATTCTTCGAGTTTCAATAAAATGTATTTGTTCGAAACGCGTGAAATTTATTTGAATACCATCATATATCATTGCAGAATTAAGGAATCGTTATGCATCAATCCTGATCGCTTACAGATCTACTAAATCAAACCTAAAGTTTCCGTAAAACGTCACTGTCCTTTAGACAAAATTCATCTTTTTCGGAAACTCGAAGATTTGAATAATACGATGCATCGTTTAAGATGAAATCATCTGCGATCGTTTAGAAGCCGATCAAGGTGAATTTAAATTATTATCCTGCCAGCTCTAATAAGATTTATGCCCGTGGAAAACCTGTAACTCTAATTTGCATACAACGATACATCATACAAAATTAAATCGTCTCTACACACCAACACAAATCGTTTACAAGAGAAGAGGGCAAAAACACGGGAAGACGAGTGTATAAAAGCGTGAACGGCGACGTCGTAACGCGTTTTTGCTAATTCGTAGCTCGCCGGGAACGCGAGTCGTCTCATTATCCTGGACGGTTTTGCGTTAAGTGGCAAAAAAGTCGGACACGCGCGAGAGATTTGATCGATGAACGCTCGGTTACGTTCCATTATCGCGATGCAGAAGGGACAAGTTAGGAAGAGAAGGAGAGGAGATCGCGAACGATATTACGTCATTACGAGGCGCCGGTTCCACGTTTCCTGCTTTTTGCTTCATTCCCGCCGTTTGTTTTTCGTCCTCTTTGTAGCCGCGATTTTCTTTCGCCAACCGGTCGCCTATTATTCGCCAGCCGATCGTGATTTCACGCCGTACACGTAACATCCACCGTCACGTTGTTTTATTTGAAACGATCTTCCTAATCGATTTCTCTGATACTATCTTTCTCTCGCTGTTTGTTCGAAGTTCTTAAAAGATTAAATTCAAATTCAACAAAACATATGAAAATTGAAAAATTTCAACACAAAATTTACTACAAATAAAAAAGGAAGCTATAAGGCAATAAAACGTACAAAATTTCAATATAATAAAATGAATATATACAAATTTCAATATACTTGAATTTTCTGAAAATATTATCTACACTATGAGAATAAAATATAAAAATTAATCAACGATATAGATAAAATCTTCAATATTTTTGTACTTTAAATTAGACTATACAAATTGTAATATATAACTATATATAATGCTATGATATATTAGCTGTAGAGAATGGAGGAAGTTGAAACAGCTAGTCAGAGAATAACGGCAGTTTCGGAAAAACTGGATCGTTGATGCACTCAATTTAAGCAGCAACAAGCTAGCCTGATTTCCGGCCGCATCATCGTCGGCAATTTTCAAGAGGGTCGATTAATTGATGGCGTATTAATGAATTTCGATTATCGGCAGTGGCGTAAATGTGGAACACCGGGAGAGGAGGATAGTTCGCTCGATGAAGCGATTTGTTTCCACGATGGAAACATCGACGTGCGCCAGTCGCTCATTTTCCGCGCGTTGATGAGAATTGTTTGAGACTACCGGTATTGTTTACCGTTCCAGATTTATCTTCCACTGGATAAAGCAACCTTTCGTTCCGATTTCAATTTTACGAGCTCTGCAAAACTACTGTTTAATTGTGGCTGATTACTCTGTAACTTTGTAGATTATATTAAATTACATTATTAAAATGTATTTAATATTGAGAAGTATCTTACTTATAAGCTGTTAAGTGGATTATGTTTTAATTAAAAATTTGTATCATGGATTTAAAGAGGTTAATACAGGTAAACTAATTTCAGATGCAACGATTTCCGAATTCTTTCAAATATAAATATGGTATCGTTTCTTTCCAGTTCATTTATTTTCATATTATGAAAAATTAAAGTGTTTGAAACTATTGGTTATGATTAATGAAGTGAAAGGATATTTAAAAATATTACGATGCAATTATAATTTAACCTTGAAGTTTAAATATATTGCTTAGAGCTTTGAAAGAACTGTTATAAAGCCTACAGCAAAGTTCATTGTGGCAATGATATTTCATTCAGCCTTTGCGTGTCAGAACGTCAAATACTATCGTGATAAAAGCTACGTGACCTTCGTTCGTCTTTCCCATCACGTTGTACGAAAATAAAATATCAGAACTCGTGACAAGAAGTCAAGATTGCATAGGATAATTGTACGAGTGTAATCGTAGCAGATGTTTCGAGTTGCCTCCAACTTTTGTACTTTTCTTTGTCCTTTTGCTTTTTTCCGTCAATAATTGCATGATTCAAAAATTTCATTTCGAACAGTTTCTCTTCGGCCACTTCTATTCTAATTTTTAGTTGATTTTCATATAATGAATTGAATTGATCCAAATGAATATTCTACGATTTATCTGATAACAAGTCAAATTAATAAAACTCCTATATTTGTATAGACATGTTTCGTTTGTAAAAATATAGAATATTTCATCAATTACTAAAACATTGGTCGTTGTGAAATATCGTTTGTGCTAAAACTATTCTCAGTCACTGAAGTTTATTGTATATTCTCAATTCTCAACGGAGCTTCGTAACCTGTGACGAATTTAAGAAATACGATTTCCGGAATCTCGACAGTAACATAATTAATCGAAAATTCAATGCAGTGATATTTTCTCTGTCCAATAAGAAACAATATGCAGTGACATGAATTTTTCAATAATACAAAAGGAAGGTTATTGTTCACACCCATAGCCAAGAATTGTTCGTCCTTCTAACAAGAACGTAAATTAGAAATTTCAAATTCCAATTTCCCCCGTCGTCACGTTTCTCTATTTCCCGAAAACGCACGCAGCTTCTATATTAAAACTTCAATTTCCATTCAACTCGAGCACACCCAGAGATCCAACATCCGCGTTATGAATCCTGCCGGGGGCAACTTCTAACAAGATCCACCCCTTCTTCCGATTCCATGCTACCTAGCCGAGGGTATCGAGCCTCTCGTGTATCGAGGCAAGAAACTTCCTCAGAGCGTCGGGGTCTGGGATCTTGCGAGGCTTTTACACTTTCCGGAAGAAACAGGCCGAGACAGATGGCCGACGCGTGCCGTCTGTGAGGACAAGCCTGCCAATAACCGAGTCTCCAGGGGTGAGTCTGCACCTCCGAGTTCGTCTCATGATTTTTTTCTTCTTCCTTAACTTTGTTTTTCTTTTTTTATTCTAATTTTTAGTGAGACCGTATTCAAACTTCGTTGTTTACGATGACTATTCACTATGCCAATTTTAACACTACATTATAGTAGATGTAATTATCGTAAGTATATTGATTCTTTTACCATATATATATTTGCAATGAATGCAGTCGTAGAAAAATAATTAAGGGGCAGATAATAGAAATAGGTATCGATGAAGTAACATTAAATATGGCTTGTTTAGACAAAAATGTAAATATTCATTTCAATTATTTACTAAATATTTTACATACTATAAGGATATAAAATAAATAAATCTTAAGTAGATAGCATTAGTGCTGGTTCGATTAAACTTTATTGATATCTATCTTTCATTACCTGTCTATTTATTTTTGTCCATGATTGTATATTAGATTGGTTTCAGATTTAATCAATACAATTATGACAGTTGTGTTTCGCTACAGTACTAACGAAATTTCAAAATGTTTTATATAACGTATACATAGATATAAAAATTTTTGTGGTAAAAGTTCAAGTACTTTCGTGAGCCAGTATATTTCCATTTTACCGTACCAGTTAAGGGTTCTCACGAGCCAGTGTGCATACCGTATTTACTGTAATGTTACGTGTGTCGTTACTACATCTAACACGCCTCTTCCCGTTGTCGGCTGCTTAGCCTTCTAATTGAGGAAAATGAAAAATTTGTAATAATTGATGAAAATTTAAAACATTGGGCACGAGATGGATGGCGATTTTCCATTCTTTATCTTCATACGCGATTTCCACGCGACTATTAATTTCACCACCGTCGAACAGAGCGTCGAGAATTTCATCGTGCGCGGTGATGTTAATCGGTGGCTGGTATTCGTCGACAAAAAAGATCCCCAAAAATAGAAAACAGAATGTAAAATGGGGAAAAAAGCGTGGATGGAGGATGAAAACATTCCGTCAGGATCGGTGGCCCGAAGTGAGCAGGCTTGTTGGACGATACTCTCCTCTTTTTTTTTTGCCGCAGATATTTCTCGATATGAAAAAATTGTTTTTTCCACTCGTTTTTTCCTCCTTTCTTTTCCCCTTTTTGCCTTTCCACTCTGTCGTTTTTTAATGCGCCCAGCGGAACGCGTTAACGGTGCGCGTACGTCGAAAATTGAACGAACCGGTGAATTTTCGCATTGATTCGTTGGCATTTCGTTGGACATCGTGCTACGAAGCAAGTTTTCGCCACTTTGCGCTTTTGATCATTCCATTTTGTTTCTTTTTCGGTTATCATTGTTGCGTTTTTATTATAGGAGAACAGTTGCACGCAGGATACTCAGAGGGTAAATGATAAAATCGCGTGGGATTGACGTCGTTATAAAAATTTCGTTTTTCGATAGTCGCTGGTTGCAGTTTAAATCGGGAACGAAATTATGCTTAATTTTTATGTTTCATATATTTTTGATAATTCACACGTGAATTTAACAGTACTTATTCGTTTTGGCCAAGTATTTTCCTTTATCAGAATACTTATCTACTATACACTATAGCTCGAACACTATAGCTCGTAATCATTTTATCTCCATTAGTTTGTAAAGTAGGAAAACTCAGTCTTTAATATTATTGTGTGAAGTTAAAACTTAAAAGAACTGAATATTTGTTGCTTCCTAAGAATAAGAATTTTCATCATACTGGATATCATGAATTGCTTAATTACATTTTTTGAAACGTAGAGTTAGAACATTTAAGAACTGCGACAACGATATCTGTTTACACGTTCCATTTTCAGAAGATCGACCGGAAAGAGGGCCAAGCAGCGATATCGGGGACCGGTAAAGGTATTTTTTGACTATCTGCATACGAAAGGCGAAGAGGCGCGCATCGATGTTACGTCTGATGTTGGTTATGCAATGGCTGCTCTGAATCCGAGGCCCATCTTGTTACCTATGTACATATGCGGAGCTTGTACTCGGCACAACGTGAATATTTACATTGCTAATTCCGACCCTACGCCGCGCAACGGTGATTCGCGGTCGTTGACATCTTCAAAAATCTACGAGCCGTCCCCCTTTTGCCGCTCGTTTTTCAGCGAACGTTCACACCTGAACATTTGTTTAGAATGTTTCGATACATATTCGATTTGCTAATTTTCTTACAATTTCATTAACGTAATTATAATGTCGTCGTTCAGAACGTTTTAATTTTGGAGCCAAGATGGAATGATGCGAAGGAAAATGAGGAAGAACCCTTATAAGTCATCTTATAAGTATCTATCTAGGAATAAAACATAAAGTAAATCGTCGATGATTTGTAACAAGTACATGATCACAATATTGCATCGTTATTACAATTCACGACAAAGATTATCCACGGATTGGTAATAAATCCACAAAACTTTTACATTATTCAAATGCCTAATTCCTCCTCAGACTGAATAGATATTACATTGCAATAATATTTTCAATTTTGTTAAAGTAATTACTTCAAGAAAAACTGTACATCTTCATTTTTGTATATCGGTGACCTGAAGATCACTATTACGCAGAAAATAGAATTTAGTCAAACAAAAATATTCTAAATAAGGAGAGGTCCATATTATTGTGCTCTTGAATATAAATTATGTTTTGGGTTACAAGGTCTAGCAACAAAGAAACTAATAAATAGATTTCTATTTATGTTCCTTGTAGCCTTTAGCTATAAGGTTGACTTTTTTGGTAATGTCCTTTTGCTATAAATATATGAACGTGCTCCCTATCGATTCTATTGTATTGTAACACTATGAGAGTGAGGATCTGGATCAGCATAAACTTATACATTATATTTATATTTATATCTTTATTTATTTCAATATGTTTTTCTATTACAAATTCATCCACTCGTTCTTCTATCAGTCAACCTCAACAATTTTATTAAAAATCCAATAGAAAGTTTAAGAATGAGAAAGCTCCATAAATTTTGTCTAGAAAAGTATAGAATTCAAAGTTGAAATTCGAGATTAAATAATGAAACAAGACTAGAACACGCGTCTGGAGTAATCAAGAGAGACGAGACCCAGATTCGCACGCGCGACTCTGAAATTAAGTGTCAAAGCGTGAAATGAAAATCAGACGGGTGGTGGAGAAGCCGTGAAACAAGGAGATCGACGGACGGAATCAAATCGAAATCTCGTTTTCCTCCATTGTCGGCGGAAACGTTCGCCGAGAAATTCTGCAGGCAGGCCAAAGCGCGAACTAGGAAAACTCCATTGAAGTTTGAAAACGATTGCTTCGGGCGAAGTTGCAGCGAAACAGTTCTTGTTGTTTCATCGATAACTCGTAGTTGTGCCTTACGCGTGCAGCTTCCTTGCTCCTATTTTTCTTTTCCTTCTTTCGCGTGAAAAGCAATATGAGATTGTCGAGCAAGTTGTTTTGTGACGAATTACGATTTTTATGCTTAATAACTTCCTAATATGGTTTCTCTTATTTCTAAACTTACTAACACCGATACTATCGAATTTTCTAAACTGACAGGTTCAGAAACTATCTTTTGAAAGTAATAGGAATATTTATTCTATGGGTGTCCTCGAAAAAAATTAATGTTAACTTAGAATCAAAATCTGCGGTTGTATATAACTATTTCATTTTCATCGTACAATCTTAATTATGATTAATTATATGTATTAAAATATACGAATATTTGTAGCAAATAAGAAAAGTACTAAGTATTCAATGAAAAATACAAAAATACATGTGTTTGATATAGTTACCGAGTACAAAATTAACATTTAAGTACAAAATAAGAAGAGACTTTAATGAATAAATATATTGTTGTGTGTTGAATTTTTATAGAATATCTGAAATTACAAAATATAATCGCAAAGAGGGCAACATGAAGAAATAACTGAAAATAGTCAGGATTTGATATCCTGCAAAAGAATCTAGCGATATTTAGAGACATAAATTCAACATTGAATATCAATATTTTCTCATTGCACGATTAGGTATCACCGAACATCCACGCCAAAATGTAGAACTGCTCATTGCTAAAACAATACATTTTCATGAATGTGGCCGTCTTTTCGGAGGAAGATTGGCTTGCCTTATGTGTTCGTCGCGGCAAGTCCTGCTGTACCATGTCGAAAATTGAGACATCATCGTCATACGATCCTAGAGCTAGCGAGGTCAAGGTTGCATTTGACAAATCACGTTTAACATACTTGATATTTCGAGACGTGCATCTCAGATGTGGCCAACGATGACGCGTTCACCTCGATTTCACAAAATTTCCGGACATGATACACCAAACAGAAATATTATATTGTCTTCGGTTCCGTATAAATTGCAAGAATTTGAGATTACAGTTAGATGGAAATATCTTGACACTATAATTCGCTATATAATATGTTTATAATTTCACCTAATATATAATATATTCATAAACTAAATAAAAATGTTATGCTTCAAATATTTGGCTAGGAAATTTAATATCTAAAATGGTTATAAAAAGTACTGGGTACACCATTGTAATTACTGTACCATTTACGTGCTAACTAATTAGAATCAATCATATGTTTCGTAACATTTAGTACTCTCATGTAATTACAAAAATTGAATACTATGCAAATGAAACATATAGAACCGTATCACGTAGTAGAATAAATTAACAAATATGAGAATGAAACGTAGCACCTAATTAAAAAAAAACGCTCTCTCTCTTTTTCTCTGCATATATATATATTTGTTATAGACGTTTTATTTTTTTCCTCTTTTCAAAAAGCTTCTCAATTACTACATCCGAAACCCGGCATTTATCCCACTCGTAACATATTCATTTTCACCGAACTATATATCATACATTCTCATCAATTTTATCTCCTCCTATTACACTATATCACGGTGAATTACTTTCATCCAGCGATCGTAAGAACGGCAAACGATACAAGTGCCATAATGGCTACTAACGGCATGCCGGAATCGCCGTCAACTCGAGAACTTTCGAAGAAGCACAGCGAGGCTGCGGTGTGCGAGCTGGCATTGAATCATTTTTACGTCGGAAAGTTGGAAAAAGTGGCGAGCAGAACGCGTAAGTTCTGGGCGTTTTCGAACGGCTGACGACGCCATCGTGCAACTTCGCAACAACTTTAATTTCCATGCGAAATTTACAGAATGCAGGTCGAGTCTCCGAGCGATCGTCGCGTTCCCGCTGTGTATCGAACACCGCCACGCTTTCGTGCGGACGAATGGTCGACGATATTATAGTAAAATAGGGTGAGCTTATTGTCCTTTGTGGTCCCATAAATCTTCGGAAACAAGAACTGCGCAAGATATTGCGGAACATAATATTGAAAATAACCGGTGGCGTTAAGGCTCGGTTCATAAGATGCAAGGAAAGAGATTTTGATATTGATGTGAAAAAGATGTCGCATGCCTTTATTTTCAGTTTCCTCTTGGTTTTAGTGGAGTTAAAATGTTGTGTGGATATATCTAGGATTCACATTATTTGTATTTTATGTTGTTGTTATTATTGTTATTATCATTAGCATGTGTCATTTTATTTTTGTTTAAAATTAATAAGCAGAAATATGTGACGGATGTGTTTCGAGATTAGGAAACTGGAAAAAATTAGCTTTTTGATTTTTTCTAGATAACAGAGGAATTTTCGAGCGATCCTATTTTCGTGCTGGTATATATAAATTGTTAAAATATTAGATTGTCCGAAAAGTATCTTTTTTTTCGCAAACGTGTTTTTTTATAACAGTGCACCTTCGTACAAACGTGAAACCAAGTCTGTGAAATTTCACGGTGTTTATCTCAACAGAACAAAATGGATTATACGTAATTAGACAAAATAATATAAAACAAAAACGTTGTGCGTCTATTATTTCCTCATAAAGCGAAAGAAACTTTTTGGACAACCTAATATATAAAATCGTGTTAGTTAAAGTTATATATACAAATGAATCATAGTATACGTGCAATTTAATTATTTAACGCAATATTAGATATATTAAATACATTTCAGATTAGAAACGGGTGATTTTTAAAGAAGATGAAAGAAACTTGGAACATTTTTATTTTTACACTGGTAGTATTTAATGTTGAAATATTACGTAACTTCCTGTGAACCTGCCGTAATTTTATATAACGTGCATTAAGGGAATTTTTAGGGAAGGGTGAGTGGTGATTTAAAAAGAAGTTAATGAAACGTAAGATAACGAAAGAATGATTATTAAGAAAGCATCCCCATTAAACTGCCTCTGATAATTAATCATGATTTATGAAATATCGGCTCAGAGTTCTCTGTCAAAGAAAGAGATCTCTGAAAAAAACAGTTTCATTACAAAGGTGAATGTAAAGGTCATTAATTATCACTTGACTGCTCAAACCATTGCGCAACGAAACGATTCTATTGATACAAATGTGACGTGAAGCTGTAACTAGTTGACTGTTTTTTAATATATTAAAACGAATATTGTATTTAGTTGAAGCATATATTCTACGCATTTTTTTAAAATAGAAAACAATCAACTAAATAATACTAAAATTTCATCTCGCAAAAATATTAACAATGTCCGAATATTAATGCGAATCACTGATTTTAATCTTCCTAAGCATTGTCATAAGATGTCAAACACTTTGGAAGTCAGAATTGGAAAAATAAGAAACTCGACTGAAAGATGTCGCAAATGCGAGCGCTATTTCCCTCGCGAAACGAGGGCAACGTCTGCGGCATTTCCTATCTTCGCCCTCGCCCAAAAGTATGATATATGGCGAAAGTTAGCCAAAGTGCAAGGAATTACAACGCTCTTTCGCGTATTATGCAAATCACGATGTAAGGCGTTATCGTTACGGACAAAAGTCGTTCGAGACTCCAATACTGGCGTAAATCAGAATCTCAAAGAAAACAGAAACACGCCGTGGATCGTGGAAAGAGGCAAGAAGGGTGAACTGAAAAAAAAATAATGGCCCTCGAGCAAATGGCACCGCAAAACGTCGCGCAGCTCGTCGAAACTCGAGAGCCCATTGTTCCTCTCAACCGGCGTTTTGCCACTCTGCGGGTCGAAAGTGAAGGAGGGTGGAAAAGCCCGCGTTTCTTTCACGAAGCGACCTTGCTCCAAGGCTACGACGATCAAGCGATCCCTTTTTTAGGCAAAACTAAGCTCTAAAATCTCTGAAAGTCGACTCGGACTCGTGCTCCGGAATTTTCAGTGTTCTGCGATTTTATGGGTTAAAGAGAACGTTTCAGATTGGATAAGTTAGTGGATAATTGAAACAAATAACGGGTAGTGAATGAAGAAAATGAAACTCGTGATGGGGAGGTATAGTAAACTCTGTGTTGGTAATTACTGGACTGTAAATGTTTGTGCAAATTTAGACTTTTATCAACATAGCTAGAGAAATGAAAGTTAAATAGGAATTTGTTTCAATATGAAGAGGAGACGTTTGTTGATTTTCTGATTTTAATTTCACTTTACCATTAAGTACGAGGGTTTTAATATGACATAATTAAAGATAAAAGCAATCTGTTAAGCCCAAAAATGTAATTCTTTTAAAAATAACTGATAAATCTAACTGAAGCAAAAAGTATAATTATCTGTATATCTGCTAATTTCAAGATATTTAACTGTAAGTTTTATTCCATATAGGTACTACATAAACGTCAAATACAAATTATAATAATAAAATACGCTTAATTTAATAACTTCCCAAACTTTCGGCTATCGCCTACGAGAGAACGATACTAATAAAAAGTTAAAACGAATAACAGTCTGTACTACGTGTTGCGATCACAAGCTATTATCAGAATAAATGATGTAACACTCGATATCGATATAACTCTATCGACAAACTTTGCATGCTAAAATATACTTGACATAGTTGGCTTTTATAAAAAGAAAGATCTGTGTGTTCAATGATTACTCATTCAACGCTCGTAGACGTCGTTGTGACGATACCTGTATTTAATTGCCCAATACAGATACTTAGATAATACGTCAAACATTTACACGAGAAACAACACGCTTGTTTCCAAGAAATTCTTGCGTGAACAGTCGCATGCAAGCACGTGCGTGTTGCTGATAACGCCTGATCTCGAATATCTTGTTCTGGTTCTAGTTGGTTCCCTAAATCCGCTTAGAAGCTGGTTTCAACCATCGCGACGCTAATACGTCAATTACTGAGAAGACCAATTCGAATTTACTCGCTAATATCTCGCGGTAACAGCGCTACCAGTCGCCGTTGCCGATGGACAGCTGATATTTGAACGTACTTGTTAATGGAGACGGCATTTTTAAGGATCTCCACTTAGTCTGACGCTACTTTGCTTTTATAGGACTCGTGACAGGAGTTTAGGCTGTGTGTGGTCAGACATAGTAATTATCAGAATGAGCAATTCAGGTTTGAATTAATTCACGATTGAATTAATAATTAGTTACGAGCTATCAACATTAATAAATTTTCCTGTATACCAACAGCAAACTAATAATAGATTAAATTATGTTATAGAATATGAATTTTACAAATTACAAACCAATTGGTTATTCTGTTCGGTGTAAAGTTGTACCATTACAAAGAAGAAGTTTATTAATTATAACCTGCAACTTTTGCCTATTGAATAATATTATTTACTTTTGCGAAAGTGGATCCAAATATCCAAAAAATAGTAATGTAAGATTATATTAATGTTAGGTGTTGTTACGTGGATTGTTGAGGAAATATACAGTCGCAGACAAACGAAAATTTTTAATTAGTATTCCTGTATGTGAATACTAGTTTATATATTTATGCCAGTAATTAAAATATTTATAGGATTGTTCTTAACAAAGCTAGAGACAAAATCCACGAAATTCATTATTTCCATTCTATACGCCTACACACAATAGCCTTAACCTCATTAAGAGATAGATCCCTAAAATAACCTACTATCTGTAGATTTATGAATGTCATTTAGAAATTTCTAGCCCCGTCACATCTTCCATCTACCTATCTGCAATTTCACTCAACGACGAATACATCCAAAACTACATGTAGAATCTCGTCAAAAGTTGTCAGAGCACCGCGTTCACCCTTCGAAACGCTGCTCTGCCCTTTCTTGGTAAGGATGGGTGCCCGGAGACTCGTACGAGACTGGCTACGGTCCCCTGTTTTCTTCTGGAAGAAAGTCACCGTCAGCTGTAGATGCAAGGAGAAGACGCTGCGTACTGATATCGTAGCTTTTCTTGAGATTGCCCTCGACGAAACAACGTCACAGAGATATAAAAGCCCCTTGGTAAGTGGCTCGGTCCTTCGGGGAAGCCCGTTCGCCGTCTTATCGGCAGACGAACCAGGGTAACCCGCTCGAGATCGTGCACGAAGAAGAATAATTCGATGTCGATAAGATTGCGCGCGCGGCTCAGGAGAGAAGCGTTTGGAATTACGCAGCGAGACCCTTTCCCACTTTCGGTCTCCCCGTCGTGAATATTCAGCACGCGGGTTTTGTATTTCGCAACGTTGAATTTTGAGTATCACAGAGATCTTTGTGTGTCCTTTGACGGTGTTTTGTTCTGATTTTTACCTTTTTGTAGTTTCTTAGCTTCGACGATTCTTGGAAATATATCGTCACTATTATCACATCTGAATATTTTCAATAAAAATTCTCAATAAAAATACAGTATGGAATTTGTTCCATAACAGTAGTTTGTTGGAATGAAATTTTAGTTAGTGCGATTAAATGAAATTCTACCGATTAAATTCTCTTATATAAATGCATGAGAAATCGTAGATATGTAGGAGGGTAACAAAAGAATTCAAGTTATATAACTGACTGTACATGAACGCTGCATAAATGGAGTATATGAAATTCAAAGAATTTAGTGTTCTATTCCGTTAATGGAGTTCTATTATAATCTTAGAATTTGAATATGTGAGACGAGTGTCCACAAATTAAGAAAAAGCGTGGAAGATCAATATTAGGTTTAGAAAGTTTTAGAAAGGCGAGAGATAGAATTAAGTGTTTGAGAATATGGCGTGAACAAAAAGTAATGTTTAAGTGTAAGTGCCTGGAAGTCGCTACATCGAATAAAAAATATGAAAAATAAACACTTTGCGCGTGTAAGGTTAATGGATTATAGTAGCGTATAAAAAGGTAAAGGTATAAATACATGCGTGGAAAATTGAAACTGGTCAGTCGAGGAGAAATGCATCTCCTTCCAAAGTACACTCATAATCCAGTAAATCCATCTCGCAAACCATCTCGGAACCCGCATAAATTCGGTGTGCCAGTTTCTCGTCAGAGAACAATTGATACGCGAACAATTTTCTCGGTGGACGCCGATCGATCTGGTGTCGTGCCTTCCTGCGGGACGTCTTAAAGGGATTCCCAGTTGATCCATTAACCATTAGATGTGTCACGAGAGAAGGAAGCGATTTGTGACCACCGATAGACATGCCCTCAGGGAACACATAGAGACAGAGATAGAATGGATGTCCCTATATGTGTGACGGATCATCGCCTGCAGCGCAACCAGAACAGCTCTCAACCACCCCTTTTCTAGCCCCTGGACTAAAGAAACAACTACCACCCTGCCCCTTACTAAAGCATTTTATTTCCCCTCTTTTCCTCAACAGAAAGAACAGTGAATTTATCGACGAAGATAATACATTCAATTCGATCGTCTGCATCGGCTGCTTGGACGTTCCTTGATCCCTGACGCTACGTACCAAGAAAATACAGTACACATGATGGATCCGTGAAATCTGGAGCACTTCCAGGGACGCGTTCGTGAAAATAAAAAAGTGGAAACCAGTGTTTTTCACGTAGTAGTGCATCAGCTCCCAAGGGACGAAACGAGCATACTCACGACTCAGTCGCGGAAAACGATTTCCGTCGATCGACCTGGAATTCACTCTCTTCCACAATCCGGACGAAATTTTCCTGTTGACCGGCCTTTGGTAATGAACTGTTAACCCTTCGTCGAATAAGATTCCATGGGATTTCTCGAGGGTCAGGTAGTCGAGATCGTTTGAGCTTTCTGGAGAATTGTTTTGTCGTTGTAGCGCTTGCGGGGGTTATAGTAGTTTGGGGGTAGTTTAAGGACGTGTAGTTTTATCAGGTTTTGTGATTTGGACTTGAAATGGAATTGGATGGAGATAGTGGAGGCGTGGCTAGACTCGATTGGTGAATATATGTATTGCAATATAAAAATGTTGTTGGTATTAAATGAAAATACTTTAGGATAATTTCGTAAGTAATTATGTGTAAAAATGTAAAAATGAAAAAAATGTATGAAAATAAATTATCAAAGTAACAAGAGCAATGAGACAACAGTTTGATAAAATCAGTTTTTACAGAAATATAAAGTATCGCGAGATATTTTAAATTGCGTCTGACCAAAACCACTCCAAACTGTTAATCGTTGCAGAACTTTAAAGAGCTTTCAATAATTATCATAGTGATAAAAATGGAACTGGACAACAGACCGATAGAATTACTCCCAACAGGTATTTAGGGTCTTGCACGACGAGTTATGAATGCTATCGCGCCGCCCTTCCGGGGCCCGTGCAGTTTAATTATAATTGCGGAAGTTCGCAAGTCTCGGTCTGCGACGGTGGGGCATTCATCAGCCCCTTTATCTTCCGTGGAACTCGTGCCAGGCTGTTAGGAACGAAAGAAGAATATTCCAACTTTCCAATGCCTCCTGGCAACTTTCTCTCCCTCTCTTTGTCTGCCCACCCCTTCCCTCTCGCTCTACGTAGTTGGTTGCTCATTGAAATCGACAAAAAGAATTCTCCGGCATAAAAGAGAGACGAGAGACGGCGTGGTGACGGAGGATCTTAAAGGTCGCGAGGTGACTTCGAAAGTGGGTAATAAAAGTTGTAGAAGAAGTCGGTGCAAAAAGGCACGGAAGACTAAGAAGAAGAAGGGGATGGTTTGTAACGGTGATAAATCATACATGACGCAGCCTTGTTTTTTCATCCCCTTCGGACCGAGCTGAAATTTTTCTTTGCGGATCCTCGTATCGACGCGACACTCGGATATCGGCGGAAGTTAGGGTCGCGAATACGTATCTGCTGCGACGCGGAATATTTTATGGCGGCGCGTGACGGTGTTAAAAGATCGCCGGTATAAGAGGCACGACGATTTCCCAACGAGGGACACCCAGACGATAAATCTTTGGGTCGTTGGTTATTGACTATAAAATGAGAGTAACAAGATTTGGCGAATGGACGAATCGAATGTTGTTAGAGAATATATATCCTATATGTATAACTTCCTATATATTCTATGTATATACGGAATCTATTCGGAAAGTAATCATATACTCGTATATAACATTGAATTGGAAATTTGATTCGAAAATATCTTTCTTTGAATTTTAAATAGTTATCTCAGTGTTTCTTTTAATTCAAACTTCAAACGAACTTTGAAATCTCCTTTTGGGGGTCACATAATATAATTATAATTGTGCGTACGTTAAATAAAAATTATAATATTGTTTTTAATCAATTTCTATCAAATTTCAAAGTCGTTCAAATAAATCGTGGCCAGATTACTGATTGGTTATGCTGTTGAAGGTAAAAGGAAATGCATAGAACGAATATAATATGCAGATACAAATAAAATATCCAAAGTATAGCCCACTCTGTAACATTTAATAAGCAAAGTAATTTTTTATCTAGCTTCCATCTTTTTAAACATCTTCCATAAATATGTGCACGTGCGTAAAAATTTTCATGTCGCAAGCATTTCGTCCTTTTGATATTAACGTGAATAAATTTCTTCTATCCTGCTGTAAAATTCACGCTATGTTCGAGCAACCGAGAGACTTCTAAAAGCTAACTATCGTTCGTATCGATATCGAAGCTGAACGAAGCCAGGCCTGGTGATTGCATCGAAATTCCGATGGAACGCGTCGCGATTATCGTTCGATATCGCAATCACATCGACGCGGCTGGCATACGATGCACGATACGAAATTTTCAGTTGCTCGCTCGCGAAACATTTCGCCGTTCCGATTCGTCGGGATTTCTGTAAGATTATCGGGCGAATAACGTGCGCTGCAGACTGCACGAAAATACTGGATGCAATCGCGAAACAGCTACCAAGATTCCCAGCGTCATAAGCTGTTGCGCTCCAATTGCTGATCCGTAAAATCAATGGCTACGACTATTCGCGTTCTACAGAGCAAAATTTTCCTTTACGACATGCTGAATGTCGGGTAATAGTTATCGTTAAATTCATATTTTATGTGCTCCACAAGGAAAAAGTTTATGTTCCTGTCGTTTAAGGGATTATAGATCATCTGATTGTCTTTGAAGATAATAATGAGGATGTTAAGATTTTTTAACGTTCTGTGTATTAAATACTTATCTGAAAATAGCGAGATTAATTTTTATATTTATATTGCATTTTGTTATTTTAACTCTCGTGTATTGGAATTTTTATTTCTGAATGTCGCTCTTGCTTTGCTAAATAAGAAGACTTTTAGTGTTTTAATAACATCTTTAGTATAAATGCATGTAAATAATACAATAAAATTTAACTGTATTGGTATAATATTTGTATTAGGTTGTCCGAAAAGTGTCTTTCTTTTACAGACACATCTTTATACAAACATGAAACCTAATCTGTCGAACGTTGTGATCTTTATCTTGATAAAACGAAATGGATCATACGTAATTCGATAAAATAATATAAAACGAAAAATGTTGTGTATCTATTATTTCCTTATAAAACGAAAGAAATTTTTCGGACGACCTAATATTATAATTTAATATTTCTTTTGTTATACCGTATTATCGTATTCGTTCCAACTGATGAGGCGAAGATTTCCAAGTTTTTCTCAGATTTCTAAAATTCGTTTGTTGAGGGGGAAACGTAGGACAAATGAGAATGAACTGTTCCGCGTGGTCAGATGGAGAAATTATATTTTAATTTATGCAGTTTGTGAAGGGGTTAATTTTCGGCGTGCATTATATGTCGGGGTGCGCTAGTTAAACTGCATTTCACGTGTCTACCATTGTAATTAACTAAATTTACAGTACTTTGTAATAGTTTGCTAAATGTACGATAGTACAGTTTTGTGCGATTTTCGCGTAATTAATCTCATCCTATTAACAATTTACGGCCTCGCGACAATCTAGTATTTTGCAAGTATCCAATTTCTTCGAAGATATTCATGCGGTTGTTAATTTCGTACAATTTTCCACAAGAAAATATAGTCAAGTAGGGTTATTTAAGCCTAAACATCTTAAAATTCAATTTCAAAATTTACATAGAATAATCAAACTTGTTATATATTATGAGGTGCCATTAGCATACAACTGCGGTTTAATGATCATCATCGACGAATATAATAGTGAAATATAGCGAAATATATCGTGTACTTAGATTGACAGCTTGAAGACTATAGTTTCCTATGAGAATGTAACATCTACTCATAAAAAGGAAAATTTGTTCAACTAATGTTAATATTCTCGGTTACAATTATCCTAATTCAATAGCATGTGTATATTACTTTATTTTTGGAAGTTATTTTATCGCTAGTTTCATTAATGTCTATATAAGTCCTCCTCTCTGACTCAAGTAACCCTACCCTAGATTTCTTCGAATTATTCTCTCGTTCTTAACATTTTCCCTTGCTGTATTTAAAATACACGACATTTTCTCATTGTTCCCTCGTTTTATTAAAATATAAAGTTGCAGATTGAATTTTAAGACGTTGAAACTTCGGTAACTGAAATAACCCTATGTTACTACATTCTTTCCATCGCCCCGTTTACCTCGCGAGTTTCTCCGCTGTCCACCCGGTGTGACCCTTGTAAGGCGGTAGCCAATTTTCACGAGGAATCGTAACGACGCGAGATAAATTGTCGGCGCTCTTCTGGGAGCTCAGTGCTTGTCTTCCTTCATACGTCACGCCAAATCGAGCGAGCCTCTCAAAGCAGGTTTACGGGTCTCTCGTGAAAAATCTCGAGAGCCGGCGAAAACCGCTATAAAGGGATCGATTTTTCCAGGTCGTGCGCGCGGATTCGTCGGAAGGCGAACCTATTAAAATATTGCGCGCCCGGGGAAAGTACGCGGCAAGTCGAGATATTGGAAAATATGTACATATTTTCGAGAGAGTGAACGAACGTTGAAGAGCGTTTCGAGGATAAGTATAAACGTAAATGTTGCAAATTTAAATGGTTTCGTGTATACGCTTAGCGTAGTGTTATTGAAGAGCGTTGGAGGATGGCGAGGATGTAGATGTGCTTGACAGATAAGTGCAAAGTGTGGGTATTGGAAATTTAATAGGTTTTTTAGCTTAACCTTTTTGCGCAATTATTTGCGCTGCTTCATGGTTCTGAAGATCGATATAAGGAAGGCTGAGTGGATGGAAAAAGTTAACTTGAAATCTGTCTTCCACTACTTTTCTCAACCAATTTTCTTCCCAGGCATTTATAGGTTAATCGTTTTCAGAGGTATTTATTCCTCATGTTACTATAACTTTCCTTAACTGCCTCTTCCACTTTTCTCATTTGTTTTCTTTGCGCTGTTCTAAGTCAATTCTCGTTTAGCAGAAGCTTTTAAGTTAAAAATTCCTAACGATTAATATTTATTATAGCCGTGATATTATGAATTCGCATAAACATCCGCACTCTAACAAAAAGATTTTCTACAAAATCTACCTTCTCATATAAATTCTTTATTTCCAATTTACCCTTACACGTAAAACCATCCCTTAACCGATTATAAATTATTAATCACCATATGGTGAATGACTATCTTTTTTTAATTCAATCTCCCCCAAGAATTACCGTCTCCCGAGCAAATTTCATTCTATATTTTGAGTTTACCTTCGCATGTAAAATCGTCGTTTTAACTATCACAACTACTCATTCCGTAACACCTTACATATCCAACAAAAAACATCGTTTACATGCTCTTCGGACGTGGTTGAAAATTAGATGGAGGAACACAAGGAGCAAGGCAAACACTCGGTCAGGGTTAAAATGGCGTGGCTTTCTACAAAACGACCGACACCGTGGCACGAGGTCGTCGCGGTGTTTTACGGCGTTGTTTTCATAAGCGGCAGACGACGATATAATTTTCGTGTCTGTTCCCGCGGGAATAAACGGGCCAGAGGCCGCGTTGATATCGACCGGGACTCCGCCCTGTTCCCTGCACGCGTCTCCACTTGCTTTTTGGCTTATATTTGTCCCCTCGAGAACACAGGAAGTCACTTCTTTTTTCTCTCTTCCCTCGGCGAGATTCCGAGGAATAGGTTTGATTTGATCAAATTCTGTGACAAACAGGATCGCTATCCCAATGGTTATCCGGGATTTTAGCATTTACTAGACCATATGGGATTCAGTTAGTTGGATTTGGACCCGAGATTGCCGCGCGTGATCGTTTGCTTGTTTAGGTGTCATCGGTCCTCTACGACGAAAGTTACTTAACTTGAGAAGTAATTTATTACTTAAAATTATGTCGAAAAATACAAATAATTAAAATGATAATGGAATCATGCTGTTTTCTTTATCAAATTTACTACAGAAGTATATAAAAAAGATAACATTCCAGGACCTGAAAATTTACATATTAAAGGAATTCTGGAAGAAATTCTTCGAGATTATTATTTTAAAATTCTATCTTTGCTAATTTAACTCTAAGCACCCTCTAATTTGTCGTAATAGCGAATAAATGATTGAGAAATCGATATGGAAAGAAGGGACGACGCTCGTTAAGTAAACATGTCATCTCATTCTGCGAACCGAAGAAGACAACTTAAAATCCCTAAAGGGTATGGATACTGAGACGTATTAAGACTGAAATAACAATCATTAAACAAAGATGAACAAAACCTTTGAGAAAGAAAGTTACTCCCATTACCGCGGAAATGGCCCGACAACTCTAATCCGGCAGGCAAGAAACGTTCTCGTTTTCTCAAAGACAGAAACTTCGAGAGGAAGAGCGTCGTTGTAACTCGATCTTTCGCGTCAAAGCGGAATAGCCAACAGCGGAAAACGTATTTTCAAATTCCTCACAGGAATGTAATTATCAGTCGCAGCTGTTTGTTTTCGCTGTGACGTATAGCACCAGCGATGGGAATAACTTTAACGCGTGATCGCTATTCAAGAATTTCGCAACATTTATATGCAACAGATGTAAATTCGTATAAATACATTCGTTCTTTAAAACATTCGGCTATAATTGTGCAAAAAAGTTGGTAACATATCAAAAAATATTTTAACGGAAAGAAGTATTAATATCTACATCTTATTACAGGATTTAGTAATAATTAAAGAAGATAGTGATTATATAATATTAGAAACAATACTATTTTGGTATTAAAAATTTAATATCGAAATATTACTACGTTAATTTGATATTATAGACAAATTTTAGTATTAACATAGTGAAAATAACAATAAAAAAAGAAAAACGATTGGAAGAATGCTGGAAGGGGAAGATAGTGATTCAAAATTATAGCTATATATTTCGAATGATATGGGAACGTTAAACACGTAAATGCACTAACAGTAACTCCAGTTTCGAAAATAAAATTTATTACCTCATAATCTGTAGTTTATTGTCATGTATTTAAAATTATCTTTATTCGAAAATTTGCTCAAGGTATCATAAATCACAAAATAAATAAAAGTTCTAACTTTCTACAGAGACGTGTTTCAACGATATTTTCGAACCTATTGCTGGGCTCGAACGGGACAGACGAGAATAAAACTTAGCATGTACCTTGGTTCGCTCTCCAGAGTATTTCTGGCGTGTGACCCTTGACTCGTGAGCAACGTCATGTCTTGCACTTGTTTACGCAATTTCAAGGGTTTTCTTGCGAAAATCACGTCATCATCTTGTTGAATCAGCCACAGGGCTCCGGGGAAATCGCGACAACGTGGAACAAAATTGAAAGGCACAGTTCGCGTTTTCCGGGCGTAGAATTGGATCGAAAAGCGAAATTGAAAACTTCGTAAGAATTCGAAGTAAATGCGTTACATGTAGCTGAGAGAAGCTGACACAATACCTGCACGTTCAATTCTCGAGAATGTTACTTCAATAGAACTACAAATTGTTACGAAGTATTATGCAACTACGACAAAGAATTATACATTTATGAAACTGTGCAACAGTTTGGAATAAAATTGAAATTCATGGAAACTTTAGGTCGAACACATAAATTTTCTGTACATTCGACTAAAGCGATTCCCATACTCTCAAATTTCAATACTTGCAATTAGTCAAAGTGGAAAGCGATTACACTAAAGAAACCAAATTATAAGGAAAAGATAGCTATCTTTGAAATGACGAGATATTTATTCAAACTATTCCAAACACCGACTTTAGTTACAAAAATAAAATAGAAAAATCAACTTTATTGTTTTCTCTACTTGTATTATTGCTTTCCGTCTCGAGAACAGATTATTATTTTATAGGACGCTCAATATTTACAAAATGAAATCTACATAGAACAATGCCTTTCTGACATTCCCATATTTCGTTGCAAAGCCCGAAAATTGGTTGGAATTCCTGCCAGCTTTCTCTCTCTCTCTCTCTCTTTCTCTCTTTCTCTATCCTATCCATGAACGTCGCTTCTCGAGAAAAGCAGGCATAGGTATAAACAACATTGATATTTCTCGCAAACTCGATTTAACTGAAGTCCATAGGAGGCTGAGAGGCGATCTATCATCGAAGAAGGATGCGGCCAAAGTGCCGTGAGAAATGCAATTCCACGACGTAAAGGAAGGATCAACAGGCTTCGATGCGAATCATCCCTTAAATGGCCGCCTTGCCATCCTCGAACAATTCGCTCGAACGATCCAACCGATGAAAAATTCAATCGGCGAAATTATCTCGGCTCGATTCCCCCGAATAATTCTGCGGGGAATCGAATCGTTGGATAATTCTCCGCGGTGGTGGTTCCTTCGATCGAGAGGAGCTCTTCAGAATGGAAAGCGAGCCGACCGATTTCAGGGTAACTTTATTTCAGCCCTCGTTCTGCCTAGCCTCGTCTCTTTGCCTTCAACCCCCTTCAATCAAGATTTTTTTTTGAGGGGGGGGGGGGTCGAATTGGAATAATTTTTTGATTTCTCGTTCGATTGAATGAAGTCAAGTGGAGACATGGTTTGGTACATTTTTGATATGTGAATCGAGATGTGGACTTTCATTCATAAATGTTTAGAACGTAGACAGTTCTACAGTATTATTATAATTATGTGAAATATAGATTCTAGTCAATAAATTAGAATCTCTCAACATTTCTCCATACATTTTATTCTTTCGTCTTCTTAATGCATTTGAGAAGCGTAAGTGAATTGTATGTGTATGCGGGATGATTCATGTAACTCGCGCGCCTTAAATAGCTAAATTATGTGTCTGGTAAAGCAGTTTTTGTATACGAAAATTTCATGGTTTCACGGATGACGAAGAATGGAGTATCGACTTTTCCTTTTTCAAAGTCAACTTTGTTTTTTTCAAATGAAATTGTATATTTCTTATATCATAATTCGAAGGAATATCAGACTTCAAGTAAAAAAAATACTAACCAATTATGGTCTTAAATCTAATATGCATAACGAGATATTTTATACAGTTTCTCAGAAATTTGCCTCGGCGATGAAGATTTCATAGTATCGTCAGAAGATTCGCTAAGTCGTTTTACTTAGATTCCTTTTGCTTTTAAATTCGATGCTTGAAATAATAGTTTATTAACATTGACAATTATGTATAATAGTAATGTTCATTAACATTAACAAATAGATGTTAATTTGTATTTCTTCTTCTTGTATTGATTATCGCTCATACTCTTCCTGGTATTTTTCAATATGCACAGTATAATTATTATACTTCGTTCTTCACTCAAAGCTTCTATATTTTTAGGAAAAAATTAATAAATTCCCTTTAATAAAGGCAAATAGCAGATCGAACGATTCTCTGTGGCCTACTTTTCTTTTTCGCCGAGAGAAATAAATTACGCTACTCCGTGGTGTTACTTTAACATTGCGTTTTTCCTTCTTTTAAAAATACGATCACTTTTTAGCGGTACAAATAACGTTCTAGAAGTTCTTTCTGCGTTTTCCACCATGGCTGAAGAAAGGATTGCAGATTCAAATATTGACAGCGAGAAAGCTTCGTTAAATATATTATGTCGTAACTTCACGTTGATAAAACGCGTCTTTTCCGCAAGAATTACCTTTACCACAAATTTTTATTCCCTCTTTATCGTTTGTCTCATAGTCTATGGTCTATCCCTAATAACATTTGTGTACAATATCTCATTATTTTCTTTCTTTTGCATAATACATTATGGTAATAAATCAGAATAGATAGTAATAAAAGCATTAGGTAAGTACAACGTCCAATCGATTATTTTTTTTTCGTGTGACATGAAAATCAACAGACCCAAAAAATATCTCCACCATGGGTCAACAAAAACCATACGTGTACGCCTCATGATTCAAAGGAAAGAACCCTTCTTTTAGCTCGAATCGTCGGGCATTTTTCTCGCCAGTACCTTTTACGAACCTTTGATACCGTATATCAAAGCCCATTACACCATTTCGGCCAGTTATTATTTCGTGATACGTTCGGATACTGAAAAGTAAACCGACGAGAAACGTCTCTCGCAGCTGCACGAATTCGCCGTGTCGACTTCATCTTTCTTACTAGCTCTTTTATCGAGCTCGTAAATTTCGTTTCGGTAATTGTTTACGGAGAAACGAAAAGGAAACGCAGCCATCACGTCATTATTACGCTTTTATTGGACGGATTCGAGTAGCAATAAGTATCGTTTTACGATCATATGGACGGCCACTGAATTATCGTAGCCCATCGATACTTAACCAATCGCCTCGTCTACGTTCTACCGTTGTTTCTCCAAGGAATCGAATTTTCTGGCTATTCGCGCGAAGGTTTGTTTGGGATTGAGATTCAACGAGGCACGAGTCAGTAAGTGACTGGATCTGCAGGGTGAAAATGGTGATCGATTTTTATCCTTTTCTATGTGAAATTCTGTATTCTTCCCTTTATCGGAAATAACACGTAAAATTAGTTTTTGTTGAATTTGTAGAGGGAAGTGTTGATGGAAGTATTATATTAAAAATATTTTCAAACATGTAACATATAAATTCTGTTCTTAATCTACGATGATTATCGCAGAATTTGTTTAACGCTAAAACTGGCCACATTTATTATTATATCTAACTCAATGTGTTATACATAGTAAATTAAAGAATTAAAGCGATATAACAAAAGTAGTATATGTAATTATGTTCCTAGGTTAGTAAAAATAAACGTTAATATTACCAAAAACATTTGCATGTTCTTAGTAATGGCAAAAACAAAAAATCTGATACCACATATTTTGATTGGTTTAGTAGGTCTATTGTTCAAATATTCATTTCTTTGACCGATTCAGAATTTTAATGTCTGAATTATGGTGCAAATAGAGTGAACTCATAAGAAATCCACAAGGGAGAAATAGAAATCTCGTTTTAATATTTATTTGTAGAACAACGTTAACATTCCTTTGAAACTGTATTTTTATTTAATTTTGCGATTAAATACATATTTTTGCAACCTCTGAAGGGTATATTGAAACCGCGAAGCATACACCATTTTGTACTATCATTCTGCTGAACCTATTCCAATTCCCTTGCGCTCGTACATATATTTTAGAAGCGCGCTGGGCAGGCAATAGTCGTAAACAAGAAGAAAACAGCAGGAAGACGCAGGCTGTGATCACCGAACGATCAATGTTGTTTATTTAACGACCTTAAGTCCCGATATCACAATAAGCCAATAAAAGCACTAGCAATTTCATTTCCTAATACCCCAATCAAATTAATTTTCCCCAATCGACTATACTCGCGTACAATTTCTCAATATTCTCTTAACACAATTAATTCTAATAAGGGGTGCATACAAAATATTAAACTGTGATGCTGCAAACAACCCTTTAACATAAATGTGCAAACAAAGGGAGCAGAGAGAACATTAATACGAAATTCAACTCACTATTCAATTTAATTGCTATTTCACATTAATTAGAACTAATATAGTGTTCACAAATATGATATAATATTGGAAGAATTGATTTTGAAATTTATGTTGACTTTTTTTTACTCTTCTCAGTGAATAATGATGAACATGAAATCTTAAAGCCTTTTTTTTAATATTTGCCATAGACTTACGGACTTATTTACGGACGCTACTTAATTGAAAGTTTTATGACGTGTGTACTTTGATACAAAAACATTATTTGAATGTTTGTCGCATATATGTTTCAAAAAATAAAGGATCGTATACAAGATATAGCAATAACATAAGAAGTATCAAAATTATACGCTTCATATTTAAATAAAATGAAATGAATGTGAAAATAAGCAAATTTTTCATATGTCCTGAAGCATGTACGCACCCGTCTGAAGTTTATCATTTCAAATGAGATTCTTTTCGTGACCTACTGTAGTCTTGAATAGGAGAAATTTCTTCCGCTATATTGTAATTTAAACTGCAGACATGTAACACATCTGATAAATATTCAAATAGCGTCTTTGCACCAAAGTACACAACTTATGCAATTTTTAATTAAGTAGTGTCTATTCGTATATATATATATAATATATACATATCATTATTAGGGTTTTTTAAAAAAAGCTGCTCAGTTTTCTTCGATCAAAAGTCACCCCTTCCAACATAAATTTTCAAACAAAGGGTGCGTAGGGAACATCAGAACGATACAACATTCAGTCCAGAACCCAATTCCCTAATGTCATACCCTAATTTCTCTCCAGTGTACTACGTGCACGTACAACGTCCAAATATTCCTGTGTAACATAAATATTCGAACAAAGGGTGCATAGAGAATCTAGGGGGCGATCGAAGAAGCCATCGCGAGCGGACGAAAGAGAAGAAATACTCGCCCTTCCACGTTGGAAGGGAAAGGTGGAGCTGCGTAGGACGCTGGGTCATAGGGATGGTTAAAGGATGGTGGGTTGGTGGGCCAGTCGGTGTGCCAAGGGTGGGTCGAATTGAATCGAGGGGTGGTCTGTGTGTTGTCGGATGTCTCGCTGATCGATAACCTAACCTATTAACCCAGTGAGACAGCGCGCGTGCGTGGCCGCCACGTAGGCGTCACGGCTACTCCCGTGACGTCACGGGACTCGTCGCAATATCGATTGAAAAATCCGGGAAATGTCCCAGGACGTCGGTAACGCGTTGTTCTGGGATTCTGGGCCGGGCCAGCGGGAGATTCAGCCCCAGCACACCCGTGCCACGGCCTCGATACGCCTTTTTCGTGCCTCTGGCCCGCTTTTTCATCTACTCGTCCTCTCTGTATCTTTCTCTCTCCTTCTCTGTACACGGATCTTCGCTGTTAAAGCGGATGCCACTGTAGAAAGTGACGACGAGGAAGATTTCCGAAGAATTAGGATTTCGTGGAAAGTAACTCCGCTCATAAGCTGTTTTGTAGTTTTTTAAAAGGTACGTTTAAAAGTAAAGCTAGAGGATGATTCGTCATGAAGTTTCTTTTGGAATGAAATAATTTAATCGTTTTGGAAGATTAATTCAAAATGAGGTATAAGATATATTTCAGTTGTCATAGCGTGATTGAATAAACCAATACGGAATGAGATATGACTGAAATTAGTTTAAAAAATTGAATAAAGTAAAAGCTTATATAATAGTTTAATAACAATTATCTCTTACTTCCTTTTACCTAATAATTATTATACAAAAGGTATCCTGTTCAAATTATAAAATTTAAACAGCTTTTCAGTTGCGTATGTTATATACAATCCCTCCAGATACACGTCAAAGAAGAGTCATTATATCAGTCATTTAACGTCGTCCGAATGTGCAAAATCCATTCCTCCAAATGTCCAACCGTGAATCTCTAAAGTACCATTTAACATGCCTCGTGCTATCATTTCCTAAACCTCGTGCAGTATTGCCCCGAAGCGAAGTTTTGACATCGCTTTGAAAACGGGCGAAGAGGAAAGCACGTGCACAAATTCGGCATATTTCCACTAACACATCCCCTATCGGTAACGTGTAAAGCAACTCTGATTGCCTTTTGGCTATCTTGAGCAATCGACGTTGGTAAACCGGTCTCCCGATTCTTGACCGAGCTCGTGATTTCACCGCAATTTCTTCCGGCTTCTCGGCAATTTCCTGCGAAATTCCGTCGTGAGACCCTCGATATCCGTTACGATATTGTTTACCTCCATTTCTCTCAACGTTGTACACAAGCCACGCTCACAATTCACGTAACCATAGAGATGCATGCGCATCTTTTTCACGTGGATTTTATGCATCGCGTGACCCCGCCCCGGCTCGCTGATTATTCGCCACACAATCGTACCATGAATTATGGATCGATGCCCGCTACGTCTATTCGCGTTTGCACGTGTCCGAACATTCAGAATTTTCCTCGTTCCCTCGTTCCGCCCCCCCCCCCTTCGTGTAACCTATTTTTCTGATCCCCTTTGATTTCTTCCTATTTTCAACAGATTCTCCCTTTTTCCTTTTTCAGTATTCTATCTTCTATTTCTGTTTTGTCCGTTCTTTTCTAATTTTGTTTGCTGCTTTTCGTTTTTTTATTATTATTCGAAACACACAGATCTCTTTGATATTCTTTCTTGATTGCTTGAATCCTTGTTCGCTTTCCTTTTTTTCATATCAGTTCTAACTCCTATGATACTATGTTTCTCTATTAGTTTTTTTACTTCTTCTTGTTCTTTTACTTTCTTTTTTATTTATCTATTTCACTTTTCCGCTGCACTTTTCTTCTCCCTTTTCAACATTGCTTAGACTCTTGTATTTCTTGTGCATCTTTTTACTATTTTCTATTTTTTACACTGTCTACTTATAGCGCATTGTGCGGGTTTCTATACTTCTTGGTACTTCATAACGGCAGATATCATCACACTGCGCGTAATGCAATCAATCCGCATCCCTAGACGTCGAAAGCCAAGTAACCGTTGGTTTTATTAGCCGTGAGTGCGTGTTTCGAAGCAGCCCCGATGCGGATCGATTTTCATAGTCCATTAAGTAATTGCGCTGCTGGACGACCGTGATCGTGCGCCGCAACCAGGATCGTTTCCTGGGTGCGCTTTCCACGCCGATTTCCGCTCGTCTATAGTTTATGACATGACGACGTTGGTCCCCAGGATTAATCGTTCGCCTGAATTAATCGATGCCAGAACGAATTAGTATCTTCTAAAGATTTCTGAGCATCTCTGGAAATTACAAGACCAATGAATTAATTCTGATCGAACTGAATTTAATTTACAAATCTGTTATTTGGTTATGATTTACCAGTTAAATGAAACTTGATATAAAACTACATATTACAAATTTCTTCACACAATTTTTCAACTTTATTGCTCGAACTAGCTAACTAAACTAATTTACATCCAACGATCGCTAGTTATCTAAATCAAAACATCTATTAATTTTTAACAAATAACATTTTAATTTTTGATTAGCATCTATCGATAAATAATTTTCTAATAATCCGATTCTTCGTTTTTTAATGTATCTATAGAGAATGTAGGCTACACTAAATATATTAATTCTATACTTTTCGGTATAATATACTAATAATCCAATTCTGTATATTTTAGTATACGGAGACTACAGGCTATTCTATACAAACTATATGTCTAAATCTATCACGACGTACGTACATAAATATTTAAGGACTTTCAAAATGACGCCCATACGATTCCATCTTACTACAACAATGAGCCATTGAGAAACGATCATACATCACCCCGTCTGCCATTGACAAGACGAAGCTCTTCCAGCAATTACATTCAAAAGGTCGTTCATTCGTAATGCAATTCCCTGGCGACGAAGCATCGTTGTGCACTGTTGGAAGGCCTCGGGCGATTTTCTATCGTTCGAACGCATCTTCGTCGAAGAAGGCGGCTCGCTTTCCCCCTCGTTCTATTCTTCAGGCTACACGCGAACATAGGATTCATAAGTAACCGGGGCCGTCGTGACACGAAGATCGCCGATAATGTTCTGCCACTTGGTCACGAGTGACCCCCACGACTTTCCACCGGAAACAACGCTTATTGTTCCGGCTGTTGTCGGTTTTTATCTAGAACAGAATAATGGGGACGAGTTTCTTCGTCGTGAGTGAATATAGTCAATCGTAACGTTGTTATTGTCTTTGGACAAACGTCGTGTTATCGGTCGAGCCCTGTTTGCTTGCATGTCCCCGATAGTGAAAAATGATAATCCGGCAAGAAAACATAGGTGTGATGGGTTCAATGATGTTGAAAGGTTGTGACAAATACGAAGGATTTTTTTTAATTTTGATCCATAGTTACTGAGCGACTTTGTAGGTAATAGTTTCATAGATAAGTATAATACCATAAGTATTAAGACACTTGCTGTGTATGAATTTAAATATTGGAACATATTTAATACAAATTGAATCTCTTTCACTGCTCTTAGTTTCTATAGTTACTTTATTGTAGAACTACGTTAGAGATTTTACTTACAGTAAAATTTATTAGCGTTCTCCATTTTTCATTTTTGTTAATCTAACGAGTAATAATATAAATGGCTGGTAGTATCGAAGTTTGATTATTCAAATTAATCATGATACAAACTATTCTAAGTTAACTTCCTAATAAGTATTACTATCAAATTGAAACAAACACTTTTGGATGATATTTTACGACTTTTTTCACTTTCTGCCCCTTAAAATGTCCTACTAATTGATATTCCAATAATCGATGCTCTGTGTGATGATTCTAATTATCCTTAAAGGTAATCAAGTCTTTAGAAACGATAAAATCTTGGTCAATATGACGAAACTAAAAATTACGGGGGCATCCTAAACACTCTTCCCATAACCGGCGTTACTCCAATTTACCGAACAAACAAAACTTGCCAAAGCACCGATTTCCGGCCTCTTCATAACAGGCTACGTCGAGAAACGCGCAAAGTGAGCATATAAAATGCGATCCTTGGCAATGCAGGACTGGCCGGGGGCCAGAATTATTCTCCACGGTTGGCCCGAACCGTTTGTGTTCGACGATGCTTCGAGCGAGAATCGGAAATTCTGCGGCGGCGCTCGCTTACCGAAAGGATTAATTTGATAATGTTACACTAGCTCGACGGTTAAGCTCCTTACGGCACACGAAGAGGCGCGCTTAGCCAACGGTGAACACTGGGAAATCGATCGGCACAATTACCGAAGTCGCTGTATCGATTCGCCCTCGAGACCGGACCCAAATGTTGTAAATCGCAGTTTAAGCTGAGGGTAAATACACTAACCACCGAGAATTACACCGATACACCGTCCCTCTGGTAATTGGTCAACGATAGCTTTCCTTTGGTCTTACGCTTTTTCACAAGCTTTTTCCCCTCTCTCCCTTTCTTTCTCCTTTCTTGGTCCGTAGAAATTAGAAATGGGGATTATCGGTTTTAGAAACTTGTTTGGAGATTCGAGAATTTAACTACAAGTGGTACAAAATAGATTTCTGTAGCTCATGACGCGTTTTAAGCGAGTATTTTAATTTGGCTTTATTAAGTTTGAGGTAAAGTTAGTAGTTGAGTTAGAGGTAAAGTTTCAGGTAAGTTAAATTTAAGAGTCTTACATAAAAGGGTAATAAAATTCTGTAGTTTATTTGTTTTATTTATTTTGGCTCTAGAACTTGTTTGACTCAAAATAATAGCCTATACGGAAATTTGAGAGTTTTATTTCAAATAATTCCTATTAATAGATATGCGTAATTTATGAAGAATTTTAGCAAAGTGTATCCTGCTTTGATTACAGAAATTTGTTTCAGCTAAAGAATACGGTTCATCAAGATTCGAGAATTTACTTTCAAGTAACAGAAGGGTAAAATATTTTAAGAGCAGCTTTTCCGCTTTCAGAAAATATATCGATACAATATCTTCGAATCAATTATTTTATTAATAATTTATAATAGAATTTAAAGAGATCTGATTGTGAGATGAATACATTAAATTAATAAACATACACTCTTTGGTCTTTAAAATTAATCTTTAGCGAATATATTATATATTGATACGATGTGTTTCAATTGTGATTTAATAGTTTTGATAATGTATCGTTTAGTCACTGATACCGTTTGATACGAAAGAGATAAACGATATAGTTCATTTTTTAAATTAAACAACGGTACAGGGAAGACAAATGATCGTATCGAGGTAGAACAGAGCGAACCATGTTCATTAATATTGTTGGCAAATGCTTATTCGCGTGTCAGGTTATAATGGTTCGACGATTAACTTAGTCCTCATCCGGTTGGCATGGTTTCACGTCTCCCGTATCTCGGAGCTTTACGATGTCGCCTAATAAAACTGACCGATTCCAGCCCCTTCGCGATCGATAATGCAATTTGATTTGATGGCCGCCACTTCATCCTGATACGATGGAGCCAGATAAAAGGACGTCGCTTCCACGTAATGAAAAAAGACTTTCATTACGCCGATGATCCGATCGGGACGATTACGTCGTATTAAACAGTGTACGAGAGCTTGATTTGTTTACGTGGAAATCGGTCCTTGATGGCGGCACAGATTACAATCATAAGCTCTTATCGACGTGCATTGTCGCGCTCAAATGGAAAATAGGTCGATCTGATTTGGAAAATAGGACTTGCAGGTATTTATAGATTATGTTGGTTATCGCGCGATTGCATCGAAGGACATCAACTTTGATTAGTTTTTATCATACTGCGGAATAAAATAAAGTGGATATGATTTCGTAGATATTAAGACACACGATGATTTCGTATGGAACGCGACAGATTACTATCAGGAAAGGGTTCATCGATCAGTATTGTAGATCCGTGCGAGAAAATATAGATGAAAATGTAATAGAAATTGTTAGACGAAGTTGCGGAAACGTAATAAATTGAACAACTTCATGTTAACCCCGTAATATCTTAATTCGTCTTTTTGAAAATATTTTGAGTGTATTCGATAGAAAAGTGCGACTAAAATCTGACAGTAATTTATAGAACCATTTATAAAACTCGTGGAATCTTATGGAAACTGGTGAGGAAATTAAATACCAATATTAAGTGAAACAGTTTGATACAAGCGAAATGAAGTTGAATGATTTATACGAAAGTACTACTACGTAACACGAAACTTGCTATACTTGAATCGGATTAATCAATACGTGAATGCTATAATAAATATCATAATATGCAAGTACCTTTTGTAGTTGCTATATATTGGTACAATGTATTCCAATTAATTATTTTAGAATTTATAACAAAGCTCAAAGGGACTTGGGAATTTCTTTCAAAATTCTATCAACAAAAAAACAAAGCTTTAATTTCTCCTCCAAACAGACTATACAATTTCAACATCGAAACACGTGAAAATTGCAAAATTTCGACGTGATGGAGCACCGTTAGCAGAGAATCGGTGCGAGAGAAGACGATGCAGAAGCGGTTTCCCGTACTCAGTCTCGGAAGATTAATTCAATTAAATGGTAACGGAGATGCATGCGCGAGAATGGGCGGCCACATTGCGGCCGTGGAACGGCGATTTTGCACACTCTAATGTGGTCGCGAGAATGCACGCGCTCGCTAATAATTACTATAACGACCAGGGATTCGACGATTGTGCGCGCTTAATGGCGTCTGGACGGTTCTTGTCGCGCGAGTCTCCGTGCGTTTCATCGCAAGGACCAGCCGGATCCGCGATATTACCACGCCTCTGCGAGAATCAGACCAACGGGAAATAATTTCTTGCACGCTGCAGGCGTATTGGTGTGTAGAGCAGAAAGTACGAGTAGTTCGTGAGGTCTTTGTACAATAATTTGGTGAACTCGCGATCCTTTGTGACCCTCTTGCGTAACTGAAGTAATGTCATTAGTACAATTTTATGAGCCACAAGTTACAAGCTATTATGCATAAATTCTATTTTATAATAGTAATACGTTTAGCAAGGAATGAAATTAAATTTTATAGTAAATTCTGCAAGTTATCATACAAGGCATGTGATTATCTTTGATAAGAGGATTATAAAATGATAAAAGTAGAGCTTATAACCAATAAATTGTATCCTGTTAGTCTATTAATATTGTTAGCGATTATCAATTATTTTCAAAGGTAGTGTATTTAGTACAGAGTCTCAGTTTGGTTGAAATTAGGTACACAGTGACTGAATCTCATCTCTGATTCTGGTGATGATTTCGTGTACCAAACTGACAAGTGACAAACTTGGCAGAAGTCCTAAGTGTTTATTGATCTCTTGCATCGCATTCAGTGCCACACCGTTGAACATTCATCTGCGTAAACTATTATGTTCACCGGTATAAAACGATATTTCTGTAAATCTAGCTAACGTCGTACAAATTTTCAAACTTTATCGAATCTTTTTATCTTTGAATTTTATTTTTAAAGAGTCTGAAGAACGATTTTTAGTTTGGACGATTATTATTTCATTTTCGTGCGTCCGTATGAAATAAAAGTGTTCGCGAATGTGGTCGGAACGTTCTACGATTGAATGCAGTAATTTGGATAAAACGTTGTTGCACGAGTATTACTTAGCTCAAAACTGAACGTATCCCATGTGGCAGCATTCAGCGCGTTGCCACGAGCGCGGAAATTGATTCCGAAAGCTTCATTAATTCTCAACGCATCCATTAATACGGCAATTAATCATTCCGAATCCCATCAACATCCCATGCGTCGTCAAAACACGTTCAACGTCGCATTCCACCGTAACGATCCTTTCAGTTGTTCCCAAACTGAATGGAAGACATCTTCGTATCTCCTTGATGTTCGAAGATATTAACGTACGATCGTAAATTATATACCGATTACCGTTTGTATCAAACGTTTTCAAGTAAAAAGTGTAAAGAACGTAGATAACATTTGAATCTTTTGCCAACTTCCCTCTGCAAAAGCTAATAATAATATCAATCTTTTAATTCGATAATTTCTAAACATTCATTTCTAAATGGAGATGTCAGGTTTTTGGGCAGATTTCTTGGGAGTTTAACATTCTATGTGAATCTTATGATACAAGAAAATTTATTGATGTATTTCCAAGTAGCCATTTCTCTCATACATTGTCAAACCAAAGTAATCGAAATTCTTTATTAGGAAATTGTCATCAAGAAATATGTACACATAGAATATTCTTAATCCAATTTTCAAACACTCATTCGAAACAAAGTGATTTACATTCCTTACTTAAAGAATTTGCACCAAACAATACTCAGCAATGAAACGTTCTTAACACAATTTCTCAAAACCTTAAACTCTCTATACTTATACAAAATATTTATTCAACAGGATATTATAATACCTTCCCATTTAACCCACAGTGATACAAATCTCTTATCTAGAAAATTTATATTAAACAATACTCAGCACTGGAATAGACCTTAAGCCAGTTTCCAAAAATTTAAACCCCAAATTCCTTCGATGCAAAATGCACATTTCTTAAACAAGGTTTAATACTTTTAAATGTAAACTCAAGTGTCAAATATCCACTCAATTCACCGCATACCATTCTCCACGAACTCCGCGAAACTAATTCTTGTAACCTGAAACCTTTCATAATCGTTTCCTTATTAACCGAAGAATACTCGAAACGTTCTCCCAAAAGACAGCATCAATAACCAATGAAGCAATAGAATGACGCGTTTCCCTAACGAGCCTACGACGTTGCGGAGGGCCCGGACGTTTCCAAATTTATACTCGATGATAAATAGCGCGAGCATAGCGTTTGTCGTGTCTCTGCGGCTATTTTTGGGGACGAGAGACGAAAAGGCAAGGGCACGTCGTCGAACGGCCTTGCCAAAAGCTCGATGACGATCGACTTAAGAGGAATTGTCGCGCTGTGACTGGCAACGAGTCGCTCGGAAGCCTGATATTCCGGAACGAGGCTTCGCTTTGCGACGATCGGCCAGCGACTTGGCATCGGATAACGCGAACCATGACCGACTCGTGAATCGAGCGGATAGACCTTCGATCGATGGGCCTGCTTTCGCCTCGACCAATGCCAACTGGGCTAACGTACAAACGTGTAGAGCTATCGTAAACTAAGAAAATATTGGCAACGTGATGTAATATTGGTAGGTGTGAGTTCGACTTTCAGCGAGATTTCTGTATTCTTTATGAAACAGTCAAAGATAGAGTGAGAATGTTGTATATAAAAAGCGACAAGGAAGAAAAATAGTTTCAAAGAAAGTATTTGATGAGATGATGAATTAAACTCCGAGAAGATAGACAGTGTAGTGGATAAAGCGAACGTAAATAATCAAATAGTAAGGTATTAATTTTTGAAACGAATTACATTAAAGAGTTTTTAAATTAATTTTTAAAACGAATTTTTTAAATAATGTAATAAGTTTGTTGTTTCCATATAAGGAAAATTGTTTATTGTGTACTGTATAACAAATATTAATATTAAAGACAGAAACAGAAATTTTTGGATCAAAATGTGATCATTTTTTATAGTTTCTTCCTTTGTTATTTAATCTGTACTATACGGAACCGATCCCCGATCGATTTCCTTAATCGATGATGTGACATTTGTTTTATTGAATATTATAAGCAATAACGTCTAGACATATGTTCGTGCGAATGGATAGTGTACAATGAAAGAATGTAACTTGTTACAGTGAAACTTGTAATTATGCAGCCAATGAAATTTCTTGTCCAATCTGTTAGAATGACGATTAAATTCCGATAATCAGGCTATAAATCGGTAAAAGAATTAATTAGAATAAATAAAAAAAACACAGAATAAATAAATAAAATAGAATAAATAAAAAATACACAGCGTAAATAAACCTAATGTAACCCAAGATTAATATAATTCTAGCTATTAATGCTTCTCAAATATTAGGTTGTCCGAAATGTTTCTTTCATTTTATAAGAAAATGATAGACGCACAATGTTTTTTGTTTAATATTAAATTATTGAATTATGCACGAACATAATAATAGAAATAGAACGAAATGGATCACACCTAAATCAATAAAATAATATAAAACAGAAATTGTTGTTCATCTATTATCACCTTATGAAACGAAAGAAGCTTCTCGGACAACCTAATGCATTACTTATTACAAGACAGTCAATCCTGTAATTGGCTATCCCAACTTTCAAAATATCACCTTTAAACCACTAAACCAGATATCACTGTAATCACTATAAAAGAAACATTATAAAAACAAATTCAACAGTCAATAAAAGACGAACCTAGTAATTCTCCCTCGCCATCGAAATTACTGCGGGCGAATGATTCTCGGGGAAATCGTTCGGCGACGCAATATTCCTGGCTTATAAATCAGTCTCCCGTATCCAATGAGCCTACCGAGCAACAGTGTCTATTAAAATACAATTTGCAGAGTTTACGGGGGCGGTGTTTCGCGGTTGTCGAAGCGATATTCCCGGTCGACGTGACGCGTCGGAATCATTGCGTCCGAAGGGTCGAACGCGGCAAGGTAAAGATTAAAGGGCTGCCACGGGAGCGTTTTATTCGCTCCACGCGGTGGATTATTAACTCGCGAAGAAGCCGTGTGATAAAGTGGCGAGTGAAGCGTGCTCGCGTCGGATCGTTGCTCGAAGCCTGACCGTAATTGGTTATTTCATCCTCGAGGATTCAGACGAATCGCGAAACAATGATTCCATGGTACAACGAGTAGGATCATGTGGCATTTTATGGATTTTACGATTGCAAAAAGAACGTTTGTGCATCGTGTCGTTTCATGATTTCGTTCATTTGATACGCGCGTGCAACGAAACTCTGGCTGTTTCTAGTTCTTCCCCAAAGTATTTTTATTGCTCTGCTACTTGCTGTTAATGGTACAATGGTTAGAGATAAACGAAGGATTTAGAGATACAACAGAGGATAAACGTAAGTTTGAAATATAGCCGATACGAAAGGACATTATAATTCTACAAAACGGAAAAATGGTTGGAAAGCTGAACGCTAGTCTTACAAAATAAAAAGAAGGTCGTAAGATGAATGAATACGGTAATTAGTAAGATAATGAATAAGATGGTAACAGGAAAATAAGGACACAGATCGTTGCAAAGAAAAAGACACTTACGAAACGAAAAGAGGATTTGAAAGGTAAGAAAATAGAGGCAAATTATTATGCAAGGGCACTCTGTTTCAGCAGAAGACTTTATTTTCTCAGAATTTTGAATTTTCTGTTTCAACTAGAAGAAATTGTTCATTTTCTAAAGACGTTCACTTACTAGTTCACTGCTGTTATTAATTGTTAAATCACTACGCTGTGAAAATGAAATTCGTCTCATTTCATCAAGTCGAATAAGAAAAGACAGGAAATTAAATTCAACAAGAAATTCTAAAAAAACCATTTCTTAAACGGAATATATTGTATACCCACAATCTGCAAATTATATATACACTCGATCGAGCATAACGTAACTCCTCGTTTTATCGATATTGCCAATTTTAATGACGAAGAGTTCAGCAAGTTCGCATCTTAAACGGGTTCGCGTGAAACGAGAACGAAACACGATGGCAATAACGCGCGGCGTAATTGGCGTGAAGCGCATCTGCTCTCGCGAATACGTGTGTATGCTCGTGATGCGGAATATTAATGAGTGGGATGGACGGGCGCGGATCCATCGGTCGTTCGTGCGCGAATTATAATGCGACGATGCGGGCACGGTGTTTGCGTGTATTTCACCGAGTGAATAGCAAGCAGCCAGATTGTGAAAAGTTCAAGCGTCGTTTCGGCCTCCGCAACGATTTTGACTGGGTTGCGTAACCGTTCGCGGAAAATTCAGACTTCGTTCAACGACGAGATAATTTTATTTCGATATGGTTGTCTATAGACTGAAATGTCTATCTTATTAATGTTGTAATATGAATTTAACAAAAATTTCTTTCTTATTGGTGAAGAAATTGCTTGCAGAGCGAGAAGTGTTTCCGATTAAAGGAAAAATGTTCTATTTGCAATTTTCTTACGAAGAAATTGAGAGAGTTGGTGTGACTTTTAAGGTAGAATTTTATATTCTATGAATTTTAGGTTTTAATAAACTCGATACTTTATCTTCCATTAATTTGCCTTAAATGTAACATTTATTTTATGTCTTTTTTACGAGTCATTAAATAATTTAAAGAATATAAAAATACATAAATATTTCATAGAAGGACGTTGAAACGATCAAATAAACACTTCATCGATTGAACTTTTTAATTCACATGCGAAAGATAATACAACAAAACGATACATAATATTGCTGATTACATCGATCTCGCATAAATGAATTTATTACGCAATCTAATACGAAATAACAAGAACTTGTCTCATCGATCCATTTCACAAGCTCGCCATTCCGATTCCATCGAGATCGACTGATAATTCCGCGACCAAGCAATACTCGATCCACTGTTTGCGTACACTTTTCCGATCAAATAGCGTATCGCCACCTGCGATTCGCGCAAACAAGATCAATACCCAAAAACATTAGCAAACGGTCCGTAGGGCTAATAAGCGATGGAACATCAGTATCAGCGTGACGCTATTTACTGCAACAACGACATTAAACGATATTCACGTATCTGTGGACTTAGCACGACATTATTGATAGCGACCAACGTTGGCAAACAATGCAGGTATTAACGTATAACTCGGAGAACGTTATTAATACTCCATCAAGTTTGCGAATACACACCTATTTACCTTTAGGTGCGAAGTTTATTTTATTCTAATTGAGTAGAAATTCATTTAGGGTTGAATTTTAGAACAGAAACATTTGTTTAGAAAAAAGAAAAAATATTTGCATAAGAAAGTCGTGGAGGATTTTCAAAATAGGGGATCTTGATTTATAATATAAATTAAGAGATTTATGCTTGTAAAATGAAGAACGTTATAGATTAAAGAATCTTTTAATTTTTTACCAACGAATTATTTTCTCTAATTCTTTAGACTTTATCATTGAAGCCTGAAGCAACGTTACGGAATGAAAAATATAACAAACATTCGAAAAAAAGCATTTCTATATCGGTTTAGAAAGTAGATAGAGAAAGATAAGGTAAAATATTTTCATATTACGCAATACATGATAATTTCTGAAAAGTATTAAGAGTAATCAGGAATATATAAAAAAAGCAATACTTAAGTATTGAAATAATTATTTCTAAAAATTCCACTAATCTAATTGATAAAAATATGCACTTGTAAAAATATTCACGGTATAATCGTATTATTTTGAAGAAATAAATATTGGAAGATGACAGTTCTCCCGCAACGACGAAAAAATCGTGGATTTACGAATCGACAGATTGAAGGGTCGAATTAAGGTAAAATCATCCGCTAATGAAAATGTCGACATCGCATTTCGACGGTGATGTCGTGGGACTCTGCTTTCGTTGACACTGATCGAGGCGAATCTGGTGAAAAGGTCAAATTATTTTACGAGTTGTCGCCGTACCGAGCTCGACCAGCACCATGGCTATTATGCAGACTGCAATTTCACCTCCAGCGTGCTCTGAAAAACGCCGAATTGTAAATCTCGATCGTGCCCGGCTCGTAATAACTTTATCGCGTTGCAACACTGAATTCGCCAGGTGAATCGCTTTCCAGTGACGAAATTTTTAGTGACATAGGGCTGTTTGTAATGAGACACTTGGTGATGCCGGTTAATCACTTTATCGTTGCTTCATGGTCTATGCTGTAAAGGGATATATAGGTTGAACCGTGACGTGTATGCGGTATGATTTTTAACGTCGTGAGTTTTCCACACGGTTTCATTTTCACGTTCATTTGGCGTTTAAAACGGAGTACAAAAGGATTCTATGACAGTTTAAGCGTTTATAGTTGATCAGCTTGAGCGTTTATAACGCGATTGTTAATATTAGGCATGATTAAATACATTTACTTTTCTCTAATTTATTCCATTCCGTTGTAATTTCCTGGAATTTCAAACAAAATGAAAGCCTTGAACTTTGTATTCTTGTGTCACTCTGCGAACTTTAAACTTTCTATTTCATGAAAATACATTCGCATAGCTGAAGCAAATTACAAATTCCTATATGGTGGATAAATTCTAAAAGCATCAAGGAATCTGGACGAACCTAGCCAATCTTAAAAGTGTCGACTTAATTACGATCAGAATTAACATCAACCACAGAATATATTACTATTTAAAAGAAAAAATCGACAAATTAAGAATTCCACTTCCTCCTATCTTGTTTTGTCGATATTACGGATCATAATAATTCAATTTAAGAAATGATGCGAATACAACGCAAGTTCTTCGATCTACAAACGTGTACGTTCGTCGTTGAAAAAAGATCGAGATACGAGTCAATGGAGACTAGTCAGTTACAAATAGCTCTATTGACGGCGTTGTTAATGACTGATAACAGTGATTTGCCGTCGTCGTTTCCTGTTTGTTCGTCGAACGTCACGACCTACCGATAGAAGCGTTCCGCGAACGATCCGGATGAACTCGGTCGGCCATTTAATCCCGTTGCTCAGTTGCGTTTCCTGCTTCGTTCTTCATGGCGAATTATCAATGTCACGTAGTGCTTCCTCAGCAAATCCATTTACCACGCATTGCTTGTTACATGACATTCTTCGTTCGTCAACCCCTCGCCTTCCTACCCTAAAGAATTTGCAAGATAAATGGTCGGTTCGCTTCCGGATTCCTTGGACCACCCGTGTAGCAAAGCGATGAACATGATCTTTATTCAAAGTACTCCTTTTATGAAAGAAGCCAGCTGCTCCTAGTTGTTTTGTTTAAATAAAAAGCGATTTAAAATGCAGAGTACCGAGGACGAGAGATGCGAGAGTAATAGAAAATGGATGTTCTACAGTAGCCTTTGGAAAAGAAAAATTATTATAAGATGCTGTGAACAAGGTTTTAAGGAATTTAAGATATTGAATTATTTGTTCGAGATTTAATAGAAAATTGACTCAATACGAAAAATTGCTGAACTTAATTGATACCAAAATATACATAAGTTACTTTAATAATTTTCATCTCGTTAATACTACACATTCCTTTAATCATTCTAATCCTTGGATTTTCATATTTCAATCTTGCTCTCATTTTAACAAACAAAAGATATTTGTAATGTTTCGAGAAGATGTTTGACATAAAATCGATATCAGGAGAGTCAAGTATACCAATAACAATTTTATCGTGTTTCGTTTGAACTGCGTAAATATTTGTTAATGTTCGAAAAATATTCTTCGGTCTTAAATAAACCGAAAGGCTGTAGCAGGATTAATATTTGAATACTGTAGGCATAAAGAATTAAAAATTTCAAAAATGCTAAAAAAGAACCAAAGAAAAAGATGAACGAACAAGTCAAGTTAGAAGATTTCTACTTTGGCCAAAGTACTAAAGAGTGTCATCGAGAACGATGGTTGGAAAGTAGATGCGAAAGATGGATGAGATTTCACGAAGCGGCGAGATATTGCGACAAGTGAGTCGGTCCAATAGTTCAACGGCTTTCGCGAAATCAACTCGCTCTCGCCAACGTTACCACACCCGCCGCATTATCGCCGCTGCTGTGAACAACAATCATTGCAGTTGTCAACGGCCGTCGTCGTTGGCTCTCTCGTCGGGCTTCTCTCTGCGTCGACGATGACAACACCTCGTCGCGAGTCGACACGCGGGTTTTATCCATTCCGCGGCGTGCACCGTTACAAAACGCTCTCGCGTCCCAAAGAATCCGTTTGTAGTCGCGGCGAAAGTCGACTCTGTAATTCCTTCGCGGCAAATGTAACGTTGTCGATCGCATGGGAAAACGATGATACGACCATTTCTGGCTGGAATTACAGAGGTTCCTTTTTCGCTGAGATTTTATCGATCGTTTTGAGAATCGATTAAAAGGAAAATGACCGCATTTTTTGGCAGCTTGGATAAATAAAAAAAAGGGTATTTAGGATTTAAGACTCAACTTTCAAATATTTGAAGAATTCATAACTATTATACTATTGTTGGAGATAATTTACTTTCTCATTTCCGATGAGACGTACGTGTACAGTGGAGTGTAAAGATTTTTCGGTCAGAATAAATTGTTAACTTTATATTCGTGAAGCGACATGTAGAGGAATTTTATGTAATGTAGGGTTTAAAGATACGATAAATAAAAGCGAATAGTATAATACACAAATGCCGTTACATGTATAATTGTATAATATTATTTAAAATTCTTTTCCACTTTCCACTTTATAAAATGAAAGATCTACCTGGCCAGAAGCTTTCTCACGTCATCCTGTATGAAGATCACAGAAAAAGGCTAAAATTTCATCTGAAATTTTCCCTGTAAGAATAATTACATTTTTCCCTTTCTATACACAAGCAGTTTTTAAATCAAACACTTTGACAACTATTCTTGAACTGCTACGAGTAGTTTTGTCAAACGTGCTATATGTATGCTCCTTTTGGAAAGAGTTTGAAACCTTTTTCAAACAAAGTCACCGTTTAAACGAAAAACGAGCACAAAGTAATTTTTACAGAATTCTAAAGCATGCACTGCCTCATCACCTTGAAAACTTTTAATTAACACAAAAGCAGCAAAACCATGGCGACAAAAAGAAAAAGTTCATCGTGGCTAGAGTCAATCTGTGAGGAAAAGTAAAAAACTGTAACTGGAACGGTGGATTCAATCAGCCATTTTTTCGCACAACGAAAACGAGCTTCGTTTAATCCCGGTGGACCAGTTTTCTCCAGAGACAATTAACGTAACCTCGCCGCCGGAAATTGAAAGCGACGAACACGGAAGCGAACTCACAAGGCGAGGTTGTTGCAAGGTTTCGTTACGTGGCTTACCGCGGTTATCAGTAATTCGGCTAGTTTCTATATTTTATTTTTCATCGTGAGTTTCGTCGTATAGTCACGCGAAACGTTACGGTAATTAAAAGTGTCACGAAAATAGTCGAGAGACATACAGATTTTTAAATAGACATTACAAACTAATTTTTAAATAGACATATTACAAATAGATAATATCTGAACTCACTAATACTGTTAGCGAAAGTTTACAAGTCACAAATTACAAGTTGTCAATTTCAATATATTTTCTTACGATATAGTAACAAATTTAACACCAGAACTAGTCTATCTGTAATATGTATTTAAATATTCTATACATAAATCGTTATGATTATGTTTCTATCGAAAATCGATATTAGTTTTAGCAAAGTTTTACCAAAATATCTGTGTTTTCAGTAATTCTAAGAGAAGAACATCTGACATCGGTTATTTTGGTATGTTTTGTAGTTTTGGTGTTAATAATGAAATAAATGAAATTTTAGAAGTAAATTTTATACTACTTATTATTATTATTATTATGAAATATAATTAAATATAACCAACTTAAAATCTAAAATTATCTAATTATTCTCTTTGCAAGTGTAAAATTGCAAAATTATAAAAACCGACTTTATAATGCAGCTGAATTCTGCAAAAGTATGTTGTAACCATTGCATCCACTTGTAATATCTGCATTTCTATGAACGACCGATTATCATCATTGCTATAAGCAAACGTCGAGTAGAAAGCAGAAGCATCTAACGAAGATAAAATCCGGAAATTGCGTAACCTTACCTGATAAAAATAGCGACTATAAAATCGTTGCCAGGCCCGAAGAAAAATTAATTACTTAATCGAAATCCCCCATGACTCCAACGTCGAGACGATTCCTCCTGAGCCTTGTGTCACGCTGTAAAATGGTGAAAGAAAACAAAACGAAAATAGACGAGACAGTTGCATCGGATAAGTAATGTTAAATAATTTAACGAGCTATCGTGATGTTTCTCTGATATTACGTCGGTACCGCACATAAATAAAATACTCGACCCTGAGTGGATATTATGCAACCGTTTTGCGGTATTCCCCTTTAGACGGATCCTATTCCTTTCTTGTTTCTTACATTTTTACAATTTGTCTTGTCTTGATAGAGTGTTAGGCGCTCGACGGGACAATGGAAGGTGATTTCACGCGATTTAGCGAAGGTTTACAGAGATATTTCTAACATTTTCGTTGCATATTAATAGAAGAATCCATCAAATAATTTCACGAGTTCCTTTTTCGAACTTATTAGTTTTTCAATTTTCAAGCACCATAGATTCTGTGATCGTCTTCTTTTTTTATATAGTGTTTGCCTCGACTCCTAAGAATTCCTATATATGTATAGAGTTCTTACATATATACTATTAAGACACGATGGCTCGCAAATATATTCGTTCATCTACCATAGACAATTTTTAAGTGCATATTGTGAGTATTCTATGAAACATTTTGATATTTCACTATCATTATAATGAGACGCGAAATTATGAATTAAATATTTTGCAACTTGTGTATACATTTTCAGAATCGTTAACAATTTTCCCAACATAACCATGATAGTAGCGTGTCGCCACTATATATAATTGATACTAATGAAATTTCCAAGTGTTTCGTATAACACACGTAATATGTCCATGAGGGGTGTCGACAAGGGGTACGAATACTTTGGCTAGCCACAGTGCGTGCAAAGTATCATTTAATTCCTTTCATTTCATCAATCTATGAAAACTATCAACGAGAAATACAACAATTCACAGTAAGTTTTACATTGATAGTAGGATCATACGACGAAATTCAAAGTCCACAAAAAACTCAACAACGTTACTTAAGTTTATTTCACGTTCAGACAATATAGATAGCTTAATAATAGCCTTCTTGCAAAAAAAAAATTCTCCTTATTCCTTTTGCTTGCATCACCTTTACATTTACGACAACGACGATTGTTCGGAAGAAGAAAATGTCGAACAACAAAACCTTTACATGCATTCGTGTCGATCGATCCGTTCCGTAGAATGCAAGGAATTGTCGGCACGCAAAGTGCACTGTATCGCGAATGAAAAGGAATCCGCATGAACGATTGCAACGTTGTTCCACGTTGAATAATTGCTTAGGCACGGATACGCTGGCAAATACTTGAATACAACAGCTAATATATATTACACCATACAAATTACCGAATAAATTTCGTACTAGAATAGACGCCGCAAACAAATGAATCCGTGCTTCACAAGATAACAGGCAGCATCATTGTTCATTTCAATTTAACTCGTATATAATTTCTCGTTGATTGAATATTATTCCCTTCGAGTATTCGCGTTTTGCTAACTGGTAATTTAATTATTTATTTGTTATAAATATATAAATAAAAAAAGTAGAGCAAATTCTCATAAATCGAAAGTTAATTTCCTGCAACATGTGTACTTTAAATCATCTAACTCTTTAGCTTTTGGGCTGTGTGAATCTTTAATTTTTAAATAGAAATTATGGAAATAATGGCGCAGAAAATATTTGGAAAGAAGATAAGAAAATATATTGAAAATTGCTTTTTTCAAGTACCTGTAATCATCGTTGTAGATTATCCAATGAATGATTCAATTTATGGATAACTTGAAATAGAAATCATAGAAATAATCATCGCAGAAAATGTCAAGAAAGAAGACATAAGTTCGAAGATACTTCCATAGAAGGTACATGTGTACACATATATTACAAGAGAGAGAGAGAGAGAGAGAGAGAGATCATATTTGTTCGAACTATCTGTGAGTTATCGATCGAGAAAGAATCCTAGCTACTCGATAACAGGTGAATCACGTATGAGGCGAGGTCGTGCAAATTGATCGTAGTCGTAACAGAACGTCACGTTCCCATTGCTTGCGTCCTGTCTGTAAAATGGAACGCGGAACCTTGACACCGCGTTGACAGAACTCATTTAAAAAAGACAAGGCACCAATAAGGAAAAATAACAGAACTCCTTGTTCTACTTCTCTTCGCCTTGTTCCGATACTATAAGCTTCTCATAAAAAAGGAACAGATCATTATTACGACAGTTATGGTATTTTTGTTGCAGCTAATTAAAATAATTTAAGAAACTAAAAGAAAAAATATCTAGATCATGAGATTATTGTTTAAATCTTATTTACAATATTTTTCTTTTATTATTTATTTCTTCTTCTATTAAGAACGTGACTGCTATCAATATTTGTTGATACATTGACTCGTTAAGTTTTATCAAAGCTGCCAGTTATAAAAGAAGTAATTAAAGTTATCCATAAAATTTAAATATTCTATTTCTATTCATTAAATAGTTATTTCTTTTGCCTCAAATACAAATGTAAATGTCTGTTAATCAAATTGATTTGTGAGTGTTGTATAATACCTGTCAAAATTCTGTGACTCGAGAAGAGAAAATTATAAAGATTTACGATAAACAGTCCCATATTTCAATGATTTCACTCAAATGAAATTCTACTTTAATTACGTACATAATTTATATTTGTAGCGAAAGTTTCATTAATTTCCTTTTGTAAAGCACATTGCATACTTTAATGTCGCGACTTTATGGCTCATAAAAGGCACCTAACATCGTAGGAACGTTGAAAACATCATGTTCACACATAGTCTAAGGTTTATATATAATACTTTCTATTTACCAATGCGTCTATTGTAACAATTTTGGCAATGACAGGAATAGAAAGTTGAATAATAACAAGGGTACTTAAACATCTGTACGATGGATTACAAGATTCACAGGATTCTCGAGGATCATTATCGCGTAGGTCGGAGTTTGTGCATCGAGGAGCAACAGTGGCTTTAATGAGACGGTGAAGACGATACTGCAATCCATTATATAGTTGGTATTCAGTTCTTGATACATAATGTATAAACATTACGAAATATTTCCTCCGATCTTATTATATATTCAGCACTTCCTTTGAATCAGATGCCATTTAGAAAATAAGCTGCTTCCTACGATAAAATCGGAAAATCCAGTGCGCTCAAAGAGACCACGAAGATTCCTTTTATTTACGACAAGTACCACTTGCACTTGAGAAAGAATAGGGAGAAAGAAGTAAATACGTTTCTAGCTTGCTTTTCTTTCCTGAATTTTACTCCCTTTTATCCTCTTCTAACAGACTTTCTTATGTGTTCCACTTTTATATGTTATATATCATGTAAAAATAACTTTTAAATTCCTTGAAAAGGAGTTTCTAAGGGATTAAATAAATTTTGTTATTTTATATATCGATAAATAGATGCAGTGTGTTGTTATATGGAAAATTGGTACTGAACGATACTGGAATATTGGTAGGGTCATTGATCGACGCGTTTTATCGATCGCGCAAATATTATGTTCGATAATAGTTGCGGGCATATGTGTGTATACGATGACAGAACGTGTGTGCTCACCTTGACACACTGGCGTGCCGATTTGTAGCATAGTCATGCGCGTCCCGGACTCCAGACAACAGTCAGCCGATAATAAAAATTGAGGCTAGCTGGTCTAATTACGGCATTTGCGTTACGCGTGCTGAAAGATACCGAAGTTGCGAAATAATTCCGCGAAACGCTTCGCATTGTCCCGAGGACGATACTCGAGCTTCAATGCCTCTCGTGAAATTTCGCTTAATACTTCATACTTATAAAAGTTTACTTCCTTCATAGGTAGGTAGTTCGAAAATATCAGATCGTACGAAAGATTTGTAGCGAAAGTTTATTAAATCCTTATGGAATTGGATTCTTTTGCCATTTATAATTTGACGACTCTTTTCTCCAAAAATTGTTTCTCTTTTTCAACGATGAATTTCTTTACACAGTTTTTGCAAGAGTAATTTAAACTCGTGGAGTATTTAAATTCTTGTCCATGTCGTTTGAAAAGTTTCACAAATACCACAACAAATCATAATGAGACTGATATATTCGCTGAGTAAAACAGATAGAGTTAAACCTTATTAAATGCATTCTATATCAAAGTAGCAACACTTTGTCCATTTAATATTTCAGTCGTAAGCTCGAAATTAGTCAGATTGCTCCTGATTAACATATTGCCTCTCAAAAACTACAAACTCCCACATAAAACTAATGAGAAGTGATTCTCAAAGTTAAAGTTTCTTTAGCCAGCAAACCAGACGACCAACACACCCCCCCCCTCCAACCCTGTGAGGGAAACGGAAGTCGGAACACGTACACGACGAGCCAATAAATCTCGGTAACGGAACGAGAGGTCCCGTTCGCAAAACACGGGACGAAATTAACCCGCGATTTCCCGCTACGTAAATCAAAGCGGCGACGAGCACGAAGGGAGCCCCGAAGGCGCGTAAAACCAAGCGGAGTTTTCCGGAAGAAGTTGGAGAACCGTTTCGAGACTCGTCGCCAGGCCCGCAGGTGCAATTGCAATTAACCAAAGACGTCTTGGAAATTGAATTCGCGCGAAAGGTAAAGAAACAAGCGCGTTCCCTTACTTCTCACCCCTTGTCTACCACAATCCACCACCTTTTATCCTTTTCTCTCTTTAATACTTTCGTCTTGTATATACTCTCTTCTCTGCGCTTTTAGCTTGTTCACCGAGGCAGAGAGTCGTCCAGAAACCAATCTGGCGAGTGTAATACAGGGTGTCATAAAGGAAGTATTACTATTTTGTTTATAAATCAATTTTTAACGAAGCAGCATAGATCTACGTATAGGTTTGTTAACATGTGTATCGCTCAGAATAACAGCGACGTATCTACAATTTTATTACAATAAAAACAAAACCATACAGCATACGTGTTCGAGACAAGGCTAAAGTATCAGTATGATGAAAATGAATTATCTGCATATATACTATTTTTATTATACTAGAAGAGATGATATACATATACATTGCCAATATTGAACATTTCATAAAAGCTTACTTTTCTCGAGCAATCAATAATGGAAGTTACATCACTGTGATTTTGAACCACTCATATAATATACAGTAGCGAGCAAAAGAAAGTTTTAATTTAATTTATTTGTGTATATAGATATATTGGCAATTTTTATATTACATATTTTTCACCATATTGCTTGTAGTCATCTATTGTGGATTATGTGCTATGCGATATCTATTCTCTTCTCATTTCGAATAAAATTCTGTTTCGTACGATTATCGTATTTCCTGTGTCACTTATATTTAAACTTTCTTTAGTCTGCTACTGTAAATAATTTGCATTGTATTTGTTCAACTTTCGTGGCGAATATTATCATTCAACTGGTCAACCGTGGTTGACTTGCTTACAGAAACGTTCCGTTTTTATACAACCTCAAAGACAAAAAACCGGATCCGTTAAATCAGACGAAGGAATAGTTTCAACGATCGATTTTGATAATAACATTTTGTTGCTGCAACACGCTGTTGCGACGTCAAACGTTCCATGATAAAATTGGATGGTTCACACTATATGACTGTCATCACGAAGTTGCTATAATATCAACAGAAAAAAAATGATGAAACAGAAACGTAACGCTTCTTTTATGGCACCCTGTAGAAAACCCACGCGAAAGAAAGGTGAGGAGAACAAAGAGGAAGCGACAGAAACGGAAGAACAAGGTAGACAGAAAGAAGAGGACAAGAGCTTTCAGGTTGTTGGAAATGCGATATCAAACGGTCGGAGAATGGTCGAGGGATATTACCAGCGGGGGTAAAACAAAATACCAGCCATGCAGCTACACTTGAACCAGAAGGTTCGAGCGAAGCTTGAGATTTCAATTCAATTTCCAAGCTCGGTCAACGTAAACGCGTGACTCGACCGCGTGCAATCGAGGGAGAGATTCTCGTTTCTGAAAATTTTATGAAACGAGGTTGAGCGGGATTAAGTGTTCATGTCGGTACGCAAGAGATGCTCGCGGTTACCTGGGAAACTTTGAACCTTGCCTACTCAAACATCTGTTTGTTCTTGCCTTCGCCGGTGTTGGAAAATGGAAATCGAATAAACGTTCGATTATTCCATGGGAATGTGTTCGGCGTTTGCATTTCGCAGAGAATCGATTCGGGAAAGTGGCGATAGGTGTGGTTACGTTTTATGACTGTTTTCACGCTTCAGGTGGCTAGAAAGTTGGAACAAAATTGGAGGTTCGTTTCTGCCACTAATTGGAATTTGCGTTTGCGAAATGGTACGTGGAATATTCGATTAGACGTCGAATTTTAGATGTAGATATCTTGCAGCAGATATATCACTATAATTTCAAAAAAGTGTTCGAAAGGATATTTATTAATATTTGTAGCTGCGAAACATACGAAGTTTTAGAAGTCGTACGTCATAGTTTGATATTTGAACCTAATATTGTACTATATTCCCTCACAAATCATTGTTTCATTGACACGTTAGCCTTTATGAGGGGTGAACTGTGCACTACGTGTTTCGCCAGTAACAGCCCTTATTTCGACTCTACGAAGGATATCATAAACAATGTTACTCTTAAACGCAATATTTATTACTTTATTACTATCCGCCGTTAAGTGACATAATAATCATCGTCGACTATAAAAATTAAATATCAATCATCAAATTCCATAGAAACAGAATTTCATATGCACCAATCTAATATAAGAATTCCAAGACTTAAATTTAAAGTAAAGCATTTAGGAATACCTGAACGAAATTCATATTCTGCTACACTTCGCGCAAGTGGCACATTTTCGCGTAGTCGTAGCTAATAGCTCGTCAATTTCTTTGAAGGACGAGTGAGGGAAATTGAAGTGTGTTAACGCATCGTGCTAAGCGTGTAAGTATAAATAAGGTGTAAGTACTTACTTGCTCGTGATAATTCTGGTCGCGCGCAATTCGTGCCATGCAAAGAAGAACGTACGTAACGCGTGATCAGTAGGATCATGTTGACAGGTTGTTTTTCGTGCAGGGCAGCCAGCTACGCTCGTTAAGGTCCACGACTGAAGACAACGCGTCGCGAGTTCGAATCCTCGGCATACGATGTTCACACAAAAGGGAAGGAAAAACCAAAATTTCTCTTAGAAGTAATATAAAACAGGCAAGCGGCCAGCCCTCCCTTGCGTGTGTTGGTGTACTTTCTAGGAGTGCTTAGTTAAGGTGCTTGGCATTAAGCACACAGGAGCTTCGATGATATCAACTCGCACTGGTCTACCATCCCGTCCGTGGAGGTTTTAGCCGGTAAGAATCCGGCACTATCTGCTGCCCGCCCCTACGGGTGGTAAGGTGTCTATGAAGATTTCCTCCACGTAAAAAAAAAAAAAAAATTTTTTTATGCTCGTGAAGGAGCGAGCAGAAAGGAAGAGAAGAAGCCATCGCCATCCCAATGGACCACGACTAGAAGGAGCGACAGCGCTAGGGGCAATGCCCCTCCCCCTAACGCCAATTCAATAGGCAGGAATTATTAGAACTGGCTCAAACAAGAGGAGTGCAACAGAAGTTAATTCATAAGAGGTTCCTGGAACACTCCTGTCATGCGCGTAGGATGGTCATCGTGGAGTTTTAGTCGGTAGGAGTCCGACACTACTCTGCTGTTACGCGATTATTAGAACAGCAGAGTGTCCATGAGGATTTCTCCACGTACAAAAAAAAAAGTTGTTTTTCGTGACATTTGTGGCGCTTATTCGCGAATTAGCGCACGAGCCTTGGCTCAATTTTTTAGTCGGTGTCGCCGTCGTGCAAATATTTGCGAGAGCAACAGAACTGCCACTTCTTCTTCCTTCTTTTTCCCCCTTTTCACTCATTTTTCCATTTTCAAACTCACCACACTGCTACATCCTCGTTTTCGATTCTCTTTTGGTGCACAGTTGCAGCTTTGACTCCCATCTTTTTTGAATTTTTTCGACGCGGTTTGCTTTTGCCAAACGACTGCCAGAGGTTTGCCAGCAACCGAGTTTAGGCTCAGATTTTTTGATGTGCAGTGCTATGATTGATTTTGTGTATGTGAGGATTTAATAATTGCGATGAATGATATTTCGTGTATTTAGTTTTCTTTGATATATTATCTTTCAAATGATTTATTAATTCATCAGATGTATCATATTTTTTGATTTGAATTGCAGGACCGTAGATAATATAGAGTTTGATTCAGCAAATTGAAGTTTCATATGCGCGGATTTTTTATTTCTGTAGCTACAATTCGTATATAAATATTTGCATTTGAATTGGTAAAATTATTCTTTGAGGTATAACTTTTACCAAATGAACAGCCATAGCAACGTAACAGCTTCATTGTAGCTAACAAATTCAAAATTGCTTAATGTAAACTGTACTGATAAAAGGATTGACTAATGAACGTAATCTTCTCTGTATTTTTCTCTGAATATGCCAATATACGCAGTAAACGTATTTTGTACTGAATGCAAAATAACCATGTATTTTGAATTATAGAGAACACATTTTTTCATACACGGAAACTTGCTGTTACGAAATTTCAAAATAGAAGCTTCGTCGTGACCGCAAACGAGTTCTTCTCAACTATGGAATTTGTTATCGCCGCAAATATGTCTCTACTTCCGCGAAAACATAACGGCCAGCTTCAAAGCCCACTAACGAGTTTGCACCCGATGCGATAATTGCCTACCGGCCTCGCCGTTGTTGCGTTTCCGCTATTGTTGCTCTCGATAGACGTTTAAAACGCCAGAACAATTACGCCACAATGTAATGAGGAGAATCTGACTTCGACAGTCACATCATGTCTGTATTATTTTATTTTCCTTTTCTGTTGTAAACGTACAGAGTTTGTTGCTTTATAAAACGAATGCCTATAGAACTTAATTTAACGTGTTGATCAACTTATAAAAATGAATTATTTAAATTTGCTTCAAATTGAATATTTCCCTGTTATATTTCTCTAGATTTAAATTATTAATTTTAGTCACACTACTTGTTTGCAATTATTTATTGTTGTTAATATCGTTGCAATATTATAAAGTAACAGTTAGTCGTAATTTATGACTGTCGTCGCATGTAACTTAAAAATGTCAAATATAACAATCAACTACTTGTAAATTAAACGACGAATTCAAGTTTCTTTGTCTTTATATATAGTTTATATGTCTATCTGACATATGGTGCAAGAACATCTATTAATACCGTAACTCGTCAAATTTCACAAGGCGTCGCTACAGATTTTCATGTTATCATACTTTCTCCTTAAAAAGACCAGCAACCATATTGCGGAGCCTTCAGTCGCTCAAAACACAAATGCTTCTATCACATCAAAAAGCGCCTCTCCTAATAAATACCTATTTTGCACAAACGTGGTACAAATTCCGTCACAACACGTGCAAGCCATCTTAACGAACAGTCCGATCCATCGCTTTAATCTCTTTGACGTTTCCTAGGCGAGGTATACTCATCGAAGATAGGATTACTTCCCGCAGAAAGGAAACAGATGAAAACGTGAATCATAACTGAAGAAAGAAGAAGAAGAGGAAGAGGAATAGGGAGAAGAGGAAAAAGAAGATGAGGATGAGGATAGAGAGAGACATCACAGAGATGGATACAGAGTTGGTAACCAACATATTTACAGGCAGTGGGCGTATTTATGGTGCGTTACGGTTCTGCAGCCGTTTACACGGGTAATTATGTTTGGCTTGAATTAATGCGCCGTCCCATCTTTCACGATGTTGCTCGTCGTTGGCCCCCACTGAAAGAAGCTATCGGCCCGGGCGCACGCAAACAGGTTCTTAACCGGCCTCACCAGGCGGAAGGCGGTCGACCACGGTTCGTTAATCTACGTACACACCGGGTTCCCCGTCGTTCCATTCAGTAATCGAGAGTGAACGTTCTGAAAGGACTCGTAGTCCACCTGGCCCGCGTTCATTCGCGGTACCGTTCGTCGTGAACAAACCACGGTCGACTTGCTTGCTCGACGATGACGAAGATGATGATGCTAGTTCTCCATGATGGGAATAAAAAGTAATGCAGGAGAAATAAAATTGCGAGGACGGTGTGGTCACAGCTTTATGATTTTTCCGGCACTCCTTGTGAGGAAATATTAAGAAAAGAGATTGATCGGTACATTCATAAATGTAGTATTTATTATATATTTCTTTTTAAACAGACTGGGGTTAGAATTTCTATATTTTTTGAATTATTCATGATAACGATGAAGATGATGATGCTGATTCCTTATACTGGATATAACACATGGAGCAGAAGGAAAAGGAATTTTGAAGAACGGTTTCTCATATTTCTATGGTTTCTATGATTGCAGTTTTATGCAACTCATGAATATTAAGTAGAATCTATTTAATGTAGACATTAAGAAGAGAGATTGATCGGTTCATTCGTAGATACACTATGACTTTCAAGAAAATCGTTTCTCTATTTTTTAAATTATTTATAATGGCAAAGATGATGATGCTAGCTCTTCATAATGGAAATTAAAAGTGGTAGACGAGGAAAAGAAATTGTTGACCGAGAAACCTTTTTCGTCGACCAAAGCTGAAAAGTTTCAATTGATTCCCGATATTAATCAAGTGTAATTAAAGGCGTCATTTGGTCGATGGACATAGCAGAGACTTTTGGCAGCAGAAGAGAGGAAGATAATCTAACGGGAGATGCGCGCAGACCTTATTAACGCTTGCGATTAGCACGTGGACCTGAATTGAAACGGTCGTCGTGAAAATTCCGCGGCTCGTTAACGCTTGTTATCAGCGCGTAATTACGCGTCCGTGTGACGCGAGATTTATGTAAGAATCTACAAAGAGCCGTTTATCCAACCTTGCAACGAAGTCAAGAGACCAACTAATCCAAACGAGTCGAGACGGATTCAATCGTGGCCAAATTTTGTGTATACTATTGGCCATCGCATACTTTATAACTTGGAAATTCCATGTGTTTCTTTCAGATTGTGGACGAAATTTTAGAATATGCATATGTTTTGAAAGAACACCTAGAAGTTTTAATGTTAATTCTTCCATTTTATGCTCATATATGAATTGATGTTTCATTTAAACATATATATTTTGAACACAAAGAAGATTCTCCTTTTAAAACTCACTTAATTGTTATGTATAAGACTAATTTTTTATTTTAGACAGCAATTATTATTTTAAACACTTATTTAAATTCATTGACAAATACCCACTAAGAAATAGAAAATTTATCAACGTATGTCCACCAAGAGATATGTCTGTACGATAGAAAAATTTTAATAGCCTTAATTTTTATACTGATTCTGTTCTTTATTATTTGGAGAAATTTTCAGAGAAGCTTTTACTTCATATTGATACTTCATATCTAATTCATATTGATAGACAACATCTTACCACTGAAAGTTCAGCTTACACTCGACTCGGTTTCTCAAACTCGTCCGGTCGATGAGCTCAGAATCATTCGGTTCCACGAGCATTTCGACTATAAATCCTTCCGTAGAAATAATTAGGCACAAGCAACAAAAAGGATAAATAAACGCGACGCCGAAGGACGGAGGCGGTGAATTGTATGAAACGTAATTGCAGGGAGAATTCACGAAGATTGCGATGATTGTTATGCAACGTGCCAACAGCAATAATAATTTGGGAAGCTGTTTCTGGCACGTATTCGTGCATATTTTAGACACGCGTAAATTTATATTTGCCCCGTACAAACGCTCCGATAAAATACTAAACATTTTCAGCCAGCGATCGGTATGAATTATTCATTATAATAAACATACTTTTGAAATGTATAATTCTGCACGATTAAATGACCATTTATTAAACGACTAAATATGTAATTATACACGATTGAATCAAGATTGTGAGAAGTTTCGAAGAAATTGACCTAAAATTAATATCAAAATTTACGACATGATTAATTCTCTTGTACTAGAGAATCTCTGAAAACAAACTTCTCTTCAACAAATAATGAGTCTTTTCCAAATTAATTAAACAAAGATAGACGATATTTATACTATTTTGTATACTAATTTGCCTTTATGTGCACTGTTTACTATTATTTTATTATATTTCCAACGAAAAAGTTCATCAGTTAAGAAATCCATATATTGGTACATGTAAAAAATTGATAAGCTAAATGTAAAATTTGATTTCTCCACAGATGAACAAACAAATATTAAATTAGCAAGAAGAACAGTGAAAGGACTACACAAATTACTCCAAATTTATATAAATGATCTGTGGAATGTGTTTTCTTCACGATACAAATTATCCACTATCAGTAGAAAAATACGATCGATCAAACCAAAAATAATCGTTGCTTCTTAAACTTCTGCGAGTAATCGAAAATTGAACGAATAAATTATGGAGACGACGATCGATTTCCTGTTTGCTAGACTTTAAAAATACACACGGTGATCGTAGAAGGGGAAGGGAAGAGTAACATGGTAGAAGAGGCCCACGTAAGCAAAACAGAACATCATCCGCGTTCTAATGAGGGTCGGGTGGTCGGTAGCAGGGGTGGCATTTGTTACTTTTATCGTCGGGCTTCCGACACGAGCCCGAAATAATTAGCATTTTAATGTATGTATCTGCTTATCTAGGCGACGGCTAGTTGCTCGGCTCGTAGTTTTGCATGTTAATCTCTATGGGAAATTACATGCACCATTGCACCATCCGGCGACAACACCCGAAACTACTTCGACGACGTTCTATTTTGTTCGTCGGGCATTAAACGAGATCCCGATTCCCCAACGTGATTCAACTGGCAACGCTTCTTTTCGAAAGTACGTAAAGCAGTTACCGAAAGTTCCCTCGCCTGCCTGTGAAATGCAGTTAAACGAGTTTATCTGGATTTACCGTGAAAAGTATGCCGTGAAACGATGTTTCGCTTTACGGTGAACGGGAAAGGGGATGAAGCATTCGTGTGAAACAGAAATAAGAAACGTTGTTAAAGAATTGTACCTTTTTTACACGTTTTGTCATTTGAGTATCCTTTTACGTACCAATTCTGCGTTTTTAGGATAATTCATTGATCGATACGGGATCTTGGTTTTTTGATCGTGAGTATGAAGTTTTAATTAATTCATAAATCCAGTGTTAGAAAGTCAGACGTGACTGTATTCTAAATTACAATATGATAAGTTTGCCTTATAAAGAATGTTACAGCGATTAACGTCACCTTTTAACGACGTATTGAAAGTATTTTATAGACATTTTTACAATCAGCTTTGACAGGTCTTGGTTTTAATAAAGCATCTAGGGTTTATCCTTTCCCGGGATCTAACGGTGTCTGCTGCTACGCGATTCTCACGTGTAAACTAGCGATAACCACCGTGCAACGTGTCAATGTGATAAAGTGGAATTCTTGGACGACCATACACTACATTTATCTGGACGTTAAAGAAATCAAACGTCTGTGAACTTTCGACTCTGAAGAATTCTATAATTATACTTAAACGGGGAAAAATGAAAACTTATGCACGAATATTCATGTGATACTTCGCCATGGCACAAATTCCTTAAATTAATTTGTTTATGTTAAACAATCAATTTTTGTTTGCAACTTTACTTTCGAAATTTCCACTAAGAAAGAATAAATTAATCATCCTATAATATCCTGTAACATCCTATAATATTCAATCCATTACTACACATTTTCTACCGCATTATTAATCGAGACTATCTAATAAGATAATTTTCATAATTTTATTTTTATATATTTTGATATATTCATAGTAACAATGAATAATATGTAAAAAAACTAATTAATTAAAATACATCGATTCAATATTGTCCTTATCAAAGGACAGAAGGCAAGAAAATTTCCTAACCAATCTAATGGAAAGTAACTAGATGAAAGATATATGATTCGTTGATGATCGAAGAACTTGAGAGAATTGCCAAGAAATTGTTATCGAGCCGTAACTGCGGTAACTTGAAGCTGGTTTTCGAGGAATCCTGCAATTAATAGTTTTAGACGGTGCTTGCCTAATGATAGCTACGGATGGTGACGTTGATTACAGAGTTCGACGAAGTAACGCAGTAACTAACTTGCTACAGGGTTGATTAGAGAGGCACGTCGGTGTGCCAGCACGATAATAACGTGACTACTAATGACGATCGTTCCACTTGTTCCGCGCTAGTCATCGCGATTTCTGACTGTAACTTCTCAGATGTACGTACGATCGACAAAAAAATCGACGAAAATCGATTTCAAGGATTATTCCATGCTCTGACCTTCATCTACCTCGATTGATTTTCTAGATTTGTGAGTTATAAAATAGAAACGCGATTCTTTAGTAAAAGTAGGAAGAACACCGGAGAAAATGTCGTCATTTCTATAAATAGAGTAAAAATGAGAAGAACAAGGAAAAATTTCATGTCGCTGTTACTTTCCTATGATAGAATACTCTAGGATCGTATCCTGATTTTAGATAGAACTGACTGTAATTTAATAATAACTGAATAATCAAAGAAGAACATTTTATGGAACTGCAAGAAATAAGTGTGTTCGTTAAAAATATAAGACTCGATGATGCTTCGTGGACCAGATCTCCTTAATTGCACTTCACGAAGTCAGACAGGTCGCGAACCAGAAACAAACTAAACATGACTACTTAGAATATTTAAAACGATTTTAAATAGAAGTAATAACCTATTCGATAAGGTTGGTCCAAGAATTTCCTCTATCCACTTCAAAACCTAGAATCATCTGACACTCGGTTGAATCTAACGAATTTGAAAAAAACCGCTGTATTGATAAAAAAAAGTGTTTCGTAAAACGCATAAGGGTAAACCAGAGACATTTAAGCGGGGAAATATCGAACAGGAGTAAATAAAAATAGTTGAAACCACAGTTAAATCAGAAGATCAGCAATTTTCTATATCAGACATAATCACGTTCCTCGATCGTTGCGCTGTAAATCAACAACGAACATCGACAAGTTCGCCTCTCGGGGATAAATCATCATAACGAAATGGGGTTACGTAAATGTTATCGCGTCCATCCGCTAAAACGTTCCTCGTGGTGTTTGTCTAAGCTTGTTGCACGCGATCGAGCTAATCAGAACGAGAGGCCGAGCCATCGAGTTCGATGGGGAGTCGATATACCCCAGGAAAAACCATTGGGGTACCATCGAAACGTGACGTTGAAAGAAATACAGTCGGTATAAATGTAGGTATATATATATATTGGTTACGCAGCGATAAATCAACGTCGAAACGGCTATAGATCGTTTCTGTCCCCACGATTATTGGCCAAAGTATATCGGTGATATTTCATTGCTGCTCGACAACCACTTACCACCCCCTTCCCCTTGATTTCTTTCCAGTTTTTCTTTCTTTTCTGGCAAGTGTCTAACTCGTGAATGTACAAAACGATATTCAAAGATTGGTTTGAGCTTCCTTTCAGTTACATATATATATGCATATATATATATGTCGGATTATCATTAGGATTTAAGGCGCGTAACGATTCTTTGTTTGAGTTAGCCATCGTTTTACGATACAGAGATTATATTTACGCGAATATACAAGATTTTACAAAATATTATGAGTATTGAGTTTAATGAATGATAAGATTAACAGACGTTAAGTTTAACCAATAATTAGATTAAAGAATAATAAATTTAACGAACAATAAGAGGTACGAATAATATGTTTTACGAATAATAAATTTAACGAATAATGAGATTAACGATTGATAGGTTTAACGAATAATGAATTTAATTAACACTATTAACAATGTTTCCGGGGTTCTAACGAATCCACGGTCAACGGGATAACTCTTTGCTATGCGTAGAATAATTTTAAACACAAAAATACGATTGCTCGGTAAATTGCTCGATGTATCACTTTCCAAGGCGATCACACGAATGAATATCTGATGAAAATCTTTTTCGCTGTACGACTGCATTTGTTTGTTATATGCTCGCTGGAGACATCGAGAAGGTTCCAATCGTTGTTGCTAGACAATTTCTGTCAAAAGTTTGTTGTATACTCTTTGGAAACATCGAGAAAGATCCAAACGCCGTTACTAGGCAGTTTCTGTCTGGAGATTGATTCCTAATACAACGTGTGTCCCATTATATCGACATCTCTAAAGTACAATTCTATGTAATTTCTAGGGAGAACAATACAACCGATCCACACCTTCGTCAGGCAAAACGTTTATCCCGTGACCGTGGCTACGTTCGGCGACCAGTTGTCACCTCGAACCCATTTTCGCTTTCACAAATATCAAACAATTACAAATGACAATTGCTTAATTACAGTTATGATAAAATCTAGGCTAAAGCATTAGAAGGCTTCCTCAAAATGCAAAGGGAAGGCTCCGGTTTTCCTTTCATCTCCGACATATATATATATATATATGTTTAATGCTTCTTCAATTTAATACTTCAAAAGGAGAGATTATTAGCAATGCAGCACAGTTAACAGGCTATAATTTCAGGTAGAATTTTATAGGTCTCAGGAATTGAAGAACGTTCAGTAGATTTTGGCTAGAATCCAACAATTCGATCATACACGTTCGCAAGTGAATTGGGTGTTGATAGAGTAGTTTCGAATGTGATTATTTGGATGTTGGTTTTGGATATTGCAGTTTAAGATGGTTAGATGGTAATTAGAAGAAGATAACTCAGACGAAAATAAAGAAACAGGAAATAATTCGACGTTTCGAATTGAAAGAACATTGCGAAATGCAATATCTTAGAAAAAAGTTCCACGCTCGAACTTCATGAACGAAAGTTCCCAATTCCCAGAAAAAATCAAGTGCTTTTTCCTGTAATTTATTCAGCAGCAATTTAACATACACGAAACTAACGTATTTAAAAATATCATCTACAACTGCAAAAAAAAGCATAACCCAGTTTCGTCCAATTAAGACGGACGAAATTCACAAATTCACGGCGTCCAACTAATTTTGTCCGTTTAGCCGTTGTCCGCGTATTACTCGCAATTGTTCCGACACGCGTTCATTCCGGGCTGAATGTTTTCGCGCAACGGCCGTGCATTTGCGTCAGCGAGCCGAATATGGCACGACTAGGATTAATGACGAACCATTGCTAATTACGTCGAACGATGGGATGCGGCGCGTGCACAGTAACTTTCGCGATGTAACTGCATCGAAATGTGACGACAGCTACTATAAACAACCGGTTAAATGGCACACCGTATCGGCGATACAACGCGCCATCGTTGATACTTCTCTCTCGTACAAGCGTATTAAATACGCATCGCATTCGCGCGCTTTCCTCACGCACGATTATCCAGAAAGAAGAACAAGGTTATTAATCATTGGCGTCCGTTTGACGTCGAATTGTATTTGATGACTGTGTTTCGTTGGTAATTATCCGTTTTTAATTATACCTTATGCGTAACAAAATTTATTGGAACCGGGTGTTTCCTACTTAATGAGACTGGCTGTCAGCATATTGGAAGGAAAGTAGAAAAATCCAAGTAGAAAAATCCAAGTAGAAAATGCTTTCATTTATTAAGTATTATAATAAGTACTATACTTTGAATATCTTAGATTATGGTTACGATGAATGCGCATTCAAACGAATTCGTGTTCTGATGAACGCAGTATGCCAAAGTTAATCGAACACGCATGTAAATTTGTATGAGTTAAGTATTACAGTCTTCAGATGTTTCATTCATTAGTATGTCATGCCAGTTCGACTGAATACGTATCCACTGTAACCATGACTTAATTTTTTATATTCTATAGCTTACATATGTGCGTGACATATACACACATATATATATTTTTTATATATGCATTGCTACGCGTTCGAATCTTTTTAGAAACGCATAAAAATCCGCAGTTTGTTGATAATTTTCCTAACAAATTTCCCGAATTGAGCAAAATCAAACAACTGCCTCGTTATCACACGGAGTCAGACAACTCTGTAACAATAGCCAACGGCACAATGCAACCCCCATGATCTCCATTTTGCTTACTCTTCCATGTTTCGACGCCTATCCTGGCACCAATGAAAGGCAAAAGCGGTCGATCAAACCACGCTCCCTTTGCTGGATCTATTTAATCGACATCGAGGGGGTCGAGCCACGATGAAATTGGGTTATGGCGGTGCCGGACCCGCGTGTTCCCGCGCGGACACTCATTATCCGCCGCGAGCGAGCCTGTCGTCAGCCGCGTGCACACCTACGCATGCAACTCGACGACCGTGGAAATGCCCTGCGTCTGACACAATGACAGATTATGCAGCCGACTGTCTCTCCCACGAACGCCGTGACACCGTAATTTATTTAATCGGACGGCCTCGCTTTGACCGTCGAATTTCGCCAAATTCCGAACGACACGTGTTACTGAATTCTTTCGAGCAAGAAAATAATCGACATTTTACATTTAAGGATTTTTTGATACTCCGGTGGAAATATCTGGTGAAAATCGTTCCATTTATTTTGTAAAACTCTACTCGCTTCTCAAATTTCATGGGCTAGATTAGTATTGCTTCATAACTTCTTGTATCGATAGAATTTTCAATTTCTTCGGAAATGTTCGTTTCCCTTTTTATTACCCATTAAAATGACATTAATTAATGAGTCTAAATTAGTTAAATCAGCTCACAACTCTATATAGAAGAGTAGAAAAATCCTCTGTGGGTAGAGAGTCCATTCATGATAATATATCGATTAACCAGTCAACAAGGTATAGTATTTTAAGAATATTTTTCCCGTGAAACGCCTCGAAGAGACTCGGCGGAAGCTTCGTAGCAAAGAAAAGTGAAAGTATAAAGATGCGAGTTAAAAAGAACGATAGACATCAAACAAGAGATTGCAAAGACGCAATGCATCATAACTGCGGCAAACGAACATCGGCTGGCTTTCCCGATTTTGTTCCCGGTAGCTGGACATGCTGAAAGTTTCCGCATATAGAGAGGAGGAAGATAGAGGAACATAACTCCGAATACATTGACTCCCACGTTTGTTTGATAACTTTATGACGCATGGATCTCCCGTTGTCGGGCTGGCAAATGACCACAATGGAGTTGCCGCGACATCAAAAGCGGTGCCATCCAATTTGCTGGCCGAATCGTGAATGACTTGTCTCGTTAACCCAGTTACACGTGGTGGCGGAGAAGCGAGGGATCAAAGGAAGGGATTGTTAAACATTCTATTGTACTTCTCTAATCTTGTCTCTGTTTTACTTGGTTTCTTCCATTATTTATTTTTGTGGAAAGAAACCTTTTTACATTGTCGTCCGCTCCATTCGCTTTTGATAATCAGTTGGGTATACTGGTAATTTTGTTTTACAAGTATAATATATTATGCACATATGTATGGTTCTTCTGATCATACTAAATTAGTTTCTCATTTAATAGAAATATAATTTATAGCTCTATATGCTCGTGCATTTCTTTCGAATGTGCTAGATTTATTTCTTAAATATTTTAGATATTTTAAGAGGTGATATAATAATAAATCTTTGCAAATTAATTGAATTTGTGATTGAAGTATTTATATAACATTTGCAAACACCATTATTAATTTCACGTGACACAAATATTTTACTCAAAAACAACTAATTAAAATATCGTAGAGAGAGGACTTAATGATTTAAAAATAAAACGAGTCACGTTCATTTATTTAACTATTTAATATGGCGAAGTCTCGAATCTGGACCTCTCGACGTTTGCTCGGCGACTGACTGAAACCGATCATCAACGGTTCGATGTCGGAGAATGTTTCGATTATCGGCGTTCGGTCAGCCGTGAACACCGATGACCGACACGGATCCTCGAGCAAGATTTCCACGTTTTACAATATCTTTTCCACACCTACAATACTTACAAATTCTGTGAATCAATAATAGAAATATATTTTCTTTTAACTTAATTTTCCAGCATCCAAAAATGAAACAATAAAAATACCAAAGATTTCTATCCACGGAATTCGGATCTCGGACCAATCTACATCTTAAACTCACGAAATTCACCTTTCATTTGCCTCCATCATCGTTCTTCTTCTTAAGAATATTAGAAATTCCTGTAGAACATTAAAACGTTCTGCGAAGATGCACGGAGTATGCTGCAACAGCGGCATAATGGCTGTCGTCTCGTTAGAACACGTTAGAAAACGGTGTGTTTTCACAGTTCGTTAATCCAGGCTATTTCCAGTAACACGAATAAAATTTCGCCGGCGGAAATCGAGAATAAAAAAAGTGAAGGTTGCCGGCTGTAGACAGTGCCCGGTGAGTTGGTCGATATTACACGAGAATACGGTTAGAACTCTCGACGTTAATGCGGCCTTCGTACGCGATTCTTTCCTCTTGCCTGGTAAATAACTGCGATTCCATACGCCGCTCGCAACCACGGATGGACTTCCATCGTTGGCCCGGTTCCAACTTCCGGGTCAGCAACTTTGGCATCTGGGATATCCGCCATCTGCCATCCTGATACTTTTAACCCTCTTGCAGCGCTCGTGAACCTTCTTCACGCAAACGAGATATCCTGCTTTCTACTGAATTTTACGTATTTTCGTTTTATATTTCCTACTACTTTTTATGGTAATGCGAAGATCAAACGTTGGACTCGTTGCTGTTCAAGATAATGATGGTGTTAATCAATAAGTCGAGGATTATTTGTAATTTAGGATACTATAATTTATTCATCATATTCAAATTGAATTTTTCATATATATTTATATTTACATTAACGTTTAAGCGTATATAGTTAGATATATACGTAAAATAGCAAATTCATAAATTACGTCCTATTGATAACTGTAAATACATTACAGCTATCGTTGTACTGTAACGATGAAAACAAAAATCGGTTTACTAATAAGAAAGATATTTTTCCCGTTTTTTAAATATTATAATGAGCATTTCATTTTCAATATTTTGTCTGCTTCTTAGCATTATATGTATGTATTCTGTAAATTTTTTCACTGTCAAATCTGCCATAAATGCACAAAAATCCTCGGTTCATTTATTACACTTTCTTTCAATTTTGAGACCGAAATGTCCAATTTTCGTGCAAAACTGGCGCGTTTTTCATGGCCACAAGCGAACAGAGAAAGGAAAAGAGATAATGGCGTGGGTGGTGGCGGTTGATTTATGCTCGGTTACGACGCTACCAGTGTGACGTAAAGTCGTACGCGACTCTAGTGAAGAAATTCTTCTTCTTCTACGCAGCCTGATCCAAAAAAACGCCATCTCGTCTCTTCTTCTCTTTTTCCTCGAGATAAGAGATGCTGGGAGATACGATGAAATATCCATTCTCGTCAGTGCTATTCTGGTATCGATGAATGGATTCCATCTCGCGACGCGGATGCGAAGATTCCTTTTCCGCGTATGGAAAATGGCCTACGAGATTTCTGATAAAGCTTCGTCCTGGATACATTTATCGATAGACTGCACGAGTTTCTTCGAAGTCAGCAGAAGAGCAATACGAAATAAAATAGCTTTGTAGAAAGATCAAATTTCTCTTTTTCAGAAACAATCTATCACTTAGATAGTAAAAATAGATTTGGTAAAATAGCAACCTGTGAAATTAGGTACTTTACACGCGTTAAAGTTCCTATCATTGATGCAAAGTTGAATATTTGAAGATTTTTCATTTTAACGTGGATTATTATTGCAACAATCTACCCAAACGAGATAAACAGCGGCCAAATTTCACAAACGTGATCTTGCACGAAGCTCTAAAGCAGCATAAACGAAAGATTTAATAGATAATCTTAATACCAATGATAGATAGCTGTCGACGGATATGTATAATAGAATATTAAGTATTAAAACTTTGATCTAGAAAGAATTTTATCAAGCAAAAGCCTAGGAATACAGCCGACTATAGCGGCCAAACATGGAAACTTTGACATTAAAAACTTCAAGAACATCATCTAACCTGCGATTTCCATCTTATATAATACGCAATAATACGCATCCCGTAAGTATATTCAACCGCGAAATATGAAAATTCTATTTTTGGAAAATCCTTTTACTCGCAGTTGACCCCTGAACCCATCGTAGAATCGAATCTATACGCAAACAAATCGTAACTGGCTCTTTCACCGAGTATCTAACCCACCTTCCACGTTTCCACGGTTTTTCAGATATTCATTTCTAAAACTTGGTCGCAGACTCGCGGAGCAAAGTGTGTACACACGTATTCCGTTGCGAAGGCATAACGCGATGTTAGCGTGGAACGATATTACGCGCTCGGTGAAACGACGCCGCTATTTCTGGAATTATGGTAATCAGGGAAACGCTGGCTTATCGTTGGTTGATACGGTCGGCTGCAATTCGAACGTTCCGCGTAGGGAGATGATCCAGTTTGATAGGATTTCGAGATTTCGAATACGTCCCGCGGAAAAATTGCCCGGGCCGGCATACACCGAGCTCGATATTGCGCGGGATTTCTCGAATTTCCTGCGCTCGTACCACTTCCTATTTTTCCCTTCTATCGCGTTTCATCCGATGAAACCGAGCAAAGGCATCCTTTTCCGAATTACCTTCGGGCTATGATGTTCGAAAACATTGGCTGCGTTGAGGTTCCAGCGTGCGATGCTCGTCTGTTTCACTTACAGCTCCGAATGTATATCATCGTTTCGACGGCATCTGCCCAGGAAATATTGTTAGAAGGTTGTATAGCGAAGGGTTGAACCTTTCTTGGGGTTGATCTTTTTGAAAATTGCGTCACGTTTTATTGTCATTTCGAGGATTTTGTGAGTGGGTTGCCAAGCGGAGAGAATTACTTTAGAGATGCTTTTCGTTAGTGGGAATTGTATTTTTATTCCTCTGATTTACGTATCATTATAGTGTTCATCGTTTTTTGTTACTATGAGGAATTTATTTATTTCTATGTTCCTGCATGGACTTAATTAAATTATTACTTATTTTCTTACATATTCAATTTCCTTTTTGTTTCTGGCATATGTATATAGTTATCAAGCAAGTTAGGCTGGTATATAATAGGATATGTAGATACATTTTTTATGGAGTTAGCGAACAATATTTGCCAGAATTTTCATCTTCTTTAATGTAGCTACAATCATAAGAACTATCTAATTTACCCTTTTCTCAATATTTTAAAGTGCCCTACCTAAAACTAATTTACTCGTTATTCAGTTACGCCATTTAATTTTAGCATTAGGATACACTTCAAATGTTTAACTTTTCAGAAGCTGAATAATAATTAGCCAGCTGACGAAGTAGATTAATGAGATTTCTATATTTAATGTGGCTTCGACCAGTTCCTTAGCTATTTCAAATATTCCTAATATTTTCTAATTCTAATTATTTAGCACATTTTCTTTCTTTCCTCTGTCAATTGCAACACTGAAGTTTATAAAATTCAAACAAAGATCGCGGTACAGTGAAATTCCTCAGCGCTGATCCAGTGAAGAACTGAAGGGGATATTTCGTAATTAATAATTGACAAACTGCGAGTTGAAACAAAGTCGCCCGTTTCCTCTATCCATTTCCAGATGTTACTGCAATGTTTCCCATTGCAGTTTCGCAATTTATTTCTTAACAGCCGAGCCTTACCGCTAAATTCGATCTTGCTCCTCGGGAAACCTAATCGCGGCACGGAAAGAACGGCGTGGGAATCGATTCGCGACCAGACACGCCGGTCCGCTTAATCGCTCCACGACGGCAGCCGCGAACTATAGCTAAACGTTTCGCGTTCTAAGCTGCCCGATTAAGAGGATTACACGCTGGCCGAATGAACGTCGGTGATGTTAATTGTCGAGGTGGTTGGTAATTTCAGTTATTTATGAGGCCGTTTCACGTTGATGGCTCTTTTCAGAAATCGACAATTGAAGGTTCTGTACGGAGGTCTATTGCGAGGAAGAAATTGGATGCACCAGGGTGCTATTACGTCTCGCGTTTCTAGTATTTTCTTTAGATTTTGTAAGATGTTTAATACGTTAAGAACGAAGCATTGAAGCAAAGCATGACATTACTGAATAATGTGAAAATGTAAATAAATTATTGTATTAGAATGGTAGTAAACAAAGATGTTTAATGCATTAAGGACTAATCATTGAAATAGAGCACAAAGCATGATGTTATCGAATAATGTTAAAGCGTGAATGAATTAATATACAGGGTGGTTGGTAACTGGCGGTACAAGCGGAAAGGGGGTGATTCTACGCGAAAAAAGAAGTCGAAAATATAGAATAGAAATTTTTTTTTTTTAATTTTTCCATCGAGACAACCATCTACAGTGAGATCCGTTATAACTAGACGTGATAAAGTGCACGCGTACCGAGCGAAAATTCAAAGTCGATTTTCTCGAAAACAAAGCCTCAAACGAAAAATTTTTATTCTATATTTTCGACTTCCTTTTTCGCGTAGAATCACCCCCTTTCCGCTTGTACCACCAATACCAACCGCCCTGTATATTGTTAGACATCGTGTTGAAATAATATTACACTAATAATTAATAATTTAATAAATGTATTAAAATAATAGATAGTTTAAAGAAGCGTATTATACTATTCAGTGATGGACAATTTTCATGACGAGGGGAACATAGTTTATCATAGTACTATAAATAGGTATTTCAGTTTCTTTGTAATTTGTAAGATTATAGGATCTATGTGAATGAAGAAAAGTTATAATAAAAATTGAACAAATCCTTGGAAATCCTTCTCATTATCACAATGTTAAAAAATAGAGCTTAACAATGTAAATTGACTGAAAAAAGTTGCGAATAAAATGTTATTATTATAAATGCCATAACCATAGCATTAATCTTTAATGAATTAAATGAAATTATACATTAGGTTCGAATATTGTCAAAATTAAAATAGTTGGAATTATCGTAGATCATTGATACAGATTTGTATTTATGAATATGAAATATAATTGAACTAAGAACAATGAGGTACCACGACTAGACAATGTAAAATGTGATTATACCATAATTAAATCTGTTTATTCGATTTCAATTAGACTGAATTCTCTGAATTTGAATCTAATAAGGAATTCGATTCAATCGAATTAAAAGAAATAAGATTTAAGAGGTACTGTGTAATTTCCACGTGCAAAAATGTTTCAATTAGAACACCATTCAAATTTTTAAATTCACAAAGGAAGATGAAAGAAATATTGAATTCGTATAAATTTCTCCGTACTTCTGTCAGGAATCATTGTCTCATGCAACCTGTTTCGCGAATAGACAACGACGAGCAGTCGGACGTGAACAACGGACGCAACGGTACGAGAACGAGAGTTCGTTTGCCAGCATTTTTTCGCGAGTCGGCAAACGACAAACGAGGAACGAATCGTCCCATCAATTGGATGGACGCCGCGGAATGCAATTGTCGTCCCTTTCGTTTCGAAACGTGCGGATTGCCGCACGAAGGAAAGCCTGCGCTTTAAACAATTACAGATCATTGAAACGCGAATTCCAAACGAATCGCTATTACTTCTTATGATCGTAAGCAAATAATTGTCTCGTTTGTGGTACGTTTGTGGTTTTGTTTTCTATTTCGATTAGAAATGTTTTCTTCGAATCTGAGAATTTTATATAATTCACAAACTCTTTCTTTCGAACAACTGGCAGAAAATAAATATACATATTGAAACTCATGAGAGAATATTTGAATATTTACAGCGGAAATTTTTTATGATAAATTATGTAAAATACTTGGAAATTTCATTGCAAGTATAATGAGATGTGGCTGTCATGGTTATATTAGTGAAATTTGAAAGCAATGTAGAAAGATTACAAGATATTTACTGCAAAAATATACTTCATAAAAAATGATTATGCGAGCATACAGCATGTATGTTTGTAATAAATACCTTCTCATTTCAATATGCATTTTTAAACTTGCTTCAAGCTGTACCGATATAATGAAATAACCGTGTCTCGGTACAATGCTGGTGAAATTATAAAAAGTTGTATATAGCTAATAAGTATAATATATTCATAAAAATTGTCTAAAAGTTGAAGCACTTTCACGAGTACTTGTCACTGTTAATTTTCATATGAGTAAATAACATTTAAAATGAATTTTATTTTCCTTCATACTACGTGAATTCTGAAACCTCTTAAAACAGCTCATGAAATGTCTCGTGTCTCATCCTTCAAACTTAATTATATTAATTTTTCCTTCTCATAGTAATCGTTCGAACCATCTGTAACTTTCATAAGAAGATTTCATAATGCTAGAAACCCATTCCCCCTGAGAGTTCGCCTTGCGATCCAAGGATCCCACTCTTGATAAATAACGACGATTGTTTTAATAACAATCTAACGGCGATCGTTTCTCATGAATAGGACAGAAACGAGCACCTTTCACCCGTCGGTCAACCAACTGTCGGCCATGGCGTCGGGTTGCGTCACTCGACACCAACGTGCACTGTCGCTTAGGCCCGTTCATTTGCATTTCCTCTCTTTCGTTACTCCTCAAATGTTTTCTTAATTTTTCCTGACAGGTCGACGTCTATCCCTTCATACAGGAAAGAAAATGTCGTTGCAGATTCATTTTGTATGTTACATGAAAATTATAGAAGTTTTTTGCCACATCTTTAAACGTCTCTTTCTCCTGTCAGTTTAATGTCTATCAATATCTGTCATCTGCCAGTTATGTCTATCAACAATGTACCAAAGCGTGGCTATACATAGAAACTAAGGATCCTGTGCGTGTGTCAGCACATATTATTGAACGATTTACACTTCTTAACGTAGCGTCAGACTGAAACGGTCTATAGATTTCCAAAATCATTTTTAAGTATGTTTCTTTATTTCATTTGAAGAGTTTCGGGAAAAGTCATAGAGGATGGTAATGTTTCGCGGTTTCAATTCGCCATGGCAGAGCTTGCGGGGAAATATACGAGGAAACCACACGCTCGTTTCTTCGACCGTATCGTTCGCATCATTAATGCAAACGGGATGGAATCACGCGATCGTTCGTATTTTCCTGACGAGCGTTCCTCGCGTACAACACGTCGTCAGTGGGAATAGGGAAACTGGTAACCAGCTGCTTGACAAAATACTCGTGTCGCTCTTGACTTCTTACGATCAGATATTCCTTTGTTTATAGGAAAAGAAATTTTAATTGGTTTCAGTGGTTCATTTCTATGGCAGAACGAGAAATTGTTACAGATGGAATGATTTGTTTGCAGGGTAATGGTACAATGATAGAACACAGTAACAGAGTAAACTTCATAAAACATGGATACGTAGTATTTGTTACAGTATTGTGGAGAATTAATTTCATTTATATTGAGTTTGCCTGTCTTTGTGGTCGGTTAATTGGAAAAACAGGAATATTATTTATAAAAATAATTATTATAAAAATACAAAAAGGCAGGCTTCAGAATATTTAAATAATAAAAATAGAAAGTTTCGTACATACGCTACCGTGCATAAGTGCACGTTTGGTGCAATTCAATCGAAACATTTATATTTTTACTATATTTTCAACATTATGATATGTAGCAAAATATTTCTCTATTGTCAATCTTCTACTTCCTGCCCTAAGTGAAATCAAATGTTCTGCTAAATTGAAACTGAAACATAAAATATACCTGGATCAATCAAATTCTATATTTATCTCTAATAAATAGGTGACACTTCGTAAAATCTATATATAAACTTCTAAAACGTAGCTGGAAATTATCATTCCAATCATCGTAACATCTCAACAATCTCGATCAGATACACCTAAAGTCACTTAACTTAGGTTCGTAGATTAAAGCATTTTTATTTATACCAATCGATATCAGTTATCGTCTTTGTCTATATTTATTAATTGTTCGTGACTGCCAGAGACAAAATAAGAAGCGAAAGAAGCATTGAAGTATACTTTACATATTCGCAACACTTTTGAAGTGTCCAAATACTTAGTCAGAGTACTGTATAAATTTATATTTTATAGACATTTATCGAAAAACGCTTATGAGTACCTAATAACAAATATCGTATTAAACTAATAAATTGATTCTTTCTTCATCGCGTGAAATAAATCAAATGGATTTCTTTTCAAGCAACGACGCGAACCAAAGGGAAGGAAGCAACGTTCCCAAGGACAGGACCAAAATTGTTGGCCGATTAATTATGTTTTCGGGGCATTGTCCCTTTCGCGGAGAGAGAATTGATCGTGTCCGCACGCAGTCGCATGCGAACGCGCTCTTTGTGAATCGCGTTAACGATTCCCGCAAGCGTGGAACATTAATTGTTCCCTGGAGCACAATGGGGCCGCGAATAGAGGCGAGTTCCGCGACTGACCAGAGAGACCACACCGAAAATTAAAAGAACCGAGCGCCCGAAAGAGGATGAAAAAAGGCTGCGGAGCGATCGTTTGTCTAATTGAGTCGCGGAAACAACGGGCACGATGAAATTTTCGATTTTTCCTTTGCTACGATAATTCTTTATCTACGGGCGATCTTTTTCCAACAAAAGTTGTATTTTACGATGAATTTTAACCTCTTTGGATATCATCTCTGACACATCGGTTTCATTCTAAGCATTCTAAGCATTATCTTTTTATTTGCAATTAATGATATACCAGTGATGGAAATTGGTTTATCGTAATTGAGATACCGTACGACATCATGGAGATGATCATGATTAAAATCATGGTGTCGAGCAGGAGAAGGCGCCCGTAACGTAATTATTTGTCGACGGAACAGTGACACCCTGGCGTTTGGCGAGTCACGGTATGAGGATTTTAATTATAAGATACGCGAAAACCCGTAATTAGACCGCAATATATCTTGATCTGGCTTCGAATTCGTTTCTTGTTTGCTATGTTATCAAGGGAGAAGAAGATCTTCGAATTTTAAATGAACAGTGGCTCACGAACGTATTTAAATAAAACATTTCGAAATTTCATTATCGCTGTAATGAAACACGGTTGTCATGAATATATTTGTAAAATAAGAAACCAGTTTGGAGATGTATGCAAGCTTCCAAGATGTTTACACTGAAAATATGTAATTAGAAAGAAAGTAGTAGAGCATGAACAACCATTTTAAACATTAAATACAGCTCCATTGAATATTCTTGTAATTTTTGTGAAATATCTACTTGCATTAAATACCTTGTTGCTTGTATTTTTTCAGCTTCCTTTCAATCTTTACCAATACAATGATAATAGACTGATCTCATGAAAGTGTAAATTTCGAAATATTTCATAGAATACACATAATTCACACAATATACATAATTACGAGAAGCTTTTACAAATATACCGATATTTTTAGAAATCACTGCCTGCGAAAAAGTGGAAAGAAATGTGAGGCGCGTTACGCTTCTTGAATTTCTCAAAAATAAGACAAAGGCTTTATTATGCAGATTGGGAAATGTTTATCTGGAATACTATCCTGAAAGAAGTTTCCAACATTGGAAACCGCTAGGTATTTTCTTCAGGAAGAAAATATTTTTCACGGTATTTGTACTCTATGTTTGCCTGGAAAGCGAAACTCTTCGTTTCCAGTAAACATCGGCATTGAACACGATATTGTGTATCATTGGTGTTATTTACTGCAATTTATTTCTCGCAGAGATATTGAAAATTATATAACCTGTGTAAAATGTCTTGCAAGATATTTCAACCTCGTGATCACAATTAATTGACATAAATATCCAGCGGCATGGTTTAATAAGGAAGTATAACCTTTCAACAATATTATCTACGTAATTTTCGCAGTTATATTTATTCAGTCATCGCTTCAAATTGATGAATCTTATTTTTATGTAGGGTTCTAAATCGTTGAAGGAAACGACAGGAGAAGTTTTTAACTGAGACTACACGAACCCGAGTTTACTGCCACTTGAGTTCATCCAATTGAATAGGATACTTAATGCAATTTTAACGCCTTGACGACCGCTGTCACGTAAACGTGATTTCGCTCAGCCATCTATTGTCAGCTGCAGTCACGTTTACGTGACTTCAGTTTTTTTCTTTTTTTAATTTAATCGCTACTTACGCGTGAGACAAATGATTCCTGGCCTTTGATAGCGTCCTATCGAAACGAAACGATTTACAAATGCGCTGAAAAGACCGGCAATTTCTGAGCTTAATGATCCAGTGAAAGTTAATGGTCAGAAGATGATTATAATCTCGATTTCTGTAACTACGCGGGACAATCAAGAAATAAATAAAAAAAATTCATATAATACACTAACGTACGAAATAAATGAAGATAATATAATAAAGACCGGATAACGATAATGAATTCAATGCGATTTTCTCAAAAAGAGCATCATAATTATAAAATAATAAACAAAAGTCAAAAATAAATGCGATTGACAGTGAAGATCTATAACACAGAGTGTTAATGTCGCTTAATAAAAGTTTCTATTTTCAGTATGCTATGTATCTCGCAACGCTACTTAAATTCATAGCGAATCTAGTTATTACGACAAACACCCTTTCAAACGCTACCATCTCTTCTTTCGAAACTAAATGTACTCCACCAGCTGTCTGAGCAATCGAAAATGTGAAAAAGAGGACAAGTATCATTGTTATTAAAATAACATTCCCCCAATGAATGAAAGCTAAAGATCTTGCAGAACTTCAACGGAACTGATCAGACAGATGGATCGGGAGAGTCAAGCAATTTGTTACCGTCAGTCAACGCGATGATGTTCGAGCGTCGCGTCCTTACGCAATTTTTTCCGCTCGTGGAAGGAGTTCGTTTGTGATACGTTTGCCGCGGTTGAATTAGTGGTGCTTGAAACACGCGAAACGAAGAGCCATAGCAACGGGGATGAGAAAGAATCAACGTGAAAGCTGCTCGACGAGAGGAGGTTCTCAGGCGAGCGAGCTGCGTGAAAAGGATCGATTCTTTCAAACAAATAAATCCTCGGCGAGGATGAAAGCGCGATGCAAGTGGGCAGGCGCGTGTTCCGCGCTGGTGTTTCGTTCAGCCAACGCAGAGAAATGGCGAAGACAAAGGGTGGCCCCGGAAACGAAAGTGGCGAAACGCCAGATTATAGACGCGGTTGTCTGCTCGTCACTAATTTCAGATTATTCGATTCTGATCTGGTGAAAAGAATTTTGTTTACCACCCTAAAGTGATTCTATGTGATCGTAGAACTCTTGGTCAGTTCTTTTAGTATCGTTTTGCGTATGAATCTCTCAGGAACCAAACTTATCATTTCTACCTGTTATTAATTTCTTCGTTTCCTAACTATACGTGTTCAATATTCAGTGTTTTCAAGAAACAGACGATTTACTTTCATAAGTTCGTTCATTGAAAAAGGATGACACAGATAACGACCAGTTCTAAGATAAATTGAAAAAAAAGAAACAGTGTTTGTAAAATAATCACTTCCCCATACTAAAATGCTAAGCGATCGTACAAAATGATTATATGTCCTAAATTGTATTTTTGCTTCTTCGTTAGAGACAGAAATACGAATTTGTAGATTCACCTGATACGATCACGAGATACTGAAACCTTTCAGCGTGTTGCCGACGTTTGGATCGATCTGACGTGTCACTAAAAAAATATTTAAGTACATGTTGCAAGAAGAAACGAAAATGCGTCTCGTAACAGGACTTGTTCGGCATCGTTTCCCAGTGAATCCTTACAAATCGCGAGATGCCTGCGGCGTCTTCGTGTCTCAAGCTCATTAAATCGTCACGAAAGGAAACTAAGAAAGAGGAAAAGGCGTAAAGATGGAGCCTCGTACAATGGGAAAAAGATCGCGGCTCTTTTGTCGGAACACGCCTCTTTCCGCGATTGGTTGCTCGCAAACGGGGGAAAAATACGTCGACGGTTGGATAACAACCCTAGAACTGCTTCCGGTATCTTCCACTCGTACAAAGGTAGACGTCCACCTGAAATACTTTTATCGATGTTCGCTTATGTATGAACAATTATACATTTAAAGAAGCATTTCAGATTATAAAGATTTTGCCAAGCATAATGAATTATTAATGAAATAGAATTATACGAAAATAGCGTTATTTATACCCTTTCGTAGTTTCTTTTATCAGACTCCTTTGATTTTTATCAAATAATAATGCAACGATCAACTCTTGGAATATATTCGAGTTATCCATTCAGATGATTATTTCAATTGATTATATCTACGAAGTTATTTATGGATCTAAGTAATTGTTTAATTTTGAGAAGTTTAAAAATAGAAAATATAATACAAAGCATAAAAGAAGAACATCCTGCTTCTCTGAAAGAATGTATTAATTCTCGATCGTACAATTTGCCACCGGTCTGTTTCCAGAATGAGATACACAATGCCATCCTCGTTGAGAGCCTTCGCTTAGAAAGAAAAGAAAGAAATTGATCTTAGGAGCAAGTAGAGTCAAACTATTGCACAGATTAGTATCCGGTCCCTTCTGTGGTTAAATTTCCATAGTTTGTGGTTGTCTTCTATATCATCTGAAACCAGCTCGAATTATCCACCTTCAACTCCAGTTACGTCGTCTTTTTTGTAGACGAATCTTTTTTTAGTCGTCGGTTTCGAAGGTCATGGTCAATCTCGAATTGCAAGTTTGATAATTTGTGACTCAAAATTTGTTTAGTTACATCAAGAACAATAAAAGATTCTCATACAGGATTTCTAAACGTAGTAACTTTCTAGTAGTATTTCCAAATGCTTAAAAATGTTGTAAAATGCACATGTTTTTAACCAACTGGAACATGGAAATTGTTATCAAAAAATGTATCTTCTGCATGGAAGATGATCAAATTTTATCGCTCGCTTAAAAGGCTTCATTTAAAGAAACACAAATATTTAGAATTCGACGCCCTCAGACTAATCGCGTACCTGATCACTACCGCAGAATGCACTGCTCGCTTCTATTTACGTGCACTAATTCAACCACCATGAAAACAACTTCCGCCCTGTAACATCTATAATCTACTTTACGCGCGATAGTGAATGATTACTTGCAAATAAACAATTTTTAAGAAAGAAAATTACAGTACCTTTACACTTGAGCAATAGAAACAGGAAGAACAGCGATCGTTACACTTGTCAATTGACCGACTCGATGGTCGACAGATAAGACATAATTTAGTTAACTGATGCTAGAACCAAGTTGATCTTGAAACACAGCACGTGCTACAAATGCACACGTAATCTCTGCATCTCGACACTTATGTTCGACGATCTTCATTCACAAAGAACCCAAAGGGTTAATTAGCGTGAGTTTAGTCTCGTAGCGATGTATCTGGCTTCCAGGATCCGCTATGCTATCGGGCTCAGGCAAATTGCCGTGCTTCGACGATCTTCCACCGACAGTAAGCGCAAACGAGTAACGCGTGTCATAATTACAGGATTTATTTTATTTATATGTAATTAATGCACCGCACAGTGCCACGTGAACTGTTACATTCAGCTCCGATGGGTCAGATGTGATCTTTATCGCGAGATTAACATGAGTTTATTGCGACAAGTCAGGGTAAAATATAACAATTGGAAATATAAAAAAATCTTTTTAACTTTGTGAAGTTATTGTTATTTTTTATATTTTTATTTTATTTTTATATTTTTCTTTATATTTTTCGTGGATTATTATAGGTAACCTACTTCTGGATTTATTCGAATCTCGTGATACTGGAATTATTTTTAATACAATTTTTGATACGTACTTCATCAGAAGAATAAGAAAATTTGCAAACGTAAAGAAATTTTACTATAAGGAAATTACGACGGAAAAATATCAATATAAGGGATTTGTCATCAAAATAATAGAAAATTTCAATGAATAAAGACAAAATTAAACTGAGAGGGGGTTAAGAATAAATAGAGAATAAATAAAAAAATTATTAACTATCATTACAACATTGCTACCATACCTCCGATTATCAAAAGAATATTTTACTCGAACCAATCACGCTCGCACAGAACCCAATACGTGAAAAATGAAACAAAACGAAAGTTGCAACTCTGAAAGTCGTCAGCACCCCACGGTATCGAACGCTTTCCGATTACTCGACGAGTGGCTCGACACAATATCGTCCAGACTAATTAAACTCGCGTCAACAGGCGGGAAATTCACACGTCGCAGAGTTCCAGGCTCTGAAATCGAAGAAGCAAAGAAAAAAGAAAAGCTGTTCGCTTCCGGCAAGAGGTCCTCTCGACTCGATGCGAGCACCAAAGGAATCAGCGCCGTGGTAGTCGAATAATTTTGCCAATATTCGATCGGACACGGCAAACATCAATTTGCACCAAGAGTCTCTTCAACGCTGATGGAGTATCCTGGTAGCAATCTCGGCTTTCGCGGTTCCGAATTCTCCGGATAACTCCGTGAACCTTGCGGACTTGGCCTGCTCCTCCTACATTCGCCTTAAAGGGAAGCCGTGTAAAGGCGAGGGGCACAGTTTCCTCGGCTTCCAACAGTCAATTTGATCGTCTCGCGGTCGAGAGGTTCCATGATCTGTGACTCCTTTGTGTCATACCACCACCGCGAAATACGACAGTGGAGATATGCGAAGATTTAAGACACGCTACGAAACCAGAAACGAGATCCTTATGGTTTTTAGGGGAGCTTCGTGGTTTATCTGATAGAGGTTTCTAATTAGATGGGGTCGTTTGATTGTACACGAAGGGGAACTAATTGGGGTGTTTGGATTGTAGATGGCTTGCTGATGTCTGAGGCTCGTTTTTCGTCTGGGTTAGTCTTAAGAGTAGTAATTGGTGCAGAGGGTTTTTGTGGCTGAATTTTCTTGATTGATGTTGCTGTAACGATAGTAGCATGTGGAGTGTGATTTTTAGATCTTAGTAAATTTCTAGCTAAAGAAGAACGTCTCATGATGGAGAAGAAATACAGACGAATGGATTTTTGTCGATAAATTTTTGTAACTCTTATAGTTGTGACAAGGCGAATGATTTTTAGATTTTGAAGTTTCAAGTGGGAAAGAACTTTCAGTAACTACCTTTAAGTAAGAATTTTGTCAGTCAGACTTTCGTCAGGCTATAATGCTACTTTCTATGCACTGCTTGTTAGATTTCTTCTGACATAGTAGTCTGAATTTCCTTATCGATAACGTGGATTCGCGTGATCTTCGACGGAATTCGTGTTCATGAACAGTCATCGATTTCGTGGATAATTCGAGGCGACAACAGAGGCGTCAGTTGCAGCTGCAGCCGGCGACGTAGTTGCCACTCGCAGTCAAAGATACACCGCCACGCTTCCATGATCCGATTAGGATTTATTATTCGGGTGGGTGCGTGCACACCTGTGCCTTTCCACCGATTGGCCAGGATATATAAAGCGCGAACCCCATGCGTCTTCACGCGCGGGCGTCTTCACCTCGATCCTTGATCTTCTTACGAAATCTACCAACCCTTCGCTGGAAACTTTCTTTATCTTTTCTATAGGAATCTAGACTCTTTTTTTTTTTTAAATAATATCCTTCTTTCGAGAGAAAGGACTGAAAGAGTAAAAAGCTATACGATTTCATGGTTTATTTTCTATTCTCCTTCGAGAGGAATTTGTCTTGGAAAAATGATCTTTTGTCAAAATGATTCCTATGAATGTGATTAAAGGGATAATTAAAGGCATAGATTCTTAAATTATTAAATAGTAATAAATCAGTGATTGAATATAATGGTTGGAGTGCACTTTGATAGGAATATTGATAGAGATGTACGATAGACGTGTGACCATTTATATTAAAGTTTCAGACATTTGTACTGTTTCAGAAAGAAAAGTGGAGAAGTTTCTAGAAGATTTTGAATTTCGAGACAGTAAACGATAAATACGTATAATACAAAGTCGTTATACTTCCTTCAAGACACACACAACAAAACTCAATGTAATCATAGCACAACCAAGAATTCAAAAGTTTTTCCAAACTTTTTCCAATAACTTCAACCGTCTCCTCCCCTTAATTACTCCCCAACAATCAAGATAACCGAGAGCAAGCACGATGTAATCGGAAAATCGAAGTTCCAAGATCTAAACAATGCTTCCAAACCTGAACCAACTCCAAAGAGTAAGAAGCGCACGGCTTATCAGTGACACAACTAATCGTAGAAGGAGTAATTGGTCGCGTGACACGTCAGAAATTTCTCTTCTTCCGCGTAGTTTCGCAATCCGCGACGTGTAATATGAATGAAACTCGTCTTTGTTCGCCGCGAGCAAGCGTGTTTTCCTCGTGTCACGTTCGCCATATAAATTCGAGGAGGAAAGGGCAGGCTAAAAGAAGAAGATACAAGCGGCTGTTGGGTGGATGAAAAATCTGAAGATGGACGGGGCCAGTCACGTTGGAGCAGCTGACTGAAACGGCTGTCCGGCTGAAAGGAGATTCAGACAAGAAACGATGTTATCGAGACGACGGGAGGCTCGGCCCGGTTCCAGGATAATTGAAAGTTATGACCGCGGTCGAGAGATCCTGCAGGACGTTCCGTATCGTGGTGATATTTTAGCGGCAGCCCTTTGCCCATCGAGAACGAAAGGTCTAACGCTAATCTGATGCTAATGGAAACAGGTTCGCGCTACTTCCGTGAATGTAGTTATGGGTATTAGGGTCGGAGTTTAAAGCGTTCTTTTATCGCCTTTCGGAGCGACTTGCGTGGTAAGTGAGGATATCTTGAGGATTTGATGGTTCTCGACATGAACTTTATATTGTTGAATTTAAGAAGTTTTGAAGAATTGTAGATAGTGGATTTATCGAACTTTAATACAGTCTCAGGGAAATATATTTTATTTAAAACAAGATTCCCGATTTTTCCAGATCTTGAGGTCTAGACTTTTCTGAAGGTGTATCTTGCATAGACGGAGGACGGTAGTTCGTTGATTCATTGAATTTTGAAAATGATTTCACTTTTTGAACTCTGAATTTATCACATAACTTATTCCGAAATATATTATAATAATATTATATAAAAATATATTATGTGCGAATTATATTAGGTTATATCAAAAGTTTCTTTCGTTTTATAAGGAAATAATAGATGCACAATATTTCTTGTTTCATATTATTTTATTGAATTATGTGTTTTGTTCTATTGGAACAGCTATTATTTCCTTATAAAATGAAAGAAATTTTTGGGACAAACTAATAAATTGTTAAATTTAAAATTAAATAGATCGTATAGATAATGAAGGTCAGATCAATTTTGCAACTGGCTGAAATGACTATAGACGAGTAATGTGGAATATATCGTTGATGAATTTAAACAAAGGACAGAAATAAGAAGTTAATAGTATGTTATTGAAATAATGTTATCTAGAATGTAATAAAAATATAATCGATTATTATTTTATATAATAAATGACAAATTTTCATTTCACTTGCAAATTCAATCTGGAATTCAATTCGTATAAGAAAAACACAAACTCTCATTTTATTTCCAAGGAAATTTTCATTTCCTTTTTAAGAAACTCCATCAAGAATTTATAATTTCAGAACAACATTTAAAGCTACGTCGTTGAATATTCAATAATCTCATCCTTGATGACGTTTCTCTTCAACGTCAACGACCTCCGTAACTTAGTGCTGACTTGGACGACAATAGCGCGACGACGACAGAGGGAATCGCGTATTTTTCAAACGACACGATGACGTTCGAACTCCCACGCGTGAACATTTTCACGTGTATCGAGTCGTAAGCTCGTTTTTCTCTGCTGGAAAGAACAACGGTGCAGCTGCTAGAAGTAATTTCCGATTAGTGGCTCTGAGAAACGAGCTGAATCTGCGTCGCGAGTAGGAGAATTAAATTAACCTGTCTCTTGGTCACGCGATTGCTCGCGGGCACCGATCTCGTGTTAGTCACGAGTTACTTTATCACGATTTTTGTTGTTGCGAATAGAGGCTCGGTGACGCGTTGTTTTCAAATGTGAGATTCCGTTTCAAATTTAACACAGTAATTGAAACACGTTGGTTAGACTCAACTATGGTGATTTCTTTCATTCTATATTTGACGTTAATTGGAATCATCCAGAATTAAATTGCATAATAGAAACTGGCGACTCTACATCCTAAGGCCAATAAGGGATGACGATATGATTGTAAAATTAAAAAGTAAAAGAGTAAAATAAAGTAGTAAAAATAATTTTCCTGTATCTTCAGTAACAAATACCAAAATAACTAAAATGAATTGAATTGCAATTGACAGTAAAACTTGACTATTCCGCCTTCAAAGACCAACGACGATAATACAATGATAATCCAAATGCAATTTAGTTTTAACTACATCGATGATCTTTCTACATTTGCAGTAACAAATGCCGGAATAATAGTCAAATTTTCAAAATAAAATCGATAAGAAGATTTCCAATCGAACCTGATATGAAAGAAGCGATAGAATAACGAGAAGAAAAATCTTTACGACGGGGTAAAAGACGGAAGTGATCGTCACGAAATAAATCTGATTTATTCAAGCTCACAAAGACGGGCATTCCTGTCTGATTTGATTGTCAAACTAATCAGAACGGAAAGTTATTATGCGGGCGCGTCAAACTCACGGAAATGACAAGCCAACGCCCGATTCGATTATTTATCGCGGCGATCATGTAGCAATTTATCGACGTCGTCCGACAGATTCCAAGCTAAACGAGGTCAGACGACATCGATGTCAATTTCCTCGGTGTTCCCACTGCATATTCGATCGACGATTTGCCGTCCCTGTCACGATAAAGCCCCGCTGATAAAGGCTACGCGAATGAAATTCACGGATGTATCGCCCTGTACAGGCGATTCGTGAGCAACCAACGACAACACGCAGCCGTGTTAGCAGCTTCCATTCTAAAAGAGCCAATAATTTGGTATTTTTTAATTTGATTAAATTTATAATTATATGATTTAATAATGTCGAATACTTACACTCATTTACGAAAGACACCGTACATTCTATAGGAAAGCTATCTTTATTGAAATAAAACTTTATCATCCACCATATAATTAGTATGTTCTGTAGCAAGAAGATGAAGAGGTGATTTAGATAAAAATTTACAGAATATTAATGTACGTTAATGGCGAATTCTTAAGATTATAAGATGAATATATTAAATCACTTTTCCTGTTTAATGTTTTATAAATTCTTAGCGTCAAGATATTTTATCCTATTCGGGAAGATCATGCTTATATAAAAGGCTTAATTATTCTCTCTTACCTGTTTTATTATATATATTTATATAATTATTCGGTTGAAGACATTTTAGATAGTTATAAGAAATGATCGTCGAGTCGTTAAAAATACTTGATGCTCGGCAGGTCTCTACATTTCCTCGGCGGAATTTTATGATTTTTGTTTACGACGATCGTTAAATTCCACTGACACGTCATAAAAATTAGTATCTATCCTGCCCGAGGTTTATGTGCCATACGATACGAGAATGCAAATGCATTTACGGGTGCTATGGATTTATGTATGAAGATAGAAGTGGATTTCGGTTCAAGGAAAGCTTTACGTTCGAATATATTGTCGTTTTCCTAAGGATATTTATGATTGTTTATCGATATTTCAACGAGATAATACTTCTTTTTATGGCTACTAAATGTTTTTATAATATATTTAAAAATAGTAAATGTAAGCAACTTAGTAAATAATTTATTGCACCACTCGTATACTTCAATGTTTCTGGTTATAATACATAAAAGTTATATGTATAATCATCCTTTAAATGAACGCTATTCAAAAATAATTAATCAAATAATTTGTCAAATGATGACAGAGAAATGAATTTACGTTTTTCTAACCACATTAGTTATTTTAAATTAGTAAAAAATAAAACACTCATAAAAGTCAGTTGATCAAATTATACTGACCAATTCAATTTCTTATATTATACATCAACAACGTTATTAATAAACTGCGGATTTTTCTGCAAATTATCATATCAAATTATCATACTTTCGAGAACGTGAAAAAGAAAAGTAGAACCTCGATAAAAGGTTGTTTTACCTACTATGTATCTAGGAAGCACTATACTTTGAATAATTTACACATTTCTTCATATTATATGCATTCTATGCAATTTTGCACTTTCAAATTTCTTACAAATGTATAAAACTCCGCATTCTAGTCATCAACGTTCAAGCAACGAACTATCCAGACGACTTAAAAAATTCTTTCCATCGGCATTAACCAAGATAAAAAAAAATCTCATCCGAAGCGTTTCTTCGACGTGGTCCCGCCCTCTAGGACGTTTAATTTACTCATTTGAACGTGAAGCTAAATAATAAATCCCCGTGGCCGGCAACGTGCCTGGTCTCGCTGGCAAAAGCTGATTACCCTTCGCGATAATCCGTGAGAGCAGCTCTGTTGCCACCTGCAACTCGTCTGCCTTCGTCACTTCCGACGAGACACTCTTCTATAGGGGTTAACGAGGTCGGCCGCGAAACAACCCAGTCACCCTCGTCTTGCCTGTCGATCTCGTTTCCCCTCTGCTTTCTCTTTTTTTTTTTTTTTTTTGCCTCCGTGTGTCCCTCATGCATATTTAAATTGGTCGACCCGTGGAAATTTGTAGCCGGCTCGTATCGTTCCAACATGACTCCTGTATCCGTCGAATCTCTCGATTGGACAAGGGTTGCTTGATTTCGTCCAACCGATTCGATCGAATGATCTTTGTTTCCGCGATCGTTTGTTGATTTCGATTGCACGAAAGAAATTTGTTGATTTATTGTGCGAATTTTCTGGTTGGTTTTTTAAAATTTTGTTTCATCTGCTGGTGGCGTAAAGTGATTTTGAGTTATACGAGAACTGGACTGCGGTCGGAAATTATATTGATATTATATCGATCATTTATATCAAATAAGTTGGAACATACGGATCCATAAATTGGTTTGCCGGTGCCAACGGAAGGACCGAACACAGTTCACTGAAGCAGGTATAGTAGGAAAGATTAAGGAAGAAAGTAGAATATTTTACTTTGGATTAGTACTAATTCAAAACTGTTTTGTTGAAAATATCTTCTTGAATATGTTGAATATATGACCACTAATATCTTGAAGATATGTCCTACTGATCGTGGGACGTAATTATCAATGAGTGAATGAAACATTTTCTTATTCTCAGAATAATTTCACTGTTCCATATTAAAATTTAAAAAATTGATAGTTTTTAAATAATGTATGCAATACGTCTATTCGCAATGAAATTTAGCTTCAGCCAACAACTAACGTAAGTCCACTAATTTCAAAATCAACAAATTACGACTATTCAAACAAAGTAATTCTATATAACATATGGAACCTGTATTTTCTTTGAAACGTGGGTCACTTCACTTCCGGCGATAACATGGAAGAAGGTAGAAAACTTATCTCAATCCTCCTGCTCGAAGTTCGACGTCTAATTTTTGTTCGTTCTAGTTTCCTGAAGGCGTCGATGCTTCTAGGAAAGTATCGATACACCATCGATACGACGAGGATTGAGTAACCTCTTTCTCGTCAAAGTCGTTTCGTACGCTCGAGCCTCGACTCTCGTTGATCCGGATGGAATTTCATTTTCTACGGATTTGCCTGGCCCTTGCCAACTGTTAATTCGGAATTCAATTCCTCGAATTACGCATTCGGCTGCACTTTTACGCTGGCACGCCTGGGAATCGCGTCAGGACAAATCTCGTTAGCTCGGAACACGATGCTCTTGTGCTGCTTTCCCGATCGAATTATTCACTCGTTCGACGAGTTTTTATTCCATGAACCCTCCTCTGCCTGGAGTCTATGCAGGTATCATGGATACTAGCTAAAAACATGGAGATTTTTGGCTGTTCTTGATGTTCTGTTCTTCACATTCGTTATTGTAGATAGACCGTGAAGCACGGAAATTTTTATGACGGGATCATTTCACGTGGATACTGTTTGTACAGAGTTATGAGTAAACGTAACAGAAATTGTGAGATATAGTTTCATTTTCTGAGAATTGTTGGATATTCTTGGAATATTAGTACGTTAATAATAATTCCAGTTAGTATATATGTAATGTATTAATAATAATTAATAATAACCAGTATATTTAACGATGTATCAATATTTAGTAGAATAGGTAGAATATTGTTAATAGATACGTATGGCAGTAATTTATTATAGTGGAATATCGGCTATTCTTAGAAGGCAGTTGAAAACAAATTTATGATATTTGGCTTATGAAATTTTACTTCTCTCAACACGTGTTCTTGATTGCTTCAATAATTAATTGCGCTAGAAAATGCAGAAAATTATAATTGCTGGTAGAACATGTTAACATTGGATATTGTATTATTATTGTGATCTATAATTGAAGAGACCAGAAATAAATATATCAGGTCGTCCGAAAAGTTTCTTTCGTTTTATAAGGAAATAATGGATGCACAACATTTTCCGTTTTATATTATTTTATCGAATTACGTATGACCCATTTTGTTCTTTCAAACTAAAGATCACAACGTTTGACAGATTAGGTTTATGTTTGTATAAAGATGAGTTGTTGTAAAAGACGGGTCTGTAAAAGAAAGATACTTTTCGGGCAACCTAGTATTTCTTTAGAGGCAAAAAATGAAAAGTTAAGTTTGGTAAAGTTAAATTTGAAATCAAGTTTGATTAAAGCGGTGCGACATAGGTGTTTGCCTAATTATTTCTGTTCGACGTTCCTCTCCTTTATCCAAAGATCCGTCTGCCAACTCCCGGTCAACAAAATGAAGGATTCCGTTTGTATGTCTCGCGTTTTCGGCAACTCTAAAATCCTTACGACGTTCGTTTACAAATCCTCCTTATATTTGCTCGATTCCCGCACTTTCTCTCCGCTTGCCGACGAATAATTTATCTTCGTTAGTAAATGTCTGGACCAGAAAACGTGCAACTTTAAACTCTACGAAACGCAAAATTCGCGTCAACGTAGTTCTGTTCGCCAAAAAGATAATTCGTTTTTTAATAATTTCTCATTAATAATCTTTATCCTTTTCTATGACAATCTTTTCATTATCTTATGAACACTAAATTTACTTGCCATGTAAAGTTTCCGTTCTTATTATTTCAATGTATGTTTACTATCACAAATAAAATATTTCTTATATTAAGGCCAAATATTCAAATCACTTATTATTAAATAATAATATTATTAAATAAAGTATAAATTTAATATAAATTAAATAGTTGATTTTTTAATATCGTTCAAAGCTTGTAATTGTAGCGTCTGTAATAATCAAGAATCCATAGACACATTATGTTCGCACATTTGCATAATGCACCAAATACGATCATCAACTGTAATCAATTCTAAAATCTCATACTTGAGACTATTGTCCACCGCCTCGAAATCTGTCACAAAATATCATAAGAGTTAGATCTACAACTGAGTGAAAGATCCGAAGGTTTAGAACCCCTAAAAAGCACGTGTCTTATCCATCACTAAACCAACAGTTCTACCACCTAAAGCGTCAAATTATAAATGGAAGAGAAAATGAAGAAAGAGAAAGGCAGGATGTAAAAGTTGTGTAGTTTCAAAAGCCGTTCGCCGAGTTGGGTCGTTTTCTTGGAGAATTGCTAGCTGAAGAGGCAAACTGTTGGTCTGCAGCTGGTCAGGGTGACGAAACGGAAACGTTCGAGATCAGTTGGTGCAACGGGGATTCGTGGAAACCGACCGAACAACGAAAAGCAACGCCGCGAAGAGGAGATTAAACGACGTCCCCTGCGAAAAGCTGTAATTCCGCTTCTTTCGAGATTTTAATCAACGATCGGTTCTCTCGCGTAATCCTAGCAGAGGGTAGGGGCGCGCCTCTGCCAAAAACTATCCGATCGGATCCGTTCCACTGGTCCGACGAGAAAAAAGGAAGAAGAAGAAGATACGAGGAGAAAGGGACACGAATAACCGAGCTGGTAATCCGAGTTGAAATGTTTTCTTCGACTCCTCGCTTTACCCATCCCCAGACCGTCGAGTTTCGAACGAGAAAAAACAGACGACCAGCAGATTCCAGATCCTTTATTGAGAGATCTTATTGATGCTGGGATGTGTTTTTCCTGGATTTCTCGCAAGATGATGGATATCGAAGGACGAACCTTTGTTTTTCGAGCAAGAGTTTTCTCTCGATTTTACGATTTTGATAGGAGTTTAAATGGCACAGTTGGAAAGTGTAACGAAGAACTATCTTAATATGAAAGTACTGTTGCACGTCCAGAGGAAGCACATTGTTTGTTAAGATTGAAATAATATAGAAAGAAAGAAAGAAAATTGATAGAATAATTGCAATTTTAGTGGAGATTTTGGTCGGAGCTTGCAATGTATAAATGCAGTAGATGAGTTTCATAGGACTTTAAGGTGGTACCTCTGAAAACATTTGGAGAACGAATATCTTAATTCGAAGACGTTGTTGTATATCTGGACCAAGAATGAGAAGGTTTGTTGAGATTGAAATAGCGTGGGAAGAAAGATAAGCGAAAGAATAATTGCAATTTTAGTAGAGATTTTGGTTTGTAATGTATAATTGTAGTGGGTTATTTCGATAGGAGTTTTGAAGGTTTGAAGTATCTTTATCCGAAGATATTACAATATCCTTTTAAGGAGGATAGCAACATTTATTAAGTTTGAAGTAACATAGAGAGAAGGAAAAAGTGGTAGAATAATTGGTATTTTAGAAGAATTGAAAGTTAATTGAATGGCATGCTCTCAGCTGAATTATACATGTTACAGATAACCACAATAATTTGAGCTACAGGTTCTTTAATTTCAGAATATCCGATCTTATCTGGTATTCTATATTTTGTACGATAAATTTTATTAATAGTCCTCGCATACTTTAAATGAAATTCGATGAAGATTAAAATTAAGTAATCCAACCTAACTCTAACCCAAATTGTGGTTACCCATGACCCAAGAATATCAGTCAAGGGTTAAAAGCTTTTAAGGTTATAGTGCTGTGGGAAATGAATTTTCACAAAATGTAAACTAGTTTATATATATATAGATTTTTAAATGTATAATAAATTTGTGTAAATATAATAAATATGCATATACGATATAAAATTTTTAAAAAGATTCTATAAAAATTTACAGAATTATACGACACTAATTTGTGCGACACACATATAAGAAAATTGTAATGTAAGATTTTAATCCTGTATAAAATTATATAGTTTTATGTAAAATGCTAATTCTATTAATTAATTCAAATTGCAAGGGCTTGAAAGTTTAAGACGGAAGAAAACTTGAAGATCAAATTCATTTCTCTTGGGTAGGATATCGGGGAAAAACGATACTTTTGAAGAAAGATGTCTTGAACTTGGCTAATAAAACTTCAGGATTTTTAGGATTTTTTATCTACTGTTCGCGAGGTACATCTCGAACACAATTATTCGCTAGCTACAGACCACCACTTGCTTCTTTATTCTGATGTATGCTTGCTACGCCAAACTTTTACGAAACGGAGGATAAAATGCGAGTTTTGCACTTTCAGCGCTTCTTTCGCGTCTCGACCAAGCAACTTTTGATCGATATTTTCTACGCTTCTATTTATTATCTCACAGAAGAATCAGTAACAACATTGACTTACAGCTTACTTAGATGTTACAAGATTATTTACATCGTGTATTGTATATTATTAATTAAAAGATCAATAGAAATTAATCCCTGATCTTCGTTCTTACCCTAATTCCTTAATAGCTAAAAATTTTAAGGGCGGGTCCTGAATTAGAATATTCTAAAACAGCGCATTTTTGTAATTTTTTTTAGAAGGGAAAGAAAGAAATGAAGTTATTGAATTTTGAGGTATGGTTTTATATATATTTAAAGAATAGAAAGAAATTTTTTTTAAAGAAAAAAAATTGTAACAGATTTCTAAGCCTATTTCATGGGCGTCTTATCGCCGCAGGGCGGGAAAGATCCACTTCGTACTTCTTGACGGGAACAAAAACCAAAAGAGGATTAAATTATTATATATTTTCTTCTGGGTGAAATAAACAACGGCAGAAAAAAATGTGAAATGAAAAATTTTGGTGGGTACAAAAAAAAGTGTTTTTAAAAAAAAATAGACTTTAAGGTGTTATAACAATTATTTAAATAAACTTTTTTCTGCCGTTGTTTAGTTCATCCAGAAGAAAAATATACAATAATTTAATCCTCTTTTGGTGTTTTGTTTCTGTCAAGAAGTACAAGGTGGATCTTTCCCGCCCTGCGGCGACAAGACACCCATGAAATAGGCTTAGAAATCTGTTACAATTTTTTTTCTTAAAAAAATTTTTTTTCTATTCTTTAAATATATATAAAACCATACCTCAAAATTCAATAACTTCATTTCTTTCTTTCTCTTCTAAAAAAAAATCACAAAGGAAACGCTGTTTTAATACATTCTAATTCAGGGCGGCCCCTTAATCAGAAACTTCTTAGTCTTGAATTTTACAACCTTGAAATTAAATATGACAAATACTATATCAGTATTATCAATATTATATGATTAACGCTGAAAAAAGTACGAAACTATATGCTTAAACGGAATTAATTATATATGTCACATAGAAAGATCGCTTCTGTAATTTCCAAAATCCTAAAAAGCTCTGCTGATCGAGAGCCGATCATGTTCTGCTACGTAATTAAGTTGGTCGTAGCAAGTTCTTCGAAAAGGAACGACCCTTTTCTGTCACACGACGGATATAATTATTGACTAGGTTTCATCTAACGTGACACGAGGCTAGATTTTTCGATGGAAATCAGGTTACGTCTATCAAAAGATGCGAGAGACACAGCAACGGGACAGATAATTAACGACTGGTGGCTTCGAACATGCAGAAATGGAACGTCAAGCCCGGAAACGTTTCGAGAAAATACGTTTCTCTCGTGTCGAATTTGTTTAAACAAATATGGACTTTCGATCGTTTGCTCTTGGCAGCGGTTCCATTCGTTATATCGTGTCGAGCTCGCTTGTTGACTGACGCTCTCAATTCAATCTTTTGTTTTGTTTATTACAACGTACCATGCGGAAAAACACAGCAAATATGCAATGGGATTGTTTAAAAATGTTCCAGTGAGATATTGGGATTGTCCCAAGAAATTTTTCAATTCGAACGATAGAGTTGCAATTGTTGGATTTATAAGCTGAGTTTAATTCCTTTAGAAGTACAACGTATAAAATGAAATAATGTACACTCTAGGTAACAAAATATAAAATAAACGAAGAAGAGAAACAAGAATATTTTTAGTGAACAGGAAGAATGGTTTAAATTAAAATTGAATTATTTTTTTATTATGGAACAATGGCAGTAAGTTTCTTCTGATCTGAACGTACCATGTATGTAGATTAAAATTTAGAATCAGTGGTAATAACTAGATAAAATAAGATAACAATATGAAATAATAATTTATTTATCCAAAGATTTCTCTTAATTATTTCATTTGAATTAAGAATATGTCGTCTCACATTTATGTTACTAAGGACTAAAATTAGAATAGCTACAATTAATTTGCCTTCGTCAATTTCCAACTCTATATCCAAAGGAGTTTCTGATTAAGGAACGTCCCAGTTAAAAGGTTAATATTCAAGGGACCTGCCATTCTCATTAAAATGGATTTCGTTCGCGCTGAGATTTGTTCTTCATTTCGAAAACGATTACGCCTGTTCTTCTGGTTCTCATTTCCATGTAATCTTCGAAGTTACTGTTGCTTGCATTAACAAAAAGTCTATTGAAATAGTTAAAAAAACGCCAAACGCATTAAAAATTTTTCTAACGCTTATATTCCTTTATAAATTCAAAACGTGTGAATAATTTTATTTTCCAATGAAAATAATTTCTACTGTTTCAATAATGACCTGATATAAAAATTTCACTGATCTTTCTTAAAATAATCTTAAACCATAAGTTTATAAAAATTGTTGGAATATAATGATAGTTGCATAGATACACGCATACAGATACGTGCAGTCACACACATGCAACAGCGCTAAAGATATTAACACTCTTCAGGATACAAAGACGACTATATAGCTCTTTGTTATTCTCGCTTTTTGTTTGTTACTTACACGCGGAAGTTCTGTTCTGATGATATTCTGCTTCGATAAACGTTTTTAAAGAAAAATTCGACAAAAATTCATCAAGATAAACCGAGTGAAAGTAGCGTTTTTCGTGGATTTCTCGCGTGAAAATTTCGTCATGGCGGTCGTCGACCCCGGCGCATCGTTGAAACACGGTTTCTTCAAGTTCGACCGCGTAAAATCGCTGCCAGTTAAACCAAAAAATTTACGCGCGAAGGCTGTCGCATCGTAGCTCGTACACTCGTCGAGTTACTGGTGATGCGGAACGGAAATGAGAAAATTCCTTTCTTCGTCGTCTAACGTGTGCGTCACCGTGCTTTGCTGTTTTCCCAAATTAATTCTCGCTAATCTTCGCGCGAGAAACAACCACTTGAATGATAATGGCCATTGCCGGACATCGGATCGAGGACCTCGCGGAAATCTGAGAACATGCAAGATGGTTTCTTTCGAGAAATACGAGAACGTTTGTGATGGTGTAACAACAAAGAATGGAAGAACCAGTAGACGTTGGAAGAATTCATTAGTTTCTTAATCACTGAGAGAAATTAGAGTTTTAAACAGCTTAAACATTTGTTTGGTCACTTAATCCTTTAACTGTATGTTGTGTGTGTAAATACTCGTGTTTCTGATAATATCGTGCTATGAAATATAAAAAAAAACTAATAGAATACTAGAAAATGAAATAATAAACAATTCTACATATATCTATGAGTTATTTAAAAGAAGAGAAACAAAGGAATAAGCAGCTTCATTCTTTGTTCAGTTTCTCCGTTTCGAAACATCATCTCTTGCTCTCATAACAATCATATCTCATAAAGACCAAACCTATAATCAATCAGTCCATCATAGAACCATGTTACAGAAATCCCGATAAAAATACATGACACATACTAGTATTCAAAGGATAAGTAGAAGGGGAATGACATATTTAAGAAATTTCTAAAACGATCCATGGCGAATCAGCGAAATTTCAAGCACAAGACAGCGATTGATCGGTGACTTGTTATACTAATAAGATAGAACGACAAAAGGGAGTCTGCATCCACCCTGCTCGATGGCCTAAATGCGATTGGCGAAGGGAAGACCGTTGAATCGGTGTAATCATCGTGACGTGGATGAATTTAAAATGGATCTCTTCATATTAAGGCACACCCTTGACGATCGTTCCATTTCTTCGGTAACAGACCCCTGTCGCGCCGATTTTATTCTCCTGTCATTGTTGCTGATTCGAGGGTGAGCTACCCTTGAAGATTTAGAGGGATCTACTGCGAGATTCTCTCATAGTAAGCGTTAGTGAATTGCAGAATTTTTATGCAAGAAGAATTGAATAACACAAAATCGTCTTTATAATAGTGTTATAATATCTTAGAATAAATTTTCCATTTATATTTTCCAATTATATTTTCCATAATTAAGAAGTCTACCCACTGACTATTGTACATAAGGGGCACTATGTTTTGGATATTTTATATATTTTTTCATATTACGTGCATTTCATGGAATTTTGCACTTTCAAATCTCTATAAATTAATAAAAATTCACAATCTGCTAATGGTATATAAAACTGGTAAAATAATTCTAAGCGTTAATTTGAGATTGATTAACGTCTTAGGTACGGTGCACCACTATAGTGGCTTTCGCGAATGTCACCTTATATTACGACGCGCCACTATAGTGGCTCACTCCTCTACTCATTCGCTCACCGTTTAAACTATATGATATTTTTCATTTGTCTTAGTTCACACTTTTCTTGTCCTCGCAACATAACGTTCTATAACAGTGTTAACAATACACAGGCAGAGTATATGGCCTTTGTTTTTGATACGCCAGTGTCAAATATCAATTGTTGCTTTCCGTTAAAAGAAATATACCTTTATTAGATACTCTTTTTAACATGCCGATCCGTATCCTTCTAATTCTTTAGAATCTTTAACCTCAAAATGTCTGTTTAAAGTAGAAAACGAAGAGCTGTTTGAAAAACACTATCGCGCTATGAGTATGAAATTTGTGACGTGGGTCTATGCGTCGTGCTTTAAAATATATCACACTCAATTATATTATTAATTATTAGAGTACATTATTAAAGCTAAAGTATATGCATCATATCATTAAGAAAAATTATAATTTAATTATCAAAAAACTTCAATCCAATGTGCTTGCGTAAAGAACAGCGCTATCCGTCACACATTGCAGTGCTGTATCGTTTACGCGTAATTCGCATCAAACTCTGTCTTACAGAGAAACAGCCCCGCACAAAATTCAACCGTACGTAAGAGTTTAATGAGGAATTAATAAGAAATTTATGAGAATGATAACTAATTAAGAAAATTAATGTGAAATTAATTGTGTAAACAATGACTTGACGTTGTTACGATTTCTTTAATTTAAAACTTTCAAGAAATTTCACTCTCTTTCCCAACATCAATTTCTTACTTATCTTCCTCTTTTTAGTTTACTCGCTATATCACGAATTTTTCTACAAATTCTACTATATCATAGAAAACACCGTTAAAATAAACATCAATATCTATATGATAAAGTATGCCTCTGTTATCTAATCTCAAACATCGTATCGTTTGAAGGCATCACGCATAAATCAAATAACGTCAAACCAAAGGGAATAATTTTTATGAATGGCGTAACAGGTTCGGATAAAAGACGTTCATGCGATAGATATCGAAACTCGCTGCTACGATTCTCGAACGTTCCTGGCCACGCTTAACCGTGTATTGAAAAATATATCGCGGCGCGAAATCGCGACTGGCAGGATAGGAGTTTCAACATTGGAAACCGGTCGACCATGCGGATCGAATGTCCCCTCCGATGGACGTGCGTAATTGAACGATGCTGCGGCTGATCGAGGTGACACGCAGAAAACGCCCGCGTCCGCTTAAAATTCATACCCTGCGTTCGGCTGATCCTGCGATTTCAATAAACACGCTCTGCCATCCCTCTGCGTCGTCTTTTAAAATATTGAACAGCCCTCCTCCTCCTTTTTTCTTCCTCTTCATTTTATCTTTTACTTTTGAATCATGGATATGGAGAAATTGAGAATTCAAAGTCCAGACAGATCGATAAATTTCTCTTTGAAGATGACTCTTTCATTCTAATCGAATTTTGATAATTTTTTGATTTTTGACAATTAATTCAGTAATAGTAATTAGTTATTAACGGTAATAGTAATAGTTGCTAGAAACTTTCGGTATTCGTTTCTGTTTGGTATTTGAGCGTTGATTAGTTAACTAAATAATATCGTCTAAAAATTGTTATAATCTTAGCTGAAACATAGACGTAAAAGAAACATGTATTGTCTGACCCAAAGAATAGGCGAATTTATACTTAAATATTTCTTCTGAAATAGTTTCTTTCACAATTCCAGTTTCTATTTCGGATTCTCTCTAAAATCTTATTTCTACGATGAAGATTTTCTTTTATCTACTCAGCAGTAGTTTCTAAAATATCATTTTGCACTGTAATTTATTTTTAACTTATTGGAACAGTACTGCGATGATGAATATTTGTCAAACATTCATATCCTTCAGACTTTCTTTCCACTGCCTTATTTCGATAAAGTATACTAAATACTTAATTCGGCTAGATACTTTTATGGCTGATTATATATAATGCAACGATTCGTATGTAGAACATTCTGCAGATAACAATTATAATATTCACAGTATATTTATAAATACATGTTTTAAAACTACCAACATATTGTTAAATATATTGTAACACTTCCAATTTCAGAAATTGTTACGTGCTCTAAAGAAAGTGGAATTTGATAAAGAGAGAATGAACGACACCCTCGTAAAACACAAATAACTAGGCGACAGTAGGTCGTTTGATTCATTGTTTTCGCGAGATGCGCACCTGAAGCGGCCTGAAGATAATTGGCCGCGTATCTATTCCTGTCAGTCTCGATCCATCTTCTTTACGAGGTCGTTCGTCACTGGCCATTCATTGGCGGCGCTTCGTTTCCCTGTGAGAGACCATCTCGAAACGTGAACCCTGCTTGAGGATGAATAAAGTGGATGTCAGAGGAAGACGATTTGCGCGATGAACTCGCTTGCGTAATCCTTATACGTCTCCGACTTTATACTGTCGAATACGCAAACTACGTTTATAAGTATTCAAACATGCTGCGTAATTTTTAGTAAAAGTGAATAAATGCCATTATTATACTTCACGGAGTTTTATGTAAATTTATACTTTCATGGATACAGGCAAAGGACCTAGATAAAAATGTGATTTATTTATTAAATATTATAATACCCGCTGTACTTTATATGTTTCCACGTCTTTGCATATCACATGCATTCTGCGTATTTTTGTATTTTTAACTTTCTCAGAATTGTACAAAGATCCGCAGTCTAGTTATTATATAAACTAGTGGCAAGTTAACGAATAAGAGAAATATTCATCATTCTCCTACGAAATTAATAGATCATGTGATTAAATTTTTTCTGGAAATTTATCGATAGCACAATATGCTAAAATCAAACAAATGATATGTGGATATATTTATTAATTTTAGTAGAATTTTTTCGGTAATTTAAATATGTACATCTAATGTAATAATATATAATATAATATGTAATATAATAATGTTATAATAAATTTTGTTCAAAGTAATTGAAACCATAACTAAACGTTTTATCTTCAAGCAACAGAATTTTTTATTCGGTGTATGGAAGATAATTGAGTTTAGTGGAATTAAAGTTGAACAGATTTCCGAAATACATAGGTTCCTATTATCGGATGTCGCGGTATTGTAAATTCTCGATAAATGATCGAAGAAACTTGGAAGCTCCGAGTTTCAAAGTTAAATTGAACTTCGATGTATGAGGCTGGAACCTATTGGATAGCATTGTTTGCTCTCTGCCAGAGCTTCGATTTAGACTTGATGGTTTAGAGGAGATTCCTGATGTCGATATTGCGTTTCATCGGTATTTATGATAATGAAAAACAAGCATACTATTGTCGATAAGAATAATCCGAAACAACAGTTGCGTCCTTGAAAAGCATTTTGGTTTCTCGTCGCCATTAAAAATTCATGTTATAAACATAAATAGTTTCGACTTCAAGCTACATATTAAACTCTGGCTTCCTCTTCTAACAACAAAATCTATCGACGAAATTCAAATTTTTAACAACATAGAAAAACACCACTGATATGTCTAATACATTTTACATGCAAAACATTTTCTGCGCATTGTTAGAAGTCACGAATACCCTAACAAAATTTTCTCTATATATTTCGTTCCACGTACCATGATACAGCCGGCAACGAACGTTCGAAAGAAAAGTCAGCTCTGGAAAAATCGGGAAAAACGACAGGTAACACGGAAGGCTAGCGGGGTGAGTGGTTAATGGACCACCCTTTGGTGGTCAAGAGCTGGCTCCAATCAAACGGCCGTGAAAAAGGGGGTAGGCTAGACGCGAGAACGGGGTGAGTGGGTGCAGTGCAAAAGTTAATCGTTCGCGAGGTGACATTTGAAGAGGAAAACGGTGCGCGAAAGCGAAGGGAAAATAGATGTGGCATAGAGGGCGAATCACGTAAAATGGAAGTGCGAGCTCGAGGAGGTGAGAGACGTGTGTACGAAAGAGAAAAAGAGAAAGAGAAAAAAAGAGAAAGAGAGAGGAGAAACGGGAAAGGAGGGTGTCGCGAAGGGTGACGAGAGAAGCAGCTGGCTGGTTGCGAGAAAGAGAAGGAAAGAGGGGGTGAAAGCTGCATTGCAGTACCCGACCCTGGCTAACAGAAGCGCCATCCATTGGTCTGTCCGTGTGATTCCGGGATCGTTCGGCAAGTAATTGGCTCTCTTTGAGCACGAAAGAAACGCCAAGGCAACTGGTTCACGCTCTGTCACACCTTGGCCTCTTCTTGTTGCTCGCGGCTACCAGGAGAGCCAGCTGATTCAAGCAGTTGTAATTATCCTTAAAAATTGCGTAAACATTTTTGAAACATATAAATAAAATAGCTTGCAGACAAAGACCACGTAAGAAACGTATGATAAGTAGATTTTTATTGATTTTCTAACTTAATTCCAATTTATGGTCAAACAGAAGGATTGTAATATCGCAGTATCAAAAATGAGAAGGACTTGTTACATTAAAAAATATGTGTGTTTTAACTTCGAAAAATGCCACGTTCCTTGCAAAAATTCGTGATCTAGTGGCGGGAAATAAAATTTAGTAATGATTGAAATTCCAATTGTTTGAAAGATGTTGCAGATTAAATGTCACGTGAATGCAACCTTTCATCTCTTGATAGGTTAACGGGTCGACTCTCATTCGGGATGGGATCGACGATAAGTAGAATTGAAAAGGAGTAAATGGTTAGTTGGAAATTTTCATATATGATAATAGTATGTAAATAATTTGTTATATGATGGATGGATCGGTGATTTACCTGCAGCAGAGGGTGAATATATCATTTGGGATTGCTGGTAGTATGAAGGCACTTACCGTGATTTGCACTGAAAATTATACATATATTCGATATGGGAATATTTGTACTATATGTTAATCATGCAATCAGTGGCGGGGTGAGTTATCGACTAGTACGTGTTGATTTTAGCTAATTCGTAGCGTTTCCAATAAATCTTCTGGGTATATTCATAAACGAAATTGAAATTTAGTATTAGATGGCTTGGTGAAAGATATTATTGATGGTACTCCTGATATCTCATAGTCGATGAATGTTCAGTTTCTATTCATATCTTAATCTTCGTCACAAGTTATAAAATCCTATTTTAGGATTTGGTGAATCAAAATAGCAAGACTCGTATCAATTCGAGACAAGATCAATATTCTTTTTAATTGTTGCTTCCTGGTTGATATGACAAGCCAAATAGTTAATAATTAGGCAACGAACACATTCGAATTCTTATGACATTTTTTACAAAAGTATAAAAGAATGTCCTTTTCTATTATCAATTATTAATATAATTATTAATTTCGAAAGAATTAAACAAAGCTAATATAATTAAATAAAACGAGAAATGTCTTATTTACGAAAACGTTTGGAAAAGTGTTTTATCATTAATAACTTAATAAGAAAAGTTTCCCCGCTATCCAAAAAGCATTCTATTGCGAAGGATTTAAACAAGAATCACAGGAAACTAGAAGAAAACTCTGTAACATTTCTAACATCATCTAATTCCACGGTAATTGCACCGCTATCTATCTATTTAAATTTCAACTACCGATTCTAACCAAACTCCTGTCAATATCCCACGCCTTGAGAAGATTCCATCAGCGGAGTCGTGCGTCAACGAGTTCCGCAATTGCTTGCAATTTCCAGCCTCGAATCGCAGGGATGAGTGTTCTCGGTGAAAAGTGGAGGGTGCATCGTGTCGCAGGTTCACTGTGCTCGTTACTTTTTCAGGCAAATTTATTCATTGCCGCGGAGAGGTAGAGACACGTAACGCGGAGTAACCTTCCACGGGTCGGATGAGAACGATTCTAATTTTCTGAAAGACACAGCCAAGGGCAACGAGAAACTTTCTCGCCGCGCTTCTTCTTTTTTCTCTTCGAAAGAAAAATTCGACATGAGCCTATAGAACATCTTATCGCGAACAGTCTCACGGAACTCGAATGAGACTGCAAGAATAATTTGTATTCCCGACGTCCTTTTCTCTGTCGAATTAGCTCAAATCTTCCGCCATGAAATATTAAATTCCTCCGAGAAGGATCCCTATCTATTTGCTGTTCGGTACGTATTCATATCCAGTGAGATCGTGCGAGAACGTCTGTCCCTCAAGCCCTTGATTCTACGAAGTCCATATCGATTTGATAAGACAAATAATCGATTCGTTAAATTTGTTTTCGAAAATTCTTAATAATAGAAATATATTTATTTTCGTGCTTTTGTACGTCGTACATAATCTAGGAAGATTTTGAGTCAATTTTATCAAAGAGAAATATGTTTATTACTCACAATGAGTCACGAAAGTATTTGAGCATTCTTAGAACCTTGTTATGAACATATGTTATATAGGGTGGTTGGTAACTGGCGGTACAAGCGGAAAGGGGGTGATTCTACACGAAAAAAGAAGTCGAAAATATGGAATAAAAATTTTTTGTTTGAGGCTTTGTTTTCGAGAAGATCGACCTTGAATTTTCATTCGGTACGCGTGCGGCACGTTATAACGGATCTCACTGTAGATCGTTGTCTCGATGGAAAAATTAAAAAAAAATTTTTTTATTCTATATTTTCAACTTCTTTCTTCGCGTAAAATCACTCCCTTCCGCTTGTACCACCAGTTACCAACCACCCTGTATATATATTAGATACATAACATTTATTAAAATTTATTAAAATTTATTACAATACAAATACTATGAAATCGTTTTAAAATCTCATTAGCAGTGACGAAAGAAATATATCGTGATTATAATAGTAAAACTTGAAACGGATCTGAAGATGTATACAGAAGTTACAGCATATTTATTGGAAATATAAACTTTATAAAAATCAACAAGTATTTGAACAATTGATAATTCATTATATTAGTAAGGAAAATATGTAGTCTCTGTATCTCTGGCACTAATTCCATATTTATGACTGCTATTCACGCTGTACGCTAATCTTTCACTAAGCGTATGTTTGCGATAAACGTCTTGTAACTTCTGCGTACATTTTCGAATTGGTGTCAAATTTTACTATTGTAACTACGATAGTACAGTGTTAATGAAATTTCGTAAAGATTCGTATAAATACACATAATATAAAAGCGTTCGAATATTTTCGTTAGCTACTACAATTAATTCAAGATTAATAAAACAAAACTTAGCAGGAGATTCAGCATTGAGGCAATGGAAAAAGTGATCAAAAATGTTCGGTCGATAATGTACATTTATATCCTTCAAAAAACTATACTAATCTGAAAATTGGTATATCTCACCTACTTCCATTTAATTTCCCAGCTCGCTTAAATCATCTTGTCAAGCAAATGATTGAAAGAACTGAAACGCAAGAACCGAAGAATTCTGGAAAAATAAAGAGAACGAAAATCATTACTCATTTTCTTTCGTTTCACGCGATCGTACAGTTAACAAAACGTTCCAGCAGCAGAACGCGTAAAACGGTTCTTTGGCCTGCTCGCGGAAAACCTATTAAATTTCCTCAATGAGTTTTTCCGCGTCCGTAACTACAAAGTAAGTACGTGTCCTTTCTGAACGTGGTGAGGTCTTCGCGAGATCGCGAGAGTCGCGGCAGAGCAACGGTTTGCCATTAATCAAAAGAATTCGTCGTTCTGTGAAATTACTTCGCTGGAAAATTTCATTTATACCGGCGCGGCGTCGTAATAATGTCGGGAGCAGTTCGACGCCGTTCGCCGCGCGTTTTTATTCCGATCCGGTTTGCTAATCTCACCGTCGGCGGCCATTAATTCGGACGTCGAAGGAGAAATGTATTATACTTCCCCGTCGCTATAGAACGCTTTCCACATACAATTCGAATTTTAATTGATGCTTTGTTGCCGCAAAAAACAGAGGATAATCGGGAATTTAGGTTCATAAAGAGATACGTGAGTTAGTAAATAAATTACTAGTTGGATCTGACAATCGTAGAAATGTTCTCAACTGTAAGAGTGAATAAATAATTGAAAATAATAATTACTGCTATATAATTATATAGATTTAACTTCGTGGACAGATTAATATATTTTTTATGGTACGATATCGTTCTGAAAAAATGTAGATCTATGATACTAAAAACAATTCCAAACTCAGACCTCCAATTTTCACAAGCATCAACAGCTCCTACCTTCTATTTATTTTACTTACAATACGAACAAATTGAGCATTCCATGTTTGATTCTCGTTTATTTTTCAAGCGTTTTCCGCTTTTTTGGTAAAATGTAACATTCCTTTATCAAAATCCTAAAGGAAAATATTTCACATGTATCAATTTCGAAACCATGTTATTTCATATAAATAGAAATAAATATTAGCAAATTTCTCATATCGCATTATAATCTGAGCTCCGGTAATCGAAGGGTTAAGCTACCTAAAAACCACATCTTCAAATCAGAATCAAATATGATTATTGAAAGAAATTTCATCATGTAACGCGATCGTTCCAATATTGAGATTGCAATGAAATTTCCTTTCAAAAGTATTCCTTCGTTTCCAATTCGCAAATGGCAAATACAATTGTGCCAAGATATCAAACTCCATCTTTGTAGATCCTGCAACGCTGGGTTCGAATTACGTGCACGGTTTTATATTCAAATTTCGCGGACAAAGGGTGTCCCCGATATAGGTACGTGGACGTAAATTTAATTTGCCCTGAGCACGGTTATCGGTTAGTACGGTGCCGCACAAGAAGTTCGACGCGGCGGAAACGTAGTCTCGAAATCGAGCGGTCCGCAGCTTCCGCTTAATCGGCAGAAACCCGAATCGACGCCACGCTATCGACCACCGTAGAAATACATCGCGAGAACGGCCTGAATGGAACTCACAATTTAATCGAACGAAGGCTGGTCGAGTTTAAATCGAAACCTGTCGTATCTCGTTCCCCCTATAGTTATTGCCTTTTCCACCTTCTAGCTTTTATACCTTTCTTCGTAGCACTATATAACGAAATCTCCTTCTGTCCCTCGGTACCTTTTCTTTTCTTTTTTTTTCATCTTTGAAAAGTTTTATATATTTTAAGATACCGTGTTTTAAGAGACTACAATTTCTACAATAATATTCCATTCTTTGTTTATTGTTTTCTTTTTCTATTAATCCTACACATTAGATTTTTCATAACAGCATACAGATTAATCGACGTTAACAATTTTCGTTATGAAAATTTCATTTCTATATGTGAATGAATCTCATTTCGATATAAAATACGCTGAAATAAATTAATAACAAATAGTTCTCTGTACGGGTATAATGAAACATCTCGTAGAATCATATAAATTCGAACGAATTAAATAAATTTGAGAAGAATCGTATAAATTTAAATGGAGTTACAAGTGTAAACTTGGAATAAATTCTCCTCTTTTCAAATTTCCAAATTACTTCGGTTAAAACTCCTTTCGAAGCCAATAATTTTCCCTTTTCTTCTGGTTAATCTACCACCTACGTTCTACACAGATCATTTTTCTTCGTGCTTAATTGCCAATCGAATATTAATTCAATTCTACTGAATTCTAAAATTCTCTCTTCCAGGTGTACCACATTTATCCGTGTTATTTGCTCAAAAATTCCGTAACAAAGCGATCGATATTTCTCTATTTTTTCATCGGTTCTTTTTCTTCCTCGGTGAATCGTCTACCTTTTCAGCCGTTCGTCTCCCGTTCCCTCGTTTCCAGAAGTGCCTGCTCGTTAGAGATTCATCCGAAAGTGCCCTTCTCCTCCCTCTAACCAGGGATGAGACCGAGATTCAATTTATTATTCGCGAGGATCATCCTCTGCGAATAAGGTCGAGAAAACTGAGAATGGAGATTTGGTGTTTGTAGCCTGCCACGATGGCTTGGAAAAGCTAGCGGAAGAATCACAGCAGATAAAGGATGATAATTAAAAAAGAGGTAGGCAACAACATGGCGAACGGAACGACGTCGAGTTAGGTGATCTTCGTCGATCGCTTTCTCTTTAATTAAGCTAATCCCTTGTCTCTTTTTTCCTCAATAATTCTCTTCGTTCGTCGGAGATTATACGAGCTTAGTTTTCGTTTATTTGTGCGCGAACTGACCGGCTTATAAATCTTATAGTTTGTGAAACTTTTGTTATTAGTGATTTCGAAAAAATGTTCAAAATACTAATATTTCAAGTGATATGAGAGAAACGTATATATATGTTACTTTTAAATTGAAACGGAAGATAATTATCCTAGATTGTAATATGTCGATATCTTATTTTATTTTGTCGATAAAAATTAATATTGGAATAATATAAATTCTCGATAATGAGTTGAAATTAACGCTCCATCTGAATACTGGGTCGTCATCGACCAATAATTTTAAATGATTTTTAATTTTTCTTATATTTTTGTTTCAATTTCGCTTCGCTTGAGAGAATTACGTTAACACGTAGCACTAAATACCATAGCATGATATTCTAGAAACTTGGAAGAGTATTCATAATTTTTTCAAGATTTTTTGGAATACAGAAACCTAAGGAAAACTGCATGGTCATAAACGACCCAGTGTGTAGATAGCGTCATTAGAAAGGTTGCAGACGACGGTTTAATCTCTAAGCTAATTATTTCCATTTTAGAAGATTAAATATGTACTAATTATACATCCTCGTAAGAAGATTAAGAAATCTTCCGAAAGTAATGGATGAGTTTGAAGTAATATAGCATTATATTCATACAGCGATTAGAAAGCAAAATTCATTTTCTTTCAAAATCCCTCTTTAACCCTCAACTGGTATTTTTAGGTTAAGATACTTCACTGTAGAGTATACCATTTTATAATCAATTAGTAAAAACTCTTTTTAATAATCTTCAGCCGTTTATTCCGAATTATTCGACATTTTGTTGAGCTGTCAAAGTGTTAAACGTAGAGACACTTACGCTAAAGAATTTCAAAGATGATCCTCAGGATCTCGAAAGCCATCGACCCGCGAGGAATTCCTTAAGCTCGCAGCCACGAATTTAGGGGCGCGTACAAACTCTGCCGCAAAGATATTTCGGTCACACAGGCGAGGAAATAAAGAATGTGGGTTAGTGGTGGATATCGTTAATCCGTGGCTAGCTGAACGGTGATTAACGCCGACGTTTGCCGGCCAATTCGCATGCGAACTGGTTGCACGGATTTTCGAAGTTTCGCCACGGGGATTCCCTTGTGGCCGTTGTTGAATTATGCCCCCGTTCCGGATATGGCCGACGGGGCCAGATCGATGCAGCCCCTCTGTTTATGCACGCCTCTAACCACTCGCCAGCAATACACCAGTGAGGATCAAACCGGAGAAAGACTTGAATTTTTCCAGGCTTGTCCGTTTTATCAGTGAATTATTAATTTCTCTGAAGAATTTACACTTTATCAATTCTTTTTCTATTAATTGATGTGATATAAAAAGAAGAGAATTAGAATAGTTGATATTGGATAAATGAAAACAAAGATATAACATTTATTAAATAAATGTTGGACGTGTGACCGAATTTCTTGAGAAGAAAAGGGAGCATCGTAATTTCAAACACATTATTCTTCTCAAGAAATAAATCATCTTCAGATTTCCCCATTTCCTCGCCAATAGCCTTCTAAAGTAACACCGACCTCCTAATTAATTAAACTTCTAGCCATTCAATTCTTCTACCTCTACAAATCTCCGCGAATTTATTCCACCCTGAATCATCCGACCTCAAAGGAGCCTAGACTCGTCGATAAATTACAACTTAAGCAATTTCAATTGCAAGCCTGAAATTTTCAACACTTTCTGATATACGTTACTCCACGTTGGGAATAAAATAACGTACCGAGTCAAATAATATTTAACGTACAAAGGTAACTTTCTTAAAATAAAGAATGTTGTCAATAAAATAATGTATGTTGATAAACATATATCCTGCCAATTTTTATTAATATCTTATCATTGAAAGTATACTTTATCAGAATAAAAATAAAGTAAAAAGACCATAAATAAATATCTCTAAATACATATCAGTAGCGTGTACAAAAAAAAAAATCTGTTTCGATGATACGAAAATCTCGCGGTAATTTGGAAAAACGGGCTCGTTTTTCGCGCGAAGAAAGACAGCGAACGCGTCGCGTACGCCTCGTAATTTTTACCGCGATATCGGCCACGGCAAGAACTCGGAAAACGCGGGTGGATCGGCGAGAAAGTCGCGAACAATGCGGCGCGAGCATGCGAGCCTGCTTCGAGAATAGGGTCGACCAACGTCCCGGACGAAAGTAATGCCTGCAACGTGGTTTCCATGCCGGGTACACGCCGAAACCAACGTCTCAAATAACTGGCGAAGCGATCGTGCTACTGGAATAGGGAACGAGGGCTCCGATCGCTCTCACGACAACGAGTTTCCTTTCCTCGCCAAGTGTTATCGCGCGATCTTTTTAGAACTTGTAGGAATCCCCTTTTCGTTCCTCTTTTTACGTTCCTACCCGCTTCTACACGGAAAAAGAGGACCAGGGATGAGATTCTTTCGAAATTGTTGATGGAAGAATTTTATTAAAACGATCAGGTGAGAAATGTGGATTGATATTTTGCAGTGTAGGATGTAAATTTATGCTTCTTAAAAATGCTTTAATAATTCTTTAACAATTGATCGGTGGATTAATTGCTGTTATCTGTTTCTTTGAGTATCTTGTTTCTTCTTTGTTATTTGCGTAGGTGTGCAAAGTCGAGAAATCACATTTGAATCTGAACGTTCGACTAACATTGTAAGAATTTCGATCGGAGTTCGAACTCTCGTCAGAATCTTCCAGAAAGCTCGGACAACGCTGACAAAAAGAATCTCGAATATTATAACCGACATATATAGGTTGTAGGAAAAGAAAAGCTGGAAAATCCCAGGATAAGATCTCAAAGACCTTAAACGCAACTTTCCAGCATCAAGATTCGCCTCTCTAAGTCTATATCTTCTCGAAATTCTGAACCTCGATACCAGTCGTATTCGATCGTACTTTGAATCTTCGCAACTAATTTAGCTTCCAATTTCCTTCATCAACAATCTCTCTAATCCCTGTCTCCGCTTTTTTTCTCCTCTTAAGCTACGCAGTTTAACTCAATCGAGAAGCATCGCGACTCGCAATTTCGATCGGTTGGTAACCCTGGCTGTGGAATTACGACGCAGGCTGGAGGACAGTTAGGTCAGGTATGACGAAGGAGAAGGACGACGAAGAGGAAGAGGCGGGGGCCCCTTTGAGAGCAACTCGATTCGAAGTAATTTAGCGGCCTGGTCCTAACTTGCTGAGTGGCAGAGCCTGGAAGTTTCCAGCATTGACGAGGATGAAAGCTACTCCCTTCCTCGCTATAGCCGCGAGAGGCGACATTAATCTATTCCGCATTGGCGATGATGAATTTCTCGGAGCCCCGGCCGGAAAACGGCTCCTCGCCGCCATAAGCTGTTTCGCGTGAACGAGATTGCCTTTGAACGTGGCTAAAAATTAATTACCCCTCTGGCGAACGCCCCTTTTCATCGCAGAGGTCCGATTGTTCCACGGCGATTGGACAAGTTCAGTTCGAGATGTCTTCTTGTATTTAACTTGAAATGGAAGTTGCGATTTTTCTTTTTCGTTGTTGGTCCCGAAGGAAATGTAAAGATGTCGAGGTTTGATTCATAACGTACTTTACGCTCCAAATAGCATCTGATATTTAATTCTATCTAGTTCACAGTCAATGAACTTTGAAAAGCTATTTCGAATTTTAATATACTCTTATATTTTTCCGATTAATAATGTATCTACGTTGATGTATTTTTATTAAATTAACGTATAGTATGGATGAAATATTGAAATCGAAGAAAATTAAGCGAAATAAAATATCGAATCGACATAGATTAATCATTCGTTATATTCAACAAGTATTCTTGAAAGTAGCAAAGTACGAGGATTCGTTGACACTGCAGAAATAGAAACGACGACGGGAATAAAAGTAATAACAAACGACAAGAAAGAAATACCAAAACCAAGAAGAACTAAAAAGCAATACTAGAACGACCAGAACTAAAGAACTACTTTTCAAATGTTAAAAAAATCTCCAGCAAACCGAAATTATATCATTATCTTTAACGTGACTTTACTTCTGAAAGCAAGACAAACAAATTTAATAATCCTTCCTCGAGTTGTCACATCCTCGACACATCACGTAGTAACCTTCTTTCTCCTTTCTCCCAACGAAACAGACATGATAAATCTCTTTGTTCGTCGACAGTCAAATCGTATTTCCTCTTTCCGGAACGTCGTTTCACGTGACTTTGATTTTAATTAAACTTCTCCCGGAAACTCGTCGAAGACTCTACCGGACGTGATCAGGTAGGAATACTTTCGCGACCGCCGCGACACTATAACAAATACCGTTCACACGGCACGGGAAAAAGAGAAGGCTGATCGAGTGAGAAAGAGAAAAGGAATTGCAGCTGTAGCTGGTGACAAGTTCGCTCGCAATAAGTCCGCTTCGGCAAAGAGAATAAACTTTCCGACGACGCGACGACGCGACACGGAATTCGCTTGTGCGCCTCGCTTCGTTTGCAGCCACGTGTTCGACAGCTCTTCGATCTTGTATTGCTGGAAATTCGCGTCCAACTAGATCTTCGTCCGAGCAATTCTCGCGTTTTTCCTAGTCGTGGCGTCGAAGTAGTGTAAATTCTCGTACGGATCGATGAAAAACCTATCTCTGTGATAGAATACTTAATTTTTCTGGAAAGTAGGATTATAGTTGGACGACGTTGAATTTTTTGAAATAATTGTACCGAACGAAGCTGGAAGAATTTTGTAGATGAAATAATCAAAATTTAGTCACAAATTATTATTATTAGGTTGCAGATTTTTATACGCGTATTGAAAATTTGAAAGCGTAAAATTGCAGAATTTGCGTGTACATGGCCTATAAAATGTATAAAGTAATCAAAGTATAGTGTTTTCTATGATGCTTTGGTATCTAGTAGAGAATATTCTACCAAGATCCTATTTTTTAAATAATATTTTCAAAAATATGAATTTACATAAAAATCCGCAGCTTGGTAATTATGTTAAAGGAACGAGGAAAAATTTAGTAAAAAATTGAGTTTCTTTTTAACGAGAATATAGGAAACAATGGTAGCTACTCGAAATTGTGAACGAGTGACCACGAATAAGAATATTATCTTCATCTGAAATAAAACTTCGAAATGCAAAAATCTGTGAATCTATATTGAAAAATGATAAGGTAAAATTGTGCACTAGAATAGAGCAGTTTTTGTTCTATGCTCTTTTAGCTGATAACATACTGACTCAGCAATCCCAAATGGAATTTTCTGGTCAGAGCTGCTGGCTACTTTCGTTTGCCTTGAGCAAACGAACCTGTTAGAGATAGTTTTTACAGATGATTTTTGGGACTTCTTTCTTTGAATTGGAAATTCGTTAGGATTTAATTAGAAGAAACTGCAACTGAGATAGGAATGAGATTTATTTTCTATCAATTTTCGGGACGAAAGTCAACAGGTTATACATAATTTAGGTATCAATTGACAAGTTTGGATCTACTGGAATTGAATTATTAAATATTAAATTAAATTAATCGAATCAAATTATATCAAAGTATCCTTTGATGCAATAAAGCAATCAGTTAGTCGAAAAGCTTCATTTTAATTTATCATTAATTCGATCCGGATGTAATTGTAAAATTATCATGTTTACAAATTTCCGACCTCAATTATACAAATTCCTTATCTTCCACATTACCACAAGCCATCGCCAAATTCCTATAAACATCCTCACTATTTACAACGCTAAAAACATATTCTATACGAAAGTATACTCAGCTACATATATAGCTCACTTCCATCAAATTACCACATTCATAAAACCAAAAAACTATCATCAAGCCATCAAACGATCGGCACAACAAGACAACAACAAACCTCCGAAGAAAAATCCCAAAGAGAATTTTGTAGTCGATAAAAGAAAGTCGACGAACCAGCATCCTTATCGTTTCCAAAACTTTCAACGCGGTTCTGTCGAGTTTACTAAACCGACGAAGGGCGAGGGAGCGCAGCGTATAACCTCGGTTCGCGGCCGGTCGATTATTTAAGGGTTGTTTTAATTACAAGCAGACAAACAGCGACGAAAGGAGCGAGGAGTCGGCAGGAGAAGAGGCTGCCAGTATCTCGATGGCGGATTAAGAGGTCCCCGCGCGTTAATCCGCGCGGGAGTCGTTTGCCAGGCGTGCCTCGAGTGAAACCTCGAGGCGAACTTGCCGATATCCAGTGGCAAGGATCGGCTAAGAACTTAAGCCAACTTCCATTTAAGCGGCAAACTCCACTCGTCAGCCGTCCCGATACCGGATCTGCTCTAACGGCACGTTGTTGCGGTATCCTCGCGATTACTGTAATAAGCGGCCATGTAACGATCACCTCGATTATCGACTAGTCAATTACATCACCAGTTTCTTTATTGTCGTCGAAGATGGTGGTTATATGGCGTTATGTACGTAGATTGCATATTTTTATGCAGTTTTATATTTTTATGGATGCAGCTAAAAAAGTGAAATTTATATTTTATTTCGCCTACTGAATATTCTAACGAGCACTTTATTTTGGATATTTTATGTATATTTTTCCATATCATGTGAATTCTCTATATTTTTACGCTTTTATAGTTTTCATGAAAGTATCGATAGTCTAGTTGTATGTTCGCGTTCTAAAAAAGTTTCTTTTACAAAGTATGTACAGTCGGGAAAAAATAAGCAGACAGGCAGTGAAAATATTAGGTACGAATGGAGTTCCGTTGAACAGGATCCGTTTACATAAAAGTATTAATTTCATTGACACCTATTTCCATTATTTGTCCATTTATTCTTGTCTGTATACTTTCCTGAATTCGTTCCCTGAATTCGCGATACGATCAAAGTGGAACAGGCTGTACGGTCCGAAATAAAACGAAGATCAAGAATAACACAATCACATTGCAGTTGCCATTCGTTAGCAATATAAATTTTGAGAATTTCTGAAATTCTTTGTATTTAGGAAAAAATCACATGAATCTAACATTTAATTATTATGCAATCTTTTCGTTTATCGAAATATTTTAAGTACATCGAAATCACGCCGAATAATCTTGCATTGTATCAAATTCCAAAATCCTCGAACCGTGTGACAAGTACAAATTCACGAGCCGCGTGTAAAATTAGTCGAAAGCCACAGAATGTCCAAATCCAATACGGTGAACCTGACTGGAACTACAAAACCCATAGAGGATTACCTCAGGGTATAGGATACCAAATTTCGTAAGACTTCCATTAATCTTTCAAATGCTCAAGGACCTTCGATTCAATCACTCTAAAGATCAGACCACAAGAGATCTCTAAAGATCAGACCCCAAACCGCCACCATGTTTCTAATGCCACAGCCAAAACCTTGCATTTAACGTTCTAGATTCATGATTATATACACCTTCGTAAAAAAGACAGTTGGGAAAAAATAAGCAGACAGGCAATGAAAATATTAGTTACGAATGGAGTTTCGTTGAACAGGATCCATTTATATAAAAGTGTTAAATATTAAAATATTAATTTCAATTATTTATTAGTTGTAAGTAAACTACACGTGTATCATAAGGATATATAATTAATAAAACTTAAGTAACAGTTATTATTAATTTCATTGATACCTATTTCCACTATTTGTCCACTTATTCTTGTCGTGTCTATACACTTTCCTGAATTCGTTCCTTGAGTTCGTGTAGGAATTCGTGGAGGTTTTTAGATTTTTAAATTAATGATATTATGGATTTAACTGAATACTTTAGAATTTGACGATCTATGAATTCGATCGACTCCCCACGATTCGTAGGATTTAGTGTTTGGAGTCCCAAGGTTTAAGGTGATCCAGAATGGATTCTGCAACTCCTGGATCTTGAAGTTGTGAGTTAGATGATCTTGGAATAGTCCAACGTGGTTTCCACAACTCCTGGGTCTTGCAGTTCGATATTGCCAGCACACGGTTTCATCCAAGCCACGTGCTATGCCTCGGGCAAAAGCACGATATATCCTTGTTCAATGGATTGACTCCTGTTCCGATTTTCATATTTTCCCAGCACGAGGTCTATGAATAGGGGGTTTGTCGAGTAATAGAAATTTCATTACTTTTGGAATTGGATTAATCCTTGTAAGACCAAGATGTTTTTAGAAGGAAACTTGTGTTTGTCATATTTTTTCAGTAACGAAAGTTTCAGGCCAATTTTGTCGAAACCAAATATGTTTATTATTTAATTAATAATTATAATAGTCAATATAATAGTTAATAATTTGTAAAGATGTTAAACAACTACCAATCTACGGGTATATTTTAAGACATAAATCTGTCTTTTCAGACGACATTAATTTTACAAATTTTACAAAGTAAAAATTGTAACGAAATCTGTATGTTTTATAATCTACGCATATAAACGATTCCTCAATTATTTTTGGTTCAATAGTAACCTGCGGAAAATCCTTTTACGACTGCTCTTTCCTCCAACAAAATGTACACGGTGATTCTTTAACGTGGTTTTACTACCTGTCTGATCTTTCTAGCTGACTTTGCGTGGTTTAGCAAAAACGCCACAGGAGTCACGTACGGTTATCACAAGCGAATCGGCTACACGCCGCTCTGCCCGTCTCGACGCGGATCTCCGCTTAAATAGAGCGTAACAAGTTGGATATTTCAACAGAGAAAAGATAAATATAGTCGGCGAAAAGGGGTGGAAAAGCGGTGAGTTTGGACTTAAATAACGAGCAAAAATGGCATTCCCGCGCTGTGGCTACACTTTCCGTTTCTTTCGACAGAAGCATGCAAACTTCGTCACAACGAAGTTTGAGCACAGTCCAGTTTCTTGTAATTTTATGAGCAGAGCGATAAAAACTTTGGTTTTTAGCCAAATAAAATTAAATTGAACCTAAGCTTTGTTTCATTGGTGATGACGAATTTGGTTTCAAAGTTGATAGCATATCTGCATTAAGAAATATATCTAAAAATATTATCAAATGACAATGCATATTATGCGTTTGAAGATTAAATTATTGGAAAAATTTGATACTTGTATTTTGGAGAGGGAGAATTGCTATATAAAGATATCTTGAATTAAAGTTTAATTGTATCCAAATTTGGATGCGATATATGGATGAACATATAATATATATTGATAGAATGAAAATATAAAAAAATTCAAAAACAACAATCGATATAACCATATGTATAAAAATTGTTTAATTCAATGCTGAAACTTATTTCGTTCGTAAAGAGTGAACATTCTCTCCAACGAAATAGTATGCAATCGAAAGTACAAACTTGGAAAGTGCAAATATTTATCCTAACGAGAGCATGAGCTTTCTTCCGACAGTTGAAACGCTTTCCATCGCTGTGAGAAATTTTAGGTAAGAAAACATTAGGAAATTTGTTACGGAAACACGTCGTTCTATAATTCCTCTTTCCGACTTTGAAACGCGATATCGATGTTTCATCCATTCTGATGACGCTACCCTTTCGCGATAACTTTAGAAACACCATCAACTCGTTCGATGATACTTGCAAAAGTTCGAACATCGTTCCGGTGGATCTAGGTTAAACTGAAATTAGACTCGCATTAGATATCTTGGATATACAGACCTCAAACCTACCTCCAATTTATATTAAATACACGTTACTAAGTTTCAACTATGCAATAAATCCGTCTTATACTTAGTATACGTCAGTTCAGAATTAATTCTACGTGTTCCAGGCCTCGAACTTAATAAACCGACCTTCTAATCAGTTTTAAACAGCAATTTAGGTTGTAAGAAAATTTCTATTCAACTTGCAGGAGCAAATTTAACAAAAATATATGCGATTTTGACCAAACAGATAATAGTAGGTGATCATAGTACTAGGAATGAAATAAAACTAAAGAAGAACGAATTGGCGTACTAATGCGTTTTAAACATCAATTTATACCCATTTATATAAAAAATTAAATGCTTCTGTTCATTATATGTATATATATCATGAAGAACAAATTCATTAGAGAAAACCATTTCGCAAGTCAGAAAAACTCCAAAAATTGATTGCACGAATAGATGGTAGCCACCAAACTTGGACTCAAACAGAATTAAACAGGGATAACTCGATATTGTAACCAACCCTAAACATCAACCTAAGTCTAATTGAAATTTGTGTAAATATTCCTACTTTGTATGCATCATACAAGATGAAATTCGATCAGATAGTCTCTTACTGAGGAAAAAATCGATCCTAGAAACGGATGATGACCACAAAACTCAGAATTAAACAGAAATAAAGAATTAAGGAGAAAAAAAAGACATAGGAACAAACGCACGGTTGCGACTTTCCGGCTTTTCTCCCCCGGTTCCTCGCGTAAAGAACCCGCCGCCTTTTAACAAAACGACCGACTCGCTCTTCTATTTTTCCATTTGCATAGCTTAAGCGATTTGCCCCGCCATTTTTCCATTTACATAGCTTAAACGACCTGTCCCTCTATTTTTCTCCATCCTTCTCACCAACTTCCTCGCAACGAAATTCGATTCCCGTCCTTTTTCTTTCCCTTCTTCTTCTTCTTCTTCTTCTCCTACTTCTTCCTTTCCAACTTCTCGTACAAGACGATCTATCGGAAAGTAAAATGGCAGGAAACGCGACGGCCGCGAAGAATGTGACGCGCGGAAGCGAACGTGGGAAAGAGAAAAAAGAAAAGCTACGGAAAACGCGAAGATCAATACGTCTGAACCACGCGGAAACTATTTCCGCAGGCTTTCGTGCCTCGACAAATAACCCCACTTTCCAGGAGACCGGCATTGTGACCGGGATATATCGTAACTCCGTTTCCAACTGGGACAGTGCCACCCTCCTCCCCATGAAAGCACGTCGCAGGGAATTCGTCCTGTAAGACCAGCAGATAACCGGTTTTGCGATAAAACACGTTTTATTAACGGCAGGGTGAACGAACCTTCTGTACCTTGAGGCGTGGGTCGAAAAATTTAAAGATAACTGCTAGACAAAGAAGGGTAGAAGGCTGGTTTTCCTTGTTGATACTTTCAAGGAGTGAAGTTTCATGTTGGGTTTGGGTAAGGACGCTTTTAGGATGATTTCGTTGTTAAAGGGTGAATTTGATGCGAGGATTGTCTATAGAGAGTTGCCTTTATGAGCAATCTTCAGGGGTGCGAATCTTATTGTATTACTTAACATGTAAAATAATACCAAGGGATGGTCTCTAAGTGTCGAAGTTTGTATCAAGGGATATTCTATTTTCTACAGTTACAGTGGATGGTATTAGAACGACAACAATAGTAGATTTTTATACATGAATAATAAATATGGCTATGGTCAGATCTTCAATATAAAAGAAACAGTTTTTCTAAGCATCTTTATAAATAGAATTGATATGTTAGCATTAAATATGTATTTTAATATTTTTTGGCGTATGAAAGAATTCTTTCAGAACATTCAATGAAGAAATATGAAGATTTTAATCGTAGCAAATATACAAAAAAAGTGAAATTGTTCTGGAAATGCCCACGAATCAACAAATTAATTCTGTTATATCGTTGTTATCATCTTTTCCTTCTCCTCCTTTGATTAAATCCTTCTTTGAAGATCTAAATTAACAAAGTAAGAGATCTCCTATTATTGCTCAGCCTCAAAATGAAACAATGAAATTTCATTACAGGCGAAAATAGATCAAATTTCTTAAATAATTTGCACATTCCTAAGGATAAGGAGTTTCAGATAATAGGGACAGGGATCGGTCTAAACACTCATCGCTAGTTTAAGAGTTAATCATTCCCAGAGATCGACAGCCCTGCGTGAATTTTGTATTCGATGAAATACTATATAGCCACGATGGCTCGTTTAAAAATGCATCAACTTTGATTACCTGCTAAGAAATTCGTATTACAGGAACTATGCTTCACTTCGGCCTACATTTTCCGCTGAATAATTCTCGAAGAAACCCTCTTTAAGAAACGAAGTTCGTATTTTCTAAGGGAAAGGTGTTTGCCTTTTCTTTAACAAAGGATTTCGAGGACGTTGGACAACGTTTACCAGAGTTTCGCAAAGGACTGTGTGCTACAGATACACGTTGAGTGCTTGGAAGTACAACCCCTGGACGAAGGGTTGTTTGCACGCTAAAACACAAGGGTTAGCGATTTTTAACTGCTTACGCGGTTCTTTACATTCTGCCGTTAATCGTCCCATGTGCTTTTTCAGAGGTGTATAATCGTGACGTTTGCTCCAGAAATACAAACTTGCGCGTTTTAGGGTGAAAGAAATTTTACCTCCAATTTACGATTTTATTAGTCACTGGACTCAAATTGAATTTCTAAATTTGCTAGATATTTATCGCAAATGTGTATATAAGAAAAAAGAATTGGGATACAGCGCGAATAGTCACTTTAAGCATGAAATAAGTGTTAAATATTACATAACATGTATTAAATATGATATAATATATCAAATATATTACGGTCTCTCCGAATATCGAGATTTATTAATATAATGAATAATTCACAATTTCAATATTTTTGTAACCTGTATGAAATATAGCTATGCTTGTACTAAATGTTTCGAAAATTCTATATACATTTTCAGATTGTTTTAAATTTTATCGATGTAACTATGATAATCGTGTCTTATAACATGCCAATGAAATGTCAAAACGTTTCGTACAACGCACGTAAAAGGTATCTCTAACTATAACAATATATTCATAAAGATGTTCTAATACTATTATCAGTCAGTGTAGTATTTTGTATTGGTAGTATGCGTATTAGAAGAATCAATCTCAGAGCCGCTGAAGAAGTGGTGTACATGGGTTGGTGAGTCGCGGTCCGTTCAAGGCCGCTCGATCGAATCGTCCGTCGTAATTCCGACGCTCGTAACCGGTCGCAGCTGGTCGTCTTTGTCGAACGAGTGTCGGAGAGAGACGAGTGTCGGGACGAGGAGCGTCGGGACGCGCAGTTACCGAATACAGGTCACAGCGCCTCGTCAATAACGGCGCAGCTACGTCGACGCGGCATCGTCGTCGACAATAGACCAGCTCCCCGAGAAAACCCGTAAGAACAAGCCGGTTATGAGAGATAGCGCCACGCCGCGACAATGAAACCACTGACACGGTTCCAGAACGCACGCGATCAACCCTTTCAAACCCTTTCGTTTTGACATTCTATGTGTGTTTGCTTAAATAGAATTATTAATTTCTCTTTATCGATGAAGATTATCGTTATTTCATGATTATCAATGAGAGATTCATCGCTTAGATATTCTGTAATTTTTTTTTTTTTTTCAAATTGAATTAAATTCTTTCCTGTTGATGAAGAGCCAAGGAGAATCGAATTTCCGAGGTCCTGAGTTTTTAGGGATGAATTTATGAATCTTTTGAAGTTTTGCGTGTGCGTGTGCGTCGTAAAGAAATTAAATTTGATATTTTCTTTCAGTATACAAAAAATAGTTAATCTGCATTCAAGAAACAACAAAGATTGTCTAACTTTTACACTGAGAGGGACTTTTATTCTCAATTAGAGCGATAAAAGAAGTTTCCAGAATTTTTCAGAATACATGTCGAAGCAATATTTGTTATATCCGGTTGGTTTATTATTTGAACAACCCTTCATTTTCGTTAAACTACTATTTTCTATTAGTAAGATTTTTAAAGATGGATAAACAATACTGCACACTATACACTTCAAAAAGTTAGCAAATCTTTATACCCTCACTTTATTCTAAATTTGATATTTATTTCTCTCATATATTTTCTTCTTTTTCTTAATAATAAAAATAATGATAGAGATTCCTCCTCCCTTCGAATATAAAATAAAGAAGAATATCCTTCGAAACGAAAATGTATATTCGCATCGTGACAATGAAATGATTAAAATCGACTCAGAACTCACCAACCCTTTGGCCAAGCCTTAATTTCATTTGGATCCCCGTCACTGCCGCCCTTGTGGCCGTGACAGTGGCTCGACGGATTTATTTACGGGTCATTAACGTCGGTGCCTTTCGCGAACCAACCTCTTAATGGCTCGTTACCGTTTACTAGCAGAATTATTGATTCACGACAGGATCTTACAGCTTGGGATACTCTCGTTTGAGGTCTTTGTGGTCGCAGATGTGATTCGTTCTCCCGAAGAGGGTTGTTTCAGGATCATTTCATTGTCTGCCGAAAGTAGGTCGCCTCTCGACCGAACGATTTTTGAACAGAGGACGAATTGAATTGTATCGGATGAATTCAAACGGATTGCAGAGTCCTGATATTATTCGAAGTCTATTTCCCGAAAGATTATTACGAGGCATTTTGTTAAAAGATCGACTATTTCGAGAAGATGATTTAGGGACGTTTGATTCTTAGATTATTCGCAAAGTTCTGCATTATATTTGGAAGAGAATTATTTATTCTAAATTTTTGCCAAATATTTAAATGTTCTGTTTAAGACAATCGTTACTCGTCCGAAAAAGAAACCTGAATTGATTAATTAATAATTGATCGATTTTCCATGCTGCAACAAGATGACATTGAACGATAATTGATACCATTATTAATTTCTGAATTATACGTAACTTCAAACTTTCCGTGATCTATTAAATATTCACCACTCGTACCACTTATTTCCACAAGAAATCATCCAAACAAATTCACCCTCGAAGCCTCCATCCATCAAGAAACGAGTCATTAAAACAGAGCAATGTATCAATGCCATAAACACAACGCTCTCCCATACGCTGAACCACAGCTCCAACCCCTTCGCCACAACAGAACACCCCTAACTGACCGCTACAACCCACCTACCCCTACGATCACCCCATTCGAAGCTCACCTCAGAATTTACCGAATCTACCTCATTACCAAGCATCATCCGCAAGAACGAGTATCCCCGTTCGAAAAATCGCAATCTTGTCTCGAAATCAATCCAAAGGTACATCGTTTTGCCATTAAACGAAGTCACGTCGGCGATGCATCGGGTGTTGGAGAAGAGGGGTGAGACCGAGGGAAGGCGAGAAAGTGGCGCCAGTGTTTTCCCTCTTATGCAAAGCTGGCCACTTCTTGCCCCTCGTTGTCGATCCGTGCAACGAGGCTGACGCAGCTAGCCGCCGGAAAGGGGATGAAAAAGCGGTAGTGGTGGCTGCAGGATCACGTGGGCGTGCACTCGCTACGTATCGTCAGCCATCTTGCCGGTTTTAAAGGCTTCCCGGGGGCTCCGGGCAAAGATAACCGGAACTGGCCGCCTCGTTAAATCCACGTTAAAAAAGGGCGTTTGATGCGGAAAGGTAGAAAAAGGAGTCACAGGGTGGATACTGTGTTGCACACAGGCTTCCCATCCTGTCTCCGCCGTGAAATTTTTGTTTACGACCGAAGGTTTCTGAAACGGGACACTGGCGATGTAAGGTTAAAGAATGTTCAGGCAACTTGCACAGTGTTTCGTTACTGAAAGAAAGTGTACAACAAAGAGTAGAAAATTGGGAGATGATAATGAGTTACGTTGGAGATACGGCGATAACGAGATTGGATATAGAGGTGAGCATCGAACTATTTTTGGCTGGGTGTTAATGGGTTGTGCATTTTGATTGATGTGGTTTTGCGAAGATAGAGTCTGCGGTTGTTTCAGTAGGTGGTTGTAAATTCTATTGTTGTTGCAGGATTTAATGGGGGTGATTAAGTGGTAAATAGTTGTGTGTGGTAATTGGAAATTTGATTGAAGTTTTGGTTCGTTGGTTGACACAGCCGTGTCAAATTTCTGTATTATGCTTAAATTAATTGATGCGGAAAATTACGTAGTTAGTATTTATTGCATCATCTATTTTATCTATCACGGGGATAACGCGCTTTGTAAACTGCACTGAGGTGTAATTCCCGAATAAATCACAATCCCAAATAATTTGACGAGGTACATATTATTTATTTTATCCATATATAGTTTAAAATATGTTCGTTTCAAAATGTATGAAAGTAAAAAAAATTACATATTTCATTAATAAATTCTACGATTGTCTTCAGATTATCGCGATAAATTTTTTAATACTGAAACTTCTAACGAAGTGCCTTCGAAAGATAAATAAACTTTAAAGTTCCCGAGGAACCTTTAAAAAATCAAACAAAAAATTTTGAAATATAATATCATATCGATGAAATTGATTCCAACTTTCCTGGAATTTCATTCCCCAATCATCGTAAATGAATCTCAAATAAAAAGGCTGGAATCACAAAATACCGGGTATCGCGTAGCTCCTTCCTTTCGTTAAGTAAACGCCTCGCAAGGATCGCGTCTCGGATCGTTGAATTATGAATGAGGATAAATTGAACGAATCCTGCCGTGTGCTTTCTGCTACGAAAGAAAGCGGACTTCGTTGTCTGCTTTACGAAAACACGACTTTCCAACGAGGAGACCAGCGATCACGTAACTCTATTTCTGTTCATGTGCATTCTACATTCATTATTCCTAAATTACATTTCCAATATGCCGTATCTCCGAATAAAAATATTAATAATAAAAAAATGAAGAAAAAACATGTATAGTTTATGTTTAAAAATACTTTTTGTTCAGTTAGGAAGAAATCCTACCATCAGTCTCACCCTTTACTAGAACTACTTTCTTAATAAGTTAAATAACTTATTTTCATAATAAGAACCTTAAAAAGAGAATTAACTGTAACAAGAACAAACATGGTCGAGAGACAAGAAACTTATTGTTAATAGACTTACGGTACAACTTTCTTATATTATTTTCATCGATTCGAACCAACTCTACCATTTATACCATTTTACACTAACCATTCGTTTAATATACTGTCATTAACATTCGAGACAAGAACGACAAATGAGAAAGACCTAAGAATAAAAAAGAGAAAAATTAAAACATTCATCGCTAGATATAATCGAAAGAAGTAATTTTGACACGATCAATCGCAAACTGCAACCCTGCGCGACGTGTCTTTCGCAAACAAGGTGTTCAAACGAAGTTGCTCGCGACATTTTGCTCTCGCGATACAAACGAGCCCGCGGGATGCTCAACAACCGCGGTATTTTCTTCCCCTGTGTCTCCTTGGCGTCTTCCTCTACTTTTCTCGCTGCAGAAATGCCCCTGTTGGATGTAGAACAGGGGGCTGAAGGGTGGCGTTGAGGATTCGCTGCATGGGTTGAGCGACGCTCGTCGCAGTCTCATATTTTACGACTGTTTAAAGTGTTCTGCAAGCCATAACTTTGCATTTGCCGGCTCTAACTCACGTTGCCCTCTCCTGACGTCTGCGAACTTCCACGGAAGCCGCTTCCGGTCCGTGATTTCTTTCGCGGTTCTTTGAACTCGCACGCCTTGGATTTCGAAACACTTGCGGTTGTTTATTTTCTCGCTTAAACTCGCAGCTACCACTTTTTATTCTTGTTAGTGACTTTCTCAAATGCCTGAAGTCTAAATATCATTTTAGACTATTTTCATAGTTTCACGTACTCTGGTTTAGAAAAGTATTCGCACGATTAGTATGGAAAATATTTATATGTTGTGTGTATTATCCATATGAAACATTTTGAAATTTCATCAGTACTATAATGAGGCACGATTGTCATATTAGTTAAATTCAAAATCAATCTGGAAATGTATATAGAAATTACAGGATCAAATGAAATTCAACATGCACCAGTTTCATAGGACAACCAAATTTCGAATCCACCCCATTACGATATCCACTATAAATAATAATTTTTAACAATACCGTTAAAAAATACACTATCAACAACTAAATATAAACCAATCCAACATCCGTCAATTTCGATATCATTCCCCGAACACCCATTAACTCCACTAAACCTACCAGACTAGAAACCATACCAACTCCCAATCGTATCAGCAAAAATAACAAACAACAAAAAATATCACGTATTTTCCTTTATTCCCCAAACGCATCAGAAAGAAAAAATGCCTCAAAGGGGTTTTCCAAACCGATCGATATCGAACGACTTCGTTCATCACATCGTTTTCAGTAGCGTGTCCCGCGTGCCCACGCAGTTTCATCCCCAGTTTTCTCGGCGGACCTTCGTAGCCCGACAGATTCGAGGTTCGGTCGTGCAGGAAATAGCCCGGCCTTGACCTTTAACCGTCATCTCACGTTCTGGTTCTTAAGGGTGTCCGGAGGTGGTAGAAACGAGGGGAACGAAAGGGTGGAAGGACAAGGGGTGAGGATGCAACCCCATTTATCGATTCGAGCACAGCGTAAAGCTGGCTCTTCTCTTCTGGAACTGTCGAGCAGCCGATTTTTAAACGTATTTCGGAAGGGTGGCAAGGTCGTCGTCGACCATCGTACCGCAGCGGGAAAATACGAACCGCCATGCCCTTCGACTCGGGATTTAACCCCTCGAGCCGAATGTAATCTAACGCGACGTGAAATATTCATCCCCGTTGAGACGGTAATTTCCAGCCCTTTGGAATTTTAACTTTCACCCCGCGGAGAGGAAAGGCTTGCAGGCAGGAAGATTGCTCGACGGTCAATTCAAACGGATCGTCTCCTTGACCAAGGTTAGACACTTTCACTTGCACATTTTAAAGAGCCGGCAAGGACAAGACCTTTCGTATTTTTAGGCGGAATGTTTACGAAATGCGAACGAGTTTCACAAGGATTTATATATAGCTTGACTTCTGTGTCACATTATGAACGGTCATCGTTTTTCATATAATTAATGCAAACAAATCATTCAGGTCTAATGTCGATTACCAAACTCCTTCGAAACTACCCCAAAGAAATATTTCAGTATTATTTGCTGTTATTAACTGTTATTAAAAATTTCATATTCATCTTATTACTCATAACGCTTACCAGCAACTGTTTTATTGTATCGCTGCACTGATATTAAATAGTAAAATTACTCCACCTTGATTCCTAGTATCCAAATTAAAATAAAACGTTATATTCGATTATATGTATAGCGACTCCTTTATTTTAGAAACAAAGAAAATTATGCGTATAGATCGCCAGCAATATCTAGGAACTAACAAAACTTCCTTAACTCTAACAGAAGCTTCTGTCCGCAAAAACTTCGAACTACAATGCTCACCACCTCAGGATTTCTTCTCCTCTCTCATCCTCGAACTGTGCGAAAAACTCGAATAAATTAAAACCATTAATCCTACTGACAAGCAACAACGGATGAATAATCGATAAAATGAAACTCAGTACGAAGAAAGAAATCTGGAATAGTGGTGTAGGATAACGAGGGCGGAATTTTCCATATTTTATTCGAACGAACGAGCGTGGGTGGTCGAATAGTCGCCGCTTCATTTGCACGCAGAAACTGCGCCCGTGTGCATCCGTTATGCGCATAACTAAACCGGTCGCACTTGGTGCCGCGGGTTGGAAGCGCCATACCGGAAGTTTGCCAATTAATCTACAGGCGACTCGTTCAAACGCGGCCGCTGCACGATCACCGATAACATTATTCGCTGGCGATACACGCGCTCGTTTTATCGCGCGTTTATTTACTTTCGGGCAGCGATGCGATCGCCTCGATTGTTGAATCCAATCGACAACCGACCGGTATCGCCCCCGCTTCCCTTGGTGTATTCGTTCGATCTCTCTTGTGAAAAATTGTACGAATTTCCTTTTTCTCCCTTGCTTTATTTTTTTTTTTTTTTGCCCGTGTTTGGTTTGTTGCCATTTCTTTTATTTGGTTTCGTTCTGTTTTACGCGACGCGATACGGGCAGAAGGGGGTGGCTTCGCTGGAAATTCGCCTGCGTTTGATGGAAAAGTAATGGAAAAATAAATTTATTAAAAAAGTACATGTTGGATGATTCTGATTGTGTTCCAGTGGAGATTGGCGGTGTATTTAAAATGTTATATTATAACAAATGGAAGATTCTTTTCATAAATGAAACTGGGAATCATGGGAAAGTTCCTAATAACTAGACTGCGAATTTCTATGCATTTATGAATAATTTGAAGTTGCAAAAATCCATACAATATAAATAAATACACACACACATACATATAACAATATAAATATGCAAGAATAAGTAAAATATCCAAAATAAAGTATTTATTACGTATTTGATAGATAAGATAAATTTCTATTTAAATTTCATTTCAGGTTTATCAATAACAAAATTCAAAGAAATTAGAAAAACGTCATGTTTGTTAATTTTATTAATGCATAATTTATTTAATGCATATTGCATTATTATCAATTTTCATTTTAAATGAAACGACGAAAAAATATTCATTGCCGAGCAATACGTATAATTGCACAATATTATGCAATATTATTGATCAAGATTAAATATTATTGGAGGCAACGTAATTAAGCCAGTAATATTACATCGTTTAATATTTTGCAAATTTGATAGTATGGTTGGCATTATTGTTTCACATCTAACGTCGTTACAGTTGTCACGTGCAATCTCAATACGTACGATATAAAATAACAATTAGCAAAATATTTCATCTCGTTATAAGGCACAATATTAGAATATTTAATATACACATATATTGGACAATTTATTACAGTGACCAATAACATTTAACAATTTCATATCAATACTGCTATTGAAGCTTAATATCCCCTATAATCTTCATAGACACTTCAAACTGTTAAATTTTGTAGGAATTTTACGGATAATTCATCGTTTAATATCATTTCATCGATTACTTTTGTACAAAACATGTTCTTAGTATTAGAGTTACTCAAACCTGAAAAATTATATTAATCAAGCGTTCCACTTCTACCACGTTTCAGTGGAATGTTCCTAAAGAAATAGAAACTTTCTACTCAAATTAAAAATTCTTCAAATACGTTCTAAGTCACAATTCATACAAACAGATATAGTCAAAGATCCATTGTTCAACGACCCTAATTACGTCTAACAATCGAAAAACGCTCGTGCATCGTTCACCCTAATCCACGCAGCTTTCTTCAAAAATTATCTCTGTAATAAAGTCTTAATCGCCATCCACCCCAAAAATCCTTATCGTACAACCCTTACAGCGAACCACTAAAATCAAAACCAGGGGTCCGCGAATCATCCACGAGGAACAAATCCAGATCATTGTCTTGTGGAAAGAAAACGTCTTGATGGGGGGACCGAAGACAAAGTCCGCCTGGAAAGGAGCATTCTGGAGGGGTTCAACGATTATCCAGCGGCTGAAAAGGGGGAGCTAAAGCCATGAATACTAAAGGCACGTTATTAATACCATCTGGCAAAGTCACCGCGATATTAGGAGGGCCGCTTATAGCGGCGTTTTAGCGTGGCCGGTTTATTATAGAGATCGTTTCTAAAGAAAAGAAAGCGGACGCGGACTGGGCGAGAAAACGCAGAGGAAGAAGAAGAAGGGGCCTAATGGTGGAAACCAGGAACGCGCCTGGCTATCCTGGTAATGGAGCCCACCGGTCGCCATTATAATAATCGTAAATGCGAAACTACGGCAGCGTGTCGCTCCTCCTCTCGAAGAGCAGCCTACGAGTTTCTTTAAGGTAATAAGAACGACGATATTGGCCTTTTGCCTGGTTATCCCCTCTTTCAATTCGTAAGCTGGCGAGTAAAGCACGTTGGATATTGTTATTTATATGTAAATGTTATAAGATGATTTGCTATGTTGTTAGAATATAAGAATTCTCTGGTGTATAAACATATTTGATTACAGACGTGCATTCAGCTATTGACATGTAAGTGTTGTAGTTATTGGAGTGTCGAGTAAGTTGGATTTTTGAGTCTTGTCTGATAAACACGAATAGATGAATGAATGAATGATCGACAGATTTGAATGTAGCTATTGATATGCGAGTTTCATAGTAGGTGCACATTGGAAACATTGAATGAATTAGAAGGTATAGATTGTTTAGTTTGGTAAGATCGTTAAGGGTGAATGGATGAATGATTACAAAATTTGAGGACATGAGTGATTAGGTGTTTGATACTGTACATCGTTAGAAAGTTTTCTAGTGAGACGATGCAAGGGCAAGAAATATGCTCTAATTACCTTTCGTCTGATCTGTAGATGCAGATTCGTAGATACGTACGTACTAATTTACATTAAACTCGTATGTCTCATTTTCAAGATTAAGTCGCTAAATGCTTCCATTAATCCACATTTTAACCAGAAAAAGTACGTACGACGAAACAATTGTTTCGATAATGGCTATTTCAAATGTTTCTATAAAGTCGAATTTAAGTTAAAACTATATGCATTATAACTAAGATACGATATTCAATGTTCACAATTATAATTTAACATCTCGTGATTCATTTAAAAAATTGCCTAATAATTACCACTGCCATAGCAAGGTTAGAACATTTTTCACTGAAACATCAACTTCTGACCTCGAAATCTCTCGAGCACGATATTTCAATATGGGAACGAAAGAAAAGGCAAAGCACCTACTACAAGAACTAAGAGTCGTTAAAACAAAAACACGTATTACAATGCTTATACGTTAAAGATACGCCTGGGAACGAGCAAAATTTCAGTTCTTTTTTTACGCTGCAATTGTAAAGGAGCGCTGACTTTAAATAAGCAGCATCTCGACAAAGACAAAAAAATTTCGTTCTCTGGGCGAACGCTGATGAGCTGCTCCAACATTGCCTCCTTTGTCGCATTTTATACTTTTCATTCGCTTTTCAGCCACCTTTCCTTTCGCCCTCGTTCACGTCTTCCGCCAGCTTCTTTCACACACGCTCACGGTGCCTGCGTTTTCAGCATTACGGAGTTTCTAGACCAATCTGGCAATCTATTGTAGTCTACTTACGTTTCGTTGCACACGTAACGTTCGGACTTAGTTCACGGTTTACCTCCACGTTCTTGTTCGTATGCTGCTTGCGTTCGTTTCTGTCGCGTATCGCGTGATTTCTTTCAATACTCATTGAGGTCTTCAGCGTTGACAGTCGTCTATCATTCTATATGAAAATGCTAATGGAACTGTTATGAATTTGATTGCAAAGGAGATTGATGCGTAGCTGACAGTATTTAAAGATCACATAAATAGATAATCTTGCGAAGATTTTATTGTGTTCACAGTAACGTACAATATAAAAGGGTAGATTTAAGAATAAACTAAAAAGATATAGTTTCTATGAATATTGAGTAATTGTAAAGCTTAATAATCGTGAAATACCTTTGTTCATCTTTACTATTGCATTAGAAAGATATGCAGAGAAAATATGTTTGATTATCAACTGCTTTATGTTCTCTCTCCCAGATCTGCTTGCTTTTAATTACCGTTTAAGAATAATAATTTAAGCTCTTCTTAAAGATCACTATGATATTTCTATGATGTTTAAATTACAACAATTTTGGTCGCGTTTACAATTTTTTTGACGGAATTTTGTAAAATGTTTGCTATTTTAGTAGACTTTTTGTGTCTTAATAAAATAACAGATAAATTACCTTCTAATAATATCACATTCGTACAACTTCTTCATTATTTCATCGTTCGTCTCTTGGTGAGCCAAAAAAGTTTATAACTCTAAATTTTTAGAGCAATGATAGCAGATTATGACTAATTTGGAACAGACCCACGTATTACTGGCATATGGCCAATTTCATTCCTTTGCCCTATGCTATTGTTCGTTATTCGAAACAAATAAATTTCAAATAGTTATCACTGTTATTCGTTACAGAGTACTCGAAGTAATTACTTCGAGCGCCATAGCGAAGGATACAACCAGCACCAACTGCTCCTCCATAAAGTAACCTGCAAAAAAATAGGAAGAAAAATTCTTCCACCTTCTGCCTTACTCGGTAGCCAGCCAGAGATAAATGAAAACGTTTAACATAACGTTCTCATTCCAGGTGAAATTCTTCTTGTCGACTTTTATTAGTTCATCCCCCGTTCAGAGCCGACGTGGCTTCTCAACCCGCTTACGCCTATGCCAAGACTATCGAGACGATTCTCTTCCGTCAGCTCGTCTCTAAACTAAGTGATACGCGACCATAAAGCTGCTCTAGCGGGAACACGCAAAATAAACGTGCCCCGGGTCTCGTGACGCAAATTGCACCATCTTCCCTCGGGAGAAATGATCCATTCAGGATAGAGAATCGATATTCCAGCTCGTTCCGGCGCATTGTCGATATTATGACTTAGTAAAAGACGAAGATTCGAAAGCTCGGATTCCGGCCGATTCGTCGAGATCTTTTATGAACGTTACCACCGCGAAATCATGACCAGACCACCTCACTCTGAATCGACACACATACGCGTTGCAAGGAAGTCACGCAATCTTGCAGAAGTTTCTCTGAATCCGTTGCATCGCCTTTCATTCTGAACTCGATTGGCCGAGCGAATTTTTCGTTTGCTTTATCGTCACGCGAACATGCTTCGGGGAAATGCTTCTCTTGACCTGAATCCGGCTCGAAAAACATCGAAGTTTCGGATGATTTTCGAATAATCGAGGCGGGAATCGATTTGGTGGAAGAAGCTTTGAGCTGGATGCGAATTTTACTTTGGATTTCAATCATTGGTTGAATGGTTTAAAATAGAATGTGTTGGGATAAAGCGATGAAAAATGTGTCAAATAGAATATTGTAATAGAGGAAGAATAAATATTTTTATGCGAATTCATACTCTTATAAACACAATTAATGAAATAGAATTTGGGCAGAGATCTGTTCAACATTTTAAAATGTAACTTGTATTTATTTTATATTAATCACCTACGTTTAGGATTCAAACTCGTTCTCATTTCGGCAAGTAAAAAGACTTTGAATGACTTGGAGACGACTTTAACGTGAAATTGAAATGAAAACTCACAATGAATCAGGGAACATCCATTTGTTTATATCGTTTTTGGTTTTAGAACCAAATATGGTTTTAGGAGGAGTAATGTCAGGAACGATTGACATTTAAACAAATTTAGCGGCAGCTGAAACATTTAACGTTAATTATAGCACGCTTTGTAATCTCGAGAGTGCATCTTCAACGGAGTGCTCAACTAATTTAACTCGAACAGCGTACTATACCTGGGGGATTAGTACAAATTCGACACTCGAAACGAAAAGGTCACTTGAATCATAACACGGGGGAAGCAAACGATCCTAAAAAGCATAAAAAAATATATGAATGTCATCTGTGATTGCTTGTATAGGTGGGCGTTTATGTTCCATTTTAGCGAGTGGCTGGCGAATGGCCACTCTTATCAGTAAATATAAAAAGACTATGAACGGCAGGTAAATAAAATGCGCGTCACAAAAAGGACCACCCACTTTTATTGGCATATTTACGATGTACAAAATTGCCATAAGAATATAATGAAAAGCAAATACCTATTTGGCTTCATCGGCGCACTCGTGAAAGATATCGCGACACGATTAAAAAATGATAAAACGAGGCGAAACAAAGCCCGAGTTTATCCTACTTTTATATTTATCACCTCGCAGGCAAACTGCGTCGACTCCGTTAAAAACTGATAAAACCGAAAATGTATCACGGAAAACGTTGCACTATCGTCACGCCTGTTCTTTTTACCAAAAATCTAATAACTTCATCAAACAAAGCGGTAAAACGCAAATACTGGAATTTAGAATAGTGTTTTCAGCGTTAAAAATACAATACCAGCGCAGTAGTAAACGGTATACAGAATACTATAGTATGTATAGTAACAACATTTCGGTCATTGAAAATACAGCATTAATTAATTTAACATAGTATCGAGTGCCAGAAATACGAGTAGCAATACCACCTGCGATATTAAAAACACAATACCACGAAGTACAATATAGAATATGTTACAGTACACTATTAAATACTAATATTTCAAATAATAATTATGTACATATTCCTTTCCATTATATGTTATAAATAATAATAATAACTTGCTTGCCTAACACAACTTCCTAACTCTCAATAGCAAAACCTCAAACGTATAAATCTAAAACGTATAAATCCGAAACGTATAATTTTCCATTCCCCGTATAACAATTCTGGAAAACTACCCTACACAGCAATCGAACCACAAACAACCCTCCTTACAAACTCCTGCCGCAATCGTTTTCCTAACTCAAAGAAAATATCCTTACACCTATTCGAAAGCACGAACGACTGTAACAAAACGAATCGGAACAACATCAAAATAATAAAGGCGAAAAGAAACAAAACGAGAAAAGAATAAAAACAGAGGCAATGGAGAACGAGAAGTAACGAGTCCTTCTCTTTAACAAAGGCAGGTCGTCTCCACGCTTGTTTACTACCACCCTCGCCGGCGACCTGGCAAAAGTCGAGCTCGTGGGACAATCGCGATCGATGTACGCCACCCCCGCCATCCCTCGTCATTCTCGTAGCCCGTTGGTATTTTTCTCCGCGTGCCCCGCAGCTGGCTCGTGACCTAATTCGTGGTAGTAGGCGAGCGTGCTTTCTACGTATCACGCGAACGCCACCCCTATATCCCCTTCTCAGCCCTCCCTCGTCGTCGTTGTTAGGGGGTGCGCGCAGCGGCAACTCAACGGGGCGTTTTCATCATCCCTCCGAGCGAGATCCAACTGGAAAGAAACGGCGGAGAAGAACCGTGACGGACTAACGGAAGAAGCTGCATTACCGGGATAATCCTTTCTGCGAAAGGGTTGAACCCGCTGCTGGCATGGATTAATAATATCCGAAAGGATAAGATCCTGCTCGTCGATTCACGTCCGCGTGTTCTTTTCACGATCACATCGGCAACCTTCGACGGGCCTCTTTCTGAAGCTTTTTCTTTTGACGAATGAAGGTCTTAGGCAGGGATTCCAGAGGGATGCGATCTCGCGTAAAAGAAATGGCGAGTTGATGGGGAAGGAAGAAAATATGATTTCGATTTTCGGAGCTTTATGGGGCCACTGTATGGAAACTCTGATAATTACGCGTGAAATTGGAATTATTCACTGTAAAAATCGTATAATTTTCTAAAATTGTGTAATTTTCTAGAATTATACAAAATTTAATAGTTGTTTCCGGGTTTTGGGAATATTATTTAGAATATAGTTCTCGTTTGGATTCGTCAGAAATATTTGTTATTCTCAATAAAACTCCTAAGAAACGATTTAAATTGATAACTCGTTGGCCCCATCTTTTATTACTGGTATAATAGAAATTTTTGCTTCTAGGTTTTGAAAATTCTATAGTTCTCGTTAAGGTTGATTACAATCGGCACTAAAGGCATCGATAGTGAAACTGTACTGCAGCATTCATTATAAAAATTGCATGTACGATTGTTTTGAATACATTGAGTCCCAAACTCAAAGCTCCGCACTGCAATGCCAAAAGAGAAAGTCAAATATCTTCAAAGATCTTCGAAAACCCTCGAGGCTATCGAAATAACTTGAAAACTACTCTCCCATTGAAATTGCGAGCCACTCGCTTAAGTTTGAGCTATGATAACGAAAAACAAACAAGACCTAAGCGAAAAGTTCAAAAAATACCATTTTACCGATTTACCGTGAAAGAGTTGGAGAAAGACGATGAAAAATCGAAGAAAATAGTGATACCGCGAAGCGTTAAACTTCGCTAAACCATTCAGCCCGCTCTCTGTTCCCGTTTCCACCTCCCTCTCCCTCCCTATCTTCGACTGAAAAAGGGGTATAATCCGACGTCGGTTGCGTGAATCGTCCGCTACAGTGTGCGCGTACAAACGCCGAGTCTCCATCGTAGCTTTCGGGAAGGGAGAAAAGCTGCAGAGATTAAGCTCTTGTTACCGTTGGGCGAGGGTAGCACGGTGAGGGCGGGGGGTGGCAATTCTTTTTCATACTCACGAATGTGCCGTGTCCCGCCAGGCAGAAAGAGTATCGTTTGTTCGCGAACGCTGCGTCCGGAACGGTCGGGGGGTTGGGACAACGAGGGGGTGGATAAGCTGAAATGGTCTGGTGCGTCGGCTCTTGCGATAAACAAAGCGACCTGTCGCCAGGACCGGGTTTACACTTGTTTCAGACGGATAAGGAGCGCTGTGATTTTCATTGAAAATTGATTGTTGCTCCATCTTTTCTTCGGCCTCTTTGTTAATGCATTATTTAGGTTGCAGGCTGACTGTTGTTGGGATCTTTTGTCATGAATAATTGAGGAATCTCGTGGAACAGGGGCCCGTAAGATAGGATTGTGAATTGGGAAATTATTCGATACATGAAGTTTCTGGAATTTATTCTGTTTTCACTCGCGGAGTTACTGCGATTGTTACCAGCAAAAGAGCGAAATAAGTGAACAAGGAGGATTATTTTGACCCTGCTATCCACGACTTGAAATTTTATTTTAATGTACGATTCTGTTACAATTTAATTTAGCTTATATCTATTTATTTCATTCACTATAGCCACTTACGTGCAATTATCGCAAATATCAGTGGAACAGTAAGTATTTTACTCGATGTATCGTTTATGTGCTTGCCGTAATATTCTATCTAACGTGCAAGGTTAATCCTTTAGAAATGAAAATTGTTAAAACATTCTCAGAATTCTAAAGAAGCAATAGTTACTAAGAAATAAATATGTGAAAATGCGTGCGTATGTTCGCTTCTTTTATCACAAATGATTAAGAAAATTTCACAGAATTCGTTTTATTATTGAATTTTGTATCCTCTTTGTTGGAACATCGGCGTGCTTGGCCGATTGCAGAGAACAGGATTCCTTTATCCAACGATTTAATAATAGAGAACGTGGACTATGGAATCGTTATTCGGGTCGAAAGAAGCACTAGCTCACCGTCCACACTTCGCCGCCGTTTAAACCTTTCAGCACATTAAACTCTACTTTACTTAACTATCTCACGGTTCGCCGATTCATCCTAATATAATAAAGTTCCGAGGGACTTTAAGCGATGCAACGCCGTCGGTCCCTTCGTCGCCTAACGATTTCCAAGTAATTAGCATCTGGGAAGTTCCCTTTTATTACTTTCCGATCGCACGGTTCATCTGCCGTGCGAGAAATTATTTATTCCGGAGATAAAGGAATGCAGAAGCGTGGAAACGATTAATCGCATCTACAGGCTAATGAAGCTTTGTAACCTGATTTCGATGTTAAAGTATTGCATGCAGATACAATACAGCAACGGTGGATATTATTTGAAATTAGTCATAGAATAGATAATGAAATTCTGATTAAATTTTTGAGAAAGAGTAGCGAGAATCGAATTATGAGAAACTGGAATATTTCTATAATAATATTCTGCAATAATGTACAAATTTTAATACTTTCAATGTATTGCAATTTTATCATTCGTTGCGTATATTAATATTTGAAATAGCAGCGATCGTGCCAATTATATGCCAACTAAAACACGCATTTATTAATAGAAGAACGATAAGTAGACAATTTAACTAATAGAATAATATAGTATAAACCATATACTATAATTTTTAATTTCACCTTCTAACCGTAAACTTATTTTTAATGGCGTTTCCCGCATACTTGGTCGTTTAAGTCTATGCAATTCTTTCTTAGACTTCTGGGGTTTAAAATCCCCCAAAATTCTCGAATACTCTCCCAAGTTTCTAGAATATCATCCGTTAATTTTTATTGTAACATGCTACCTCGGTCTTTTTAAGCGAAGCAAAATTCAACCAAAAATTAGGGAAGAATAAGAAATTACTTAAAATTACTGTTTGAAAACGACCCAGTATGCAGATGGCGGATTAGGCGAATTTTTATCTGTGGTATCGATTCAGATTTAAAATTAAAACTTAGTTCTTTTCCTTAAATTAATAATGAAGAATTTTAACGATATTCATAAAATATACATATTTCATATTCATAATAGGAATATCATGTCTCAGTCACGTTGAACTTCAGCTGGGGATTTTTTGTAATGAAATATTAAGTGTATGCTCGACGTCTTAACAATCGTTCTATGAAAATGACGTAAATAATTGAGAAGCTTTGAGTCACGGACTAATGGTCGTTATTACACCGGTTCGCGATAATTAATTCATTAATTAAATGGGTTTGCTACGCGGGAACGAGTCCGTTTGATGTGGCTACGGAAACGGCAATTCCTGGATTAAATCTGGCCGAAGGAGGCTCGACGAATTTTGGTTTCCCGGTTGCCAATTATAGCTTGTTTGAAATATAGGGTAATCTGTCTCTGCTCATGTTTAAATATAAATTCGTGTAATCTGTATACCACGTATAAATGAAACCTACGTGACTGCAGATATAAATCTCCAATAATAAATAATAGTATATTAACAATAAATTATCGACGAGCTGAAAATTTCATGTCAAGAGACTGAAAAAAATTATTTCACGAATTAGATGTAATTTAAACAAAATTGAAAAGAGAACTAAACTGGGTTACATGAGATCATCGTGTAACTTCATGACTTGAACAATCATTTATAAAGAGCGGAATCAAAGAAAAACAAATTTAATGTAAAAAGTAGCAACACGAATGCCAAAATATTTGCAAAAATATAATAAATATATACATATGCATGAATACATAAATAAGTCAATAATTAAGAAACAGGTGTAGAGCAGAAAGAAGGAAAAAGGAAAAATTCTATTATTTATCAGAATTTACGAATGCTTCTTAGCTCAAGGTTATAAACCAAACAATAATATCGAAGGTTTTAATAAATTCCTAAGGATTTCCCAGATTTAGGTAGTTTCAGTGTTAAAGAATTTGAAAAATACTAAAAAACGAACAAAGCGTTCTATTTTTCTCAACGAATTCCACAACAAGGATGATTTATGGAAGGTGTACGTTGAAGAACTGAAAGACTCATGGAACGAGATGTCCCGAATTTCAGAAATGATGACGCTGGAGAAACCACAAAGTTGAACAACATGCCCGTAGCAAAATCACGAATCTTCGCTGATCCATAGAACACGACGCTCCACTTTTCCTGAACAAAGAGAACATTCCGTACGAAACAATCTCTGCTACCCTAAAGAACAGAGGCTGCTCTCTGATCAGCGTACTCAGCAAAGAATACTGTTGTTAGACGCGTATACGTTTTGAAAAGAAGCTCCATAAATGAAGGTATCTCGTTAAGGATCATATTTGTTTCACGTACCTTCTACAATTCAGTTCGTATGTATTCTGTTTAATCAAGTGGCAGAAAGTTATATTATTTTGTATGATAATAGCCTCGATCCAATGATATTTATCTAATCTATTACATTACTGTATATTACTGCATTTGTTCCTATATTACATTCAGTTTATATAACCAAGTTACAGGCAATAGAAAATTATATTATTCTGTATAATAATAGTTTTGATCAAGTTTTAGTCTAATATATCAGTATATTAAATAAAGAAAAAGTAAAACCACTATTAAAACCGTAATTGCAACTTATAGGAAACGACATGACGTAATCTATACGTCTACATATATTCGATACCTCACTTTGCAATAAAAATCATTTCGAAGAAGATCTAAAGATTGAAGAAATTAAAGAATTTTCACGAAACTTTTTCTCTGATGTTATAATCTAATAACAAAATATAGAACGTATTTTGCGATCCAAATAAATTCCAGGACTTCGCAGAGGATGAGTTACTCATGATTCCCTGTTCTCCAGCTCGTTTTCTCGTTCTTTTAATCGCCTGATTTATTCACCGCGGTGAAGGCACAATTAAGCATTCCCGTATACGTGATTTAACAGGTGGCCCTGCAATAATTTACTGGGGAATTGGGTTACGTAAATGGCCGGGATAATTAAATGTGACAGGAGGGAAAAGGGTTGAAGTCGAAGGGGTCGCGAACACAGCGACATTTTATGATCTGACGTGTGTCATGTTTCCACGGGAACGATTTGCACCAATTTGAATAAAATTGCCGTTCGCTCCGAATGAGTATCGAACAATGGTCGACGGTTTTGACGTCATTTACGGATTAAAATAACGAGTCGATTCTAGCTGAGGTGTATAAGAATAGACGATAGAATTCCAGCAGGAGTCTGAATAAAATGTTGTTGCGAATTAATCCTGTTTGATGTGAGATTAATTTAAAATTGAGCGAAAAAGCATGTGAAAATGAAATATCGTTTTGACTGAGCCTGATTTTTTATTTTCATGAATTTTTGTCGTTAAAACATTTTTATCCTTGTGACTTTTATCGTATTTTCTCTGTTATCTTTTAACGATATTACCATACTAATATTTTTCAATTTTACTACGAAGTTTCACTACGAACCACTCAGAAGTCAAACTGATCCACTTCTGGTAAAGTTCTTAATTTTAATTATACTAATATAGATATGACTTTTATTTAATCTTTCATAAACCGAATAATTACAATTGATAAAGTTGATATTATTTGGCTTTTACATGGTTCCTATGTATTTGTTAGACAGCTATTTAACATTATATTTTCATTCTAAATTTTATGATGATATATAATATGATGTTAAATAATATACGTAACAAATACATATGAGCCACGAAATAAATTACCAGAACGACGTAATACTTTGCTATTATATTAGAACTGACACAAATTTTAGAACCGACGTTCGACAAAAACCATCAGTGTCGAACAGGAGCCAAAACCAAAGAGAATGGAAATCGCTTTAGTGAAATTGAAACTTCATTTCGAGTTTCATTCACGCGTACGAAAAACTGTTTGACCAGAATTTCAGACGAACGAAATTTATACGTTCACGTTTATTTCCTGTCTACTAAAAGAAGCACGCGTCGCCGATATCGTGTACCATTGAACGGAAGGTGGATCCGAATTCAAATGGCAAAAGCAAAAAATGTGGTTTTCAATCTCCAATTCGGAGAAGGGAAAAAGGCCACAAAGCGATTTCTACGAAGCGTCGATGTCGAACGAGTGAAATTAATTTCGGGGGCACAGTAAATTGTTCGTGCTCGCGGCTGCACCCGCTCGTAGCCTCGGGATTAATTGCCGCCACGGGGACTATGGAACCCGCTAATCTGCCGTTATGAAATATCTCGTTAGTATGTACGCGTGTACAACGACCAACATACGATCATGTGCCACTCGCTATGCTCGATGATATGGTGTTTGCCCAATAGACTCTTTCTGGCGATTTATAATCTGAAAAAGCTTTTTTGTTCTTGGTGATCGTAATTCACCGATATGAAAGAAGGACATCTTGCGTGGAATTTAAATTGGAAGATCTTATTGACTTCTCTTATTTTGTAATTTTTAATCTTTCTGTTTTCTCGCTCTTTTTCTCTCTTTTTTTTTTTTTAATTTCTATGGAAACAAGCTGTGAAGTTTCTTTCCAAAAGAGAACTAGGTCGTAATTTAAAAAATTAGAACATGTCACACAAGATTAACCCACTTTCGAAGATAAAAGAGATACTTTGTCGTATAACATAGACTGGTTTTTAAAATAATTTCATCACCAACTAGATTCTATCTATTCGTGACAAACGTGACAATTCATCGAAGTTATGATTGTCCGATTTTAAGCTCTATTCATTCGTAAGTAAATGAAAAATAAATTGTCACAGGAACGTTGATTCCACAGAATTAACAGATATAAAAATTGTTTTAACCTACATTTTAAAATAAAGAAAGAGAGAATAACTGTGCACCTTATAAATACTTCAAACCACCGCAAACAATACAATTATAATCCAGTCTAACACACATTCGAAAATATTTGTACAATATAAAATCTCTCGACTATTTAAAAATAGTATTCCCATATCTCTTTTATCAAATATCAGATTTTATTCACTAGTGATAAACGTGACAAACTATTCATCAAAGATATGACACCTTAACAACGTAAACTCGGTTGGCTCCAAACAAGCTTCAATTTCACCGACACGGAAAAGCGAATTATTTTGCAACAACGGACGGATCTGCATTTCAGCTCGTCGACGTCCTGGAAATCCCAGCTGGATACGCTGCACTGTTCCTGGATACCTCAAAACGTGGACCTGACACACGCTTTGACCTCGATTATCATGCGTATACAAAAAGGGAACGTAAATCGCGAACGAATAGGAAATTATTATCGATTGTTGGCCAAAGCGAATTTATCAAATTTTAATAGACGAAGACGAATTAACCGATCAATCACATTTTCAATTTCTTATAGACAATACTGTTGAACCTTGGTAACTCTAACTTCTAAGGTTACATCGATTATGTATTCCGATAAATTGACGTTCTAACGAGCTCAATACGTCAATGTAATTAAATCTGAAATAGATTTTTGTGAATATATGCGCTGCAGTCTTCAAACTTTTTGTCGTGTTTCGTTCATCGAAACACTAGTTTCTTCGAATACGTGTCTACTATAACGATGTTCAAACTCAAGAACGTTTCTGCATCTTACACATTTCACGAACAGTGGCAGACAAAAGAAAGTTCGTAAAATGAGAAGTACGAGAAGACACGATAATTTTACAAAGTGGATTTATTTTAAGCAAAAGCAACGAATAAATGTAATATATCGAACAGAATACACAATTGTTATGAAAATGATAAAACGCGTGTCGATTTTTAATTATTTTCTATCCGCCACTATAAAATTATAATAATCCACAGTGTAACGATCATCTATAAACCGACAATATCAACTACGAATTAACGTAATTTACAAAATTCAAAATATAACGGATCCGAATGACAAACTGCTAAATCTATTTCCTTCAAACTACGATGCAACTCAAAGGGAAGAATGTTCAAGAAAAAAATAATACAATGCAGAATCGGAAAGAAACAGCGAGGAGAGTTGAAAGTTAGCAGGAACTTGTCGAGTACGTTTATTTTCCATCTAGTGGCCGGACCCGCATAATCGTCCGGAGGGAGGAGGAGGCACATCGACGAACGCCAATACGATTGCTTTCGAATGTGCACTCTTCGTCGTGATCGGGATGAGTTTCGAAACTCTGGGCGCTTATCGTGGCCCCGTAGAGGAGTCCCGATGGATCCTAAACTGCAGAGGGAAACAAGGGGTCAGGAAATCGAGCAGTAAGGGATGGGTGCTGGCTCCGGAAGCATGCGGTTCGAGAGGCAGCTTATATCTGTCTGCTGGGATCGTGTGCCAGGATGCTGAACGCGTGGTTGTGTGCACGCCAATTTCGCCTGGTCACGGTGAACCGTTTGGTAAAGGAGATAAGGAGCTTTCGATTATTTGATCTCGGGCTCTGGGTTTTCAGTTTAGATGAGTTGGCTTCAACTGGGTAATGAAACAAGCGTGAAACGTCGAAGGGGAGAAGTGAACGACTGTGAACCAGAGGAAAGGAGGTGGCATAATATGGAAATAGTGTTTGGTTTGGAGGGTTGAAAAGGCGGAGAGCAATGGGATGATCGGAACGATGGAGACTGTTTGGACAGGAGAAATAGCTTTGGAATTTATGTGGAGCATGTCACACGTGCATGGGATTTTACATTTTCTTGTGTCTAATTTTTTTGAAATATATTATTGAGAACCTTGAAAGAATATATTACTTCTTTTAAGTTAAGAGATATTAAAAAATATACTGCTTAGTATTAATGTGTTATTTTAATGTGTAAAGATATTTCAAGAAAGGACAGACAATGCGTCGATGTCTCTTTGACTTACCGCAACCACAAGAATTTTCAAATTTCCTTGCTTGCTACGGGGATGTTTAATTGCAACAAATTCAGATAATGCTGGAGCAATTAACTACATGTCAATATAATAAAAACAAATATTAATTCAACAGAAGATGGTTTTATTATAATCTACAGTTTCTCATTACACCTTCCTAGTTCTACGAACCTATATAACTAACTTTGATACTTCGATGTACATGCACACAAGCTTTCAAAAGGGATTACGATCATTCGAGGTAGCATTGGTACGTAACGAGAATGAAACCCAATTTCTCACTCTAATTCTCAGAATTTATGCGACTATATGCTATCTTAATGGAACAAAAGCCATTGTATGTCTCTCTTATGTAAAGCTCGTATCTCCAACTACAGTTAATATTTTGTTTCAATATCATGAACCTTACTTAACCCTCATCTATTCTTTATGTCAACGAAACACATTACTATAAATGTAAACATTCTTATTTATGAACAATACAAACAATCTTATACCCAAATATATAAAGATTCACTTTCTTAATATTTATTTCTATTTTCAATAGAAGAATTTTTTATCATTATGTTAATTTAACCTTGTTGCGTTCTTCATTTTCTCGGCTCAACTGTATTTTCCTATTAGTAAAAAATTTCTTAAGTTTAGAAATAAAATTGTTATTAACATACTAAATGCACAAGTACAACAGATATATTAAATGCACTTAAGTTTGAAAATGAAATTCTTATCGATATAAAAATGTCATTTCATTTGTTAACACGAGATTAAGATTGAAACACAACAATTCGAGAAACGCAACAGAATTAACAGTAAAGAAAGAAAGACAAAAAAGACAGTAAAGAAAGCTCACTAACAATAAGTTTTACTAAACTAAATTTCCTTCAAATTTATTAAAATTTATTGCTCAATACACTGCAAAGTTTCCAGTTTGAAACTTCTCTAAATTACCAGTAACCTGATACTACGACACTTCGTTGAAAATGCCACGCTCCTTCGCCAACAGTACAAGGCCGATTTTTTCTTTTTCCTCGTGATCCGCTGAGTAAATTTAACGTAATAGAAACTCCCTTTTCAACGAAACCTATGGAAACTGGATATGGGTCAACCGAAAAGCGACTATGCATTATCGCGAACGGTGCTGTTCGCAAGGTCGCACTTTTCCCCAGAATAATTGCATGGCCGAAATTCCCAGTACACGTGTTCCGTACCGTTGATCGATCAAGTTCGCTGAGAGGAAATTTCGAGATTAACCTGGACCCGTCTGAGCGAACGATTTACACGCGGTCAGGTATTGAATACACGACGACCGTGATAAGAAGTTTATTCGCAGGCAATTAATATTCAACGGACATCTTACTAGTTCGCGAAACATCGATAGTGCAAATTATTTGTTTCTCCTTTGAAGTAATTTTCCTGTTTGAAAAAAATGTTGAGCTACATGTTAGTTCATCAGAATTTGACTCATTTTTCATTATTAGCCTCCATTTGGGGATTTAAATATTTAGTAAATTAATAAACGAAGCATCATAGTCTAATGGTATTCTCTTTTGTAATAATTTTAATTTCAATTTTCTAAGCGTATAGCGTTCTTTATAGTAGCGTTCTTTATAATAATTTTAATCACATAGAACATATATATTTGCATACTTCATTTTAATTTTGTTTCAATAAAGCAGTCGTGTATATAATGGATTTATTGCAAGATGAAAGAATTGGAGAAGATGCAAGAAAAAAAGAGAGAATATTGATAAAAAAAAGCTCCTCCAAATGTAAAAGGAATTTCGATCAGTCCATTAATTGCAGAATAATTGAAGGTCATCACGTATCACATAGTGTACAAAAGTGGCTGCATATGATCGTCTTTAACCACTTATCTTGCGTCTCTTCTAATATATACATTTCTTTGAATCAGCTTTTCAGTGACTAAATACTATAATTGTCTAGATTAAAATAACAAATAAGACAATTTAAAATATGAAACGTATTACTCACATTTAATAATCTTTCATTTTATTACTGTCAATTTATTCGGATAGTTTATAGCGTCGCGTTTCATTATTAAGGATCATTAAATTCTGCTGTATATTTGAGGGAGAATTATTCTGCATATCTGCCAAATAATTAAATATGGAATTTAGATAAATACTGCTCCTAGTTGCATAGTAGATGCAACAAGATAGGATTGGATAGTAGTGTCCGGAAGTAGTAGATAGAAACAGTATTACGTTATTATACAAACCAGTATTTCATGTATCAATGAGAAATAGGTGAAAATTATTAAACTTTCATGCATTCATTCGTCGAATAATAACATAGATCCATTATAATTTATATTCTAATAACGGGCAATTGAATACCTTAAAACTACTTTAAAAAATGCATAGTTTAGATGTGAAAAGTTAAAAGTTAAAGGTGAAGATACCTGATATTGAAAGGTCAGCAAAATAAACAGTATCATACATTATTCAGTGGAATGTTAGTTCTATGTATACATACTACGCTATATTCTACCAAACAATCCATACTTCAATTTCACTCTGAAATTATGCTAAAAATTGAACTTGATCGTGAATGCAACTGCTATTTATCACACGAGACAAAAGTTCAACAAAAGAATGGTTCAAGAAATTCCCGCTTAAATTACTTCACACTCGCGTTAAAACGTAACACATATGATATTCTAAACCGACAAGCTTTTTCCATCGCGGTAACCAACAGTCTAGCAAATCACAAGCAACGGGCTGTTTAGCATACAATCAACAATCAACAGCGTACAAGGAACACCGTGAATTTTCACGCACGTTAACCGCACCGTTTCTAGTCGTTCCGTTATTCACGCGAATAGCTCGCGAGAGGCACGCACGCCGACCAACGTTAATCGTATGCATATGAACAGAGCGTGTTTCAATTAAATTGCACGTTCCATCGGCGACGCTCTCTTCGCGTATTCGTGAACATGCACACCGATGTCACGCAAGTGTCGTACGCCGCTGCGACATGCGTTGCTTGTAACAAATACTACGCGAACTATCGTAAACCGTGCGATATTTTCAGAACTCCTCTTCGAAAATCTCGATAAATTTTGGAAATTCAATGCATCAATGCTTCCCAATGAGAATCAGTTTAAAATGATTTTGGCAATCGATTTAAGCTTTGTTCCATTTCAAATGTTACATAATAAGGAAGAATATAAAGCGTATCTTAGTCTGTGTTAGGTAGAACAATAACATTTTCCTATGAAGGAAATTCTAATTACTATGAATATATAAATGAAAGGTAATACGATGCCCTAGAAATATTGTATTAAGAATTATTTCTTCCTAAGTACGAATGTTTGACTTACAGCTTAGAAAATCTCAAATTGTATACTTTACCAGAAGAGTTGAATGTTTTTGTAAATTCGTAAATTCTCACCTAAAACAGAAAAGAGTGTTTGTTACAAATATTGAAAATAGAAGATAATTGGTAGATTTAAAAAGTAGTATATAGAGAATAATAATTACATTGGTTTTAAAAATATCTACTAAAAGTATGCAAATGTTTCTGACAAAATTAATCTTGATTTTCATTTGGGTACAAACACTGATCAATTATATTTTCTAAGGATTTTTCAATTTTAATATTTTAATATCAGATGTTATGATTATAATGTTTAATTCGTACTATAGATTCTTACTATGTATAATTCCTAGTAATTCCTTCCTATATGTATGTCATATGTTCATCGTACTCTATTACAGCTCGGTAATTATACAGGATGTGCCCGAATAACATGAACGAGCGAATATAAGGCGATCCTTTATGGAAAAAGTAAGAAGATGTAGAATAAAATTTCTTCGCATAATTCTTCGTTTTCAAGAAAATCAAATTTAAAAACTTGTCAAGTATGCTTAAACTTGGCTAATTACCGACTGGATATGAGTAAACAATCGATAAGAGGTTATCCTAGATGTAAAAATAAACAGAAAATGTGAGAAGAAATTTTTCCGTTTGAAGTTTCATTTTTAAGAAAATAGAGTGTGAGCATATTTGGTCAAAAATTTGTCTAATACACGTGTATCGGAAAAATTTCTGATTTATTCTTCTCGTAGACAAAGCGTCTTATGAATAAACTTTATCCTACATTTTCGATTATTTACTTCTGTTCAATTCAGAATTAGCCACGTTCGAGCGTATTTGATAAATTTTCAAACTCAATTTTCTCAAAAACTAAATCGGAAATAAAAAGATTCTATCCTATATATTTTTCTCATTTTTTTCGTAAATAATCGCTTCACGTTCGTGTAGAAGAAAGAATCACTCCATGTGCCACTTGTACATGTTATTCCGCCGCATACTGCATGTAGTGTTACTTTGCATTACTTGGTTTCATTCTATGCGTTAATTATGTCGTACATTTACTTATATATATTGATGAATATTGTTTATATGTCGAACGTTCATAGCAGTATATTAAAGACCAATAAATAAAAAACAAATAAATTTTTATAGATTCAAAACCTGACATCTGGAACTTCCAAGAAACATATCGATAATAATTTCACTCGAATTTATCTAGAAGAAAATAAGTACACAAGCAGACGAATTTTTCGTAACGTGATAGCATCGGCTAATTCAACGGAGTATCAAGCAATGCCCTTCTCAATCTTCATCACATCTTGGTTTACCGACAAAGCCGCTAAATCAGAAACCAAGTCCACTCTACGTTGGTCGATCGATGAAACGAGTAGAAAGCAACGTTCTCCCGTTGAGCAACGAAACTTCGCCTATCAGCAAAGGCAGGTAAACTTGGAGCTAAAGCACAAGTGGACAGCCCACTTTCGTTCGATGTTCTCTAATTAACGCGCGAGCCTAATTATAGAATTACAGACGGCGACGGTTGGACGTCGTCTGCCAATAGACGGAAACTCAGAATCAACCTGATTCAGCGAACGACGGGAATCACCTTGAGAAGGGTGGACAAAGGCGTTCGAGGGTGACAGTATCGCAGCCTTGACCCAAAACCATCCACGTTTCTCCCTAGTTCGACTCGGCTTAACGGTTATTCCATCCGGAAACTTTATCACCAAAAACAGCCAAAATCTCTGTCTTCGATCAACCGAGAATCCATCGTTGTTAACTGCTTCCGCCTTTATTACCAATTACGTTTTATGATTCCGGAACTTGGCCGTCTTCCGTGGTACAGTATCTCACTGAGAACACTGTTTACCATCGAACCATGTTCGAAGTTATTGGCAGAGCTTAGAGTTTGCAGTTTAAGCTGGCGACAGTTTGGTGGGATACGGTTATATTGTGGATGTTTATATATGACAAGTGTAAATATATAAAATTGTACAAGGATGTACACGAATGCAAAAATCTGTAAAATATCAAAAGTAGAGTACATATTGACACATTTGGAAAATACATTAGAAACATGCATATAAAGTATTAAAAAGTACTTGTAAGGTAATGTCATCACGTTCCTCTACTATTCATTGTATGTATAATCTTAATTAGTATGGCTTCTAAACGGTGGAACTATACGCTACAATCCGAGACTTTGGAATCAGTAAATCTACCATAGACACGAAGAACGTAAACAAAGGAGTTAACTCAGACTGCGGTTGCCTTAGAAAATTTTGTCACAAAACTCTACCGAAACAAAGAAAATTATTGTTGATACTTTTAATACGAACTTCGATTTAATAACAAAATTAACAGAAGATCCGCTATATTCATAACTCAGAAGTATAGTACTTGTATTATGCCTAGCCTTGAGAAATAAGCACATAAAGATGTATCATACACCAGCTGCTCTTCATCAGCAAGCTTTACGAGGTCATTCAAAAATATTTATTACAATATTTCGTATGTATCAGTGGGATCAGCCTCGACCTTCGCATGGTTAAAGAACAACCCTTGCGTCTCCATCACTACGATCTAAATCTCCGTACAAAACGAAACTGCCAACGCTCTAGCGGAGTACATGCAACCGCTTTCGCCGGGCTCTATCAAATGTCAAAGTTCAGTACACCAGTTCAGCTGATCAATATTGCTGGGTGTTCATTCGGCTGCCATTGGCGCACTTTGAAATGCGATTATCTTTCACAGTGAGAATAGACGAGCGGACGGACGTCGTTTGACCTTCGACAGGCATCTTCCGCGGGATTTCAGCCGCAAGGATTCCTCGCCACGCCCAGGCACGCGTAGGCTGAACCCTGAGCACCGTTGAAAGGGTAAAGGGCGCGTGCAGCCTGGAATTCCAGCGACCACCGGCAGGAAATCAATTACGGGCCTTTAAATCCCACGACGACCGGCTTCCTATCGATCTTTGCCTCCCACGGAAGTATCCGCGACTGCTTTGCATCTGCTTATGGAAATCTCGCTACCGAACGATTATCGGCCACAGTATCAATCGGCCGCCGCTAATTTTTCTATTTCGATTTAATAGATGGAGCTTTGGTATTATGGCTTCTAAATGATCCATGATACAATTAAGTAAGTCGATGTAATCTAAAAATCACTACAACATCCATTAATGGGATTCTTGGATCCCGTCGACTTATTTAATTGAAAGAAAATTCGAAACTATGTATGAAAGCGTTAAATGACTTCTTCTAATTGATTGAATCTATTAAAATATAAAAACGATTTCGACCCACAAAACAGAATTTCCAAAAATCTCATATACGAAATAATTTGCCTAATTCATTGACTCACGATACATTATGCATCATCGGCTTACAACAGGCCGCACGTCCGTTAAGCGGTTGGTCGTGGAGCGTGACCCGCCGGAATCGTCGACGAAGCGAGCCCGGCCACAAAGCCGTGGACCACGAAAGGGTCAACGCATTCCATGCCGCGGAAGCGTACCGTTTCAAAGAAACCGCGCGCGGCGAACGAGCGAGCGAGCGAGCAAGCGAACTAGGAGAAACGAGCAGACGGACACGAGGCAACGTAACGGCCCCGATCTTGGCTGGCAGGCAAGGACGAGGTCGCGAGCGCGGCCTAATCGTGTTCGTGCTCGTAGATGTACTCTCTCGTAGTTGGCACAGAGATCTGCAAAAGGGGGTTGTATGCAGCTGCAGAGTGCAGGCGCACCCCCGGGCCGCTCGCGTTATATAGATAATACACGGACGCGCGAGGCGTCGCACGGCAAAGAGGGAGAGGCGAGGAAGAGCGGAACGGAGCGCGGAGGAAGACGAAGCGGAGAGAGACACGAGAGGGAAGAAAGAGAAGAACGAGCGTGGAAAATACATACAGGGAGCGTGAGAGAACCGACAGAGCGACCGAGAGGAAAATAGAAAAGAGTGGGTGGTTACTGGTGCCGGGTCGCGAAACGGGCCGCACGGAGAGGCGGGGAGGGTAGCGAGGATTCGCTTCCGTGTCCCAGTAGCACTAATGACCGCCATCCTCCCCTCCTTCCGTTTACTGCTCCCACTACCGCGCCCTTGCACTCTCACCCCTCCATGGTGCGCTCCCCACTTCTTCTCAGCGCCACCGTTGTTTCCCCGCCGTCTCCCCTCCACCCGTAGCACGTACATCCAGGATGACTCGAGTTACGTCATAGCGCCTAGAGCGTGCGCTTTCCCCCCAAACCCCTCCGTGCTTCGCTCCACACTGCTCTAACTCGTTCGCGTTCTCCCTCCCCCTCGAATGGATCTCTCTCCTTCCACCAAACCGTTGTACTCCCCGACCGTCACGATCAACCCCTCCACCTTATCCGCGTTGAGAATCCAGCAGCGCGGAGCGTATACACACGCTACGAGTACGCTATATATCTTTCCACTATAGCGGCCAGCACTTGGCGAAACCGTGGGGGACCCGGCAGTCTCCTCTGGTACACCGAGCTGTGTGTTACCGTTCCTCGCTTGTTGTATCACGTTCTCGCCGTAATCAGCGTCGACGCGCGTCCGATCTGACAGACCTGTAGTCGCGGCGGCACGTCGTCGTCTACACACGCGCGCACCCTGTATACATATATATATACACACACAAAACTTACGTATATGTGTATATATACGTAGAGGCAGAGAAAGAGAGGGAGAGATACACACAGGTGACCCAGCAACATACACGCACACGCGAACGTATACGAAGTCCGTGCACACATCATCCACCGGCATACGCACCTTTGCGCGCACACGGACCACCGACCAACAGAAGATCCTAAAGGAAGGATATAAGGAGGAAAAATCCGACGCGGGTGTTCGAGCAGTGCGAAGACCAAGGCAATCGCTTGTCGCGTTTAATCGGACACGCGCGATCGCGGCTCTTAAGTGAAAAAGGATACGGGACGCACTGGAGAGATACACGGTGTGGCCAGGTGCAAACGGTCCTTCCAGTTAGTCGTCCGTACCTCGGCCTTCATCATCGAGGAGTAACACGTGCAGGTGTGTATCCGAACGCGCGCACGTGTACGACGTACGCTCGTCACGCTACATACCCGTGCATACATACGTATCACGCTGTGTGTGCGTACGTGTGTTTGTGTGCTTGACTGATTTAGGCGATCGGAGCAGGGGAAGAATCTAGCACGACACAGACAGGTAGGCATAGGCGAGTTCCTTGCAACGTGAGATTTCTCTGCTGAGAAATCAAAGGAACCGAGTTACAAATTAAAGTTTCAGACGGTTAGGCCCAAATATTTTCGATTTGTGTACGATCATGTATAATGTATCGCGTCGTGGAAGTTCGAAAGTGTTTGTTGTTCCTTCAATGTCGGTTTCCAATTGGTGAGCCAATTTTATGGTGGTGTCCTGCTGTTTTTTTGTAAAGCTTGGACGTTTGAGGATAACCAACCGTGGCGAGTGAGTGTGCCTCTTTAAAGACGTGAGTTGCACGCTTCTCCCGCGAGTACACGTTGAAAGAGATCGTTGCGTAAGCATTGGGGGTGAACACGGAGTGAAATCGGAAAGGCTCGTTCGAGGCCGCTTCGAGCTCCAGAACCAGGGATTGTTCGAGGAAAACCTAGTGAAAATGTAATTAGAGTGGATAAACTACGAATCGAGTTTGATTACACATAGTGGATCTCATGGTTCCGTTGTTCTTTTGTTTCGGATGCATTGTCATGGATCAGAACGAAGATCTTGTATTTCTTCTTTCGATGGAATGTTGTTTTGTCTAGTTCGGATGCAATTTATAATAGTTTTTTATTCGTATTTTGATCGATTTATTCCATATAAGCCATAAATTATTTGGCTCCCATATTTTTCATTCATCGTCGTTAGACGATCACGAGAAATTTATCTAATTAAAAGTCGGAGAAAGCATGTTCTAAATACTATCAAACTGCAAAATACAAATTGATAACTCGCATAGTTTCAGTAAAGCGATTTGTATATAGTAATACAGATATATTGCGTCGTTGAAGGTTGAACTATGCATATGATAACACATATGGCTCACATGATGTTTGAATACTTTTTCATACACATGTGAAAATTGGAATATTTTAAAAATTTAATTCACAATAAAATCATTCCGTTTTCATATTGTGAAAATGGAAATTAGTGTATCATTGTCATTTAGTAGGAATTGAAGTAAGGGAAGTTGATGTTTCATCTCATAGAATACAATTCCAAATTGTCTATACTTTTTCGTCGAACATATTCGCTGCTATTCAAATTCTACTCGAATTCTTTGTATTCTCGTTCCATCAGAAATGTTTTTATCTTAGATAACAATGTCTTTTGCAACACACTGTTCAGTGCTTTGCTTACTTCCCTATGTTATTTCATGATCATACACAAAAACCAAAATGCAGTAGGTGTGTCGTTATAATAATGCAATAATTGAATCAGCGCTCCATATGAGTCAGTAGTAGTAAATATGTAGAAAAATTCCACTGTCTGCAGATTTAAGTAAGTACTTAATGAAAATCATATAAAATATTAGGGGGATCTGTCAAGAACGATTATTTATCTACGAAACCATTCAGCGTTAGAGGGCAATAAAAGCAAGGGGGATTTCCCATCCTCGTACACGCCTCGCCCTTTCACATTAAACGGTTCGTAAATATTGACTTACAGTCGAGTAGGCGTGAAGATCGGTTCGTCATTTGTGCTCCACGAGTGGCTTCGTTGACAGCTGTAATTTGTATCGTCTGCAGTTTACATTGTTCGCGAGTAAACCGTTTCTCGGTGCCAGCATAACCGTACAGCCTTAAATCAATGTATGCCACGTAACGTTATTGATAAAAGGGGTACGTACGTATGTATCACGTTGCACGACAGTTATATATGCATGAGCTCGTGTTTTCCTCTTTTTCGTACATATATCTCCGATCCGTGAAACACAGAAGGGATAGTTTAAGAGTTTGTGTATTAGGAAATATAATATCTTCGATCACACGTGCACTTTGATACTATTACGCTACATGACATGTTTGCTGAGATGAGATAAGGCCGTTTGTCAATTTGACACAATCTTCTGATTATGAATTTTAGAACGCCCGTGGATGGATTTCACAAATCCATAGGGATCTGAATCTATTTAAAAATCCTCTCTAAATTATATTACGTTAAACAAAAAGAAAATTCTATTTATCCCTTCTACTATAACCTTTTTATTCACAAATTCGCTTTATCACAACTCCTATACCCCAGAAACAAATGGTTTCAAAATACCCACTTAGTAGAACCCTTCTCCGCCGACTTGCGAAACAATCGGCAACGGAGCGGAGCCTCAGATGAACCTAGCACAATGCGCGCGGCTAAGTATCGTAATCATCCATCACCGGATTCAAGCCAAACTCGTTGGCTTTCAACGCTAATTGTGTTATCGTTGATCTCATCCCTCGACGACCATTTATTAGTACGCGACCGTGTCTCAGAACTCAAGCAGAATCCTGCTTCTCATTTAAGAACGTTTCGTGGTCGTGTTTACGACGCGAAATTTGGCATAGGAGCTAAACGACAACGATTCAGCGTGGACTACGCTGCGACAGGTGTTGTAACTGTCCCAGATTCCGGTTCGTTTACCAATAGACAGTCTCGCTTAAATATATCAGCAGCTGCGCGGTCGATTTCACAACGGTAGGGTCTGCGGAATCCTTGCGAATCGATATCGCGATCGGTCAAATCGATAGCCGAATCGAGCCAAGCCAGCACAGCCAGCCCCCGTTGCGAAACGAAAAGGAAAGTCGATCTACGTTTGCATCTTTCGGCAGCAGAATGCAATCTACCGACATGGATCTGCGGCCGAGGACCGCCAATTAAGTTTGCAAAACGCCTCGCGTGTATTCACCCGTTTTCTTTGATTGCGTTTGTGAAAGGACCAGGAAGTTTATCCGCAGGATTTTTTTGTGAAAGGACTCTGTAGAGGTCCAAGAGTTGAATCTACCGTTCGTGTTAATTATTCATCTTTTGGGATTTGTGGCTGGATGCTTTTACGGTGCATATCGCGTATTATCTCCGTTGCTAGTTTCCGGAGCTACGCGCTTAACGAAGCGCGTAATTCGAAACTGAAACAATGAGCGATGAGAATTGTTGATACTTGACGCTTGGGTTAGGGTTGTTCTTACGAGTATTGAGATGAAGGTCCACAAATGTCAGCAGCGTTCTTTTCGAATAAGACATTGATAGTTTGCGAAAAGTTGAATGTCTTTGGCTGAATCTTTTGTAGTCCTGATGCTGGTTTTTTTTAGGATAGTGGATATATCGTGAATATATCGTTTGAGTGAGTTGTTTTGGGTTTTACAAGTGGCGGAATCGAGCTCTTCAGGGACGATGCGTAAGTAAAGCGAATCTGTAATTCTTTCTCTGTTCAAGAAATTTTATGCAGATTTAAGAAAGTAATAATTGATCGACGTAAAACCAAGAGTGTATAAAGGACGATTTGTTATTTCTCACCGATTCTTAAGAAATACCATCAATGGAATCTTATTAACAAATAATTCAATACATCGCCGTTCTCTGGTTTACGCTCTAACAATTAAAATAATCTTAGTTGAATTATGTAGAAAGTGGGGAAATGCGTTAAAATGTCTTGAATGTTCAAGAAAAATGTAATGAACAAACGTTTTCTTCACCTTAATAGTAACGTGTACGTGGTGTAGAATTTCTAGTAATATCAGTAATTTTTTCAATTATAAATGCTGGATATTTCTTTCTGTCCTTTTCTGTAGATGTTTGATCCGTAGGGACGAAGAAATGGCGCAAGGTTGTTCCTTGAAAATGCAGAATTCTTCTCGAGGCATTAGTAACCGTGGCAACCACTTAATTTCCGTAATTTTCTGTTTATTACTCGCTGAGTTATTGCGTTATCAAGGCAGGAATACGGCACGCTATTTTTGACACGTCCACGTGCAGCATTTAAATGCTTGCCTTGTTTTAGGAGCTCGGTCGTTTCAAGTACTCTGATCATGATGCGAGTTGTAAAAGATAGTATGAAATTTGATTAAATTGAAGTAGATATATATATACGTTTAAATGTGGTGTGCGTATAATTTATGTAACATGTAATGGTCAAGATAACGATAACGATGATGGCAATTTTGTAAGAGACAGATTAATTAAGTTAAAAATTATGGATCCTCAGAAGAGATTAAATTTATCAAAAAATATGTGCTTGAGTACCTTTTTATAAATTTATAGATACCTATTACTTGGACATATAGCAATAAAAATTCGTCAATTATTAATATACCTAATTATCTTTCTCCGTCGAATTAATTATCGATAAATGTCAATTAACATCCAATATCACTGACAAAGCGAGCGATTTAGTATCTAAAATTCCCATATAATCATAAATATCGTCATATTAATATCATAAGATTCATATAAATATGTATAAAATGTATTGAATAAGAATTTTTACCTCTTAATACTCCACAACGAAAAAAATCCAAAATTGAAAAAATAAACTTCCATCAAAATCAATTAGAGGTTTCAAACATCTCGTAAATCATAGCGGACGCACAATGCCGCGAAATTAATTAATAACCACTGGCAATTAATTACCTGCACCGAATAAAACAGAAGAAAGTTGGCGGCGGTTGGTGGGTCTCGAACAAAAGAGAGGCGTCGCGACGTCGTCGTTAATCGTCTTCGGGATAATTACGCGATTCAACCATTGGATTTTTGCGCGGAAACGCCGCGCTGCCCGAAAGCTCGTTGTTGCCGCATCGTGATTTCAATTCGCCGCCGAGCCTCTTTGCTCTTCTATATTTTTTTTATTTTTCTCTCTTTCTCTCTCTCTCTCTCTTTCTCTCTCTCTCTGTCTATCGCCACGAGCTCGAGCTTTTGTACGGTTCTCGCTGCCTGATTTTTGCATACCAAAAGCCACGGAATGTCGCTGCGCGAACGTTTGAACCCGCCTCGACCAATTACGTTCCGTGAATTACATCGCGACGCATCGCTTACAGAAATGTCGTTTTTGATTTTCGCGACGATGTCTCGTGATTCTGAAACGAATCCACCAGTCATGTTACACAGGTTAGCGTTTTAGAGTTTTAGAGGCTTCAGATTCTGTGTGTAATCGCAGACGAATTGTTTGATAAGAGGATTTTGTGATAAATGAGAAACCTAGTTTTCTTCTCTTAAATGTTCCAGAGCGCATTTAGCTGTGGCTTTTTCTGAAAATCAGTGCCTTCGGCATGTTATTTTTAGATAATTGGTGATTGTGAAGAAATCGACGACGAAATGACATTTAAGCGTAGCAAGGCCAAACGTGTTTAATTTCAAAGCTAATTGCGTAGATAGGTGACAAGTGATATCAAAATGACTTTGAAATCGGTTCTTTCATTATCAGCATAATTACTGACAAAGCGTTTCGTGTTTCCTTAATGTTACAACTCACTTTCAGTTACTTTCCTCATCTTTACTTAAAGACGCAACAAAATTCTATGCCATTCTCCCGATTTCATTGCATTCGAGATGATTTATTACACAAGTTGTGCATGAAATTTTAACTGGACCATATACGAAAATATACATATATATCAAAATATTATCCGGAAGTAGAAATAAATTACGGAAATTCATAAATTATGCAAAAACTATAAACGTAACGCAAAAAACAAATTTAGCATAAAACTTGCTACTTCTATATTTAATTCACGTACATGTATCCTGACGAAGATACTCGAATTTTTATGATTCAATGTCACTTTTGTTTCAACAAGTAAACAAACATTTAAAATAGCACAAAATTAAAATAAAAGGATTACAAATATTAATGTACCTATTAAAAGAATAGTATACAATTATTAACCTACACTTACTAACGTAAAAGATATTATCAAATGAATACACTAAGAAAAGTGACAAAATTCTTAATGTATTAAGAAATTTAACAATAAGATAGGAACGTAAATCTCAGGTATATGAACGTCAATTCTTTCACATAATATTTTCCTATCGAATTGAAAAAATTGTTTAATGATATAAAGAAGATACAATTGGATAGTAAATGATCGAAAGAAGGAAAGAACTTCAGACTTTAGATCTATGATTTCTTTACTGAGGTTCTTGATAAGCTAACAGTAGTCGTCATTTGTACAGCAACTGTTTCTCCTTCGAGCAAGGATGACACGCGTCGAAAAGCAACAAACACCTTTAGCGCTTGTTGCGTCTTCAACCATGCGCAGGTTACGTAATATTACAGATATTACTGATACATTATCACAGCGTCATTATTGCGTTGCTCGTAAACTTGGTCGTCAGTAAATTGATCATACCATCTGCGTCATCTAACGCGTTACTCTTCTGTCGTGATAATTATGAACCGTGTGATAATCAACAAGAAAGTTGCTGCATAAAAACTGCTTTGTGTTAGCAATTACCTGACATTTTATAATACTTGTTATCTCTTGAAATGCGTCATTGCCAGGTAATTAACGGTTCGAGCTTTGATTCGAGGTCATACTTTGATAAATCTATCTGCAATATACGATCTGTGATATTAAGGGGATTTTGATATATCTAAACTCCATCTTTCACATTTTTAATTTAACAAGATTTTTTCATTTGTACATTTTCAATTTGTGTTTGCAGTACAGCACGGGAATATTTAAAAGTTTGCTAAAATCAACGTTGTATTCGTTCGTATTCCTAATTCATTTAAGTATGAATTTTTTATTAAATTTGTGTTTGGAATAATACTAATATTTGGTAGAATCGACAATTAATTTATTAAAATTTATAGGTTTGATAATTGAGAAGTTGTGCATATTGAAGCTTTTATTAGCTTTAACGTTGTAGGACAGAACAGTTTAGAAAATACTATATGACAGACTGTGAGGTTCTTTTCAAGGTATTATAAAGATTGATAAAATCCATGTGTAAAAGTAGATGACATAAAAATGATGTAAGCAGGAAATCAATCAGTATCGTTTCCTTATCAGTTATCGAAATATACAGCGAAAGAAGTTATCAGATACAAGTAAATCGTTGAACAATATTTCGATTATGTGCTGATGAAATTGTAATTGTAATTGGTTGCAATGAAAAATAACATAGGGAGGAAAATAAAAGCTTCTTTTAACCACACTATAATCAATAGCATAACTGAATCACAGTTCTGTGTTTCAAAAAATCTCATACCACAAAGCAGAAACTTTCTCAATATTCTTAAGCGATATTATTATTATTATAAGAACAAACATTTATACTCTAAAAAAATATTGCAAAATCCAATCTGACATTGCATAAAGTCCCCCTTAATAATTTCTAAATAAATTTAAATAGCTCTTCAAATATCTAAATACTAAATCTGTCGCCTAAATTCTAAATAAATAACTAAATATTTTAAATACGAATTAGATTTCACTTATTGTTAGAAAATAACATCGTTCATACACAGAAGAAGTCACTCGCATGCTTCTCGTTACTAAACTACTCTAACAATAAATGCCGACATGTACTATAGAATCTATTTTTGTTAGTATATTTTATTTCCAAAATTCAAATAATCATCTGTATTTATATTTATAAAGAACATAACACGAAAAAGAGAAAGCGAAAAGACACATCTTTGCAGATCACGCGTTTCTCTTCTCACGGTCGCGGGCAGATCCAATTTCGCAATCCTGTTATTTCGGATATTATTATCGTTGAGGAAACAGTCGTAAAAGTCGTGCAACGAAGGTGCTGCGATTAACACGTTCCACCTAAAATTTGCACGCGTTCCGCGAACGTTTTTCCCTTAGAACTGAGATAATAATAGCCATTAGCGGCGTTAATTATCGGGCTTATCGCGAAATTTATCTCTTCAAGGTTGCCCACATTGGTGTGCATTACCGGAATAGGTATTATCATAAGTGACCTGCACTACACTTTACCCCACGTCTCGCTCGTTTGTGAATCAGGGTAGCAACTAATGCCTCGTTCTTTTTCCAGTCAACGTCCTAATTTACGCATGCCTGTCTTCAAACACGTTTGACACCCACTTCACTCGATTCATAAAGTTTATTTTGACGAGTGGAGAAAAATGATGTTGCAAATAATTTCCCAAATTGGTTAGTACCAAGGTGATGCATAAGCTCGTACGATTTTTACATATATTCCTTTGTATTATTTTGTCGAACGACTAAAGTTATTTGATTTATACGTGGAAAAATATACTATTTTCTTCGTCGCTCCTGCTTTGAAGTTCTACCTCCAGTAGTGAAACAGAAGTATACGTTTTTCTAATTTTTCCATATTTCTTTCTGAGCAAATAATGATGAAATGCAATGAATTAATCGAACGAGATATAGGACACCAAGAAACCAAGACCGACATAGCATTAACATATAAAACAAATAACTTTATTCGCTCTAAAATATAGTAGAAGGAAATATATCAAGAAAATGCACGAGCTTATGAACCATCCTAATATATTCACCATTTTATCAAACAAATTATGCAACACAATTGCATCAATTTCTATATATAAATTGAAAGTTTCGCAATTCTACCGCAGCTATGCAACAAGCAAAATCAATCCACCGACCAAAAAGCGATAACTACTCTTAAAAGTGAAAATCTCATCCTCTGGTGTATAATTTCGCAAGATAATAAATAATCCATTTCAATTTGTCTGGACTGTGTTCGTTAAATAAATAACGCTACCATTAATACGTCTCTGACATCTTTCGAAAAGTTGATCTCCGGTTTGCTCAATTACAGAGCGCGGTGCGCTGTATTTTTCACCATGAATTCGTAATGCTTCCCCGTTCGTCCGACAACGATAGCTCTCCGCGCGTTCAAGTACGCGGCAATGGATCGAAAACACCTCGTTTCCTATAATTGCACGGCAAACAGTGGTTAATTACCTCCTCGACTGGCTTTTAAAACATGGTTACATAATGCAAACGTGCCGGAGAGTTCGGTACCGTTATTCGTCCGGCCATCACTCGTGCAATCTCATATTTTCGATGAAAAAGCAGGAAAGAAAAATACGAGTATGTAAATAGCAAAGAGCGTATCCATCAGAGAAATCAGTCTGCTGCATTATTCCGAATAAATCTTCAATTACATTTCTTTCATTGTCGCTGTTAGGATCGTTTTTATTGTTCGAGGCTTTTCAACGAGGATAATTTCAACTCGTACAAATATTGTAATTAAATTTACCGAGAATATCTGCTAGCATTGATAATTACCACGTATAATCACGGATTGGAGTTGAGTGATTTATCACAGAGATATCAATGTTGAATTTATTTCACGTTTGATTTGGCGTGTTTGATTTTCGGCTGTTGGATTTTTCTGGGCTGCACGTGTTATTCGAACGCCCTGCTATTCTGGCACACTCGATTTCATGATAAAAAATTGATAATTATTTACTAAGGTAATTCATTTTGTCATTTCATTATACCCTTGACGCAAGTTTCTTTTAATTGGAATATGACGTCTGTTCATTGTTTGCAATATTCTCGCCGATCGCATAACTGCCTCATGTAACAACGAATTACTCGGTTAGTGTATTAAAACAGGTAATTCCTGAAGTTGACTGAAGACATGTTAATGAGTTGCTCAAACGCGTCTGGGAATAATTGGAAAGAATACTTCCAAGCAACTGGTTAAAGACCAATTAACAGTCGATAACAGAGAATATTATGTACACATAGCGCGTATTATAGGTTTATAAAAAACGAAGAACGCTAATTGTTCACCTGTTCAAGGCTCGAAAATTTCCTGTCTAGACTCTGTGGCGGTAAACTTTCCATGCACAAACAAAGAACTTTATCTGGTATCTGGCTGAATCTCTTGTTCCACTAAAAGCAATTTAAAGATACAAAAGTACATGAATACACTCACAAGTATTAGAATATTTACAGAAAAGCAATTAATCCGAGAAGATATTTAGAAGCTGTAGAAACTTTCAGGATTCTTATTTCGTTTGAAGGATCTCGTAAATTATAAACGATTAATATCTTACCTTGTATATATGTACGTTGTATAGCCGATGAATTTTTATATTATAATATTTCGCGTTCTTTGATCCCACATAACACGTTTAGAATTTTCCGAACTTCTTCTCTACTTTATTTAAAATCTTTTCGACGAGGTCTCAGCTTTAAATCAAAGAATTGAGCACGCCAATGTCTAACTCTCGATTGATTATTTTTCTATAATGGTAGCAAATGACTTCTACAAATCTTCATTGCGTGTTCTATATCAATCTTACTTAGGTTTTATCTCATTGATTGCGAACCCATTAAAGTCGATCTGTAACTGGTATGGCTGATCATATCGTCATATTGGTAATATGTTCAGAAATCCACAAATATGTGATTAAAAAATAAAGAAGTATTCTATGTTATACGTATTATATTATTTCAACACTATTAAATTATACGTACATCTATAGATTATTAGATATTGATACACACAACACTTTACGATCGATATTTATTAAATTACCATGAAAGTAAAAGTTATTGAAGTCTGATAGACTTCGCCCTTACGAGTTAATAATCGGTACAGAGATTGCCAAAAGTAAACCACCGACTAATAAAAGGAATACCTAATGTAGGGAAAATGGGGAGAAGAGAAGAGAGGAAGGAATCACGGACAACGTGGAAAGTGGAGCAATAGTGGAGAGTTTCCGGGACGAGCGCGGAGTGGTTCGCGCGATAATCGATCGCCGGTCTAATCGATTCGATACACCCACGCCCGTTCCAATCAGTGGTCGCACGACTTACACAAGACCGCAGCGATTGGTCGATGCACGCCGGTGCACTTCGTTTTCGTTTCGGCATCATCCATCGCGTTTTCCGGCAAGCCATAATTTTTGGCCACGATCACACTGATATCCGCGCGAATTTATAGCCTATACATATTTTGCATCGGTCGCGTGCACCATATGCTCCATGTTTCCCTTTCCGCTATTCGATTTTTTGGAAATTTCCGAAGCCTGTTCTTTATTAGCATAATGTGCACTTTCACGTCCTTTAACGATTAAACGTTTGCAATAAAACTTGAACTGTTGGATCACAAATTCTATGTTTTATGATTTATCGTTGTGTCCATCCGATTCAAAGGGATACGAAAATCGCATTTTTATTTATGGAATCACAAAGTAAATGACAATTTGGAAACACTTCGTTACACAATTATAATTATAAGTCAAAGGATAATTTATATAATTACACAACTGTAGAGTAAACGCTATACTTCTAAGCTGTTTTAGCTGTATGATGGTTTCGGTAACTATTGGGTTGGCAACTAAGTGGTTGCGGATTTTGTTATTACCACCTAATGGCAAAATCCGCAATCACTTAGTTGCCAACCCAATAGTTCTTCGTTATTCGTTGGAATTTTTCGCGAATCTCGAATTACATTTTAAATGGTTTACATATCGGTAATATTACACCGTTAACGTATCACACCTCTAAACTATTGTATTCTCTTATTTGAGCGTGATAATTTCCAACTCGAAAGTCGAGCAAAGAAAAGAATTGGCGTTCACAGGGATAACGGAACGAACAGTAGATATATGATAATAGGTCGATACAACGCGGTAATAGCGGTATTAATGAGCGATAGCAGGAAAAAGGTAACGGTACCGATAACACACGGTGACAGATGCAGCTGGTGTAATTTGAGGCTGGAATGACACACGATTATTAATTACACACGTGTCATAGGATCGTGAATTTTCATGTCGATTCGACACTTTAACGGGACTCGTATTTGACTGGATTGGATTGGGAATATTGCAAGTAACTTGGAAACCGGATAAGACAACTGACACGATGATCGACAAGATGACTTCTATTAGAAGAATGAATTGTGCGTTCATGAAGAATTGTGGTCATAATGTACGTTATACATTTTTAAGAATTTATATTATTTACTAAGAAGTATATAAAATAGCTGGATCACTATAGATTTTAGAATCTCTACTCTCAGTGTAAAATTTAATTTCATATGTCTTTGTAGAAATATTTAATGAGCTTCATTCATTCATCTATAATGAATAATGTGCTATATTTTTAATACACGTACGTACTTGTTTGCCTTGTACATGTTTCATCTACAAACATTATATTACAGCGGGTGGAAGATACGTTAATTGAACACCTTTACTAAATGGAGAAAAAAAGCTTTCGTTGATACTCATTACGATACAGCGATAATCATTAATTGTGATGAAACGTTTGTTTCTTTGATATTTTTATTTGTGAATCAGTGTATCTATTATCGTTTATCTATTATCGTTATTATCGAAGAATAAATTAGACTTAATTTAGCAGCTTATAATAAAGCAACTTATGGAAAAAGTAGATAACGATGATAATCGAGAAGGCGGATTAATTTAAAAGATAAATATCTTGCGAGAGAAATAATATTTTGAAGAAAAATCGTATTTCTGTCATACTTTATTTTCTACAACATTTTTAGATTTAAACAAAAGTGCAACAATTACATTAAAGAATTAACTAAAACTACGTTCAACGAATACCATTCCCAAAACTTACAGCTACCTATAGTCACCTAACTCTCAACAAATTAATAAAACAAAAGATAAGAAAACGTTAATCTGATGTTAATAATACAACAGTCTACTCTAAATTGTATTAATCTTCAATATTTTTCAAATAACCATAAGATCCATTAAGATCAGTATCAAATCTACGATCAAACTCGCTTTAATCGTCAACAAACAATTAAGCAGCTAAATTACTCGTCTCTTATATCAGAAACATTGACAATCGATCGTTCAAACGAATCTAATACACAAAGAGTTGCTTTCAACCGCATCATCGATCTTCACGCAGCGTCGCCGTTATTGAAGCCATACTTCTTCGCTGCGCCTCATGCTAATGAGGTTAGTATATCATAACGTCTAGAGAACGAGTGCAGGTCGCAGATAAGTCCTTTATTTATACAAGGAATTAGTATGGCCTCCGTGTGCGCGCGAGTGTACACGACCGCAACACGCGGGTAATGCGCTATTATTCAATGGAGTTGCACGTATATGTGTGCTTGCTGGCAATAAATTGCATCCAGGTAATGCGTATACCCTGCCGTCGGAAGTAAATCTTCGAAGAGGTTACGCCCCCTTTCCAGCCGCATCGAGAACGTTTTCTCGAAACTCGACCGGTTCTACCGAGAAATCGAGAGTCACTCCAAACGTTTCGCTCTGTTTTATAGGTTTTTTAAGGGCTGCGTCTGCCAACATTCGCTGTTCGATAATTTAAGGTTTGCGGTAGGCGAGGAATCGTGAGTTTTGTAAAAATTGGTTTTGGATGGATTTGCTTTACCTAAGTCTTGAGTCGCGAGCGATTTTCATATTTTTTTGTACGAGCTCGCGAACAAAATACATATCTTGTATAGGTTTATCATTAGGAGATTTTCAATGCAGCAAGGAAAAAGAATGAAAATAAAGGAAGAAGAGGGAAATATTCTTTTTTGTATTAACTTGCAACATACAAATGGCGTGGCCTGATGAAATTAGCAGAGTATGTCTAATAGAAGGCGATTTCAACATCGTTCGTGACTGGATGGTTAATTTGCAAAATTAAATCATTTATCTCAGCGTGCAATATTTCAAATACAATCGTTGGCATTCGTCGTATTACGATCATAACCTTAAGCATATATAGAGAGTTGCCGAGGAAATATAACGCACGAAATAAATTGGCTTCATTCGATCAATTCTTCGGTATAATCGTAATAGACTTTCATCTGAAAAAGCTAACTCGATTGCTCTATGCAATAATTCCTATGTAATATTGTTTCATTAAAAATTGATTGACTCGCGAGTCGTCACGTTATTATTGGATTTTTGGATTTCATGTTTTATTAAATGAAAAACGAGCTTCCTTAATTACCTCATTAGTGGAATTATAATTAAACGATTTCAACTAGTTCGTTTCGAAGGAGCACCGTTTCGTCGAAAACCATTTATTTTTAGTAATTACACACTTGTCGCCACTGCGCGAGACAGAACACGGTGACAGAACAGCGTTCATTAGAAATACAGTAAGATCGATAATGGAACCTGCGAACCTTGACCCAGCCATAGTTACGTCAATGACAATGTTTCAATAGCACAATGGAATCCGGAAGACGTGGCTGAGAAATTCATTCGATTTCCAGGCAACGATGATTTTCATCTTTCATTTCGTCTCGATGAGGAAATCGATGGTAGTCGACGATAAGGCAGTGTGGTTTGTAGGCAGAAAGCGTCCTTTTCGAGCATTCGAGTGAAAGTCGGTCAAGGGATTGGTGAAAATTGGAACGAGGCGTTGACTTCAAAAAAACAAAAAGCGAAGTTGAAGAATATATAGCGACTTGCGAATATATTTCAAGAGTTTCATGAATATACGCTGCTCAAAAAACTTACAATTAGAGTATCGTTTCTCGTATTTTTTATTTTTATGCATAACGTGTGTCTGCGGATTCTTTTCTTTTTTCAATCTTCATACAAATCTTTTTGGTTTCTTCCATTTTTTTTTTCTTTGCTGGTATTTCACAGCTTTTTTTACGAACAAGTAGCTGTTTCAATGCTCTCGCTTATGTGAGTGATAATTATCTTTATTCACGCAGAGCGCCTTGTTTTCTTCCAATTTTTTCTACACTATTTCACGCCTGTTTCCTACGTAAATTTCGAAAAATTATTAAGATTCAGCACACAGGTTTTATCACTGTAAGAATTATTATACTACGTAAAGAATAAGAATGAAATGAAAAAAAGTTCCACGCATTGCCGTAATCTTCGTTAAGTCTGGCCCCTTGTTTTGTTCCTAGTTTTTGCCATAGCACTTCGTACATCTGTTATTTATTGTATAAACAATTGGTTAAAAAGTTGACGTGTTTTTGCTGTGTTTAGTCTTCCTTGAGTACGCTCGAATGAAAGTGTGCCCATGCGAGTTTCATTTCAAACGAGCGAACTTGATACGCGTTGTCCGGCCGCAACCGGTATAATCCACTTTGAGTGTATTCTTTGCTCTGCAAGCTTCTTATTGCGTAAACCACAAACATTTTTCTGCAAATGGAGATTGTTAATGATTCCATTATTACTCATGGTTACAAATATTAACTATTTTTATTTATTTTTGTCTATCTCGAATTGATTATTACTTAGCTCGAATTTTAATCGAAGGTATTAGAGTTTTCCAAAGAGAATAATTTCCAGATAAACTGCTATCAATATTTTATGCATGATGAATACCTAATTGGAATATGATACGTCTTTAAGCGATACGGTCATGCATCATTAATGTTCTAATGAAAGTACAATTGATATTCCCATCTGTCACATTCTGTATGCTAATGAGCTTATACGGTGTCTTCGTATATCATTAATTCACGTTGATATTGCTTTGTGTCTCATTTCTACCTCTCAAATTACAATTTCCAGAGGGGTCAAAAGCAATACGTATGAAAAATTTAAATATCGTAGTTGCACGACAGTATCGATCGATCCAAGCGGAAACCTAGCATCTTCGTTATATACGAAATATACAAATATCGTTGTTAGAATATTCCACACGTATTAATATAACGCACATATTGTTATTCAAACTTCGTGCAACGCAAAAAACTATACAACTTCACGGACCAAATAGAATTAATCGAAGCCCTACGAGGATTAGAAAGAGATTCTAGCAAAAATGCTGTTACTTGCAAAAATATCCAACGTTAGAACTGCTAATAACTGAAGTATAAAACTTGCGTTCAGCAAATGGAAATAAAAGTTGCATGAAGAAGACGTGCGGTATAAGAAGAAAAAGTATCTTCCGTCTATATATTTTACAAAAAGAGTTACTCAAGTATCCAAAAATGTGGCAAATTTATAAAAATTTCCATGGAAAATTACTAATTGACCAATTTTAGTCATTGGTCATTGTACTACTCTGGCGCTTCTAATATCAACCTTTTCTGAATCTTCCCATATTTTTGTTTCAAGGCTCATATTTAAACAAACAGAAGGAATTTTTATTTTGATATTTCGCAAATAATCTCAACCATAGCAAAAATTGGAAAACAATACGTAATTTTATGCTGCATAAAATTTAAAAGACTTTGGAGGAATAAATGAAGAAGAACGGGTCGAGAAAGATCCAAAGAACCAATATAGTAGAGTTTAGAAGAGAATAATAATAGAAAAGAATGATAATTGTTCTGTAGAAGAGAATAATAATTGCTCGAGAAAATAAAATGAATGAAATTATTTTACGTTGGATACAAGCACGCAGAAGAGAAGAAAAGGCTCAAAAAAGGCTCAGAAAAAGTAAATAATCCACGTGTTTAACGGAGAAATCGAGGGAAAATAGGGACAGAAGGGGAAACCTAGAGAGTATCCTAATCTACCGCACGCGGAATTAATGTTAGGTCTATTCTAATAGTAATCCTCCACGTCTTCCTCCGCATCGCATATGTTGCCTTGATGCGCACACGGAACTTTCCTCGTGCAAATAAGGAGCTGGAGCGTAAGTTGCCACCCATTACGCGATACACACTGGCGCATGAAACTATATTGTTACGACCTTTCCTGATGAACCTTTTTGTTCTGGAAAGGAAGTTGGTATTTGGGGCGGTAGTACCACGATAAAATTGATTAGGACGCGGAGAAAATATGACTGATTAATTGTGACAGTTCTATCCCTACATTTTATAGTCTTCTGATTAGGTGTGGGTTTTAAACGAATTGAGAAAATAAAATGGTAAATATAGATTTTAGAAATAAATATTGTCAATAAATACAAGAAATGCATTCCTGTTACATGAAAACTGTGGACTTTTGATATTTACCATGTTTGGAATTAGTTAAATTTACTTATTTCTCTATACACCATACTCTTAACATTATAATATTGTAATAATATTATTCGTGCAATAAAATTGATCACCTATTCTATTGGCTAATATTACTAGATCGTAAATAATTGTGCAGGAAGACTCAGAAAGCAAAAATTATTAGCAAACAATTCCATAAAAGAAACATGAAAACAATGAGAGTATTGCATAACTAGCAATAATCTTTGTTATCTTATCTATTCGATAAGAAAACAAAAACTGTGTCGCTTATATTTCACAGACTTAATATAGTTTATAGATTAAGGATAATTTCATATATCTTTATATTATTCCTCAATAAAACCTGCAACCCCTTTATTTCCAATTCATTATAATTGCTATCCACGCAATTAACGCCCACATCAATCGTTTCCGTTACGCGCTTCCTCGATTCACACAGATCCCGCTCATCGTCCTTCGTCTGACCAGACACTTACTCATTCTACTAACAAACGATCTGAAGCCAACCCACGCAGTTCTATTCTCAATTTCAATCTTCAAACAACTTCACCGTACTTTTTCCATTTATGTACAATTCCTGCAAAAAGAACTTACAAGCACATTTTAATTGCCAACTTCATTCATTTATCGTAAATAAAATAAACTATTGCCTCTTCTTCGCTAAAATAAATTACTCTCTCTTTCTCCGTCAAAGAACAGTAAAAGATTTTCATGCTTCTGCCACTTAAAATAAATGCATCTCCGATAAAAAAAAAGAAAAGAAAAGAAAAGAAAGAAAACTACAGTTCGAAGAATAGGTAATTGTATTTTAGCTGTAACGAATGTGCTAACGAGAATTCCCTTTCATGGGAATTAAAAGCGTGCCAGGAACTCTGGATGAGAATTAACCAAATTGCAGCGTTGGTGATGGGAGACTTCAACAAACTCTGCGACGAAATTAAGACGTTGAGGGAACCCGTTGAATTACTCCACGTAGACGTCCTAGACGTAGGTCGTCGAATATTTCGCTTTTATATGTACGTGTGTTTACATGTGTAAGGCTTTGTGTGAAGAAATGATGTTTCGGATGGCGCCACCGGCAGCGCGGCACCTACGGGCGGGTCCACACTAGGTCACGGGTCGATTTTCACCACGTAACGTTCCAATTCGCGCTTGATATTGATCTGAGCTTTTCCGCCCACGTTACAAACCGCCTTCCGGGCTGGCGTGGCTCCGCGTGCTCGTGCGAGAGGGTTGAAAGCGTTCTCGCCGGCCGCGCGGCCCCAAAGGCTTCCGGAGAATTCGAGAGTGGTCAGAAATCGAGATCCGCCAGCTTTTAGGGCGTCGCGGCTCTCTTTGATGCATCCTTAGCCGCGTGTAATGGAGCGAAACTCGGGATACGAGAGAAATTCAGAGTATCTTCATTTCTTTCTGCCGTTTCTTTTTCTTCTCAGCTTTTTTCATTCTTCCTTTCTTTTTTCCATTGTTCAGGGAAGAAGTTTCGAGAGCTTTTGTTTCGAGAGAGGTTAGTGTTCAACAATAAAATTATTTTTTTATCGATTACAGATAATTTGACGAATGATACGGAAGACATAGAATAAAGTGAAAAATATACACTTCCGTCGATAAGTCATTTGCCTAGTTTGTGCAAAATTTGTTAGAATTAAACATTTGTATAAAAAATTCTTTTCACGTTGCTTCGTCCATTATTTTGAGATTTGTGCCGGTGATTATGAAAGTGGCCTAAGTCACAGATTTTTCGTCTCGAGATATTTAAAAGTATTGCGTTTGATGTATGAACTGAATTCTGTTGAACGATGCAACAACCAATTCGCTCCACCAGTTGAATTTTTACAAAAGAGCTTTGCAAAGATGATTTCACATTATTACAATGCAAATAGACGCGAAGCAAAATGAGCGATAAATTCATTTTCTTTTTCGTTATTGATTTAGGCCACTTTCATAATCACCTGCACATTTGACGTAAGTGCTGACTTTATTTCACAATACAGGTTATTTGATGGTATAAAAACTTGCATATTTTAATTCGACCAAGTATTCGGTAAATAATCCAAAAGATCATGCGTTCACTCTAACAATCATTTTGCTCAATACAAGCAAGCGTACGATTTATGAACAGGACTGTACGTGATATGATTAGCGAAGGTAATTTAATTATTTGATTTCGATCTTATATTTACTTTATCGTTTTATCTTCCATTATGTTATATTTACTTTATCTTTTTATCTTCTATTATGTTATATTTACTTTATCGCTTCTTGATTCTCTTTGCGAATTTTAATTCTTTTTTCCATTATTTTCCTTTATCGTTGGGAGAAGAATTTTGGAAGTTTCTATCGTAAAAATAGCCTCAGTATTTAAATTTCAATAATATGTTGTTTGATGACATAAAATATAATTTTATGAATGATATGAAGAAAACATCGATAAAAATGGATCTCATTTTCACGATCTCTGTTGTATGAAATAGAATGACACAGTGTTATTATGTCGCGAAGATTCTCGAATGACTTGCGACACTGGTTTCTGGAAAAAGACTTCGAGCGTGTAGTTCTATTTTAAAGTACCCGTAACCTTAGATTATAGAAGACTTGCTTGATTTTATGGGATCGCGTATTACGTCTATACGAAACAAAAGAAAGTGGAAATGCCATGAAATATCATCCACGAACAACTTGTATGATACATCTGTATGTCCCATATTTTTATTTTTTATTCTTCTTCGCTTTTGGTGTATTTATATATTCCATACATATAAATACGAAAAAAAGATTGAGATTTTTTAATTATCTTATCATAATATAACCCAATTTATCTCGAAATTTAATTCCAATACCGAAATATAGTTTGTATTGAAATTCACATATGTGAAAACGTTAATTTTCGAGAAATACGAAGAAATAAAGAAGTTAAGATGATAAAGTACATAAACTACATAAACTACATTAACGCTACAAGTCCACAACATTCAAGGAACAAATGCCATAAGTATCGGAACGAATATAAATGTGTTTTTTCTTCCCATTCAAAATCTCCATTCCTTGCATTTGCATGACTTACCGCTTCCATTGTGCGATGCTTAAGACGTTAAAACCGCTCATTAAGGCCCATTTTTCTATCCACCAGCCTAATTCAAACCTTAACAAAAAATGATCGACGTTATCGTGGGAATCACGCGTTCTGGATGCAAAACAGGGAAGTTCAAGTTGGAAATTTCAGTGGGGGTCCGCGCTAGATAAATCCTCGAGATACGGGGCCCACACTCCCATCGGGTGGTCGATCAATCGGCCGTGCGAAGTAGAAGTTCGCCATGGTGGTTGAAGTTACCCTCTTGCGGAGTCAGTCACGCCCCGAGTTCGACGACCTCGCGTGGCCGCGCGGTGCCAAATCACCAAGGATGGGAAGCAGCACGAAATACTTCTCTGTGTTCCGTCACATCGGTCGACGCGCCGTCGTTAATTCGAGTCGATCGATCGTCCAGGGTCGCCTGTTAAAATAGCACCCCTCCCCCTTTTCCACGACGTCACTGACGTGTCCTTGAGAGAATTCAACCCCCTTGCTCCGATAGGCTAAATACGAGCATCCTTTGTAGCTTGTGTGGAAAAAGGATCGTACCTTGGTATGGGGTTCGCTGATGGTTTGCGAGGGTTTATTAAGCGTGTATTGGTGTGTTGGTGTGGGGTGTTTGAGGATTGAGCGATTGACTTTGTTTAGATTTGAAATTTGGGAAATGGTGGACGTAGGGGATGGATCGAGAGTTCTGTACTAGTTGGTCTGGAGTGGCTGTTAATAGAACTTTTGTAATTTGACATTTAAATGGAAAATGTGGTTAGCAAGTTTAGGAAGAAAAGCAAATGTTTGTTTCGTAATCTGATTAAAAGTGGTAGAGGTTTGATCAAGAATATATTAAAGTATACAATGTATCAAAACCAATTTAACTAACTGAAACTCGTATTATTGTCAATATAGAATTATTATAACTCGAGAGGAAAGATAAACGAAATAAAAGAAATCGATTAAATTAAGGTGCGAACTGACAATTTCATGATGATCCTTGTCAATCAGAAAGGGTTGTGGATAATACAATTTTTATAGTTTGGTAAGAAGCATACACAAGATAAACATTGAATTAAGATGAACTAAAAGTTTCATTAGATTGTTGTCAATTAACAAAGTTTGTGTGGTTTCAAAAGACAGATGAACAGAACAGATAAGAAGTTAAGTGAGCTAAGAGACGAACAAAATAAAAGATAAATTAAGACATAATAATTGAGAGCGTCCCTTTTTTCAAATTTCCTGATATTCTAATATTTGTTTGCGTCAACGTCCGAGACACAAATTGGTTTCACTCGATGTACAAACACAGTCTCATCTCCATTGTCGAGATTAAAGACTTTTATACCCCAGTAGCTCGATGCTTGATACAATTATTCATGGAGAGGGAAACTTTAACTCTTCCCTGTGCACGCCTTTTAATAGAGATTGACGTATCGTAAATCCACAGTAACGCGGAGCTTTAAACAGATTCCACGAGTTAGGGGTCATTTAATCGAGTCAAGGGTGTGTACAGCATCCCTTCGTTACACATCATGCAAGTTTGCGTACATTGTATGCAAAATACAGCCGTAACTTTGAAAAACCTTCTTCGTAGCAATTTTCAAGAATATTATTCGAAAAAAACTTTACGATTGACTCGTAACTTTACATTTAAATTTACGCCTTGGATAAGACTGTTATTAAAAATGACAAAGATTAAACTGTCAGGCTGAATCTTGATTAAAATTGAACAATCAGACTCGTATTAATTAAATGATTAGATAATTTTATTTAATATATATATATATATGTGTGTGTGTATGTGTGTGCGTGTGTGTGTGTATAATAATTGGATTATGATAGAATTTATAAAAGCGATTAAAGATAGATTACAAAAATTAAAATTCTTATCAGAAGATTAAAATTCGTTTCCAATGCTTCTGCTCGTATATCTCCAACTTCCTATTCGTACGTCACGTGTCTGGCTTCAAATATTACAGGAAAAAAATTTGAAGTAGACACAGACGATCGATGTAAGCTTGGACGGTAAAAAGAAAAGACTCTCTAAATGCGTAGTTGCTACGATGAGAATATAAGCGTATGTGGAACGCCTATAACTGTTAAATCGTTATCTCTATTATAGCAGTATCTTTCGTAAAGCGGATAACACGGCACCCCTTAACAGGTTAGCAACCCTCTTTTTTTCGGTGGATTTTTTGTGAAGCGTGCATGCAAAAATCGAGCCACGTTATCCGACCGTTTTCTTGTTTTCCTTGTTCCGTCTCGTGGAAAAAAGTCGGTCGTCGAGAGGGAATGTTTTCCGGCGACCGATCAATACCACAACCTCTCGGTTTCTTCTCACCCTCCGAGATTCCCGCCGCTCCCTTTCGCACCCCTTTTCGAAGAATCGCGACGAAATCACGTCGACTTCTCTCCCTCGTTGTCGTTCGACCGGATCCCTTCGAAACTTTCGAATCGCTTCACGCTATTATTCGAAATTAGGCATTCTCGAGGACAACGAGGTATTTCGAACGAGCCGATTGTCTTGGAACTTTCGAGATCCTGGCGAGAGTCCATAAGGAATGCCAAAGCGTCTTAAGTGGTGGCTGTTCGAACGATTCAATGGACTAGGAAAATTACGCTATCGCTGCAGCTTTCGCGATTTTATGGAACAGTAGTTGGGAATTTCCCTTCCTTTAGGGAAATACCGCGGCATTCCAAGTTTGGCTATGGTATGGGTAGTTCGTGTGATTGAGTGTCGAAGATCGTAAAGAAAGAAATTTCGGCGATTTTGGTTCGCGGTTAGTTTGGAGTAAACAGTTTTATTCTCGTGAACGATGACGCATAGGTGGACTAATGGAGTTTCGAAGAAGCCTCCGTTGCGTGACCTGTATTTTTGTCGCTGCTCCTTGAATATTTCCGTGCGTTTCTTTCTTACGTAAATTTCTATTTTTCGCCAATATTTTCCATAAACTATACAAACAATCGTCGATAACCTATTATTATGATTAAAAACAATCTTTCGAACAACAAAAGAATCTAATCGAAACCAATCTTTCTCGAGAGATATAAAGTTCAGAGATTTCAACTAAATCGCTAATAATCCATTATACTGCAGCATACAGTTGATAAGTCCGTAGACGATCAACGAAAGAAACAAATTCTTCGAACAACGAAGGTACTTGATCCAAAACAAGTTTCTCTGAGAATGACAAAACTCCACCTAAAATATCAAGTGATTCGCCGACGATTGATTATAGTAGTTAATAGAAGCAGAAACAGCCAATTAAAAAATCGAATTCTTCAAACTAAGAAAGACCAGGAAGACACTTTCCACCGGAAAAGGATTAACATATCAAAAGAGAAATCGTAGGAATGATGGATTCATCTACGAAGCAGCTTGAATTGCGAAACGAGGATTGTCAAGCTGGTTCGATGATGCAAAAGCAGCCAGGTTCACGAGAATCCCTCGTTATCGTGCCGATCAGCTCTTTCCTCGAAACGAGTACGAGAGCCACGATGGAATTTCACTTGGAAGTCGTGGCTGGACTCGTTGCCCATTGTTCGATCGTTTTGTTGTCGTCCAGCGACGATTGTGTCGAGTCTGAGTGACAATGGAAACAATGGAGAACGCTCGGTGTCATCGTGCCGCGAGCCGACTTTCCCTGTCTTTTCTTATTCAAATCCCGACCTCTGGAACGTCATGGTGCGTCGAATGATTTCGTCGAACGGTTACGACCGCCTTCCACGGCATAAACGATCGTTTCGGCGAAGACTTTGCACCGATTTTCCAATAAAGCTCGAAAACGCGCGTTTACCGTAATGACGTCGCGATCGATGTTTAATAAAGCTCCGCTTCCTACAGGGTACGCGTTGGAAAATGAAATTTCTGATACGCGTTTGGGTTTATTGAACGTAAAATTTATAAACTACTTACGACGTTCCCCGCAGTGATGGAAAGCGTAAGATGTTAGAAGGAATAGAATTCATTTCTAGTTAACCCACTGAGTGAAATAATTTGTGAAAGTTGCTTAAACGCGATATTATTGAGAAATGTATATAATGTAGTTCGCGTATTGTTTTGTCAAGATGAAACAATGTAAAAGAATAATAGGTACATTATAAAAGGTCTCTTTATATAAGTCAGAAACACAATGACTTAACGTGCTTATTGTGAAACTGCTTACTGTGAAATACAATGGTGTGTTAATTAATTTCACTTATTTTCCAGTAAATAATAATATTTCCACATTTACACAATAAGTATTTTCAAATAAACGAACGAAGTTATACAGCCGGCTGTTTATTAAACATTTCAACGGAAACGGAAAAAGAAATACAAATTTTGGGAATTTTCAAAAATCATTCAGATAGATTTTAAGCAATTTTAATACAAAAACACATATACATATTTCAATTTTAATACATATTCTTACATCTATATCCTATAATTCTATTTTCTAAAATTTCCATTACACGTTTCTCAAAAGTAGACAATTGCTTCCAGAGTAGTTTTGGTGAAAATCCAGAATGATAAAGTTCTGAGGATTCTTCCAAATTCAGTTTCGCCCCAAAGCACCCTAGTATTCTAAGCTTATCAACTCTCCAAACATACTTTTCAACAGCCGATCCTCCACCATGATTCGTTCCACGATTTACATCCACATGCATGTTACATTCCACGTAATACGATCCCAGCAATTACTTCCAATATTTCGGTGCGCGGCATCGAGTCTCATACAACTCCATAATTGGTGACAGCCGACGAGTTCGCACGTCTTCCGAGAACTTTTATTACCGCGCCGGCTATTTCTGATGCTCGGCCGCGTGCGATCGCATCTCGACGTCGATGCACGCATTCGTTGCACTCGATTTTTTCGCGCTTACACCCCCTCCATCGCTTTTTCAGCTGGTTTAAAAATTGAACCAGGTCGGTCTGGCTGAATCATTTGTCTAGCGAGGTTTCGCGACAACGAATGGAAGTAGCTCGCCTTCCAACGTTCTTCCTGATGAATATTCTTGGTAGCATGGTGAATGTATGTACGGTTGTTCAGCGGAGATGCGTTGCAGAGGTATTAAGCTGGGTTTGATATATTTTTGGAAGTGGTTTGAATGTTCGAGGAAGAGGTAATGCAGTTTTCACATTTATATAGGTTAGGCTTTTACGTTTAAGAGGCTTTTTCATTTGTTGAACGATACGAGGGTTAATCAAGTTGAGATGGTTTTTCGAAAGAGCTTGAACGTTCGAAGATTGGGCGATTAATTACAATGCTTAATTACAGGAGACAGGCTTCTAGGGAGCATTCTGAAATTATTCATTTCTTTCGTATTCAGTTTATGTCTACAACTTTGCAATAATAAGTAGATGGATTAATCGAATGAAACACGGTTGTTTGAAAGCAATTTCTTTAAAGAGAATCGAAGAATCGTAGGAGTTAGCTCACAATAATGAAGACAATTCTCTAAAACAATCTAAACGAAAGCAATTTCTTTCTTTCTTGCATTTTATTTGCATCTAGAATTTTATAATATGTAACAGTTAAGAAAAATTTCAAGCACAATAAACATGAATTAATCACAATGGTATTATTAAAATTAATTCATCTTTAAAAGAATGATCAACTGTAAATTTCAATATAAATAGTTTACTTAATAGGTCGTATTTATAGATGTGGCAACATTTGTGGAAGTAATATGAGGGAAATATACGCTGATTGGTGGAAAGCGACCTATATATTGGGGTCAATTGTTCCGTGGCCAAGCGACATAGGTATAAACATTCATGACCGACATACACGAAACTCACGCATAGTCGTTCGAACTTTGACCCGTGAACTTGAGTAATAACGCGTAACGCCCGGCTTCGTTAGTTCACGGTCAGCATCACTATGTACATCCGTCGTTTTTCTTTCAGTTAATTCAATCAAATGTCACATAACGTTCAGAAGCAATGGACTATACGATGATCGGGTACAGTTAATTATTGTTAAATTATTATTCCCTGTGTAATTAATTTCTTTTTAATTTCTACGATTTCATACATTTATAATATTTTTATTTCCTATTTACATAATACTTAATATTGTTAAATATATTACTCAAAAAGATTTAAAGTTCAAACTGTCAGTAATTCTTATACCTTTTTTCGTATGTCCTGTAACAGTAACATTAAAACAAAATTGATGTTTATTAAATTAATAAGATAAATTAAGGATAAAGCGAAACGAGAGAATAGAATTCTAAGATTATATTTACCATTGACTTTTGTTTGCTAAGTTCAACTATGGTCGACATAGTTTAATGCAGTTTCTACTTTCCAAATGAATCATGGTAGAATACTATTTGCTTGTCGTTCATGCTTGTTATCACACGAATTGTGAAAGTGAAGAAACCATTGTAAAAGGTTATTGTCGTTTTACATGACAGCGTACGTTAATTAGTAGTGTATTTGCCGATCCATCGTTACAAATCGGTTAGCGGTTCTTTTAATGTAAAACAAGAGTCGTCGATCGCCTGTAACCGTGTCGAGATTTCGCGCTTCTACGATCGCTATTGTCATTTTTCTATCTATTGTGGCATCCAGTGAAAGTATTCTTCGAACGTAGCGATATTAAATCGCCGATACGATCGAAACGTTTCTTTTCATAGAGTTTCAATCGGTTTCAATTATGGTCACAACATTCAATTTGCGTTTAGATACTTTTACTGAAATAAGTAATAGCCTATGAACATTAATTCTTTTACAATGTAGTACGAGAGACGCTTCAGCGAAATGGTTTTAGAAATTATATGTTTTTAATGCTTTTGTATGCAACGTAATTATTAAAATGTATTGACTCGAAGAAGCAGAAAACGTGTCAGAAAAGATGTGACGATAAAAAATAATTATTCAGTAAGTTATTCTGTAAGCTCATTCTGAATTCTTTTCCTTTTACTATCCATTAAACCGGTCAACGGTATTTCGTTTTAAAATTTTTAATGTTGAACATTCTTAAGAATTTTTGGTTGATTTGTCAATCTTAATTCTTGGGCGATGTAATAACATGAGGCATACAAAATACATACTTTCAACATTTTATAGGCGATAAATATTAATAATGGTATTACGTATGATGAAATTTAAGACGTGAGATTTATAATCCTACATTGAACAACTTCACTAAGTCTCTCTTGTACTGAACTGAGAGAGGAGTAATCTTATTAAGTAATATCTCCAACACTTGTGTGATTTTCCTCGTGAGAAAGACTTAAGAAACTCACAGTACGTTATAAGATGGAACAATAAAATTTATTTTAAATATGCTAATAAAATCGCCTGATCGTTGAACAGCACGATCGAACAAGAATTTCAATGTTAATTTTCTTCGACACTTTTATAAAGCTTCTCTCACCTGGTTCTAAAAAATGTCCAATTTATCTGAACTATCCATCGACTGTCTGTGATCATTATTTTTTTTTTTTTTTTTATACAGAAGTGTTTCTTATTTTTACTCATTTCGGTAAATCAACTTGGATCGTATATATTTTTAAAAAATCGCTATCATTTACATTTTCGCGAAAGTTGCGTGAAAACGGCTTAACCTGTTCTTGCCCGGCGAACAAAACGATCGACCTAACAAACTCCGTTTCTTCTGTTTGCAGATCGTACAACGATTCGAGGCGGTGACCGAGCACGGCAAAACCACGCAAGGTAACACTGCTTTCACTTTATTTGTCGTACCGTTTAAGCAATCGCAAAACACTGAAAAATCGCTGAATTATCCAACGATGCACGGGAAACATTTCGCTAACGTAACGAAGCGGAAAAGAATCGTGGAACCTGACATAGAAGAGAAACATTCGGGTCAATTCTATGAGAAGAGAAAAAGCTGAAACTATTTTCGATTTCGGCCCGTGTTACATCATAATCGCGTAGAGTAATATCGTATAACGTTGACTCACTTCCGGCCGCTTTAGTTTAATATTCCGGCTGTGACGCACGCCCTTCCTCCGTTCATCCCATCGGTAATGCGTTCGGTAAATATTCGAAGGCTGAGAAAGTAATTCATCAAAGTTAATTTATCAAACGAACCAACCAACCAATAAATCGTCAGACGGCCACCCATCGAGGACTACCGCAAAGAAGTTCAGTTCCATAGTTTCTATCGACGATGAAAATTTCCTACATCGAGGATTTTCAAACTTTTCATAGCATCAAGTCTAAAATTGAAGGATCTAGCAAATGAAACCAAGTAGAACGAATAAAAAGTAAAATCAAGTAAATGGTACTACCGACAAAAATACACAAGATGTCAAGAAATTTTATAAAATTATACGCTAACTCACTATAATCCTTAATAGTTATCATCAAAGGAAATCATTGATACTATTATCATGTGTGAAGTTCTACGTTATTTTACTTTAGTGACGAATGAAATAAAATAAATATAATTAAATGTTTTGCTATTATACAATATTAGATACAAAGTAAATTTCACCTATGGCAACCTTTAAGAATTAATTAAATGACAAAAGTAACTTGAATTCGAATATGTTATTTGAACTTCGTGTCCATACGAGTTGAAGTTATTTGAATTCAAATTGTTCCGATGCGAAAGCAACTTGAATTCAAGAAATATGACTCAATGTTCACGTTACGTGAGAACATGTTTCTGAATGGTGTGAAAAAACTGTAAGTGCAATTCAAAGCAATGAATCACATGGTAATCGATAAAATAGCTAAGCTTTCATAAGTAACATTTCGAGTCATTCTTGCTCGAAGGTGATAGGTTAACGTGAATTTATGTATATTTCGTAGAATGATGGAATGCAAATGTCGTTCTGAGTTCGATGATTTTTGGTATTCAGCCGAATGGAGGTCGACGATTAATCAATGAAGAAAGTTTCGTATGGAAACTGTTGGCAACAACGTTTTATTTTTCACGTGATCGGATTGGTAGTGTTTAGTGATATTTCTGGACCACTGTCAAGTTAATTGCACGGTTTTGAAACATGCCAGCTTACGAACGACAATGGCATTCAGTATTATACTTAACCGATGTTTACGTAAAGTCTGGCCTTTCAACGCTGTTTCTTTGTACATATTAACGCTAAGACGTATTAGTGTAACAAACAATAACAATGAAAGTCGACTACTTTGCTACGTTGAATGAACGCCAGGTCCATTAATCATCATCATTTTCTTGAATTTTGTGTGGAAAAATAAGCAAATACATTGTAGGAATCATCGTTGAATTGTTCTATGAATCATGAGAATTTTAGCGTTTGTTAAATATTAAACAATTGAACATACAGAATTGTCCCATAGAATGGATGGCGATGAATGATTAATTGGAAGGGCGTCGAAATGTGATTCCCAAACGTTTAATGCAGTTGATGTATCGTATTCCCAAATCGTTCCAAAATATTAATTCGTACGAAATGAATCTATATCATCAAATTTAGTTTCAGAATAATTTATACAAGGCAGCGTCACTGAACTTCCATCGTACGAAATAAAGGTTGATATTCAAATTAGAATGAAATTCAAACTTTTTGACTCAAATTTTAAAGAAGATTCAAATTCACATACAAGTCGAAGTTCTCAAATTTCCAAGTTCAAGTTTTCAAATCCAAATAAAAATTTTGATCGATCATCCTTGATGTTAATTGAATCAATTATTCAATTAAATCAAACGAAACATCCTTAAAAAAAACTTCTACGAGCGCAAGAAATCCAAGCAATGCAAATCTTGAGACGTTTATTAATAACTCCTTTTAATATCATTAAAAATTTTAATGTCCAAATTAAGTGCCAAAAATTGCCTGTGCCAAAATAGATCCAAAACTCTTGGAACGAGACCAAGGAAAATTCCAATTCGATTTCAAATTTAAATAAAAATGCATGTCAACAGCAACTCATTCCTGAAGACTACCACAAGCATGACAAACCCAAAATACGCAAACCTCAAGCACCTCGACGCGCCACATAATGTAAGCTCACAGCACATTACGTGTCCGCGCGCCAAACAACGTTCATCTTCCGCGTGTTTCCGCGGTGGCCGTGTTTCACAGCGATTTCGGCCGTGTCGCGTGTTCCTCAGAATTTTCATATTCCCTCGGTCTGCTTGTAATAAAAGACAATGAGAGCCAGCTTGGTCGCGCGTCCTGACAAAGCTTGTGAAGCTGATTTATCGGCGCGTCATGAGGACGCGTTAGGCCGTCTGTCGACGTTCCTCGAGTTTCGAGCAACGGAACGTGTCGTAACGAGCCGGCATTCATGGTACAGCGAGAAGAACGGCCTTGCTACATTATTAGACACCGCGCGGCATTAGGCGTGCAACAAAAGCGGCATGCACACGCTTCGATCGTGCCACGGATCTTTACACGCGTAGCTGTCGTTCAAATATCGATCTCAGTCGATTGTGGATTTTATTTATTTTTAACCTTCTATCGAGCTGTAACGAATAATTTTTAATGGACTTTGTTGATTGTATATTTGGAGGAAATTTATTGCATACTTACAGCAACAGTAACGATCGATTTGTTGCATAACCTGCACGTCGAAGATGTTTCGTCCCGGCATCGAGGCCTTGGAATTAGAATTCATACAATACATATGTATAATGCAGTGACTCGCGAAAGTATTTGAACAGTTACCATAGGCGATTTTTACGAATATATATTATGTGTGATATACGACATTTTTTGAAACTTCGTTTCCATTGTACAAGACAGGACTATCGTTATTATATTAATAAAATTTTATATCAATCCGGAAATACGTATAGGAGTCGCAAAGCGTTCATTGGAAATATACACTTGTAAAATTAGCGTACAGCATGAATGCTGATCTTAAACATACAATTTGCGCTAAAGATAGTCTCGCTAAATATTCTGGCTTATTAATATAGTAAATAATTCATAATTAATAAAACATAGATAATCGTTCAGATACTTCAAGGATTTTTGCAAAGTATATGTTTCCAATAAATACCTAATAACATCTATATACATCTTCAGATTCGTTTCAAATTTTTATCAATGTAATATTACCAATATAAACCGTAGCCGTGTCTCGGTTGCTGTGTTAAGAAGATTTCAAAATGTTTCGTACAACATGCAGTATCAGTAAGCAGTTTCTACGAGTATTGGAATATTTCCGTAAGCCACTGTACATTCATAAGAGGTGTCATGCAAGTGTTAGAATGCTTTCGTCAGTGTGTGTATACTTGCACTAAATGTTTAGTAACTCTTATGTACATACATTTTTAATTATGTTTAAAGCTCTAATGTAGTTGTAATAGTTGTTTCTCGATATAGTAAGGCTGTTCCTATGAACGACACTCTACGTAACTAATCATACTAATATTAGCACCGTTTGACTCACCACGGTGATTTTCCTGTACCAATACAACTTTTCATATGTTTCACCACGCTCATGAATTTTTGCTCTTGCGGCCTCTAGATGGAAGTGAAAAATACCATCTGGAGCCAGGCCAATCGGACTATTCGCAGAGCAAGTGGCATAAATAGCTTTGTTGTCCGGTGAACGAGACGGTGCGTTAAGTATCTTGTCCGCTGAACGGGAGCTCGTTTTCCGCGTGGAGAGCAAATTACGTCAACGGTTGTAATAACATTTTGATATCCGAGAATGACGTTTTAATGACTTTCTTTTGAATTTCTGAAATTTTATGTGAATTCTTTGGAACGACATTTAACACGACAAAATTAGTAATAGTCGATATCTACATTTACATTTACATTTACATTTTAAATATTTTTCGATTTTACAAGATTGTAAAAGAAATATTAGAAAGTTTGCAATCGAGGAGAATAAGATTGACCTCGTCATAATATTTAGTAGATAAAACGATTATTTACCTAGGTTACACATTTTAAATATGAATTCGCATAAATATTTGCCTTCTATTCATCAATGACCATCACCGCTCCCAATTGTCTTCAAATAATCTTAACACATCAAAAAAAAAAAAAAAATATTTTACCCTAGGAGCTGTAATAAGTTGGAATATACTACATAAAGTTTAATTTTTCCAAAATATCGTATGAAGATGCAATTTTAATAAATATCTTCGCCCCTTTTCTTAACATTGCTATCTGAGTTATTAACATTATGGACAATTTTTTAGTCCACGAAATTTATCTTCTTTTAATCACTACAAAATATCTGGTAACGTGGGTCACCGTGACATTCAACGTGTTAACTAAGAACTTCCACCGAAAGAACCATACAGATCTCATTCTGAAACTATACCTCAGCTATCCACTCAAATGACCATCGTCTCTATTCATGACCACGACCAGCGGTAAACAACAGGCTACGGTAAGACGCATTCATGCTGCTTCTGCTTGTGTTGCCATTTGCTACTAAATGATCGACGTTAATCGTCTTTATCCACGTCGTAAAACTTACCCTTGGGAGAGTTCGCAAGTTGCTAGGAGTACGCGCGTGAAAACGGTTTACGAGCGGTTTTTCACGCGAGGAACCGGTCGTTTCCCGTTTCGCAGAGACGACGGCCCATTCACAGCGACGCGGTCGGTCACTCGGTCGAGCGTGGTATTCCTGGGGTGACACACACCGCGCCGTCACCCCGACGGAGACGAGGCCTTCTCTATTTATAAATGTGGGTCGACGTGGCTGCGCAGCCGGCTCGTTTCGTCATTATTACGAGTCCGCGCGGAAACCGACTATTCTCCTCTTTCTTTCTATCGCTCTATCCAACTCGTTGACTTCGATGCATACCGCGGCAGAATGACGATTAATTGGCTCGACGCCTGGAATAGGGCGATTGTTAATCGTCTCGCGACTATCGCTTCTTCATTTTGTTTGAGGAAAGGAGAAACGTTGGGAATTTTTGTAAACTCGATGAATTTCGATGAATCTTGATCGAAGGAAGGAAGATTTGTTATAATTAGACTGTGGATATGTTTATGCACATTCGCATCCTTTTTTTAAATAGGACAATTTCTGGTCGCCTCGCGACTACTGCTTCTCGATTTCGTTTGAGAAGAGGAGAAATATTGGGCATTATTGTAAGTTCGATGAATTTTGGTGAATTCTGATTACGGAAGGAAGATTTGTTATAATCAGGCTGTAGATATTTCTGAAAATGTATTTCTTTGTTGAGCAGGCCGATCGCTGATCGTTTCACAAGTACTGTTTCTCGACTTCGTTTGAGAAAAGGAGAAATGTTGGGAATTTTCATATGTTTGATGGATGAATTCTGACACAAGTAAAACGTATTTGTGAATAAATTATAATGTTATTATAAATTTGTGCTTTCGACTTTCTAAATGTTGCTCTTTGTTGCCATAAATGGATGAAGTGAAAGTGTCACCTTTATCGTAGATTTTTCTGATCTTTACGGGATATTTATCATCTATTATCGGAATATTATTCGCGATATTGTCGTTCAGCATTTAAAACTTCCAAGATGTAGCTTGTAGAATATCTCTTCTATCATACCTGTCACGTTGCCTTTTTGTTGCCATTATAAACAAATGATAGAAAATCCTTTACTGTTACATAAAACAAACTTGTATCCTAAGTGCAAAAAGATACAGGAACTCCGTTTCAAAGGACAAGATATTTCTTGCCGCAGACAACCTCGATCGATCCGACTCTTTTACGCCGTATACGTGTCATGCTACTTCGAACTTCTCTTTCAACACTAACATCGACCATATCGCCTCGTTTGTGCACCATACATAGATATGAACCATATTTACGAGGTATATAGAAATTTTATGAAATCCGCCATCGAATCTGTCTAGACGCGAGACAAGTATAATAAAGAAGTAAGTTACCGACTGAAATTTTTCCAATTCAATATATTCCATTTACCGTTTCCTATCAAAAAACACATAGCAACCATTGTACAATTCACCAGTCTTCGAATAATGATTCTCGGTGAAATTTTTTTGACACGTTGAATGCGAATGTTGAACGAATTTTATATTTTTTGCTCTAAAAGCTGCTATACATTGAGACATACAGTGCATTATAAATTTCATTTTTTACAAAATAGTCACTGTTATTTAAACAATTCACATTGTTGGACATTTCTCAATCCATGAAATTTATCTCATTTTAATCATTGTAAAAAATTTAGTATAAAGTATACATTTATAATAAAGTAGAGTTTTGATGGTCATCATAGCTGTCAACTGTTACATGTTTCTTAAACATCGATTTCTCTGTTGCTGGATTATCAATTCTTAGGCAATTTCGACTTACATGTAGAAATTTAAGAAAGACACGAAAGGAAAGCTTTTCATTAGATTAAAATGTTTCAATCATCAGTATTCATTATTATATACACGGCTAATTCGACCATTAGGATGTCATCGTTCCATTCCATTTGAAATCACAACAGGGGACTCGCAAATACGATTAAACTGGGTTGGCGCGGAATTCGCGCATAGATCGCAAGGTCGATTTCTTGAATGGCTTGGCATTATAGAGGAGAGACATCCGTTGTTCCGTTCCGTTCGTTAAGCTCGTAGAAGCTTGATTAGAACGGCGAGAACGTATGTATATATATCAATCGGTTAGCGCAGCCTTGGTCGTGGAACGGTCTTTTATTTTTAGAAAATTATTGGTCCGCCCTGTAAACAAGAAACTGATACTCTGTTTATCTTTACAGTGAGCAACCGCGTTCCCTCGCCTAGTTCTGTTCATACTAGATTCTTTAGCGACCTATTGGATTATTTCAGAATCGATTGAACCCTTTGCTATCCGAAAATATCATGATACCATCAATCGACAACTCTGTCACGCTTTTGCAGGCAAGTTTTTTAAATTAAAGATTTTTGAGTAAAAGAAACATTATACACTTCTATGAACTATATTATAACTACATATAATGCGATACTTTTCTTTATTCCTCTCTTTGCTTTCCTTGTTATGCGTGAAAATAATAATAAAGTGCTAACATTTTTTTGAAGTTTAATTTTTGGAATTATTGGATTAATTGGTAGGTGAAGAAAAATAAGTTTGCGCATATTGGTAAATAAATTCCAAAAATTAATATTCTATTCTAGTATTTCTTTGGTAAAAAAAGGCGATTCCTCTAGTAAAAATGTTCTTTCATCTTGTCGAGTGTAATAAAAAATTATAAACTAATTTTAAGCATTCGAAAAAATTGCGTGAGGCCGACAGAAGATGACAGAAGTTGACAAAGTTTAAAGAAAGGAATGCCAAACTTTCCAGCCTTTGTTTCAGCATTTTTGCTTGCGAATGCTTTGTCTGGACAGAAAGATGCTTGTTGATCCTCGAGTATGTGGCAGTGTTTAGATCTTATTTTTGGAGGCACGTTCGAGTATGACATCGAAAGAGAATAACAAAACTGTAAAACATCGGGATCGTTCTCTGCATCTTTCTAGAACCAGTCTAAGCAACGTCATACCGAATGTGAAAGAAACCATCAAATGTTACCAAACTATAACTTCTTCGGCTTTATTTCTCTTATAAATAACATGCACGTCTCTAGAGAAACGAAAAACAACGAAATGTCTGATTTCACATTTTCTCATAATATCACTAATGATTAAAACCAATCACAATAACGTTCATGTTCTTACATATTAACGCAGTTCGTTACCAAAATATTATTTATCGTACTGTTTCAAGGTAGCTTGCATAATATTGTTTCCAAAAGTTCCGAAAGTGACTCATCGACCGAGATACGTCGAAAAAAGAGGAAAACGCCGCGTGTTTTCAGTTCGACGTCGAGACGGTACAGAACGGAATGTGTATTCGTGACATTTGAAGGGGTGTCTTAAATTAAAACGATGGCAGGGCGGTCTGGGCTGGCAGCGGCTACGAAAGAACACGGCGATTGCCACATCGACTTTTTGGCAGTGGCCATTCTCGAGCTCTCGTTCGCCTCCTTTTTTCTCTGCTCTTGTTTGACACCCAGCCTTTACGATGTATATACGATAGTGTATACAATATAAATACACAATATACATGTGTGACCTACGTGTATATATAACATACAATCTAACGTATGTGTATACATAAATATGTATTTAAACGACTTAGGAGTCGTTTAGCGGTCGAATGTTGCTTTTTTTCCCAAAAACTACTATATTTTGAACGCAGCACGTTTATTCGCGGTCTTGAGCGTTTCCAGTGACGCGAAATCGTTGCGTTGTTCGCTCGAGTTTTTACGAGCCAGCCTGTTATATTTCGCTCGAGACGCGGACAATATGCTTCTTATCTTTAGCATGAATTTGCTTTAAACGAACTAGACTTCGGAGGAAAAAGAGAATACGCCGCTTAAAAAAAGAAAAAGCAATTTTGTCTGAACTTTTGAGAAGGAAAAAGACGGTGCTGTTGCGAATTGGTTTTTACGGATGAAGAACGAGATACGATAACTTTGGACTGTTGACGATAATTGGTTATTGTGTTCATGTTAATCTTTATGTATTTGCTAATTTTAACGCATTGAGTATACACGAACGAAATTAGGTCTTGAAAATTTGTATTTCGGCGAAGGTTTTACAGAGGGACAAATTTACGGAATTGATTTCGTTTGTCTTTGCAATTCTGTAGAATTAAAGTAGTACCTGTGTCTAATTAATTTTTCGGTCAAATATTCTTAAGAGTGCACATATAAAATTTGGCATTTTTCTTTGTTTCGTATCTTTTTGTTGTTAAATTTGTCGTTTCTTCCTCTTTACCACTTTTCATAAAAAATATTTGTTACTTCGGAGTTACGTAAATCAAACTTTATCGACAATTTTCTACCATAATAGCTACTTCTGTGACAAACATTGTCTATCCTAGATGAAGAATATATGTAATAAACAATAATGGAATTAGAAATCGAATTTCTATTAACAAATCTATGTTCCATTCCATTGAAGCTTAAATCTGACTGACAAATTACTACGATTTAGTCATTTTCTAACTTATTACAATTCATATTTTACTCGACTACTGTTGGATCTCAATTCAGGATCGCTATTTTTATCCAACAATGAAGCTAACGGAAGCTTGCCAACGATCAAAGCATCGATCTTTCAGGATAGCGAGGAAAACTCTCATGGACGAGTTTATCGTGGGAGATGATTATTGTCGGATTAATCAAATGAAAACATCGAAGTGTCAGTCGTGCAATCGATTTATTAGATGCCCGGAAAAAGAAATTCAAGGACGCGGATAGAACGGCAGAGGGGACAGGTTATAACATAACCTTGTAAATTACGCTGTCGTTACGTCGACGATAATTATGCCGTCGCGTTAAATAATCGTCGGCCCACCACGGACACGCTCGGTTTCAAGGTTACTGAAACACGAGTTCCTGAACCCTTCCATAATCGGAAATTAGGAGGCAGACTGATTATAGACACTGTTACGGGTCAAAGCACCGTGTTCAGTTACGTCTCGACGATCGATCCTCTGGTGATATTTGACCTCGTCGATCAAGACCAGCGTTCATAATCGTTTCTATTTTATTGTTAACAGATCGTCAAGGATTAATAGATTATGAAGACCGTTTCAGTTATTTGCCATGTGTCGTTCGTAAAGCGATAATAAAAATTAGATAAATGGGATATAAATTGGGCGCTATAAAACTAGAAATATTTAATAAAATACTAGAAAGATATAAGATTATAAACATAAAAGAATATAAGAAATTCTGTTAAAGTATCTCAATTATTTTGCACGTTATTTGTGATTTTTATCTCAACGACATAGTAAAATTACACTTCTACCGAAAGCTTCTGACAAATATTGTATATCATCTTACCAATGTTTAATACGTTTATCGTAAATTTTAAATTATCTCATAATTCAGGTTAGATAACGTCTATGACACTCCATATTTTCCAGAAACTATAGAAAACCACAAGACATCTCGTCTTAGAGAAAGATTACTGCAACAGGCTGGAAATTTATTGTATAACTTGTCTTTCATTTTTCGTTTACGATTGTCACTTGCCATCAAACTATTTTACGTAATGACGATTTCTCAGTTTGAGTATAATATTCAGTAGATATAACATTGAATACAAGAAGAAAAATTTCCATTCGAATATAAATGTTCACACAATTGGAAGATGAAACCTTGCAAACATAGGCAAGGAAAAACGTACGAGGCTATGACTATGAGGTACGAGAAGTCACGGGAGTTTAATCTATTTGGCGCGCGAAATAAATCGTTTTTTCGCGATAATAACGAAGCGAGCCCGATTACTGCTTTTCAATAAGAATTCACTAATCAATTCCATGCTCGTTGACGGCTCGAAAAATCATATCCAGTTAATTTTACCGATCGAATCTACCGCTCTCTTTTCCTATATTCCCTTTCTCGTTCGTCATTCTCTTTATCGAATGTGGACCGAGATTGACTAAAAATGTATCTTGATATTGCCGAGTATTTTCCGACAGAACGCAGAAAAATGATAAATTATTTATTGAAATATTATTTCTATTTTAATGAAAATACCTGTTTATTCATTTTCCGATATGCTAATTGTTAGTCTTACGAATTTTGATTTTTTAAAGATCAGTTCTAGTTTGAGAGATTGATTATTCAAATTATATTAATTATTAGTAATTTAATATTACAAATATTAAACTGGCGGTTGATTCTGTTCAATATATCGATATTTATAATCCAGAATTTTGCGAATCTCTTCTTTAGAAAACTTCCATAAAAGTGTCATTTCTTCGAATAGAAATTAATATCACAACCCTATCGTTTTACTTGCTCGTATTCAGATACGAAGAAACGGTTCAGGTTGATGAGAAGCCGAAACGTCTAGAACTAGAAAACTGAAAGCGGCTCGTAGGAAAATCAAAGCAAACGAAACGGTCATCCGTATTTGATCGACCAAAACAGTTTCACTGGTGCCGACCGACCAACTAATAATAAGAGCTCGGATTGACGCGAGTATGTCGCGCTCGATGTTTCATCGCTCGAAGGTCGATCAATCGTCGATCGATTATTGCCAGGATTATACCGACAATCGGCGGTCGCTGAAGAGGAAAACACAGGGAACAGAAATCGATTAGAAACTAGACGAACGGCTTCGTTTGAACAGAACCGTGTCGAATTTTACAGTTTCCCCTTGTTAATCAGAGAAACAAGCCGAACGATGCCTCCATTGTTCCAACATCGCGTTCCTCCGATCCGTTAACAACGATAATCGCGATCGAACCTTTGCTCGTCTCGAATCGTCAGTTACTTTGTTCCTCTACCATCGAATAAAGTCCATTTTTCCCCGGAACAATTAAACTCGTTGTTCTAAGAAACGCGTTAAGCCTGGGTGATTGATCGTTAATCGAGGATCGAAATATTTATGACCATCGTTGAGGTGTCAACCATGATAGATCTCGATTATCTCATCCTTTGTTTCCATGAATCTCTCCTTCCACGACGTTTATCAGTGAATGAATATGTTACAAAGGCTAAAAATATATAATCGTCCCTTATGCAGCACGATGTTTACTTTGTTGCAAAGTTATTCGTGTCGGTAGCAAAAGGAGGAAGAGATAATAATAGGAATGTACAGGGTGTTATACAGAGGCATGTATTTTTTCTTTGTGCCTTTCTTTATCTTTCATACGTTAAGCTTTACAAAGTTGAAGTTAGGACATCTTTTAAACCAAACACCTTTGGACACAAGTGCCTCAATGCTTTTATATTTGTAGTAATATTTCTGTATTGGTTAAGACCGTATATTTTTCTTCTTTTTTCTAAAAGAAGCTAAAAGGAATTTTATAGTAACGAAAGAAATGAGATTCTCCATAATATTTTTATAATATACCCAACACATTTCTTTTTCATTTTCTTGTAAAGAACGTATTTCTGTTTTTGTGTATTAATTATCGTATTTAAGTAAAATGTCCGTATAATCAGTCATTAAAAAATCCGACGATTTATAACGAATTATAATTGAATGTTTCCAACCAAGCCTTAATTGTGTCTAAAGATTATTTATAATATATTGGCTAGATAGATCGTCTAAAGCCTTAATCGCTTGAATATTTATTAACTGCAACGTCGAATATTGAAAGTTGAAAGATTGCACGACCAAAGTTTCTGTCGTCCGTTATTTATTACGTCTTAATGGTATAAACCATAAATTCTCGTCAAAATGCGTTTCAATAACGAACATCAAACGAAACAGAACGACTCTAATATAGGTATCGCTGAATTATTCAAAATCTCAACTGATATTACGTAATAGCAGTGTAATAGGTTTCGCTGCGATCGTACGCTTCTTCGAGCGTGGGTTGCTTTCTGATAACCTACGTGCCAATCGATAGTCGCATTCCTATAGTTCACCGCTCGATCGAATGAGTAACTGTTTGTTACACTCGTTTCACACCTTCAACAAACTTTAAACTAGCGTTGTAAAAGAAAGTAAAGATGAAAATTTCATCGAATCGAAATATTCGAAATATTATTAAGGATGGAAAAGTTTGCAAAGATATATTTTACTTGATTTCGCTTTTTTTTATAAAAAAACAACAAAGCTTTCCTTAAATGAATCACTTGCTCGATAAAAAGTTTTGTGTGTATCGGAAATAATAATGCTATAGTTAATGCCGATTTTATTTTTTATAGTAGTAATAATTGGAACGCGATTTTTGTGCAAATTCATATTTTTGGCAATATAATTAAGAAAATAGCACCTCGGTGGAACATTGTTTTTCCTCCTAGTTATTATAGAAAACACTATAATTTGAATATTTTACATATTTTTTCATATCATGTACATTCTGTGCAATTTTGCATTTTCAAATCTCCTATAAATGTATAAAAGTCCGTAAGCTAATAATAATATATGATTTTCTCGGAACGTTAGCTATTCACGTGATAGAAGAATTGGGATATTATACTCAATTTGCAACACATTAACCCAGCATCCTGGGTTCCGAAGAGGTCAGGTGCTAGCACGTGACGAAAGGAATCACGTCAAAACAGCGAGCAAACGTACAATTCCACGGTCACGTTAACGGAACTGACGCAAACGCAAACGATGATTACGAATTCAATTAGAGTCCACGCTTTTTTTTTTCTCTCGTCGAACAACGGAAACTTTTTATCCACGACGCATTTGCGTGTCTCTCCTCGATGTTCGAGGTTCGGTCATAACCAGACCGCCGGTCTTATTAGGCTTCCATCATTTCGTTAAGCAATCTCGATGATTGGATGACTCGATAGGTCATGATTAACGAAATCTTTTCTGTAATTTATAGTCTTCGTCTCGTTGCCGAAGACAGATCACCTCGTTTAATTTATTCATATCGTGAGAAGACGCGCTAAGTGAAAGTTATCTTATATTGAGAAGAAAAAAAAAAGGAAAACAAAAAGAAAGAGAAGAAATTATTCTTTGCAAAAAGCATTATGGAACTATATTTTGCTCTAAATTTCATTTACATATTTTTTCTACTATATGGGCATTCTTTAGTGAGAAAGCTATTTACATGTAAAAAGCAGATATTGTAAAAGGTTAAACCACTAAAATGCTTCCTTCGTTTATAGAAACAGATAATTAATCTTGTGTTATACAATGGCCAATGTTTTAACAGACAAATGCTTACACGTGTAAATTCAACTAATTATATTATGAAAAGTCTTATTTCTATTTTTTTTTACAGAGAATTTATTAAATGTTCTTGTATGGACAAATTGTAAAATATCCAGGAAAAGAAAATAATATTTTTTTCTATGGTGCAAGGTTTAAAAATATAATTTTTATACTTTCAGGTATTATGAATATAGAATGAGTTGCAGATTTTTAATTGAATTGTAAACTGAATTAAATTGAGTTTGGTATTTCCCTATTTATGTAGTCGACACTGTATGTATAATATTGTTTTAAGTTTACGATAACTGTTGCTGCATAGTTTACTGCTTCGTTGCACGCTGACTGATTTATTTTGAATACCTCTGAACTTCCGAGCATGACTTAAACGCACGAAACCAGGAACGGAGATTGACCTTTTATCTGAATCGTACTGACACAGATTGACCTTTGAATATTATAAAATCTCACAGCATATAATAGTGAAACAAGATTTAGTTATATGTTGACAGATAGATACAAAGTTTGCTTTCAGATTTCATGTATTCTTTTAATTTGTTAGAGATAACTCGACGAAATAAAGTGGTCGTTCTTGTTTAATACATTTAATGGACTGATTTTGAGAATCTTTATCTTCCGTATTGCATAAGAAATACAAGCTTATTCATTTTGAAACCCTGACCATCTGTAAATATGTCGAATGTTTTTATTGTTTCAATTTTACGTAATGATACCCTTGTTAAAAGACAAACAGGATGTCCTTCCTCCCAGCAACGAGTAATTTATTTTCTTTTTAAAAGTAAACTGTACAAGACTTTCTTAAGATACCCATTTCTTTAAAGAATATGTTAAAAAATAAATAAAGTACATAAAATAGTTTAATGTTAAAAATTCATTGGTATATTATATATTAATTATATGGTATGTTTGTCAATCTTTCCTTAAAAAACGAAAAATCATTAAAAAGAACGTCTTCATATCGCGATAGATATTTATAAGTGGACCAAAAACGTGTTCCATTCATGGTTTGCTTTCAACATTTCTGTGATACGAAGTGTAACACTTTATCGATCGACTACAATGCCGGTCAGATAAAAGAAAATATATACAAGAGTTACAAAATATTCCTATCAGCTTTTTTGTAAAGTCGTAACTCTGTTACGTATGCGTATAAATTTCCTGAGATTTAATGAGCAGATTCAAAACGAACATTGCAATTTGCGTGACACAAGGAAACGCAATTAATTGTCGTTCGCTTCTGTCGAATGTTGTTCGTATCGTTTCGGAGTATTAGCCGATTGTTACCTAACCGTCACGCAACCGGAAAACGAAGAGTAAAATTATATAACACAATTACAAAAAGGAAGGCGAAATCGTGACTTAACATATCAACATCTGCCGATGTCCCTTTGTAAACAACTGCAAAACGAGTGACATCGCTCGTTGTGCTCCAAACAATAAAACAAAGAGAAAAATTACTCGTATAATTAAAAATCAATAAATATATCAATTAGTGCAAAGTATACGAAAAAGGGGAAATAAAACGTTGATTTAACAAACATAAAGATTTTACGATGAGTTACCAAAATTAAACGAATTTAAACTTCTTGAACATGTTTAAATGCTTTGGCGAAATTCAAATATATGACAATAATATATATACCAAATAAAATACAAAAATTACTTTTATGTTCATTTTTCTTAAAAAAAATAATAGATGAACGTAAAGTAATTATAATCACGTACAAATGTCTGCGAATATTTACGACTACAAATTTCCACGCTGACTAATCAAGCCGATAAACAGCTTTCTTTAACCTTCGGCAAAAGTCCGTCGATAAAAGGTCAAGACCTTTTCCATTGCAAATTGCTGAGCGAGCAGTGGAATCTTCTAAGATTAGAAATAGACTTTGAGAGGAAATTTCGAGTCTGATCTTATGGTTAATGAATGACAAGACTGAATCTCACTTGAAATACGTCTCAGTGGCAGAGTGTACGGTTGTCACGCACATGCGTGGCCTGTTATCAAGGCAGCGCGCGTCTACGCTGCAACGTAGGCATTGCATTTAACGTCGCATCGTAGCATTGTGCTGTACTTGGCCCGGCCACGCAATCGCCGCGTTATGTAATTCCTAGGGATGGAAACAACAGACAAGACACAAGATATTGCGGGTCATACAGCTGATATGACTGCATTTTACACGATGATACGTCATATATACGATTTATCGAATTGATTCGTGGTATTTTAACTAAAGCAAAGATTGAATAATTAAAGGATAATCTTCGAATTATTGCTGAATAGACAAACGTTTGGAAATTTAATAATTTCTTGAGTTTAATGTCACGTCGGTAAAGGAATACAAAAGAGTAGTGATTTCTAGGTTCTTCGTAGCAGTGACGTACGATTGTACTTGTATGAAACACGACTGAGATGACGAAGAACTTGTGCAATTTGGCTCGTGTAAAATGGAGGATGCCCCGAAGACTGACACAATGGAATTAATCGAGAAAACCCGATTTTTTCTTGTTTACGAGCATCACGTGATCTATAGGTTAAACTGTATAATTATTTACATTTATTCTCTTCCTAAAAATCTGTAAAGGTAGCTGAGTCTACAACATTCAAATAATAGATGACATGGACGGTACAATTAAGATAAATGTACATTTTGTTTCAATTAAAATCCTTCATTTCTGGTAACGTTCAAAGTTCGTCCCACCAGCTTTGTACACGGAAAAGATTTAATTTCATCGTTCCCTTTGGTAAAGAGGAAATCACACAAGGTCGACGGTGACACGAATACTTGGTAAATACTGCCGATCGGCGGTGGTAAATATGGCCGTGAAAATAACCGAGGGAATGATATGCACATTTTCCGCGATAATTGTAAGCCAGTTACGAAAGCCTCGATATCAGCGTGAGCGCATTTCGTGCGCCACGTTGGTGACATTTCAAGAAGTTCAAGATCGCGTGAAATAAAAAAGTCTTCTTTCATAGGCGGTGCTCATGCAGCTACAGTACTGCACAAAACTCTTGGACTTTCCTTGGACTATGCAAAAATTCATCTATCTTAGTAATCTCATAATGGCAACGATTATCTTTTTAAAAAGTTTGTTACGCAGAAACGAATCTTTAGATATCTTTTTTATGGTGTTACTTCTTCATGACTTCTCCAGGGTCTAACAAACTTTTTCAGAAATATTTCGATAAATAATCAATAGTGTTTTAAGTTCTCCAAATATAATGACAACATATGACATAACTTATCTTAGACAGAAATTAAATAATATACTAACAACAAGCTTAGTGTAATATCAGTTACCTTTATATTTCTTTATAAAAAGAGAATACCTCCATTTAGTCGGTGGCCAAAAACTTTTGCACAGTACTGTATGTCGAACAGCATGAGGTATGCATGTGTTATGTAAATCGCGATTCTCTAACGAGCGGAGGACATTGAAAGAATTCTGGTTTTGCAACACTGTTGCTCGCGCGATGTAGAAATACCTGTCGATGTGCTTCTGTCCACCCGCCTGGAATGCTATCCGATACTTTTTTAAACACATCCATGTTGTTCAATGGACTGATGGCGAGGTATGGCATGTTTCTTCGAATTATCGTCTGATATTCCCGCCAGTAATACTCGTAATATTACGAAATAATTCACTGATGTTAGGAGAAGAAGGATGTTGCTAGAGTTTACAAGGTTGCATTTGTTGGTTGAGTGAAAGCTAATTGATCTTAGTGCCTAATGACTAACGACTATATTGTGGTTGTTTATGTGTTTGTAGGAAAGAATATTTAAAGACGCAAACATGTACAAAATGTATACAAATCGCTTTTTAGGTTCTTTATCTTTGGTTACGTTTATAAAAATATAAATTCATACAAGCATCCATAATCTATTAATGGTACTACGTATTAAATTAGAATTTCTATTTCGAAATTCTTCCGAACAAACATCATAAAAATAAGAAACTGCTGATTACTAGAAACTGCTAATTCTGAATCTGCATATCGATCAGATTTCTTCTAATCAAAATTCATGTATCGTGTTTCAGATAAACAAAAACAAAATATCTTTCGATTCTATGGAACTAGCAAAATTTTACGAAATATTCAGCGAATAAATTCATACATCCTATAAGTAGTATAAATATATCGATAATTGTTTATATAGATAATTAAAATGTCTAGTAACCAAAATAACAGTCAACGTGAGACAAAACCTTTTCAACAATATGATTAGAAGTAACTGTTTAAAAACGCACTCCTGTCACGCATTAATCTTTCTTTAGAACGGAGTCAATTAGCTTTTAGAAATCGACAAACATTTTACCTCGAAGAATCGAGCGTCGAACGAACGAACGAATACGGAAATGAGACGAGCCGGAGAACGTCCGTCGTTCTGTGCATTGAAAGCCGGGGAACTCTGAAGGTAGAGGAGATATTAATGAGAAAGAAATACCGTTTCCCGTGATGTAATTAGCAATGTAAAGGCAGTGGTGACAAGACACGTACAAGGGAGGGAAAGAGGCAACAAAAACGAAAGAGAAGAATAACCAATTGGCTTCTGTTTCTTTCCATGCGCAATCGTCGATAAACTTATCGCGTCCTATTCTAGGAAATTCGAAATTTGCAATTTAAACGGGTCTAGTACGTTTCGACTTTCGCGAGTAGTATATTATCTGATAGAGCACTTTCCTGAATACGTTCCACGTCACGTAAATGATCACGTTAAAATTACCATTAAATGAACAGAATAAAGTTATATATACAGGGTGGTTGGTAACTGGTGGTACAAGGAAAGGGGGTGATTCTATGCGAAAAAAGAAGTCGAAAATATAGAATAAAAATTTTTCGTTTGAGGCTTTGTTTTCGAGAAAATCAACTTTGAATTTTCACTCGGTACGCGTGCACTTTATCATGTCTCGTTATAACGGATCTCACTGTAGATCGTTGTCTCGATGGAAAAATTTAAGAAAAAAAAATTCTTATTCTATATTTTCGACTTATTTTTTCGCATAGAATCACCCCCTTTTCGCTTGTACCACCAGTTACCAACCACCCTGTATATTACATATCATATATTACCATATATTAAAAGTGAAATAAAGAAGATTAATTGGTAAAGAAGAATGAATGTTCCGCAATGAAGGTCTCATGATGATCATAATCGAGCAAACGAACGCTCACTCGTGTACCCACTCGATTCGCTTGGAAATTTTAAATCTTGGAAACGGCTACGTAAATCTGAAACTGCCGTTTCTAAAAACTCGGACACTGCCTCGAAGGTCCTTTTATTCATAGAAATTGATTATTCATCGTTTGTGTGGATACGTTTTTATGGGTCTCCTTTTTTCAAGGAAAATATTATAATTCAGATTATAATGCGAAATTTCTAAATATATTTCTTATCTTTCATCTGAAGATAATATTTCGCAAGTCAGATTTCAATTTGAATGACACTTTTCTCAAACTGCTTTCAACACATTTGCATCACAATAGTCGCATCGTGGACTTTTGAGTTCTACGTTTGAGGACGAAATATCGAAGAGATTAGCGATTCATGACCATGCTAGAAAACGAACGAAGGGGAAGTCTCATGCATTTAACGTGCAAGAACGTTATTCGTCATGTTAAGCGGTCGCGACATGTTTCCTTGTAGCAAATAATCGTTTCTCTGACGTATGCCATGTTTACAATACGAAATACCATTTCACGCTTGTACGATTTGTTACGAAACGAACTGTTAAAGAAAAAGAATATCTGAAGCGGCATGTAACGTCAGCGCGACTTTTCGACCATCGATTATGCATAATGCTCTCGTGTTTTATGAAAACAATTTAGAAGACGTTTACGTAAAGAGATGGAAAAAATATAGATTATGGTATAAGAATTCCTTGCAAATTTTATGCACAGAAATCATATGCGATGATTAATTCGTGATTTTTTTATTTAGAGAAGAGAAAGCAGGATAGATTTTATGTAGCACGGTGTTCTATTGAGAAATCAATACATAAAGAACTATCACGGTAATAAAATTAAATGGAAGAAATGAAATGGCAAGGAAGTATAATAGAGAAAATTAACATTGACTTACAAGCGAAATAAAACATGAGCCGTCTACAATCAGAATTATCAGAGTATCTAAAATGTATCATTTCCTGGGAATGACATTATCCTGCAATAAGATCTCTCGAATGTACTAAATCATAATAATTAAATCCACGATAGGATGAAATTTAATTTAGCATTAAAATCATCGAAGGCTATAATTAAATTAACAGAAGAGAGATTGAAATAAGAGGTACATGAATAATATACATATAATACAATAGCTTGTCTATATATTATACTTTACAAAAATCAATTTAAATCGCCACATATGCATTAAAATAAATTCTACACCTAAAATTTCTGTGAATAATTACGAATTGACCAGTTTGATTGGTAGTTCTAATATTAACCGATAAGTAATATCCGAGCAATATTAAAATTGAAATTATTTATACATTTATAATAATATTTTAATATAATTATAACAATTAAATAATATTTAATTTCATCGGTTAAAATAACATTTTCTAGCCACATCATCCTCCAGCATTCCATTATTCGATAGGTACATACTCATTCTTTTGGCTTAGCTCCGAACAGCTTTTTGTATGGCGTTAGAGCGTCGCGACGACGCGCATTCCCGAGGGCGTTCTTTCGCGTGGTTTTAGCCCGCGAGCCGTAGAAAGCGGAGAAATAGGAAGTCCACGCACGAGAACAGCCTTCCACGATAGATTTATGTAACGCATGACAGCCGTGTCACGAAGAAAACAACCTCGGAAGCGTTTTATGTAACGGTAAAAATATCGATTATGACACCGATAAATTTGCAGTGGCAGCGTCACGTTGTTGATCTATCGTGCAGTTGCGTTCCACCGGACTTTTCTCAAAGGTTCGATTTATTGTCCCAGGATAACGCTATCGCCCATAAGTACTTCGATATTTCCAAGTCATTTTAGATATAGATATAAAATACATTTCAAGAATGAAACATTTTCATTTAATTTTAACCTCTGATCCTATCTCAAACGAACAGCATAAAATTAATAAATATTGACAAAAACAGTAATTAATACTAATTAGTATAAATAAAAAAGTAATAGGTGGATGAACATTGATCCTGCGCTAAGTGCATTTCTGAGTTAAGTGACTTTAAGTGTGTCCGTTCAATGTTGACATTTTAGAATGATCGAGAACTGTATTTTCAGTCGTACTGTAAGTGTTTATATAGATTTTACGAAATGTCATTCATTATAGATAACATGGAATTGGAGTTATGTAAATATATTTCGTATTTCAGTGAAATTTAACAGAGTTTTCGATCTCACATATGGCAAGAGGTAAAAAACTAATGGTAGAGAAACGTTGTTTAATCTTAATTTTGAAGATATAACAAAAGTTATCGATCTTCTGATCGAATTATGTTTCTTATCGAATTATCAGCTGTTTAAATACTTATAAATGACACTGCGCCTGACATCGTAGTCCTTTTAATGAAAGTGACACGTAACTCAAGATCGTGACGTGTATTCAATGAGATTGCTGATTTCAACATTGTCGCGTGTGATCGCTTGTTTATGAAGCTTCGTGACCCGGAAATCGAGATCCGAATTTGCGTTTTGTAGATGTGTGTGATGGATTCTTACCATTGGCAAATCTTTTAACTGACTACGTTGAAAATAAAGAATATTTTAACATAACATTCGATCGAGATTGTGGAAAGTTCGACGAAGGCAGGCGAGGCCTCGTTTAAAGTAATTGATCAGGAACCAAGATACGAAGTAAAATGACGTTCATTCATAACAGGCAGCTTTCCATTTGTAATAGGAGTATTTCTAAATGATGTTGACAATCGTCCAAAAATTGGTACACGTAGATAAAGATGTTGGGAAAGATTCGTTCGAATCAGGAAGATATCAGTTTGAAGAGGATGATAGTAGAATCGGCTAAATAGAGTTATTTTCGATTTCTGTTATAATTCTGATTTCCTTTTGAACTTCATTGGCTACGAGAGTATAAGCAATTATTATTCTTTAATTAGTGTTTTATTTTTCTTTAATTTTATTATGTTATGTGCAAAGCATTAACATTATAAATAATAATTTAAATATCAATATTTGATATTTGAATATCGAATAATGAATTGCAAGTACATAAATTACGAAGTTACATAAATTTAAATTGAACTGTTGTGCTACGGTAGTTTGTAACAAGTGGTAATTATCGCTAATAACTAAGATAGTCGGTACGACATTAAAACAATAATAAACAGTTTAACGCGTATATACTTTCCAAAATAGAAAACTGAGCAGGCTTTTCGCTTCCTATACGTACATTCTCAGTAGTTTATTATTACAGCTTATTATGATATGTTCTATAATATATATACTATTTCAGTATTGTATTCAAAAATTCAAGAAAATCGGAAAAAATATTCGGTAACATAAAACTGATATCTAATATGTGCAATAGATCTTTAATTCATAACAAATATTTTATCAAAATCCACATGAATCACACAAAAGCTAAAATGATCAACTTATTTAAATAAATCGTTAAGCACTGATATTAATAAATCAAGAAATTATGAGTTGTAGGGTATATATTTCTACTGTGTAAATAATACTACAATTTTAAATCGAATAGGAAAATTAACTGACTTATGGACTGTTACTTGGTTTCGAAGCTGTTTATCATAGTCAGTTTATCAATTATTATTATACGAACAAACTTGTTATTTATTTGAGACGTATAAATATGTTGCCACGCGAAGTAAATATACAAAAATGTTCAAGAGTAGATATAGACGCAAAAATATATAAAATCAAGCGTGAAACATACATTACGTTCAGGAAATATTCCATTTAACTTCAGTTTCTTTTCAGTATCTAGAAAGAAATATATTTGCTTAATCATTCTCAGTCTAAAATTAGACTATAAACATTCATAACCTATTTATACATCTCAAGTTAATAATATCTAAACTTGTTCTAATTTTCTAATTTTAATAAGAAAATTGCATAAAATACTATTATTAATATTCTACCAATGTGCCAATCGTGCAAAAGGACCCACATACTACAATTGAAAAATTTATCCAAAATCGACTCGCTAAACTTTTAAATGCCTTCTATAAAGTTGAATGGAATCACGAAAGTATTAAAAAGAAGAAAGACATCTTCTTCAGTTTCTTCGAATCTGTGCGTTCTAACGGAACAGCATAGCGTCATGTCTGACTTTCACACGCCTCGTATCACTTTCCATGTCAGCAACAGCAAGTAGAAACGGAGAAATGGCAAAGACTAGCCACCAGCTGCAGCAGTAGAAACAGCGGCTGCAGTACGAGACGAGGTAGGCGAAAGCTCGACTCTCGAGTACGAAACCCGAGACCTTGAGTGCGTGCACTCGTGCGTCGGTATGTCCCTGAGCCGCAAACAGGAACACAACGATTATCCGGCAAATGAATGAAATCGAGTGAACCGGTTCACCGGCGTACATACGCGCGCTACTGCCACCGCTTCGGTTCGCTGCGGATCCACCTTAAACCAGAACCACTTCTTCGTGAATGGCTGTGCACGGCATGGTAGGCTCGTGCTCCGCACCGAATTACGCAACGGAGTTAACCGGCTGTCGTACGATCATTAATCTGACTGGTCACGTGTCGTCGGCCGCGTCATATTAGTTTTGATGCGACGCGTGGTGGCTTTCGAATGAAAAATTGCTGCTTCATCGCTCGAAGTCGGATCATATAAGGTCGTAGGACTCGGTGTCAGTGGAAAATTTCTGAATAAATTTCCTCGCGTGAGATTTCAATGAATTCTTTTTTTTTTTTTTTTTCAAAGAATCGATGTTTCTAGTTTTGGTTTGTTTTTGAGTATTGTACTTAAGACTGGATTTTCAAATATAGCTCTTCGCGTACATGAAATATTTCGAAAGAATCGACATTTCTAAGTTGCGGGTTGTTTTCAGGATTGTAGTTAAGATTAGATGATACCGAATTATGCGAACTTTTATATATAGAAAATGTTCAAATAGGCAATTTTGATGGATTTTTAAGACAGTATATGAACTTTGGCTTTTTCTTCCGTTTCGTTACTTGGTATTTTTTCAGCTTCTGGTAGATATTTTGTCGGGTCAATTTTCCATTTAAGCTAAACTGTGAATTTGACATTAAACGAGAGTACCTCAGTGTTTGTAGTGCGTGTTAATTATAATTCCATCGAGGATTAATTAATCCCATTGTGTAAACATCTCGATTAACCCGCATTTGGATTAACCCAAGCGAATTGAATAATAGAGTATTGACTAATTACTTCGTCTTGAGAGGATGAGGTCACGACTCATTCCTCGTCGAATGACCGAGAAATAACGTTGCTGTTGGTATGGCAATAGTATCTCATAGTACGTCACGCTTTTATTTAGCTCGATACTGTCAATGAAATTTCCCAAAATCGACCTTGTCATATTACAATTGCGGTATGAAATCAACAGCGTAAATAGCAATGATCATAACCTTTTCTATCAACATCCATTACATCACTGACCATAGGTATTAAGAATGACTTATGAACTTGTGATAGAAAATTTCGTATGTATTTTATCATAAAGTAAACATTAGTCACACATTAATAATTAGAAGCAGTGCTTATTACCGTATTATTGCAGATACACGCTTTTCTAGAACATTGCATAATCCACCAACGTGCATACTATGATTTGCAATCGTAAGAGCAGCATATTAGACAGATCAAGGAAACCAACAGATATTTTACTCGAGTGATTATTTTAAACAATAGTCATTCATTCCTTAAAAAAGATATTGCAGAAGATCTAACTTAGCTTAGGTAACACAACCATAATGATAAAAAACATATAGAAAGTTCGAATCAAAATCTGGTCCCAATATTATAGCGCGCAACGTTAGAACGTCATTTTCGTGATGTGATCCGACATCCATATTTGATCCCCAATGTTCCGTGTCATGACCAATTCATGTGTTTGTTACGCAGCGTTTAAATCATAATTAATTATATAGCAATGCGATAAATAAGCAACACATAGCTCACGGGTATTTGTCGGCGTTTGCTCGTTGAATTCGTAATTAGTTGCAATTACAACATATATAGTGCAGTATTTCCCAATCGATAAGATAAAATAAGGGGCCATGAAGGAACTGGGAAAAATGGAAATTGTTTTTCAACGGGGAAAAACCGGAACTGGTGGACTTTCTGACGCGAGCGCGCGCACGTTATGGCTTTGTTCGTGATGTGCAATTTCACGGTCGTGACTAGTCTGTGTAGGTCGCTGATAAAAGCTTTGCGCTATCGCCAGCGGTCTTCGCTTATCGCCGCGAAAAAGCCCGAACGGCTGACGAATGACTGAATTCTGCATTCGCGAGAATTTTTGCACTCCTGTCGTTTCGAGTTTCCATTTCGACAAATTCATGCTGCTGGAATGCTACGCGAGCGTCGTATCTTATACCATCGAATGGAAATTTGGAGTCACATATCTATGTTTGGAAAAGTTAGTTCTATTTCATTTAAATTTGGAATCTCAGTTTCACATTTGGAAAATTTAAATGCCTTTTCAATTTCAAAAAATCGCAGTTTATCATTTGAAAAATTTCAATTTACATATATAATACAATAAAATCGTTCATGTGAGTAATTTCCTTGTGGCTTTAATTTCCACTATGTTATGGATGTGCGTACCTACACCATTTCATTTTTATCTAAGCACTAAATATTCAATAATAAAGAAATGATTTAAAAATGTCAGTCTGAGATACGATATTCGAGATACAGTTTTCAATTACGCCATTGTTCAACGATGTATAGGAAATTCTATAGAAGAGACGTCAATCGAATTAGATCGTTCGAATCGATACAGTGAAACGAGTTCTTCAGATAAGATACGCGTATCGATCAACAGTGTTAGAGTTTGTGTTGTACACTTGTGCTTCGATAGAATTTACCCGCAATACCATGTGGAAACGTTCCCTCGTGGAGGTGTTTACTTTTATAATAACACTATCGATTTTTTCACGCGATGGCAAACAATATTGATCATACGTGAACATAGAAACAAACAAGGTATTATAGATATTGTTCCATGGAGGCTTAATAATGACACTCGCTAAAAGACCTAATCTTATCATGAAATCAAAGAAAGATTCAAAAACTTGATCGAAACGTCAAGAAGAAATTTTTAAAAAGATGTTGGATAATATTTATGATATCTGTAAATATACTCACAATATTGAGCTTTCGGAACTAGCTAATAAAATTTCAAAATATTTATAATACACACGATGTATTCATAGAAAATTTGCATAAACTTTCGAACATTTTCGTGATATTATGTATGCACATACATATATATGTATATAAGGTATAAAATTATTGATTTGCTGGTGTAAATCTTATTTAAATACATTTTCTATTATCACAAACATTGGAATATCCTGTTAATATTATACTTGAAAGAGAATTGTGAACAGGGAAAGTCTATTGAAATTTATTTGTGCTTATTATTATGTGAATTGGATGCAATAAATTGAGATTTCTTCCGTATAATACTGACGTCTTTAAATAGAAAAAAAGAAATAAATAATTGCTTATAAAATAAGGTTCGGTCGTCACTATTCTCGTTTCCTGGCAAACTATAAATATGCATACACGTGGAAATACGATGTTCGCACGCGCGAACTCACGTTATCGCATTCGCCTGAGCTCGCGCACATCTCGCGCAAATATTTGACTTCGCTCGATCGGAATGTCTTTCCCGTCGTTTCTTGCCACGAATTTTCACAAAACCGTATTTTTATCGCAAGCACGCCAAGATCTGAGAAGGACACGTACGTTTCATCAAATTCCTCGGCAACGAAAGAGAGTGAATTGAACGTGGATTTTTCCTCGACTCACCGGAACGAATCGCGATATTCAGGAATTGTTTATCCTTTGCGAAAACGATCGCAGCTCGAACGGCGAACCTCGATATCGATTGTTGTAACATCGATTTGAAATGAATGTGAACTAAGAAAAGACGTTTCTGCTTTTTGAAAATATTGAGAAGATCGGAAAAATTTATTCAAAGATTAGATTAGATAATATAAGCAAGTATATTTATAATATTAAATTTGCGTATGTTAGAATAATAAAACAAAAATTAGCATGTACACTGTATAAATAGGAGTGTTACAGCATATAAATAGGAGCATTTTGTTTTACCAATTTGCTAAAATGTGTATTGTTTTTATGCAGACTGATATTATTGTATTTTGGAACAAAATATTATGACTTAAATATTCGATGAGTACACTGCGCTTTAAATTAAAAATACATCTGAAATGTACGAAGAAGAAATAATTTCAGTTCGTTTGTCAGAATTACTTACATCTATTTTATTGTCTAATTATATACATTTTAATATTATACATTATATATTATTATATTGTTGTATGTATATTATTTATAATATCCAGATTTCCGCATTTTTAGTAGTTTAGCCAGTACGATATTGTAAATGAATGAAGAGACTTCTGTAAAACATTTTCCAATATTTTTGATTTCTTTGAAAGAACATAAATATCTCTCTTCAAGAAATATTTCATTCACAAATCTCGAAAACCTCACAAATAAAACTTTGCTAAGAAAACTGGTCACAAATCATCACCGCGGATTATCATAAAATTCTGTATGACTTCTCCTGTAACCGTATTTCACAAAATGAAATTATAATATGTAATAAATGAACTGCTTCGATAAGTCTATTAATCTCGATTAAGCCAGATAACCGTATGTAGAAAACGGAAATTAAGATGGAAAATAGAATTCGTATCGCTTGGTAGGAAGTTTTACGGCTCGATCGCAATAGCTCACTACATAGTTCAATTCTGTTCATACACGTGCCACGAGGTCAGCCGTAAAACGGTGCTGGAAGAACGTTAGCTTGTTACGCAAAATAACGACGAACGAGCGAACAGGCGAGCGAATACTAATACGAGTGTTTTCAGCTGGTTGGCCGTGACCACGAAAAGCTTACCTCTGGAAAATAGAAACTGGCTAGCAGCCTGGCGCCTTCGTATAAAAGACAAACACGATTATCGGCCCGGTTATCGGTGGCTATTAATCAAGTCACGATTTACCGGCGTACTGAAGTTGCATAAATTTTTACGCGAACGATTACATACGTCTACGAACACTTAATTTCCTCTAACTTTAGTTACGCGGAAGCGTACAACTGTTCTTCCTGCCTTTTGTCTTTTTCTATCTCTTCTGTGTTTCTCTTTCTGTCCTCCTTCTTTATCGAGTCGCAACATTGTCAATTAATTCGTTAATTATTTTCTCTCCTTTTTATGACGAGTGACGAGAATAGTTGACTCGTCTTTTACGATCAACTTATGTCATTAAATTACATTTCTTAATTAACATTCCACCTTAATCCATTTTTTTAAGATCGCGGCTATGGAAAATAATTCGAAGGATTAATTTTTTTATTCTCCCATTATTAATTCTCCCATCTACGATAGGGTCTACAATTATATGAAACCTCAAGAAATTATGATAAATTATAGCTTGATACTTTAATGAGAACTTTGATTATGATGCTTAATAGTTATCTCGTTCGTATTTATTCATCAGTGGATCGATTTCTACGTGATCGTAAGTTAAGTGCTTGTAACGCTCGCAGATTAATTGCTGGACGTGTTCAAGGTGAAAATAATCGTGGCAATCGGAGAACGAATTATTTCCGTTTCTTTCACGCACAACGCGGTTGCATCAAGGAAACGAACTTTTCCGTTGCTCGTCTCGCAACCAGCTAATGTTTGCTCAGATCGTATCGCGATGCTATACGTTACTCAAACCGGTGGTCCGCAGTTACATCTGTAGGAAATGTTAATGCAATTACGTATGTTATTTGCAATTAATTCATTTACAATCGTAATCAACTAATCTCGTTATTCGATCATTTTACTACAACTGATTGGCAAACCGAAGGGATTTTATTCAAAACTGTTAAAGTTATTTTCCTCCAAACATCCTGCTAAACATGTATATTTTACACCGACGTAAATTAAAATTCGTACGAATATTTATAAAATTATATTAATTAAGTATGAATATCTCCTTGCTGAAAATGCTTCTATCGTTGCAGTTTATAATAAGAAAGTAAATATACGAATCTTTTCCTTATTTGCTTAAATTATCCGTAGTATACTAACGAATAATACCAAATTACTTCAAATAATCCAAAATCTTTCATTACATCCACAATATCAGTAGGTTGGTCAAAAATTCGACAAATCACCCGATAATCCCAAAAATTGTTCCAAAGTGGAATTCCTTGAGAAAAAATGAGCCTCTAATTTTTGAAACACTATACATTTCTCGTTACCAAGAAGCCAAGTCCTGAGGTGACTTTCGGACTGCTCCCTGTTAATCTGTCACCATGGGTAGTATCAGTGTAAGACGGTACGGTTGGTTTCCTGTTCGCGGCACGTATTATCGGATTATTGCGTTCGCGGGCTGTAACGTAAAAGTTCATACCGGTAATCCTTGGCATACTTAGGCCGGACAGAGTCGCGAGCTACATGCTCGCTCTTAATCTCGGTCGAAAAACCTGCTCGAACAATATGCGCGACACGTACATGTGTATTGTACGCCGGTGCACGCTAGAGCATGTAGTACGTAAAACGTTGCACATCTAAAGCAACTGCTCGCCTTCTCTCCTCCTGCTATACATTCTTATACCAGTGCTTCTCTCACGTTCCTGCTTCCTGCGTCAGAAAAATTGGCTAACCTGTTTACTGATGCAACAAAGGAAAGGAAAACCGAGCGAGAGCGTCCCGAGCGTGGAACTGCCGTAGAAACCGGAAGGAAGGCACACAGGGAAGGGGGAGTATGCCCCGGGAAAGGTTAAAATATGAAGCTATAAAAGACAGCCTGGCTGTCGTATATTTAACTACGTCCGCTTGGGGAATGGTGGATCAATTTTGATGGTGGTTGAACGACTGGTTTATCTCATAAGAGAAAATCGGTGAGAATTATGTCCTAATACAGGGGTTAGTGATTACAGGGCAGAAATATTCAAGTTTCTGTGAGTAGATATGCAGCTGATACAAGACAGAATATCTATTTAATATAATATCTTATCTAATTCTGTTCTTCTCTCTTCTTTTTGGCCATTTCTGTACAATGGATCTTTGTGATTAATGTTTAAGAGATTCATTCAATCAAAGGTTAAAGTAAGTAATTAGGGACAAATGTATGAAGAGGAAATATTTTTTCAAGTGGACTGGAAAAAGTCAATCGTTCTGAAATCACTGTTTCAAGTGGAAAATGATGATAGACTAAAATTCATGTCTGATATGTTAACAATTGGATACTTTAATCGCTTGTGTAAATCTTCCCTCTACTATTTTCTTTCTAAACTAAAATTGATGGATTATGTGAGCACCGCTTTTGATAAACCATCGCCAAACTCTTTACCAATGACGGGTCCACAATAATATTATTATATTGGCGATGCTTTCGATTGAGAAGTGCGTCCGTATAACTTATCCCAATAAGTAACAATACTACATATGTAACATATATAGTATCTTACCCTCTATGTACGAATTATTTGTCGGAAAAGCTACAAATGGAATCCTCCATTCCCAAAATTATAAACCGTGTTTTACTACACTAGCTCTGACATTGAAACTGAAAAAGCATTCTCCCCAATACGGTTCTCACCTTTTCGATCTTTCAAACGCTAGCAAATAAAACGAATCTTGTAGCGAAGGAAGAAACGTGGAAGGAGAGTGATTTGGAGGATACCGGTGATTCGCACCAGATACTTGGCAAGGCAGGGATCGCAAACACGGTGAGAGTGGTTGCAAATAAAATTATATCGAGCAGCGGGAGAAACAAGTAAGGGATCCGTAAATACGGCTAAAAGGAAAGTCAACAGGGGCTAGGACTGTACGGATGTGCAAACGAGGGTGTAACTGGATCGAGCGGGGGTGCCTTTCGCAGTCAGCGGTACGCCGGGTGGAAGAAGGGGTTTCTAAAGAAAAATTGATAAGAGAAACGGGATGAACGATAAGAAAAAAGAACAAATATGCGGCACCGATCGATAGTGCCGGAGAAGAAACTAAATCGAATTCAATGGAGCACGGAACTGGGAAAGGGTGGTTGAGGGGTAGCCTGGTAGAAGAAAGAGGAAGACATAAGGGGTGGCTAGCTGATGGGTGGGCGAGAAAGCAGTAGAAACCGCAGATAACGCCGCAGATAGCCGTAGAGAGTCCTTAAACGCTTCAGAAACGAGTCGACGAACAGTGCAATGTGCCCTGGCCTTTATTTACTGAGCGCGTGCTGCTTTCCATGGGACCTTTAAAAGGCACGCGTGAAAGGAAAAGTGAAATGGAGAGATGAAGGGTGTATGTGTGGTGTGCGTTTCTGATGTTTCCTTCCTGTTGAACTTTCCACGTGCCCGAGCCTTGTACGAAGGGTGCGCTCGTGCGTGCTCTTTCTATCATCCCTGTTCGTGTATGCGTGACACATTTTATTCTATACCACGAATGGCAAATACAAAGGGGGCATTCTTTAAAAACGTTACGCTGGGCTTTTGATATAAATACACACTGCGAGTAGCAAACATCTTCTTGTCGTGCAGAATGTTCAAATTTGGCGCTGGTGAATTATCAGATTTCGAGATTCACTGTTGAATCTTTGTGTATCGTTTTGTTGCAATAATTTGTCACAATTTGAAGTGTGAAACATTTTGAGGTATAAGTGATGCGATATAGTATTTAAATGGAGAGTAGAGTTTCTAGAAGATTCTGAAGAATGAGTCAAATATCCTCAGTTGTAGGGGAGTCACCATTTTTGTGAGTCAAGTATGATTCATTCAATGGAGTAACCAAATTGCGTGTCCTGTTTCTGAAAGAGAATAGCTACTTTTACTGTTACATATTACCAACTACCGGTTTTATGAATGTTTCTGGAAACTCACAAAACCACTTTTCTTTTTCGCTACCTTAACACGCAACTTTGATATTTTTATTGCAAACTTATGTAACCTATTCTACGACTACTCTCTTGAATTTATTCATTATGTAACCTGTTGCTTTGATTTAAAATATTGTTCTCTGACCCACATATCGAATGTCTATCGCCTCAATACCATTACGATCGACCGATTGTAATCTTCAGAATATTGTAACTAAATAATCTAGACTCCACTTGTCTTAAATATACTTGAACCGTTAATCAATTCAATAACATTTATACGTAAAAGACGACGCAGTTGTCGCAAACAACGGATACTGATTTAAGATAATTCATTCGAAATACCATTTACTTGCTATCGAACATTCCATCAGATAATTGTAATAAAGTGTAAAACTAAAATGAATAAATGTTCAAATACTCGCAACAATGACCATGCAAGCGAACGTGTCGAATCGAGAAGCGATTGTCCAATCCTTATGAGCGATTTACAATAACTTGCATCGCAATCATCCTGCTTCTCTTCTGCGTTACGCGGAGAGAAAAATGGATTCCTCCCCGAGCCATGGCCGACGGCCGACACGACTTTATAATCGCGATTACGTCTCGCCGGTCTTACCTCATCGCGGAAGTTGCGATACAAATCTACCTTGCGATTTGTCGCGATTGTCTTTAGATAGCGGGCTTCCTGCACGTTCGGTTTGTCGGTTCGTGCTTACGCGTAAGTGAATCAAGGTCTTCCTATCTAGACATGATTAAATGATACTCCGACATCGAGGTGTTCCTTCGTGAACATCTCTCTTTGGCCGAGCGATATATTTAATATGTCATATACATGAGGAAATTTGGAAGATTTAAGTCCCTTATCTTCACGAAGAGTTTAATAAAAATAAATTGGTTAAATGACATTAACCTCTTAAATCTTTCGTGATCCCGTGCATCGTTAATGACAGATAAGTAAACTAGGCTCGTTTAGAGCTCGTGTAATAGATCCATGGATAACGACGAGATTACAAAAAGGTTTAAGTACGAAAGGCAGTAGCGATAATTAAAAATTGCTAATGATTTATATTTACGAGTAGATAACAAAAAAGCTCACTTTCATCTAATAGTAAACATTATACATAGGTATTACTCTATTTTGCTCGATACATTTCAACAACGGATAGAAAACGAGGCTCTAAATATAGTTAACCAGCTCCAAAAGGAACAAGCTCTCACCTTACTTCTTTTACTATCTTTAGCGTTTGCAATGATTTTCGTATACGTTTGCACAGATCAGAAGCGCGACCCAAATGGAACAACCTTCTTTCTTTTTTTCGGTTATTCAATTTTAGGTCTCGAGAGAAGAGAGCGGCACCCGATAACTTCCCTTATCAATGTGATCGGGAGGAAAGCAAGCAGGAGTGTTAGGAAAAAAGTAGTACGTCGAGCGACCGCGACATGTCGAGGTCTCGCGTCCTTGCCAGTTACCCCACTCGTTGTTCGAGGAGTGGGATCGTCCCCCACCGCTCGTCTCGTTCGTTGGTGGCTCCCCCTACTCCCCTCCCCGACTCCCCCTTCGTCCACAGCGGTATGTAAGAGGCCGCACATGTTTCCCCGCGTTCCAGTCTCGCAGCGGCACTCGCGAGTGACTGTTCGTGTGGATTCGCGGAACGATAACTGCTCTGATCGAAGAAAAGAAGGAAAAGGAAAACGGAACGAAGGACATTACAGGGGCACGCGTGTTGTCTACAATATCTATATCTGTCTCTATATACATATATGTATATAGATATACGCGTGTACAGTAACGCGCGCGCGCAAAGGACGAGTTCTTTCCTCAGTGCTGCGTTCGAGAACTGACACGACACACACCGCGAACGTCGTTGCAGCGAGTAACACGACCGAATATCGATAGAAAAGATAGTGAAGAAAGGGGAAGCAGTACGATAACATCGTTACTGCTCCGATCGTTTTCCTTTCTTCCCATAATCTCCGCGTCTTTCTTTTTTTTACTTTTATACGTAACCCGTGTAGCGATACGAAACGATCGTGTACCATAACCTTATTTCCCAACGTAACATCGTTTCACCAAAAGTGAGAATCGATTGCGCGAGTGACAGCTTGTTCTACCTTTTGGAGCTACACGATCTGTAAAGCAGTGTGACAGCAAGGAATATTTCGTGATCGTACCTTGCAGGAGAACTCAGGAGCACGGTGAGAAGAGGACTGTGGATACGCAACGAGGAGGATATTCCGAGGGTATTACGGAACTAGTGATCTTCCACTGACGTCATTTCGTACTTTCGTGCTTCATTCGAGGGACGAGAATAGTGTTCGCTGACCCAACAAAGACACGTGAGTATCGAACTCTTCTTCATTCGAGACAACTCTAGACGTTTCTTGATCATGATCGCGAAACGGAACCGTAGCTCGCGTGAGATCGCCACTCTGCTTCTTTTTTTCTTTTTTCCATGCTCTGTGTACACACGCGTCACACGGTCAGATAATTTATGCGCGGAACCCGTCACGGTGCGAATTCCGTAATGTGTCACGCGATCGGAGCACGATTCCACTTCGTAACGGTTCAAGAGCATTTCTGCCGCGTCTGTGGCGCAGTAATCGCGCCTTTGATCCTTCGATTATCGCAACCACCACGAAGCTCGATATATCGAACTAACTACCTTGACCAATCACCGTTTAAGATGACACTAAAATATATGTATGTTTCGTTTCGGTTTTACGATCTACGTCTCAGTCTTTATTTCTTAAATTAATAAAAAAAGGCGACAGTGATGTGTAGTGTCTTAGAAAAGCCTGCCTACACTCTTTTAATTAGGAGGTTAGTTCTAAAAATCTTTTTGTACCATATTTTATATTAATCGGATTTAGGGACTTTGTTATATGTTACATGAGCCATTCAGAAGACATATTGATGAACTTACAGACATTGCTTTCTAAATTTATCTCGACGTATGAAAATTAACTATTTGTTTCTCAAGAATTGTATAATAATCGTGTATTTATGTAATGAAATTAAAGAAGTAAGAAAGAGTCGATCAATTTGACATTTAAGAAGGACATTTGACAATATTCGAAACACAAAAAATATTAACATAGAAAATTTTGATGAATATATTACATGCATCATACGAAACTTTCTAAAGTTTCATTAACACTATAATGAGACATGACTATCATAATTCTATTTGTAAAATTTGAAACGAATCTAGAAGTGTATATAAAAGTTGCAAAATATTTGCTGTAAATATATATTTAGTTTAAAACGTACTATGCAACATAACGGTCTTCAGCATATAATTAGTGCTAAGAGCGATCTCAGTAAATATTTTTTAGTTTACTAGTATAATAAATAACTGACCGTTCAAATACTATGATTATATTCTTCTATATATACGTACGTATATTTCCCATTTGTTTCAAATTTTATTAATATAATAAACGTGTTCCATTATACATAATGCTACTGAAATTTTAAAATGTTTTATATAAGACGCATAATACGTTTAGTAAAAGATTTCTGTAAGTGACCAAATACTTTAATAAGGCACTGCTTGTGAGTTTTAATGGTCCTAATGCAAAATACGTTTCTAATTTCTTTCAGTAAATAATACATGTACAAAGAATTCATTAAGTATACGTATATAAACTTCTATAACTGACTGCAAAATCGTTTTAAAAATGTCATTTATATGCGATTGGAGAATAGGATATTTAGTTTATTGGTATATTAACAAATGAGATTATCGTTCGAGTAGATACCAAAGTTGTGCTTCTACGCTAAAGGTAGAGTTATGGTGTGAGAATATTGTGACGACAATCCGAATCGTCCGTTGCAATGCAGCTTCGTTTAAAAGGTAAATAATAACATTGGTTCGACACATCGATCTAGAAATTGTATTCGTCGTCAGTCGATACGAGGCGTTTCGCTTTTCTTCAAGGTCGCTCGCGATCTGGAACGATCGTAGTGACTCAGTCTCTTGGTATTACATCAAACAAACATGCCTATTACGACAAATTACGTTGAGGTCGTAACGCTGTCTAGAACATGCTTTTCCTACTGCGGAAATGACGATTTCCATTCGCGCTTAGGAATCGTGTGTGTGTGTGTGTGTGTGTGTGTGCGCGCGCGCGCGCGTGTGTGTGTGTGTGTGTCAAACGAATTAGCAGATTAGGCGCGTTAATTAATTAATGGGTTAAAATGCGGTATAGAGGTATTTACGCATTTATTTACGTCAGATTTGCCCGAGCTGCTTATGAAAATAGTGTGACAATAATAGCAAGGTCGCCGCTGGCTATACGAGATGGCGCATCGCGTCAGCGACTCGCGTTTGACGAATTAATTGATTGAAATTGCCTGTTGGATTATAATAAAACGTAAAACCAGAAAGCTTTTGTTTTCGTTTAAGTGATGGTTTCTATTAGACTCTTTTTTAGTTATTTATTATAATAGAAGGTGTAATTAAAGTAATAATCGAGTTATTTATAAGTACATTATAATCGTTTTCTAAATTTTTACTACTCATAGTATTTGTAAGGTTGATACTCAAAATGATTAAATCATTGAATACAGTTTGTAAATTAGAATGTATATAATTCTCATTATTATTATTAGTATTATTCTCATATAATGAAATTATTACTTTGAATGATCCATGAATGAAGCATTGAGTATATCAAGTTCGTGAGAGTGACAACATCGTCTGGGTATAGGTGATCTTTCGTTTCTTTCTTTACGCAAGGGAAACATTGCAAAATAATTTCTAGTTCTTGGAGACACTGTTTAATTATTAGAGAATCGCCAACTTAAACACCTTTATTCGCTCGTAAAATACACTGCGAAATGTTTTATACATTATGCAAACGAGGCAACCAGTTTGAGGATGTTATATAGCACATACAAATGACTGTTTTTAATTTAACAACGCTGTCTTACATGTTACATTTAGATATATGTAATGTAATTCTAGTACTATATCCATCGTTTAACATCATTCATTACATATTTCTCCTTTAGAATCATGTTTTTATACAGTACCTATGACCGTATATTAGTTTTCCCACAAACACAATTTCTCTATTTTCCCAACTATCGCGACTAAGTAAATCCCCAAGTTAAGATAATCGGAAGATCCAATAAGAAGTAATTAATAAAAATCGCAACGACGAAACCATTCGATCGAAGAATTTTATCCTCGAACTATTTCGTAGAATGTAAAGTCATTTCGAACGATCGCGAAGCGCTTTTCCTCTCTACGCAGTTCGAATTTTTTCGCGATTCGAGTCACGCGAGTCGAGGAAAACGGAATTCAATAGTTCCATCGATAACAGAGATAGAAATACAGAATAGCGGGATGAAGGACGAAGATAGAACACACTCATCTTTCTCCTCTCCTTCTATTTCTCTACCTCTCTTTCTCTATCCCTCTATCTCTCTTTCTCTACCTCTCTATCTCTCTTTCTCTATTTGGAGTGGCACGAGGCAAACGAATTATCCAACTCGTGCCGTCCATCGAAATCGGATTATCGTCGATTCCTCTGCACCCAAACCCTACCCGTTACACCCTGCCCTCACTGTGTGTATCGATTTTCCACGCTCTGTATACCAGCAACTTATTTCCCCTGAGCCGTAAACATTCGGCCCTAAGCATTCGTCGCGCGGATTAATCACGGTTTAATTGGAAAATCTCGCTCGGCAAATAAAGCTTTCGAGGTCCGCGCAAAAACATGTTAGTCAGACCTGGTCACCGGAACTCTCATCTCATCCCTGTCCCTATCTCTCCCCCCCCCTCTCTCTCTCTCTCTCTCTCTCGTTTGTATCCACGAAAAAACAAAAGCTCGTTCGAATATTGTTATCACCCTTTCGAGAAAAACTTTTCGTTAAAGGTTAAAAGTCAAGTTTGTGTCTTGTTGACTGTATATACGTAACATTGTACTCTAGTAAATTATTCATCAACTAAACGGTAAATATACCTATCGATCTTTGATAAAACTGGTTTAAAATTTTAGTATATTGTGCCTTTCTTAGTAATTCGTAAAAAAGATAATTTTTCTCGCAGGTTAAAAGCAGTTCGTTTCTGAAAACATCAATGATACTTGAATTTTGCACTTTCAATCTTATCGTTGCTGAAAGCATCGTTGTTAACGCGCACGATTTCCTCTTTTAAATTTTACGATAAAGTTGTTCTTTAAAAAGTTAAGTGTTTCTATGTATCGAGGGAAGAGCGAGATTAGAACATACAAGTTCTAGGACTACAACGAGGTCGAAAGAAATATCGATCGTTTGACATATTATTCTTAAATACGTATAATTAGCGTAAACCATTTATCTAATGAGAATTTTGCGTGGATCATCACAATATTTCTAAAACTCTTACAGTACTTCACATCGTTATGTCGGCATGAATTTCTGCAGGTCTTAGCCTCGAGACGGTGAAAAATCGGCTAATAATTAACGAAGCGATCGAACGTCTCTCGTGCGCCAGCCGAAAATTAATATGCCGATATTGAAGGCTGAGAATTCGTACTGGCAATAAATTCCGGTAGCTATATTTCTTTACGACGGAAAAAGATGGGATTAAACGTCGCCATGATGAAAAAAGGAGATTGGTCAGGTGCGAACACGGAGCGTAGATGAGTTTAGTTGAGTATAAAATCAATTGTGGTTGTCCTCGGAATTAGTATCATCTGCCAGTTATTACGTGACGATTCGCCGTCTCTTCATTACCACAGTGTTGAAACAACGATTATTGAAAATTAATGCGTTTTGTTCTGATTAATCGCGATATGTACAATAGTATTACTTTGACAATTTTTTTAATGACTGATGGATTAAGTGTTCGAAGTAGAAGTTTATATAGGTGTATATAATATATTATTGTGTACATGTATAATTATATAGAAGATTTTGAGATTTGAATATGACAGGATTCTGAGAAAATGTAGAAGCGATTGAATTAGGACTTGAATTGTGGAATGTTAAGTTTCAGATTTAAAGATTCAGTATTTCAACCTTAGTCCCTTTTATTCCATTGATTCACGCGTTCTCATTCCCGTACCAATTAACAGAAATAAATTGCAACATTTATGAAGCACTTTCAGGGAAATTGCATTTTACGCTTTCGACCGATCTCCACTATAATGCGAATTCAATCTCGACGAGCTCTTTTTGCACTATAGAGGCCAAGCATATATACATATATATTCATCGGGAAATTCGCGGAAAAACGAATGCCGAGAAAGCTGGAAACGTAGAACACAAATTCTACAGGCAGAGAAGGGAGAAAAACGAGACGAGTTCTCGCTGACGCTACAATTCATCCACCCTCGTGATCGAAATAAATTTTCTTGACACATTCGGCCTTTACTAGGCCATCAAGCAACGCGTGTAGACACGTTTTACCAGGGAGTGAGAGAAAAGTCGAATTTTCATCGCTTCCACTTCTTTCGCATTCCCTCCTGAACGAAATAGGGTGAGAAACAGCGTGTCTATCGTCCCTTAAAAGGGTCTCGGACCTCCGCTTTGTTTTACAGACTTTGCTAGACGTGATAAACGCTATTGGCCTTGTAAATCAGCGTCTGCTTTTAGTCCAAGCTGAGAATCGACTACTATTTGCACGCTCCGGTGCAATTTCTCACGTTTTTTGCTCCATGTAAAAACCCCGGATCCCTGTAAGGAGGAAACTGATTTTCTATGTTGAATCCACAAGCGAAAGTCTGATAATTATTCCTGCATTCTTCCTTTTTTTGTTTCGAGGAACGTAATGAAAAAGTCTTAAGAAAATAATGTGATGGATAGAAGAAACGAGTAAAGTTATTTTCTGTTGTAATGTGTTTTTCTGTAAAGTTAGTTAGGTGTATATAGATATAATAGAATGTAATAGATTATTTGTATTTTGCGAATAATGTAGAAATTAGGCGCTGTTTCAAATTGTTCTTTTTAATTTCGCTTTGCTAAATTTAAACAAACGATACGACTTGAAAAGTATACTGTCATGTAATATAAAGTGTTCGTAGGCATATATAATATAATGTACCTACTTATTGTATATTATACCTTGCCTATTTTGTTTTTTTTCCGATGCTATTTGTACATATGAAAAACGACATTATACAATATCAATGTATTTCTTTTATCCGTCATAGGCCGAAGGGGAACTCGGAAAGAAAATCTCATGAGAAAAATTTCGGAACGCAACAATTAATGGTTTGTAATTAACATGATTTATGTATGCAATACATCGTGACTAGAATAATAACGTAATATTAAATCTCCAGTTTATTCTAAACGAATAATTTATAGTCATTTATATGTCATGTCGTTTTCATTAACAATTTTCAAAGAAAACGACTAAAATAATCTCAAATTCTAAGATGAAAATAAAGAAAGAAAAAGAGATTTCTCTACAATTTATTCGATTCGTTGGTATACTTTTCTTCAGCGCGTTAAAATTGGAAACTTGCAATTCTCTGTTTAATAAAATCAAACAAGAAGTAGTAAACGATTTTCCACGACGTTCCAGCAAGAAAAAAGAGAAATCTCGAGCTTTTCGAGCCTTTAATCTGATCTACAAGCTTGGATTTGTTAATTCACAAAGAGTTCTGGCAATCACTCCCTTCCAGCCGCGATACGTCTTGCTTTGAACGTCGAAGGAGAACGAAGTTCGCGGAAGCACGATCGCTTTTCGCGCGTCACCAACCGATCCATCAACTTCAGGATCGCCTCCCGGGTTGGCCAAGAATAGCGCTGAAAGCCGAATGCGAGACGCGCCATTGTTGGTCGTTGTTTCATTCCGAACGCGTAACGCCGTTCTGCTAATAAATCGCCTTTCGGTTGGTCCATGAAGGCCTCGTTGGTTTCCGTTTTTATGAAAAAAACCGAAACGTGAATGGACTCTGAATAGGAAATTAGACGTAGGTAAACATCTCTGGAAATATGTTTCGAAGATTCTGCCAGTTTTGGGTAACTTTGCTCTTCCTTTTAGGCAAAACTAGCTGCATGAAAGGATTACGAATAACAAATTGCAAGTACTTACGTAAACATCTCTGGAGCCTGTTTGAAAAATTCTGTGATTGTTAGTAGTTTCTGAGAATTTTAGGAAGAATGGAATTTGTGGAAGTAAATACACGTAAAGATTTAGAAACTTTAGATTTTTAACCCCGGGAAAATATTTATAGTGTACAATGTTACTCTTTATTTCGATTGAGATGGGTAGCGCTTTGTTGTTTGTGAGATTTCTGGTAAATTTCTGGCGTGGAAACGCCGAGATTATTCGATATTAGACCTGAAAATTCTTTTTCTAGAATGTAAAAATATAGATGAAAAGAAGTATAGATACACGTGTACGTAATTTCCAAGACACACGATGATAGAGATTGTATGTAGTTGTAGGATTTTAATTCTTAAGGTGATATAATAAGAGTAATGGTCTTTTTATAGGTAATGTAGGGAAAATGGTAAGAGGGAAAGTCATTATTCATCGGATCGTCAAGTATGATTATAAAGCTGACGGTGAAAGCAGTGACATTTAACAAGTGTTCTCTTTTTAGTGATCATCCGTGAACTCTGTTTGACATATCGTTTTTCTCAGCTTTGCTTCCTCACGACGAAAGGTTGCAGTCCTTAAATATTGCCCGTGGCTCGTTGTGAACTTTGTTCACAGTTGAAATTTCCTGATGTCATACAAGAGCAGAGATTTAATTTTTCCCACGGTAATCACCGTTTAACTCTTCATCGATGGGATAACAGTTCAAATTTTTTTACAAACGCCTGTTTATTTCATGGAAACTTCAACGTTTTCGCACGAAATCAACAAATATTATTCCTATGACGGGAATGACTGAACAAATTCAACGAAACGTCTGAAACAACACGTGATTTAAAAATAGAAAGTTATGTTTACGCGTTGCTTTCTCATCGATTCTTCTAATAAGATAACTTCATCGTTAAGTAAAATAAGAAAATTTCCGGATAATTATAAATAATCTCAAAAAAAGACATTTCCTAAGAAATTCCTTACAGTTTAAAACATAAAGCAGTCGAAAATTGCAAATTTTTATTTAACACGTCATTGACCTTTCTTAGTCACGCTATCTACACTAATACATTTTAAACATAGCTATAATACGATAAAAGTTACTTTGTTCCCAACATGAATAAACATTTTGTTTTAGTAACAAGTACGATATGTATTATCTTAATTTGTACTCGTTAATTTGTATTCGTTTTAACGAGTGGCATTTCTACCTACTGTTAGAAACTCTTAGAAACTTTTCAGAATATACTTAAAAATATTTTGTTTAATGCAATACTCAAATTTGATAGAAAAAAGTACAATGATGGAAGAATTACAATGTCCATTATTAATACCTGAAATAATAAACCACGAGTATTCTATGTGAAAAACGAATGAAGGCAAAGCATTCGTTACAGCGTGTGCGATCAACAAACGAATCGAAGATTCCTCTGTTCTGTGCAGAAGCGTTGAAACACGCGTTGCAAGCTCGTTGCATTAGGATCAGCATGGTCGTGACGCAAGCGAGGTTTATTGATTCGCAGAATCCAATATAACGAAGCCAAACGCGGGGGAGAGAGGTATCTGCTGTGGTTTTATAGGCCGCTCGTATTGTTGGCAAAAATCGTCTGAGCTCGCTTTTAACGATCGATTTCGAGCGTACCTGAGATTCGACAGCTTCCACGGACTTCGTCGACCCATTTCTTCTCGAGCCTCCCACGGACACGAAATATTCCCTGCAAAAACGGAACCATAACTGTTCGTCGTTGCTTTACGTAATCGATTATGAAACGAAGAAAACTGCCTCTTAATGCGTTATGAAGTGCTTCGGTAGAACCAGAAGTACCACGATGCCGCGTAACGCTCGGTCTGATCAGTGGCGGTAGTTTTCTACTTGAAACTTGGGACAGTTGATAATCAGTGAATAGAACGAGCTATGGGGGACTGTTAGTTGGATTTATTGATTTATCGTTGGCTGTTATATTGATTTTACTATGCGTAGAATTGTAACAAGGATAAATTGTATTATATATTGTTTAAAAAACTGATAATGGTTAGTTGTCGTTTCGGTATTGAGTTGAGAAAAGTAAAATTTTAAGGAACATAATGTTGATTAATATAGAATATATTGTAATAGTTGTGATCGTTAGTTGATTTATTATTTAGGATATTGGAAATGGGAAAAGGATTATATTGCTATTATTATAATTCTTTCTATGCAATCTAGAATATTGGCAGATAGTAACAGGGGTTATACGTTATTGATTACAATACATCAATTCTGTGGCCATACAACTGTATCTAATATTCCGAAAATACATAAGCTTTCCATTCAATCCAAATCTAATAAATTCCTTAATTGTACAAATAGTATAAAAAGACTACGTAATGAGACTTAAAGAAAAACCTAAATGAATTCTGAAGAGGAGATCTGTATGGAAAGAGTTTGAAAAGGTTTTCAAGAGAAATTTACTTCTTGTCTTTTCCCAGCGGGAGCAAAGAAGTACGAAAGGGCAAGCAGGGCAATTATTTGGAACGCGTTTTACTGCGCGATCGCGATGAGCAACGAGGCCTCGGGATGCGCCCGTGTTTACCGTAATAAATTTCCATGCGACGTTATTGCTTGTTCCGAGCTCGTTACCGAGTGTAACAGCTTTTATTTCACCTTGGCTCGAGAAGAGGGGTTGCTTTTTTTCGAGGGTGACAGGGATGAAGAGGAAGGTAGGGCCGGGACTCGTTAAGGGCTCTCGAGGAAAATGACAGGGTTGCCAAACGAATCTCGAGCCTGACCTGTAGTCAGAGCGTAATTTTAACCCTCAGCTAGGTGGTACGCGCGTATGTCGACCGACTGTGTGTGTTTGCTTTGGCAATTTCGCCCTGTTTTATCGCCGTAGCTCGTGCGATCAAAATTATGAGACTTCGCGACGTTTCGTGCTTAAAACAGTCTTGCATATATATATATATATATGTATATATATATATGTACGTCGTGTATACATACATACAGTGGAACATTTTCGTTGTGGTTACGTGACAAGCGTCTTTATTTTCGATTTCATGCGACACGAAACGCTTTCCAGCGATATTGGTAAATATGCAGTCCGATTAAGTTTATAGCCGCCTATTTAGGAAGCTAGTCGCATTTCGAATTGGAACATTTATGGAGATTGATCGGTGTACTGAGCTTTTAGCTTTGTGGGTCAGGTAAGTCTCACCATATGCCACAACGATAAGATTGTAAGAATGTTCATGTTTGAATGTTTATTGACTAAGAATGGGATCAAGTACAGTGGCTACAAAAAGTATTTGCGTATACCCTTATTTTCCAACGAAGCCTCTTTTTGTCAGGTTCTATATTTCATGTTCATAATATCAAATTTGTTCGCTTATACGAAAGTACTACTAAATAATTCGAAATTTAATTATATAATCTTAGAGCTAGACGAAGTAAGATTTTAGATGTTTATAAGTACTTCGATAATTACACATATGAAACACTATCGCGAGTAGTATTCGTCAGATATATTTTTTAAATACTTTAATCAGAGGCTTAAGATAGATTTCTGTTTACGGTATTGAATTGTAGCGAACATAGTGCATGTCGTATAGTATGATATATCTGTGGTATAGTTTCTAATCTTTCAAGGTTCCAGTACTACTTTTATGAGCTTCGATTTTTTCAAATGTCAAAGTTCTCATAAGTATATTTTTGAGCTCTACAATCACTCATCTTGAAGTTCGAAACCAACACTTATAAACTAACTGTTTTATGAATACAAACAATGAAACGTAACATTCACACGAAATGGAAGCTTTTTATTGGAAACGATTTTAATTCGTCAGTAGATATTAACATAGTTTCCGCTCGTATTGTTAACTATAGCGGAACGTTTAATTATCTTTTGCTGGCCGAGTGAGGAATTAGAATTTTAGATGAAATTTAAATGAGTTTTTAACGAACGTGAGAATTTCTGATGTAATCGATCTTCGAATTTACAACACAATACGTTATCAGGTAACATCCTCTCTCTCTCTCGGCTTACATATTAACTTTATGTTTCACGAAGTTTATCCACGCAAATACATGATAAGATACCCGAAAAATAAGCTTACAGGGATGTCGAAAGAAAAAGATCCCGTTCCCAGTATTCGTTTTAAAAATAAAAATTTCATATACACATGTCATGCAAGTACCATTAAATCCTGAATCATCAACGTCGCCAGATATCGAGTGTAAACGCGAACGAAACGATGGCGGCGCCATCGAACTGTCAGCTATTGCCAGCTATAAACGTAAAAGTAAAAGTGGATAAACAAAGGAAATTTCTACGGTATGTTGAACGTGTATCGTGGAATGTAACGGACGAAAGTAGGGTGACCTACTAGCCCGTTTTCCATGCGATTTACACGACCCTCCAAGTTCAAAGTGGTTGAAGCAAGTCGTGCATAAGCATTATCGACTATAACCAGCCAGGTGCTTCGCGTCGAGTTTAAAACGAAGCCTTTCGCTGCCCTGACAGCCTCGTCACGGGCTTGGACAACTTACAAAGAAGATCGTTAAAAAAGTTTCGATAATTACGGATTTACGTTCCACATAAACGCGTTAAGATTTTCGTTGGCATGAATTTTTGCGGAGCACGTGTGTTATTTTAGGAATTCGTGTGCTGCCTTGAAGTATAATATTTTGTGAGTCTACCTAACAGAGTGAAAGCCGAAAAAAACTGTCTAGAATGTTAAAATTTCCTTTGGAACTGGTTGGAAATTATTTGAAAATTTCATATAATAATTTCTAGAGTAGATATTTGTTTTGGTATTAAAGATCCAGATTTTTGTTAATAAATGTACAAGTCATCCTTTTTCATATACTCGTTCAAATGTTGTTTAAATTGGGATTTTAGGTTTCAAAATTAAATATCGTAAGACGTGTGCCATTTGTCTGGGAAATATCTGGTGATGTAAATATCTCGAAAATAAAAATGTTTGAAACAAATATTGTAGGATGTCCAGGGGGACATATCGTACCGATATTTAATTTATCAAACAATGACTTTGGAAAGCCCTATAAATGTCACGTTTATATTTTTAAATGGAAACTATATCTTCTTTTCCTGTGTTCTTGCAATCGACACTGCAACATTTTAAACGCTTTACTTTAACGCTTTACTTGTATCTTTCGCATAAACTATCGAAATATTAATTCTTAAGAAGGGTAAAAAAGTCATATTATTTTATGGTAAATACGTAGAAAAGAAGCGACTAACTGTTTTAAGGATAGTATTTAGTATATACACAATGTGTATACACACAATCAGCTCTTTTTAGAACCATTATGATGCACAAAGTTTGTCAAAGCAATTTTCTCGTGATGTACACTGGATGACGCCAATGCCGGATCATATCAAAGTTGAAATTTAATATCCCGATAGTGGTTTATGTGAAAGATATAGTTTTCATCTAAAAATGTAGCCTTCATACAGCTTTCCAACATATAAAATAAATATTGGTATGACATTTGTTTGGAACATATTTCCGTATCGCTCATAATGCTCAAGATATTTGCGCGTTTTCAGATGAAGGAACACATATATAATATATTATTGTGCAAATCTTAAAAAATACACATTAGTAGGAAATATAACATTGTAAAATAAAGTTAAAGAATATATGGAACATTCTTTAGCCAAATGTATTTTTAGCAACGAAAAAAGGTAGTCGTCTTTTATATAGTAGACATTGTATAGGTACTCTCTCTCACAGTTGACATTTTGGGAAAGTGTTTTGTCAGTTCGCCAAGATAGTAGTCAGATCTGGCAGTTGGTGATATAAAAATCCACTGTATCACATATCTCTATATTCTATCTACAAATTCCACTAATATTAGTCACAAAAATCTTCCAAAAATTGCTCATCTACTTTGAACAAATATCTCCAGATTAAAAATTCCGCAAGAATAAAATACACACAGTTTTATCGAATTTTCATCGGCTATTTCATAAAATTTCGCAATTCGTTCGAATATCTCGTCAGTTCGATCAGCTTTCGTCATACATAGTCCCCTTTCCCTTCCTTTTCTCCAATTGGTTTACCAAAAAACTTTATCAAGAACAGCCGAATCTTATCGTTCGTATCTTTTTACTGAGGACACGCGTCACGATAGCAACTTGCGAACTGAATGAGCGTCGTTCGTTTCGCGGAGCAGAAGAGAGTTACTGCCGAGGATGAAATTAAAACGGTCGTAAAAAGGGAAGCGGACGGATATTAAACGCGAAGAGTATTATCACCGGGTCTCGGGAAACGCGGCGAATTGCGCAGTTGGTAAATTTATTGATGGAATTTCGTGGATTCGCATTATCATTGCAGCGCTACGTAATCCTCCGCGAACCGTCCGTCTGATTCGCTCGTAGATAATAGGAGGCGACATTAAAGTTAAACGACGTAAAAGTTAATAGGTCTGTTTCATCGGTTTGCTAGAATAGTGACACATTTGAAAAATCGTTGCTACCGACGTGTCCACAAAAATTACTTCTAAAATTGCCATTTTGTGTGATAGCATGTCAAGGTTATACCAACCTTTTTTATTGCTGAAAGAAAAATTTACAATTTTGATATATGTCTGTAAAAACTAATTCTAAATGTGAGCCATTTAATGGGATCAAGACCATGGTCATTTAATGATATTATACTAGGAGGAATATTTGAGAAATTTGAAGAAACCTAAGTATGGAAATCTACAGCTTTCGAATTCCTTTTCTTTTTCCGACTATATGTCTTTCACAATTTTATTATGATTCATTCAGTAATGATTCAGAGTACCTTCATACCTCTTCAAAAATCCATTTGTTGAAATCCCTCCAAATAACTGTTTGCTATAAACGATATTTTATCGACTTTCTATCGAGTCTGAGCGAAAGTCTGAAAATCTAAAAGCTGTTAGCTCAATTGTAAAACAAACAAAATTTGTTCTTATTAATAGTTGAATAGTTTATAATTTTCAATTCCGCACTTTCAGCTTCAATTTAATTTTCTACTTCATGAAAGAAACGTACTTTTGCACCTGTATCACCACTCCAGGAAACCGACGCGACGAGATCCGTTGTTTTCCGTAAGCGTCGTTTTATGGTCGCGATCGAAGGAACGAGTGTCGTAAAGGAACCGTAATGAAACGCGAACAATGTGCCGAGATTACGTCTAGGATAAGTGGAATGTATGCGATGCACTTTGAGAGTCGTGGCTTGGAGATTCAGTGATTTCTTAGCGTCTTTGACGTCGTTTTCTCTAGTACTTCGGAGTTTTACAAATTTGATGCGTATCAGTTAGTTTTTCTCGTTTCAACGTATTCTTAGTACTTTGAATCTCGTACTTTCGGGTTATGCAAAACTCGCGTCTTAATCGAGTCTATATGAAAAGGTTTCTTAAGTCTGCTACTCGAATATTTTATAATGAAGTCTTTGATGATGAATAAAAATTCTTATTTTCTAGTAAAGAAAATTTCGACGAGCAGTAGCTGTCCATCGTTATCGAGTTTTGCGTTTAAGTTAAATTAATCTTGTAGAATTATCAAAAAGATTATGACAATCTTATGTGATAATAATTAACAACAGTTTGATAATTTTTTCAAGTATAATATACATATGTATATATATATATATCTTGTTGATAATATTTTCGAAACGTGTAAAATTAGATTTCTGTTCTTACTACGCTGCTTATCTATACTATTCGACGAAATATCGTCGATTAATTTTATTGGAATGCATCGTGTATTAGCGATAATCAACTTTTATTTTCTTCTGAACACAATGGATAAAAATACCTATATTTTATTCCATCTACCTCGTGCTTGTAGATAAACGAGAATATAATACAATTGCTCGATTTATTAACGCTGATAACGTCCGTAATATTTTTCCTTTCTTTTCTGGTTTACGTTCGTACGATAACTGACGTATCGATTTTCTTGTTATCTTTATTCGAATCAATGCTACAATTAACAACGACTCGATGTTTATTACATAATTGACGCTTTTGTTACGATTCACATTAATAAAATTAAGGTCTACTCCGACAAATTACATTGTCTGTTCGCGTAACGTATTCGGTGTAATCTCATTACGATTAAATAATTGTAAATATTCAGTTTCATATATTCATTGAATTTAAATTCAACGTGTTATATTTGTGGTTCACTTAAAGGACCATTAATTAGTTGCGATGTAGCAACGGAGAGGCCGAAATTCTGAGTAATGTTCAAACCTTTAAATTCCCAATATATCGAATAACCAAAAGTCTTTCTGTGACTCTTCCAAAATTTAATATTAGTTAACCGAAGAACGTCTTTCTGAAGTTTTTCATATTTGAGTCTTTTTCGTTCAATTAAGAAGCTTTCAATATGAAACAATCTTCATCAAGCTTCAAATCATTCAACTTTGCTAGATCTACAAATTTTTTACAAGCTAGTCGTAAATCGAATCCCATCGGAATATTTTCCTTAGTACAAAAAATACTTTTATGTTTGAAAGAAAACGAACCTTCGCTTTCTTGACTCTTTTTCCTCTCACAAAATGCAAACGAGTCTGTTGCCTAGAAAATGAAGAAAATTTACGAGAATTTTCCCTCTTCTACGAAGTTAGACAAATTTTTAAAAATTTATTTTCCTTCAAAATTAAGGATACTTTGTATCAGCCACGAGACAAAATCGAGTCAAGAATGACTCGATGCTCATGGAACACGATCCGTATCAAATAATCTTTCGAAATCCAGCCGAAAATAAAAAAGTACTCAATTACCAAATATCAGTGGTGTTTCCACGCGAGAACGTAATCCACAATCTGGTTGGGCTCATGGAAACGATTCGGTCGAGCGTACGCTTATCAGAAGTACTTTGCGCGCGTGCACGCACCGGTTATCGCGATGTAACGGCTCCATCGCGATGAACGTGGTCGCGCGATATTACGTAGCTCGAGATCCGCCGTGTCGGAGAAGGACGAACTCATACTGATATCATAATGAGGAAGAGGGGCGGCGAAACGTTATCATGGAGACGGTATCGCGCATCCACGATCCCAATTTCGTGATAACATCGATCGTGAATCGCAACCCTTAACCCGCGGGGGTTATCTCCCTCGGTTGAGCATGCCGTGTTCCTTCTCTTGCGATTTCGTCGAAAGTTCACATGCCACGATCGAACGACTCCCTTCTTCCTCGAGTACTCTTTGCCTGTTTTTTTTCTCTTTATTATCGTTCTTCTCTCTCTTTTCTCTTTGGAGATGAATTTCGAATAGCGTTTCGTTGTGATATATAGAGTAATTTATGGTGATATTAGGACGATACTGTACTATGGAATTATGTAATGGTTCGTAACAGAGTTTACGAACGTGAATAGATTATATGTATACAGAGGAATTAAAAAATTAATTTTTGTTTCATTCTTCTTAGTGCCGTGAGTGAAGGGAGAATGTTACTCGTTTATGAGTAACATTTTATTTACTCCATTTTCAGCGTGCGAACGAAGCACTGTACAGCGAGATAATTAATTTTTTTTGGCCAGCTTGTCTCTCCTTTTACGGCGTTGCGACGCGTTCAACACCACGGAGGCGGATTAAAATTTTAGAAGCAATCACGGATCACCGTGAGAAAAAGTTTTAGTATCCTGGAGAGTATTGCAATTTCTATAGTATAAACCTCGAAGTCATAAAACCTGATGTTGGATGAGAGATGTTAAATTTGCTCGTTAGGTATACTTTACCACAAGTAACTTCGAAGATATTCTCATATAAGGATAGCATCTGCTTTCTAGTATGAATTATTATAGTCAGTGATTTATAATGCATGATAAAATGATTGACGAAATTTATAAAATTTAATTTTATTATACGACAATCGAATATTATTTTTAACTTTGTTAATTGATGCTTAGATATACATTAACTACGTTAAAATTTTATTAAAACAGTAGTAAAGCAACGTCACGTAACGTCTAATATGTTTCTGTTAAAACGCGACGCGTTCATATTTTATTAAAGAGAATTAAGTTCGTCAGATGTGTTTAATTCATACACATCTAGGAATTAATTGAAACAAGGAAACAAAAATGTGGAGCGAGGGAGCGGAATAATTGTTGTTCCTGTTAGCGTCGTTATCGACAAAACTCACGCCATCGTGGAAATTGACATCTGTCGCAACTTGTCTCCTCTCTGCTCGTTGGGCGTTATCACGCAGACTGCCAGTAATATTTAAAACTGCACGATTTCCATCGAGCTTCATACAGATTAACTTTGAACCTCGCTATGGAACCCCTGAATTTTTATTTATATTCTGTAGATTGCTATTTGGAGAGAATATAATTTTTAGATATGAAAATGTAGGGAAAAAATTGATTCCCGAAGCTCCAATCATTTGAATAAAAATTTCTTTATTCCTTTCTCTTTTCAGTAATTCTATCCTTTATATTTATTTCCTTTTCTAATCTCTTTCTTTCGAATAATTTTTATCTTCATAAAACTTCAATAGCTTTTTTGTTCCGCAAAATCTCGTTAAAACTACGTCAAAAGTTTGATATAACAGAAATATTTCAAAACCTTAGCGACTACAAATCTTTCTGTTGTTTCGTAAGCACTGTGCAATTTTTCAAGCTAATCTCCTGTCACTACACGGTGCTACGCAACGTATAGTAAATTTCGAATCTTACTCACGAACCTTATCTTCTCTAAAATTCACGAAATACGCGTGTAAACAATTTTTCCCGACTGTCTTGCACGAAACTATTACACTTAGGTCACGCTGATAGTTCCGCTTTAGAACATCTGAGATCATTGAGTAACTGCAGCAACTGTTTTTCGCTAACATCTAAAGTACAAATACGTGTGCCAAATTGTATTCTGCAGACACGCGTTGTGCAATTGATAATTTATTGCGAATAATTACACGTGGATGACGTGCGTATTGCATCAGTGCATTTGCATACGAAAAGGCGTATGTAGGTGCATCAATTATGTAGGAAATACCGTCCCTAGTGGAATAAAGTTCAGTTTCAATAGCAATTCTATGAAAAGTCTGAAGTCAAGATTCATTATACTTTAACTCAAATTACGCTTAACTCTGTGTAACACAAAGTACATACCATACCAAAAACCAAATCAGAGTAAAAATTACAGATTACTTTTGATGCGTTCCTTTCTCGATCCACGCGCAATCTTGTTTTTCTATTCTTAATATATTGTTCAAGTTTGACAAAAATACGATAGATTAATTATCGATAGTCATAATTTCTCATTTCAGTATCGCACTGGTATTATATTTTGAACAATTAGAAGTTCTTACTTGAAATTCTTCTTGAAATTAAAGTGAAATTGGAACGTAAAAATTCGCGGATTGCAAAAATTACAAACAAAAATTCTCATTATCGATATAACAAAAGAAGAACCAATAATTACTATAACATGAATGAACCATCCGGTAGGCGATACAATGGCACAATGATAAGCCTACAGAAACAAAGCTCTAAAAATATAGAGACACAGGTAGCTTCCAATTCACAAGGAGTTGTAAAAGTCCAAAGGAACGATAGTCCACCCTATCGACTCCCTCGAGCTCTAATTTAGGCGTCGTTCTCATCTCTGTCCCATCTATCGATTCCCGACCCGCTGACCTAGATCATGGGACTCGATATCAACGTCGAGCACATAAAACGCCAGCTTGGATGAACTCTATCGAACTCGGGCCAACGTATGTCGTCGACGGGCCAACGCGAAGACCTCTCGTGTCTCAAGCATTCCGCGTTCTCGTCCGGCAAACAAAGCAGAACAAACACGCCAAGCCAAGGATCTTCGATCGATAGACGATCGTTGAACCTTCGACTATAAGCGAACACGCTTCCGTTGGTCGAAGGTCTTGAATCTCTCATGAAACAATCCTCTTGTTTTTCTCTTCAGACATTCCAAAGCCACGTGTATGTAAAATCTATGTAATTGTATGTGGATACATGTAAAGGTATCGATTTGATACTTATTAAGATAATGATGGTAGTAAACACAATTAGAATTGAAGATCATAGAACGAGAGAACGTAATAACAATGCTGATGAATTTAAAAATTCGATAATCAGTTTCACGTTAAATGTTCTTTTGTTTGATCGTGGGATTAAATACGAATTTTCCCGTCGAATTGAGTATTTCAAAAATACCGATTGTTGTAATATTAAGTATATCCTTGATTGTTTATGGAATTTTATAGATTTATCGTCTATTTATATCTTTGAATCTAACAAGTTGTATTTTTTCCTACTATCTTATCGAGTAATAGAAAATTACCTTGTAATCCAAATTTCCCATTGTCATTGTACGAGAATTCATATTTCAGTTTCGATAATCCTGTTTGCAAACAATCATTATAACCGCTGAAATATATATACAGGGTGGTTCGTAACTGGTGGTACAAGCGGAGAGGAGGTGATTCTACGCGAAAAAAGAAGTCGAAAATATAGAATAAAAATTTTTAGTTTGAGGCTTTGTTTTCGAGAAAATCGGCTTTGAATTTTCGCTCGGTACGCGTGCACTTTATCACGTCTCGTTATAACGGATCTCATTGTAGATCATTGTTTCGATGGAAAAATTAAAAAAAGAAAAAAAAAATTTTCATTCTATATTTTCGACTTCTTGTTTCGCGTAGAATCACCCCCTTTCCGCTTGTACCACCAGTTACCAACCACCCTGTATATTTTTTTTGTTACTGGTGATCAATATCGGTGATAGAAATTATCTTATGTTACCACCGATAGCTGTTATCTATGAAGAAACATTTCATTAATTATCAATAACAGTTATCGATGACGAAACATTTTCTTGGTTACTTTCCTTCGTCATAAATTTTAATTAACAATGTTCGTTACCTATGAAATGGAAATACTTGCACTCTTTATTAGACTTTTTTTAAGGCAGCTTAGTAAAAAACTTAAATATGAACCATAGGCTGTCAGTGAACACTTTCACAAGTCGAAGATCCTGGAACGCTCGTGAAATGATCCTGTTTCTCATCTCTCTCGTCAGAAATTCTCAAGCATCGTGTGTGTAACGTCGCGATAACCGATCGTATCGATCATTCAACGTCGAACACGAAGCGTAACCCTCGAACGAAGCAACCGCGGTTCAACGTGGCTGCATGCCACGTAATTATTTTCCACGTTGGACACGCTGATATATGGTCGAGCGTAATTCCTGCCAGGATTTTTGCGAACGCAGCAAAGGTCGGCTTACGAGCGTGCTCGAGTCTCTTGAAACCGCGGCCACGCAGCATCTGACGATCGTTAATTAACGAAGCGAGCAGCGATTTTGCGATCGGTTTTTACAGAAGAGACTACGGTGTCGAGCGAGTTTCTTTGGCAAAGTGTTGCACGTTATCGCGCCGTGCTTGATAAAAATTTGTCGCTCAACGATAACAAGGAAAGACGTTTTCCAACGTGACATTCCGCGTTACTTGGAAACATTATCCAACCTCGATAAGTGCCCCCTTTTTTTTTCTTTTTTCTTTTCGAACGCTGCGTTATGAGAAAACGATCGTTATCGCGCAATTTCTTTCACGTTCTATGTTGCCTTATTTCTTGGTTTTGGGAAAAACGTGCTGATGCAGTGGATGTTTGAAATCGGGGCATTCTTGAGAACGATTTTAATTATATATTAAAAGTTCTTTATAATATTGACAAATGGAGATGAAGATTTACATTATAACGCTATGATAGCTTTTTAATCTTTTTTAAGATCAATCAGCAATTCTTTTGCGTGTAAATATGGCTGATGCGAGGGACAGTGCTATCGGAAACTTCTTATTGGAATTTCTTATAGTTTTGCTTGTTATAAAGTTTAGGAGAGGTATAACAGTTTTCACTCGTTTTACAATTCAGTTTTTTAAATGTGATTGATATTGGAGGATGTTATCGATTTATTTTTCGCGGAGTCGTTCGAGGGGTGCGTTGCATCGACTGTGGTCGCCTAAAAGCCTGAGCAGTGGCCAAGCAAGTCGATTGCCAAGTAAATCGCGCCGCAATTACGAGGGAATAAAGAGCCTGAGCTTACAGAAAGTCTGGCCAAAATTCGTGCAATCGATAGCACGACGATTACTTAGCTCTATATTAGGTAAACATTCTCGAATTCTCTAAACATAGTCGACCTCGACCGGAATAGATCTCGGTCTTGCTGTCTGTTAATTAATCTCACGGCATAAAATCCTTCTCGTCGTGACATCGCGCGTTTCTGATATCTCGGAATGCATGTCATGGAAAATTCGATTCTGAATGGAAGTACAAGAGATCATTCTTTCTTTTTCAATTCGTTTCTCTAATTTCATTAAATTATTCAGAAGTTAGAAATCTCGATATCTGACATCATGGAGTGTTGATATCTTTGAGATGTAAATAGCGCCGTTTGAAAATGACATTTTTCCAATATTATACCAATATATTCGATCCTGATTAAAAATGTCCAAAATATTTCATCTGAAAATAGACATTAACGAAGAAACGGGGCAATAACTCGAAACGTATTTTTAGCAAATGTTTATTATTCCAGACTGTACTATCAACGCGGTGGTTTGAAAATAAAATAGAATGACTAGCGAGAAATTGTATATTAGTCATCGTATACAGAATATTTAGCCAACTAGATATTTCTATGACTTTTATAAATTCTAAAACAAATTTTTTATTCTGCTATGAATAGTTTCGTATTCTTCCCAACTGCTTGAAGAAATGTTTTTCAAACGTCTCTCTTATTAATCCAATAACGATATCTAGTCGAATATCAGTTTAACAAGCAGCATAATTAAATAATTCAAATTCCATCAAAAGTCGGATGAAACGTTTGAATTCTTTGTGCAGCATGGATTTTCCAATTTATTCGAAAAATGTAGGTCATCCACGAAGCTCCCTCGCAATTTAAAGTGCGCATTCGCCAGCAGGAACAGGGAAAAAGCAATTTATTGCACTGGTTAATTGGCGTGCCAAAGAGACGTTATTACGACTAAGATCCCGCCTGATAAATTTTACAGCGTGTCGCGTCATGAAAATGCTTTATTGCCGTGGCTAATCGACGTATACATAGAGATGCACCACGTACCTCGTCTCCAGCAAGAATTCTCTGTGTTTTATAGCGTACATCACGTCTCTCTCTTTCTCTCTTTTTCTCAATGTTTGCACATTCAAGGGTTCGGTTCACTTCCGTGTTGACCGACGACACGAGGATGCGACATGCAAGAAACTTCTTGCTTAAACTTCTACGTGCACAACTTCTATCTTATTAGCATCGTTACATTTCTTTGGACATTGCGAAATCGAGAGAAGATTTCTTTAAACTTACAACTGGCTACATCTAAATGCATAGATCGATAAGATCGACCGTAACAATATAGGAAATTGGTTATATTGGTTTTAAGACATCTTTTGATAAAATTACGTAATAGACCAATTTATAAATAATTCCAAACATAGGAGATCTTAAATATTCTTATGAATTTTATTTTCTCAAAGGTGATCAATTTCTAAATATCTTTTAACTTCATCCGACCTTACTGACCTTAAGACGAATTTTGGTAAAATTACATTATCGGTCAAGTTATAAATCGTTTCGAAGATGCAAGGTCGTAAAGGTCTTGAAAATTCATTTCCTCGATGTTAATCGATTCCCAAGAAATATTGTATCCAACATTTACTCCCATAATTTAATTCAATTTTCCATTGGACAGAATATTTTGTTCCTGATTTTGATTTCATTATTTAGAAGCTAGGTTATCGTGTTACAGAAGTTACAAGATTCTACTCTAGTTTATTAGCGCATGAGATTTTAAATACCACGTCGAAGTGATTAATGTTTATGCGATGTCTGGCTCCTCGGGTGTTAATTACTCGGTTATTGCAGTTCTATGTCGCTTCGACACGGTGACCCTTGGTTGGTATTAGCTGGTACTCGAACGATGACTAAGAGGTCGGCATGCTCGTTCGTCATTATTAATTGCTACATCGAATTCGTGTTACTGGCTCGTATTTGTCAGCTACGTGCACCTATTATATATAGCACGACCGCGAGCATTCTATTTTCACGGGCCGATAAATAATTGCATTTGGATGCGTAACAGCCGCTGTGTCTTGCCAAGTGCCGTGGCAGGAGCTATCGATGACGATAACGTTATCGATGAACGCCGATAAATCTACTGAGTTCTTGTTCATTTAACGATAGATATATTAAATTCGAGGTAACAGGATGTAGGACGTAAATTCTTCCAATATATTTCTATTAAATTAATTTCTCCAATATCAAAATACCGTTGGATCGCAAAAAGCAATTTATGATTTAAATTCGTTTTAAGAACGAACATTTATAATATAAATTTCCTTTTCAAAAAATGTTCAATTGCGTTGATATATTTCTAATTAAATTAGATATCGAAATAACATTGAATCACGAAAGACACTTTGTAATATAAATTTATTAAAAGATTATATTAAAGAGCGAAAATTCATATGTTTCAAATATGTTTTTATGCAGACAACAACGGTCAATTGGAATTGTATCAGCAGATGGGCTCGTTGTTCGACCATTTCCCTCTGCTTTCACAGAGTAAATCCCCGGTAGCTCGTTGTCGCCGTTTCCATTCCGGATCCGGAGCTTTCGAAAGCTTCCCTCGCGGTGGGCATTAATCCTGTCTCTACCGCCAAACTTTACCCTCGTTCTTTTGTTTCACCGATCCTGTTACAAAAGGGAAAGGAAGCTTAAGGCCGAAAGCGCGATCAGAAGCCATAGAAAAACGACAATTCTGTTATTTCCACGGTTTCCGCGCAGTCGGCCCGTGATTTTCACGACTTCCGTCCTGACATTTTCCACGAAAGTTCCGTATGTTCCGATTTAAAATTGTTCGCTCGGGATCGCCTCGAGTATCCCACTTGAATATGCGTGCAAACTTTCATTCGAAAATTACACATAGAAAAGTTGAAATACCTATTTATTTTGTTCACTTACTTGTTACTCTGTTACATTTTTAACCTTATTTTTGGATTATACTTGCGAAACATTTTAATTGATGCTGATATTTAAGAGAATTTCATTCTTCCATTTATACGGGTAGTAAAATTACGGAGAACTATTTGATACGATTTTACCTGAATGAATGTAACTGGATGTAAAATGAACTTAATAAAATTAATGTGAATTTTAATGTAAAATAGAAGACTGGAATAAAATGCTTGCAACCAAGGAAAGAAAGATATTCTTAATTAAAATTAAGAAAATAATCAGCATAATCGCAATGCATTGGGCAAGGACAAACATAACTTACTAATTAAAAAATGACGTTTCCGATAAAATATGAATACATTTTATTTTCTAGAATGAACAGAACACTCCGACCAAATATAATTTTGCCAACACTTCGAGTCTAATTCAAACTGAAACAGCTCAGTCGCCCAAAGAATATCTTCTATCACCAAACACATTAATAATACACTTCACTTGCAAAAAGTCAGAAAAGTTCGCATCTGTAATCCTAAAAATTTTCATTAAACGACACGATACAGAAGCTTTACTCGTAACCTAGTACGATTATTCGCGATATAGTGACGGGTATCCGGGTTAGAGGAGCCGGCGTTAACACACAAGAATTAGAAGAGGCCGCGAGCAACGCGGTGGTGGCGATTGTTAGAGCTCCACTTGGCAATGGTGCCGGAGTTTTTGCTCCGAATATAAAATTAGGTCTGTTCGAGCCGCGGGCGCTGGGATCTCGAAGAGCAAGGGACGTAAATAGATCACCGTTAGAATGCGGCACGTCTTATTCACACTTACGTAAACAGGTCTTGTGAGCGCGTCGCGTTTTAGGTGAGCCTCGTCTCTTGTGTGGTTACGCTAGGAAAAGGTTGCGCGACTCGAGCCGTTCCTTCTTAGAATCGAACGTTCGATTTGATCGCGGATGCCTCGAAGAGGGAATTCGTGAGGGGGTGAATTGAAATTGACGAGTCACCTTTCATTTCTATTATCGTATCAAAGGCGCTTATTAATAGGCGGATCGTTCATGAAATGTTTGTTTATAGTGACATATACATACAATACAACTTATATGTACATGTCGATTCGTTGCATTCTAAAAACGATCTTAAAAATGCGTCTTGAAAGAAATAATTTTTGCAACAGGTATTCTTATTAAAACTATATCGTTCGTATAAATCAAGCACGCGTGTTACGAAACTACCATGCGCTAATTTTCTTACAATAGCAAATTCAAAGCTACGTCGAACGGCCAGAGTCCAAATCCGAATGCAAACTAATGTACCAACCTTTACAACAAATATCTTTATTAAAGCTACACTGTTTGTATAAATGAAGCACGCGTCTTACAAAATTACTTCGTATGAAATATTTTAAACGATAATAAAATTCGAAGTTACAACCAAGAGTTAAAATCTGAAGCAATTTACCCGAAATTAGAATCCTCGAAATCAAACCGTCAAAAATTATCCAGTCGCATGGTACAGCAACTGGTAAACTTAAACAGGAAACAGTCTGTTCGAGGCGCATCAACGCAGCAAAAATTCGTCGTACGATCAGACAGTTTTTATGACAGGAAACTGCCGGTATGTGCCATCCGTCGACGAGAGGATAGCAGACGGATGGCGGAAGCTTTTAAGGAACGAGACCCGCGCCGCGCCTCGCCAATAGGAAATTTTAATACGTTCGGTATATCGCGAAGGAACATGGAACAGGTCAAAAGCTGGCTACGGTGTTCGCTTCGACTATCGTCAATGCAGGGCTGCGTTCGTTGCACGGGAAGAAGCTATCGATCGGTCCGTGTCTTGGAAACGTTTTATTTTTCGCTCCCGTTCTCGTTCGCGTTCGACTCGTGTGCCATTCCCTGTGCTGGCTGGCTGGAGAGTCCGGGATTAATTCCCCGACTATTACTTGTTTCTTATTCCATTTTTATCTAGAGTTAAAACTCCGTAGTCGACGGTTTATTTCTCTGGAGTATCGTGCCGCGGAGGGACTCGCATATTTCCTATGGTTTAGCGAGCGAAAGTAGCGATAATATTTAGCAACGATTTTTTCAACTACTTCTCTACCACGCTAAGAATAAATTTTTGAACAGAAATTGGCAAAATCAGACTCTAGAAGAATGACACAGTTAGAAACGGTGATGTTTTCTAGGAAATCGACTTGAAATATAGTAGAAAGTTTAAAATAGATAGTTATTATTCATTTGAACTTTCGTAATGGGCAGATTTTCTGTTTTTACGCTTTAGGTAATAGCCTCTGAGCTCTGACTACCTTTAATAAAATATTGTTTATATATATTTCTTAGCCTCGAGAGCGATGTTAAAATAGCTTTTGGTTTGTAACATTCGTCTCGTTAAACGCGTTAAATTTCTTAAGTAAAAAACTGACACTCCTAGGAAATATATAATTCATTTTTGGAATTAATTTTTCTACATATTTTTAAATTGGTAATTTCCCTTTTCTAACAACCTGACAATGTGTATAACCTTTCGATTACTGATTGATGATTACTCATATTCTTTAATATTGTTTTATATTATGGATGCAGCAAATAGGTAAAGGATATAATAATTAAAACGAAGATCGAAAATCTCGTATATCTGTGAGATTGTAGAAATCAGGAATTACCGTTATTATAAGTAAGAATAAAAATGTTGAAGGCATACTGTGAGTGGAATTAATTTCCTTAGTTTGCTTAATTAAAATAATTTCGATTTCGTGACAGGTTAAGGTCCTCGTTATTTCTTTCCTCTGATCTGAACAGTTTTTTAGAGCCTCAGTCAATGAACTTTCGGCTGAAATATTTCTACGAAAGTAATCGGGGTTAGTGCAGCCTGGTGTCAGAGTTATTGCGTCCTGCTAGCCACAAATCTCGATTTACGAGCTCAGGATCTAGGTATCGGTGAGATATCCACCACATCCGAATCTGGCTGCCCTTTCCGTAGCTTTTCGTTTCCGTTTAATGATAACCTATATTTTTTCGATAACTCGTAACACCCTGTCTGGTGAGGGTGGCGAAGGAAAAATTTGTTTTCTAAAGAATAAATCGAGGATTTATAGTAGCGATAGTAAATACTTTTATATCTAAATTCTAGAATTACCTAAAAGTATAGGAGAATATTTCTTATCTTTAATAACAAAATTACAGTTTTCTTCCTTATTTCTCCGTTAATTCAACAAATTTGCATAAACATGCTGGGCTGCTTATCACGTAATATAGTCTAACTCTTCACCATTTCATCGAACTTCCTTTCTCGCAAATTCCTTGAAACCTAACTAAGAATCCCTGATGCACAGGTCCGAAAGGTCGCCGATTTCGAGTCGTACATTCGGTACGCAGCACGGCAGTTATCGATTTCCGAAGCGTAATAAAGCCGTTTCGAGAGCATACCGAGTGGCGTGCGCGAAGAATCTACCTTGAAGGCGTTCTAAAACTTGCGACTAACCCTCGAGCGTCCCACGTGGAACAGGATCGTCGCTTTTTTTCGTCCGCAAATCACTTTTTCGCCTCTATTCTCGGTCTATCTAGCAGAAGTTTGTCCCGGGAAAGTTCCGTGAGCCTTCAGCGGAGAGAAAAGCCCTTTCTCGTTTTCTCGATCGACCCTGGTGGTCGTTGGAGTGCCGCGGGCGCGGCTTCCGATCGATCATCCCGCCCACATCCTTTTCCTTCCGCTTTTCGCGATGGAAATCGCGGCCAATCCAAAAAGGACTCCCTCCTTTGATTGGATACACCGATCAAAGCAGCCAGTTTTCGTGGAAAACCCGCGGAAAACTGTCGGCCCCGCACCAACAACCCTTTGACCGGCTTTCATCGTCCAGGCCAAGCCTCGTTAGGGGCGGCCTTTTCTTTTATGCAGTCCGTGTCAGCTACTTGAGAGGAACTCTGTGGCTCCCTTTAACGTGGTAATTGAAATTACACTGGGCGCTTCTCCTTTTATTCTTTATTCTTCTCTTTTCTTTCTTTCTTTTTTTTTGCCCCTCCTTCTTTCGCTGTCTTCTTTCGATTGGTTTGTTTTTGGCGGTCGGTGGTCGCTGCTCGTTTAAAGCGACGAGGGCTCTGTTCTGTCTACCAGTGGTGAAGGTGAATTATGTTGCAGGTTTTAAGTAATTTGAAGGTGGATTTTAAAGCTTTTTTAGACACTGAAAATTGGTGCAATCCTATTTTTTTTTTTTTTTTTTTTAGTAGACCTGTGCAGAGAATGTAGGTTTCCCGAAGATAGAAAAAATATAAAAATATAATGTTGTTTGAAAATGGAAGTCTCTTGAATAATTCTCTCGATAATCACTGAATCTTCAATAAAATCATATGACTTTAATGTTACTGCGAATTTTCTAATTCTCAAACGATGTTCCAAAACGGTTCATCCAAAATCTCTCTCTCTCTCTCTCTCTCTCTCTCTCTTTCTGTCTTAACCAACACGAGTAATTCAAATAACTTATCAACTTCTTAATTTTCCTCCAATCAGACGAAATGAAAATGTTTCAACAGAATTCGATGAGAAAGGTGTGACTCGTTTACCGCGGAGATACGCATGCGTTCGAGATGATTGTCGAAACAACGGCAGTATCCGAAACCACGATACGGAAGAGCAAACACCGATAGGATTTCCGTGAACGCGCGGTTTCCGCACGGATGAACGAAGAATTTCTCTGTTCCCTGGCAAGGAGCTACCTTTGCTTTCGAGCTCGTCTCGAAAATCCTGCGAGACGCGCCGTTCCACCGCTAAGACGACGCGGTTCGACGCTTTCGTCGATCGTTCCGGCGTAGGATCGCGAGAAACGGTCGTGAACAAGATTTCACCTCGCGAACCGTGGAAAATCACGTTCACGGGAATTTCGTCGAGCTACAACTCGTTTACTGATTTCTTTCGGAATTCGGCATACAATTGTTTGAGATATAAACCGAAATCAGTTGCGACATATTCACGAAGAATATTCCCTTGTTTTCCATTTTGTACAATATTTCTCAGGAATATTCTACTCTTGTTTATATTTCATTTTTGTAAGATATTCACAAAGATTTTTCTACCTTTATATAAAGTTAAGTAGAATCAGTAAAATGATCTTTCGGGAAATATTTCATACTTTTTAGCACAGTGGATATTTATTCTGCAAGAATTTATACCACAAATACCGTTTCTTTGTTGTAACTCTGTATTGTAATCTTTTTATCGATGCGTTGTGTAGCAACTTGCTGTCATGCGATAATGAACAAGTGTTTTTCTGACGTACATGTCTACCAATAATTAATCTTCCAAGTATTCCAGAAGCATTTGAAGTACGAAGAAATTGAACTGGAAGAAGATTAAAATGTTAGACTGAACGTTCTTTCTTCCTATATGCCTTCAGGTATGGAAACATTCTGTTCCTTCTCTGCTCTCTTTCCACATAGATCAAAGAGTTTAAAAACTTTTTACTGTAGCCTCGAGAAGATACTCATTAATTATTTCTAGCCGACCTCTTTTTCTCTAATCGGTTTCACAAAACAAATTCCAATAAATTCCTCTCTCAATTACTGGAACGTAAATGGAAAACATTTCGCAGAACTCTTTTTTTTCCATATTTCCTTGAACGCTTCTCGAAAGAAAAATCCAACATCTCAGTTGAGTGATCGCGAAGCGATGTCAATCGGCGACTGGAAGCCTTTAATCAAGATTCCGTGAACGGACATTCTCTCAGACCGGTTGGTGACTAATTGCGAATTAACAAAGATGAAACGTTTTTGTCTCATCCATGATCAACACGGATCAATAAAAGTGTATCTATTGATATAAAGTGTAAAGGATAATGTTAGAAAGGCTGCGTTAAGGTCACAATTTAAAGAAATAATCTGGATTCCCATTAATATCAATAATGTATTTTTGTTTATATGTATACATATGTTCTTTTCTCGAATATATGTTCTTTGAATCTTTTTCTACTATCAAAAACTCGTTTTATATCGTATCTCATCGTAGTTTTAATAGTAGTTGTGTTATTTGTTTTTATTTGTAAATAAGTATTATTCACTTTGCACGCTTTAAGAGACTATTCTCGTAAACGAGAAACGATTATAAGAGTAAGCAAACAAAATAATCAGTTTACAATTTCTCATAGAAAGTTCCTACATTTGTAGCTTATAACAGTTAGCATTTTTTCAAATTTTAATAATTTTTCATTAAATTTTCATTTGATAAATCATATTTGGTAACAATTTTATTTCAAGTGCAGGATTTTTCTAAATCTCTCAACTTGATTAAACAAAATTTTAAACAACCATATATTAACAAATTTCATTTTAATTAACAATAAAATTTAAATCTATTTGAACAGTATTATAAATAATCATATAACGATCGATGTCTGAAAATTTACTCTTCATTTCACAATTCTAACTTGTTAACCGGCTCATCTCTCCAACTTCCATAATTGAAACTTAACGAGGATAGATTCATCTCGATTAGGTTAACAAAATTGAAATAACAGATAAAGAAGTAATAAATGTTTTTTACAGCTGTCAATATGATTTACCATAGAATTCGATTTATTGGAACAAAATCTTAGCCGATGCCCATCCTGCCAATTAAATTCGATATGAGTTCAGATAAACGAAATTTTACTACGATTCATCTTGAATGAAGATAAAACGATGTATGAAAAAATGAAGGATCCTTAAATAAAGATATCATTACGTGCAAGAGATTGAAAGTGCAATAGCGACGAGTTAATTCGTCTAACTCATTTAATCGGTTAATACGCCTTCTTTTCCGATATTCTCCGTAATTTCGCAAATCCGCATAACGAGAAGCGATCTTTCCATCGCAGCAGACGAGGCCTGCCCTAAAATATTATCAATTAAGCCAGCGAGCATTATCATCCTTTGAAAGTGCCCCGCGAAACGAGGAACAGAGCGACCGCAATCGGGAGAACAGTGCAGAGACAGGACACTTGGGAAATCCCGGGGAGAATTGCTTCACCTTATCGTTCCTGGTTATTGCAGGAAGTAGTTGAGAAACGGCGCCGTTCGCTCGATAATTGTCAGATAACATTGAGCCGAAACAATTGATTTTCGTGGAACGGAAAGAAGAGAATATCAGGCACCGATCGAAGAATCTTGCAAGCTGCGCTTCGAACGCTAAAACTACCGAAGACTAAAGGGTACCATTTCTTTCAAAGTATTGGTTATCGTATCTTAGATATTAGATACTAGGTGTACCGCTAGATTTTTTCCAGAAAATTTATGAATCTGGCGTTTATTGCTAGAAGGTTTATATCTTTGAACCGAATAGGTTGTTGCTCTTTTTAATTGAGTTACATTGATACGCTCTCTTAGCCACTGAGAAGCCAACAGTTTAATGATATCAGCTAATTCGAGATACAAAGATTTTCCAATTATAATCCCCATCAGAGCACGAAACTAAAATCAAAAGGAAAACTAGTTCTCTAAATACTTTGCAAAACCAATCATATAGAAGAAAACCAGCCCTCTAAATATTTCTTAATTCATCGATCATCTTCTTATAAATTCATTGCCGATTCCTTTCCAGCAACGCAAACTTGCCATAAATAACTCCATAGACCCGTTCATCTGTCGAATATCGGCACAATATTTATCCACGCCGACGAGAACATTTTCATTACCCTCGATTCATCGTTCCGCACCAAGAAACGCGCGCAAACCGGTGCGAATTTCGTCGATGAACAGAGAAAACAGACGACCGGCGAAAAGTTTAACGCACCATGTGTCGAAAGATCAATAGGTAGGGAAAGCAACTCTTTCACGATCGTTGGATCATCGTTTCTTTTCGATCGTTTAGAAAATCTAGGATCGTCCGTGAAATCGTGCAAGCGCGGACAGTACGAAATAACAGGCGAATCTTGGATCGTCTGGAGCCGAGTCCTGAAGATGACAACCGGCCGTATTTTCCAGGGATAATGGCCTTGCCTTTCTTCTTCGTCTTTCCTCTTTTATTCCCCTCTGCATTGCCCAAGGACCGATACTCTCTTTTTAGCTATTAAGTTTGCAGCCACCGATTCAAACGTTCGCTGCAGACGACCAAATTATCGAGCGACCATCGCGTCGTCGTTGCTTTTACTTCCGCGTCCAACGAGATCAACGAGACTCGATGATCTTTCAAGGACTCGACCTTTTACTCGTTTTTCCTACAAGCTTTTTTTCCAGCAGATTTTAGTCAGTTTTAGCGTTGATTGGTCGTTAAACGTGAAGTATGATGTTTTATGATTGCCAGATTTTTTTGGGTTGAGTTTGTTGGTTGTTTTGTGGAATTGAATAATTCAGGTTATATGTAGAATTCGGAGTAAAAGAAATAGGTTCTTTGTCGGTTATCGTAATAATCGACTATTTCTTACATCTTTTTACGAAGATTAATGTCTTTCAATGATGAAAGGACTTGATTGTTGAAATTATAATTAAGCTTAAAACTAGAACTGAATATTGACTGTTTCAATCCATATGTGTTGGATTTTAAAAAGCGTAGGTTCATTATTAATCGAATATGTCACAATATTATGACTATTTTATATTTACTTAAGAACATTAACATTCTTTTAATGAAAAAAGATGTTGATTACTAATACAGCGTTGGATATCTTAATTTCAGCCTCCATTTAATAAAACAGTTATTATTAAAATGTATTTATAATTCTGCTTCCCTGCCCAATTTTAAACAGTTTTTATGCGTTTACTTTTATCTTCCGGGATCAGATTAGTTTATTGTTTAAATCGGAAGGTCTGGGTTGATAGATTGTATACTTAAAGGCTATCCCTGTTTCTTTTAACTTTTTCACTACGTTAAATCGATCTTCCTTGATCTAAACCAGAAAGTCTCAGTTGAAGATAGCTATCCAGTCTCTGTGTGCTGTATGAGTAAATTCATCTTACTTAATCATTCAAATGAAGAAACGAATTATAAATGTACAAATTATAACATATTTCCAATAAAAAGACACCTTAATCCAATATTCTGTCTCGAACAGAAAATCAACTTTCCCATACTATTATATCAATAACCGACAACAGCTTATTAAATAGCAACGTAATACGAAATACCTAATTTCGAACGATCACTGGATCCTATCAGGGATTTATGTATGCGAATATTAAACAATTCAAATAATACATGAAAGAGAAAATGTCCAATATTATCCATGACCAACGCCAAATTACTAAATTATAACTTATGAAATACATAATCCTAAACGATCTATCTATACCTCACTGAATTCTAGCAGAGATGCCTTTATGTATCTGGATATTAAAAAATGTTGATCATATATAGAATGCAATAGAAAATTCTCGATTAAATTCAGATTAAAACGATATAGCACGATAAGCATGAGATGACGATAAAAGAGAAGATTTCGAAAGCCCATAGACCGAAATTATATTCAGTCGCAATCTAATATCGTCTGTAAACTCCAACCAATCCCAAAGAAAGCGAGCTCCATTTTTCCACCAACTCCACGCGATCATTTTCCACCGCGCAAACACTATGTATAAAATCCAGGCTCTCGCGAAAAAAGGGAACGCGTTCCAGCTCGTCGATATTCAATCCGGCAAACGGAATCCCCATCGCATCGGTGGCACAGTAATTTCCGGAAGAGGCCGAAGTCGAACGGATTGACCCAGGTCGGGTCTGTTCCTTCGTTTCGAGGGCTTTTCTCCGCCCTCTGCCTCTCTCTGTATCTCACGAGAGGGCGTCCTCCCTGTCGGATTTAGGGCGCTATTTAAGTAGAGGCTTATAGGGCAGCTTCTGTTTCTCTTTCTCTCTCTCTCTCTCTCTCTCTCTCTCTCTCTTGCGTTCTCAGTGACTTTATTTCTCTTACTCTGTCTCTCTTTCGCCTCTTGTTATCTGGAGCAGCAGCGACCGTGTCTGCGGAGGCTGTGTCGTATTGATCTGTCGCTCGGTCGGTCGCTCGGCAGCGCGGAGAAAGAGAGGGAAAAGCGGAGAGTCTCGGTAATTTATCGCGAGCCAACGGCAGCGAGATGATTCGAGCGCGACGCCTCCGCGAACAGATCCGATCGAAGACGCGCAGTGACGCCTGCCTCTCTTTCTCTCTCTTTCTCCCTCCCTCTCTCTGTCTCTCATTCTCTCTCTTTCCCTCCCTTTTGGAACCGATAATTCGGTCACGCGCGATCGATCCGACTGAAAAGCTCGACTGACGATTAATTGGAGGCGCGAGATGAAACGCCGTTCCAAAGCTCCAGCTTTCTCTCTGTACATATATATGAATATCTATATTCTTCTCTGTTGGCCAGATTTTGCGTTTAGTATGTATTTTACAGTGGTTCGGATTCTCATAACTGAGATATTGTTCATGGATTTTTGATACGCAGGTTGGAACTTTTCTGTGAATTAAGTATGCCTTTGGCTGCAACTTTCTCTTTCATTATCTATCTATGTGATTTATTCGCTGATGGAAAACATGTTGTATTTAGCATTGTAGTATCTCCGAGTGACGATGATGAGTAGAATTTAAATTATGGGTTCTGGTTACAGGAATAGGAAGTATTTAGCTTCAGCTCTAATTTTCCCTTTTTCTCTCATTGTATATCGAGCTATAGTTCTCTTCTGTTAGCAACAGTTTAGAATCTTGATGTTGTACTTTACAATGATGCGAATGTTCATGATGTAGCTTATGGATTCTAATTGTAAAAGTAGGCATTCTTTTACAAATTACAGCAAATGCAGTTTAATAGCGTGCGTTTTGTAGAGTAATTTATTCATAACATCCAGACGAAGAGGGAGAGATAATAAAAAATATCATTGATTTAAGATGTTACAATAACAAGATCGTTTCGTATATACATATGATATACATATTTTGTTAAATTATTTCGTTTGAGAGGTAACATTTTTTCCAGAAGCTATATATGTCCTCGATTTAAGGTATACGAAAAATTTCCAGTCACTTTAATATCCCTCACATTAAAACGGTACTAAAGTAGTTAAAATACACCTACACCATAATAAATACTAAATACAACCAGACCCATAGCGAATAATTCCACGATTTCGTCATCGATGATCGATTCCATTTCGTTCGGTTCACCGTCCTCCGTTCGAACTCATCAAAATTCAAGGGCGTCGCGATTGTAACGATTGAGCAAGTCTCGATCCGTCTACAATGTGGTAAATAATGTGTCGATGAATTCCGAGAGGGTTCGTATAGCGACTCTGCAAATTGGGTAGTTTATATTATTCACCATACTCGAACATGTACTACCAAATTGGTAAAACGATTTAACGCGACAGAATCGAAAGACTTTGTGATTGTAATAATAAACGTAGACAAGCTGATAAAGTAAACGTTAACGAGCAAAAATGTGGACGTCGACGAGTTTTCGGTCGCGCGACACGCTGTCACGTGCGTCGCGTCGTCGAGGCACGCGCGCAGAAATTATTAATTACGTGGCGCATTCAGCAACCGACGAAGGAGTCGTCGACTCGTTTTCCAAAAGTGGACTGAAATACTGAAAACGAGATTGTCGGGACGCGCCACGACGTCATGCGACTCGTTTCGCACATGTCTCTCATCTAATGTCAGAGTTGACGCGAGGAATGTTGATCGTGATGCGTCAAAGCGCACTCTTAGTTGGATAAGACGGAAATTATGGAAAGTACAGATACAGCTGCATTTTTACAAGAATTTTCGTTTTTAATATATCTTTGATCGTTGTATTCTATAGTATTATATTATATGATGTTATAGTATTATTATATAGTGTTGTATATATAATTTATTATTTATTATATAGTATAGTATTATATAGTAAAATGTAAGAGAAATGAAATTATTCGCAACGTAAAGAATAACAAACATGAAAATTCGTGACTACTTCAATATTATTTTATCTTACATATAATATCTTGAATATTATCCTTGCTTCTAAAGTAAATTCACTTCTATTTATTCTATTTATATTTATTCTATTCAAAATTTATTCTATTCGTACTGGAAATGAAATAAACAATCACAAAGTAAGTACGGGTGTGAGAATTTACGTTTACTTTAGTATTATCTCACTTTGTCGTGCTTTTGAAGCAGAATTATGTCAATTTTCGTTGGATTCACGGCAAACATAACAGAAACAGAATTATTTGCGAAATGAAAGATAACAAATGTGAGAATTCGTATCTAAAGTAAAAAAACTTTCCACGTTAAGGTAGCAAAGAAACGAAGGTACAAAAAATTGCTTTACATATTCTACAATATTCCGTTGGTCGTAAAGTTGGTTTGACGATTCCTTTGTGGCCATAAAATCATAGAGTAAACTACTACTATTATCTCTTCCTATTATTATTGTTACCGAAGAAACAGGTTTCTATTAAGAAGGAATAACTAACAGAGTTGACGTTCGCATCTACGTACAAATTTGTCGAAGGATTTTAAAGGAATCACGCTTGCACAGCAAAAAAGATTTCCCTCGGCGAGACGAACGCAAGAAACTTCATTCTGAAAATAGTATTCTACGCTTTAGAGTATTCTTCGAAATGTAACTACTATCCCAAAAGATTTTATCGATAGATGTCAAGGTTCCGTAATTGCACGAAGCTTTGCTGAAAGGTTTCATTTCCTTGAACAAACCTCTGGTAACTCGATCGGTAAATCCTCTTAACATAAGAAAACAAGAAAATTAAAAACGTCTTACCAACTATCGACATCGTATCAAACACGATATTATGATTATTGTTTGTTATTACACAGTAACGTCTTTTATGGAAAATAGGAAAAACAATGTAATCTGACGCTTCACATTCGATTAATTTTCTACTTTATATTCATCATTTCTTCTAGTCCGGTTACTGTTTTCCTCGAAGTGACGTCTTTTCAATTCTGGAATAGCTAGAAGGAAACTAAAAGGAATCTGTCGTTTCATATTCAATTAATTCTCTACGTGTAGCACAAATTAATCCTATCAATCATTTTATTTATTCATTCCTATCCAAATACAAACTTTTAAACGCGATTTCCTCGAAAACAAACTGACGTATAAATAGTCTGCGGATTGCTGTCCATTTATAGGAAATTTGAATGTATAAAATTCCACAAAATGCGTACAATATGGAAAGATATATAAATATCCAAAGTATAGTGCTTTCTATAATACTTATTCTTAGTAAGTAAATCAATATTCTATCGCTATTTTATTTTTTAAATAATATTCCTATAGCAATCTGCAGTCTATATGTGAAACAATTCTATTCTATATTTTTCTTCAGTTTATATTAAAATACAATAATCACACAGTATCATTTTAAACTGGAAAATATACCTTAAGCTTTTTTTAGGTCAACAGTTCGTGTTTAAGCATAATCCATTTTGTTACACAATTTTAACGTAAATGATAACATATTAAAAGAAATAAACGGTAATTAATCTCGCGATGTTTCAACTTTAAAAACTCTCAGCCACGTGTCCAACAATTAGAACTGAGCAGGAAGTTAAGCGTCAAGTAAGCGGCCTATCAACCTATGCGACTATCAAACGAACTAGTTGTGTCGTATGATAACACAAACCACCATCGAAAATGTCTGTGCCTGTTACCAGATAGAAATGTGATATCTACAACAATTTTCAACTTACTTTTTCACGCAGAATCGCTCTCTTGCCTAATACCGCGATCACTAGGACATTTGTATGAAACATTTCTTCTACAAACGCGATAAAATGTTCGCTTATTCCATGAATTTCCAAAGTGCAAGAACATGCGAGATACGAGAGGCGATCGATCGATCCGCTGCAAAATCGGGTGGCGCAGACCAGGCGTCTGGATGCGTCAAAGGGTGGCATAAGGTCGTCGTGGCAGCGGAGTCCGCGAATTGATATTTGCCTACCGGCATGTACCTGATGCGATTTGTTTATGCGACGTCAGGACGACCTTTAAAATATCGCCATGACGGCTGGTTCGCGCACGTGAGCGCAGCGATTCGTTGTATAACCGGTCGTTACGTAACGTCGATTCCGCACGGTTTCCTCCCGTCCGCCATCTATTCATTGTCAGAATAGAGTAATCGGAGAGTTGCCAGTGGCAGTCGAGAGAGAACATGCCACGTCGTCTCTCTATTCAACAACTGTCCTTCACGAACGAGCTTCGGCTCGATGAATCGACCCTCGAAGATCCCGTCATTAGGTTGCCAGCCTTGAATTTTCCGAAAGACGAGCAGCAAGACGACAGGCCAAACTGTAACTTTGTAAACTGGTGTGCAGCAACTCGGGCAGGAGTCGGATCTCCTTCCAGCACCTAATTTTAACTTGTTGTGTCATGTTGTTCGCCTCGTGGTGAAATACACCACGTTTTAGGGGGATAGTTTCGGGGTATTTTGGGGTTGTTGCAGAGATACGAGGAACAGGATGAGGCGAATACAGTCGGGATTAATTCAGCGAAGAATTCGAACTTCTAGCTGACATTATGAGACTCGTAGTTTTATTGGATTGTGCATGCTGTTGGGATTTTTCTTGGGAATTTTTATTATAGGACTTATGATATTAGTATATAGCATTCCATCGGGGATTCTAAATCCTTGGTATCTTTACGAAATGTGTAGTTCAATTGAATTGCGGATGTTAGCGGGAATTTGGATAGGAATTTTGATGATTCCTGAATTGGTGATTGGTAGATAGTATTCATAGTCATTGGTGATACTAAATTCTTGGTAACTTTGTGAGGTGCGTAGTTTTACTGATAAAGGGAATTTATAATAGTTAGGAAGTTTTATTGTAGAATTTATGATGCCGGTATATATCATTTCGTCGATAATTTTCTAATTGCAATAATTTTTTAATCGTGATAGTAATTTAATGTAGGATGTTGATGTTTCCCTGGATCTTTGATATACTTTCGCATCAGCTAATTTCAAAATTCAATTTTCTTATTCGTTAAAAAAATTATTTGATTATTTGATTCGAGTTTTTTCACGGGTTGTCCCTTTAACTACGGTGGTATTTTTACGAGAATTGTTAGTTTCCTCGTTTGACGAGGAAGCAATTTAAACACCTTTCCACTCGAGCTACAGAAGGCAGGGGCGACCAGGTCGGGTCGAGCACCCGTGTCTTGACCCTATTTAGGTCGAGCTGTAATTAAATCCACTTTCCACCGCTTCTCGGCTGCATACTTCTCTCTTCATTCGACGAATACTTTTCCCTCGGAATTTGTAACCTTCCCTTTCGTGTCCTCTGCGTTGGTGGGAAAAATGCGCGAAAGAATTGTCATCGTTAGTATCTCGTGATAATTGCAGTTAAGATATTCATTAAATCCTTCTCCAAGTTACAAATCAAATTACTCGCAATAAATGGAAAAAAAATTATGTCAACAATTTCATTTCCACTTTTCTTGTAAACTTGTATCTTCCGTGAATAACATCTTTAATGAAGAAAGTAAAGTTCTGTTTTTTAACAAATATAGCAACTTGAATATTTTCTCGTATATATATTCGATGTTAAAGAATAATCAGAAAATTGCCAAAAATAGATTTCTACAGAACTCGTATTTTTTGTCTTAACACGATCCTTGTATTTCGAAACTGTTCTTTCTGAACCACTAAATGACATCAGCATAAAAGATCGCCAAAAATCAACCTCTCGTATTTCATTATAACCACAATTTCAAAGCGATATATTGAAAAAAACATTCCATAAATATCTACCAGTTATGCTGCGGAGAAATGAACGAACGAAGCAAAACGAAAAACGGAGCCTCGCCTTCCCAAAATCGATTCTATCGCTGGCAATCTCCACGTGGAGCGCTCAGCACAGTTCCCCCATGCACGGATGCGCAATTACGCGTCGTTCATCGAAACGACGCCACCAAGCTCTCGATCGAAGCGAGCACTCAACGCGCGACGTATCAAGTGACATAATTATCGTCAGACTTCTTGGTCTCTTGCATTCGTCCCTCTATAACGTTGTAAGGAAGCGGAGAAACGAAAAAAGGAAAAAAAAAAGAAAAAATACGGGAAACAAGCTAAGGAAAGAAATGATAAAATCGGATGGATCTGTGCTCCATTGACTTGATTCGCTGAAGAACACTTCTCTGGCCCACATTCAGTGCCCCTTGAGCCACGTGGCCTCCATTCAGCAGACGGGAAAGGGCGTACTCGTAGGTCTTTACGCGCACCTGCAACCAACCCCGGAGTTCTCACCCCCCAAGGTTTCATGAAGGCCGGAAAAAAGGCTGTCCTTTGAATCACGTCACCCTTCAACGTGGCTTCTGCAGTCGGCTAGTTGACAGATGGGGAACGCGTCGACAGGGTTGCGTGTAATAATCGACACCTGTTTTGTTTGAATTGTTTCTGCAAAGTCAAGAGCTCTTGAGAGTAAGTTCTTGGGGATGTAATAGTTACATCTTTGCGTCTAAATATTACGATAGGATACTTGAGGAAAATGAACAAAATCATCAAAATGACGAACTTTTTCCTTTTCACTTTGCCAAAAATATAGGGATGCTTTTGACTTTAATGTTGTTTTGTTAGATAGTTTGTTGGAAGACAATTAACTAATTTGTTCGCGTTGTGATATTTTAATTATAATTACTTATATATTATACAAAATATTTAGTATTATTCGATATTAAATGTTCGAAATATCAGGCTTAAAAGAATAATTCTATTCAAACTTGGAAATTAAGGATTGCTATTTCTTCTTTTCAAGCTATTCGTAGATCGCTTTGAATTAAAAGATCTACTCGTCCCAAAGTTCAACGAGTACCCTCGTCGCGCGGAAGAAATAATTAAAATCTCGCTCTCAATTTTTAGACGCTTCCTGATTATCATTGGCATCATTGGCCCACTTCGGCCTTCCTTTCGATTCGAATCGACGCGACCCACTTCGAGTCCTCTTTGGGCCTTTCAGCCAACTTCTACCCTACTTGCATCTTATTTTCAACGTACTCTCGCAGTTCTCGTGTTCGCATCAGGCCTAGTTCAAACCTACTTTGGATCTAGCCCAGTTCCATTTCGTTCCGCTTACTCTACGTACCCTTCTGTACATCGAACTTTTCTTAGAAACAATTTGCTACTACCTAAATCCGCTAGCAGAGGCTATCAACGCCGTGAAACATACACAAGCAGCATAACCTCTTTTCCCTTCTTCGTATTCTAAATGTACAGCCTTTCTATTACGAAGTGATTTGAAAATTTTTTGTATTCGTAGTATCGTGGCCAAACCCTAACCTCTTCCAAATCATTTACTACCACGTAAACCCACTAACAAAAGCTATGAACGTCATCCAACATGCGCGAACATCGCCAATCTCTTTCTTCCGACTTCTTTCTCCTCAAAATATAAAACTCTTCTAAAAGTGTCTCGAAAATTCTCTACATTTGTAACTCTAGGATCGAATCCAAACCTAACCTAAATCATTTACTATAACCTAAATCCTCTGACAAAGACCATCAACACCCCTCTAATATACTCAAACATAATAACATTTTTCCCTTCTCCGTTCTCTACCAACAAATCCCTTCTGTTATAAATATAGTTTGCGAATCCAAACCTAACCACAATCATTTACCATCGCCTAAACCTTATAAAGACCATCGACGCTCTTCGAGCCTCTTCTCTATCCACAAATTCCTCCCAAAAGTGGCTGTAAAATTATCCACGTCGCTTTCAGAAGTCACATTTCACACGTCCACAGTAGCTCGTCTCCGCGATTCGTTTTTAATTACAGTCAGTCGAGGTGGACCCAAGTGCCTTGCCTCTTAATTAGTAGTTACTCTGTGGTGCAGTTGTTTGATAGTTGTTAAGACCGCGTCGTAAAGCGTTCGAGGTCGGCTGAACTTGGTCCACCGCGATCTTGCCTCCGTGATAATTATCGGCTACCCTTAATCGTCCCAAACCTTCAACGCGCCCTCTCTCACCCCTTGTACCTCCATTGGGAAAGGAGGAAAATATCCAACGACGAAAGGGAGCCCACGAAAACGCCTGGTTGCCGCACGACTCGCAAGGCCGTGTATTTTTAACTTGAGAACCTTCCGGCAACCCTGGTCGGGATCAATACCACCGGCAACCCTGTCGTCGTGTAGTACTACTGGAGGCAGAAAGGGTGCAGCGGGGTTAACCTACATATCCAGCCACTGGCTGCCAGAGGAGCTGGCTGAAACGAAAACATTTTCCCTTCGGACGGTGACTCGGCCGCGGTGGGGGTTGGAAACGAAAGGGGAAATTCCGTGAGGGGAGAGATGGTGTATAGGTAGAGGCGTTTCAGACTCCACTTCCGTTTCTTGGCAAGTATCGACGGCTCTTGAGGAATGAGCTCTGTCGCGTTTCGAAAGATACTCGCCCCGAGAAAGATGGGGGCTACTTGCCGGAGATGGTTTTGGTAATTTTGTTGCGCGCTCGCCTGGAAGAGAGCTGATGGTGAAAGAGTTGGAAATTGTAGAACGCAGAGTTGTAGCGAGCGATGTAGCTGTTTCAAGTGGCTGATTTTAGAATGTTTCTGCACTTTCGGTGTTTTAGTTTTGGAAGAAAAATTAGATTGTTACGAATTATTACGGAAGTTTGTGTATTTGGTTTGTAGTGCTTTAAAGCGGTCGTCTTTCAAATATCCGTATACTTTCGGTGTTTTAGTTTTGGAAGAAAAGTCAGTTTATTATGAAATTATTTGATTGTTTGTATACATACTAAAAGAAAATGATATTATATTGTATAGTAGCGTAGGAAAATTGATGTAGTGTTTTGAAGTGGATGGTATTTAATATTTTTGTATATTGAATTTTTTAATATCGAAACAAAAATTGTACATTTACATGAAAATTGATGAAACATTTCGAAGCCTTTGTTTCTTCTTTTTTTTCAGTATTTCAATGTTTTATATATTTCAGTTCCAAAGTAAAAATTTATGATAGAATTATACGATTGTTTGTTACGTTGAATGGAAAGAAAGCATCGATGGAAATTAAAAGTAACGTGCATGAGAACGGAAACAAACATGGTCCAGCGCATTGTGAACGAGTTACATAAATCAAGCCGGCTAATTTGTGCAAGTAGTCGTGTGTAAAGGTTGTACAAACCCTAAATTGTAACGTCAATGCCAAACGAGAATGAAGTGTATGTGTTCAATTCATTCACATCCTATTCAACTTTGATTCGTCCGCATACTGATCCACGCGCTATTAATCCTCTATAGAGCAGAATATAGACTTGAAAATTGCATACACGTTTCTTATTCCTCATAAGCAATTATATTAAATACATATATCAATTTATCGCAGAAATTCATACTTGAATAGAATTATTTTGAAAACATGTTGGTTTACGATATATTATAGAAATTACCAAGGAAAACTAGTGTCAAACCGTAATTTTATTATGCAGTCAGAACAAAAAATTTCCTCGAGTAAAAATCTACCGTACAAGTATATATAGCATGTAGTACATTATATAAAATATAATATTGCAAAAACTTGGCAGAATAAATTTTATTAATATATTTATAACTTATGCCGAAATACGACTACAATTTGGCTGGAAATTTTAACATCGTCCATCCATTGTAAATGGAAAACAACGACGAAAAACGATATAAATCAAATTATTGAAATTCCCTTTTACAGTTTTAAAAGCTAAAATTTAACAAATTGTGTTGACTACAAAGGGGATTGTAAATAGAATATCGTGTTAATGCGAAATTCGCCTTTGATAGATGAAGAAATTTGTCTGCTCTTGAACATTTTCATTCCCCTCGCCGCAACGCGAGTGTTCGCGACTTCCGGCGGAAAATTTAAACAGCGCCGGTTATTTATTCGCTGATAAAACGCCCGTGGTGGCTGGGTATTTTTTCACGCTTAGACCGCAAACAGGGGGTGCGAACTAGCCGCGCACTAACCACAAAGACGGTCTGTAGTCGCGTAATTGAAAAAATACCCATGGTCCCGCGTTGTCTGCAGCTGCGTTTCGGCTAGAAGGGACAAAATTCACCCCTGTACCTCTGTGGTGCTGTTATGAGAGGGGAAAACAAAGTAAAAAAAATCAGTTTATCCTTTCATCCTTGAATTACATTTTATAGACATAAACGCTGCCTGGTAATATTACTGTAATATACTAAGCGAATACATCGAGGCAAATAAAAATTCACGCTTATAAATTTCGATTTTCCAACGTTGAGAAACGCTTTTAGGTTTAGAAATGCGTACGGTGCGTTGGAAAAAGTTTCGATGGTGATTGACAGACGTACGAAGATCAGAATAAAAATAATATGTGTTGCTTCAGTTTTTGACGAGAGTAACATACCGCTTCACGATTAATTAAAAAAAAAAGAGAGAACTGTAATTCTACGATCCGTTTCTAAGCAAAGTACCAACTATACCTATGTTTCACGATTCTGAATCCGAAAAGAGCTGTAAGAGGATAAAAAAAAAAAGAGAAAGAAGGAAAATGTAAAAGTATCAATGCTACGAACGTTCCGTCGTCCACCGTAACAAAATGGCAGCCGGTCCAGTGAATTCCTTAGAAACTCCTGCTTGCTCTCTCCCTTTCTTCCTTATGTCATGAAAGAAGGAGGAACATCGGCGTGTCGGAATCGAGTTTCTAGAGACAGACCCGAAAGACATACCGTAGAAGATCCTCGATGGTCGTCCAGCGATTCTCAAGAAGCGAATAGGAGCGCGACTCCTAGACGATGCTCGTGATGAAACGGTGAAGAGTAGAGTGAAGGAAGAACAGACTGACTTATAACGGGAAACAAAGGGAGCGGAATGGATACAAAGGGTGGAAAGAGGGGAAAGAAACGCAGGAAGTGGCTAGAAGTGAGGGAAAAGGAGGACAAAGAGGGCAGGCAGCAAAAGGAAAGGCTTTCCCTCTCGATGCCGTTCAGGTTCAGAGAGCAACTTCCGCAATTGCGACGAGATGCTACCGTGGAAGATGTCCACTCGGCCACGGCAGTAAGGGCAACCCTTTTTATCGGCGTTCGTTTCACGGTAATCGGGCGGCCAAGCTGAATATCCCTCTCGATACGATGTCAAGCGTTCACGAGAGTTGCAAGAGAGTGGACGCGTTTCAAATCGGTCTCTCGAAGGGACAGTTTGGCTCTTCTTCGAGTCTTGGCGAGTTTCTCGGGCGACTTTTAACCTGACAGCCCGAGCGGAAATGAGGATCTTGAGGAAGTTACGCTGTCTGAGTGTCTCTGTTCTCGAGCATTTTTGTCGGATGTAGACACGGAACTGATTGTGACTAGACGGAACTTCGCCGAGTGGATGAGTTTTTGGTGGATACGTTCAATGTCGTAGATAGATGTTGGCAGGGGAAATCTAAGATAGTCGAAAGCGAAGTTTTAGGGTAATGAATCGGTGCTGAGTTGACGGAATGTACGTGTGTTCGTATCGTTACTCTCAGATAGCTCTTGAAAATTCATTTTGTTTGGAGATTTGTTTCAATTGGCAAGTATTGGAACTAGTGCTACCGCTTTAGATATTTTACATATTTTCTCATTTTAGATATACGCGTTATGTGAATTTCGCACTTTCAAGTTTCCCGTAAATGCATAAATATCTTGAATCTTTGCAACACCATCTGCGAATTTCTAACTTATCATCATCTTCGATCAAACTAGTTAAAATTCTTCAAAATCACTCACGGGAAAGACGTTTCTACTCTATCCAAGCCAATCATTAAGATTCTCTTGGCACGTAAACGAGTTCCAAATTACCGAGCAGATAAAGCGAGAAAGGGTGAGAATTCAGATAAAAGAGGGCTTTGTCGCGAGGCGCAGAGAGCCTGGAAGGGCATTATGCGAATACGGGAACGATTGGCTCTCGTTCGACGTTCTGTTGAGAGGATGAAAGAGCGGGCCGAGTAACCGGAAGCGGCGTTCCGTATCAATGCGCGATCGTGAAAAGGAGCCGATAACGCAAGCCCAGCCGTGGTAAAAGCGACCACCTTTCGAAGATACTCGTCCCGGCACTCTTTTAATTTGATTTTGCACTTATTGAAAATCACTCGAACGCTCGATAGAAAGAGCTCCTTTGTGCGTGAGTCGTGAATTTTTATACGTGACTTTTTCTTCCTGGAAGCTCGTTACAGGCTGTTACGCTTTTGGAATTGTTTACGATATTGTCACAAATGATAGATCGCAGTACGATGTATAATTATTGGGATATTTGTTTAGAAATAAATTCAAGAATTTAGGATATGATTGATAAGATTGATAAACGTATTAAATTATTATACAGGAAACGAAATGTTTTTTTTCTTGGGAGAAATTATTAGGATTTTAATTAATTTTGTTGTAAATCATCTAGTATCATCAACTGCTTCGTAACTCTAAAAATTATTAAAATACGTTGCTAAAAATATTTTATCTGTAGCGAACGTGTTAACTTCTGTCTGTACAAATTAGCGTCTCAGCTTCTCTACAAACCATTATTATCAAATATTTTTGAACATCATTATCACTGTTAAATCCATCGATTGAAAGACTTAAAAACTTAAAGTCGAAGTTAATAATATAAAAGTTCTTTTCTTACGATACGTACAAAATTTTTAAAGAAGGTAACATTTCTCTTTACAGTCTCGTGAATCCGAGAGAATCATCGAACGATCAACCAACACCAGATCTAAATCTTCAACGCCACTGTCGACGTTGCTGTCGTCCAGTGGCGCATCATCAAGGAGTCGCGAGGCGTCGGCGGCAAAACGGCCGATCGTGCGGACGTGCTGAGTACTATTCCGCGGCTGCGAGTACCAGCAACAGCCCGAAGATTCTCCCAGCAAAGGGCAAGATGCACATGGAGGTGCAGGTGGCGCTCAACTTCGTGATATCGTACCTCTACAATAAGCTGCCGCGACGGCGAGTCAATATCTTCGGCGAGGAACTGGAAAAGGCGCTGAAGGACAAGTTCAAGGGTCACTGGTACCCGGAGAAACCGTTCAAAGGATCCGCGTTCAGATGTCTGAAAACTGGCGACCCAGTGGATCCGGTTTTGGAACGGGCAGCCAAGGAGAGCGGCGTGCCTATTCAGGATATCTTGGAGAACCTACCAGCCGAGTTGGCCATCTGGGTCGATCCCGGAGAGGTGAGCTATCGAATTGGCGAAATGAACGCGGTGAAGATCCTCTACTCTGAAACCGGAGATCCACACGACGAGAGCTCGGCCGATCGAGAAGTTACCAAGACCTTCAATCCCGAGGCTCAGTGCTTCAGGCCTATCGAAGCCGTAGGCACTTCCTTGGGTGGGCTCAGTCTCAGCCCCAAGTCCACGTCGCCCTTCCCAAGCTCGCTCGGAAGCAATGCGAGCAATGGATCGTCAAATAATCAGCAAAGTGGTCATGGGTCCGGTTCCTCGTCGGCACCTTCGCCGACGCCTATCACCAGCTCGTTCAAGGGCTCGCCTAGTCCCGTCCCGGCTTTCATCCCACGAACTACCGCACCGCTCACATTCACCACCGCCACATTCGCGCAGACCAAGTTTGGTAGCACCAAACTGAAAACCAGCAGCAAACGGGCGAACAGGTTGGTTGATTACTGATGTATCTTTTTGGGGATTGAGTTGAATGTTGTGGATGTTGAGGTGAATTTGACATTCTATTTGACTCCCTTTTTAACTTTCAATTTTAACATATGTGATGAGAATTCACGGTCACAGTCTCAGTGTCTCCGTGTATCGTTCAATCCAAAGATCAGCATCCCGACAGCAACCCTAGCCACAATTCGCGTAACCAATCTACCGATCGTACAACTGAACTATGTGTAATCGTATAATTTCAGGATGTCCCCCACCGAGTTCTCGAATTACATCAAGCAACGTGCCATGCAGCAACAGATCCATCATCATCATCATCACCAACAGCACCAACAGCAGCAGCAACAACAGCAGCAACAACAGCAACAACAGCAGCAGGCTGGTGCTGGTGGCTTGCCAGTGTCGCAGAGTTCTCCTCGGAGTCGCAGCCTGTCACCAGGAAGCTTAGTGACTGGTGCCGGTCAACAACACGCAGACCCAAGCGCGTATTTCTTCCAGCACGGTCCAGCCGCGTATCATCCTCAATTTCCTCACCGCAACATCTTCGATTCGTCCAGCCACGGTGGTTACCTCTCCGCTGATCTATACACAGGCGTGAACTTCCCGTCATCTTACCTTGATCCAACGACGATCGCTGGCCACCAGTTCTACGGTGGCAGCGTGAACGGAACCAGCAACGCTGCAGGCAGCAATGGGAACTCGCAGAGCGCCGGCAATCTCGGCCCGGTTGGCTCAGCCGCGACGAATAGCAACGTGAATGGATCTGGCCAGCAACAGGATAAAACAGCGCTTGTCGAGGGTCTGAACAACTTTGGCCTCGGCTCTGTGGCGCCGTATCCGGCCAGCCAATACCAGCATCTCCTCGTAGCTAACTAATACCCCGCGCGAGTGAAGACCGAGCGACTGGCGCGACTCGATTCGCGCCTGCTCCTCTGTTGCTTCGCCGGACAGGCAGGAGGACAGTCGGAGGATCGTCTGAGAGACCGGGTCGATTGTAACCGTTCCTGGTCATCATGACAACGTTCCAGTCTCTCCCTCATGCGTCGAGACGTCGTCCAGAGTCTAGGTTCCGTAACCCTAACACACATACACAAACCCGATTTCGCTTGCACCATCTGATTGGAGGGCTTCTCGCGCACACAGCGGACGATGCCGTCGAGATTCCTGCTCACCCACTAAATAGTTCCCACTCTGTCTCTCTCTGGCAAAAAGGAGCATCCAACCGGAAGCTGCCATGTTACCTCTACATAGCCAAATCCTTAACGGATCGGTCCTCTTAAACATCTTCGTCGTGATACTCTGACGGTGATGAATTTTTCATCGAGGAACTATCCAAAACTCATCGACTCCTGTTTTCTCATTCGATCCTATTCCGGATGGCCGAGAGAGGATTCTTACGCGATACTCTCTCGTACGATGGACAGCCAATAGTATATGTATGAACAGCGTGTAGATTAAGGCAGGGAGACAGGGAGCGGAAGAAAAGAGATACCTTCGGCGGAAAGGACGCAATCAGCACTGAGGAAGAGGCACCGGGTCGACGCGCGCGCGGGTCAAGACGACGAGACTATTCGCTTGATAGACGGATAATGAGAACGAGAGAACGTAAGCGGGAGAGTGCGAAATAGAGAGAGAGAGAGAGAGAGAGAGAGAGAGAGAAAGGAAAGAGAGAACGTGCGAGAGAATGAGAGTGAGATTATATAGAGCGTGTATAGAGGGATTCGAATTCGGTGCGCCTGTGTGCTGATGCGTGCGTGCAAGACGTTCATAGGAGAGGAATGGTGGAGGAACAAAGAGGAGGAAGAACTGTTCAAAGCGATGGGACTCGCGAACGCGAACTTTACAACCGACTAACGTAATAGAAAACCGCGTGTATCTAATATTCTGTAACTGTAAAACAACAATACGGACACCATGGACACCGATTGAGATGGCGCTGGGCGCCCGTTCGATGAATGGCTGCTCCCTGTGTGTCTCGTTTAATCTACTGGGCGGGCCATTTTGAAACAAGCTGGAAAAATAAAATTGTCGAGAACAGAATGTACACGTAACTCTATATAGATCACACAGAGAGACCAATTCGTGATTTTTGTTCGGGGTTTCAGAGAGGTAGAAAAGAAGAAAGAGAAAAATATAAAATGTCGAACGATGCGCCAAGCGCCCATACCTGGGACAGCGAAAGAGCCAAGAGACATACACATAAACACAGAAACGTGCAACAGCGTGCGTAAAATTTCACACGGGCCAGATTCACACGCAATGGGCACACTCAATCCCGAAACATTTTACCTGGCGATCTACACACTTACACAACACATAACGTCTACATTCAACCACACGGAACGCCCCGCCTGGCTGGTGGCGCGCTGGCGACACTCACGATCGCATACACACATATTACACAGAGACACAGGATACACACACGCGTGCATCACGCGTCCGTGCAAAAGACACAGGAGGGCGGGGTGTGCGGACACTTAATATCGCGCACGACTTCACCAACACGTACACACAGATATTACCAACGTGTAATAATTTATTTTTTCACTGGTATAGTCGGAGAATTGATATTGAATATATCTGTAGAGCCTATGTATTATATTCAAAATATGCACTCACTTCGCGGGTTGTCGCGAAACGGTATAGGGACGGCCTGTATCCGCTCTGTCGAACCATCGACGAACGAACACCCCCCGTCGTAGTCGTACACGCATTTCCCGTTTATTCCTCTTGTTCGATACGAAGAACGATCGAATAGAAAATATACGCGAACGAGCAAATAGAGGAAAAGAAGGAGGACAAAAGGAAGACGAAGAGGAAAGTTGTTAGAAGCGGTTTAAAATGCGACGAAGAACGCGAAGACGGCTGCCGTGGGATTCTTTCTCGATCGAGACGCAGATGGTGCTCGCGGTTCCAATACCGTTCGGAGAACTCGTCCTCGGTACGATTTTACATTTTATTTTTATAATAAATGCAGTAGAGCGTAGGAGAAGAAAAAAAAGTGAAAAAAGCAAAGGAGAGAGAAGAGAGCGGAAGAGGTAGAAAAGGAAAAAGAGATAGAGAGTGGCGGTGTGTTCGCACGAACGGGAATATGGCCGCGTTGCGTCGCTGCCCCGCTTATGAAACCGTACCGCTTCCGGTCCCGAGTTTAATCTCTCCGGGCGCGATTTCCTTTCAACGTGACGTCCTCTTCCCCATTCTATGCACCTATGACGTTCAACCGGACATCGCTGAGATTCTCGAAACGGAACAACATCATCCGATCGCGAGCAAACTTCGCGATACATCAGCAAACGTCTGTAAACTTTCGTAAACTTTCTTAATTCCACCGCTATCGAGCTTCTGGCTCTCCTTCGATTCATATGATATATATATATACCTTATATCGATCCTACTGGCGGAGGCAAAACGATTATTTGAACTTCCGGTTAGTCGCCTCCGGTTTGACGATGTTGGAAGATCGAGGACAAAGGACGTATCGGAAGGGAAACAAAGGCACGACGGTGAAGGGGTTGGAGCAGCGAGCAACCAGCCGGTTCGCGTTCGCGAGATTAATTAGGTGATTACGTTATTAAAGGCCACTGTTACTGTCCTCGACGGCCGTGCCACGACCGTGCTCGTGACCCCGAACACACCTCACGGCGTTCATACGCTTGCGGGCTCTTTGCGATGAGCGTTATACGGGACAAGTTCAATTTTCTAGGATAGTCACTGTTTTCATCGATGTATCATAGATTTCGCACCTTTTTAAATCGCTATATTGTCCGTTTGACGAATAAGTTTACCGAGAAAAGTTGATAAAATCTAGCGATTGAGGAAACATGGCTAGACTGTTTTGTACGTTTATCTTTAAGAGATCGATCATGTATGAAATTATTTCAATTCTGTTTTTGGATATCTAAATGTAGAAGGCAAATTGATTGTTCGATTTAAAGAAAATTAATGATACTTTTAGCTCGCTGAACAGCATAATGAATAAGTAGAAGTACTTACTACAAACCAACCTGAGATATGTAAAGACGCACAGTATAAGGCAAATCCATTATTTCATATTAAACAAGCAAATAATATCTCGAAATCACTGCTCTATTTCTACAAGCCATTTGAAATATCGGAAAGCGTCCAGCATAAGACAAGTTGATTAATCGACCTTCTACTCTTACAAACCATCTGAGATAACTAAAAACGTCCAGTAGAAGATAAGTTGATTACTCAATAAAAACCATATTTAATGGCACTCTGAAATAATCATTCCACTTGTATAAATGATCTGAAATATTTAAAAACGGACAGTATCAAACCATTTGATCGATAAGACATCTAAAATCGTACAGTATAAAACAAGTCTAGCGAAGAAGTTTCAAAAAATGTCCAATAGCTTAACGCAAGACCGCAAATTACAGACCCAAAAGTCAGCGCTCGAGATTAACCTGATGAATCATAATTTCTTCTTATTCGATCGCTTGTCAGATCGGGTCATGGTCGTTCTCGTCCGTCGAGCAGCGTAGAAAAAGCACGACAGCAACGATGGCGGAGGTGTCGCGAGCCGCGGGCCGGGCACTAGGTGCTAAAAGTATTACAAAGTGTTTAATCTTGTCGTCGTGGGACAAACGTACGGAATACGCGCGGCCAGAGATTGTCGACTAGCTCGTGTGCTGTTTTTTTTCTCTTTCTTTTTTTTCTTAACAGCATAAAACGATGGAGGATAGATGACGTTTGCGTTGGTCGATCAGCTCGGTCCAACCGAGTCCTCTCTTAGACTAGTTTCGAAACCTTAGCGTGACTTTGTATCGTGTAAGTGTATAAGTAGCATAATTTTTAGGCGTAACTTTCGTCGTTCTTTCGTACGAATTTTTATATAGCCAGTTTTGTATGACCGACGCCAAGCAGCAGCTTCCTGTACCGCGGTCGTTCCGTCTTGGACCGAATATCGTAGTGATCGACCGGCTCTGAAAACGAATCGATGTCTTCGTTCACCTTCATCCGATGCTTTAACACTCGAGTCGCGTGTTACGTCGAGAATCACACAAGATTTCCCACGAGAGAAAAAGAATTCTTCGATAGATAACGTGTGTCATCGAAGAGTCGTGGTTCTCTCTCAGTAACACGTCGCTCAGAAGATCTAGGAAAGATGTAGAAAAAAGGATCGATGACAAGATCGAAGCTAAATTGAAGCTTCGCGTTAGGAACAATTGGAAATTTTGGGATTTGAAGAAATATCGAACGAAAGATGGAAACGGCGAGCGAGTCGGCAGGTTTCCGGCCACGCGAGGGGTGCTAAAAACAAGTTTTTAACCGCGGAACTAACAAGGGTAAAGAGGGGGCGAGAAAGCGCGGGGAACAGAGGCATGAGGGGATAAGGCGGGAGATCAGTACCCTTTAGTAATATCTAAACTTAATTGTAACTATTAACGATACGTACGACTGTGGTAGCTATGCTAGTACCTGCTATTGTTAAAGAGAGAGAGATTGGAGAGAGCAAGAGAGAACGAGCGAGAGAAATCGATTGAAAGAGTGAAGAGGTGGAAGAGAAGTGAGGAATCGCGATTTTCGAGGTTTGGTTCGTTGCGGAAGACGCAAGTCATCTTCGTATTCGGATCTAATTGTAAGTCCGATTACTATGTGGATCGTTGGTTTTCCGCGGAGAGAAACAACTTTGATGGAACGTGAAGATCGATTGATCGACGATTTAGCCTCGAGACGCGGAGAGATAACCGCAGAGAGCTTCTCGCGCCGATTATTTTTCTAATCTTTGTAATCGAACGAATTGGGTTCGCCATGAAACCCGCGAGAATATCCTCGATTCGACCGAAGAAAGGAGATCCCAGAGAGACAAATTCGTCGCGCTTTTAGGTCGTCGATCTTTGCGTCTCGGGGCGTCGCGATCCTTTTTCAACGATCAAAAGAAGGAGAGTGGAGTGGCGAGAAGGATTTAAAAGGGTAGGAAAGGCGTTGAAGCAAGCGTTGCAATAAGTTGCGAATCAAATGCGGATCTCGGCTTGAGACGAGAGGCTCAGCTCAGCGAAGAATCAAACACACGTACACGATGTATACTCTTCTAGTAAAACCAAAAAAAAAAAAAGGAAAAAGGAACGAATCGGAAGGGAGTGAGAAAGAGAGAGAGAGAGAGAGAGAGAGAGAGATACTGAATCGAATCGAAACGGCGGACGAATGGAGAGATGGAACGGTTAATGTGACGCGCGATATTTGAAAGAAAATGAGTAGAGAGGGAGGAGGAAGAGAAGGGCAGAGAAAAGAATGGGATATTGATATAGAGCATACATTGAGATACACAAAAGATAAACATATAGTATTATACGATTACAATACGATTGTAATGAAACACTTTGTAAGCAAGGAAACAAAAAAAAAATTATGCATAGTTTTCCATAATCTGTAATGGATGTATTCGTTAACAAAAAAAAAAGAAAAAAAATAATGACGACGAGTGGTTAAGGTTAAATACATACACAAACACATACACACACGCACACAGACACGTAACATACACACGTACACACACAGGACACAGCTGAATAACCGTTCGAAGCAACTCGGGTACACGACACACAAGAAGTAAACGAAAAAGAATAAAAAAAAGTAAACTATTAATTAATAACATGAAGTAACGAGAGAGAGCGAGAGAGCGAGCGCGAGCGAGAGAGACGTAACAAACGGTAAATCTGTCTCTTTAAAGTATCATGTGTCTATAAACTATAGCGATTGATATTGTCTTTTTAACCGTAAATGGAGAAACAAGTAATCGTGGTAACGTAACTAATGTCATAGCGATAACCGAACACTGCAATATTAGATATAATATATATTCATACATTTATAGAGTGGAGAAGCGATGGAAGGTTGGCTAGAGGAGACACAGAAGGAGAGAAAGAAAATAGGAAAATTGTGCGTGGCTCTGACACGCGTAATTTAAAAAAAAAGGATCACTCAAAGAAAAAAAGAGAAAAATAGAAAAAAGTGGAACAGAAAAAAATTCAAAGCAACTCGAAACGGTATATCATCGATTCGTTCTGGCTTTTCTTTTCTGTCGAAAGCTAAATATAAAAAAGAGAAAAAAGGAAAAAGTAACAAAAGGAGAATAATAACACACACAGCGAGAGAGAACGATGTGAACAGCAGTGGCGCCTAGCACACGCGTGTCAGTGCGGAAGTGAGCAAACGTGGTACGATCTCCAGGCACAGTTGAAAAGAGAAAGCCGTTTCATGCTAAAACAGCGAGAGTAGAGCAAAACGAAAAGCTGAATGGAAGAAAACAATATTAAATATGCGTTTTGTGTATCGGACACACTCGAAGCTACAACATGCAACACACACACACACACACGCGCGCGCGCACGCACATACATGTACACCCACGAGCATATACACAGAAACACAGACCCACTCTTACACACACATGCACACAGAGTAACACAAAGAAAGACCCAAAAAAAAAAAACCTATCGATTATTCTACCAAGTAATGAATTAACAAGAGGATGATCATTAGATTTGTAATTAATTACATATATATTTTTCAATACTTTAACTACTTGCTGAATGTAAACTATATACATATAATTATATATTATATATATTATATATATATTATATATACACACACATACCGCGTAGAGCTGTACCTCGATTACAGCGTGGCGAAGAGGACTGGCCCGTCGATTACCGGTTCTGCACGGGGTCGCAACTGACCCGGTAACGAAAACATACCTATACCTATCAAACACGAGAGCTAAACAAGGAAGCAAGACTCAATCGATGTAGAAGAAAATATCGTTTGGACGTTCGTGGAGAGCCGGAAATGGACGGATCAGCCCTCGATTCCGGGACCGGAGGGCGGCGCGCCATGTTGACTCTAAAGCTACGCCCTCCGGGCAGGAAGAGATCTACGAGGAACGAGAGAAAGAAAGAAACCTTTTTGTACCCCACCCAAGTCACACTCTCGGTGTCGAAACGGTAAAGAAAAACCAAAAAAACAAGCAACTATGTTACTCGTGTAAGTGCATCCTAAATGTAACTGTTACGAAATGCCCCTTCTCCGAAGCCCCACCCCAGGCCCCAGTCTTCATCGTTTCGTACGTAGCAAGAGAGGGATGAAACAAGCGGCAGAGAGACCGGAGAAAATGAAAAAAAAAAAAGAAACAAGAAGAAAGAAGAGATAATAGTGTGAGAATAATGACCGATGAGAGCGTGAAATGAGAGAAAGATAGAATACACATGTGTATGCGTCGTGTGCGAATAAAAGGATGCGAATCGCGTGAATTTTCGATGAATTTAGTCGCAAACGGTGCATCGACGATCGTTCGAAGCACCGCACAACCAGAGTATGCGAAGAAACGAAAGATCAACGCGGTGAAACGAAATTTCCGGTGGCTGAGGACCGCGCGAGAAAATTTCTCGGTTCTCGGTTCAGGTGCAGATCCCTTGTTTCTCAACCCCTTGCGTAACGCGACGCGTTTTCCTTTTCATTCTGTTCGCTGGCGGTTTACATATGTGCGCGCCTATGTTCTTTCCACCGTATCGTCGTTTTACCACTTTTTTATGGACGTGTTACACTTGTTATCACTCGTATCGAATGGAAGAACGAGAGACGATTTAATGATACGTGTACGTACGAATATGAATGAAAATGTATGCGTGTGGGAGAGAGAGAAACAGAGAGAAAGAATAAATGGTGCAAGTGGGTGAGCATGAGGATGTCTGCAAGCGAGACAAACAGCGAGACACTGTGCGCCTATATATGTATATCTGTATATAGGTACCTTTTTCAACCGCTACCGCTGTTTCCTTTATACTACTTCTTATCCTTTTTTTATTACTATTATTATTATTATTATTATTAATATTGATTATATATAGAATTATTGTAATCGAGATGTATTTTCTGTTGGCTTTAGATTTTGTTCCTTTATTTTTGTACGAAAACCGTTTTACCTTTACTACGTGTGCATTATGTAAGCTATAAATATGTATATATATACATATATATACAAATATATATATATATATATGTATTTATATATATATATTTATATACACGAACACTTTTTTTCTTACCGTTGCATCGATTTAAAGATCTATGTATGGTGGATCTATCGATCGCGCGCACGATGCTGATCGTTGACAAAAGCCGTTTGTTAGAACAATGATATTGTTCAACGATTTCGCGAAACGATCAGCGACGTCCGCAAATATTCTTAGTTTTTAAGGTGACTCTTTTCACGAATCACTTTCTTCTTTTTTCTTTTTGTTCTCTTACTGTTTATTTTAATCTATTTTTTTTCTTTTTGATAGTTTGTTATTGTTGTTTCTTTTTGTCCTTTTTTTTGTATGATATATTTGATTATACCAGCGTGCTTCGCTCCTCCAAATAATATATTACATACTGCTATATATATACATATATATATTTTTGTTAATAATACAGTGGTTTGATATAACTACGGTAATTTATTCTGTTGTAACAGATTTGTTTTCTATATCTCTTTACGAATCCCACAAATGCGTTATTAATATAAAAATACATATATATATACATATATATATGTAGATATATATATGTATACAAATAGAGGACACGTGCATATATATAAAAGTATAAATATATATGTATAGAGCATTATACATACTTATATGAGAAAATATCGATTATATATACATATATATATTATATACATATACATACACTGCTACATTATATTTTGTTTAACGAGGAGATAAACCAAAAGAGCAAAATAAAAAAACGAAAAATCTAAGAAAAAAAATGGGAACGAGATATAAGAGAGAGAGAGAGAGAGAGAGAGAGAGAGAGAGAAAGAGAAGAGAGAATCAGAGTTTTCGGCGTGTTGCTTGTTCTGAATTAAACATCAGTTTGAAAAGGATGAAATGGAAGAGTGAGAGAGAAAGAATTGACAGAAGCGTTTCTTGAAATTTTTCGAGCGTTTTCCAGCCGTTCTTTCAGAAGGAAGAGAGAAAAAGTTAGTGAATTTCGGAACAAAATACAGGAGGAAAGAAGAGAGGGATGAAAGTACACATTACACATACGAACATACACGTACACACGCGTACACATACGCATAGAAGACACGAACTATCGACAAGTAACACACCGGCTGAAATCTAGGGACATGAGCGAACGAAGGTAGAAAGAGAAAACCAAAAAATAGACAAGTGTGAGACAAAAATGAAACTCGCGTGTAATATACTTATAATATCATTTTGTAAATTATTTTTTGTATTTTTATATATATATATATACATATATATAAATATCGAAGCATACGACACAAAAAGCGGAACAGTGTTTGTGCGTACGAAGAGAAAGAGAGAAAGGACGAATGGAAGAACAGGTGGAAAGGGAAAGGGAATAAAATTGTGGGGAGAACAATTCTGAGTGACTGCTTGAAATGTTTGGAAAGTAAACGAAATGGGAGAGTGTCATGTAGGAAACACGGTGAAAGCGTGAGAGAGAGAGAGAGAGAGAGAGTATGTGTAAAAGAGAGAAAGAATACGAAAAAGCTCGTGACGCATTGATAAAACACTGACGATATTTAAATCGATCGTTGATAAAAAAAAAAAGTAGGAAAAATCGTCCTTTCGTTGATCGAGAGGGGCGCCAGAAAAGATGCTGTTCGTTTAAAAAATTAAGAGAAAAAGCGTAAAAGACGCGTGCGTTGATACAATGCGCCTGTATGCAGCCTGTTCGTGAACACAGACACACAGACATACACACAATCTCACAAAATACATATTGTTTATGTTAATTTCGTGACACGACCAATGTCCCGAGAATAATGATAATGGATTTTTGTTCCCTATTATTTGTACCTTTGTATTGTATTCTGCAGCTTGTCAAATGCTTTGTTTATTACTACTATTACTACTACTATTATCTCGTTATTCTTATTACTCTTATATAAAAATGATTATTCTTATTAATATTATTGCTACTCTACTGCTATCAATTTTTTAGATATTGTGCCGCATTCGTCGACCTTGTTTCCGTATAAATGCCACTCTTTTGTCGCACGTCCATCGAAACACCGGCTCGCAGCCACGTGTTTCTTTTCTTTAAAACAAAAGGAAAGAAAGAAACATTTTTAAGAAAATAACAAAGAAACGAGAAAGACGTAGCGCGATCGCTTCCAAAGAGAACTTATGCGACTTATGCGACAGCAGTGGAAACCTCGCAACAACCAGTTTAGTCGTATTTAGTAAAGCCCAGAGAAGCAGCGGCGTGCTGTTCATTTTATTAATTAAGAACATTGTGCGCTAGAGCCGCTTGGCGAACGGAAGCGACATGCGCTTCCGGCCGAGACACGAATTCGTGGAGCACGAACACCGGTCGAGGGTGGTGAACGCTTCGAAAGAAAATCAACAAAGGATCGAGGAGGAGAAACGAGCGAAAAAATGATGAAAACGGATCCAGATGTTTTATAATTTTATAGAAAAAAAATACACCGTCGATTCCGGGCAAGCTCGATGTTCATGGAATCCTAGAAAAAAAAACGAGAAATTAGATCGCAGATTCTTTTACGAAAGCTTCGATCGAGCTTCACACGCGTTTAAAAGTCGCTAAAAATTATACATTACATTACAAATAGCGACTTTTCGCAAGCAAACGATCACCCTCCTCGATCAATGTAGATCGATCAACGTGTGTCATTATTTATCGATTCGAGCGATCGAAGGTGCGCTGTTAATTTCGCGATGTTGTTTCGTGTCTCCATCGTTCAGTGGCTTTCCTTGTACTTGGCTGCGGAGATCCGCCGAGAAAAGTTTCAAGAAAATTTCGTTTCACGCGTACAAGAACGAGCGAATGGGTTTAATAAGGCGAAGAGGAAATGGCGGAAAGAATAAGAGAGAACGTTTCCTGATTGTTTGCCTGCATGAGCGTATATGCGAGCGTGCATGCGGTAATGGAGGAAACTTTTCGTTTTTCGCGAGAGAGTGTTCTTTCTTACATACAGTTTCTCGTGCAAATACGGCGGACGAGGGTGGTGCCGATCAATCTCGCTTCCTGGATCGAATCCCCGCCCATGTCGCTCGGACCTCCATTAATCGATTTGAATTGCAGCTCGTGCCGCGACTCTCTCTCTCTCTCTCTCTCTCTCTCTCTCTCTCTCGCCAATTTTGGGCAGAGTCCAATCCTCTGGTGAACCTTAGTTTTGGAATAAAATAAAATATCTCTGAACCTTTAGAATCGCTGGATATTGTTCCGTTATAAAAAACCATTGCTGACTTGATTTATGAATCTATTTTTCTCAGTGAAACAGCGACACTACAGATTTTGATGAGAATTTTAGGAAGAGTGAACTTCGTGCAGAAACTTGTAAATTTGATATTAGATCCATAGATACACGTTGCTGAAATTTATTTTAGATTTTCAATAAGATTTCATAATATTCCATATTCTACTATTTTACGATATTCAATGCAAGAATATTCGCTCGAGGACGTTTCAGTTATTGACTCCGATAGAATATTAACATATTATTAAGTTAAAGTTTGTTACTGTTCTATAAAGTTTAATAGAAAGAGGTTCAGTCGGCAATATTTTAATTATCGATTGGAATGGACGACAGAAACAATTGGTACTCTGCCCAGGAATAAATAGACAATTAACCCGACCGAGAGGGGGCAGTTTCGTGGCAGATCTCTTTATTATAAAAAAAAAAAAAAACGATCAAAGGGAGAAGATCCAGGATGGCGTCGGTGAGGTCAAGGGGAGGGCGCCTGGTATTAGTACACATTAGTTTCTTCGATAGGAGGCGCCCAATTAGTTGTTGGAATTTTGTAGTCTAGGCGATAATTCTCGATATAGTTCAATGTTGTCGAGTTTCTATTAGTTGAGCGAGCGAACGCGCACGATTGTCGTCGGAAACCGGAACGAGCCAGGGGATTTCGACAGTGCTTCCGGTCAGTCACGTGTTCAAAACGATCTATGACAACGACGTGCTTCGAGTCGACGTATCGCTTGATAATCGAGTGTGCGTTTTTTCTCGCGAATTAAGTCGATGTTTGTTCCTAATATTCGTTTGAAAAATCGATGACGATAACGAAAGATGATCGTATTTTGCTGTAACACGCTTTAAGATCGATCTTTAGCTCAATGGTTTTTCGAATAAAAACATTACGTTCTATGAAGAAAAAAAACCAAGCCAGTTTTCTATTCTTGAGAGACAAAGACGAGAAAAGATGTAAGATTTTAGTAAAGTATATTTTGAGATAATTAGTTGAAGCATTACGAGCTTTCTAGAACAAAGCAAAACCACGGGAACGTACGCAAATGATCATCGAACGATTGACCGAAGCCAATTCGTTGGTAGTGTCTTCTAGTTTTGATCGACACTTTTGGAGAAGATAATGCGTTCGATGGATTTACGTAAACGTAGCCTCGTCCTCTGTTCTGGGAAAACCGAGGCACGTGTTTTATCATCGTACGTCTTGCAGAACGCGTTTGTTTCTCTAAAACCGAGCTTGAAAATTGCAGGTGTCGATTCTATATGGTAGCAGAAATTTAAAGTTCTTCTTATATTTTTTTAAAAGAAAAAAGAGAAAATAACCAAATTTCGGTGAGGTTTGCTTCTCATCGAATGGAACCGAATTGATGAATTAATTCTCGTCGAATTTAATTTCGTTTTACGATCAATGTAAATAGCAGGGAATGGGTGAAAAGAAGAAGCTAGGAATTTTCAATGGCAAGATCTATACGATTTTAGTATCCGATTCGACGAGAGGATCGTGAAATATACGAGGACGCTTTAAATACCAGTTGGAAGGACTTTATTCGTTGATATTGATTTTGATACAACAACGCAGAATAGATTTGCCGATTTAGACTAGTTTTCCTCGACTTTTATAGAAATTTTATACACACCTCGACACAGTATCAGTATCCTCCAACTACTTAGCGATCCAAGCGACACGAAAGCCTTGCGGACCTTGAAAGTTTAGAGGAAGTTTGGGAAAATTCTTTTGTTATCTCGTTGCGAGTTTCGTCCATCTCCATCAACATGTTCCGAATTGTTGCAAATGAACAGTCCAAAAGCATCTTCCTCGAAAAAGAAGGAGAACAAAGAAGGAGTTCCCTAGCAAAAAAAAAAAAAAAAGAAATAACCAAACAAAACTGACGAAATTTTCGCAACGTTTAAGGTTAAGAAACTATTTTCGTATTTCTATCGAATGGGCAAGGGAGGAATGAAACGAATTCTTGAATTAATAACCGAATAACGAAATTAAATTCAAGAGTTGAATAGAAAATGCTTGTCGGAGAGACAAAGAAAAATGATAGGAAAAAATGAATCGAACCTTGAAGAAACGACCGGGCAGATCCTGTTCTCCGGTCCGATTTCCGGTTTCCTTCGAGACCCAGCGACTCGTCTCCGCGAATCGATGTATGGTTAAGTCGCGACGAATATCCAGTCATTAGGTCCGTTCGAAGTGTCGCGACGAGTCAAGAGGAAATTTCTTGACTGGGACGGACACTTCCGTGCAGCGCCTCCTTCGACACGCGACCATCAATCTTAAACCCGCGAATCAACGGACTTCCGGTTGTCTGCCTTCCCCGTATTTGCTTAACAATAGTTGTTTTTTTCTGTTTATCTATTTTCAGTTGGAAAGAGAGATGAGAAAAATGAATTGTTTAAAAAGAGACTGCTAAGCAAAAGAAAAGTGTAAAATGTTTATCGAAACGTTCATTACTGGGCCGCGGTAATGTTACGAGATACGGGACATTTATAACAACTGATCAACTCCACTGTTTGAAAATTCCTTTGTTTTAGTATTACAACACGTGAACTACATTGGTGGACTGTGGATTTTTATGCATTTGTTCATGATTATTCCACTAGATAAATCATTTTTATTCTCATTTGCTCGTATAACTTAAAAATACACGTTGACCTGGCGCATAGCCAAACGTGTTAAGGATCGAAGGTCAGAGAAATTTTGCGCAAAGTGAAGTCCTTGGAGTTGCGGGTTTGACGATTGGAAATGAAAGGGAGGAGACAGAGACGCGTCTCTGTTGCACGGTCGCTAATCCACGACGTGTGAACGTTAGATGAAACCTTTATCTATATATTTGCCACGATATTCAATACGTGAATGAGTATATCTATTAAAATAATATTGATATAAATACATAGAGACAGCGAGAGAGAGAAAGCGTGGAAGAATGAAAGAGAGAGAGCGAGAGAGAGCTCGTAGAGAGAGCGTGTAAGGGAGAGTGTGCGAGCGCGAACGACGAAGAGAGAGAAAGTATGGTAATATCATGAAATTATTATTCTTTGTTACTTCTTTATAATTAAAACAATAAAAAAGCTGCTGAATAAAAAGATGAGCGATGTTTTTTTTATTTTCCGTTAGTATAAAAATGCTAATTCACTAATAGAATCGGACGAATACGATATTTGGAGTCAGAATGGTTAATTTAAATATAATCCAATTGCTTGGGATGATTGTAGTGGACGATCGAAAATAAATAATTCATTTATGTTCGATTCAAGTAACTTCAAGAGAGTCGAGATAGTGTTTAAATGCAAAACTGAAGCTAATTTCGGGCTCAAATTCAAAACCTTTGGAGCTTGAAACTTTCATAAAAGTTCCAAATTTACAATCGAAATTTAAATTGTAAACTTCAAATTCTCCAAGTGTTCACATATAAGTTAAATTCTTTGGCTCGTTCTAATCGATAGACGGTTACTGTCTTAATCCTCCCTTAAAACTTTGATTAAGACAATCACATACTAATTAAGACACAGCTATCATTTTTATATCGATATTGAAATTTATCGATTCGAGGAAGGAAGTAGTTGAGTGATAAAATCATTAATTTTAAAATGGCCTCGATCAAAATCTAAATAAGAAACCAAACATGCAACAGCCCTTAAAAATGAGACGGAAACTAGGATCTCAACGTTGCATCTACCATCTGTTCTACACTTCGATAAGATTCCTATGATTTTGGAACTCCTCCTCGACTGCCTCCTACGTTTTCCAAGTCTCTCGATGTCGTCCTAGAAACTTTCCTTTTCACGATGGAGAAAATTGCGAACACGACGATTATCCGACGAACGAATCGTTGGCGTTTCGATCAGAGCCAGCGGAAAACGTATCGAGAAATTTATTTGCATTCGTTTTGAAATTCTCGCGATGCGATATCGTACGGTCGCGAGCTGGCATACTTGTCGCATTAATTCAGCGGAGATCGCCGTGTGATACGTTTGCAAAATGATATTTCGTTAGAACACGACTGTTCGACCGTGATATATGTACGTTCGTCGAAATATTTTCCGTTCGCTGTTTACTCGTTGCTGTCTGGCTGTGAAAGGTGGAATTTCATACGAAACGCGTGGAAACGGGCAGGAAAAAATATTTATTTTCCACCGTATCGAGATGAAACGCGTTCGATTTCGCTGGTCGATCGATATGCCTTTCTTTTTTCCTTTTCACTTCGATACCTCGCTATGGTTTATTAATGACAGCGATTCCGTTTTGTTTTGGCTTTTACTCTTTTTCAATGCGAGAGAATGATTTATCTTCGTTACTTTGCCTTCCTGTTGAATTATTTATTAAATGGGTAACAAGAGGAAAATTATTTAGATTGTCTGGTATTTTATGAAAATGGACGTTTCGTTTTATTTGTTAATTCAGTGACGTTATGCTTGCTGAGGCGTATTTAACGTCTCTTTGGCATCACGGAGGTGTATTCGAATGGAGGTCGAAAATAAATGTTAATATTACGAGCTTTATTTAGGAAATACGTATACGGTCGGTCTCGAAAATATTCGCAAGCTAGCATAACTTTGACTTCTATCTTCTATATCTGAAGTAAATACAGATAAAATAGCAAAGATGTTTTCTAGTATACTGAAGTATAGTACTTAGATGTCAGAAAGTAAGAAACTTTTGACTGAAAACGAACCGATGTTTAAACATTAAAAGAAACGTAATATAGTGAATCTTCGTGTTTTGCAAATATTCGGACTGACAATACAAGGATAGAACCGAAGAAAAATGAATTTGGAATTTGCGAGAATACTCCGATACGTTATAAATTTAATTTATCGAACTGAAACAATGAGTTGTTTGCATAACTAGAAACGTAGACTACTGTTTAGGAATTGAACCGTAAAATTAGTAAAAGATAACAATAGAAAAACGACAGTAAAAAGATGACAAACAGTAAAACGTGTTACGGAACAAAAGAAGCATCGGACAAAATATTGAACTTTTAGCAAAAAAGTTACTATTCTAAATTTTTTGATGTATAAAGATCAGTATAAATCCATCGATATAAAAAACAATATTTCTTTTCATGTTAAACGACGGTTTGCTTTAAATCAACAGTTATTTATTTCATGACATCTACATATTAGGTTGTCCGAAAAGTGTCTTTCTTCTACAGATCCGTCTTTTACAACAACGCATCTTTATACCAACATGAAACCTAATCTGTCGATTGTGATCTTTAGTTTGATAGAACAAAATGGATCATACGTAATTCGATAAAATAATATAAAACGGAAAATGTTGTGCATTCATTATTTCCTTATAAAACGAAAGAAACTTTTCGGACGACCTAATACTATATTTCAATATACTGCGAAACATCTTTGTTATTTTATCTATATTTATTTCAGATATATAACATAGGAGTCAAAGTTATGCTAGTGTCCGAATATTTTCGTTGGAAGTTTTAATTAAGTTTCAATTTTCCAGCCTGTTCGTGACAACTTTTTCGTCTTACAATCTTACCAAGTTTTGATTTCGTGTACGTTAGTCTCTATATGCCACCCTTCTTTATAATTAACTGTCTTATAAAGCGCTGTTATATAATAACAGCAGATAAATTTCTTACTATATCTTGCATGACATCGACATCATTCCCTGCAATTCTCTTGAAATATTTCGGATATCACGAATCTGTATTTGTCGCAAAACTATAAAAGCTCACTACCGAAAGGTAAAAATACAAAGAAACCGTAGAAATTATTCAGCGTTCTACAAGATACGAATACGGTCTGCCGTAAATTAAGCAACATATCGACGTGCATAACAGCACCGATAGCGATAATAAGCAGTGTCGTGTACCAGCGATACAGTCATCGATTTACGAGGGCGATTTGAAAATTTCGCGATCAGATAAAGCGTGCAAATATTCGAGCTACAATATATACATTAAATATTCAATATGACGCAAAATTGTCAGTTGAGAAGGAGAAAGATAAATTCGCCGCACTCTGATAGTTTGAAAATTATAAATTAAGGAAACATATTTTATGAAGCATAGCCAGTTGTTGTATAATTCCTTGATCAACCTCGATATATTAACGCATATTAAATGAAATACGATGTAATTGTGTGAATTGAAAGTTCACAGTTAACACACAAGTAGGCGGTATATTTTCAAAATCGTTAGATATAAATGCATTTCGTAAAATCATGCCTTTTTATACTTCTTATTTTATAAACTTTCTTTTACCCGCCACCGTGTGTAATTGCTTCTTTATTTTAAATATTTCAATGATTGCCTTGAATAACTATATATACACCTAAGTGATTTTTCTGTTTCGCATCCTGCATCTTCGATGATTATAAAGCAAATCGTGAAATAGAATTAGTACAAAAATGATATATCACTATTATTATATTAATATTAATCAACACGTAACATAAACTAAGTTAAGCTAATATCGATCTACGATAATGTTAATCTGTAAGTTTGTAAGCTTTTCAAATGGTCCTCGCGTTGCCGCCTGTTTGTAACGCAAATGACAGCCTCGCCTCGTCGGATCGAGTATCGCGATTCTCGAACAATTCGCGTCCTCCGAGATTCTGCGGCCTCCGCATCGCGTAAACTCTTTTATGTAACGCGTACGCACGGCCTTGAAATTGGAGAACCGACCAGATTCGAACGAGCGAACGCTGCTACTCGTCGATGGTCGCGTATATGGTTTCGCGTGATCGCCGCGTTACGTAAATCCGATTCCGTCGCAATTGGATTCTTGTGACCGGTTTGCGGATGCCCTCAAAGTTTGGTACGCCGAGGATAATCTTTAAGATTGTCTTCTTTAGCGCATTTTTTCCTTTCTTCGATCTTTAGAAAGCTTCTCAAGGATCTCTGTCATAGTTCAATTCAAATAATTTCTCTGGGTCAGATGGGTGGTTGATAGTTCGAAAGTATTCGTACGCTTGTCAATGCCTTTTACGAATATCTTACGTATGTCAGGCGAAACATTTCAAAATTTCGTTAACGTTGCGATGACATCCGATCATCATGATCGTATTTATAAGATTTGAAACGATTCTGAAAATGTACATAGAAGCCGCAGAATATTCGGAACGAATATATCGATGGCTTACTATACAAATACTGTATATTCACTCTTTGTGAAATTTATGCTTTCGTATGTAACAAACAGTTGTTGACTATTTCTTTATGTCGTATAAAAATCACATTCAATCTAAATTTAATTAAATACATCTAAATTTGTCAGAAATGTTTATCGTATCTGGTGTAAGATACTTTTAAGGAATATGAATCCATCCTTAAAGGGATCAATGCACAGTTCACAATCAATTTTATAACAGCATCGATAAATACAACAGCAAATATAAGTACAATACACAAAGTTGCATTATAAGATTTATTTCAAATGTAATTATAACTTAAAGCCAAGCTTCATTTTAAATTGTCTTTTAAATTTTAAAACTGTTCTTTCTCTGAATGCTAATAGTAGACATGCAGTATTTATGCAGTAGACCATCGATATAATTTTTTGCAGAGATTACAAGAATATCCAAACAGCTAATTATCACACAATATCAGTAAATCTCGGTATTCAGCGGCACTACTTTTAAGGTGACACACACACATTAATTGTGACTTAAAGTCAAGCTTCATTTTAAATTACTTTCTAATTTTTAAAACTGCTCCTTTTTTGAACGCTAAGAGTAGACATACAGTATTTATACAGTGAACTATCGATATAATTTTTTGCAGAGATTACAAGAATATCCAAACAGCTAATTATCACACAATATCAGTAAATCTCGGTATTCAGCGGCACTACCTTTAAGGTGACACACACACATTAATTGTGACTTAAAGTCAAGCTTCATTTTAAAATACTTTCTAATTTTTAAAACTGTTCTTTTTTTGAACACTAAGAGTTGACATACAGTATTTATGCAGTGAACTATCGATATAATTTTTGCAGAGATTACAAGAATATCCAAACAGTTAATTATCACACAATATCAGTAAATCTCGGTATTCAGCGGCACTACCTTTAAGGTGACACTCACACTTTAATTGTGACTTAAAGTCAAGCTTCATTTTAAATTACTTTCTAATTTTTAAAACTATTCTTTTTTTGAACGCTAAGAGTAGACATACAGTACTTATACAGTGAACTATCGATATAATTTTTTGCAGAGATTACTAGAATATCCAAACAGTTAATTATCACACAATATCAGTAAATCTCGGTATTCAGCGGCACTACCTTTAAGGTGACACTCACACTTTAATTGTGACTTAAAGTCAAGCTTCATTTTAAAATACTTTCTAATTTTTAAAACTGTTCTTTTTTTGAACGCTAAGAGTAGACATACAGTATTTATGCAGTGGACCATCGATATAATATTTTGCAGAAATTACAAGAATATCCAAACAGTTAATTATCACACAATATCAATAAGTCTCGGTATTCAGCTGCGCTACCTTTAAGGTAGCATTCACACTGCAGGTATATTAGCATTTGACTGAATACAAGTTTGCAGCAAACATGTTGCAACTTCTATATATATTTTTAGATTTGAGTTCAATACATGTTTAATATATGTAATCATGGCAGTCGCGTTTCATTATGATGCTAATGAAATATCACAATATTTCGTACGATACGTACAAAAGAGTTTGTCAAAGTTTTTTGCGGTAAGTATAGGAATACTTTCGCCACCAACTGTAGACGTTAGCTGCAATCACAAATTTACCTACTTCATAAACACTATGTTGCGAAACGTTACAGAAATCAGTGGCACGTAGATGTCGTAAAATGATATTAGGTGCAGCGTCTCACTTTACAGCTCCTTCGATCGTTTTCGACCGGTGGATTAACGATTTCGAAAAGCGAACGCGAGACGTAGGCCACACGTGCTCGATATTTGCATCAACTACATCGATTTACCATACTTGCCTTAAAAATTCACCACGTATGAACTTCTAAAGGAACATCGAACAATTTTGAATAACTTGAGACTTCGAGTTCGTTCTATTTATAATCTATAAAACAGAAGAGTCGTTTTGAAAAATTCGACGAATATTTTGAGAATGACGTCTATGAATAATCTTCGGTGTGTAGAAGAAAGCGAGAGTGTTATTTTTGTGAGAGAAATGTCAGAGTAATGTAGTGTAAAAATAAAAGAACAGGTCGTCGATAGAAACGATCAACGGGAATAATAGTGCACCATAAATCGAGTACGCCGCAACGACCAATGGGAAATGATCATGCAATTGCCAGGAGACTGAAGTGCATGTGCATCACGCGGTGATGCATTGAGAGCGAGGTCGTTGAAGTGTCGATCAACAGACACGAAACTGGCTCAACGTGAGCCGTTTTAATGGCTCACTTTTTATCTTCTTGCCCGTTTGTTAGAAAAATCGACAATCGAAGAAGCGACAATTGAATCGTGCACGATCTTGACAAAATTTGAAAGGCTTGGTACAAATAACATGCAGCTACGTGCGTGAAACTGAACTTTCTAAATGCGTATGTTAAATATTTTTAAAAGAGACTGTAACAGTTTCATTCCAACAAACGTTTAACTCTTAGAACGTGTAGATTATTTTAAAAGAATCTAACAAAAATGTTTTATTTTAAAACCGATAATTCTTATTCGCCTGAAATAATAAAACTATTCTGTCATTGGCAGAATTTACTAGATCGAATAATGTGGAAATTACTTTGATTAAACATATCATGTTCTAGAGAACCTACATGAATTAGAAAGATGATATAAAAATTATTTATTATGTGAAACTGTGAAGATTCAGTTACACGTATGTCATTTTGTAAAATCTATGTTCTATTAAAATTTTGTTAGAAGAAAGCGACATTTCATATGCATTGACCTAATACATATTACATATAGAACAAGAAGCTTCACAAGACAGTTCCAAACTTCCTCGTTTGCTCATAAAATTAAGTAATATGATAAACCTATTATTACCCATACTGATCTCAAGAAATAGCTGGAATTCTAAATACCGTGCCAACAAGATCAACGACACGTCATGAATAACAAATCCGCCTATTCATTTCCTTCGGGGAAGGAAACGCCTCGCAATAGAATAGGAATGTAGTGTACAGCTACGTCCGAAGGAAATCGAGAACGCTCTTCCATCCGTTGCTCACGGCTCAATGTCAGCTCGACAGAAAATAGTTGAGGAAGCGATATATATATATTACGATCGATTTCCAAGCTGGAACGAAGATAATTCGATTAGAAGCTGTGTCGACCGTGACCAGGTTTACCGGGTGTGTTATAATTGCCGATCGCATTATCGAGTGTCAGAAAATCTACGAATGGCGGTGATTCGCATGTCTCGGCAGAGACGCTAACTCGATTTGCTTCGAGGACGAATCACATTGTAATTATCATGGAGAAAAGCTGATTTGGAGCAGCTTTCTTTGCATGCGGAGGATAATCGAATTTCGTTCGGATCGAGCCTCTTTGCAATAGTGAGAAAGTGTTGTAGTGGCGAATTCATAATAACAGTGGTAATTGAAGATAACATACTTGTGATACTTTGGGTGTCGCGAAATTTCAATTAAATTGTTCATTTCTTGTCTTGATGGGAGAAGGGCGATCGAAAAGTACCAAATTTTTGTGCTCCTTCAGGCAACTAAAATTTTTATATGGCGTCATACTCCCACAGATCTAATTCTATATCTATAGATTCCTATATTCTTATATTCTATAGATTCAATAGATTCTAAGGTATCATTGGCAAATGTGTGTGATGGGAAAGTCGTAAAAAATGTAGATGTAGTGTCCCGAAAGGCGAAGTTTGGAGCTTCGTGACTTCGAACGATGATAATGTAGTATCGTGAACTATTATGATTAATTTATTTACAATGAGTGGATTTTATAGATGTTGATTAAACAGGAAACGATGGCTGTTTAACGTGAACTAATCACAATAACGTACTATAATTTAGACAACTCAATAATTAATTTGCAACTCTCGTCATCACGAATCCAACACTATCTCGACAACGCAACTCGCACTTTCCGACTTCTCGATTCGCACTTTCCGACTTCTCGATTCGCACTTTCTGGCTTCCCCACTGACACTGACTGTTAATTCGTCTTTCTCCCTTAGCATCCCTTTATCTTTTCTGAGGCCCACCACACACGTGTTCCGCATCTGCTCTTCGCCAGGGTCACGTAGGCCTTTTCTACGAAACTATTCAATTGAAGGACCGACGACATATTGTTTATGGTTCACCCAATATATCTTAGGCCTTTCGTCCACGATACTACAATATAGATTTAATAGATTCTAAGGTATCATAAGAGTGCAATCACTTTTGGCAAATGCGATGGGAAAGTCGTAAAAAATGTAGATGAACTGACAATGTCTCGAAAGTCGAAGCTTGGAGCTTCGTGACTTCGAACGATGATAACTTGAAACTGAAGTGGAATGCAGAAATTCAAACGCTATTTTGTAAAGGATAGCCTTAATATATATATATCTATATAGTATGTAAAAACATATTGCTCAGATTGTGAATTGATAACGGTAACACGAAACAAATTGAGGTAAGATATCACAATGCAAATATCGTATGGAATACGTTTGTTATTACTTATTTCTCATCTCTCCTTATCATATCTCATATCTCATATTCATATCTCTCATTAATTATATCTCATCCTCTTCCTTTTTAGATGACAGCTTTTCAATAAAACGATCATCAACGACAAAGTATACAATGTATGGTGTCTTGTTAGAATTTCAATTAATTTGGTACTTATCGATCATCATTCTCTCTTCGGCTCTGTCTTGAACAAATGAACTGCAACGTTCACGAAACGTTGAAACGAAGCGCACTAATCAGAACACGATCAAAACCTAAGGACTCTCACATATGATCATCTGATAGATGTGCCCGTCTAATCATCCTGAAAGTTTAAAACCTAAAATTATTAATTAAAGATGTTTCTGTTCGATATATCGTATTGCGGTTATGCTGTTCCACCATTTCCCAAGCAATTTCCAAATATTTCTACGTCCATTGCCATAATAACTTCTCCAAGCTACCAAACCAATCTCCAGACACCTTCAATCTAATTTTTCCCCCAGCAGTCGCCATCGTTCCCCAATTCTCTAAGGGTCGCAGTTGCCGATCCACGAGGGTCCAGGACATTCGTGATCGATTAATTAAACGGCGAGGCAACGGCGTGTCACTCGAGGGTGCCTAATTAATCGAGCGGTCTCGAACAGCGCAGCTACACCATCTTACCGAGTAAAGTACCGAGCATTGTACCACAGGCAACGGTTAAGGCTAGCCAACAAACGAACGCTTCGTGTCGGTCCAGTCACGGTAGATCCGTGTCAAAGCGTGACGTTGATCGATGGATCATCGATCGAGTGACGCCCCGTTTCCATTCAGCCTCGGCTGGATACGATCGACGGTGACGTAATCGCGGTGAACGAGCGGTCAACGTTTCCCGAATCGAGGAACGCGCGTTTCAAACGCGGTTGATCTCGATTTCGATCGAACTGGCGTCAAGGAACGCCTTCGATCGCAATTTCAACGTCCGTTTGTCATCCGGTGTCGAGTCATGGTCACTGGATAATTACTCGTTATTTCGGATCTACGGTTCGGAATCAAGGATATGGTAGTTGTAGGGGTTGGTTCACGTCATTTTGCTCTATCTGAAGGCTTTTGGAGGAGAAAGGAACGGAATTTGAATGAAACTAGTGGAAAGAATCGTAGAAAGTCGTTACACTACGGTTTCAAAGTACGTAACTGGGTTTTTGGTAATTTCTGTTTTTCTTTTTTTTTTTACAAATCTTTAATTTTCATTAGGAAATGATATCTAGTATGGATTGTATTGAATTTTGTTCTTTGTAATTGAGAGGTTTCCTGGTGAAAGGATTGCAAGGCAAAATGGAAGTTTTAATTTTAGTTTTTTAGTATCAGGTGTGTTTGAATTGATGAATGACAAATGGCTCTTAAAGAACTTTGTTCTTCTCACATTTTTAAATAATTAGAGGTCGGTTCGTATCGTTGGCTTCAAAAATCGTTGCAATTATAATATTTGTTAAATTATCTTTCGTAGATCTCATCTAGCAGCGGAAAATTTGTTGCAGTGCAAGATGAATAATTTGTCAGCCATAAGTGTTAAAGTATACTGGTTACATTTAACTGGAAACGATATAACATTTCAGATTACACGGCATGTTATGTTGCGACTAAAATGACTGATTGATAGTAGATTAGTTAGAAAATTTAATGTATAGTGAATATCAGTAGATGTCCTAATACTTATGACTGGTAGTATATATATATGGTGTCACATGTTACATAAGTTAGATGCCAACTAAACGAACCATAATCGAGAAACAAAACCAATTCTTATAAAATCTTCATCTTATTAAATGGTCGAATCACATAATTGACCCAAACCACTGAAAGTATATTTATAATTGATTCGTACGAGAATACAAAAGTAGGGTAGACACAATACCATGGAGTTTAGTCGCACTAACAACTTTGATAGATCAGATTTATAGAGGCGTTTCCATCGTGATATGGTCAGGGTCAAATTGTTCGAACAACCCAATGCGTGTCAATGCCTCGTCTGCAACATTATCACGATCAAATCAGTGTGTTGGAACTTCAATCTCTTATGGGACGCCTGCGTCCTAGTCGTGAGTCAGTCTAATTCAATATCCACATGGAACGTAGATCATTGAATTCCAAGTTCCTATAACTAACTATACATATATATATAATACCTCGACAATGTTTTGTTGCCTGAACAGGATGATAGTGGTTTTACAACCTTCTCTTCAAGGTCCTTCATAGGCAAGACTTTGGCGTTCCACTTTTTTTCTCATTCTGTCAGATATCTGCGTTAATTTTTATAATAATTTTTGCTTATAAAAATACGGGTAAATATGTGTACGTGCGAAATGTCGATGAAGAAATTTGTATAATTTGCATAGTAGTCAAACACATGTTTGACGCAAGTATATCTCTTGGAATCAAACACTCGCTTATTATAATGACTGATGATAATTTGTACAATGAATTGAAAAAATGCCTCCTGTAAAGTAAACTAAAACAAAGTTCAATTTTATCTATGGATTAAACGAGACGAAATTCGTTTTATTTATAAATCGCACGATACGTCGTACTTGATTGTTAAAACAGCGTCCAATATTTTCTACAATTGTATGGAATGTCGAATTCAATCGTGAAAAGGGATATTATGGCGATTTGAATTCAATAAATTCACGTTGTACAACATGTTTTCTGCATCTTCGATTGTATTGAAGTACGTGGCCATGTGAACCAAGTTGTAGAGAACGAAACAGGTAAAAATTAGTTGGAATCAAGTTTGGAGAATACGCTAGGTGTGGCAATACTTTTTAAGCAAGGTTAAAAATTCCTTCCTTTCTAACATTTTCGACATGGGACCGTGGGTCGACGTGAAGCAATTTTCGTTTCCTTTCCTGTACACGGTCTTCTGCATTTCTACTCGTCGTTTAAAATACCAAGCTGTTATTTGAAACGATCAGAACGCAAATGGATAAATTTAAATGCGCCGAATAAATTTTCACGTTTAAGATATTCCTGTCGAAATCAAAGGAAGATTAATTCCTACGATCGTTATTTAACATGCAAGGATACTATTATTGTGAAAGGAAGAAATCTTCTGGCAAATAATTTATTGTTTTATACTAAATAAACTAACTATGAGGTATTATAGATTAAAATAGAGAATAGAATGTTTATTTGTATTTCAGACTCACAGCTGTTACAAAGGAGATTATTGATATCCACTAAATATATCGTACATATGTATAAACGTTCATACATACAACCAATACACGCACATACACATTGCGATATATCAACATATTTTATAACACCACAACGTATTACGAAATAATAGTATTTTATAGATAAAACATTTTGCAATGAAAAATCAAAATCTTTCAATTTTTGTATTTTCATTGTTTTCTACGAACACTCTCCAATTACTTTAAGCATAAGAAAGAAAGTTTCGTCTTTGCAAAATATATAGAAAATTTCAATATTTCATATATATAGCTGTTTTTAAAACTCACATAAAAGCCACTTTTAACGGAAAAGCGGTCATTCCAATATTTACAGGAAAATATGTATTTACTTCAGTAGATAGATCCACTAAAAGGGAAACCATAATCCCTATAACGCGATGGACGAGATACGTTAGAGCGCGATTAGAAACTTGACGTGTATACGACGAGCGAGCTAGTTAAAAATCTAATCGATAAACACCCGGTGACCTAACTTTCGCGCACTGAATAATTAACAGCGTTACAGATACCAGTGTCTTTGATTAAAAAAATCTAAGTCAGCCGTGTATAGCGTCACTGTGAACAACGCAGTCAAAGTAAAGGACACTTGGCGACACGATTTATCGTCAAACAAAAAGTTTATAATTATAGAGTTATAATCACGCGTATAATATTTCTGTACAAAATCCGATCTTAATTCCTTCGAAGTCTAACGTTTGTTAAAGACTAACGCAAAGTTTATAATGACAAAATTCCGTTTATAAAATATATAAAAAAAAAGAACGAAGAAATATTTCGATATTTTATTGGAAAAATATTAGATTCTAACAGTATTTATGTAACACTTAATAAGGAAATCAGTTTTATAATTTAAACAAACGACTCTAAACTGGTCTATCACAAAGAATAAAATTTAAAATGATAAAAGAAGACGTAGGATTGCTTCAAAAAGATCGAATATGAAACTGTGCTTAAATGCTTCAGTTGTAAAGATTTCTAAGAGACAACGACTGTAAAGACAAAAATAATTAACAAAAATCTTTGGTCTAATCTGCGTTACGTATCTAACACGTGTCTTGCGCCATCGTGAGACTATTAAACAACTCGTGTATGTTTAGGCTCGAAACGTGTGCGTGATTATGTTGCAAGACTGAAATGGAGCAGCCCACGTGACCTTCTAGTCTGCTTCGATGTCATTCATTTCTACTTAGCGACCTAATTTCTCATTCAGCCGCAACGCAGGAAATTTCATCACAAAACCCAACCAAGATAAATAATAAAATCGTCGAATTTTGATTTAGCACGCGATTTAATATCTCAAAAATACTCCACGCTATGAATAAAGTAACAAGTTCTTATATAGATACCTAAACAATGTAAACCTTCGAATAGGCTAGAGATGGCGAGGTTATGGTATTCGACATGTGAACTTCTGGAGTAATCAATAGTGTCATATGGCGTAACACACTTAATTTGATATGCAATACGCATTAATTTTACGCCCCTAGGGTTCGATATTCCAATCTAGTACATGTTACTTTACTAATTAAAAGAACACATCCAAATAGTTAAAATTAATTTTGTTTAGATACTGAGATACTAAGAGATCTCTGTTCTTTTACTTCGCCTAACATTAACTTTGATATTGACATAAAAGTATACATAAGGACGTATAAAAAATATTGGTTAAATAAAGTTCCTGCGTTTCTTCCAAAGTTAAGCACTATTGTACCTTTAAATATGGTGGATCTAGATTTAAAAACTATAATTAAATATCTTTGTAATTTTACATCTATGATATTTTAAAGAAAAATATTATTTTGCCATTGCCTGATATTTTGGAAGAAGAGCATTATTGTAAAACTAAAACGTTTTGAATAATGTCTGTTATCCATGTCGGTCTGATTTCATGGCAATCTCAGTTTCGAAAATGTAAGACATTCAATCAACGCATCCTCTTTCAAAATGTACGTTGTACGTGCAGGTGGTCTGTGCAAAAAGTCTTGCAACAATTTAAAGACACTGGCTGCACATGTGCATTCAGTGTCCACACGTGCATAACTTCTTTCGACGTGGATGGCTGCGTTCAAAGCCACATAAGGAACGCACATAACGTACTCGATCCACATGGTGTGTAATTTAGCGACTATTCGCTCGTCTAGGATACCATAAGTGCCGCTGGACGCGAAACATTGGAACTAAAATATAGTTCTACGGCTGGTACCATTGTCAACGATCATCGATAACGTTATGATTGTGTCGTGACAAGTTCGTGAACGTGAACGTGAAAATAGGACAAACAACAAGGCACCTCCAACCTCGAGACAGATGCAATTTTGATTCAATATCTTCCATCTTTACATTTTATCGTTGCTATATACTACATCTTATAACTAAAGGACCATCTAAAAATTTTCAATTTTTCATCCAAAGAAATTTCGGAAATATTCCAAAGTAGAAATAATATTTTCATCTCGTATTTGTGAGATCTGATTTCTTAAAAATTCTTAAATTTAATACGTAATTACGTGCTTCGTAGAAGTTTCTCGCTTAGCATTCCATTATTAAAAATAGAGAAAAAAAGATATCTATGACAAAGAAATAGAGAAAGCAAGAGAGCTAACTATACTAATGTAACATACATACATTTATTTATTCATAATCATCTGCAAGAAATTAAAATGCAACATATATGTATCCGCATATATACATGTATATAATATCTCAAATTTTCACATTATTATCAGTTAAACATTCAAATGTTTACATTGTCTCATCTCTTTCAGCTAATGAAATACGTTTCGTGCAATCGTAATTAAAAGGAGAAAATAACGAATATTTTTCAGCACGTTGTGGCATTTCTAAAATCTGAATCGCTTAAGAATATTCGATAAAACATTCCTATTTTCTCAGTCTTTTCTTTTCAAAATGCACATAAAAACACACTATATAAAAACATTCCATCTACAGAAATATAGATTCTATGTATTCTCATTGCGCATAAATGATTACGAATATACAATTACGTCTGAGAAGTTCGGAACTATTGTAGTTACGTAGAACGATAACTACGAGAGTGTAATCATCGTCTCGAACATCTGCTGTAAGAAACTTAACGTAGATGGAATGGTTGAACCTGCAGGATTTCTCCGAATAGCACTTCAATTTCCCTCATTTAGTTTCTCTAATTACAAAACGGTTAAAGATAAAATTCACATTTAACACTTATCCACGCGTGTAGATTACTGCTCAGAACAATTTTGAAGTTTGCGTGCTCAGATAGCCTTATCACTAACCAAGACTTCGAATATAACTTAACCAACAATCAAAGAGTTTAGTAAACCAGACAAATCATTATGTACATCTCCTATATTTACTGATGATCTTATCAAAGGAGCTACTTAATGAACACGTGTCGTGAATACGCTACAACAGAAGATCTATATCAGTCTGATCTAAAATCAGTCCAAGGAGTCAAATCCCTCTCCCGTTTTAGTACAAATAGAAGAATCAAATTGCTGAACCATGATTCTAAATCGGATTGTTCTCATCCGCGAGTTGTCTGTTCTAACCGATCGAGCTGTCCACGTTTGGTCATTGTCCGTTCAGACTCTTCCTCTTTAGGTCTGCTCTTTAAGATGGCTGTCATCGGCAGTACCATAAGACAAAGGTTATAGCTAACCATATATAAGAATATACCTAACCGATATGACAACTCCTAGAGACACATATTGATAAAGGCTTTGGTCATTCCATAATGTAAGATATTTCATCTGTAAATCTAACTGATCGATGATCCATATGGAAGAACTAGAGGTTAAAAACTTATAGGATCATGAGCAATGGTAGCCCTCTGATGGCCATCACGAGAACTATCATCACAGACACGAGGTAAATTGCTCAGAAACATGATCGCCTAATTATTATGAGCAGTTTAAAAACAGAAAATAACGATCTAAGAACTTGTACAATACTATCCTTGCGACGTTAATCCATGAACAAGAACAACGTCAAGTGATTCTTGGAAAATCTAGGATCTGTGCTTATTACTTCTCCCTTTATTTGTTCACTATATGCAAAAACGCTACAGCTTATACAATACAAGTATGCGTATTAATAATAAAATCTAGAACAACATTTTAAAAATCGCTTTCCACTTTAGCGTTCAGAAACCAGCATCTCTGATAAATTAATGTGCAAAACCTGACCACGTTTGTCGATCATATCCCTCCACCGTTGATCATAACCTTTATGTAACCGCACCGTTAGAAAGAGTCAATCCTTCATTTACATTAGATTCCAACATTTAGGGTTGCACTGTTTTCCGCTAGTCAAGTGAACGCGTTCAGCCAAATTGCAATGGAAAGAATAGCTGTTGTTCCATAACAAAAAGAAAAATAAGACAGAAAAAAGATAAGATATATTGTTGTAAATGTACCTCGTACAATAGAGGTCTCGCAGCGTATTTCATTCTTTCCTGAATAAACACATTCAGGTTGACACGTTCCAATTCGACAAATAAAGTTATACCTCAATGAACCAAAAAATTTCTTCAAATATTCAATAATCAGCAAGAGATTCATCAAGAGTTCCAATCAATCAAGCTCAATTATCTTTTAGACACGTCGATCGCTTAATTTTCTACAAAGTCTGACCAGTTGATTCGACACGTATCAATAAGTGCTATTTTCACGATGTCTTTTGAGTGATTAGCGCTCGGCGAAAAATAACTAACATTGCGATCAATACAGAAATAGACCTAAAAACTGTAACTCAGGGAATAACATTAAATGAAGAAATATATAGACTCTCTCTCTCTCTCTCTCTCCCTCTCTCTCTCTCTCTCTCTCTCTCTCTCTCTCTCTCTCTCTCGTGTATCTTCATTCTTCTACAATAATATGTAGTGCTTTATTTACAAAGCTCGTGAAAGATCAGGCTACTGTGCCCTGATCCTGATTAGGGAACAGGTCATCTCCCGCGATAGCCAAAGAGAAACAAAATCAGCCAAAGTATATTCAAACCACCTACTCTGAAATAAAAGAACATCAGGAGATATTACGTGCCCTTTGAACTCTTATGAACGTTATCATCAACGTATCAGACAATTAGTTGTGAATCGAGGATTTGGTAAAAAAATGTGTGTAAGGCAGCATTTAGTCAACTCGGAGAGTTTTTCCGCCCGTAGGACCAAGTACTTGTCACATTCGATTCTTCTTAACCACCTATACGTTTCGTTGGTATTTTTGCAGATTATTTCATACATGGAAAAATACACAATTCTACTGGTTTGTACCCTCGTGGAACTTAAAGTAGTGAATCTTCATAGCCCTATTGTTGGGATACTTGATCTTGCATTGAGGACAAGTCGCGTCTACTGCACCCTCCACCACATATTTGGTCAAATCCATCTCTCTGTGGAAGTTCTTGCTATTCTCGGCATTGTAGATAGTGTTGTGTGTCGTCAGCAAGTGATCTGACATTGCTGTCTTGTTGAACACGTGTCTATCGCATAAAGTGCAACTGTAGATAATGCTGTTGTGCGACAATTCATGGTTCTTTACGATTGTTGGCGTTGGGAACGTGAGCTTGCAACCGTCTACAGAACAAGCAAATTTGGGAGGAGCATTTTTATGTTTTATGGTAAAATGTTGGCGCAGATTCGACACGCCAGAAAACTTTTTGTAGCAAATGTTGCAAAGGACTTTACCATCATTGCTGGGTAATGGTATACATTCGATATTATATGATTTGGCTAGATTCTGTAACAGATTCATGTGAGTCTTATTGTGCACCAATTGTTTGTGCTTGTACAATACGCTCATATTTGCAAAGAACTTCCTACAGACGTGGCACATAACTGACTTCCTGCCTGCGCTCATGGCATCCATGGGGAGAGGTGCTTTTTTATCCTCTTCTTCTAATTTTATTTTCTTAGATCTTGGCTCTTCTTGAGATAGTCTTCTCGCGTTGTTGTATACATGTTCGGGTTGTTGATTAAACATGTTAGCATGTAGGTTGAGCCTGTGACGGTGAAGCGACCGAGTACTATTGAACACCTTGTGACAGAGGGTGCATATAAGTGGACTACTTGCTAAGTTCTTGCCAGCTGACTGTAGCTTTGCAGCAGCTACAACTGTGGATTTGTGAAGCTTCTTATGTCTTGACAGTATCTTTTTGGAGCTGTATAATTTTCCACAAATGTCACAAATGTGATCAGATTTCTTTACATCATCAAGAATGGGTTGAGCTTTGTGCCATTGCATATGCATATCTAATGTCTCCTTGTCAAGGAAAACATTTGTGCAAAGCTCACATTGAAACTCGTCACCTGAAAAGCTCTTCTCAGTTTTATTACGAGCACAGTGCACATCCCATAAGTGTGTCCTCAATTCTGTTACATCATTGAACTTGTCACTGCAAACTTGGCATTGGAAATTACCATTTGGCTTTGTTGGAGGTAAATTTGGGTAAGATTTTCGTGCTCTAGCTGGTCGGGTCATACTGGAATTGAAAGGTTCCTCGTGTTTAGTCTGGGTTAATGGCTTTTGGACATCTTTCTTCATAAATCGTAAACTTAATCTAGAGTTTGCTCGATTGTGCCAGCTCCTGTGTATCTTTAGAGATGATTCTTCCATGAAAATCTTACCGCAAATGTCGCATCCGTGACCACCTAATTCCTGAGCATGGGCAGTTTCAAAGTGAAGATTTAGGTTAGCTCTGAAGAAGAAAGTCTTTCGACATTTAGAACACTGATGTATGGACTTCGCAAGCTTTGGGTGATCAATTGCTAAGTGTCGGTCATGAGACTCTTTACTCTTGAACGTTCGCCGACAATGGGTGCAGATGATGTTGCCTCTGATAACATTGTGAATATTTCTGATATGTCTCTTAAGATTAGCGCTATTCGAGAATACCTTGCCGCACACGTCGCACTCATTCTTTTTATCGCCAGGATCCGAGGTGGCGCTGACATTTACTGAATTTGAGTCCTGTGAATCTTCTTGTACCGTACCATACTCCACACAGGAGATGTTTGCATTTCTTTCATTCGGATCTTCTATACCATGATCTTTCATGTGAATTTCCAAAGCACCTGCGCTGCTAAACATACTACGACAGATGACACAAGAATAAATCTTCACCTTCAGATGAAGATTTCTGTGTTCCATTAGTTCAGCTCTAGTAGTGAATTCCAAATTACAGAGGGCACAGCTATACTGATTACTGTCTGATAGTTTACCAGCATTTACTTCAGCTTCAAACGTATCCCAATCCTTGATGGGCTTTGAAATATTCTGCGTAGCCTTTACTATATCGTTTTTCAATCCAGAAGTTTCTTCCTTGTTAAGATCATTAGAGTGCTCTTTGTGATGGTTCAAATAATCACTAGGAGATTTGAATTTGCTGCCGCATTCAGAACATATGAAATCACTCTTTTTGTGGTCCAACGTTAGATGAGAATGAAACTTTTTGAACACCAAATATGTCATGCCACAATGGACACATCTATAGGATGTTCTGACGTCGGATGATAAACGTTGACACAAGTCTCTATGCTTCAGCATGTTTGGCTTGTACCTGTAAATCATACCACACAGGTCGCATACATGATTGTGCGCAGGATCACCATTTTTGTAAGGGCTGGGTATGTTCAGAGTACGATTTCCTTTGAACGATTTTTTCGGTGACTCCTGTCTCAAAGATGGCAGAGGAGTTACTGGTTTTAATTTAGGAGGAGATCGTGTTGGAGATACGAGCTCCTCATACTGTTTATCTGAATGCTTCGATAGATGAGTAAGCAGCTGCTTTCTGTCCGGCAAAGAACGTAAACACATATTACACGTGAAGCATTTCTGCAAGCCTTGTTTCGGTATAACGAGAGCAATCTTCATTGCACACTCGAACGATGCTCTACAATGTACTTTATACATCGATCGATCCGGAAACTCCGTCAAACACGCGATACACGTGTGCGGTCTTAGATCGGGCATGTGCTGACGAATGTGGAAAAGAGTACTTCTACGATCGCTAAAACTTTGTTCACAAGAGTAACATGAATATGTCTTCAATTGACTTATAATATTTTGCTGCACTTGTGTCAATGGAGCATCCTTCTCCATGCTCATTAATTCATCTTCCAAATCTTCAACAAGCTCTTCCTCATCTTCCAATTCCAATTGATTAACACTACCATTCTGTTTGTCACTATGAAATCTTTCCATATGTTTTGCATAAGAATACTTAGAATGCAAATTAATTTGACAATGTAGACATTTCTGTTTAAAAACACGTGCACCCCTAAAATGGGTATGTGGGCCTCTTCTGACTTTTTTCTTGCTTGCTGATGTGGATGCGTTGGATTTCTGAGTGGAATCAGCTTCCATAATCCTATCCTCTGAGCTTGAAAGGGGATTCAAAACAAGTTCACTACCAGTAACAGATTCAATTTCTATAGTACAATCTGTGTCATAATCATCTTGTGGTTCAGATTTTATACAAATGTCCATATCTTTCGTTAAAGCTGGTTGATCTCCCTCTAAAGCTACTTCATCATCAGGTAATTGCTGATCTTGATCATTATTTTCTGAAGGATTATTATTTTCTTCAAGATTAGTGGCTTCCTATAAAATAAACCAATTTTAATGTACCTTTATTTTTTTACAGTTTGTTTTGAAGCATATCATACTTACCAAATCCGAATCATTCGTAGATTCAGAAATAACCTCGACATTGTCCTCACAAAAGTCCAAATCAACAGGTTCATTTTTAATAGTTACAACCTATGACACATGACAATAATACATTGATTACAAGTCCATATATTATATTATACTCACAAAATTAATAGAACACGTATATTTACCACAGGATTTGGTTGCATGTGTTGTTCCAACCACCGATGCAACTTGTCTTGTGAATGCAAACATGTTTCTTTGTAATTATGCCACTCATTCACATTTTTAATACATTGCGCACATATTTTCGTTGATAATCTATCCGTTACTAAAATCTAAAAAGTACATAAACCCAATAAAAATATAAGCATGTATCAAGCTTCAAACAAAAGTTAGGTTTCTCTAAAGATAATATTACTATAGAAACACGTTTCATTTGATATTTGTCTATCTAACCTTTACCAATAAGAATAAACACCAATGAAATACCCATAATCACCATTGCCAATGCTCCCATCTCAAACATGATCCGTATAGACCTAACCTCAATGTACTCGTTTCAACGCAGTAACAAAACGCGAAGCGTATAAGAGTACGCGAAGAGAAATAAACATTCAGGAAGATGACGGGCACAAAAGTATTAAATAACAATATTTTACGCACGCACCTGAATCGATAGACAAGCTTGTATCTTGCTGGCTAAGGACACCGGAGAGTTGTCCGTTTGGAACACCGACAATTTTGGCTCATCGGTAGACAGGCAGAGTCTACACACATCTTCCACATTCTGCAACTCCACCACTTCGCCCATCGTGGACGTAGATGTTCGTGGCTTTTCTTCACTGAATATCAGGCAGGTGTTCTGCCTGCCAATAATGCGCGCTCCTCAGAAGCAGGTTAGGGACGCAGCGTTTTGTTTGTACGTCGACATTTGAAACTGAGCCCGAGCGGTCCATTTCGATACGTTCCTGCCGTTCAAAGGAAAAATTAGACAACGAGCGCACACTAGGTAAAAGCATGCTGCTTTTTAACGCGATATTTATTTATTGGCCGAATATTATCATGTTTCGCGTGACAATATGTAGTGACAAATATGTGGAATGTATATTCAGTGATAAAAACCAAATATTTTGATCTGGATAATGAATGTATGATGTCAAATGGTTGCAAAAGTTTTTACAAAAATGATGACGTTACTAAAATAGGAAAACGAGGGCAGTAGTGGTAAATTACAAAGCAATGGTTATATAGTTGGTCGAGTGGTCGTTTATTTTATATATATTATTTGTTAATATACACTTGACATGTAACTGTTTGTCGTTTGTACACGCTGATAAGATACATTGTACATATACTACAGGTAACGTACACGGTTACATTTCGTTTCATTTACCTTCATCATTCGCAACGAATCACTCGGTAACCGCGAATTAACGAAATCAAATATTTTAACCTTTTTTTTCAATTTCGAAGTATCAGTAGCAAATTATCATCATGCGGTTATAAAAGTAATACAGTGTATAAAATCCAAAAATTCACAATACAAATTGGGCTGATCTAAAATATCCTGTCGTATATAGGACTATTACATACAAAAGGTTAGAAATCAGATATGGTTACGTAACTAATGCAACCGTTATCACAAACTACACGATTATACACACACGAGCTTTATTTAATTGCAAAACGAATCGATACAGAATAAAGTTTGAAAACAAAATACAATTATACAAAACTTTCTAAAGAGTTTCATCAATCTAAATGATTATAAAGATTAAAAGACTTATGAATGTGTCTCTACATACACATGTAGCATCGATTGAAAAGCTTCAATCACTCGTACCTGAAAACTACGAGAATATGCTTTCGAACAAAATATTATTGAGCGTTCTTTTCTAAAACGTGTTGTATATATGGCAGCTATGGTATATTTTCGAAAAGCTCTTCTACACGGCGGCCACTCTAAAACCGCAAATCTACTTGGTACATGGTGAGCTTCCACGTGAACATGTCGTTAATTTATCGATAGCACGTTTTGAATACAATTTCATTTTAAATATATTTTTCTCTTTCTTCCCCCTCCTTTTATTAATACCGTAACGATCATATACAGTGCACAAATTAGAACCATTAAGAGATTCCCTAAATCTATGTATCTTGCGGACCTTTGTCCCGAATCAGCTATTCACATTAATGTACAGTATAGGATTAACCACCGATAAATAAATTTCTATACATGTATCGTCAACAAGAGTTTCCTATTCGGTCTCTTTGAAAAATATCAGCTTTCTATCCATCTACATTTTTTTCGTTTATGCCTCGATAAAGGTACTCTTCTGGTGGAACAGAAACGTTGTTTCGACGTTTTTTGAAATCTCTTTTCAGTAAAAATAAAAAATTATATTTTCGATCTCATTAGTGCGTTTTCTTTCGATTTCTTTCAAATTTGTTCGATCTCGTTTGAGAGTCAATTCGTTCGAACAACAAGCTCTCGTGAACGAATTGTGCAATGTTACGAAAATTCGTCTCGTTTTACGAATGACATCTGCAACGAGGTAACATGTCAACGATTATCTGTTATGAATCATAAGGGACGAATTGTTGAACGCCCACGATAGTTTCGCGCCATTTTTATGGCCAACCAGTTCCGGTCCATGTTCCACCATTCGTCTGAATCTATCGCAGGGAAGTATGTGCGCAGGATTACTGCGCAATTCAGGTAGTCAGGCAATTGGAATTGAAGCAGGAATTTCGTTGCGACTGCTGACGGACGTAGTCTTGTACGTTGAATTTCGTGTCGTCCGGGTCGTTGCTTTTCCTCGCCTTCAAGTCTCTGAAATCAAATAGAAATTCGCTTTTTATCTTATCAGGTGTTCTCCAGCCGCTTAAGTCTGATGAAAACCAGTCACTTGACTTTGTTGTGATTTCGCAACGTTCATGCTTCCAATGCAATGGTAGGATTGAACCATTGAGGAGGATTGCATGTAGAAACGGGATGAATTTCAATATATTTCCACGAATCTAAATCAATTCCAATAAGTTTCACTTTATGGGATTTATCTAGTATTCATAAGAAATGGTGATCTTTTGGCATTTGCAAAGTATATTGTAGCGTTACTTGGATCACTGTGGAAGCCTAGTCTACACTGGCAGACAATTGTCCGCAGTCAATGCGTATACATTTTCCAGGGAAGAATTCGCAAAAAAACATATGTAGTGTTGAAGTGGTTACCACTTCTAAGAAAACTCTACATCTGGTTTTTTTAGTTTTCTCAAGCACTGAAGCCATCGACAGCGCGTAGACAAAAGACTGCGACGAAGTTAGGCCATAAACAGTGGACAGGCGACGTTGGCTTCAGGATTTTTCAGTTATTGGCTAACACAGCTAGCGTGCGGATCTGGACCAGCTCAAATTGTATTCTTACTTATTACACTTCTATTTAAATATATTTTCTGCCTTACGATTTATCCACGTGTTTTCTCTGTTTACACATCGAATAACCTCAACATGTAGATTGTAGACTACTGTCTACAATTATCTGTCAGTGTAGACTAGGCTTTACTGAGCTCGGAACCGGGATATTATAATAGAGTTCTACTAAAGTGTTTGAACTCATGTTATATAGGTTCGAATGTACCTCAAAATATGTTTTTCGCTCTCTCTTCTCGATATACTCATGAACTGTCTAACACTATCCAATCAGGTCCGAATTTATTTGCAATATGCTTAATCGTGTTATGATTGCATCACTAAAACCGTTCGTCTGCATTACGCCTTGGTATTTGTACAGTGCTGCCTTAAGATTTAATTTGTTTAAGATTGACAGATGATAGGTTGGTGATGATTAATGAAAATACCTAGCAACGGCCAAGAAGGCCAATTCGACGTTCAGGCCAGTTTTAGCTGAGGTTTCCATAAAGGGAACTTTGTACTCTTGCGCCAATCGTTCTCCGTCTTCCCTCTTCACTACTCGTTCCGTTCCACAGTCAGACTTGTTGCCTAAAATTATTTATTTTAATTTATTAGACTTGGTGAAGTGAACATAATGTTTAATAAGTGGAAATGTTTGTTTAACGTGAGCTAGCCTGATGGAATGGAATTAATAAGTTGACATTGATAGTGATTTTATCTATGTCTAGTCTAGGTTTATGCTTACATCTCGTTAAAAGTAGATCTGCACGCTATCAAACATATCATTTGCTGCGAAGTTGATGTCCTGATCTGACTATAAAATCTATCATGTTCTATTTATCTTATTTTAGAAAAATAAGCTGGTGATCGGTGCTTTCTCATAAATCAGTTCTTGGAGCTGTCGTTTCAATTAGAAGTTTCAGCTGAGATCCATAGTTAGAATACATGTTCCTTATAGAGGTACAGAGCTAGTTTTACTCCCTTGTGATAAAGTTCATGAAAAGCTACCAAATAGATCATTGAAACGTTATTTAACTCTTATATAGCGAACCAAAATGTTGCAGTTATTATTAACAAGTATATAAATTTTAATACAAAACTTTGATAGTATTTCAACTACTACTATTGATAGTACTAAAAGTACTATTCAAAAATATAAAATTATATCTAAATTTTTATATCTTATATTTATTATCTTATATTTATTATTTTCTATTCTATATCTAAATATTTATATCTAGAACTAATCGGTTTCGTGATGTTTTCAGTAGGAAGCAAAAAGTGTTAAAACAAATATAGAGTTAGGTACCGGCTCGCCCACACCAAGATTACGGCAAATAATTAAGTAGCCATAAATCTCCTTACTCAATACTAAAATATCCTCGACCGGACTATTTCAATATAAATGGTTTTAAGACCATATTATATTCCATTCATAAAAATTGAATAACTATTTACAATTTTAGAAAGGAATAATTGAAATTTATTAAAAATTGTTTTAAATATTTGACATTCTTCCATTCAATGTTTTACGACTTATAATATTCATATTCAGATATTGATCATCTGTCAAGACAGGACTCAATCAAATCATCCAGTCAAGCTAGCGAACAGTTCTTGATTTTAACGATTCCCTCAACCAACAATCTGCTCTTCCTAGAACGTCTTTCTCGACTTTCTACGAAAGTAAGAAACCTGTCGAAACTATGCAAAAACCAGCTAACGTATCGATCATCTTGGCAACTTTCTCGCAAACGAGATGACAAAAAAAGCAATCGCGGCTCTTTTCCTTTTCTCTGTTTTCCTTCTTTAGTCTCTTCAGACGAATGCAAATAAAGACTAGGTAAGAGATATGTTCATTTTAATTTTTGTTGACATCCTTTCTTTTTTTATGTTATACTTTTGCTAAAAGGATAGTTGTAATAACTAAAAGATAACATGGTAAATATTGTACAGTTGAAAAGAAGAATAATTCGTTATATCTAAAAATATGTTCTCTTTATCAGGTCAGGTTTAATGATTTCTAAGGTCAGGTTTAATGACGATAAAATTTGTCTATCCTTTCTTTTTCGATTTTAAAGCAAATATAGTAACTTAGCGGGATCATATGTGGATGTGGACATAAAAAACAAACAAACAAAGTTGTTCTTGTTGTTAGACAAGCTTGTTGGATAATATGAAAACATGCTTGCTTACAGAGGGTTAATAAGACAAGATTATTTGACAGTACATTGAATTTTAAAGTTGTTTCGCTATAAAAAAACGAAGGATTTGATTTATGAAGTTTTGTACTATGATCTTCAAATAATAATCGAAGCTCACCCAACAGCATAATGACCACGTCCTCGTTCGCGTGTTCCCGGATTTCGCTCAGCCAGGCTCTGATGTTGTCGTAACTCGTCTTGTTCGTCACATCGTACAGCAATAAAAGAGCTGAAACCAATGATGATCGTTGTGCAACCGGCCGTGATCCTAGTAATTGATAGACACACGCGGAAACAAAAGTTTCCACGTGACGCTGTCCATGTTATTACGTGTCCGTAAAATGCTACAGCTCGTTTGTTCTCCCCTTTTTCATTGGCCAGAGAAATTTACACGCGTCTGTTTCGTCGTTCTTTTATAAACACCGCGTTGTGTCAAACGACGTTTTCACGGCCTGGCAAATTGAGATGCGAGAAAATGAAGTGTGTTTTTATGCGCAAGAAAATGAAGTGCGCCTTTGTACTTGAAAGTCTCTCTGGGAATATTATTCGGTTGGAAGTTTCTGAAACGGTTGCTTTGTTATATGCGATATACGTGCTTTGTTCAATATGATTTTTTCAGAAAAATATCCTTTCGAACGTTCATCTCTTCTTCTTGTGTCTTGGCATTTTAAATATTTATAGATAATTTTACTGAAGAATTACAATTTTGCTACAGCACTCGATTTCATGTATCCCCAATTATCACAGCTTATTTATTTGTACGCTCGTACAAAAACTTTTAAAACAAAATCATACATTTCCCGATGCTACCGTAACAACTAAATATGGTTCGAGCATATCCAATTAATCGAATACAAAAACTAGCCAATACGCTTACGGATAAGATTGATTTCTTTTTTGTAGCTCTGCTAATTGTTTCAAGGAATCTTTATACAGAGCTATACGCACTGTTTAAATTATGTTTTAATCGCGGATTTTTTGTAACTCCATTTAGATTTAATTGTATAATATTATGTAGCCATTGCTGTTCTTCTTCTTGCCCTTTCTATTTTTGTTTATTTCTTTTCTTATATATAATTGTATGTATATGTCGGAGATGGAAGGACAGCGGGATTTCCCGTCCGGAATGTTGGGAAAACCCCCAATACCCTAGTCCAGACTCGAAATGACATAGCGGGTCACTAGACGTAGCCACGATCACGGGAGGGGCGTGTACTTGCCAGAGGTATGAAATGATTATATGACTCTCCTTAAAAACAAAGATTGACCCGAGAAGTGAGGACAGGAATATATAAGGGATGTTTCATTTGGGTTATGAGGCAGTTAGTTTGTTAGTTAGTCGTTGGAGGAATTACTGATTGAGTTATCGAGAAGTTACCCGAATCGAGTATTACGTTGATACTTGTCCTCCCCTGGACCGTGGATTCGTTATCGAACCTGGATTCGTTGTCACCATCATCCTATCGCCATTACTCATAGCCTCTTGTAGTGCCCACATTTGTACCGATAAATATTAGCCACATCCGCGACGGTAAGGTAAGTCGAACGCCCCAAAATGGCAACCTGACTCCGACATATATATCGGGTTTATACCCGTTCTATTAACCAGTAGATAAATCAATAAATAAATACTTCTCATTCGTGCTCGTCCTACTTAAAATTTTCATCAATTATTTACGCAAGAACTGAAAGTGTTTTTCCATTCGAAAGCTTGTTTTCTCGCCAATATACCACGGTGGGTTAAAGTTCACAGGAGGAAAGCTTGGCCGTTCCAGTAATATCTGACGATGGAGACACTATTGTCGAAGTGTCTCCGAGGCGTAATTGTTACCCACGCCTTTGAAACGTCCAACTATTGTCGCGTCTCTACTGAAAGAGGGTTTCTCCGTGCAAACAATGGTCGACCCCCGACGGCGGACAACGCGTTTCCTCCTCCTCTCCTTTACCCTCGAATTCGCTTAAGTAGCTTCCCAAAATTAACGCTCTCCTTGAATTTTGAAACGTTTCATGGCCTGTTTTAACACCACTCTACCCGCTAAACCCTTATTGCTCGAAAATGCGTTCATCGAACTTCATTTTATTTGACTGATAGTGAAATAGTTTGTTGTTAAAATGTTATTGGTGCTTACAGAATAATCTGTATTTTTTATTGTTTTTTTTTATCATTTTTAGATCATGAAAGTTTTATTAAAAATAAGAGACGTCATAAAAGACTTGTGAACAGGATGATAGAGTAGCGAGCAGAGTTATAAGTACTTGTTAAATTGAAACAGAACGCTTTACAGAGAAATCAGAGGCGGACTTTCATCTCGTATTTTCCAGTAAAGAAACCATATTTCTACATACTTGGAATGCAGTTATATGTAATGTCACATTGTATAACGCAATTTACATAATATCCAGTCAGTTCAGAGTTCTCAGCGTTTTGGCCTTCTACTTAGCCGGTTACGTGAAAAACTTCATCAGCATTTCGATTATCTGGGACACGTTCTTTTTCTCAGCGGTCGTTGGTTTAGCACAAACCTGGCAATTGGCGACAATTCATCGAGGGAAATAAGTCAGCTATTTATTTTTTTTTTTTTTTTTTTTTTTTTTTTTTTTTTTTAGAGTGAGAAAATTAATGTAAATTTACTAGAAACGTTATACTAATAAATATTCATGATATCATTATAAACTTATTCTAGAATTAACTCTAACGAAACTACTTTTTAGTAAACTAATACAGGAATATAATTAAATTTGATTGGTAATATTTGATTAAAATCATTCTCATAGCATGCGTAGTTAAAATTGAAGTTTCAATAGAGACACCCGCCAAGCATTATTATTGTAATGAAATCATAAACACAGCAGAGAAACTGCTAATTTATGCCTTGCGATGAATTGTCAGTTATTGTCCTTTATTCTTGTCTCAAACAAGTCTGTCCAACTAGTACCTAATTATGCTATCGCCTTGTGTCATGATTACTGGATGCGATGCTGTTTGTAAATGGAAGACTGATTGCACGCTGGTAACGAAAACTTCTCTATCATGAATTATTTGAAACGTGTCCTTTAACATATGTAATTGTGTCACAAACATTTTTTTAGCTGTCTTTTTTTAAGCTGCAATTAGAAGCTATATACGGACGAAGAAAATACATATTAATGGACTGCGCACGTTTATGCATTTATGAGAAATTTAAAGATGTATAAATGAAACATATAGTACGTGTATAACGCGTAAAAAGACGTAGGAATTATTGAAAGTAAAATATATAAACGGATCTTTACTTAATTTTCATTGTTTTAACTATGTTTCGGATGCAATTGCAAGGAAGCTGCTCTTCCGCATACTAGTCTAGTTTTATAATACATATTACTTAAGATGATTCTAATTATAGAGAGTGTAAGTAGTACATAAATCAGAGGATTTTATATGTAACGAATAATATATGTTAAAATTAATTATACAAAATTTAAGATAAATCGACTAAGTAATTAAACTAGCACACTTTAGTTCCTATTTCTTTAGAAATTTATATAATATTACAATATTTTCCTTTTTATTATTTAATTTGTACTTTACAATTTATCCAGCTGGACGTTTGGTAAATTTTTCTATATTACAATATTTATATATTTGTCCTTGAAAGTTTCATTATCCAATGAGGTTCGCAGACCTTTTTTACTTTTCTTACGATAAATAATCAACAACTTTATCAACTTCGTGTACAAATCTACGATAAGAGTATAATTACCATGAGCGTCTCTGTAATAAGCATGCGTCACGCTTCGAAATCTTTCTTGCCCGGCCGTGTCCCATATTTGAAGCTTGATAGATGTATCGTCGACGACGACTACTTTATTCTGAAACACAGAAAGCATTTATATATACCGCTTGATATATGATTCTCTCACCTACATTAACATTGTAACAGTCACTTGGTTTTTCTTAGTAAATTGTTTCTTCGTATTTTAAAATGAATTCATTTTTGTTTGTGGCACTTCTAGGAAGAATTTAGAATATCTCACCCTAAAATCAATGCCCACGGTGGTTATATAGTTTCCAGACAGGAATCTGCCATCTCTAAATCGTGTTAGGAGGCAGGTTTTCCCGACGCCACTGTCACCAAGTAGCATCACCTATGTTACGTGAAAATTTTCTGTGAAAATACCGTAGAAGGAAACTCTTTGCAAAATATTCGAAAGCTATTCTACGTTTACAGTATTTAAAAGTAGTTGTACTTTTAAAACCTAGAATTATATAAAAATCTATTTGAAAAAATGAAAGATAGAAGAGATTTATTATAAAAAGAATTGGAAATAAAACTTCTTTGCAATACATTTAATTGAGTTCACGGGAAAACATTCCACGATTTATACGTTTACCACTGATATTCTGTAATAGAAAAGAAAACACAGAAGAACGAAATAGTTTACCTAACCTTCTCAATCAATTTTAAATATCATATTCACATTTATTTCTTTATGATAAAAGGAAATACAGCAGAATATAAAAAAGAGGTATTTTTAGTTATTAATTCCAATGAAACTTTTATTCTATTTAACGAAAACCAGTTAATCAGATCGAAGTGTATCACGCAACGAGTCCGTGTCCAAACGCATTCGTATAGTTATCTTATTTGTAGAAAACTCAGTAAGCGCAGAAATGTGTAATTAACTAGATTCCAGCGATATCATGGTCGACAGATTGAGATTGATCTACGATTGAACCGAATGCAAAGTATTCTGAACATACCGATGAACCATCTAACAGAGATTAATAACCGCAAATCATCGTTCCCTATCAGTCGTAAATTACGCTGGAAAAATGTGTACTATTTGCGTTTTGCCTGAATTAGCGTGTAAAAGGTTACGTGATAAGAAGTGGTAAAATTAGTAGTAGCCACGAACAAGTATTAGAAATGGGGTTGGTTCGTCATGAATTTTAGAACATGGCTACTGGCCGCTGTCAAAGTAATCCTGAAATTAAGTTTCCTTTTAAAGAGAAACTCAAATTGTAAGCTTGAAATTAGGAGATTGCTCTTTCGGAAAATTACGCTGCTAAAAAGACAGTGATTGCGAAAAGTTCTATTCTGAACGTAGAAGTTAGAAGCACAACTCTGATTGGAAAAGTTCGTTTTTGCTGATCGAATTACTGCGGTTTTTAGTCTTTCCATAGTTTGTTGATGCGCTTGGAAACGGAGAAATTTGATTATTGCTTTATTATTGATCGAAAACTAATTGAAACACCGTTTGTAAATTATCAAAATCTCCGAGTCTCGCCAATTCTCTATAGAAGTATATCAATTAAATAAGACAATTAAACAGTCTGTTTATAAGGTATTTCTGTCAGCTTGTAATTTTTACATCCCGACACAATATTGGATTTATTATTTATTATTACGTATATGTATTCTAGATTCTACGATTTCGTAAGAGAGCAAATTTGCAATAGTATTTAAATGAAGATAACAATGCATCAATTAATTTTAGTTTTTCGGCCTTCTTAAGCAACATTTCATAATACTAACATAATTCTAACAAAATTCAATTTTGCAACACCAAAGACCGCGTTTTAACGTGTACGATAACTCTCTGTCCACGAAAGCTGTGTATTTATAACATTGTAATAAATCATACATATATTGCATGGATCTGAAATTCCTCCCTCATAAGGCTGTGATTGCAGTGGACGTAAATTCACTTTGGCGAATTGGCCCTCTGACAAACTCTGACAATTGTTCGTAAACTAATTTACAACAATCGAACATTTTCGCAGCACTCTTAAGGCACTCGGATGTTCGATTTTTGATTCGGCGAGCAATCGCCAAACGGCAAACAAATCTTCTCTTGTATTTTTATTTTACTAAATTTTACAAAAGCATTCGCTTGCTTGGTCTAAATACGCTAAAGCGAATCTTCAAAGTACGCATCCACTATAATCATAGCCTAAGCCCTAAGGTCTAAAGACTAGAGTCTTAAAGCGTCCATGCCCAAATTCGATCGGACCGCAAAAGGCAACCCTGTTCCATCGATTGTCTCTTTCTCGTAGAAGAACCGGTTCGCTATAGTATCAGGAGAGAGGGCAGGACCTTGAAAAGGAGCTCGCCGTGTTCGGGTGGGGCCTGTTGGCTGGTCGAGTCGATGCTGTCGCGCGAGGACTGCCGCCTGGTCGGACCCGTCGTCTCCTGGGGCCGGTTGAACGTAGAACCGCCAGCCTGAGAAGTGGAAGGAGTAGCTGGGGCCGGGCCCCTGGCTCCACTAGCGGACCCAGTGCCGGCCGACCAATCGGAGGCAACTGGCCCCGTTCCACGCGGACCGTGTCTGCTGGCGCGTTTCGTCATGCTACGCAGCTTCTCCTCCATGGTGTTCATGGGCCCCTGCTACCGGGAGCACCAATTTGCTCTTCTTCTTCTCGGCCACTCCTCGTCGCGCTCGTCGTTGTCGTGATTGTCGTCGTCGTCGTCGACTCGCTCCTTCCTTCACTTCGCGCGGATCGCGGCCTATCTCCTGTCTTTCGTTATCGAGGTCAGTCAACCCGGGACCAGAGACGAAGAGGGACACAGGGGACGATGTTTCACCTTGCGTCTCTTCTGCCTTCCGCTTTGCCCGCTCGTTCGGCCGCCGTTGATCAACGAACGCTGAGTGAAAGTCCGCTCGGCGAGAAGAGCCGCGCGACCGATTGGATCGAGAGGCCGATCAGTGACGCGCTAGGCTCGCGAGAGCTGGCCGTAAGCTGCGCGCGGTTCTTAAGAGACACCTGGATTAAAGGAACCTCATGAGTACTGTTGATGAGGCTGCTTTTTCAGGGATGATTCAAGGTATTTGGAAATGGTTGAGTTTAGAAAGCATGTGTCTTATTGCACACATTGTTTGCTTCGTCTAATGGATTGGCAGATGCTAATGCATAAAGTTTGTGGGGGTTGATCCATGTAATATTTCAAGTTATCTATGAACATGGTTAGGTAGGCTGTGAGCACATGAAGAGTGGTAAGCGACAGAGCGCCAAAGCAGCACGAAATAGATACAACTTATAAATTTGAATAGAATAGACTGTACAGCAGCTGCAATACCGTTAATGCCAATGTTAATGCTTCATCGCTTTATCTCTATCGCTCACCTATGGCCTTAGAAGGACCCAGCGAATGTTGCTAAGTCTGCTTTTTCGGAGACAGATTCAGGAAGAATGACTTTTAGACATAGTTCAGTTTAAGAAGGATTACCTTCAGACATGGTGCAATTCAAAAAGTTTGACTTTCAGACATAACTCAAGAGAGAAAGTTTGGAAGGTTTGGTTTAGTAAGGTTTAGTTCAGGTTTAATTTCAGGGATTCGTTCATTTAACGTTTATGGTTATGGATATAATTATAAATTAGGATATGAATACTATTGCTGTGTCTGCTTTTTAAAGAAGATTTCGGGAGAATGACTTTTATATTGTACATGGTTCGAGAGGACAAGTTTCAACTGTTTGATTTAATAGATTACATGAAGCGAATACGAATAAAGTAGTTTATGATGATCCTTGTGTAATGTTTCGGATTGGGTATATGAATCCCATTGCCTACATTTGCTATACCTATATTGTCAGATGTAATGAAGAGGCTTTACGTTTGAAGTTTCGAAACAGCGCAGTACAGCATTGTACACACAGTAGAAGATGTCAGATTACATTGTAAACAGATATTCTGCATGGTTTGCTAATCAATATCCTATTGAAAGCTTGCAACCTAATAAATGTATCTACAATCGCACGAATTACCGGGATCTTGTAATCTGGCCAGAACTCGACAGAACAAGCAGCAATCAATCTATGTATACAGATAGCAGAATATTTGAAACACGCTTTTCGCTATGAATATCGAATAAACGGATAACATTTGCAACAAGCATTTCACAAATGCAAAATCTACACTACCATATGTATCGATACACCAATTGGTTAAATTTACAAAAAAAAAAAAACCCAGCAAATTTTGCTTTATCTATACTAAATCGACTGTTTAAATATTTTTGAAATCCCCGCGAAATAATATTTATGTTGTATTATATTTTCCGATTTGTTTCAAACTTCACCAACATGATCATAATGCTCGACTCTCGTATCAGTATTAATAAAATTGCAAAATGTTTCGTGTAACATGCATAATAATATATTCATTAAAGCTGTCTGTTACCGTCTATCGTGTAAGTTTTCGACGTTGAAGACGTGCCACGATTGAAGCAACGGGAAAATGAAGGTTGGCATCGCGTGTCGGAGGATCATTGTTCCTCGTTCGAGGCCGGATAATCGATAAACCCGGGAAAACGGGCTGGTTCCATCAACAACGCGTACATGGAACGACGGACGGGCATAATTCGCGGCAACTTGAAAGCTTCGTAATTGCTTGGCTTGTTACGCGATGGATTATATAACGGGTCGACACCTATGTTGATTTCAGCGCTCGCGCGTTACGCGTCCGCTTACATAAACAGCGGCCGGGTGTTTCAATTAATCCGCGAAACATCGATCCCCATCGTTATATCGTTCAAATTTAACGACCCCTCCTTAATATTTAGCAGAGTAAATTCTGACTTTTGGGTGTTTTGTTCCGATGGCTAATTGGGCTACGGTTAGTTGGGCGGATAATCGACGCAAATATTGGCGCTGGGAAGAGACGATCGCGAATTAAATTACATTTTGATAAATCTACTTGACACTTAGGTTGGTTGTCAGTCTGATTGCGTTCGTTATTTTAGTGGATTATTTTATTGGATGGTTGTATTATTGAATTTTTCCAGTAGCTAATCGTTGCCGAAGTGAATGGCTGGATGTTTTGGCTAATTTTGCATCCGTCGTGTTGCCATCTTAACCGTTTGATCGCAGTACTGTACTTCGTATACTGTAATAAATTATTAATTAACTAAATGATAGATCTTTAGATAGATAGATATTTGTCATCGATAGAACTGTATAATCTTAAATTTTACTGCGTTATGCCTTGTATACATCGGGAAACATGTTTTTATAATATTATTAATTAACTAAATAATAATACGCAGTAAAATTTCTCGTTTTCTACACCCACTAAAAATCGTAACTCGATCATTTTGACTAGCTTGATGGTGTTAATGTTAAAAGTAGTTCCGCCTCGAATATCCACGATTTCTTCGAATTACCACAAGCTGGTTCCCTCCCTTGATATTTTTCGACGTGCGTTCATGAAACGACGCTGTTGAAACGCGTTCCTATTACGTCCCGTTTCATTGGGCGTGGAAGATTGAAAGGGAAGTTGAAATTGTACCGCTTCGAACGCCGCTCTTTTTCTGTTTGATGTTCGGCTCGACCCAATCACGGTAGTTAGAGATTGATTACCGGTGGTGCTGGAGGAAAAAGAATTGCGAAAGGGAGGATGTTGCAGCTTTTCGTCGATTATTGTTCGTTATTGTTTTTCTACAGCCGCTTCAAGTTTCATTCTTGATTCTTATGCTAAACTTTCCCAAGTTTTCCTTTCTATTAATCGATGAAAATAATTGCCACAGTAACAGGTTGAAGTTAATCTTGTTTTTAATTCTTCAAATTGGAACTAATGGGAGTAAGCTAAATCTATGTCGTAGTAAATAACAATCTTATATTTATTTGTTTGTCCTCGTTTATTGCACAAAATGTGATTAAGAAAGAAAACCATTCGATTGGAAATTTGAAATTAAATGGAAATCAATGGAATTAACGAGTTAGAAGTCGAGTCTGTCGGGGATTCCCGGGGCGATTTCGTTACAAAAACCGAATCCTGATGCAGATACGAGGCTGGCTGGTCCAGCCTACCGCTTTGGGCCCACCCACGCCGTATCTAGCGTCAAAAAAAACCCTCGAGGTTACAATGGAACAGGCCCTGTTGCCGGCGGACTCTACCCGACTGGTGGCGCCCTTTCCTACACTTTACTTTGTACGATCCCAAGAGTTCGAAGTAGCAGAAGCATTCCATTGCACGAGCACCCAATCAAATAAAAATTTCAAGAATATTTTATAATTAAGATACAATAGACAGGTTTATTACACTTTGAGAAGAACAATTGCAAGATAATTTCATTTTGCCACTTCTAATAGAATTATTTCTGTTTAATACTACTTTTTCGCTGCGATAGTTAAAATTAATAAAAATAGTAAATTAGCGCTAATACTTCGAACGACTAAACTTGTATCAAGGAAATACAAAGAGTGAAATTGCCAAAAGCGTAAAATCCACCGTGAAATTTTGCAATTTTTAGATCTTTTCCATATTCGAAGAATATTGTTTGTTCTTGTTTTTTTTTTATTATTGCGAGTTATCTTTCAATTGATTTTTCGAGATATTCTTAGCATAGCTTTGAAGGTTTTCGACAACTTTTAAAAGGTCTTCTATTGAATCTTTAATGGTCTTTTTATATAGATTCCTTCTGTTTTTAAATCTATCGATCCTTTCTTCGACATTTCCATTTACCAAGGTCTCCATTTCGTTGTTGCAATTCGCTAATTGCAAAATCTAGATACAACGGTGTTCAATCAAGACGCGCAATCGTAATCTCTTTAATGAAAATGTGTCCTGAATAACCGTTGCCAAGTACTAATCATTCATTAACACCTGCATTTCATCTGGATAATACACTTTCCCTGATTAAAAGTCTTCGTTATCAGCGACCAACTATTACCAATAATTAAGTTCTTATTACCGACAATTAGTATTTTAATTTCAATTGCACAGTGCCTTTAAACTTTCATGAAATTTTATGTCTTCATTGCAATCTTTCTAAATGTATCAGACTTACACCCATACGAGATAAACTTCAACTTAAATCACAATGGACACGATCCACATACAACTCCACCATTTTTGCATTGAATCAAGTAATTTTACGATTTAATCGTCGCTTTCATATATTTTTCATAGGACACAGATCAATCAAAATTTTTCTTATAATCATCGTAGATGAATAAACCAATTTAACCAAATTCGTACGTACAATAACTCCGAAATTCTTACATTAAATCAAGAAATTTTACGATTTATTCATTTTGTAGAACACAGTCTCAAAGGGTCTTCCCATGTAATTGTCATAAACGATTACATCAACTTAACGAAATTCACGTTCTGCAAAATTGTTGCATTAAATCAAGAAGTTTTACGACCTCGATCACTTTTTTCCCGCTTTCATAGGACGCAAACCAAACGAGATTTCTCCTATAATCGTTATAAGCGATCAGATCAATTTGACCAAACTGACAGGTACGATCCATTGCTTCGTATTAAATCCAGAATTACGATTCAATCGTTTTCCCCGGTTTTACACCGTTTTTATACTACACAAATCTAAAGAGACTCTTCTCCCTCGCAATGATTTCGGTTCCACGTTTATACCATTTTAAGAACGGCGGTTGTTTTAGTGGAATATAAAGTCGAGGAAGGAGAGCGTGTTTTATAGGTGTTTCCACCGATGGTAATACGGTCTCGTTTCTCCGTGGATTCTGACTATTGTGCAAGCGCCCTTGGCTTTGCGCTCGGACATTATCTTCTGTCGAGACACGGATGACCTGTCCCCGTTGCGTCATCGCGTCACACACCAGCGATTTCCTTCTTTCGCATCGGTTACCTCCGAAGGAGTACTTTTTCCATGTCACTGCCGATGTTTCAGCCTCTCTCTTCTCCAAGCCAGCTTTATTTTCACCCTTCGTTCCGGTGTCGTTGACGGCTACCCTACATGAACCCGCGACGCTCCTTTGAAATGCCTCGGCGTAACGAACGCAGCGCGGAATATCGTGTGTTCAGATTCCTCTGTGCTTGTTATCTAAGCCATCTGAGATCTTCGCGTGCGGTAATATTTCGAACGAAGGTTTTGCGTGACGTGGTAAAAATGTAAGTTTTTCGCCGGCACCGTACGACTAATAATTAAAGGCAAATAATTAAACGATTCGTTTAGCTTAGTGCGTATTTAGCTTCAGTTTAATTAATCAATTAATTAAACGTCAATTATTTAATTTGACATTCAGTTTTAGGTATTTTTGTCTTAGGGATTTTTAGAAAACTTCGGATTTTTATATGACGAGCATTAAACGTCGAGTGTTCGCCAAATTTCACGCGAAGGGTTGTATATTCTAACCATGTAAGGCAAAATATTGTTACGAAATTTAGAAAATAGACGAGGAGAACTTAGATTGATATTTTCTAACTTCGTTTTTTTCAAATTCGTCGCCTTTTTCACATTCATTTAGATCGTCTTTCAAAGACATCTTCTCTATTTTCTTCTTCTGATTTCCACTGACGTTCGTAAATCGTTGAATGGTCGCTAATTTTGAAGAGAGAACGAATTGAAATAAACTTTGTTGGACAACATCCAATCCACATTCGACAGTTCGATAATGCGAACTATTACTATTAAATTCACGCAGTGATCAAAATCGTTTCATTTTTTAAAGGTAATTTTAAATCTGAAAAATGGCAATGCCACCAAACTTCGTCTCTTATTCATTCTATAGCAAACGTAACCAAAGTAAAGAGAATCAGAAATATGTATTCTTATTTCGAAGAGACTGCCTCTAATCGTCGTATTCTATTTCGAAAGATTCAAATTACATTGACAGGAAACAAGAAAAGAACGGAAACAAAACGAGATTTCATCTTTCAAATAACACACACAGCAATGCCATTCGACGATGCCACTCGTTTTGTATTGTCTTATTGTCTGTTATTACTGCAGCTATCTGAACTGACGGAGACGTCGAATACCAGCACGCACACCTGTACGCGAGATTAATTATTGATCGGACCCGTACGTTCGATCGATCGTTAATTCGGGGATGCGTAATTAATTAATGCATCGGATGCATCGGACACATTGGACGCTTAGAACATTCGACGAACAGAGGTATCACGGTGTTGCACTTAAAAGCACACGATAAATCCTTACAGATATGCGGCTGGTTTGCAATTAATCAATTCGACGAATTCGTGACGAAGCTCACACGTGACGTTGTTAACGTCGCAGCTGTTGGACGTTTATGATCACGAGAAATCGCGTGCTTGTTGTTCAAAATGATAAATTAAAAAATTAAATACATTGAATTTCATACATCCTAGCGATGGAGTAAAAGATTTGTTTCTTTTGAATCTATTTTTTGGTCAGCTTCAATTAGGTTTTATTGCTCCGATTTTTTCCCTATATTTCGGATATGTGTAGTTTTAAATAGTTTCCAGGGATAACCAATTCGATCTATTTGTATTTAATAAGTCAGTATAAAGCGTAGTCATTTAATTAGTATAATATTTTCAGTTAATCAGGTCGAAGTTTAATTTACGTAGGTAAAAACATATATGAAACTCATATGAATTTGAATTTAAAATAAAGAATATTTAAACGAGAGAGAATTTAAATTATAAGTAACATTTTAACTAACGTTAATTTTCCATTGGGCGATGTTCAATTAAGAGATAATCTGATAATCCATATTATAGGATTGTCCATCTACTTGGTTTTAACTTATTAACCTCGATATGCTAATAAACTTGTAAAATATTCCAAAGTTATTGCAAACTTAATTCCTAGAATATAAATTGATACGTTAATTGTTATAAAAGTTAAATGATAATTGTATGAACGTGTAACTTTCTCTGTATCGCTCGTACAGAAAACAATTGTACAAGAATATTCCGTGGGTGAAATTAATTTTCTCTTTACCTGTATAAGATTATTCTATATTTGATTATTTCTAATTTTCCAATAACGTTTCCATCTAACATCTGCTAGACGAACGTGCACGTGCCGAAAAGAACGTGTAAATCGCTCGTAGTCGAAAGGATTACGCGGCTCAACCAAAATCGGTTGAGTTGAACGTCCTTCTTTCACCTGCGCAAGAGGTTTTTGTCCCGATTACATAAAGACATCCGGTTGCACGGGCTCGATTTTTTCTTACATGCGTAGGATAGAGGATCAAGGATCAAGTAACTCGAACTGTTTCGAATGTCAGATTCAGACTAGAGAATTCACTATTCGCACAATTTGTCATATTAAAAGACAATTCTTATTCCTCGAACAGCTCGTGTGGTAATTTCGAAAAGGTTCGTGATCAAAATTTGGAATTTATGGAAAATTCGAAGATACAAAAATGCATAGAATACACATGATGCGCAAAATAATATAAATAGTTATAGGAACGAAAAATTAAACGTTAGGGAATTAGCGTTACCGTAAATGTTCATGCATTTGTGAGAAATTTGAAAATTCGAAATTGCACGATGCACAAAATGTTCATAGTATGAAACACTGTAGAAAAGTATCCAAAGTTTAGTGCTTGTTACGATACTTTGTACGTAATATCCACTCTTCTATCAAGGGTTTACTCTTTTAATGAAATTGTCAAAAACACGAATTTGCGTAAAGACCGGCAGTCTATTTACAAGCGATTATCCTGATAATTTTCAGTCTTCCGTAAGAGAAAAATATCTTCTTCCGAGTTACTGTCTTCCACCTTGTTTCAAGTTACTTTGAAACCTGTATCAAGGCAATTTGTTTCACGCGAAGCTGTCAGAACCGAGTTAATACGAGAAATAATACGCTGGATAAAAAGTTGCGGAGCTCGCGGCAGAACGGAGAGAAAAATTCCAGGAGCTTTGAAAAAAGGAGCCATAAATCCAAGTATGAGTGCAACGATTTCCTTTTTTCTTCCTCCTATTTACAGTCGATCATTCGAAGCGTAACCGCAGTTGTGGCACGCTTCAGAAAAAGAGACTTAGGCGAAGGGAATCGTGGAGAGTGTCAGAGTTGCGAAACGAAAATTGGAAGAAGGAAGTGGAGACAAGGTGAAGAGGTAACCTTGTTGTCACAAAAGGAACTCCGCCCTTGTTACTTCCTTTTGATTCCGCGTTTTCAAGCTGCTAGCCGACGAAATATCATTCGACCATCGTGCTTCGAACCTAACGAGGTTAATAAAGCCTGGCATACTTTCGAACGGGTTGTCGGTTGTTTTTTCCAGACGTACACTACCGTGCATAAGTATTCCGACACTTTGCAAGTTTTTTCATATCGGCATGAATTTCATCAAATGTATAAAATAACGTAAAAATGAATAACTAGTATGGTATAGTCCAGCTGAAGAATCTTAAGACGTCTATTTTTAACACAGAGAGGATGTTTAATGCAAATTATGAATTTTAAATTACATACATCTTATATTAAAGTCGTTAATACATTAATAATGTATACTTTCTTTATCGTATAGAGTAAATTAAATAAAAATTATCAAAAATATATCAAATTAAGTAAAATGTTGCAACATAGCTCGTTCATGATTTGCTTCAATTCTGAGGCAATTATGATAATGACTCTTCCAAGACTTTCGAATGGGGATCTATTTAGAGATCAGTGCACGAATACATTAAAAAGGTACGAGCGAACAGATAAATATTTTTTATTCTCCAATGTATGGTTTTCAAGAAGATAACAAAAATATAAAAGATTATATCTTCTACGGTACGCTGCTCCGATAATTTAGTTGCGTGTGTTTGCTCTGAAATTAATTTTCAGTTTCTCTGTATTTGTAATTTGCAAATTGAGTTACAATAATTATACTTCCCTGTGTTCGATGTGTTCAATGTCTCCGTTCAAGCGCTGGTGAAAGCTTCGGTAAAATAATTTGTACGAAGATTTTATGATATTAATTCTGCACCTATCCATTTTCATGATCTCGTGAATTATATCTTGGAAAAGCTTTTGGACAAATTAGTACATAATAGTAATACATCGTAATAATAAAATAATAAAGAATGGAATAAAAAGATAATAAACAGAATATAGATATTATTTATCAGTTAGATATTATTTGTGATATTGTAGTTAAATTACATTCTATGAGAAATAAACGAGTCTCCCGGTACTTTTAAACTGATAGTGTATGTGAAATTTGTTCGAGAGCTAACGAGTTATTTGCCGTATTTTAATTAATTTCTCTAAAATTCCAATATTTATCAAATTACAAAGATGTTATGTACGTGTTGAGTAAATTCTTTCGTCAAAGCTGAAGGAGATTTTCGAAATTTTCCACTCGCATTTTTTCCTCATTTTTCTTTCTCCTTCAAAATATTACGGATTCGTGTTTTTGATGTTGAAGATGAGAAGTGCTTGTTAAGTTCCAGCAGCCATTATGAAAACTAATCACGCCCTTTTGGTAACGTGCTATTGGATATTATAAGCGTATTGGTTGTCGACGACGTGATGAAAACGGCTGGTTAATGTGTTTTCCTGGTAGCTCGAAGAGGAGAAAGGAGTAGCCTGGTAAGGTCAGCAAAGAGGCGTTGACTGACAGAACATTCTGATGCTGTTCACTAATTAACATAGTAATTAACGTGGTGATTGCTGGCTGACCGCGGACCGACCTATTTCCGGGATTGTGTGTAACCACCCCTTTCCTTCATTCATATAACGAGTTTTGAATTTTAGAGACGCATCGTCTGTTCCGTGATATTCCAAATAACAAGTTAAATATTGCATAAACAGGCATTGTATATGGTACGAAACATTGTCAGTATCGTGAAAAAAGTGATCGAGGAGAAATAATGTCAAATTTAACAAATGTTCCCATTTTTTTGTTAGTAATTATTAATTAGTAATTAATTAGTAATTTTGTAAAATTACATCCAAGAAGAATTCGTAGAAGTTTCAAATTCTAACAATTTTTTTCCATTAGCAATATTATGTAAATTAACATAATAAGAAATTTACGTTTTATTAATACCTTTTCATAAAATTGAAGTGAACTGGTCCGTGATTGATTAAATATTACAATGAAAATTTCATAATTTGACTATTTTTCACAACCAATAGCTCACTTCCATCAACTTCAGCTCGAACGCGAAAGAGTGTGTTTGATATCGTAAATAATATTTGCGAATGGAATCGGGGAATAGAATGAAAAGCCAAATACAGCTCGATGTTGGATTCGATAAAGATTTTATGAAAATATTTAAAAAGAAAAAGTTCACACTCAGAGTAACTATGACTTCGTTTACAAACTCATTGTCCTGCCCGAGATCCTCAGAAATTCCGAGGTTCGATCGAACAAGGCTCAATAGTAAACTGTTGGATATCATCACCGCGTGAACAACAAACAACAAACTCCAACTTTGTTAACATAACACAAATTTTGTTTACCATAAAAAATCCCCCTGACGTTGACGGGATTCGAACTCACTATCATAGCGTTAAAGTAATTTTAACGTCTGACACGATAGCCACTTCGCTAACGCATTATTCACAAAACTGTTTCTTCTGTTTTTTAAATATCAATAAAATATTGTAATATTTGTTTATTATATATTTTCATATCAACTTGGCGTATTTGATATACTAACTATATCATATTTGAGTTATATTTAGTAACAGTATACATATATAGAGTGCAGAGAATAACTCGATTAGTTAATTCAAGCACTATCAGATGGCACTGTGAGGCTCTCACAAAGGAAAATTCCTCTCTTACGACTTTGAGGCTTACGACGCGACGCAATTAGTATACACTACATAAGATCATGGCGCAGTTAAATTATACTATGTTATAATATTACAACATTATAATACATGTAATAACACGATAAATAGTTATTATAAAAATTTTGATTGATCATTTGAACAACAACTTGAGCTGCTCTATAATTGAACTACATTTTTGAAAGCTAAAATTACAAAGTACAGACAGCAAATACACTAAAATTAAATAATAGAAATACAAATGCTTCTTTAGTTAAATAAACCACGAGTGTAAAATGAAAGAAATCGAAAGAAGAATCAATATATCATCGTTATAACAATTTTAATTGGATATTAAATAAACATCGTTCTTATATTAGAACACTAACTGAGCTGCTTATTTAACACTTCTTGAAAACTTGAAGCACTAAGCACTTTTATTTATTAATTAAATATAGTTTAATAAAGTTTAATAAAGCGATTAATAAAAATATACATTGTTATTTAATTAAACAAATAGCAAGAACACAACGAAAGAAATTAAACACAGCAGCAATTTTTCATCGTTCGAAGTATCTATTACAAATGATTGATAACGATCCGCTGGGAAAGTAATTAGTATTTTATTTCGATTACTTTTACATCGATACTCATAGCGGAGCAAAGTTTTCATTTCCGTCGAAGCTGCGCGTATTCTATCGAATTAAAAAGGCAGCGAAATTAATCGAAGTAAACACGGCTTCCGCTTCCACTGATTTCTGTCATTTTTTATTACGCTTTTTTTCATTGCGTATTGATATTGGGAACAGCGTTTGATTAAATTTCCACTGGCTCACTCGCGTATTGCCACCGTATACTGACGCATCGTTCAATTATGTAGCTCTCCTTTTTTTACGTCTTCCGTATATAATTAACCAAAGCTTCTTATGCAGGAGAAAGCGTACGACGAGAAATTACGGACAATTAATCCTTCTGTACGAACAGTTTGCTTTAATAGTTATCATTACTTTCGCGTTACCTTAACGTTCACGTCTGAGACTTTTTAAGGCCTCTTGAAGCTAAAAAGATTGAAGATTATTATTTTAAAATATATTGCGATAATAACAATTCCGAACTATACGCAAGACTTCAGTGATTGTCGTTATTAGAATCGAAAAGATATTTCATCAAAAGTCCAGTAAATTCATAATTAAACGCGACAGAATTTCTCGCGTTTGATATAACGAACTTTGCCTCAGTGATTTTAATCACACGCAGAAATACTGATCACCAACAAATTCGAAAACGCAATAATCGGCGGGTTATAGTAACTCCGAGATTAGTTTTCAACGTGTTATTTTATCAATTTATCAACCGATCCATCAGCGTTTCGGTACCGATGAAATTGCATTTCGTGATCGATGTTAGTCATTAATATACCTCGAAAATATAAATATCTTTTGCACATAAATGTCTCTCTAAATAATATTTTTCCTCGTTATTTCTCAACTATCTACATTTTGCCAAAATAATATCAGTGTACACCTATCGATTAAATTTCAGGAAACTACGCTGATAACAAAATTTTCTTTATCGCATATACTTGAAGATTGCGGATCACAACCACAGTCACTAAAATCCATCAAAATCTATAAACTATATGTGGATATATTTTCTTATTTATAGAATAAATTATTAGAAGTTATAGAATAAATAAATGGCAACTATGAGTATGTATGGGAATTGGAAATTAAAGAATTAATCGCAGTAAACGATATTTCCAGTAGAAAATGATTTTCAATGAAAGAAAATGCCATTTGAAGCGCGAAATAATTATTATAAATTTTCTTTGAGCACCGGGGTAGGTGCGTTACATTCGCCTGTATTAAACGTTGAATTTGATGGGAAATTTTCACGGCTGATGTATTACCGGAACGTTATTAAAGAGGAAATCGGGAAATGCGAAAGCAGCGACGCGTTTACAGAGAGAGGACACGTCGGCGATATTTCAAACGGGACAGGTTATATCCACGGCACGTCTGTAAATATTTTAAAACGAGTAACATTCGATATGTTAGGATTATCTGCTTTGTGACAAAGGATATTAACATTCTTTTAACAATTGACGTTGATTTACGTAAGAGAATTTACATTGGATTCATACTATTGGAGCAAGATAGAAACGAGGATTGTTAAGACAGAGGATCGCTTGTTTAATCGTGTCAAATACAATTAAAAACGATCCAGCTCTTTAACGAACAGTCACGGGTTTCAAGCGGATACAACTTAGATTCTTACGAAATGTTTACGTCGTTGTCGTTCGATCAATGAATGGAATTGTTACAAACAGACAAACATTCGTATTTCTGTTCCGCCAAAATGGCGAGTGAAACTTCACGAATAAGAGTTTATATACGAGAAAAATACAAGGCCACTTTTGTTGATCTGTGGCTTTGATGCACCTAGAATTGGTTGGTGAAAATTAATTGGGTTGTTATGTGGATTTATATCACTGTAATTTTTTTTAGTAACTAGAAACGTAGCGTTTTTCAGCAGTGCATTTTATTTTTTTCACTTTTGAAATCTTTCTCGTTGTACAAAAGTGGAAAGCTGACCGATTCACGTGTTTGTTTCCACGTAAAATGGGAGCCGAACTGGTCCGTTTTGCCCATTCGAATGAAATATCGTCGACATCACTCTACTCGCATACAGTAGCAAATAAACAGTTGGATTTTTCGTTGAAATGCAAGAGAATGTATTCACAATATACAAAGTTGTCGAAAATCCTTGTCTAGAATTTGTGGAATTGTCGGGTATTCCTAGATGGAAAGTTTGTCATTTGATTCCTTTTTAGGGAGCTCACTTGACCTGTATCATTTGGTGGAGAGAATTGATGATTTCACAATTTAACACTTACATGCACAACGTTGCCGTAACAGATACAGGTATAACATTTACTATGTCGTATAATGTGAGTTCAACATTAGCATATTCATAGAAATACATAATTATTACATTATTTTGCATACATAATTATCTATTTGATAAACAATACTATTTATTATTATTCTTAATAAAACAAATACAAAGGAAAAATGAGATGTAATTTTTAAATTACATTTCTATAATTCTGTATAACCCTGAATAGACATTTAAATGAATATGAACGAAAATTGAAAATTTTCTTTTCATCTCTTTTTTATGAAAATTCCTAGATAGATGGTGGTCGATGTTTCTTAAAACTGGATTTTACGTATAACAAAATTTCTACATATTATGTTGTTAATTTAATACTCGGAATATGTTTCAATTAAAGTTGATTTCATGCATGATCATGAATTTCGCTCGTAATACATCGATCGGACATTTTTACATAATAAGAACTATTGGATCGTACTAAAGCTCAACTTATGATCGGATCAGAGCATATCTTCTATTTTTCCCTCTTTGAACATAACGACAAACAACGAATTAACTTCGAACATGGAAACCCTTTCACCTCGATATTCAGATAAATATGCACATTTAAAATGAAACTCTGCCATGAATATTCACATAAAAATAATCCATTCGACTGAAATTTCGTCTTGAAAACTTGCATAATTCATGAACCTTTTCGATCTTCTCCAAATTGCACTTTATCGAGCATTAGCAAAGCAATTAAAATCGCGCTTTAACTCGGTATATCGAAGAGTCATTTTTCTTATTGCCATTGTACATTTAAAATCTCTAAAAATTCAGACAGTGATTATAGAAATTTATAATTAATAATGATATAAATATAACTACAATTACATAATAATATAATTATCCAGTAGAAGTATATGTCTACAAAGAATAGATATAATTGGAAAACATTAAGTTATAGTGACGTGTAACATTTTCCGGTTTCACGATAAACATTTAACTTTATATTTGAAAGCTGATGTTTAAAAGAATTTTAAATAATACTGGGCCAAAGAATATGATAAACAAAAACAGTGTAACACACAAGAATACTTATATAATTGTATAATATTACTTAAAATTCTCTTAAATTTAAACCGCTTTTGAAATATAAAGTAAAAGATATATTTGCCAGGGAACTTTTGTACGCTACTATACATTGTGTATTACATATTTTTATTTATTTCGATCAGTCAAAAATGCACTAAAGAGCAGCAAATTTATTAAACGACCGCGATATAATAATCTAGCACTTTGCACGAAAATATTAACAAATCTTCAAGGAAGAGGTAGAGAAACCGAAATACTGGACTTCATTCGAAAAACGTGTCTCCCAATTAAGTCACTAGAAATCCCGGCGGGATATTCAATGGGCGACTGGAGCGACATAATCGTCGCCATAAATCATTATTAATACGTCCATTAGGTCGGCTCGATCGTAAGGCCACATTTGGAGTCGGTTCACGAGGACTGGTTGGATACTTTTTTGCGATTCCTCGATCTCTCCGCTCGTTTCCTCACTCGTTTTATATTCTTTACTTCGCGAGATTATCTTCGTCCGTGAAACAGTAGCGACTCGTAGCTGCATATTTTCAACGATAACGCGACCATTTGCTGGTGAATATCGACCGATTAAATTCCACGAATTCCCCGTTTTAATCGCGAGATCGCGCGAATGTAAATCGCTCGCGAGGCGAACGGAACGTTGTTATCGCGAATACTTGGTGTCGGTTTTGCATTCACTCGAACGAATAGATACTTACATGCGACATTTTCTTGCTTGATTGAACTTCTATTTAGTTGCAATATATCTTCATTTTTGTTTATTGTAATACTAATTTATAATTAAGGAGAAATATTTTAATACAAAGTAAATAAACACGAGCAGAACCCGTTAGGTTCAACCAAAAATATAATTGTTAAAACAAATAATATTTTGATGTAGTGTACACTTTAATTGAAATTTTAAGAGATCTTTTCGTTGGAGTCTTCGATTCTCAATTAGTTTCTCTGTTTTATGAATTGATTTATTCTGTAACAGTAGAACTGACAGGTGATTAACGCAAGGGGAAAGAAAGGATCTAATCGTTACTTTCTTCGATTACTTTTCGATATTTTCTCTTGTTGCATCTAAAGTACACGATATTCTCTCATCCTTTTATAATGACGTCTCATGATACGCAAGTTCAATCGTTCTGTGCGATATTCAAGATTGCATTTTAAAATATTGAAGCTTAGGTAACTCGAATGATACGAACCTTGCTACAAACATTTATGTACTTAAATCATCGTGCACCAACGAAAAGTAGAATAAAATAGTGTTGGAAAGACACGATCCGAGTTTCATGTAGCGTATCGTGTCGCGAAATCCAGGCAAGTCGTTGCTCGATGAATATTCAGGGATTCCGTTACATTATGCTAATTCGACGTGAAACGAACAGTCAGAGATCCATAAGTAGCTTGTTGAACCGTTGTTCTACTGACGTAGGAACACGAAAACACGTGGCTCGATAGAAGCAATTCCTAATCGAAACTTTGCTCCGCCGCTAATTTATGGAATACATTACACGCATCGAGCCAGGGCAAACGTTATTTCTGCGAATTGTTCTTTCTATCTGACTTACAGTTATCAACTCAGTTGTAGTTTAATAGAATGTATAACGAAGGCCTGAACGAGAAGTGGATTGAATTATCGACAGGTCATTGACGGATTCGTTTTTTCATCCAGCTCGATCGGTCTTGTAAATCTTGTTCAGTCGACCGTTCAATAGGCTGTTTCTCGTTTTTTTTGTAACGCGAATGTTGGAGGGTGATCAGCTGGGCAATCTTATTTTTAGGGTTTTGGAGAAGTGGAGTGATCGAATTAATGGCGGAGAGTTCAAGTTACGTTTTATTATACCGAGAGAACAAATTGCCAAGAGTGGATAAATTCATTATTTCTGAATATCAGGAAGAACGAATTATGAGAAGAATTTATGCGAATCTATCGCATTCAGGAAATTGAAAAAAAAAAAAAACGTATAGTAAATTCATAGTTTCCTAAGCAATTGCTCGGGATTTTTATTTCGTTTTTATTAAATCATTACATGAGTAACGTGGTTCTTAAAACAGTTTGGAAACCTACATTGCAACAATAATCGTGTAGAATTCTTAAAATTTTCTTTACGTTTTTATTAAAATTCTTCGTAAAAAAAAAAATATTTTATATTAAAGCATTAACTCGAAGTTAGTAACTCAATTATAAAACTGTTGCTGGATAACTATTCGAACAACATCCCATAATCGATGCAAATGTTTTGAATAATTGAAATTTTAGACACGTGCAGCTTCGAACCATTGATACACATTCAAAACAGTATTCATTGCCCTAATAAAGGATTCTAACTCTGTTAGCTATAGCAAAGAACTCTTATTTAGCTCTTATAGTAGAAATGATGTAAAGGATAAGAAGTTTATCGTTCAAATAATTATCACTACTCTACATGAAATTGATTGTAGTTTATAATTTGATTAATAAATCGCTTTCCATTTAAAGGCGTATAGTTCTAATTTGGAAAAGTGTCCGCGATTATTTCAGCGATTTGAGCGGCGGCAAACCGTGAGAAAGGAAGCGAAGTCGTTGGCCGCGAACGAGCAGAATAGGAAAACTCGTTTAAGACTGACGAGATCCAACGTTTAAAATCGTCGATCGGCAACTGTCAATTAACGAAAGCTTCCGCCGCACGAATCGATCACTAGCTTAGGGGTAGCTTCGCAGTGAGTCGGGATTAGGTTGATGTTAAGCTACGTAGAAATTTATGGTTGAAATCTTTGGCGTGTTTAAGTAGGCTGAGTTGTAGATAGATTTAGAATACCGCGTAAACGTTCTAAGATTAACTACGTTAGATTAAAAAGGTTTGAACGTGTTTTATAAAATGGAATCTACGTAGCTACACAGATATTTCCTACATGCGTGTGTACATGTTCCTTGGTGATCTTTCGTGGTCTATAAATTTGTCAAAACTTTTCAGATTAGTAGAAACCAAGAATTCTATTAAAAAATTACCTTGAAATCAAAGCATATGGAAAGAAGTTATTGGCGCAGAAAGAGCAAAAAGACGCAAAATATATTAATTATCTTTCATTTACGAGGTAATTATCTATTTCTTAAAAAATAATCATAGTGTTAGAATAATACTAAGTAGTAGTTTTATCTTTGAATGACGTCTACATTGAGTTTCAAATGTATTCAAAAGTTATATTAGATTCTATGTAATATAAATACTAACAAAGTGAAATGTAAACTCAGGTTGAATCTCAAGCAAGCTCACGTTAAGTCACAATAAATTTACCTTCGTTAAACTTCACGTGGATTGACGTAAGGTACCGAAAACAATGTACCGCGATTTCCTAAAGCAGACACACATTGTATCACGGATATCGCGTACTTCCACGCACAATAGGTCGTGCATCTAATTGCGCAACAAAGTCGGCTTCACGATAACGAAGCCACGACTTCACGATGCTAGCAACACGCCGTGGAAAGAGAAAATCGCCGGCAATTCACGTATTGGGTAATTCACGAGAAACGTGGAAAGTAATTGGCTACCCGTTACCTGAGATCGTTACGAAGAAATTGCGCTAGTCGAGGCTCGAAATTTATGGATTTTCAACCATTTATGCGATTCATAGGAAAAATATTTATTAATGTTATTTGCGAATAATTAACGTTAATAGAGAACAATATTCAGAGTTTGAATTAGAGATTCAATAGTCTAATTATCAATTAAAGTAAATGGTAATATGTACTTATCATTGGTATATAAATTGTGTATATTGCTGTATATTCGTATCATATATATTCTTTTCCATCTTTGTGGAGTCCAAATATAAATTGATTAAGAATTTATTATTACATTACTTGTTATTAAATTAAGAGTTGAAGTTAGAAAATGAATAGCTCGAGAGAGCGAGGAAGGATAAATTAAAACTCTATAGGAACATTTTAGATAAATTGCTTTTAGATTGATGACAATGCAACAGGAGAATCTTCGATCGATCTTTGTCCTGCAACCATTGCTATTAAATTCTTAACCTAAATATCATACCTCGTACCTCATCCAAAAATATTCCCTTGCACTTTCTACTTCAAATTTTTAGTAAAAAAAATAATATTTCATCATCTTTCACAGGTGCCTGTTAATTTATTAATTTACGAAGAATAATGTAATTGTAAATAATATTCAAAGTTCAAACTCGAAAATTATTAATGATCCAATCATCGACTAAAATATATAGACTGTTAGAAGGTAGTAACACTTATTAAAGACTATAATATTTTACCAAATGTCCTACTGGACAAATTGTAAAGTTTAAATAAATAAATAAATAAATAAAAAACTTATTAAAGGCAGAAGGAGAAACGATAATTTCTTTTAACATCAATTTACGATAGTCTCTCATAAGAACCGCACAATGTATATAAAACGTCTTCAACTTTTCGTTCAAATTTCCAATATATTTTTACGAGTCTTTTTCAAGAATTCTGGCAAGCAAATTGTTCGAGTCAGATCTAAAAACTCACTCTTCGAATGTCGATCACAAGGGTTTATGTTCTCTTTATTAGACGCACGTAACTACGGTTTAGCATTGAGACCGACATGCAGACCGAAAATGGAACCCAAGGGACCCTTTGACTCTTTTTTTTTACGACGCTCAGGGATCCCCGGTGTTTGTTACATAAATGGCCACATCATCGAAGCGCGACACTTGTTCAAACGCGGCGCACGTGTAAGAAGAATAAAAGCTCGTGGTCGCTCGTCTAGCTGCGTAAGTCGGCTGCAATAATTTGTTTAGCAGTTCGACCATCGTCGTTGGCACCTCAAAATAACAAATCATGCGGCTCGCTTATGGCGATTGTTATGTTTGTACCTTTGTGTAATGCTCTTAGGCGACGTTAATGCTCTTTCGAGTTGATCATTATTAATTACACGATATCAAAGAGAAGCTCAGAAAGAAAAAATTGCCTTCGTATTGCATTATTAATTGAATTTGAAGCCCAAACTTCTTTAGCGAGAAATTATATGATACGTGGGTTCGTTAATAATCTATTTGTTATTACTGTTGCTCTGTTGCATACCGTTGCAAATTATAGATGCGACTCACAATAGTGTTGAATATTTTCTAGGAAATGTGTGGCCACGAAATTAAATTACGAAATTGTTACTTTTGTCTCTTAATTATTGTATTAATTATTGAGACGAATAGAGTGCCGATTGTCATACACTTATGTCAAATCGAAAGATGCAAAAATGCAAAGAATGCGTATATATACGAAATATTCAAAGTAGAATACTAGTTATTATTTTTGAGTGATAAAACGAACCTCTGTCTAAGTTGTGTTGTCCAGTTTGTGTACACAAAAATATAAACTTGCACAGAAGACCATATAAAATCATAAAGATATTCTTCTCTATTTGTAACTTTCCTGTAGTCGTTAACAGTTTAACTTTTTCATAAATCCTCTAATCTCATTTCTAATTTTCATAAACTCAGATTCACGTTTCGCATCAAATCGGCTTGCAAATCCGTATATTCGTAGTAACGAAATACGTATATGGATCAAATTAACTCACGTCGAATTGCAGTTTCCAATTACGAATCGGCTTATTGTTCAATCTTTTTTACACATTGAAAATGAAACCATCGCCATGGTATTCGACTAATTAGAAAATTGAACGATTTCATTGCGGAAGCGATCAGTGGGATGAAAGACGTGCAAAAGTTTGGCGCTTTATCGCAAAACGTCCTATCTCGATACGATATTATCGCAAGTCGAACGATAATTCATCCTCTCTTTGGTTGTTTTCCCGCGAATTCACCTAAACAAGGCGGCCACGGCGAACATTATCCTCGAGAGGAAGGTTACTGGCTGCTTTTACGACCAATTACACGTTGCACGGCCGTATCATCGTTGAAGCTGAACTATTCGAGTCCGAGCGAGCGTCGTTGTTATCGTCGTTCAGGTTGAATCGCGTGACGTTTTTCATCTCGCGCCCGTAGATGTCGACTGGATTTTAAATTATCGGAAGGATAGCCACGTTTTCAACGTTTTTCCGTTGGGGCACCGTTAAGGTCCGTAAATGTACCGGGTGGCTCTTATTGTTAAACACTTCTGGAGATGTCAAAGGATAAAAGGGCGAGAAGATGAGAAAAGTATTTCGTTGGCCTGAGTTGAGTAAGCTTGATTTCTTTGGCTGTTACGTTATTGCAATTTAGAGGAAATGTTAGTGATGTTCGAAATTGTTTGGCGTTGTTATGTCCTGGCTATATGTTGGATGCATTTGTTTATGAAATTTGTTGGAGTCATATTTTGCATAAATGTAAGAAGATTATGGAAGCAGATTTAAAAAAATAGCTATTGCCTCTGTTTTGTGTTTTTTCAATTTGTTATTCAATTTTACAAAGGTTGTATTAGTTAAGTTAATAATTTGCTAAAGGAAATGCATCCTGTTTGTTGTTCATTTTGTTTTCCTTTCACGTTAGTTAATTGTATTGGGTTTTACGAATGCAAAATCGAAATCATATTTAATTAAAATATAATATTTATTTTATCCTGTTCTTTCACTTTGCTGAAATTTAACAAATAATATTTGAGCAGGCTACATTCGTACAATATCTTGCTTGATCTGAATTCTACCTTCTTCGTCTGAATTTTTTGGTATGCGTTTAAAAAGCACTCCAATATCAACCGTAGAATTAAAAGTCGTAGAAATATTCGTCTGCAGCTGCTTTTTTATTCATGCATCGGAAAGGAAACTTCAACGGTGACGACAGTATGCTACGAAGTTGGACGATATAAAATATCATCCATTTTTACGCTTTTTCATTCGAACTTGCTGAAACAAAGGCAATGGAAGGGAATAATAAAATAACTCGTCGTCGATGGTTCCATTTTTACGACAGGAGAACATGGATTTAATATTTTCCCGTTTTCTCTGTGTTTGCCTGAGAAATTTTATCGAAACGTGTGACAATTAATTGAGCACAATTTTATATTCGTGCGAAATAACGATTCAAAATGTGTAATACAATTTAGCAGAAACTGTTTGCAAGATTTATAAAAAAAAAATAATAAATTAACGATTATGTATCAATAGTTTCCTGATTTACACTTTAAAAAAAAGTAGAAATGAAATTAGTTATAATAATTAGTAAATAAGAATAAATAGAACAGGTAAGTTAATGATGCGGATGTTGAAATTTATTAAAACCGACTTGTTACGCAATGAATACATACAGGTAGAGATGAGGTAAAAATTTAATTTAATCAGGTATAATTAATAAGGTGATTGTGGCAATATTTAACAAAAGAATTTTCTTTAGAGTTTAACATTTCAAATGAAATAGCAATTATTAATGATTTGAATAATTTAATAAAATGTTTTATCATCTATAAATAGGAGTGTACACATGTAAAAAACTATAGAACTAAGTAGCGGAAAACCAGTAAGCAATATGAATTAATTATTCATCACACTCAATTTTCATCGTAAAACTATTAATATTTTTCGAAAAAATCATATAGCGAAAATAAAATATAATGTCTCGATATTTTTATGCTTTGTTAATATTAATCATTTATTTACTAAGATTTATAAAAATGCAATTATATAATTAATTTGATATACATATATGGATACTGTTAGTGGTACCATACTATAATAGTACCATGATGCCATTATACAGATACTGTTGGGTCAAGAGGAAGGAAATAAGAGAAGCAGCAATTAAAGGGTTGATGGATTAGAGTATAACTCTCAGCGACGTTAACCGCGTTAGTCAGATCTTGACAAAGAGGTTCGCGATTCAACAATAATGGTTTCATTTCGACCGAATCGAGCTAGTTTCACCTGATGCTATTGATTTCCTGTTTAGCATTGCACTTGCAAATTTCTGCGAATTCTCTGATAGGAATTTAATTCCAGTCTGATAAGAGTCCTACGGAAGAGGAATTTTCTTTATTCGTAAATCTGTACCGGGAATTTTCGATTTTCGATCGATGAGCGTCTGTATCGTAGAATTTTAATATTAATAACCTTTCCAATCATCGAGTCACGTTCGATCTAATGGAATTTGAATATTAATATAAACCTTGAGTCTCATAAAATTGAACGAGTAACTGGAAATATCATCATGATTTGAAAATTTGACAATTTAAATTTAAAACAATTTAAAACAATGAAATTTTCTGATAGATTTCAATAGAATTTAATGGGAATAAAAATTTTTAGAGATTATCAACATATTCTGAATTTTGGAATTCTGTAATTTAAAATTTAAAAGATTTATCGATAACGACTCAACAAATTGTCCTACCCCTTTCTCTTAACATTTTCTTCTAAATCTGATCACAATAAAAAGTTTCGCTATTTTCTTGTTTATAAATTTTTCTACATTTAGAATTTCATTTAATTTCTACTAGATTTGAAATTGATATACTATGAATCCTAGTAACTTTTGTACTAAACATTTTTTACAATATTGATAACAGTTACCTCTCCTTCCCAGAAGTATTATACTTATTTATTCGTTGCCTTTGTTAGATATAAATTCATCTTGTAAAATTATAGCGTCAACCTATACTTCTTTTTTTATAAATTTTCTCTTGTCCGTCACTCTATATCCTATATCCATTTTTTGCAACATTTCTTCTTTTTATTACATACATACGTGCTCGTACACCTTTACAAAAAAACTATCCTATATTGACGACCGCGCCATTATCATTAATCATCCAACCACCCTCTAAATAATGCCACCATTTACAAACATCCCTCAAAATGAAAGGTGAATTTCAAAAGCTGAAAATCGCGCGATATTACTCAACCGAGTGATCAAATCGGAGCTTTAGTTTCCAGTGGTGATTAGTATCCCAGCTTTTTCTCTTCTCTCCAGATAAACAGGTTTATCGGTGCGCGGTTCGCTTCAATAAATTCGAGTCGGCTTGCTCTTTATCGTTGGATGACTATCGCGAGCTCTGATAGCAACTTCCTTCTCCATATTGCGCCGCTGTTCTCCATATTGCGTATGTGTAACTGTGTACAGGGGAATCGCGGCAAAAATTAACGACGCAACCACCCCTCGACCACATAGGGGTAGATATCGTATGAATTTCAGAGCGTCCGATCTGATTGCTAGTTTCCACAAGTCTTTTCGCGACGAATATGAAAAGAAACGTATTCGTTTATTCGTAATCTTAAAATGTTTCTGCACTAGAATTTCCATAATAATGTAGTATAAAGAATGCGTATGTTGTTATAAAGTTGGACGATTTGTGATTATGGTTATGATTATGATTATGGTTATGAATGAACTTTGTGAATTACGATTATGTCTACGAGTAAACTACCTCATGCACGTTATTATTGTGATTATAAATATGAATGAGTTGTTATTAATTGTGAGCGCGATTATGTAGTTGACCTTCTTTTTTGTGAATTCTTATTATGGCTAGATCAGGTTGAGGGTGATTAAGGCTGTGTTAAAAATGGTGAAATATTATATTCATAATGGAATTTTTTACGATAAAAAAATATGATTATTCGATATTTTTAAAATATTATAATTATAGGATTAACTTATGGTTTCATGGTAAATAAGTTCTACATATATATTACACAGGATGGTTGGTAACTGGTGGCACAAGCGGAAAGGGGGTGATTCTACGCGAAAAAAGAAGTCGAAAATATAGAATAAAAATTTTTCGTTCGAGGCTTTGTTTTCGAGAAAATCGACTTTGAATTTTTGCTCGGTACGCGTGCTTATCACGTCTCGCTATAACGGATCTCACTGTAGATCGTTGTCTCGATGGAAAAATTAAAAAAAAAAACTAAAAAAAATTTTTATTCTATATTTTCGACTTCTTTTTTCGCGTAGAATCACCCCCTTTCCGCTTGTACCACCAGTTATCAACCACCCTGTATATTTCTCTCCTGGTATGTATACCGGTATAGTAGGATCAAATTTTCCATTTCAGCGGGCGACGCGTCAAGTAATAAAAATTTTAGAGGATAAAATTCTGTTGCACGAAAGTGCGTTTTTATTTGAAACATTCGCGTTACGGTTCAGAATATTGATTGTTAACTATTGTCATAAAGGTATAACCGTAGAGATAGAAACAAGGATTTGTTGAACCGTAACTGGACGCAGGAGCAAACTTTCGTACTCGTACAAACGAGGCGATGAGGTACAAAGGACTGTAATTAACGGAGCGAAGGATCTCTCGAAAGACAAAAAGTGGAAAACACCGAGGGGTAGATTTCATTTTGACTTCGTTTACGGTCCCTTAATACACTTTTTGTCTCTGTCAGAGGTAAAAGTCACGTACACACGTTAACGGTAACCAGCTAAAAAGAGGTTTTGCTCCGAACCCTTTTTGCTTGTAAAAAGTATATTCGACGAATCTTCTATTGTACACCGTGTGTACCGTGCTTTGGAGAAAGTCATGAACGTTTAGATCAAATTAGAGAAAATCAAGCTAGACTCTGAGTAAAACGTAAAAATAATATTGTGTTCAAATAACCGAACTTCCAGTACAAAAGACGAAATAGAAATATCGCAAGAGAGATCTTAAAATAAAAAGTCGAAAATATTTAGAGTATATAATCAGTTAATTAAATAAGTAAATAATCAATTAATTGATTAATATATATAAGAGTAAATTCCAAGATTTTAAAAAGCTTCTGTAAAAAAATTTTTAAATCATTTTTTCCAACTTTCGAATTTATGAAGCTGATCAGGATGATTCTTTAACAGCTTCATTATAAAAGAAAGATTAATTAAGGTGAATAATAATAAGATCAATCTAATTTTTCATAATATCTTATAATACCTGTTACAATAGAAATGTCAGTAGTCATAGTATAATGTATGTTAATGTATATTAATATTTATCCTGATCTTAATAATATCTAATTTTATATTCAAATGTGTAATTATATAACCTATATTCATAGATATATTATTTAATATTTATTGCAAAAAAGAGTTCGTTTAGTTATTATTATGTGCTGTTTCTATCACTTTTATATCTCTTATACGCACAACATTCTAAATTTCAATCTTCATTTTAATCAGTTTGTCAGTCCAACGATTATTGAATTATCGAAAATATATCAAATTATTGGGAATATATTAAATTTGCATTCAGAGAATATTCTTGAGAATTTAACTTTCATTTCACAAATTATATTTCACAAAAAGCACAACATAGTAGTTTTAAAAATGCCATTAGTTACAATAGTTTGCTAATAAACTATTGGGAAATAGTTTCCCAATTCACGCTTCCTAACTGAGCTCTAATATTCTGTTAAAACGATTAAACGAACAGGCACCAGTCATTAAACCGAATATATTTATTTCCATGAGCATTAAAATTTCGCCACTCTATACATTTAAAACACTTAACTCGATGAGACGAACCGGACAAAAGTTATTACGTAACAAGAGATGCAGGTTGTCTATTAATTATAAATCGTATAATATCGAGCAACGCCTCTGCACGTAGCGGTCGAGGCTTGACATTAATGACGCAAACACCCTTCGGTGTAGTTGCTTAGGGGTGGAAACCGTTTTGATTCCATTTACGCCACATTAGTGTTCGCTTTGTCCCGTTCGACGAAGGGTCGCGAGACAGGAAAGACAGTCCGACACTTTCCACCGACGATTCTTATATGCTTGTTAAACATATATGTACGTAACCTACATTATCAACAATGATTGGGGTCATCGCGTATCGCACAAAATTAAAGTGAATTTAATTCCTTCAGGACCGAATTCGTTATCATTATTAACTAATAGAATGTTACGTTTAGACTAATAGAAAAACGTTATTTTAAAATTTACTCTATTTTTGAATATTCTGAAAGATTTGATCGGTCGTTAGCTTTTGCAGAATTATATTCAGTACAATTTTTGGAACTTTATGTCTGACTTCCTCTTCTGATCTTTTCGCGGTAACTCTACACCTATATTTTTAATTACACTAATTAATTTGTTAACTATTATTTGTTCAGTTATTTATTGTACTATAATAAATTCTTTCACTTAGCACAATTATCTTCTCGCGCAATTTTCTTCCGTTTTCTCTTATTTCCTTGCCATTGTATCTATAGAACTAGGAACCAATGACGAACCGATGCAGAAACTATTTCTCTATCGTCGACCCGCTGTCGATCAGAATTCTATCAGCACACGTGGTGCTGACCAGTGCGTTAACAAATCTCGATTACTCGATTACCGGTGTCTATCGCGAATTCGAGGAAACGACGACGATACCAGACTTGGTTTGAACGCATGCTCGGTCACCACGGTTATAAATCATCATATTGTCACGGCAGGATGATCGTGTGGATCCTTAAGCTCATGTTAGATGCGCAAGAACTTGCAACTTGGAATTTCAGATCGCGATTTCTTGTCAATCTCCTGTGAGGTCGATCGCGCGATAAATCATAGGCTATTGCTTGTAAGGCTCGTTACAAAGTTTCGAAGCTGCCAGTTTAGTATACATGTAGGTGGTTAGTTTCAAGCATGTGGCTAGCATATTGGCATGATCGTGGTGCAGGATGGTTTATGTTCGCGAAGAATGATCGAACGCGACGTGGTAATTAAAACGACGCGTCACGAATGGCTGCAGAGGGATATTGCATCGTTTCTGGTGATCGAAGACGAACGGTGGATCGACGATGAATGCTAGCGAATTGAATTCTGGCAATCAGAAAAAGTCACGTTTTAACGTTTTTAGAATTTTAATAATAAAATGATTTACCAAAGTATTTTCCTTTTAAAAACAAAAATTAATATAGAAGAAGCGTCGTTTTAGAAAATGTAGAGGGTGTGTACGAGAACTTCCTTCGGGATTGATAAGATTGATAAATTAGTTTAATAGAAACTGGTTGGAAGCATCTATATAGATACGCAGTTTAAGATTTTTCACTAGAATTAACAAAGATTCTGTTTCTTATATTCAAGTTATAATTATTTTATCCGGTTGCGTATTTTTTGAGTGTGAAAGTGTTACGTGTTAAAGATATTTTGAATTGTTGACTCTGAACTGTAAAGAGTCACAAAGCTCTATGGACTACGTGAGAATCATAAATTTCTGAAGACTGGCGTGACCCACATGTGGTCGAAAGATAGTGTTAATGATTTTTATATCGCTCACTAATATCTACTTTTCCTGTGTAGAAATAGAACAACCAGCTTTCAGAAATAATTAATTGTAAAGCTACTGTAGTAGAAACTTTAGTGTAACTTTTCTTTTTCTAACCTATTAAACCACTTAAACAATTTCGATAATAATAAAAGGGTTATACCTGTGTGCACACGAGAGAAATAAGCAATTAGAAAATTATCTTTTATATGAAAAAATGAACAATTTTCGAAGAAAACGGATTATAATACTTAGAACTTACCGAGTTATAGATATCAATCGATAACATAATTTATGAAACAGAAGGATATTGCTTTTAGGTATGATTCATATTTTCAATATGAGTTACAATACAACTTCTATCATTTCTCGGAATTGTCTGAATTTAGCAAAATTTGATATTCAGAAAATAAAAGAATAGAAAAATGATGTAGGTATAATTCTTGTCAAACTCGAATTAAATTCGATCATAATTGCAATTCCCTGTAGAATTAATTTTATACAACGTTACACAAACCATTTATTTTTCCTCTTAGAGTATCTAGACTTCCAGTTTTTTTCATGAAAGCAGCTTTAATTAACTTTCTATTTAACCACAGCTGTAAAAATCTATCAAAACACAATCACACCCCATTTTACCCTCGATAACGTCATACAATTACGTACTTTTATATCTACATATATTTAAAGTATTTTATCGTGAAAGTTGTCGTTACACTTGTTAATTTAAATTTCTCTGCTTGGAATGAGAAGTTATAATCGATAGTATAATATGTTGCGAACAAAAAAACTATGAAGGGTTAAACTCTTATTCTGTCAAAGAAATTTTTGTGTAACCTACATTTTTAATTATTTTACAAATATAACCCCGATCAGCGTATCTTCCTCAACTGCACTATAATCGTCAGACTTTTTCCTATCACAATTATACTCTATCTGAAATATTCATACTGCATATCATAGATCACTTCTTTTTTAACCAAACTTTCCCATTACCTATCTATATCACCTATGTCAAAAACACAGCTCCAATCAACACTTCTCTCTTCAACTGTGCTTTTTGACACATTACATTTTATCTCAAACAATACAATATATTATACCGCATTGATTTCACAGATTCAAAGTTCACCACCACCTATACGTTCAATTATTCCACAACACATTTTCACAGTAAACACGTTTTCCTTCATTCAACTCTAATTACCACGATCAAACGTTACCTTAAATTTCCATGCTACCTACCCCTCACAATTTTCCAAACAAACTTTCCGACCACCTTGATCTCCAACTTCAACGAAACAATAAAAAAAGTACAATCTCGATGAACTTCCTCCCCTAAAACCAACAACACCAGAACACGCCACACTCTCCCTCACTTTTAAACAACCCTGATCCTTGCAATAAATCCGCAATTAGCGCGCGCAGATGTGGTCCGTTCTCTTTCCTCGATACGGAAAACTGTTGTTAAACGAACGGCCCGTGGTTTTCCACGAAACGGCCGGAAGCACGTGTCGCGATAACGCGTCGGCGGGACGCGAGGACGAACCGAGCGGCACTCGGTAGCTTGATAATCGCGCGGAACACACGGAGCACAGGGAATCGCTTTGTGGCGACTATTTCCAGAGGCAGCGAGGAGGTTGGATGCCGCGGGAGAAAGGGAAACCGGCGGCAAGCAGAGCAGAGCAGAGAGAGGGGTGGCGCACAGGGTGGCGTGCGCGTTTCAAAAAGGGCGAGGGAAAAAGCGTATCGGCTTGGAAAATATGTTGCTCGCAGAACGACGCGTATACCGACGCGTGTACTTCGTTCTACCTTTTTTCTTCTCCTTTATTCTCTCTCTCTCTCTCTCTCTCTCTCTCTCTTAATTTCCTCTTTTCTCCTCCCTTTTTTCTCTTTCTGACTTTTTTATCATCCCTTCCTTTACCGCGTCTCGGATTTCGTTTGTCCTTTATCTTTCCTCGATTCATTTGCTTCTCTACAGTTTTTCACTTTTGTTCCTGTTCCTCAGCCTTTGCTTCTGCCAATTTTATTTATATTACGATTTGACGAGTACTTCGCCTCTTTTTGGTATTCGATTAAAATTTGTTTCAAACGGGCTAAAAGCGAGGATGGAAACCTTTGATGAGTGGGCTGTTTGGAAAACCGTTGGGAGATCGAAAGTGGCTGCTATATGTCGCTCCGAATGAGTGTAGAATAGATGAGTACTAGTGAGCATGTGTAGCACTTGGCTCGTGAATGGATCAGTCGAACGGTGCGAACAAGGGTTGAAGAATAGAAATCGAGCTGATGGACTGTTTGATAATTTTACATTTGGGAAAGATGTTTGATGTAACACGTGTATAAAATATAATTGTGTAACGCGGTTTATTATTTTTTATTTGGTATTCTGAATGTAAAAAATTGATAACAAGGAAAATGGATAAGATAGATGAAAATAGTTATTGGAAATAATTTTGAACGCTATTTGGGTTCAAGATCTAATTCAAGAAGTAATTTGCACACTCTTAACATAATATTGTAATAAAGAGAATGGTTTTTAATTATATTTATGCCTTTCCTAACGATTCGATTAATCTTTGAAAGAGTTATTTTATGGCTTGTTTCATTGATGTGTATTATATGACCATAGTTTACATGAATCGCTTTGGACCGTTAATCAATATAAAGATATTGACCTTCTACGCTGGTAGTATTTAACGTTATAGACAATTATTATACCTATTGAATAATGTAACTTACGTATCAATGTATTGCAACAATAAATCGTAGATGTTAAACCCATGAAACAGATTTTACATAAGATCGCCCATAAATATTTGCCGTGTATAAAGGACACTTTTATCGCTCTAATACAGCGGTTCATAACCTTTTGTTTATCACGGACCTTCTTTAAATAATTTTTTATTGTCGCGGAACCCGAATATTTAACTCAAAATTGGAATCCGTAATGTGCCAAATACGCAAATTATATTTAAAACACTCGTCAACTGTTCATCAACAAACATCAAATTTATAGAGAAAAAAATATAAATAAATAAATAAATACACGTACCAAATATTTTTTACTCCAATAATGACTTATATGTGCTGAGCATTTCCTGGACTGCAGAAGTCCGCGAAACACACGTTAAGAACCGCTACTCTAATAACTCAATATAAGGCAAATATTTTATTTAAGATCATGGCAAATTTATTGTCATATGTGTTCGAAAAATCGTCCTTCGAATTTTCCAAACTTTCAGCAAAATTAGAACAAATGCAGTGAATTACAAAGGTTCTCGTCTCCTTTCAATTTATCAGTTTTGAGCGATTAATACTTCTTTCCATTGGAAGTTTCAAGATTCTTATCAATAATAATATATCGAATAATTTAAGGAAAAAGAACTGTAAGAAAATATCAATCATTCAAATTCGCCAATTGAGACAGTTACAAATATTTCGGTGGCTCGGTATAAATGCGAGGAAGTTGCAATTTCATCATAGAAATATATTCCCTTTTCAAGTCACAAAAATTCAAACAAACTGACATGTTCTGGAGGTTCTACTCGAGTGACATAAAAACGAAATTCATTAGTCACAGCCACGTGTACACAGCCTATCAGTGGAACAAAGGAATACAAAATGAGGCAAGGGAAAAGGCGAGCAAAATGGTTCGGCTGTGTGTAAAAACGGACAAAAATATCAGAAAAACGCGATAACGAGACCCCGCACAGTCAATGAATTCTTACAGAGATCCGTTTCATTTTCGTGCCAACGTATAAACACGCTTAACGTTGTTCACTGTTTGTTCCTTTTTCCATCGTGTTTTTGCGCATTACTTGAAGCAAACGGAAGTGCCAATGCTATGGGACTCGTGCTGTTTCCGTTCTGACGCACGCGAATTATTCGAAGCAAATTCACCGACATTTCGTCGAATATTTGTCTGCTGGTTGTAAAGAAAATGATATCGATTCGTTGATCCGTCTGATGTATATTACGAAAACGTCAATTTTTGTGCCATAAATGTGTAAAGATATGATGTTAAAAATTTCTTGTGTCATGAAAATATCATACGAAATGTGGTTTTACAGATCTTGTCTTCTTTCTATATATTTTTTTATTTCGCAGAGAAATTGGCGGTTAAATGAATATAGGAGGTTTTTCATGTTAAAGAAGAGTTAATGAAGTAATCCAATTAGGTTATCTACGTGTATTTCTCAAAAGTTGGAAAAGTATTTTTAATAGGATTCTTTCATCAAATATTCTACTGAATTATAATGAAAATTACAATACTTCGTATGAATAATCAACATCGTAGAGACCAGAATAATTTAATGTCCGAGTGGAGCTAAAATCGCAGCTACTACAAAAGATTATGGGCATTACACTTTGTAGTCGCGCATAATCCAGAAAGCATAATTTCGACTGTATACAGGGTGGTTGGTAACTGGTGGTACAAGCGGAAAGGGGGTGATTCTACGCGAAAAAAGAAGTCGAAAATATAGAATAAAAATTTTTCGTTCGAGGCTTTGTTTTCGAGAAAATCGACTTTGAATTTTCGCTCGGTACGCGTGCATCTTATCACGTCTCGTTATAACGGATCTCACTGTAGATCGTTGTCTCGATGGAAAAATTAAAAAAAAAAAAAAAAACTAAAAAAAATTTTTCCGCTTGTACCACCAGTTACCAACCACCCTGTATAACGCGAGGAATATAATTTTTAATTAAACGTAATTTCGACCAACAAATACGAATCAAGCTTCCAGAAGCACTTGTACGTCGAAATATATAATTTCCGCTAAGAGTGTAAGCTTCGATCAGCCGATTAAACTCGAGAGATTTAAATACTAATAGGTTGTTGCATATGAAATGGTCGATTTCATAAACGTGTAAAATCATTCAGAATTTATTGACTAAAAGTAATAAGTAGGAAAGACCAAAAAACGATGGAAAATGATTAATTGAAAATTTTAATCGGAGATTACAGAAAAGTATGTATTACGTAGTTGAAAAGTTGGAATAATATGTCGTAAGCAAAAACAGTAAAGGTTTAGGAATCAAATAAATTGAATAAATTCATGAGATGTTATTAATTTAGTTACTATTATTTTAATTCTTTTTTTAAATTAAAAAAACAAACCTTAAAAGTTTTATAAAGATTTATATGTAACGCACTAATATTTTGAAACATCTTGCATACCTGAATTAGGAAAGAACGCAGATGATGAATGGCACACCTGGGAAATAACAGTAAGTGCACAGCTATCGGCTTCAGATAAATTTAGTGATTCATGATAGAAAGGATAGCCATTCAATGGGATATTTCACGTTTAACAACGATTATATTGATGCAATCGAACAGGAATTCGCTGCTGTTTCGTATCGTGATGTTTACATAAAACATCGACTGCGATTTGCGCAAAAGTGTAGAGACGTGTAAACATCACGACATACGACTACTGACGAATAGCTATGAATATTACATATGAGGATTTAGTGACGAATACGTTTTGATTTTTAAATCCATCAAGCGATAAATATAACAAAACAAACTTTTGCGTCGATCGTTACACATTTGATTTTCGTATGATATTCAATCGGTTGTAAAAATACTATAAACTAAAAGAAACGAAAGCATTTTACAAGGCGTCTGTATGCAATTTAAATAAAACAATGTTATAATCTTGTCTACATATAAACAAGAATAAAGTAAATAATAATAAAAATAATAAAACATTCTTCAGTGAAGCGAAATTCTATAAATCATGCGTCTATATACCATTTAAATAAAATAACGCTATAATTTTTCTATTATATAAAGAAAAATAAACAGAATAAGAAACAAAATATTTTTAGTTCGAGTAATCTTCCACGATTTTTATTTACATTTATAAAACAATAGTCAAATTATTTTCTGTACGAACACGAAGAAAACGCAATCGAATTGTAATTAGACAAATGAATCGTATACTTCTGAAAAAAGTAAAATTGATCAAAGGGTAAACGAGCGAGATAAATTCGAGGCAGCCCAGAATCCTGCGTATCCAGCGTTAATAAACGCGGAAAAAAGCTGGTTCCCTTAGAAGCGTTTTCAACGCAACGAAATTAACGCCGTCGGCGGTTACATCCTTTTCTTTTTTTCTTTTTTCTTCGGTTGGATTTTCTACATTTAATCCGTTTGTCGGGGTTGGACATGTAAGGGAAGGTTAATTAACTAGATAAAAGACGGAGAACAAGGCTGCAACTGAAGGCTAGATAAAAACGAATTAACATCCTTTAATAACGAATTTCTGTCGTACGGAAAGTTCATAGCAATTTCCTGCGTGAACATTTGTAACAGCTTGGGCTAATTAGAGGCTGTATCTCAAAATTTTTGCGTTATCGTATGCGGCAGAAATTTAAGAACGAGAAGTGCATTTAACTAGGAGCAGGATATATTTTTGTTTCGGTGGTTTTTTTTCTTGTTTGCTCGTCTTTTTTTATTTTATTCCTTCGTCTTTGTTTCTTTCTTTATTTTTGAATTTAAAAGTTTTGGTATATTCATTTCAAGTTTGCACTCTTTTGTTGTAGTGTTGAAGGGATAAGAAGAAGATAAATGATGGTTGAAATATGTTCTTACACTCGTAGAAAATGAACAAATCATAAAATATCTTTCATTTTTAACAGAATGTCTACATATCGCTGTTTGACATTAACAGCGACACAACTAAAAAAATCCGTAAATTTCAGAGGAGCGGTTTTTTAAAATTTACAAGGAAATCTTCGTGGATCATTTCAACGACGTTACAAGGTTGACTTAACTCAAGAGATATGTCATTATTCGCGAAAACAAAACAACCTTCCACTTGTAGCATTACAGAACAACCGAAAATGAGCCACGTGTTGTCATAAAAATAAGGTCAGGTTAGTAGCGGCGTAGATAATAATTTTTCCCTTTGATGCAAAACTAACGAAATTATAAATATACATTATATCATATATAATACGTTTTACACGATAAAAATAGAGACACAAAGTAGAACTTCTACTCAGTGAAAGCAAATTTGATATTTTCGAGTTGCCAAGCATCAGCGATATGATACAGATTATGAATTTGAAATTGCATACGTGCATTTTCTAGTATACTTCTTAAGATATTAGAATTGCATACATTAACTCTAGAAATATCAACCTGTCATTCATATCTACATAAATATGTCAATGTACAATTAATTATAATTAAAATATGATAAAAATAAATGGCATACGTATAATGTCTTAGTAAAAGTTATTATATATTGTATATCATATATTATATACATTATATCACTATATATTATATATTATATTTATTAAAAATCAACCTGTCATGCATATTTACATAAATACGTTAATGTACAAATAATTATAATTAAAATATGATAAAAATAAATGCATGCGTATAATGTCTTAATAAAAGTTAATATATATTATATGCTATATATTATTTTATATATTATATATTATATATCATATTATGTTATATATTATACATTATATATTATATATTATATATTATATATTATATATTATATATTATATATTATATATTATATATTATATATTATATTATATATTATATATTATATATTATATATTATATATTATATATTATATATTATATATTATATATTATATATTATATATTATATATTATATATTATATATTATATATTATATATTATATATTATATATTATATATTATATATTAATATATTATATATTATATATTATATATTATATATTATATATTATATATTATATATTATATATTATATATATATATTATATATTATATATTATATATTATATATTATATATTATATATTATATATTATATATTGTATACTTACTATATATTATATATTATATATTGTATACTATATATTATATATTATATGTCGGAGATGAAAGGAAAACCGGAGCCTTCCCTTTGCAATTTTGAGGAAGCCTTCTAATGCTTTAGCCTAGATTTTATCATAACTGTAATTAAGCAATTGTCATTTGTAATTGTTTGACATTTGTGAAAGCGAAAGTGGGTTCGAGGTGACAACTGGTCGCCGAACGTAGCCACGGTCACGGGATAAACGTTTTGCCTGACGAAGGTGTGGATCGGTTGTATTGTTCTCCCTAGAAATCACATAGAATTGTACTTTAGAGATGCTGATATAATGGGACACACGTTGTATTAGGAATCAATCTCCAGACAGAAACTGCCTAGTATCGGCGTTTGGATCTTTCTCGATGATTCCAAAGAGTATACAACAAACTTTTGACAGAAATTGCCTAGCAACAACGATTGGAACCTTCTCGATGCCTCCAGCGAGCATATAACAAACAAATGCAGTCGTATAGCGAAAAAGATTTTCATCAGATATTCATTCGTGTGATCGCCTTGGAAAGTGATACATCGAGCAATTTACCGAGTGTCTCAGCAATCGTATTTTTGTGTTTAAAATTATTCTACGCATAGTAAAGAGTTATCCCGTTCACCCTGGATTCGTTAGAACCCCGGAAACATTGTTAATAGTGTTAATTAAATTCATTATTCGTTAAACCTATCAATCGTTAATCTCATTATTCGTTAAATTTATTATTCGTAAAACATATTATTCGTACCTCTTATTGTTCGTTAAACTTATTATTCTTTAATCTAATTATTGGTTAAACTTATCGTCTGTTAATCTTATCATTCATTAAACTCAATATTCATAATATTTTGTAAAATCTTGTATATTCGCGTAAATATAATCTCTGTCTCGTAAAACGATGGTTAACTCAAACAAAGAATCGTTACGCGCCTTAAATCCTAATGATAATCCGACATATATATTATATATAATATATTATATATTATATATTATATATTATATATTATATATTATATATTATATATTATATATTATATATTATATACCATATATTATATATATTAACTGTTATTAAGACATTATATGTATGCACTTATTTTTATCATATTTTAATTATAATTATGTGTACATTAACATATTTATGTAGATATGCATGACAAGTTGATATTTCTAGAGTTAATGTATGCAATTCTAATATTTTAAGAAGGGTACTTCTTCCATAAACTGTTCTACGTAACACGTACAATATGGGCATACAAATTTTCTATAGCAAGTTTTCAAACATTTTCGCCGATCAGCGAATGTGGATGTTTTTGAATCCGTTCGATCAGGCTGCCACGTCAGGATATTCTAGATACTTGAATTATGGTCCTGTTTTCGGTTTGCGGGCGCGGGAACCATCCTGTTAGTCGCGTCGAGGGAACAACGTCACGTTCCAGTTGGAAATTTCGGGTTGGCTGGACGATCCGCGCGACGTCCTCATAATTTAATAGCCGGCACGCGTTTCACGGAGAGGTCGTTAATTAATTGCAGACCGCGTAATCACGTCCGAGGGCAATCGCGTAATCGAGCCACTGCCTCGTGAACGTTGATGATGCTTGCGCACTTCGACGCCTTCTACGTCGCGATGGTAATTAAGATTTTCGGTAAACCCAATGAATAAAAGTAAAAAATTGTTGTTGTAAATAAAAGTAGATAAAAATGGAAAAAGTAGGAGTTGTGATAATGTAGTTGAATTGGAAATAATTAATTGAACAATGTATTATGAGATTGTTTGGTTTATTTATAAGAAGTTTCACGTTGGAATATGTTCTAATGTATTGCACTGTATAGTGTAAATACAGTGTATTGTATGTTGTACATTGAAAGTGATATTGGAGATGAAAAGATAACTAAACTAAAAGATTCAAACTAAAATATAACTTCAACGAAAAGTAGAGCATTTAACGAAAAGAAATGAGCTACATAAATTACTTTAGTTATTAGTACTTATTAATTATTAATTATTAATAAACTACCTTTATTCTCGTTCAAAGGCCAAGTTTATCGAGCTTTTCGAATTGCTTGTTCAAAAGTTTCACAGGAAAATTTTCCTCTGTTTTAATTAATTATAAACCGAAATTTCCTTGTAACGAAGAAAACACAGTGGTCCTGTGTAAGTCATAAAAATATACGTTTGAAGCTTAAAAATTCATCCTCATCTTATCAAATATTCGAATGTTCCAAACCAAGCGAAACCAGATTCCCTGCATTACCATAATCGCAAACTTCTAACGACAGTTCCTTGCTTCATGGCAAGCGTGTTCAGCGCTTTCGCAACACCTTAACACTATAATTTCTGATCAACACTGAAATTGAAACGATGCTTTGGCTGGTATCGCACTTCAGTCAGGAAGAAGCGTGGAAATTTCTCGAGAGATGCCTTAATAGTTGAAAACCCACTGTAGATTCGATCCTAACTGTTTGAGGTGCGTGTAATTTCCGATTCCCGGCGAGCATACGCGATCTCATCGAGATACGATTGTTTCATTCGCGAAGGAACGTCCGAATTCGTGGCGGAATTTAGGTCGCGTCTATACAGATTCGAGATCTAATAAGAGAAGAAATGCTTCGCGATCGTTTTACATACACTTTCCAAGAAGTTAATTCGGAGCGAAGCGAATCTCCAACGGTGCCAAAACATTCTCCTGGAATTCGTATTGGAAATGATGGTTTAAGCTCGTTCTATTAAATCATGAGCTATAAAGCTTTTGGAGGAAGCAATGTTTGCAGCAATTGGACGATCGAGGTGCGCGAGAATTTGCTTTCAGTAAAAATATTACAGCGTAAATGATAGAACGATAAACGACTATGAACTATAACTTGCATTGTTGTTTTGAAATATCAATAAACCTTTTGTTTATGTACAAGTATTATACTATGTTATATAGTGTCATAATTGTATAATATTGTAATATTGAGAAGTCTTCCGCATAACAACTATCTGCAAGAATTACAAGAAAATAATGAATGGAACTTTGTTGATTTAGATTTCAGTGAAAAGAGTTCAGAGCTAGATATGTAAAATTCAAAAATTGATATATTTTATGGTTATGATGTATAATTACAAGCATATAAATATTATAGTAACATTTTGTTTTAACTCATAGAAGATACGCTCTGTACATTTTTAAACCGATAAGATTCAAAGAACACGTAGAGGTTTAGGCAAAAATATATTCGAGATGTGTGAACAACAAGTAATTTCAGTTAAATTGTCAGAAGTAAGTATTTCTATAAATGGGATAAATATCACATTTTCTATAAATCGGATAAATATCATACATTTGCGACTATACAATGGAAACATTTTAAGTTTGCACAACGTTGAACACCAGAACTTCGAACCTCGTGCAAAAACTTTTCCTAACCTTGTGACAGTAATCTTTATCAATCTTTAATTAATCTTTAATCAAGTGAAAAAGCATCAAACACGGCTTTATATCATTTTCGACAGTTTCATTTATATTTGATTACTCCGCTCTATCCACAAAATCAACTCTGTTCCCAGTATTTACCGCCTCGACCACGGTCCGAGTAATCGGAAACTTTCTGCTGACTTCTCCGCAAGAATCTGCTTCCCTCGAACACAATTCTGCACCAGACACCCCTCGTAAATGTCAACTACCTCCGCATAGACGTTGTCAGCTACTTTGTCTCGTCGGTCGACGACTCGTTTTACGAAAGGACGGAGCATCCACGTTTTCGTGGCGCTTGGAATTCCAAATTTTATCACCGATTTCAATCTGATCGTGTTTACAGGCTGTCGCCATGGTGTCTGCACTGAAAACAGCCTTTAAATTCTACAGACCGAGTGGATTTCGAAAACACGCGTACGGTTGTTTCGTGTACTTCGAATTTGTCACGAGTTGTTTGCTTAGAAAATTAAAAATCTGAATTTCACTTGGGCCACGATTTGATTGTTTGAGAAATTTACCTGCTGCAGACAAATTGACGAATCTTTATCTTCATTGAAGCAAGTTTTAAATACTCGACTATGAACATTTGTAATATAATCTAACAGAGACGTGTCTTCGTTTACGAGAAATTGAAAGGTAAAAAGAATTCACTAAACACACGGAAATACAGCGACTATATAGGAAATACAGGTAAATACCTGCACAGATGTGCATATCATTATTTCCCATTGAAGCGTTTTCTTATCAATTCTCACATTTCACTTTCATAGTATTAAACTTTCATCGTTATTTGAAAGCATTGACGAATGATACGAAACTTAACATACTTGCTCTTAATAGAATACTATGGAAATACTATAATATGTATTATATACAATGGTGTACGAATACTTCCTGTGAAATATAAAATATCCAATGTAAATACAGAACTTGGTTAACATCTAATTATAAATATAAAAATAAGCGAAGCAAATTCCTGCCGAGTTGTTTCCATAAAGAATAAACTTTCATAAACGTCCATGGTCTAGCAATAAATAGCTCAGAATCTTCCTGATTTTTGTTAAAATCGATATGGAATAATAACCAATAAAATTCCGCATAGAGGAATAAAAAAGGCGTAATCTAAGAAAAATGAAAAATATGGCTCTTCGAGCGTGAAAATTTAGATTGAACGATACCTACTTAATAAAAACTAGACTGAATTATAAAATGCATGTCTGTCGATGGTCGATGGTCTAACAAACAACAAGGTCGACGACACGGCACCCTTGCTCTCGCACCCTTAGGAGCTCAACGAGTGGAAGCAAGATCGAAGCGCTTTCATCTTGCGAAGCAAGGGCTGCGCGGAAGTTGATCCCTGCATCGCTGATCGCGTACAGGGGTTGCATGATAATGTCCATGTGGACATATAGATATCAGCTTTTTTCCCTTGTATTTCATGATTTTCCTTTGTGAAGAAACCTTTGTGGGATGGCGTTGATCGAAGTGAGACGACGTGCTTTCTGTTGTGGGACGATGTTTGTAGAGGTTTGTTGTTGCTTGTGTAATGGTAAACGAATATATAAATGATATACAGTATAGCAAAGGGTTGAGTTTGTTGGGAAGTAAATGTAATAAACTAAGGTGGACTCAGGTGGCTGTAGAATGTTAATATTGGCTTTCAAAGAAAAGTAGGGGAGAGTTCTGTGAGCCACTAAACGTGTTGTTTATTAGTTAGTAATATCAGATTAGAGTAAGAAGAATATTAATGGTGGAAAGTTGGTGCGAGAAATTGCGCTACTTCAGAGTCTATAAAACAGCACTATAATTTAAAGTTCATGATATGTTTTGTTCGTATTTAAGTATCCTTCAGAGAGCGCATTTGCATTTACCTTTATTCTACCTTTTTCATGTAAACTTCCGCCGCGACAAACATGTTTGCGACAGCTTTGTTAACTGTAGAAAGCACTAACGAAATTGCTTTTCGAAAAACTTTGCTTCGCGTGCAATCGCTTAATTCACTGCTCATTGCTTCAAGTTTTCAAACATCATGTCGAAACGATTATTTAAAACCGTGTACAAAATATCTACTGTATTTTTAGTGTTTGTTATTGATTATTATATAATATTAATGTAACATTAGAGATTTGAAAATTCAGGGGCATGAGAATTAACAAATTAAAAAATTAAGAAATTCGAAAGTTTAGAAATAGAAGAATTTTGAGATTAAGATATCCGGGTCCTTTGAAACTTTTATAATTTCAAGTTTTCAAGATTCGTTAGGGAAACTATCTATCCATAAAATAATATAATTTTCTATGTTTCAAACTTTCATCCACTTTAATATACCTGTGGAAAATTTAAAACATGTAATAATAATAAATCGATGATCGTCTCGACTCGTACGCATGGAATAAGCACAAATAACGTGTCACTTGCCCAGCGTTTCACGAAACTTTTTCCAACTGTTAAATAATATTCGAGTGCGATGCATTGAAGAGCGGCGGATCGAAGCACACAATGGTCGTATAAAATTAAAACTTGCATATTAAATGTTTCGCATAAATGCAACGATAAAATAGCGCTCTTGACTACGGGTCAAGAGGTTGCGTAGCACGATAACACATGCTCCAACCGTTTAAAAATTGTAAATTTTTAGGAAAATTCAAAATTGTGTAAATTATCATTGGAACATACACGAGCATTTTTTCGTGTAATATAAAATACGATAAATAAAATAAAATGAATAAAATGAAATAGATCTAGAGCATAGAATATGTATCGTTAGTTCTTTAATTAATTAAAAAATAAATTAGTAAAATACATAAAGAAGTGTAATATTTCCCCCAGCAAAATTCTAGTCGTCTTTCTCTTTCTTATTCAGAAAGCAATACCGTTGCATGATTGCAGTTTGCTCAAACGATTAAACAACTTTCTCATCAAATCGCAATGTGACGAAACAAACCAAGTTCTCGATACAGGATAACGTTAGCCGACCATAGAGAAACATTTCTCTCTTATTTCTGGAAAACGATACGGATCAGCTTCGCGACCAACGAAGATCGTAAGTTATTTTATCGGCAGAGTAATTCACTGCGTAAATGTTAGCAGCTGGTTCGCTTCGAGTTATTTTCTGACACCGTAGCCAGGTAGCTTGCGCCTAGCCAAACTTCCGGAAATTCCAACAAAGTTCCCGCGATTTTACTTTATCTTCCAGTTTCTTTCAGCTATGCTTGAAAGTTTATGAACTTTGTCTTAGAAATTTTCGATCAACGTGTAGCAGTAGAATATAGAATTTTTTATCTGCTTTTAAATTTTATTTATTTTATCACATCTCTTATTACCTAGTAATCGAGTATCAGTGTTTGTTTTATAAAAAAAAAAAAAAACAAATATAAAAATAACTATAGAAATTCTAAAGAATATAAATCACCCTTCCGTGAAGCGATCATAGCTTCCAACAGGAAGGAAGCTTTTAATTTATTAGCTTTTAAATAAGGATAATGAGCGAAATAATTACAGGAAAGTTAATCTTCGATGGAAAACGGTTGCCTAGTTCGTCGTTTCACCAGCTCGGCGTTCATACTATAGAGAACGTGTCTGATGAACGATTCACTGGTCTGTCGCGTGATACGTGGCGTTTTCTCTCTTGTGACAGAGCACAAAAGAAGGATAAGAGTGTATCCGACTGTGCATAGCTCTATGCCCGTACCGTTTCCTCGACTGTATGCGGGAATAAAGCTTTGTGCACAGTGGAATCGGAATTGAAACCAGAATTACAATCAGGCTTGCAATAATTGAATGAAACGAATATCGAAGATTACTTGAAGTATTAAATTAAGAAACGAGCGAACGTGGTGTCTAGGTTGAACTGAAAACTTTCAACATTCTCTTTCCATTTCTTTGATAGAACCGGAAGACGATGAAAATAAAAAAAAATCGTTATTTTAACCGAAATTTATTCTAATAAATGACAGTAATAAGAAAAACAGTTGGAAATGTTTAATTTTCCAAACGGAATCATAATAATGAAATTGAAAATGTATTTAGAATTTCTTCGACAATTGTATAACAATGGCTGTCAAATAAAGTAACAATATCGTTTATTGAATTTTTCTATGTAATCGAATGACAAGTTAAATATATTGAGATTAAACAAAATGTTCGAGTTTTCAATGGTTTAATTTTTTTCCAAAGAATAGAGATGCTTTGAAACGAAGCTTAAAAGGTTGCTTTTTACACGTGGTCTATACAAAAGGTCCCATTGAAGAGTCGGATTTGAGAGATCGATCTTGTATCACCGTTCTATTCATCCGTTTGAAGTTGTATTCGAAGTAAAGTGAATAAACATTTTAAGAAAAGTATTCTTTTGATAATTCCTGAAAATAGGAATGTTTGATGAATTCGATGAACGAAGGAAACTTGCATATCTTGCGTGACTCTGTTCACTTGCGTTAAATTGATGCACAAGTAAGCTGGGAGATATTAGGTCTATGAATAGCGTTCCTTTGATGCTTTGTTGCTTTGAAATTGAAATTCTTGACAATTCGAACGATTTCTAGTAAAAAATCTCGTGTCTGTACCAAAGAGAAATTCTACAAATTGCATAAGAATATTTACTTTAAATTAAATCTCAGGAATTCGTTGATAACTAGGATTACCACTCTGCAATGTGAAATGACTGTAACAAAGTATAATAAAATAATTATTATAAAGTAGCATGACTTAGACATAAATATAAGTAACGTTTAAAAAATAATATTCAACGATTAACAGAAACAGTAGCTCTAGCATTAAAATGGCTCGAATTTGGAATCTATTAATTTCAAAATATGGTAGGAACAAAGTAGGGGAATATCTGAGAAAATTTCAATAGAAAGCTTTGATGGGTTCTCATGATAGGAAATAGTTATTGATGGCTCATGAAACAAAAATCCCTTTTATGGCTTTCTATTCATTCGTCGTCTACCCTTTACCACTACTTTACGTAACTTTGCACATCCAACGACTCTTTGAAGGACCCTTGATGAGTATCGAATGACCACTTCAACCATATTGCAGGACTTTCATTAAAGTTCTCGGCAAATTCCCTAGTTCAAAATCTCGTCAGTTAGAACAAAATATCTTACAATAAAATGATGTCTACTTTGTAATATAATCCTATAGAATTTATGTGAATTCCTGAATAATATGTAGATTCATTTACATGAAATACACGTCGCAAAATTTTACGTAAAATTTGTCAGTTCAATTTTTAGGTTCATTCTTTTACCTAATAGCTAACATAATTGCATAACGGTTTTCAGTAAAACGTATTTATTGTTAACGTATGATATAAAATTCTTCAACATGTCTGTTGCCACTCGTCATCTCCAATATCAATTATAATTTTCCCCGAAATTCCCCTTCGTATTGTTAATTTAACATTCTCAAACTACCTAAAGTTGCATGTAAACTATTTCACGACTTTCTCTACATCTAACATTCTTGTCGTTGTTCGCATTACTCGTACGTTTCACTGCAGCAAACATAAGCATGAAATTTATAACATTTGAATCCTTTCCTCGTTTCTTATGTCCTTTCTTGTTAAATCTAAAACACACAATATCTTCCGATTCTTCTATTGTTATATCAAAAACTGAACATAAATAGTGTTTTATAATACGCAAGAGATTGGACTATTTTGTGTGAAGTTGGAAGTTCGATTCTAAGATGTTGAAGCATAGTTTACTGAAATAATCCTATCTAATAATACCGAAAGGGGAACTTGTTACGTAATCTGACATTTTACAATCAACTCGCGCCTTCAAAGATACGTCGTTTCCCAAGAAATCCTAGAAACACTGATCAGAACATTCTCGCGAAAATCTCTGCTTTTATGATTTATGGTTGTTATTTTCCGTTTGTATGCCCGGAAACGATATATCAAAAGGGAAAAGTCATCATTTCCCAACAAACCATCTACGATCTCTGGTTTTAGTTTAGTCCAGTTTATTGTTTTCCTTCGGTCTACAAAGTTTATGTACGTTGCCAAATGATGACGTTATTCAAAAGCTACGTAGCTTTCATTTTGCCATATGGGATCTCTGGTTTTAGTTACTTCAGTTTATCTTCTTCTCCGATGTACAAAATCGCAATTCTCGCCCAAGGATGGCGATCATGGCATCCGTCGAAAGGCAATTACGCCTCGTCTCTATATTCAGGCAATTGTGAACGACTCTTTAAGTCTCAAGTAATCAGGCAACGGGAAGTTCTTGCGATAAGGGTTCCAAGGCGACTCCTTTTCCACGTTCCGCTCTGATTTCATGGCCCGGATACGTCTAGCAAAGAGTGCAGGTCGTAGCATAGCGCGAGACACGCGTTTGCTATCGGCATAGTTAATTAAAGGCCGATTAAAAGCGACGCCTTGACGTGCCGACCTATCGCTAGAACTATCTCGCTACGTAAACACACGATCAACTTTGCATAAATTAGGTCTTGTCCGGAGCTACTTAATTGGACGTGTCGGCCAAATCGTACTATGGTTATTTTAAACTTGGAAAAGCAAACTGAAGCGACGTACTAACATAACAGGTGACTGCAAACGTACGTTACGCGATTTAATATCGAATTTTAAAGGGAGCAGATTTTTTTTTCATGGTATTTCTGATTTTTATGGAAATGAGCTGCGAAACATAATAATATACGTATTTCATGATGTTTATTTTTTATGGAAAACAATAGAAGTAGGTACACTGTGTTACTTTGAATATTGAATAATTAAAACATACTGCTTTATATGTGAATTTTACATGTGAAATTTCGTTCTATAAATATTAATACATTTTGCAACAGGATAATAGAATACCTCTGGGTTTTCAATAGATTTATCAATAAATTTAATAGAACATATCGGTGCATGTTTCAAAATTAAATTTCCAACGCGTGAGAATTGTTGTGGTTCTGGACTTTTACACGAAATTTCTGCTAGATCGAATATTCGTGAAACGAATGAAAATTTATAAAAACGACTCGCCATATCGATTCCTTGAAACAAGTATTTTGCTTTTATAAAATATCTAAAATATAAAACTCGGTAGAGAATTTAATGGCAGAAACATTCTTTCATTGTGTCCATAAAAATACGAATTTGCGTAAACATCCAATTTGCAAACGACTGATCTCACAACTTGGCAATTTTCAGCGATAATCGACCAAGAGTCGAAATAGCCCATTTAAAATCAATGGATTAGAAAGCTCGCCTCGTTGGAAACGTGTACAAATAATTAAATATCGCTCATTAAGGCGATTAAATAGCGAATCGTGTCGTTGGTACACGAAACGATTACGGCACTCGAATCGACAGGTACATCGATTACTTTCATGAAAAAGTAAACGAGCTACAAGCCGATTCGCGTGCAGTAACCACAGTCGCGTGTGTTACACGCGTTCAAACGCTACTCGTAACACGGATGCTTGTAACAAGCTCGATTCCGCGGTAATTAGTTGAAATAATTATCGTCCTGTAGCCTTCGTTCGTGGTTTGTCTAGCTATTGAAAATTCATTGCAATCGATTGAAATTGGTTAAAGTTTGTCGAAAGACAATTTGCGATGATGTTTTAGGCAAAAGTTGAATGGAACAGCGTGATTATGGTTATCTTTAAGTTGAGAACTATATATTTATATGGGAAGATTGAATCGAGAATTGTAGTATATCTGTGATTCTACGAACTTTAAATAAAATTTTAAATAAAATTTAATGGTTAAACGAAATTTTAATTAAGCTTGATTTTCTAAATTTAAGTTCGTGTAATAGAATCATAGGAATATTCTAATTATACATGACTGGACTGTGGATTCTTATGCATTTGTACGATGTTTTAAATTGCAAAATTGAACGTATGAAGGTATATGAAATATTCAAAGTATTAGTACTTTCTGCAATACTTAACGTAAATAAAACAAATTTCCACCGAGGTTCTACTTCGTTAAATTATATTCTCGAATATATAAATTTGCATAGAAATACGCAACTTGCTCTTAACTATCAATAATTTATTTGATTTAGTATTTTGATTATGGTTAATCTCGTTAATTGTTAATATTTTCGAATTATTGATATTTATAGTATTGAATATATGATTTATAAAAAAATGTTGTGTCCTGTGATGTGATTGACAATCGACGATAGGATAAAATTTGATAATATCAAACTTCATAGGAATATTTTACCATTTCGGTCGTCCGAAAAGTTTCTTTCGTTTTATAAGGAAATAATGGATACACAACATTTTTCGTTTTATATTATTTTATCGAATTACGTATGATCCATATTGTTTTATCAAGATAAAAATCACAATGTTTGACAGATAAGGTTTCATATTTGTATAAAGATGCGTCATTGTAAAAGACGTGTCTGTAAAAGAAAGACGCTTTTCGGACAACCTAATAATATGAATCTGATCTAATCCAACAAACAAGAAATTCAAAGCCATTTCACGTAAAATTTCAAATATACCTAAATGAAAGCAACACCACACTTGGACAACTAACCAGTAACAAAGAACAAACATAAAAACGGTATAAAAACTTATAAAAACAAAGATAAGAATGGTACGTAGGGTTTTTACATAAATCCAGAAAGAATTAACGTGAAGCAAACTCGACTATGAATTTCACTCCAATATCATATATTTTCACTTTATCAGAAAATAGAACCCAATACTCTGTGAATACTGCAACAATACCATCGAATATCTACTTTGGTACTGTACCAAATGCGAAGACACGAGGTGCAGCTTAAAAATATCTAACAATGCACAATCACTTCCAACTGATAGAACACAATGTAAAAAGTCTCTAAGTTTTCTAAAAAGAATTGGGCTTTTTGCACCGACTATAGAAACATACAAACCGTACCAACTTGCTAACCAACTAACAACTGATTAATTACTTACTAACTAACGATACTAACTAAGGCAACTGTGCCAAACTAAGCATGTATTTAATAAAATAATTTAACTATAGTCACTAACACCTTACTGGAAGATGTAAGGATACACAATTAATTTAAAAAAATTAATAAATTGAAAATAATTCTAGAAATCGGATTACAAACTAGCTACACAGATAGTTACCGAGACATAAACTGCGACAGATTAGGAATCTAATCGAAATTTCTTGGCATTAGTTTTATCGACAAGTCGGTACAAATGCAGATTTAAGCCGGCGGGAAACGCGAAAACTCGACTTTCCAGGGGTAGACGAGATGTGTATCTCGTTCAACACGATCTCAATTACATCGAGAGCGATAATCCGGGCCTTCTGAACCAACTCTCAATAAGCAAGCTTCCTCATTCGGAGCCCACGCTGCTTCTATCCGGTCACGCGGATCGCATTCATTCCGTTCGACTAATTAAGCCTCTAATCAAATGGTAATTGCACGAAAGTCGAATCTGTCTGTCGGCTCTTGGTCATTACGAACGACCGCGTTTCGTCAATCGTTTTCGAGTTAATTAATTATCAGGCCGAACCACCGGCGAAATCACGTTGCCGTGAAAATTCTATTGTTTCAAGCGTCGTTTCGCGTCAAACTATTGGAAATTTCGATGAGTTCGGGTTGGTTGGACGATTGCAAGGTGTCCGATTTTGGACGTCATTATTTGTTAAGTTTGTAGGTATTAACGGATAAATAATTTTACAAGATAACGAGATCTAATTTCGCGTTATTGGTTGGAATGCTATACGTTATCGATGAATCTGTATGTGATTATTTGGTGGAATCGTGGAAATTTATGGAAATTAGTGGATAGATAATCTTGGAAAATGATGAAACGTGATATTGTGTCACCGATTGTCAAAGATGTTACATTATCGATGAATCTATATATGATTATTTGATGGAATTATAGAAATTTGTGGGAACTAGATAAACGGTTTTGAAAGATAACGAGACGTGATTAATTGAAAAGTATTAGATTTTCGACGAGGTTATTTGCAAGAATTAATGGACATTGGTAGAAATGTAAGAAATTGTTATAACAGTCGTTTAAAAGATGAGCTTGGCGCCCTGTTACGCGAAGAAAGAAATATTCGATACGAGTTTGATTCGACTTCGTCGAGGAGATATTACACAATAAATCACAGTCTTCGAAACGTAATTATTGGGACGCAGAAGGGTTAATTAATTCGCCACTCTGCCACAAAATTAATTCTCGATCAGTAATCATGTTTTACCATAATAATACGGCAACATGTTTGGTTTCCAGTTAGATAGGAACAAACAGAGTAATGCGCATTAAGTTTACGCAGAAACGCCACAAAGCGATTAAAACATCACTAAACTAGCTACCCAAAATAATTACAGAAATTTTATTCTCCTATTATGTATATATATATATATATATATATATATATATATATATATATATATATATATATATATAAAATAAATACTGTCTCCGAACGATTATCTCCTCTCAATTTTATCAAAAGAAATTAACGCTCAGTAAAAAGAAGAAGATTTCATTGCCTCGCATAAATCACTTTCGATATTTATCAAAAATTGTATTTCATTGGAATAATTCCATTTGCATTCTCACCACTCAAACTAATCTGCCCTTTCGTCATTCTTACTATTCCATCCTACTGATCGAACGAAATAAAAGTAATGTGAAATCGAAAGAAAAAAATTCCATTCTTCCTTACAAATCTATCTTGTCCTGAAACGACGTTTCCTTTCTTTTTCTCTGTTTCGTCTTTCAAAATCGAAGCTCGGCCAATCCTTCGACAAATTTTATTGGTCGACCATCGGAGTCGTCGGCGCTTAATTAATCATGTGCCAGCGAGCCAGGCTGACCTCGACGTCACACGTCGAACTTATATCGGATAATCGATACATTGTGTCTGTGAACTAGAAAGAATTGGGTCCGGGTTGCACTTGTGGCCGAAAACAGGGGCGTGCACACCACTGCACGGCCAGGGAGTTGCTTCAACCCTTTTGTGGTCTTCTGTCGGGGTAAATTCATGGCTGATTTCACGCTGGACGTGATTCGGTTCTCTGATAGGGAAAGTTGCAACGTTGATAGAGCGGCGATGTCGTCTGGTTAACGATACAGTTGGGATATCAGGGATATCCTTGAGAGCACTTGGGACAACTTTTGAAGCTGACGATGTTGATCGATAACATGAAATCTTTGAGCAAAGAAATCGTTTTATCTGTATCTACATCTAATGTATTTACAGTATACTAATGTATTGCATATTAATATACATAATATTACAGTATACTAATGTATTGTGTATATTATTATTAGTACCGTGGACTCTATACAAATTCATGTTTTTATAAATAAAGTAGCTCAAATAGTATAAATTAAGTATAGATTTGTCTAGAAATCTCTAAATGTTCTAAAGAGTATTTCTCTTTGGATATTTTCTACATTCTTCAATATTACGATATACATCCTGCATAAATATCTTTAATGTACTACTTAATAAATTAAAATCAGTAGCAGTTTTTCACTACATAATAATTTCCAAAAATTGATCTAAAAGGAATTATGTATATACAACAGAACCATCTACGGCGTACTAAAAATTTGTTGCTTAGTTCTAATGAATAATTTTCTCTTCAAATTTTGAGTCTGTTCTCTTCTCTCGCCTAATATAATATGTCTTTTGCTCTCTAAACATCCTACTGAGTAGGTGCTTTCCTTTGAACATTTTTACATATTATAATATACATTCTGTATGAGCACCTCTAAAGTACTAATTAATAATTTAAGATTAATAATAGTTTTGCACGGTATAATAATTTCCAAAGGTAAATGTAAAAGGAATTATTTGCAGAGTTATCTACACCAAATTCTTGCTCACCGCGCTAAATGTTGTTTTGATAAAAAACTAGAAAAAAATTCTTTTTTAAATCGGCGACATAGAAAATATTTGAAATAAAAATTCATATGGTAAAAAACTGCCTCCCACGTGTATTACGTTCGGTACAACGACTCTCTTTTCTTAGGAAGTGGCTTTTTTTCTATAAAATAGCCACAAAGCTGGAATATTTTTCATTCTTTTCAACGCGTCGCTTTTTACAACGAGAAAACCCGCCCTGGAAAATAAACGTCCGAACAAGAACGTTCCCTTGCCAAGGGCTATAATAGCAAAATGATTAAAACACGAATGCAGCTCGTGCGACAGAAGCGTAATTCCGTCTCATTATCGCGATTGTTTCATTTTACAAACGATTCGTTCAAACAGCTCGATTGTTAAATATGACGTGAAATATTTCGAAGTATTCTTACATATATTTTATTTAATCAGGTAATTAATTGCACAGAAATGAGTTAAAAACCGGTATGCATTATTGGACAAGAGTTTGAAATCATTTGTTTCATTCCGATTACGCCATTGTGAAATCTTCTGTTAATTTTCTTATCGATTTCAAATATCTATACATATTGTACGTGCTATATGTATAATAGATACTTCTTTTTAGAAGCTTTCTCATCAAAGAGTGCTTGAAGCTAAATCGAAGCTGTTAAAGTAGCTCTTATTGAGCACTTTTTGTGTTTCTTTGATCTCTTATATTTTTTATCGTTTTCTCGTATTAAAAGTTATCTTGGAGTAAGATGATTTCTCATAAAAGTAATTCCAAACAGAAATATGTTTATTTTTAACGAAAAAGAATTTGAAGCACGTCAATTAGGAACCTTTTATTAAATAAAATTCCCAATCTCCAAATCCTGCCATCCCGCAATAAAATGCCATACATTAACTAAAATTACCCTAAATATTTTTCTTCTCAACACCAACTTGAAACTCTCTACTTAAAAATCTTTGAATTCCCAAATCTTCTCATTCTGAAGTCGAAGATCCTTTCACATTAATTTTCTTATTCTGCTACCTCTTGATTTAACTGTTCTTTTCTTCTTCTTTCTTACTCTAAATTTCCACTTTCTCATAGAATACAAAAGATCCTGAAGTGATTTCCTTCATAAATAATAAAAATCAACTGACAATTGGCTTAAACGAGCCAGCTACGTTCGCGAATTATTAAACCGAAGAATGTGCCGTCTCCTATGAAGATTCATCTTATCTTCTCGCTTTCACTTCTCACCATTTTCCCATCTGACAGTGAAAATACTCACTCGCCGACAGTTTATCCAGCGTACAAGTTAGTTCGTTTTCACCTAATTCATCTGTGGCACCGTCTTGGAGTCGTCAACGTGACCTTAATCGACGGGAACGAACGAATTGTTGGTTGATTTACATTCACGAGAAGAATTATTTGCGAGCATACCTTAGCACTAATCTATCACGGTGAGCAAGTTTCCCAGGAAAATATCTTCGATCGTTACCGGGATGAAAACAGGGCTGTTTTCCTCCTCGATCCGATAAAGTGGGAAAAAACGTTGGAAGGGACTGCGGATAAGCGTTTTATGAAAAACCGAACTCGTTACCGGTGCAGGATAGGGTCTAAATTTTCGCGATTCCACGTCATCATTCCTTTAGACAAGCGAAAAAGTTCTCGTGATTTCCGGAAAAATTCTCTTCGCCGAAACATTTTCATTTTTTCATGGAAAAAATGGTGAAAAATAAAACCCTTGTTAAGGCTTTCGGCGGAAAGTAATAATAAACAGCGCTAAAAACAAAATAATTATAGGAAACGATATATGACATCTGTAATTTTTTAGAAGATTCCTAAAAATTGAAAAATTCCTGAAAATTGACAGAGGCAGTTTTTTTGTAATTTTAGTTAGGTCGATTCTAATTAATTCTACTGGTAAATAAATACTGTAAAAAAGTAACGAATGCTTTTAAAATAGGCAGAAAGAAATGCAATTTCTTTTGTTGAAATAAAAGTTGTAATTTACTCGTATTCGAAGCTTCGTGGAAAGGCTCTCAGCTTTTCTATATTGTTTTGAAAAAGTCTGAAAAACTGGTATTAAATTTATTCCAAATATTTTAAATATAATGGAAAAATGATGTAATGTGAATTCAAAAACTGTAAAAGTCAGTCAATCGAATCCGTTTTGTTCTTCGTCTATTTAAATGTTATAAAAATACTAAGCACTCGACTACAATTGAAAAACTCTGGCAAACAAAATGAAAGTGTAACATTAAATGTGACTAAAAGATACTTTGTGTTCGTGATACCCTGTATGAATAAAAATTGGAAGAACGTTGTAACGAATACTTTTCTACGACGATAACTTCGAATTTTCATCGTGGAAAATTTATTAAATAGTATTTCATGCTTGAAAAATTCTTCAAGAATTTTCGTGAAGTAAACAGCAAACACCAGACACAAGCGTCTCGTAATTACGCAAACTCGCAACATGAACGTACATTAACGATTAAGAATTTATGACACATACGTCCAAAAGCCACCCTCATGCAGTACTTTTTCAGTCAAATGACGAGATACGTCAAAGCGAAGCAACATCAAAAGCAAACGTACAATACGCGAACTGAAAATTATCAAAATATTCGCGAAAAACTTGGGCACCTAAATCGGACTCGCAGATAGTTGAGCGTAAATACGGAAAAGAAATTCACAAAACGTCATCGCAAAAGAGATTCATTTCCTCGTAGAGTCCAATCGACAAAATTACAAGGAAAACGATTCATTTTTTCTCTTTTTCAGAATTTAATTTGAAAAGACGGCGGGAAGCCGATTTTTTAAAAGCATCGTTAGCGTCGAAATTTTAAATTGATGAATCTAAAAATATTTACATTGGAACATTGAGCTGTTTTATTTAGAAAGAAAACAAGCTTTCACATATGATATCATTATATTGAAAGATTATTACATTAGGAAGCTATAAATATTTCATACAGAATAGAAATTATTACGTAAATTTCTCTAGGTAATTTTTTCTTAATTATAATTATTATAATTCGTCAAGAATTTTGAATTATTTCAATTGGAGATAAAAGTTTTCCGTAACTTTGCGTAGAAAAATGTTACAGTGTTAAAAGAAGAAGACATACAAATTTCTATATGACGATTATCAATTGTGAAACTCTTTTAAATAAATTTAGTAAGAAATTTTTGAAATTCTTTTATCGAAACAGTATGTTGCTAATTAAAGTAATTCTTTCTTTCGATATTTCGACACGGTTACCAAAATTTTTTACATGCGCTTAATGTTCTAGAAACGCGTTCTTCGTGATTTGCAGAACCATTGTAGTGGAACACGGAATCGAGCTGTACAGCGAAGATTCAAAACCCCACGGCTTGAGGGGTATTTTACTTACTTCTCCTAGAATTTAATGAAAAACATAAATATCCTATCAAAGTATAAAACCATAAATTTCGAACTACCAATCAATCACAATCTAAAAATGAAATCTTTCCAAGAATCGTTCCTCGAACACGTCGAAGAAAAACGCGTTAACTCTTCAGTATATGCTTTGTAATTCATCTGAAATGAATAAAACAACCCTGGCAAACAATAATATTTCCAACGATAAAAACGCTACGTCTCTTTCGATAAGTTAACGCACATGCTCGTGACGTATACAATTTATAGAGAATTGATTTTCATTAATTAAGTTAAGATATTTTATGTACAAAAATTTCATTTCTATACCAATGTTTCATTTTATAATATAGTAAATTATCGTACTAAATACGAGCTAACTTATGTGTATGAAAATCGTAATGTAACGAAAGATAACTCTAATTGAGTTCACAAATACACATTAAAAAGGGGAACATCAAGGACACACTGTCTTACGATGAAAAATATATCTTACTACTATTTGCACTATTCATTTCCTTCTCTTACTTTGCATCTATTACTTTTTCATCATCAGACTCGAATATCTTAATAACAGAATTGAATCATTTTTTTATTGATAAAGCCCAAAAGAAAGAAAACTCGTGCATAAAGAGTTTAAAACATCGACGAAACGACAAAAAATGACTACCATACAGACACTTCTACCCCAACTTTCTTGCCATAGAACTTATATTTCATAAAAAAATCGCAAGTAAATTAGTCTCAAGGCCCGCGAATACACAAAAGCACCAAGGCAAAAACGTGATATTTGTTACGATACATGTAATATTTCCACACCAATAATTACACCTTGATAGAACCATCTCTAAAACTCACAGTCAGTGAAAGGAAAAATAGAAATCCGCGCGGGATTGGACCGCGAGCGCGAGGATCGCAGCCGACTCGGACAGTTCGGGGAAACTGTCGGCACTGTGACGCTTGTCGAGGGGTTTTCTACCCCCTAGTGCCGCCACCTGAAGCCGCAGGGGGTCCTTCGGGGCGCGGGTAGTTCTATGTGTGTGTGCGCAAGTATCGAGTATGCACGAGACCGACTCATACGCTCGCAAGAGGCTGTCAGGAGCCTTCGCCGTTTCCATGGCGATCGGCGCGCGCGTGTTGCTCGACCGCGCGCCGGTGCATGCGCGTGCCCTCCAGCGAACCGCTGGCAACAGGTTTTGGCCCTCGCCAACCCCGGAACCAACAAACGCAGATAGCTGCTCCGGGCATTCCCGGATAAGGACGATCGAGATCGATCCTTGCTACCAGCAACGTACTCTTGCTGGCTCGTGGGCGCGCACAATGTCCCAAAGCGACAACAAAACAGTCTATTATTTCAGCTAATATATTTGTTTCTTTCGTGTAGAATTTCCATTGTATAGAACAGTAAGGTGAAATTATTGGAATCACGTAAGCTTCAACATCTTACAGTTCGATCGCCAAGTTTGTACAGTGTTTAACCTTTTGATTCTAGATCGCTTAAGTATCGTTCACAAGTTGTTGAATTGCGAGACAAGCCTGGCTTGCCTGGCTCAACCATTACGATAACAACAGCAACGTTATAAACAACCGTTAAACACTATTAATTTTCCTACATGGATTCGTCTTTATATAATTCACAATATTCCAAAACCGAATAACTACAGAAAGAGTATACCATTTGAGTCATTTTATTTATGTTTCTAGTGTAGAATCTGCATTAGATGGAGTAATATAATGTTATTTAAATCATCCAAGCTGTAACATCTTAAAACGCAATCTTGAAGTTTGCTTAGACATTAGCCCTTTAACCCTGGATCGCTTAAAAATTGTTCATAACAGAATTTCACAAATTATAAAGCAAGCTACTTAGTCTGACTCAGACAATCTTGCATATTATATTATTTATTTTCTAATGTAGAATTATCTTTATATAACATCTAGATTGTTAGTAGAATATATCGCTTAATTTTTAGGCAAACGAATTAATTCCGAATTACAAGATAGAAATGAAATTTCAAGCAATTCGTATCAATTCAGAGAATTATACTTGAATAAAGTTATGTATGATAGCAAACATCGTGCACTACTAGATATTATCCCTCGACTTTCGATTCGAGGTCTCACGTTACTTTGTTGGAGTTGCTGAAGGATGATGGCCTGTCTACTTGACGAAACGACAGAGAACGGTGGATAGTTTCAGTTTCCGTCGTCAGTTTTGTTCGTTTGTTGTTTCATGGATTATGATGATTTTTGGTTCAGGTGATTCTGGTTTGAGAGTGATGGATCTGGAAAGTTTTGTGAAGTTTACTTTTGTGACGTGATATGTATAACTCAACGGTGGAACTAGCGATGGTTGAAATGTCAAATTTATATGAATGAAGTTCAACGAAATCAAAATGAAAAGTATAATTAATGCAAAAGAAAAAGCAACAATTTTTCATACATGTATTTTACTGAAACTCGTTCACCTGTTAAAAATCGCTAAAAATAATTATTGTAGCTCTTTTATCGTTTTGGGATAAGTCCAAATAGATTTAGGTGAATTTTTCACAGTTGACTGTCTTTTTACAATTTTCGCGATAGCTGTCAGATTTTCTATTGGACGAATTTTTTTCCAATAAAAGGTTTTACGATTTCATCGATTACAATTAATGCTATGATTTATCCTGTCATCTAGGTAATTTCATTATGAAAGATGTTACGGGTGTATACATAATTCATCTTAAAAGTCTTCTGAGAATTCCGTTATTTTTAATTCGCGTCTCACATCACATCGCATAGGTATCGTAAAGCAGACATGTGCCGATTTAAACTCGAGTCGCGTGCGCTGAACGAGTTAACGCAGCTTGAGGAATGTTTGCCAACATAGTTATTGTACTCGTGAAAAAATTTTATTGCATTGTAAAGTTCGAAATTATCGTGCTACGACTTGGATAATTATCCAAAAGGCGCCTGATAGCCTGCGGCTTATCTTTAGCAATGTGAACCGTTCAAGTCCCAAACAGTGCGATAGCGCTGTTTGGATTTTCTGTCGAAAAGACCCAGTACAAAACTTGAAATATTTATAAACTAATAGTATATATAATAATATATAATTATTATATATAATTTACATATAATCATAAATTTATATATATATAATTACATATAATAATTATAAAATGATTGTATATAATTAAGTTATATATAATTATTATCATATATAGTAATATATAATTATTAAATATAATAGCACATATAATAATATAGATGTATAAACAAGACGCTTGTTTCTCTTCGCAATCAACACTCTGACTGCCACGTTGGTCATATGCCACGGTTTCTTCTGTAACGCCACGGTGGTCATTGGTGACCGGAGCGTTTGAACTTCTTACAATTGTAAAAATTGAGTGAAAATTGACAGTTAGAGCATTTTGAATATAACCAATAAACAGAAGATACTTTGAAATAAAAAGTGTCCCATTCAACGATTAAACATTTTTATTAGAATATCAATAAAAAAAAAAAAAAATGAGAACAAATCTTGCATCTAACGATGCACTGTGTCTGCATGTGATTTCGGCATGGCAGTCAAAGTGTTAAGACAAGCGCTATCGCGCTGTTCAGGATTTTTCCACCCTGTTTTTTCAAACACCCCTGCGACTCAAACGGTTAATTTAATTGTGCAAGAGATCTCTAGTGCCTATAAATCCTAATTCACGACTCACAAACTTTCATCAACGATATTAACTGTAACATACAAGAATCGCCCAATAACATGTAGCTTATGAAATTTCGCTAAGGATATTAGTTCAATTGTCCGAGAGATGTCTAGTAACTCGTAACTTCTGACTCATAAAATTTCGCTAATAACATCGATTCAAATATGCGAAACGTCGTAAGATGCTTCATAATGCACGGTAGCGTATGCAACGCGGAACAACAGGCGTTCCCTTTCACCGTAGCCGTACAAACGACGAGACTGTCTTCGTGACCGTGTCCGCGTACAATAAACGAGGTCGAGAGACTCGGCGAGATCGACCTTCGCGCCATGAGAGGTCGCGTTCGCCTTCTTTTATAGCCAAACACTCGACGCGGAGGTGCCGATTCCTGGCTAGCCTTGTCACTTATCGCCAGTCTCGATCGAGACTTCGACCTCGTTATCAAGCCGTTTCACGAGTTCATCTTCGTGCACGCGCCTCGCCCCATTGATCGCGAAGAATAGCCGCGTTACGTAAGAACCAAGCGGTGGAAGAACCTTTGGTCGATAAGCTGTGAATCGTTCTTGCCTTTGTCTGCATACAACAGCCGTGTCTATTTCTGTATAAATTCACTAAAGTACGATAGAAGAATGTTTCGCTTGTGCGTAGATACTGTTCTGGTGGGGGACGGGTAGGAGGAAGGGGGTGGAGGTGAGCATTTGACGGCGCGGCGATATTTTCTGGTTTTCACTGTAAGAGAGTATCGAGCGGAAAGATTTGAGAAAGGAAGAAAGGATTTTTGGCCGATGGAGATAAGAAATTGAATGTTTGGAAAATACGCCACTGATTGTATTTCTGTTATTCGACTGAATTTTGTAGTTTGAAGAGAATATGGGACAATTTATTATTTAATGGACTAACTCATGTATGACACGCTATTGATTAAACTGTCGTTTATTTGAATTTCATGAAGTTTATGTTGTTTGACTGAATTCTTGTGATTTGAGGAAGAAATGGATAAATTCGTTGTTTAATGATACAACTTATGTACAATATAACAATAGATTATTATGTTCGTACGCTATTATATCATTTTAGTGGAATAACTCATTATATAATTTATATATAAGGGAATAAGGGAAATGATGCGTCCAGCTTTTGATTAGAGGCGGATTAACCAGATCTGTAGATAAAGTTTCAGGTCCACTGTAAACCTACAATCACTTTATTCTGCGGATGTGCACGAAATAGGGAATGAAACGTTCGAGTATTCGTCAATTTTAGACGGTATAAGGTTAGCTGTTTACAGGTGTCGTAAAAATAAAACGGTTTTTATTGCAACGTGTTGAGTTATTGCTTGAAGTGTGTTTTACGGAACGGTACGCTTTGAAAACGTGAATCGAATAGAACTCATTTTTCCTCAACTAAGCATACATATGTTCGAAACAAACAGAAAATACACTATTGTTCTGATACTAAAATAGTTGGTTAGTTATTAAAGTGTGTATAAATTCAACATTGCGTAGTATCTTCTTACGAATACATATTGTCGTATTTTATATGGAATTTATTATCCATTTTTCTTTTTATTATTATTTATTTCCAAAGAGAATCAAAGAGAATCAAGCAAAATTCCTATAATAAAATAGATTTCTTTTTTTTAGAGAGAGAGAGATAGTATTGAAAAGTATTTTAAGTTGAATGTTTAACTCTGTTCGCTTCACTCAGCGAATATAATACAATTTCATTGTTTATTATAACCTTTACAAAATTCATTCGAGGAACATAGGCAAGAAATAAAATACTTTACAAGTTCGTAAAAGATGCGAGAAACTTATTACGAAAATGGCGAACAAATTTTCAACAAAGGACAAATGAAATTATGGATGCGTAAAACGATGATGAAAATTGAAAAGTGTCGTACGAGACACTTCAAAGAACAAAAGGGAGTAGTAATATACAATTCTCTCTCTAATATATCTATATATGTAATATTTAAATTTCTACTGAATCATTACTTACTCATAAATTAAACGTTATATCATCGAGAAGAATCAGCTGTTAGCCCTATTTCTTTGTTCCTTTAATGAGAATTTCTTCACTGTGAGTCACGTGATATCGACTTCGACCAACTCGCACAGTGGTAACAAAGTTTCGAAAAAAGGGCGGAAATACAAAATTGAATTTCCATCGAATACGCCCGGCAGCAATTTCACAAAGGCACTGCTCGAACATGCGGCGGCCATCGCAATTTTCTTGGCAATTATTATTCGCGAAGCATTCCGCGCGAGGAACCGGAAGAGAGAAATCTGGCCGCGAACTTTCAAGTAAGACAGCGCGCGATACGCCAGCCTCGAATTTCCATAAAAATGAAATATACCCGGCATTCGCACTTTTCACCCATCGCCGCGTAAAATAACGAACTACGCTCGCGGCACGAACTGCAACGCGCAATTGTGACGAACGGAAGTTCTATGCGTGATTAAGACCCATTTTTAGCTTTCACGCTTCGACTTGAGTAACTTCGTTGCACATATGTTCATGCAGGTAATCGAACACCTGTAGACACATTTTATGAACTGAATTTATGTAGACATAATTTATAATATGCGTGTTATACGAAACATTTTGAAATTAACGTTATTATGAAACTAGGTTTTTGTGATTGGGTTGTTAAAGCTTAAAATCAATCTGGAAATGTACATGAAGTGGCTGGAGAAAATATTTCTAGAGGTTGTTTAGTCGTGGTCAACTGTCGTCGGGGTTACCAATTTGTGGTGGATTGGATGAAGATGAATAATATAGAATAACAAGAGGGAGAGATTGCTGTTGCAACCAGTCAAATATATTTGGAATAAATTAAATAAATATAAGTATAAATACTGTCAGAAGACGCTCGTTCAATGTATTCGGAACGATAGTGTATGATCGCTCGCAGATAACTGGTACACTCCGTTAATCGCGTATGATAGCTCGTACAATAACTCGTATGATAACTCGGATACTAACTCGAATAATAACTCGAATAATCTGACTCGCTTGCGATCGCGTCCGTTTATTTATACTGGCCTGGGGGAGAGTCGGAAAATTCAAATTCGTCTTTATTCGACGGTTGCATGTAACGGTGACATTGTTTTGGTCGGAGTTTATTTATCATTAAGTTTCATACGTCAAGGCTGTGTCAATGTCCCGAAGTAAAACAACAACATGAGTCGCTCTCGATTCGTTTCGTTCTTTGACTACTGTGTCGCTACATATTTGAACAATCTGAGAAACGTGTTACGTACTTATTGTACAAAACATTTTGATATACAGGATGGTTGGTAACTGGTGGTACAAGCAGGAAGGGGATGATCCTACGCGAAAAAAGAAGTCGAAAATATAGAATAAAATTTTTTTTTTAATTTTTTTTCTTTTTAAATTTTTTTAAAAATCTACAGTGAGATCCGTTATAACGAGACGTGATAAAGTGCACGCGTACCGAGCGAAAATTCAAAGTCAATTTTCTCAAAAACAAAGCCTTAAACGAAAAATTTTTATTCTGTATTTTCGACTTTTTTTTCGCGTAGAATCACTATCTTTCCGCTTGTACCACCAGTTACCAACCACCAGTTGTAATGAGATACAGCTATCGAGATTATATTGGTAAAATTTGAAACGACTCTGAAAATATTATTATTTACTTTTTAAATATTGTTTATTATTATCATTAATTAATTAAGCATACACTTTGCAAAGATTACCAAAGTATTTAAACAGTCAGTTATTCGTTATATCGGTAAAAGTAAAGTACAATATAATAATAAGACTATTCTTAGCACTAATTGTACGTTCAAGATTATTGTTCGTACTGTATATTAATATTTTACTAAGCAACCTCTTGTAACTTTCAACTATACTTTTGGATTGGTTTCAAATTTTATTGTTATAATTACGATAATCGCATTTCGTCACAGTACTAACGAGGTTCCGAAAGGTTTCATATAATTCACGCGATATATTCGTAAACAATTCTGCGATAGCACTTTCGAATATTTTTGTGATTATTTTCTACCGTTTTGTGAAGAAATTGGTGCACTAACGTACGTTTTTCTTATTCTTGCAACCATCGTATGACTGACACCACATTTCTCTGCAATTTGCCGCAACGACAAACCTTTATCACACAAACAAATAATACTGTTCTTTTTATCTTCACTAAGTGGCTTCATCTTAGATTAAGCATATCAAACTGAAAAGTAATCTAACAATGGTGTGGAACAGTTGCCTGCGAAACAGTGGACAATCAGTGCCTATTGACAGTTTCGTTTCCCTGACATTTACATGCTATCATAAACGTTTCTGACGAAACGTGCAAAACTGTAAACATTGTTTCAAAACACAATTATTATAAAATATTCTGTACATTATTAATGTTAATGAAACTGAACTATTACATTTCGTTAATCAGACGTAGCTTGTAGATACTGTTACCTAATCTTTACCGATCACTTGAAAAATTAGTCGTAGTATCGCCTTTTACATAAAATCAGCGGAGTGTGTTTACACTTTTGCTCGTAACTGTATATAATTTAACGATACAACAAACTAGATAGAATCTAACAATGTCGATGATCAAGGTACTGTTCTCTTTTAGTATTTCCAATTTCTGCAACAACTTTTTAACAACGTTTTAAACCTTTTTCTCATTCTTACTGACAAAACATATTGAAAAGTTTCATTAAAGAAGATTAAAACACCTTGTATACATATACTTTATATATATATACTTAACGCTATATAAAAGTCAAAAAAGTAGACCATAAAGCAAAGAATAATTAACACAAGGTATAAAACCCGTAGCTCCATTACTTTAAATAGAAATCTAACAATGTCGATAATCAAGGTACTGTTCTCTTTTAGTATTTCCAATTTCTGCAACAACTTTTTAACAACGTTTTAAACCTTTCTCTCATTCTTACTGACAAAACATATTGAAAAGTTTCATTAAAGAAGATTAAAACACCTTGTATACATATACTTTATATATATATACTTAACGCTATATAAAAGTCAAAAAAGTAGACCATAAAGAAAAGAATAATTAACACAAGGTATAAAACCCGTCGCTCCATTACTTTAAATAGAAATCTAACAATGTCGATGATCAAGGTACTGTTCTCTTTTAGTATTTCCAATTTCTGCAACAACTTTTTAACAACGTTTTAAACCTTTTTCTCATTCTTACTGACAAAACATATTGAAAAGTTTCATTAAAGAAGATTAAAACACCTTGTATACATATACTTTATATATATATACTTAACGCTATATAAAAGTCAAAAAAGTAGACCATAAAGCAAAGAATAATTAACACAAAGTATAAAACCCGTTGCTCCATTACCTCGTTTTCCAGCCACTAATTGGTTCACGCGACTTTAATAGCCAAAGAAATGGGATTATGCGTTATGAGGGGCTGGAAGTCGAGAGACAAACAAGAAAATCGATAAAGCCAGAAGAAACGAGAGGAAGGAAAATCCGGTACTTCCACGCGACAAGCAAATTGACGAATTGCCTAGAACCCTTGGTGGAAATTGTGCAATCGTGCTAGCCTGTTCAGGAATGAAGAAACCGACCACTTTTTCGCCGCGACACGGCTACGATTTATACGATCGTCGAAGTTGCAGCTTATCTGGAGCTGGAGGGAAAAAAGGTCATGAATTTCCAGGCAAACGGTCGCTTTTTCTCTCGAGAGAATTTGCGTTTCGATATTTCCGGGCGAACGATCGCGGTCATTTTGATATCGCGGCTACAACGCGAGAAATTGTTCCTCGTGTCGGAGCAACGAAAGTCGATGAAAAATGACGAGCTATTTGAACCTGTCCAAGTTTACCGGTGATCAGAGCAAGTTACATTTCTCAGAAGAGACAAACTGTCGCGGATACTTATGCAATAAGCGAAAAACAGATGCCTGGAAACGGCACACGTCGCGAATTTTAAATGAACGAAATCGACATGGAAGCTGCGTCAATGTTTTCGATAAAGCCTACGTGTAGCAATTTTTATTGCAGTACAACGACCACCATATAGATACATACATACAGTTACATGCAGTTACACACAGATAGCGAGGGAGGTATTGGACCTTTGACTTGGAGGTTTTTGCCAAGACCCGAAAAATCAGTCCGAGCAGAGCCTTAGCAGAGCCGATAGACCAGGTATACAAACGATCTCAAGACACGCGACATGTATGAAGACGTTCGCAAAAGCTTCTACAGTTTAATTCCAATGTAGATATGTAGCTCATTTTTTCCTCTTATTCCCTATCTGTGACTTACATGCGAGAATTCCATTGTATCGATACTACGTTTCGATAAACGTTGTACGTTACATTGTTAATTTTTATTAAAGAAACATCCAACAATTTTGATTGTGAGATTCGTTGGATAAATAAATGTACTTTTACGATTTATTATATTGAGCATTAAATAAATGAATGAGATAGATTAGAAAGATAGTGTTGCTTTCAATTAATTTGATGACGCGTTAGGGTGATTAATGATATGAGAAAGTATTTCAAATAAAAATGTTGGGGAATCTGAAGAACGTGCTTTAGCATTTGGAAAACACATAGTAATTTTTTTTTTACTGTAATAATGGTTGGGTTATTAAATACTTGAAAATTTTTTGTAATTTCTTTATAAAATCCATTCTTGCGCCATTTCAGCTTTATAATAAAAATTACCATACCGTGGGGAAGATTCTAGGAATTCTCGAGGCTCGCGGATTTTCCAAAATTTCCGCGAGATAATTCACAGCGCGTTTTGCATACCTCGAGTCGTTTCATGCATGCGACGCGCGCACCTGACTTTAAACGTCATTCGCAATTAATACGTGGCGTATAAATTTACAATCACGTCGTTTTAGTCGGCAAGTCGAAAATTTCGAGCAAGTGCATTTTTACAAGTTGGAGCGCGTGCATTTTTTCATTAAATTGCAAATACGTTGACAATTCTGTTTTTGTACTCGCAGAACCATAGATGGCGAGAAAATAAGGGCAAAAGTTACTGGTTTGATAATCATAATGAGGTTTCGTGTGCTTACGATAATAAAATATAATCGCACAATGCAAAATAGCGAGTGTACAAGTACGAAGAAAGTAAGGTGTTAACAAAATACAATTTTCAAATTATTATCTATAATTGCTATACTTTTCATACTTTTGCATTGCTGATAACCCACGCAAACTAAGGATCGTGCAGAAAGTACTACTCGTTTACATATAAAAGACGTATAAAACGTACTTGTAGAAGGTCACCTATTTTCATTCATGCATCGACATAAGTCGTACAAAATTTTGTGTTTCGATATTTAATATCGTCGTTGTATCACACGTTCGAATTGACGATGCGTATTGAAAATCCCGCCGATGAAGCTTTTACGTTTTTCGAACGCTGAAAAATTCTTCCAAAAGAGTTCGCCACTGAATTACAGCAGTTAACGTTAATAGAATTATGGATAAATTATTGGTAAGACCGTGGTTGCCGGAATTCAATAGGTTCGGAGAAACTGTACGTGATCGTACGCGTTGAAGCTGGCCGTCTCTCATTACAGAGGAGCTCAGGAACGTGGCTGCGATTTCATTGCAAATGATATTCATTGCAGTTTTTTTGCAGAACTTAAAGAGACGCCTGGTCGATAACGCTTCGTAAAAACGATGATTTAAAGGACTGCGTAAGACGATGATTATGTGAAGTGTCGGCGGAACCGTATGACGTAGATATACAAAAACTCGTATAACGTTACGATAAACGTTCAAATAGGGCTGGTGGTTGTATCGAAAAATAACTTGGTATATATAGCAAAGTTACAAATGAAGAAATCTTTTTTAAATGCATTTGTATCGTTGTTATTTCAAAACAGGTGTTACTTTCTGCACGACCCTATAAACGATGGGATTACAAAAAGTATTCTTACACTTACCATGGAAAAATTTTATGCGTGCATTGTGCGTGTTATATAAAACATTCTGAAATTTCCTTAGTACTATAATGAGACCGTCTGTGATTATGTAAACTGGCAAAGTTTGGAGGAAATCTAAACTTCTCCTGTATACATTTCCGGAGCTATTTAAAATTTAATATAATCGCGATAGTTGGATGTAATCACAGTGATAACGAAATTACAGAATTTCGTTATAACACACTAATGCGTTCGTAAAAGCTATAAACAAGTTTACAAACACTTCCGCGAGTCAATGTATTTATGTATAGATAACAGAAAATGAAAAAAGAATTGAAAACTTACATTCCAGTTTTCCTTTAAAGCAACGAAAGAACGGTGGAAAAAATATTCTTTCGAATTAAGTGAAACTAATCGAACCACTTGGCTCGAAATATCCCTAGAGGAACAGCGTCTTTTTACTGGAAATGTTGTTCTGAAAGTTCATAGCGTAGGGAGCAACGGAAGAAATTTCATTCAATCAGCAACTTCTGGCGGAAGATGAAATCATGTATCAGAAAACGTGGGTGAAACTTTCGTTATTAAAAATTGTTATTATTTTTATTATTAAATTATGAATCGCGCGAATCGATCGAGTACAATTTAGTTTGAAGATAATATTTGAATGCAACTGGAAATGAATCGATGTTCTACGACTTATGAATATTCCACAGTTCAACCGATATCTCCATTTGATCCGATGGCTAGCTACCTCCATTATTCAGTCGCTTCCGCACAAAATAGTCTCCGAATAATACAAGGCGTGTGCGAAATTGACCACATGGCGGTCTGAACCTTTCCGAAGGGGGACGCAGATTGAGAATCGGACGATAAAGCAAACTTCACGATTATACTCCAGCTGATTCGAAAGATTATGATTTCTGATTGTCTGGAATATTTATTAGATTGTGCGAAAAGTTTTTTATAACAGTGCACCTTCGTACGAACGTGAAACTAAGTCTGTGAAATGTCGTGGTGTTTATCTCAACAGAACAAAATGGATCGTACGTAATTCGACAAAATAATATAAACCAAAAAACGTTGTGCGTCTATTATTTCCTGATAAAACGAAAGAAACTTTTCGAACAACTCAATACTATTGTAATTACGAATTTCATTTTTACAAATATCTTCTTGCTTCTATTTTTATTCTGACAAGAACTTTCTGGTCTGATTTTCTTTCTTAATGTAAGAAAAAATGAATTCATCGAATGTTCACGCAACGCTCCATCCCCAGTAAATAAATCTTATTAGTGATATCAGCATGAGAAAGTTTTCTTTTCTTCAAATAATGCCATTTATTATATTTTTTACAACGAACAATAAGTACTCGTATTCGTTCGTGAAAATAATAATTTTTAATATTAATTATTCAGAAATTGTTGTTTCAAGTGCAGCAAAAGCAATAGCACCAATTATCTCATTAATTTCCCTTGAAGCTCAGACGTACGTTCTTCTCTTATAATCTACAATATTGCCTTTAAATTCCCATTTCAATTCTAACAACCAATAAATTCTCGTCTTTAACAAACAGTAATTGTATTTAAATAGAAATTACATCCGATGAAAAATAAGCAGAGAATCGCCGTCTGGCGTATGAAAACACAGAACGAAAATTACTTGCGAGCGTAAGAATGATGGGTTAGACGTATACGAAGAGGAATTATTTTCGATCGCAGAAAACCAATACTGTGGCGCGTCGTATTCGAATTACGCTTTCTCTTTGTTGCCAGTTATTTGGCTGCGCGTTTATCGTTCGGCGCACTCGGAACGTCAAAGTTTCAGCAGGTACGATATTAATTGCCATCTGCACGATGGAATTTCGAATTCGTTAGGCGTTTCGTTTAGCCTGTGTTTTCGCGTCGCAAATTGCTTCACGTTGGCGATGTTCTTTGCTAACGAATTCCCACGAACTTAAAAATATCTGAAATCGAACTTCTAGCCGTAACGTAAGGTTTAAATTCAAAGGCAAAAATTGAACTCGGAGCTTCAACTTTTTAATCTAAAATCGAAGATAACGTTCGAATTCAAATGACAAATTAAACATTTTAATCTGCATCTCGAATTCTATATTTAAATTCATAGTTCAAACAGAAACTTTAAATTCCAGATTTGTATTCATATCCACGTTTAAATGCAACCTGCAACTTCAAAGCTTTAATTTAAACTTAAACACCAGAACTGGTTGAAAAATAGCTTACAAATTGTTCCTGATAAGACTGCTCTAAAAAGTAGCAAGAATTATTCTAAAGCTTTTCGTCGTTCGCTGTTATCGCAACTTTCATCAGCTCAACTTCGAATGAAACGTCTCAATGGGAATTTAAATAAGAGAACTCGTGACCGAATAACTTACGAACTACGTTTAACGAAACTACCCCCAAAACTAACATTGCAAACCCTCTCGTCGATTCCAAAACGTTTCTCGATGATCATCTTTTATTTAAATCTCCTCTGTTACACGAGCTTGCATCGCATTTTGCACTGCCGTGCACATTACCAACGTCTGCGAACAGCCACTATCAGAAGAACGATCGCGAAATTCGCGTTGCAAACAGGTTGTTGGTGAATTTTTACGAAATGAGAGTCATCCCTGAATACAAAACACACGTTTCAACGGCTAAGTGCCGGTCTGCGTGGCGAACGCCCTTTGCTATCGCCATCCTCGCTGTAAAATTGCGTTCCACTTCCGACAGTGTGGCTGGCGTAATATAAATTCTGCTGATTTTCCGGTTATCGTATCGCCTTTATCATTCTGTTTCGTCGAAACCGGCAGATTCTCGTCATTTCCCCCACTGTGAACGTCTTTATCTTTACCTTGTCCTTTCCACGCTTCTTGCCTGCCTTTCTAACGTCCTTTAACCGTTCCTCTCTTTCTACTATGCTAAGAATGTATATCATCGTCTTTGTTAAAACATCACGTTCGTTCTTCGTCCGTTGCACGGTGTAGATTCCTTTCGTTGCTCGCGTGTACGAATTATATCCACACAGAGGGAGGACAGAGTGGCTAAAGGCTGCTATCGGGCGTCCCACTGCGAGCGAGCCCCGGGGGCCGGAGTTTATTAGCTCAACCCCCGTGTAGCGATAGGTACGACACTGCAGCGAGTACGGAACAGTGAACAAAGTTTTTAAATTAGATACAGTAGCAATTCGACCCTTAATAGATGCACCTTGGTATGTTACCAACGAAACAATACATCGCGAGCTTAAGATACCTACAGTTAAAGAAGAAATATCCAAATTCAGTAATAGATATAACATAAGAATTAACAACCACCAAAACCCACTAGTTACTCAATTACGTGACAAACATACGATAATCATTCATTATTCACGTTATAGTACCACGCCAGAATAATTTACTTATAATTCTCAATGAGAATTGATTGTAGACTATTTCCAAATAAAAAAAAAGAAAAAGACAGCAGTGCGCAAATTGTTTTATATGGCGTTCGAAGCAATTCGATTTTTATTCTTTCGCGGGCTATATATTAGATAAAATAATATTTGAAGGGTTTGGAGATACTTTTCCGAAAAATGAGACGAGTACACGAAATGATATAATTTGTAAATTATAAGCTGTGTATTTATCCGGAGCGACGTTGTTCCATGTTTCCCAATGTTTTCGAGGTTTTCACGGTACATGTAAATCGATTACTAAAATTTTGTGCCACGTTAAAAAATATATTTGACCCAAGACAGTGAAGTGAACTCATGTCGAGTAGCTTTTATTCTTTCGGTCGATGTTATTTCCTTATCTGACAATCGAAGGGAAACGAGGTCACTGTTTCTGCTAAATAAGCTAGGTATTGCGTGTTTTAGAAATTTTGGCCGCAGACTGGTTGAAAATTACCGACGTAGAAAATTCGTCCGGTGTTTAAATGAAAAATCATAGACGAGAGAAGTTAGTTAACCCTCGTTATACGAACTCCAATTCACAGACAATTTGCCCTCGATAATTCTTAGTAATAGGATTTCTACTATATTTGTAGAAATTGGTTAAATTTACCAAATATTACTATTTTAATTCTTCAAATAGAAAAAAGTAAAATAAAAAAGAATCAAATGAAATGTGCCATGTTTTGCTAAAAGACAATTTCGCTAAAGACGATACAGTAAACTTCATGAAGGTGTCAAACTGCCGATTAAAATACACATCGCAGTATCCTCTGTAGCCGCTGTTAATTAAATTACGAACTGAACTCAAGAAAGAGAAAGAAATAGGAATGTTTTGAGAAGCCAACTGCGAAACAAATTTCTGCCTAGATCCTGTTTTCTTAGTTGCACTCCTAAGAATCAATAATTGCACAAAGGTTCACATTCCACTGTTGTAAGTTATCGTCTCACGCGCGCGTTTCCAAGCTTTCACTAGGCTACTTTTCGAACCTCCACCCTAAGGCGCCACGGTTTCCCTGGCGGAACTCGCAGGAGGCACGATAGAGAGAAAACACGCAGGGACGGGTTTCTCTTGGGTCGTGAAGTGTGTGCAGCCGCTCTGCCATTACAAGCAAGACGAGGCCGGGGTGCGCAGGCAAAAACGAACGGATGGAACGGAGGAGAAAAGAGGAAGGAAGAGGAAGAGCTTATTTGCAGTACGCGAGCGGTCAGATGACTCGATTCTTGAGCCACCCTCGACCCCGTCGACAGATGTTGGATGTTCCCCTGACACGGGTCCGTCTATGGGCCTCCCACTTGCTTCTGGCCTGCTCTTTTCAAAATGGCAGAGGTGGCACACGTTCAAGGACAGAAGCTGCAACGGTGACGATGTCTTCTTCCGTTGAAAAGCGTCGGAGAAACTGACTGTCGTTGGAGAATCGAAAGCGAAGGATGAACCATGACGAAAGCAGGAAATCAATGGTGGACTTTGTACGTTTTAAGTTGCGTCTGCAACAACGACAAGGAACTGTTCGTCCTTGCTATTTTTAGTTTTCTTGGAAAAGTCGAATTTTTCTTCGTGTTTCTTCGCGTTGCCAGTTGCCAGTTGCAAATCTCGTCGCTTGTCGCCTGTTTCGGATTCGCAGCGGTAAAGAAAGTTTAGGAAACATGGGATTTATGTATGAACAATTTGTTGATAGCAACAAATGCAGCCTTGAAGACGTAACAACGCACGAATGTTCCTCGGATTATGTTGCTTCGGTGTGGACAAAACGTTGCTGTCGCTGGCAATGTTTTCCAACATGCAGCAACAAGAAGCGTCAGAAAGTTGTTGCTTCGGTGAAAACGCAGCACAGGGAGAACGTTTGAGTTCGATATTTGAATCGGTTTTTCAACGAGATATTACGGAGATTATTGCGGAATAAGGAAGAAGACACAAAGACCGAGTCGTTTAGTTTCTGAAAAGTTAAATAGTAATCACGTTGTAATAACAAAAATGAAGACATTTTCTAAAGATCGAGTTAACCAGTTTGGTTTTCTTAAATGTCTTGTTTCAGCCATTTTAAATTGATAAAACATTCGGCAATTGCTTTCATCTAGAATTATTTGCTTTTGGTGGTTCGTCGTTAAAATTCAAAGTGCTGTATAAATGTAAAATCGCAATTCACTTTGATCGATTGATATCACTTTGATTCAGATCAAAGAACTTATAGAATGGTAAAATGGTACAGCTGATACTTATTTTAGTTAAAAGTTTTCGTTTCAATACAAATTGTGCTTATTAATAGACACATGTTGTCTTCAAAGCGACAGCAGAGTGGAAACTCTTCTTTTGATAAAACGTTTTTTAAGGAAATAAGAACGTCGACGTAAGATATTCTCGTAAGTGTACGAAGCTCGTACGACGATAAAATTATGACTTTTCACGTAATCATACGTTGCGTTGAAACTGTATAACGGTGTACAATTAGCAGTTACGTAAAGTATAATCAGAGGTGCTTGAGAACTAGGAAAAAAAAAGGCAAACGCACGACTCGATAAAAAAAGTTGTGCAAATTAAGATTTTAAATCTATTCATCGTGCATATACAAATGCCGCTGTATTTCAATTGTTTCAATTGATGCAATTATCCATAATTTAATTTGCTTCACGAGAAATTAAAAAACAAGGCTTCGTAATTGCTAAGAAACGGCAAACTATTAGAAAATCTGCCAAGTAAGGCTTAGCTTTATAAAGATTATATTAAAAATAGCGGGCAATTCGCGATCCAATGGATGCAACGATCTTCCTTAAGAAATTGAACGTTACATGGTTCAATAGGAAATTTCGCAAGGCTGAACGTGTATAAAAATAAATCTTTTATTCTTGTTGATTGCATTACGATATATATTTATTTTATGAATAATTTTAGAAATTAATTTTTTTGTATATTTCAACGTGAACGATGAAACGTGCTGTTGATACTTTTGACATTCCTTTTATTCGATTAACGTTCCTGCAAAACGTCAAGGATATTCGTTAGATGATATTTTTCGATAAGTCCAATTAAAGGAAAAAAGGGAACCTACGAAATTATCCAACTCTGTGATTATCTCGCTTGGATGCAAATGTTCCTATTAAAACTTTCCACTTCACTAATTTTAAAAAATTCTATCAAAATCCAAGTGAAACAAGGAAAGAAACCCACAAATTATTTCTAATCCTACAATCAGCTCTTACCGACGAGAAAATCTCTACGAAGGTTTTCCATTTCATCGATATTAAAAAAAACTACCAAAATCAAATTTGGAAGAAATAAAACGTTCGCGAAATTATTTACATAATTTACACAAAAAATTCCTACAAGAACTTTCCAATTCACGAATATTAACAAAACGTTCTGTCAAAACGCCATTAAAAAAAAAAAATAATAATAAAAGAAACCCATAAAATAATTTCTAATCATACAATTAGCCCTTACGGACAAGAAAACTTCTACAAAACACTTCTGTGTATTTCAACAATATTAATAGATTTTAACAAAAGACAATTTAAAAACATAAGAAACCTACGAAATAATTTCTAACCTAACAATTAGCCCCTAGGGGGTGGAAGATTGCTGGAACTATCATCCATTTCGCTAATAGTCAAAAATTCATCGAGCACAAAGCGTCGTGAATCGCAAAAGTCTGTCGCCTCGCGAAAGAATTAACGTGTCGCGGTTAATGCACTCGCGGTGCACGCGTGGCCGCACTTCCTCGAATTTCCAATGTAAATCCAACGCGGCGGGGGCTTACGTAAATTCCCGGTGTAAATCCTACGGGGGGGCTATTACATAAATCCTAGCGGAGCCTCATCGAAACGCCTCGGTTACGAGGAAAAAATTATGTAACATCGATTCGCGCGCTGGAAAGTCCGCGTATATGTGCTCTTTTGTTTCATTATACACGTTTCTACGATGTATCCAGAGCTTTTCTGAATGAATCCCATCGGTGATACATATTTTTCTGCAACAATGGAAGATGTTTAACATGACCCATTTCTGCGGTAGAATTTCGTTATTGTTATAAACGATCGAGGATTATTTTTTGCACGACCTTTTCGTGTATTTTAACGTGAATGCGTGTGGAAGATAGGTTCGCGTCGCTTTAGTTGATGAAAGTTCCAGCGAAATGTCAGAGATATTTTCTATGTAGTATTCTTCAAGGATTATTTCATTTTGGAAGATTAAAAACGTCCTTTCGCAGAACTCTTTCCACTGATGTATTTTATTTGTATTTTTACATTCGTTCCTCGGGTAAGTTTAATTATTACGCTTAATTACGCTTCTGTCAGATTTCAATCGGAATCGTTAGTTAATTCTTTAAGTAGAGACACATAAATTATTACTTCGAAACGCGAAGAAATGAAAAGTTGAATGGAATATGATTATCGATATACGTAACACACGTCAATGAATGAAATTTTAAGATACGCTGACGTACAAATATAAATATTTATTTCGTGGAAAAGAAGTGCAGAATAAAATTGTAATCATTCATATGGTAATTAGATAACAGATTGGTCGATAATTTCCTCATGCTTCATTGAAACCTCAATGTCGCTCGTTGACGACAGCCATAATTCATGAAATTTTCGATTCATCGTCTATCGACGATGGTAGAACTTAAAGAATTAAGAATATTAATTGGTTCGTTCGTTCTTTAATTAATATCATCGATAGCGTGGATGATTTCGCACGGACGATTATATAAAGTCATCGTTTGCCTCACTTTCCAATGTAATTTGGTCGGGTAACGTGCTATCCAGCTGTTACGTAAAGTAAATGGCATGTTTCGGTATTTGAAAGGGATAAACTTTAATTGAAACAGATCTTTCACGTCGTTAATTCATATTGATTATACGTTATTTCATCTAACGCTATGACTAATGAATAGTTATTAATTTTGTAATTGTTCCTTCTAAACCGGCGGTTTCCGAGCAGGAAGTGTTTGCGCTGAATAGCATGAAAATTTCATGAATTTAAAGTTACACGCAATCTTGTAATATACACTGATGGAAGACGTATACAATCTAAGATAAGTTACACGGTGTGAAAAGATCGGTTATGAAGTTATCATAGATAAACACCGAGAATAAGAATCAGATACAAGCTTATGAATGTTTCATAAATGTTCGTAAATGTTTGTTTATTTACTTACAATGCTTTTCAAGAGTTCATTAATCTTTCGTTGTTACTAATTATTTGGCTTATGAATTATGCAGAATTTTCACCATGATATATTATAGATGACTTTAATATATCACTTAATATGATATATGACTTAATGTAAATATTGTACAAATGAATAATTATAGTTACAACATATTTTCATCTTTGTAACATTCTAATGGAAGGATTAAAATACGGTGTTCAAGTGTTCGAGAAACAGTTTCTGTTCCATATTTCCATTAATACGATTGTCGAAATGTCTGGTATTAGAATTTAACAAACTTCGTAGAATAGTTTTACTAAAAGAAATATGAATTTAGGATATTGATTGATAGGCAATGCAGAATATATTAACACAATAATCATACTATTATAGATTGTCATTTTATTCGTATCAGTATCGATTCGTAATTGATTAGTTGAAAATAAACAGATCTTCTAATCTTCTATCTTTTGTCTATCTTCTACTACTGTATCTTTCTAACTAGTGATAGAAATATTTTTTTAGAAATAACTGCATCTTCTTAAAACATGTCGTACAGTTCTACTGGAAAATTTGAAGGTATGTTTACAATGACGTTCAACGGCCAAAAAATGCAAATCTGTGGACCATATGCTGTTGCAGTGCAACTCAAGGAGATGCCACTCAAAGATAGGCATCTGTCCTATCCAAATCCTTAAATCAAACATTATATAATCCTCCACCCGAGTGTATTTACACTCACAGTACATTCCTCAATGAAAAAACAAAAATACCAAATATTAATTTTCCATATGATAAATTTCCATAATAGGTACATTACTTTGAATATTTCCTACTTTCTTGTGTATCATATGCTTTCTGTTTATTCTTGCATCTTACAATTTCCTATAAAGTTTATTAATCACCTATTTAAATATCGAACAAATTTTTAATAAATTATATATTAATAATAAATAAATAATAATATAAATAATAAATAATACATTGAATAAATAATATAAATATATATGAAGTATCCAATATATACTACGATAAAGTGTCAGTATCATATTTTACGGTACAAAGTATAGTATGTTCTACTACGTTAAAAAGTCATATTATTAAAATTATATTACGAAGTGTATAGTATTCTATAATATTTTGTAAGCGAGACAATTTTCTACCGCGATTCCACTTTTTTAACTATATTCCCAAAAATACGAGCTCGCATGAAAATCCGCTAGTTTATTTATAAAAAATACTTTGTAACAACATCGTCAAGCGCTCTCGTTCATTGTAAAATCGACGCGATTTCGTTCGTTCGTTCGGTGCAGTTTAATTCGCGCAGCGTAGAAAGAACCGCTTCGCGTATAAACGTAATTCGAATTTATCGAGGCCGAATGTAACGAGCGTTCCGTCCACCGCGACGCGTCGCCGAGATCATCAGGAGACTCGTTACGTAAATCAGTGCGACGATATCGAGTGGTGAACGCGACGAACACGCGAGACCGACGCTGTTGCGTCTCCCCGATGAAATATTCATGGAACTTTTTGTAACGCGTAATGCTACGCGCGTTACAGGCAATTAGGAGCAATCCGCGAATCGGAAACGGCCTGTTTCTGATAACGAAATGTTTGTTCTTACGGACGTTAAATTTCGTACGAACGTCCTACTTTGACGCTTTCCAATGCTACCTTTTTCCACTAAACTAATCGTAGTCTTTTTCTCTTTGTTTTTAGTTGATCCTAATCAATATTTCAATTGTCCTTTAGAACTTGAACACTTGTTAGGAGTATATCGCAAATTTTTATGCATTTACGTGAAATTTAAAGATGCGAAGATATTACAAAATGCTCATAATCATTGTATATACAAAGATATATAAAATAGACAAAGCAAGGTATTGATTATAATTTTTGATAAGTAGAAATCTTCACGTAAGTCCTATTCCTTTTATTGTGTCCACGAAAGTATGAATTTGCATGAAAGTCCGCAGTTCGAGCAAACAGTATATAAATCGAACAATTGGATAATTGTGATTCTAAAAAAGACTATTGTGAGAGTTTCGTATTTCTATTCGCCCCAATTATAATTTTTTAAATAGCTTCGATTATTGAATTTTCTCATAGTTCTTTAATACTTTCAAATTAATAGGAAAATTCTTCGCCTTGAACTACTAAGCAAATTCTAATTAACTGGAAACTAATTTCTAATTGGGCAAATTCTTGCCAATTCCATTTGTCACCAAACCTATTAGCCGAAGCTGTAACTAATAGACAGTTGTTGAACAGTCCAACTAGTGTTTAACATTTAGATCAATTCCACTGAATTACGTGCTCGAATTGTCTGTGATACAATACAGTTGGTCGGATTCCAGCAAATCCACATCCTCGAATTTCCCACAATACAAAGCGGTTCCTCGAGTCTCAGCTACTACCGACGGTTCACCAGGCGACGTTTGAGAATTGTGGTCGAGGTTGCGGTTTCTGCGGCCGATTCGAGACGGCCCCAGAGTGTTGCTTGAATCTCTTTTGGGCCTTTTTGCTCGTGCATGCACCGCAGCACGAGGCCCGGTCGTTATTCTGGTCACGAACTCGGACTCCTTTTCTCTTTCTTCTTCGTTCCTCTTTTCTTCTGTCCTGTTTCTTCGTTCCAACCCGTCCGGTTATCAATATTTATGTCGATTTGCTTTCGTCGGGGCACCGTCCCGTGGAACAATCGCAAAAAAGATTGCCATCCCCTCGTCAACCTCCCTTGTTCACCAATGTGCGAACTTATTGCGCGAATTTATTTCCTTCGAGTTTAAATGTAGACAAAATGCACTTGTATGTCCATACCTATACAAAAGTGTCTGAAAAATTCAAAATTCGACTAATTTTCCTAATTTTATTTTTTCCCCCTTTATCCTTTGACAAACACTCGAAACCAAAAATCACAAAACATAAACAATCAAACGGGATAAAAGACACTAAAACGAGGAAGCTGAACGATCCGCCATGAAGTTAAAAATTCAATCGATCGCGATCTTTTACAAGTACTACGCTACATCGACGCATCGTGATTCAACGATTGGAAAGAACGAAGTAAAAACTGGCCACCGAGTCGATCGTTATTCTTCGCGGAATCTGGTATCAGATTTTTCCGTGATAACGATCGAACACGGCCCAGAGGTTAGCAGAGGGGCAAAATTGCCGGTCGATTATTCCCTCGGTCCTTTGAGACATCGTCAGAGAAAGGAGACAGAGTCGGCAATCCAAGAAAGGGAGATCCGATATGAGACAGACGATAACGAGTTTAAGCTCGCATCGACCAAGAAGGCATTCGCTCTCGGTACTCGAGAAATTCTGAACGGGCCTTCTGCTCCAGCTCGTTAGCGTCTACCATCGCTCGAAACGATTCGTTTCATGCTCTTCTCTTATTGTTCCTTATTTTTGCATCTCGATAGATTTCAATTTTCTCAGCTTATTCGGTCTTCCCTGGTGTATCGTGTTAGAAAGCTCGTTGCAAGCTTTATGCTTCGTCGAATAAATCAAGCTTTTCGTCGTCGAAGAAGCGGTAAACATTGAAACTCTATCGCTGTTTATGTGCTGTTTCGAGAATTTCTCTAACTCTTTCGAAAGAGTTGCGAATTTTCAGAGAGAATTCTGGATTTCAATCGTCGAATTGAACGGTAAAATGTTTCTCAATCTATCAATTTTATTTACGCTAGGATTTATAACGTTTCTATAGAATTCAATTTTATTCTCATACATCGAAATTTATGATATTTAAACTTACGGATTCAAACGTATATAGCGGTTTCGTAACTGTACTATGGAGTTTAATTGCGCAACTTTTTCGTTTTTATTTTCCTAATACGAAAATTGAAAAGTTTCCGAGCGTAGTTCCGAGTCGATCTTGTACTAAACTTACAACTCTTGAGATAAAAGCGCAAATATAAAACGATAAAGTATACAAGTGTAGGACAAATGTAGCTACAATGATTGTTTCCATCGATATTGAAAAACTTTAAAGAAGAACTACGAATATGAAGAATAAAATACCTTTTCGCAGAATAAAACCGCGGAAAATTGATATCGATAAAATATAAAAAATTGTTCCGTGATATAATTTTAACCGCGCTGTCAGCGGTTTGACGATCGATATAAAGTAAAACGGATTTTTTCTTTAACAAAAAGGGACGGAGAACAGGATGCTCTAATGCGATGTAACCAGCCTATCGAGGGTTGACGACGAAAGGGGCAGAGAGCAATAAATCAGCCAAATTGACAGCGCCAAGTGGGGTTGAACCGCATGACGAGGCGCTTGTGACTTTTCTTCTTCTCTTTTCCTTTTTTTATTCCGATCCCGGACACATCCTTTTTTTCCATCCATGTGCCGATAATTACAAAATTCTCACATTTAATCTCATAGTGTTAGCACGTGATAGTATAACATACTTTGGCAATAATTGAAAATATACTGCGTTAATTGCAGAACATTTTATTATGTACATTAAAGCCCAGTTGATTTTCCTAACGACAAAAACATATAGAATAATAAAGTTACTTCTGGACTAAGATTTTTAATCATTCCTTGATTAAGAATTTCAAACTCTCCAATCGAATCAAATTTAATCCATAAACCACAAACATGAAACAAGAAACTCGTGCAATCGAAAAGTGGGTCATGACAGGTCGATTGCAGGTCGATATTTCCGCTACGATAGTCAACTAGTGAAACAGAAGCGAATGATAAGAAGGATAAACAGGCGTACAATCTGGTTTGACAATTTCATTTCGCCGGAGATAGTTCGACTATATTCGATCATACACAGTTTTGTTCTATTAGACCATTTTTAGAAAAACATTTAAGCTTTTTGTGCGTGTGCTGAAAAATAAATTTGACATAATCCAATAACATACGTATAATACAGTTACAATGAAATGGTTTTGATACAATAATCTGACAACTATATCATTATATCATCAATAATAAAATGTGAAAAATTTCCAAATTTCGTAATCGAGCTAATTGATCTGAAAGAAAAATAAACTAAACGTTGTTTGTTAAAACGCTAACTAAAGTGTAAAATAACGTAAAATACGTGTAATTTTATATAATAAATTTCGAGGATATAATGAACACGCAGAATGGAAAAGGAACTATGCAAATCGCAAGATCTTTAACTTGAAATTCTTCTTGAAATTCATAACTATAACAAAACTGATAATAATCGATCTATTATTATACAGGAATATTCTATTATGAAATTAATATAGTTAAAGAGGATTCCTTGCCATATATATAGTAATAAAGTCCGCATCGATTCTCGCAGCCTCGCTGCAACAACGGATACAGCACTCGCGTGCCCCTCGGCAAATATTTACCCTGTAGAAAATGCACAAAGGGTGAATCAGATCAGCGACTCTCGTGTACCATCTCTACAAACCGAGACCGTGTTCAAACCGCGTCTGAAATACTCTTCAACGTGTTTGCATCCAAAGAAACACGCGCTTCGTTTCAGCCAACAAGGCGAACCGTGTTTCTACTTGCGTACGTATTAGTACGTACAATGATAACAGTTGTGTTTTATTCAAAACATCGTTTAGGTCGTTTTGGACGACGTGCATACGGTGTAGAAGTGTTCTTGTTTCTTGTGAAATTATCATCCGTGACTATTGCTTTATTTTGAATGTTAACGTAACATATCCATAAGTTGTGAACGCTTAGGTAAATTACAATACAATTTCATGGATACACACAAAGAAATCTGTTTCACCGTCGAAAAATTCGAACCAGTGCTTTGCTCTGCATATTTCGTATTTTTTCATATAATTTTATTATATGAAATTGATATTAGCTTTCTAAATGTTTAATATGAATGTTCTCTTACAAGCAAATCGAAAAGTGTATACATTCATTTTCTGAATCTTAAATATTTGTAAAATTGGAAATTAATATTTAAAATATCTAAGACACTGAGATCCAAAAGGAGAAGTTACTCTAAGAATTTCTTAGAAACAAATTTTTGAGTAAAAATTAATTTTCGTTCAAGTGGAAGCCAGTTATCAACAGGTTTTAAGAAAGTTTCTCAAAACATGACACGATTAAAGATATTTTTAACTATTCTGATCGCGAATAAGCCGAATGTGATCAGAGAAAATGTTTGCCGTCGATAATGATCACTGGTAATCAAAAAAGAATTCCAGTCATTTATATCGATTACTCGTAATTGAAATTAAATTTCCGTCATCGATAATGGTTATTCACGACCAAAACGAAATTGATAATGATTGATAATGATCGGCGATCATTACCATCATTGATAATAATTACCAATAATAAAACAAATTTTTACCATTTATAACAGTTATTCGTAACTAACATTTGTTAATTAAAGATGTTAACATTTATACGAGGACCTTTAAAATTCGTCTTGTAACAGTTATGATATCTGCCAGAATATCTAAACTATCTAACTGGAATATCTAAAGTACCTTAAAATATCACACAATGATACTTTCAATGCACAAACGCGTGACTACGAAATTTAGAAACAGAAGCTTCAATCTACCATACAATCAATACAACTCGTCTCACCCATACAATCCTATACCCATAATCACACCATTATACAGTTTCTTTCCATTTAACCGCAACCATACACCTTCGTATCTCAATTTCCCACACCTAACAATTCCCAATGATCCCCACATCAATTTCTATTAATCGATGGAACGTTTCGTTCGCTGGCTTCACAATCATTCCATTAACCTGTTTAAGCTGAGAAAGTGTTAATTAATCGCAGAATAGTCTTCCCGGAACCCTCATCGTCCGATCGATTAATGGCCTGTCTCCTTCCCGTTTCAAATTCTTCCTCGTCTTCGCTTCTTGCTCTCTTCCCCTTTTACCTTTTTTTCGCTTGCCCGTGTTCCCTGATTATGGCCGTTCCTCCACGAAATTCACTTCGTCCCGTATGCCATCGAGACGATTGATCGAGAGCTTGGTTAATAGCCCGGCACAGGTGCTACCTGGAATTACCTAATAATGGCCGGTCTGCCAATCAAGTTTTGCAAGTTTGTAATTTGCGGGCCGCTCGTGCCACCGCTTCTGAAACGCGGAACTATGGCAACTCGACACGAAACCAGCCGAACCGTCTGTGAACTGGTTAAATAAGCGAGTCTTATTAACCCTGATCCGTTTAATTCAGCCTGGATCAGCGACTTGAGAGCACGTTAACTCAGACGCTTTCTTATATCTATATTTGCAAGATGTTCTTAATGCAGGACAATTTCGCGAATTTCAATTTCATAGAAATATTGCAACGATAGAAAATGGATGAAATTATTTTAACATACTGTTGACGATATACCGTGAAGATCAATTTTACGTACACATGCTTTTTCGAAGATGAATATCGAATCGAATAAAATGGCAAACAACAATTCACGCTTCTCGCCCGTAACGTTTACAAAATTTAAAAAACGCGGACCCACGCCTCCTCTGAACGACGTGTTAATTTGCCGTGGTTGTCGTTAAATTTATTTCACGTATCTGCTAGTGGATCTTTTTTTTTTTTTATTTTCCTTTACAATTTCACGATTTTTAAGTGTCTTTTGTTATAAAATTAATAGAACAAATTAATAGTATCAAAGTTCGGTTAATCATTGCCTCGTAAAAATTGACACGAACTTGTTGGATTTGTATAAATTTCTAAATTTTATCGATTATGTACTTTCGTCGTTTTGATACAATTAGCAAAGTATCAAGGTAGAAATGCATTCTTTTCATTCGTATTAAGAGTTATTCCGCAGATACACAGACCTATATTCATTAATTTATAAAACACGATGTTATTAAAGTTTCTAGAAGAAGGATTATACTCGTGCATAATTTAAACCGAAATAGGAATTCAGATTACTAAAAACTTTCAGCAATCACGGCAAGTACACAAAACAATAGTATTCGTATTTATCTAAAGGATCTCCTTATAAATCTCCACGCGCTGAAAGCAGTATAATACATCTGGCAGTAATACATGCAAATTTTTCTATTACGGTTTCGCTGCTTTCATCCACAATTTTCTCAGATTAAAACTTCCGTCACTCGTAGCGACGACTTTTTCCTTCGACTCTTCGTTCATCTTTTTTTCTCTCCAATTCCATCCATCTTCTCAACATTTCTTTCTTTTCGATTTCTATCTCTGAAAATTCTAATAGCTTATAAGTGGTACATTTAATTGAATAATCATGAAGTATTCTTTGGCCACGTCTGTGTTTTATTATATGTTTATACGATATACCGAAGCTTTCATCCTACCATATGCACATCTAATAATACCCGGAAGAGAAACGGAAACGAACAATCCAACCGTTCGAGCGTATAGTCGCATTAACGTTTGGTCGATCGCACCAGGAATAAAAATAATCGAACAGTTATTAACGCGTATTACTGCTACCGATTCAACGGCCAGCCAAGAGTATCCGAGTGTAAATGCGATACTTTAAAATAGAGCAGAGGTCGATCAAGTGTAAGAGCATCGTGCTCCACTGGGCGACCAAGTATCGCGTCAAAAATCGACCATCGAGTTCAATAAGAAAGATTAATCATCGTTATTCAAAAAAAGAAAAACTTGGCATTTTATCGTATTACGTATTCGATAAATTGTTAGACAATTATGGCGACGAGAGGAAAATTGTCGTGGACCAAGCCACATTCTTTTCACCTGTAATTTTATAGCGTTAACTTATTTCAATAAATCATAAATCATCATAAATCATTATAAATCATATAAAAGTAGAGGAATTCGTTTTTTCCACATCCTTGAAACCTTTTCTAAGAAAAGGTTGCACAAGATAAAACGGTGAATTGGATAAATCGCATCAAGAGTTTTCGTCTTGGTTTTGTGATATTAGCTGCTTTTCAATTGATAATTATAGTAGTTTTTTCTAAAAAAAACTTTCTTCTTTTCATATTTAGGAAGTAAATAAAAATTCAATAGAAAATACATCTATAGAGTCCTTTTTTTTTTCAAGAAAACCGTCAGTTTAATAAAAAATAATTTTTCTCGCAAACTATAAAAAAAATGTGCACTACGACTTATCGGTTCAACTATATCATTTCTTAACTGTATTTGACGCTCTTCTACGAGCTTTCTTTCTCCACTTTCACGATCTCAGAATCGAGTTCTGACGTAAATATTCGACTGCACGTACGGAGCGGAAGTGACGGTACACCATTACGCAATCGCTTGTGTGGTGCTTATCTGTTTGCCTCGCTTGATCTGAATCTCATTGACTCGATAATTATGTAATTCGTTAGAACGTCACGTCCTAGTGGCTGGGAATTGCGTCGAAGAAGCGAAAGCTTCGTGAATCGCAAACTTGCCTTCGACCCTGTTCTCAAACTGTCGTTGTCGTTTTGTCATAAGCCTTAAGGAAGTTTCGTAAGATTATTCCTTTTTTTTTAAGTTTTTTTTCTTAATTACAGAAGATAAAACACATAAGATTCTTTTCATTTTTCTTTTCTCTTCTAATTTGTCCAGTTTTCATCTTCAACCTACTACCGAGTTAATTAAATCAATAATGGAATGAAATAATTTTTCATAAAATACATGTGAAATTCTACGAAAAGTTAATTAACCCAGATACGCATCGACTTCTTTTTTACCATGCTTTTCCTACATATGTAATGTTGTTTGTTTTCCATTCTGAACAAGCGGAATGTTTCGATGACATTTTTTCATTATTGTTCGAAATTAATTTTTATTTCCTACTATTATTTCAATTCCCCAAAAATGCACATGAAATATCGTAAATGTTGAACATGTGGCGAAGAATCACAACACAGATAAAAAAAATTAAGAATATTAATATAGGTCAAAAAATATAGACGATCATTTACATAAGAGGATAATTCTAACATCTGAATTTTAATATTTTGTAGGTAAAAGAAATTTTATTTTCTTCTCTTTTGTAAACTCTTCTGTATAACTTCATTAGTTCATTTTCAAGAAATCAAATACACGAATAACAATGAAATACGTACATGAAATAATTCTTTTACTAGAAATGATGATTTAATGATAATTACTAAAAAAAAAAAAAAAAAAAAAGGAGAAGCAAGAGTATCTGGAGAAGGAGTAAATGGGATAAAGTGAAAATAGGAAAGAATTTAAATGCAATACACGTAAGAAAGCGTTTGTGCTGGGAGTGGAGGGATGAGTGAAGATAATATTTAACATAAACCACACCTTTGTCCTAAAAAATGGAATTATCAATAAACTAACTAACTAATAATTACTGCAAACGTTATTCCTGTCGACAATATAAAAATGAAAAAAGAAAGAAACTATAATCTGTATTCTACAAATATCTTTATCTCAATCAATCGACCGGTACAAGATTAATAGCTAGAGCTATAGATGGCAACAGGCTCATCAGCCTACGTCTTTTCTTCCTCTAATTATGCAGCTACAAACAGCAACGCGACGTCGTCGTTGGACCCAAGTTAAATTAATTAACTCCGGCCAACGTGAAATCTGCGTAAGGTTTTAATTAGGACTAAACTCGTACTGTTCGATCCAGTGCACGGTGATTAACTGTAACGGATTTGAACTGTAAGTTCATGCTAATTAATTAGCTTTTACCGACGTTTGCCCGCCGGTGCGCCGCCTCGTTCCGCGTACGCGTAAAACTACAACCGGCGATTACAGGAAAACACGAGGCTTGTTTCGGCCTCGTTCGTGACAACAGACCATCGTGCTTTAAGTATAACGTAGAAATACTGTGTAGAGACCTTTCTTAGCCTTCTTTATCATTTTATCATTTTCGTACATCTTGCACGCACTTCTTGTTAAAGGCGGGTTAATGGTGATTGCTAACTTGCGACCGTTTTAATTGAAAATAATAACGTTAAAGAGTTCTCAGATGGTGAGAAGTATAATCATGCAGCGCATAATGGATTTATATTAGATTCTTGCAATAATTTAAATATAGCCTACATAAATGTTGTATTATAATTTTTCTTCTTTCTTCCTACAATTTTGCATTTTCATACTTTTCCACGAACTTCTTGTTAGCGTTCAGTTAATCGCGATTGAAAGTTTGTAGCCGTTTTAATTGAAAATGTTAACGTCCAGGTGGAAATTGAACTTGTGTAAAGCGAAACTAAAATTAGCTCCGCGTTGTGTAAGTTTCACAATTTCGTTTACACTGAATTTCTCAAAAAACGAATCGCTTGTTTCAATAAATACATCGTTCGCAAGAAGACAGCACGAACGATCATACGTTTCAACGTACATTTTAAAACACGATATTTCTAATATCGTTGCTTTTCTTTGCTTTCCGATGCACGAGGGCAATCAATGTAGATTTTAAACGATTCAATTGGAGCTGCAATTTGCAAGCATTGAAACTAACAGATACGACATAAACGCTGAAACGTTAGAATACAAACTATCCAGAAATAATTTTATGAAATAATTAACAAACGATAAGTTTATATATCGTATAATTAATATTTCGTATAATGGAAGAACCAGGTTCGATCGAGATCCTGTATGGACGCGAGACACTCGTAACGAGACGAAAGTTTCGCGGGAAAGCCGTGAGACGAAACACGGCCATCACGAGATAGACACGTGTTACGAGAGAAATCTGCGAGTGGAACGGCTGTTTGATAGAGCAATTTCAACTTTCTCGACGATACGGTGCACCGCTGCCTGGATAGCTGTCCGTCCGCCACGACTTGAAAGTGTACGTATAAACCTGAGGAATACCGATTTCCATCTGGAAGTTCCCTCGATTTCTATTAAATTTCGATACGTACGACCGAGACGTCCGAATCAGAATTCGAATTTCGGGTCTTTTGTGCGAGGAAATGAAGTATCCATTTCCTAAAGTAGGAGTTTGATCAATTTGTACAAGTTGACGTTGCATAATTTAAATGCTTCTTTCTTCTCTTTTCTTTTTTTTAATCCGGCTCGTCGATTTTTGAAAAATCTGTTTCATAGTTGGAGAATAAAGAATTTGACAGAATTACGTCAGGTACTTAATTATTTTATTCACAGACGTGACTCGATGAAATCCTTCGTTTCTCCTTAATCATAGTTAAGCGAAGCAGAACTACAAATGGGAAAACCATTAACGGCTCGTACCACGTCAACTCATCCCACGAAACGAGACAAGTGAAAAGCGTCTGGACGATGATAATTAGAGAAAATTCCCTCGATCAATCTCTGTGCCCTTCTCGCCCAATGAATATTTATGACATCCCTGGGTAGTTTTCATTCGGAAGAGATTCAATTCTCCACTAATAACTTCAACCTAAAGCTTTCGATATCAAAGAAGCCAGTTAACTGCTTCTAAGTGATAAATTTAAAAGAAAGAACATATATCGATCACGATTAATCCTGAAATTTAATCTTGAAAGATAATATGGTATATATACTTAATTATCCTAAAATTGTCAAGTAACCAAAAACGTTCCGTCGCATTTTTTACAATGAAAGATGTAGAAAAGGAGCACTATATTTGTCGCGTAATTACCTTCACACGTAGTAAATGAACAAATTCTAATTGGCCAATTTTATTTCATTGTTCAAGTACGAGCTAATGAAAGTAGACCATAAGCTTTCTTCGCGCATAAATATCATTTATCATTATATTGTATATCATTTACGCATTATATCGTATATCATTTAGCTTAGATAATTCATAAATTTTGATCGTTAAAACATCGAACAGATCTAAAACATCGAATTACTACGCTCTTTCAAAATCGAACTTCCAAATAATATGATCACGGGAAAATTATAAATTTCCAAAGGATACCGTTCGAGATTAAAAATAATCGATCACTGAATTTCATCTGGCCGGCGATGCTTGTGTATTCGATTATTGTGTGCACATTGTACACGGTACAACAAAAGCCACCAACGGTGTGTTTATCGCGGGTACGTTTCGCGATTGTAATTTATGTCGACTCACGTGTTCATTAACTAGACGATATTGAATATTACTTCATGTATCGCGAATAAACGACTGCTGTCCCCTGTTGCGATTCGATACGTTAATTATAGCGATGGATGATGGACTAAAGTAAAGCAAATTTTTCCTCATATATCGCACATATCATATAATCATGCGATATTGTTTAATGTAAAAGGTTATAAATTCTGTATTGGTAAAATCGTGTTTTACCCTAGGCAATTGTTCTTGGTTAATGTTGTTAATTCTGTGTGAAATTTTACATTTGAAAGCTTTATGTTAGAATATTTATTAAAATTATTTAATCGGTCAATTCTTTAATCGATGTGAGACATTTTTCTTACGAATCGAACTGTATTAGTCGAAAGTATTAAAAATTGTAATAAAATTGCAAGTCAGCCTATTTGACGAGCTGATGTTTTTGTAATTGCTTTTATATTGTTAGAGCTTTACGAGCACCACTCGGAAGATGCTTTCTCGCATTACTCGCAATTTTACATTCCTCGTTCGCTTTATTATAATTTACTACAATAGGAATTATAAGAATTGACATCGATGGCTCACTGTACATGTATTGTAAGTGTACTTTGAAATCTGAGTTTTTATACGCAACAAATAGTTCTTGACCGTTTCTTTCTGCTGTATAAAAACTACATTTATATGTGCTTCATAAATTTATCAAAAATAATATTTTCGTTTATTGTATTTGATGTACATGGGCATATTTTGAAGAACCACTTTCTTACTCCTTCTTACACATCATTTTATCCTCCTAAAAAGGATCAACGTACAATTTGCAAGCAAATTAACAATACCATTGTTGAAAATGACAACGTGAGTTCGTGCTCGCCATCCATATGCAGATGCATTAGTTATAAAAAATAGTAACTAGAAGATAATCCCAGTTACAATCGATAGATTTAATAGATAGGCTTAAGATGCTTTTTTGTTTTTATCCCTAGTTTTTGTAAGCGCGTGCAATAAAGGTTTTTTTGTGATCCTACCTCTGAGTATAGAAATAACAACAATCATTGATAAAGATGAATACAATGCAAAGACTAGATATCTATTTAATGATAAACTAACATTGAATTTTGAAACTATTTTTCTCCAAAAGGCGCTACAAATTGATATTTCTGCAGTACCTGTAACAAGTCATCGACATGTTCTATTGTCAAATAATTAATTTCTCTATTATCAACAAATTAATGCGTTAATACGTTATATTGTATCGGTGATAAAACATCGCGAAACTTTAGTCATCGACATATTCTATTGTCAAATAATTAATTTCTCTATTATCAACAAATTAATGCGTTGATACGTTCTATTATATCGGTGATAAAACATCGCGAGACATTAGAAACTGACAAAACTCACGCGTACGTCACATCGTAATCTAAATTACTTGTAGAAATTGAAGGGTTAAAAGGGTTAATAAAAATATTCTCTCCTTCTCTTTTTGAAATATGAAGCATACAAAAAGATGGAAATACTTGGAGAACTCAAGACGTAAGAGTGACAAATACATAGCCGAGGAATGATCGTAAATTTGGTGGGCGCGCGCGTGCAAGTAAACGTCCGCGAGGCAGCGCGTAAAAGCGTCGCGCGCGCCTTTCAGCCTCATGCATAAATGCATCGTTCGCATTGGTAGACGCTGATACACGCAAATGTGACGCGCGACCCTGCGTCGCAATGGGCTGTCACCGCGACGCCTGTAAACGCAAGAAATTGCGCCTGTAAAACGCGCAACGTTTTCTTAATATTTCTCTGCATCAAATTTCGTTCGTTTGCAATCCCGTTAACGAAGGGAAATGGCACTTTATAATTCGTTTAAGATTCACGCCAGAAGAGGATATTTCACCGTAGAAACCGTAATTTGCGATTCTACTGATTTAAAAATACATTTGTGGCGTACACCATTAAAAAAGGGATTATAGCGTAAAATATATTATATGAATAATGTACTGTATGATTATATATAAATATGTAATATTCTGTAATCTTGTAGGAAAGTTATCGCAAGACGAAAGTATATTTTCATGGATACGCGTACTCCGAGGTTTTGCTGAAAAACGTGATTTACAGTAAACGCATGTTATATGAATGATATTCTGAACTTTTCTATTATGTGATTAGTATTCTGAAATTTTGTAGGAAAATTATTGTACAATGAACATATACGACACGAATTCTAAGATTTTGTAGAATATATTATATCAGTACCCAACGCATCGAAATTTAGAATTTCTTTCTTTTTTTTTTTTTTATTTTTAATGATAGATACTCCATAACACAGATGTATAATGATAATATTAATTGTTGATCTTCGATTTAAATGCAAATGTTCTGAGTTCTGACTGCAGAAAATTTGACATAATTCAGTTATTTTGAGGTATGTTTAAGTATAGGTTTGGTATGAAAAGTATCTCCAAAAAGTATTATTCGTCGAATAATACGTTATGCGATGGCTTTAACAGAACAAAGGAATTAATTGAAAGACTGTCAGACAGCTGGTGGAAATAGGAAGCGAGTTCAAATTAGAAAATAAATGAAGTCAAATAATTGGGGAAAATTAGGAATGGTAGGTATAATGAAAGCAGGTAAGTAAAGTAAAGAAAGTAGGACAAAATCGAGTACGGAATAAAATTAATTGGCGAAGCGAACTCTAGAAGGAGAATTTTATTTCAGCCAACGATCGAGTATTTCTTCTTTGCAATTAAGAATAATATCCATAAAACGCTCTCAACAAAGCTTCAACGTTATTCGAGAATCAACTTCTTTTTATCCATTTAACGGAGTACATCCTAAGGAAACGTAGAAATAAAGACTAATCGATGTTATCTTTTTGTGCGATGAAAAATTCAAAAACCAAGTCACTGTTATTCTCATGAAAATCAATAAATCAATACTTACGCTAAATCATATCTGCTCATGATAGATACTTCATGATCATTTTATTAGGTTAACCCCTTAAGATACATTTTTGCCATATGTATCGCGAAAGATAGAGCATTTTATCTCCATAATGCTCCATAATATCGTAATAATTACAAGACTCAGCTGGAAAATTATTTTTGATATCGTTTCGTAGACATTTCTTTAATAAAGCAATGCAACGAAGACGTGTGTTTTATTGACACTATTTTCCTAATATTTAGCGATCTCTTAAGGGGTTGAAAGAACGAAAGTCAATGATGCGGACAACTGACTTGTAAAATTTGTATCGATAATCCTGTTCCAAACGCAAAATTTCAAATCTCATTTTTGCTCATCGATCCTGTTCTAAATACTTTCGATTCTTCTCATTAATCCGATCCACATTAACGTACAATATCAAAGTTCCTTTTCAAACACAAACTTCCAATCTTCTCACAGAATGATATTCAAAGAGTAAAAAAATTAAATAAGTATTTTACAAAATTCCAACCTGATTTCTTGTTATATTCATCGAATCGGTTTTGTGCTCTTTGCACAAAATCTGCATTCGGATTGCAAGTCGAATGCTTCCACGGCCACTGGCTTTCGTCTAAACAAACAACTAAATATTGAATATTGACGTGGCACGTACCGTGAAGCCGATGCCGACAGTTGCTGCGAAGTTTCCCGGTTGAAATCTTCCGGTATCGAACTGGACCAGCAGAGATGTCTTACCAACACCGCTATCGCCCAGGAGGATTGTCTGCGATCAAAAAAAGAAAGAGAAGTCGTAAGTCCTCGATCACTATCGCTTTCTTATCAAGCGCACGTCAATCAAACCAAAGTATCTCTTTATTGAACACCGTTTATGTGGACTTCACGATATCGTTCTTCGAATGAATATCCCGTGCAGAACCGTGACAGCTTCCGGGATCAATTTTAAAGTGGCCACTTTTATCTTGATCGAAGATTTATTTGCAACAAAGTAGGATTTAAATTGACGATCGATGAGAATATAGATTTATTTTACTAATTGAAGGATTAAGAATCATAGTGTTATAAGTCCATTGTCACTCTTGCGTTACATTTTGCGTTTATTGTTCTAAAAAAGCTCATTATATTTCCTCAAATTATAAAAAAAAATTATACCGTAGCATGAAATAAATTTATTTAATTACAAAATTAAATGGATGCTACTTGGAATCTGGTGCATGATAAAAGTTACGATTTGCGATTAAATTGTGAAAATCTTGACTTAAACTACTACGATTGTCAGTTCCCCAATCGATAGTAATTCTTCTTTAATTTACATCCCCTTTATTGCACAAAGTTGGATGTATTGTTACAACGTAATTTATCCGTAACTTTGACAAGTTGGAAAAAATTATAACAACTGCCCTAAATCTTTGAATTACAATAACTGTCCTGAAAAATAGATTAAAGAGCCCAAGTGATTTCAAGTAGGTATGTAGATTATATATAGACGAACAATTTTTTCCAGATATCCTGAAATCGTCCAATCAGTCACCAATCAATTTCCAATCATTTTCAAAACGAACCTATAACCTTCGAACTTCCTGTCGAAATCCTAGTTCCCCTCTGCCAATACCGCTTCAATTAGAGGCAACCCTGTAATTACAAGCGAGCAGGAGCATCCTTTACGATTTTTCTTGGCCCGGTGGTAGCTTCTCAAATTACGCGTAACGCATGGTTCGATTTCTCTCCCATGAACCGTGGCGCGCTGTGTGGTCCCATAAAGGCTGCGGTCGGCAGTCAACTTTGTTGCACTTTGACTGTGGCCGTTCCTCGATAGCAACACCTGTAGCCGACAATAGCCGTTTGACCTGCTGGATTATTACATTACGAGCCAGGATGGCACCTGCTTCGCCATCGGTACAAGTTCGGCCACGCGTATAATTTTATAGAAGAAAAGTAAAACTCAAACTACATCCGCCTATTTTTGTTTTCTGATTCTTTATTACGGACATGCGTATTTTTTATGGAACATTTAATGGAACAGATACCATTTTATATTCTGACAGTATTTCAAAATACTATGACGTATGGTGTCTAGAAACTATAAAAATACCATACATTATACAATTTTTTATTGACTAATTATTGACAATATTCTGATATTATTAGTATTATTGTTATTAATATTACTGTACTACATATTGGTATTATTATTAGTGTATATGCTTATTATTAATTCCTTTAGTTATTTATTATCTTAGAAAACATTTGTTACATCGGGCCATGAAATATCTCTTTTTGTTTTACTTGTCTGAAAACAGTAAAAGTATTATAGAATAAAAGATTATTAATTAATTAATTGTAACCAAATGATATTAACGACGTTATTAATGTTAATAATATTAATATCACTGATATTAATGATACTAGCAAATAACTATTTGCTTCTAATAACACTAATCGTAGAATACTAATAATATTCAATATAGTAATTATTTCATAAAATAATAAATGCATAAATAAATATTAATACATGCTTATATAATAATAATAATAATAATAATAGCAATAATATTAGTAATATCAGTTAGTAATTATTTACTTCTAATGATACTAATCTTTCTAATATTATTATTATTATTATATTTATTTATAATAATATTTATTCAAGTATTTATTATTTCAAAAAATAATTATCACATTGAAACCTAAAATATCGCTATAAAATATTTTCTTATTATTGCACAAAAAATTACACGCGCCACTAATGCCATCGCCTATAGAAATATATTCGCGTTTCCGTAAACGTGTATTCAAACACATACTCACGAAAGCACACTGCGTGAGTGTTGGTTTATGCAGTCGTAGGCATCAGAGTGCGAAAGGCACGGGTGCCATTATCGGTTGGTTAGAGGAGATGAATTACAACGACGCGACGACGAATTTTTCCTACGGGATATCATAGGAATGTTCAAGTGGAATGTTTCAAGCGATGTTGATGTTCGATGTGGATGTTAAAACGAGTCGTTTCTAATTTTTGTAACAGTTGCAGTCAGATGTATTCGTTGTTTGAACATACTGACAAACGAAGAATGTGGTAAAATATTGTAAATTAGATGTTAATGGCTAATTTGTTTCTACGATTAATTTCGTTATTACGGCTTTACATTCCTTACGACTTTCTTGATAATAAATATCCCATTTCTCTCTGCCCGAGAGGAATTTCCCGATAAATACAAAATGCTTTTATAACAGTTGCCAGATAGAACACTTCTGATTAATTAATGTACGTTAATAAACAATCTGTATTCGAAAAATCGAAACGCAAGTTGTATGGAAAAATACCTAACAGGAGAAAGATAATTTCTCACACATATATTTTATGAATTTTTGAACAATTGATCTATTTGCTCATTTTCAGAGAATTGATTATTTTGATTATTAAACGATATCAGATATCCTCGCGGAGCAGCTGACAAACTCGTCGCGTCTGAACATCCCGAACTCGTAAACAGGTGATCGATAAAAGATTGTACGCTTTGCTGTGATACGAAGGTAGTCATTTTGGAGAAAAATTTGAATAGATGTGCAGTTACACACAAACATGATTATTAAATATTCGTTCGAACAATATACGTATTGCTATGAAAATAAATAAATATCTTATAGTATATAATTTTCCATACATGTAATAATAAAATATAATACTCCGAGATGTAAGTGATACAATCTCGGTAACGATGTAATGAAAATTTCATTGAAATTTCAACAGAATTTTCAATAACTAGATTGTTCCTGACGTGATCGGTAATAGTTATTCCTTAAACAATTTATTATTTGAAACTTCAAAGATATAGATTAGATTATTATTTAGATATACGTGTACAATATGCAAATATATCACACGCAAATGGCTATAACGGCGAGGCCTGAATCGTACTTTGAATGTCAAGTATCATAACACGTGTCAATGTATCGAATAGGTTCGCGAATTGATGGAACACCTGGATAATTTCAGCTCGTAAAGAGATCGATGATTAGGTTCGAACAGGTTGCGTCGAAATTGAAAGGTAGTCATTTCGAGTGCTAGATGCGAAGATAAGAGTTCAGTTCGGGCATAGAAATGGCTATTCGGTTTATTATCTTGTTAAGAATATCCTCTTTCGGTTCAGAAACTCCATAAAATCGCAAGAGACATTAATTACGATGGAAAGTACCGAGAATCGTTAGGAGAACGTATAAAGTACAAAGGAAATGATATTTAGTTTAAATTCGTTCGATCGCTGTCTTATTTTATCTTCGTTTGTCGATAATAGAGATATGCCGCTTATTACCTTGTCTATGAAAATATTTCACCGCATTAAGTATGCTTTTTATTACTGAAACTGGTATCAACGACTAAGATATCGAACTTGTTTAGAATAGTAAATAAGATTCGAATTAATTCATATTGAAATACGTGAAGCTTGTAATAACAAAGTTAGAATGGAAAGTAGCTATGTGAAGAGATATAAAGTGGCTCACGAAAGTGTACGAACATTCGCCATAAAAGATTTTAATGAATGTATTATATACGTTGTACGAAACATTTTGAAACTTCGTTAGCGTTACAGTGAGACACGACTATCGTAATTACGATAGTAATATTTGACAGCAATCGAAAAATGTATGTAGAAGTTACGTTTATTACAAACGTATGTTTGATGAGCAGTTAGTATACAATGTGAATAGTAATGTTGAACTTAGAATTAGTGCTACAGAATTTGCACTCCGAATTTTATTTCAATTTCGTTAGCAGCAGCTCCCCGACGTTTTTTAGTGTTTTATTTGAAATTTACTTTAACCAAAAAATAAGGCAATTTAAATAAATAAAGGGGGAAACAAATTCAATTAAATACCAATTTTATTCACGCTATTGTTGTATTTTATAATTTCTAAGTGTATGATATATCTTGAAATCATTTCCAGGGTGCAATCCTGCTTTTCTTTCGCACGTTTCACAAAAAAAGCTGGGTCTGAAAGAACGTCGAGTGGGACTCGACAAAGGAGCTCCTGAGAAAAATTGATGTCGAGTAATACACGATCGATCGTTCAGATATCTCGGTGATTTTTGCGAAATGTTCCAATAAATATCTTCTAACTTCCAAATACATTTTCAAATTCGTATCAAACTCGACCAATACACCCACGACAACCGTATCATGATTTTCATTACATCGATAATGAAATTTCAAAATGTTTCAAAATGAAATATAATATCTGGAAAATTCCCAGGGGTGGTCCTATAATATTTTCACCAGCCACCGTGTAACACGAAAGTTAGGGAGACAAAACGAAGAGAAATGCAGAGCAAGAGAAAACCAGGAAAGAAGAGAGAAAAATAAGCGGAGAATGTAAAACAGAGAGAAAGGAGGGAAGATAAGGAAACGAAAGGATCATAAACTAACAGGAGAATTCTCAATGAAAGCAGGCAAACGTGAAATGATGACCGTCGCGTCGTCCGGTCTTATCCGCGAAGCTCGTAAAAGTAACAGAATTAGTCAGTCAGACTTTTACTACCTCGTCATAAATTTGTGGCCATCGGTAGATGGGCTCGAAATTATTCGCGACGTTTTCTCGTCATTTTTTATTTCTCTCTCATTTTCTGTTCGTTCACGACACACCTGTGAACAGAGTCCACTGCGAACGGAACTCGACGTTTGACCCAGGCCACGGGCAAATTATTACATTACGACCAACCGCTTCCACCTGCATTACCCTTAGGGATATGCAGCTGGGACTCTTTGCTGAACATGTAATTTCTCCGCCTTACGAACCTTCGTATCGCCGCTGCTCTATCCATTCTTTTTCATTTCTGAAGGATTTTTATAATTCACTTAACACGGTCACTGCGTACAACGCGCACTCGAGTCGGCTAATAGTCCAGCCGCTCCAGTTCTTAACTGTTCTATGTTCATTGGTTTGCAAAATGAGAAAACCGTGTTTAAAATTTGCGAAGTTTATCTTATCATAGAATATCTGTTGCTTTTTAAGTAGAATTTTCATCGTGTTGTCATAAAGTTACCTTTATTTACAATATTATTACCAATCAGACATATGAGGATTGGTTAATTACATTTGTTTTTCTTTCCTTCTTTTCTTTTTGAAAAATGGAGTAAGAACATGGACATGTTATTTTAGAATATTCCTGGTGTCAACTTGGATGACATTTGAAATAAAAATCTTGAAATTGTGAAAATGTATTTCACGATATAAAGACAGGGTATCGTACGAAGATTTGCTCTCAGTACGAAGCACAGTACGAAATAAAAATCGGAGCACAGTACGAAATAAAAATCTCTTATAGCACAGTACGAAATAAAAATCGGAGCTGGAGCGAACGTGTTAATCGAGTTCGTAGGGTCTCCGTTAAGAATCAACTGGTATTGTATGATCGTGTAACAAATTAATTGGTTTGCTTGATTTAATTCTTCTTTCCTCCGTTTTACGAAGCTCTAGTCCAATCACGGATACTTCAGGTATTTTTGTTTGTTTCTTTAATTTCGAATTTACTTTGTGCGTTCAATGAATCAACCACTGAATGAACTAAATAAATCAATAGAATTTCAATTAAATCTCAATTATTACGTATCATGGACTCTTTGTATTCATTCATTTATTTAGTTTATTTGATATCGAAGTAGCTACTTCTTTTTCTTACCCAGCCCACATTGCACAACTCATTTGTTTCTCGATCGGTAGAACAAATGGAACAAATGGTAGTCGTTTCTTCCTGACGAGGAAAAAGCTGTCGATTAGATGGAATCGGACGTGAGAAGCTGTAAAAGCGAAACGAAAAGCTTTGTCGCAAAAGGTGGAATCGCTCTTTCGCGTAAAACAGGCCATCGGAAGTTTCGTTTCGTCGATCGACGTTGTCCTTTTTTCGTTCATGCTGTATTGGCTCTTTCGCATGATCGCTTTTAATTCACGCTGATAGAGCAGTCTTCGCCCGAAATTTCGAGCTAAACTCGAAATTCGAGATCGAAGAACAAGCGTCGAATTAACTTCGCTCTCTTCTAGTCGAATATAGTAGGACGATCAAAAAATTGCCAATTGTATAACGCAATTTGAAAGATGGAAACTTCTTAAGGAAATAACAAGCATTCGCGAGGGAATAAAAAGGAACATTTGCGAATAAAGAACATGGAAATTTTGAAGCGGAAGAAAATTCAATTTACGAAGAAACTATCACAGCACCTGAAAGCACGGTGGAACTTCATTTTAAACAATTCCGACAGTTTTCTATTTAAAATTAGAGTTACGATTATCCTTTTAAAATTCCAGAACGAGCAATCGACAGTATACTGAAGCAAACAAAGCAATTATCAGGTACTCAAAATATAAACATTTCTGATGAGACAAATTCTGTAAGTTCAGAGACTGAACAGTCGTGGACACATATATTCTCTAACATTTTTACAAAGAAGAAGCAACACACTGAAATCGAAGATCAATTTTTCAAATAAACAAATATATTTATTGTTCAATTGATTGGTGATTTATTAAAATAGAATTTCGCGTATAAGATAACGCGGACGTAAGCAAAGGCTACAACAATCAAAGGAAGAACGACTTACTAATTATCTTTCTTCTTTTACAAAGTACCTTTTACAAAGAATTGGAGACACATTGTGGAATACAGAGTCGCGCTGATAATAATAACAAAATTAATTATCAAAATTACCATTTTTCAAAGGTACAAGTATGAAATTCTCTCGCTATTTTTTTTCAATTCGTTTGGAACTGGAGGGTAAGCTTTACTTGAGTTCTAGGTGAGCCCAGAGATATGGAAGAGAGAAAGGAAACGAAAGAAAGAAAGAAAGAGAAAGAGAGAGAGAGTAGAACGGCGAAGGATAAAGGCCGAGAAGGAAGGAGAGGAAGAGGAGGGAGGGCAGTGAATTAAGTTTCTCCGCCCCTGAGGCCGACACATTCGCCGACACTCGTCACGACCACCCCCTGGGGGTCCTGCGAATCTTTCAATGGAAATTCTGCATGAAGGGGACGCCGCGCCGCCTCGAGGCTCGCCGCGGCGCCGATACCAACAACACGTTACAAATTTCCTTTCTGATTTCTCTGATTTGTAAAAGGAAGCTCTTCCCTTTGACGAAAAAATCTCAAAAACGATCTCGTATGGTGCATTTCACCTCCTATTCAGTTTATTATACGAAACATCGTCTTTGTGTGCCACGTCTTGCTTGGCTCAATGATGGAATTTCTATAAAATAGCTTTCTATAGCAAAAACGTAGGATACAAGAAATTGTAAGAATGCAACCCTCTCAGAATATTTAGAATATTTAGTACATGGCATGCGCTATGAGTACGGTTAAACATTCGAAAGGTTGACTGGCATTTCCCTGTATTTATAGAAAGACAAATTCATAGAGAAATTTAACGGGAACTTAAGGGAAATCCAGTGGCTAGAAAAAGTTGCTGCCTTGTATCTATTAGATTGTCCCGAAAGTGTCTTTCTTTCGCAAACGTGTTTTTTACAACAGTGAACCTTCATACAAAGCAAGTCTGTGAAATGTCGCGGTGTTTATCTCAACAGAACAAAATGGATCGCACGTAATTCGACAAAATAATATAAAACAAAGAACCTTGCACGTCTATTATTTCCTCATAAAACGAAAGAACCTTTTCGGACAACCTAATATTATAACGTTTACATATATTGATTAATTAGGATCAGGTATATCGAATTTCGTAAGTAGCACCTTTCATATCTGTAAATATTTCTGCTTAAATACATTTCGTGGTGACGATATAACTAAAGCAAAAGATTCCACTTGCTATTGAAAGTTTCTATGAAAATCGGTAAAATAAATCTCGCAGGACATCGGAGGAAATCGCGATAAAATTCGAAGCTTCTACGCTACTAAGAGACCATTTGGACCTCAACGAGGACGCAAAAGTGTACCAAGCAAAACATACGACAGTATGTGGAATACAAACTGGAGAAAAACGCTGCGAAAGTCTGGGGAAGTCTGAACTTTGTGGCGGTTGTCGAAGTCGAAAGTCGTAAAATTTATGGTTGGCCGAAGACGCGGTGCAAAAGGAAAGCGAGCGCCACGTTCGACGTGACAATGCCGGACGTGCACTTATACGGGCTGCATTGTAATTTGCATTGCGCGCTCGCGCACGAAAACGCAAGAGATATCGCGTTACATGCGCCACTCTGTGAGACGGTGCAGGCGCACGTACGCGTCGAATTCGGAACATGTGCAAATGTGCAAGCTGGAACGAAGAGAAGGTCCGCCGGGGAAGGTTGTCGCGTTGTTCAGTCACTTTCCTTCGAATACACCGCGTTGAATTTAAATGAATAACTTGTTAAGTGTTTTAAACGAATAACTCATTGTGCAAATATATATTTGGTTATTTGAATTTTCATCATTTCAATACTTTGCTATCGAAACATTCCAACGTTTGAATTTTTTCTTTTTCACCCGATCTAACAAATTTCGAATATTTTAATTGTTTTTTTAAATACTTTGTTGTCATTCGCATACTATGCTAATTCCAATCTTCTGTGCGAGTGCCATTGTGCAAATACTTCATCATCAGAATCCTTTGATATTTGTACTTTCTGATCGCGATATTTTTATTCAAATATCTGACGTTTAAATAAGAACATTTTATTATTGCATTATTTCTTATCCGAATTTCTACTCGAATATTCGAGCCTCTCCGCTTAGTTTGAACTGTAATCATCGATATCAATAACACTTCACTATCGCGTAATAATACTTCACAATACTTTCTGCTACTTAATTGCAACCTTATTAAAATGTTCTATTATGCGATAGGATGTTATTTAATAAAAATATATACAAACTGCTAATGAGAAATTATAAAGTACTGATTCATCGATTCTCAATCTCATCTGCTTACTAATTCCACGAATCTACGCAACCTACGCAATTTTATTTATACATGTACGAACTACGAATTACAGATTCTACAGAGCACTGATTGATAAATTCTAAATCTGATCTACTCGCTAATCTCTAGAAATCTACACAACCTGCACAATGTTCTAAAAGCATACATAAATTATCAATCATAAATGCTGCAACGTACTAGTTCATAAATTCTCACTCTAATTTACTTACTAATTCCACGAATCTACGCAACCTGCATAATTTGCAGAAAGTACGTATACATATTCAAACTACGAAACACAGATTGTACAATGTATTGATTAATAAATTCCGAATCTGATCTACCCACTGATCTACAAATCTACACAACCTGCACAATATTATCTACTAGAGGTATACATAAATTACGAATCATAAATCTTACAACCTACCGATTCATAAATTCTCCATCTAATCTACTTGCTAATCTACGAATCCACACAGGCTTTTAAATTTCCACATACATCGCGAGCCCATCTCTCATACTTATCCAAACGTTGTCGATACGCGGTCACGTACGATCGTTTCTCCGAAGGAACTATTGGAAAGACATAAAGATACGTATAGCATACTCGACGGAAGAGACAGAAGAAAGTTGCGGCTCGTTTCATTCGAACGAGAGTAAATTTATTACGGGCGATCCGGTGCAACGTGCCGCTGGCAGACGTTTATTCGATGCCTGGAAAGATAAATAGTCCGGGATAAAGCGAGCCACGGGCGTTGCAAAATTTTCAAGATACGCAAGCGACAAGTTTCACTGTTCATTAGGCGAGGATTATTACGCTACGCGTCGATGTTACGGGAATATTCGCCAGGATCGTGAAAAAGCTTGTCAATCGCGTATTTTGTCGGCTACGTTTACGTTTGCAACAGTGGGAACGCTCGATAATTTAATATATAGAATTTTGCATGTTATTTATTTAAACATCTCTTTGTTAAATATTAGGTGTATTAATATGCATACGCAGGTGAGCATATAGAAACCGTAGACTTTCGGAAGATAAAATTAAAGAAGGTAGCTATCATTGGTTGTTTGATGGTTTCGTTCAAATTAATCGTTTTTCGAATAATATACAATTGCATCATTAATATAGAAATATATCGATTGTTCCAATATTTGGAAATTTTGTTAACAAGTAACCATCGAATAATTGAAAGAACGTAAAGGCATAGTTTGTGTAAAATTGAATGTGTAAATGATGAAAGAGGAAAATAATTTTCCGTAAAATACGTACGAGCTTATTGCTCAACACGACGTTAGATTAATGCGCGTGAAATGTTGAATTTTGAATAACAAATGTAGATGTTGAAACATACAAGTTTCCTAGGAAAATAAACAGACAAACCCAGAAAAATTTCCTACAAATCTTCAACAATCCAAATTCCTTTATACATTTTCAAGGATTAAGACAAATATTTCTGCATGTCCTGTACAATGCTTCTTTTCTTGTCGACATCCAATGGCGCGGCAAGGCCGTGTGCATTCGTATGCTAATCATCTTGAAATGGAACAGAAAGAGGAAAAGAGAAGAGAGAGGCAGAGAGGAAGACTTTGAACGATACCAGCGACCACCGACCGATAAACGCGAACGAGGATAACGAGATTCTGCAAAAATGTGTCCGCTGCGCTAAATATAGCCGGTTAATTGGCACTAATTGCGAACATGGCCGTGTGCCACGACTCCGAGCGTGTTGTGATCAAATTTGGAAGCGGAGAATGTCGGTTCCGACGTTTTAATAGGTGGAGGGTGCGGTTGCTGTGTAAAAAATGGCGCCCCACGTGCCGTTTCTAGATTTTGTTCTCGGCAGGCTGATTTTACCAGAATGTTTCAAGAAATTAGTTTTGTTAGTTCGTTTAAGATACGTACTAATTTAGCAGCAATGAGAATATTTTTTTTTTCTTTAAAAAGAGTGAATATTATTTATAATAAGGTAATTTCGTTGTTTCACATCTGACTAATAATATATACGTAAAGGAAGTGTTTTTTCTTAAATCTCATTGTATAAATTAGAAAAGATTGTTAAGAGAGAGATACAAATTTTGGCAGACAAACGAAACACCGTTGTACAACAAGGAAATTAGTTGATTTAAATATTTCAGCTAAATAACAAACAGCCGGAATACTATTAAATAACGTAAGATCAGAGAAATTGTTCAATTAGCCAATATTCTTTTATTTCTCTTTGTTTCTCTCGTCATTTGAATATAAAACATTATAACAGGATATAAAAAATGGAAGTGAATGTTGGAAATATGATTCCAAAGTTCTTGCATATTTCACTCGAACAAAAGGTATAATCGTACAATCGTCCATTGTGTGAAATTTGAACGCGGGAATAACAAGCTTTAATTAGGAATTTCATAATACGCACATGTGCAGCGTTGCATTTTGCTTTAATGGCATAATCGTAATTCCATTACCAGTTGCGAAAAATGAATACGAGAAGGTTTAACGTTACATTCTGTCTACTGGCTTCCAAATTTCCTCGAAATTAGACACCAGGGATGTTATTAATTTAATAATAAGGTTCATGCGGTAGGAACAAACGCGATTTGAGAGTTAGTTAATTGAATATGCGTCGGGCTTGGTATCGGGGCTAAACAAAATGGCAGAGAATCTGGAATACGCGGCATGTGGAACTTTCATTGCCTGATGTCATTACCAACTTTTATCATTATATCCTCTGCTTCATAAATGTAGCTTTCCTTTCAAAAGTTGATTACGTACACGGAAATTCTATTTTACGAATTGTAAAGGAAACTATTATTATTTATAATCTGATGCTTAATGTCACGTTGTTTACAGTCTGTAATTTATATCGTTTCTATTTACGAATAGTTCCATACTTACTAATCCCTTACATGATTATGCGTACTTTATTATTATGCATAACCTAACATTAAACATGCTGTAATATACATTTCATAGTATGTATTTATAATCCATAAATTATATCAGTGGCGTTTTTTGCCTGGCCTTCGATACACCCCCAGTACACGCTACTTACAATCTACTTATAACTATGATTTAGACTCTTTAAATTACTCGTTATTTAACACGTTAATACTATTTGTACCAATCAACGCATCCCATACTATTTGCAACATAAAATTCCTTCATTTCTTTCTCTAATACAGTAAAATCCATATCCATTTCCAATCGTTTCATGCAACGTATATGTGAAAGTAATAATATATAACGTTTTATTAAATACGAAATTTATATATAACAGAATAATTATTTTATATGTAACGTAATAACTTGAAGTATTAACGAACAGCGTTCTATTCTCTTTTACATCTCAGACAGAAAAGATTTTGTTTTATTGCACATTCATTCATTCAACATTTACGCGATGCGCTCGTCTCATGGCGTTTACCTTTTGTCTTCCTCTCTTTCGTTCCTCGCTCGTACGAACAAATGTACACACGTCTATTTTCTAACAGTATAATCTAAAGTTGCTTTACATCGGTCCACGTTCTAGTAGATTCTAATTTAAAGCTCGGTAAAGAAAAAAGCGCAAGCGAATATCGCGTGCTGGCGAACGGCAAAAAGCCGGAAAGGAGAGCGTCGGCCAGATCGAACGCTCGCAGAATATATTAGCGAAAAACTCAATTACGAGCGAACAATAAGAAGGATTCCGCCTCTGCAACCCCCTTTTTGCGGTGGCCGATAGTCGAACGAAATTATTACTCGACCGCCGCGTTTCTTCGCCCATTACCGGGGCAAACTAACTTCGTAACCGTTCGGAATTGCAAATCCCAGCCGACAGCCTCTTTATGTATTATGGATCCGAAGACGTCGGATGGCCAGCGCCCGATTCGCGAATGAAATCTAATTGATTCACCCTGGTAACACAAAAATCTCGCTGGTTACTTTGATGAAGAGCTATAGTCACCCACACAATCGCGATAAATTGCACGATCCTGTAATACGTGCACTACCGTGCGCAAGTATTTGGGCGCTTGGTGCAATTTAATTAACAGATCGATATTTTTATTATATTTTATTATATTTATCACTTAGTTGCCAATCCAATATTTTCAACATTACGACAGAGCAAGGATTCTCTATCGTTGATTATTTGCTTCTAGCCATAAGTGGGATCAAAACGTTAGGCTAAATTGGAAGTGAAACAGGAAAGTGTCTGCATCAGTCGAGTTTCATACGTATCTTTGATAAATAGCTGACATTTCATAAACTCTATAGAAACTTTCAGAATGTGGTTAAAAACATGTTCTAAGCATTCTACGATTTATCTTAAGTGTCTCTATAATTTCTCTATATTTCAAAGCTACCTTCGACAATTGCCTTTTCATTCATGTTAATTAACATCGACTATTATTTTTATCGATATCTACTAATTATATGTTGTTAGCTGAGATAAGATCAGACGCATAAATTAATACGCACTTAATATGTACGATAGCTAACAAAAATATTCTAACGATTCTAAAAGATTTCGATCTACGTATATATTATACAAAACACCTTGAAATTTCATTAGCAGTGGAACGAGATACAAGAATCGTGGTTATATTGGTCGAATTTGAAACGAATCTGAAAATGTACGTAGAAGTTACAAAATATTTACTGAAAGTATACACTTGGCAAAGCTCACCGAAATATTTTTTTTTATTATTTAATTTGTATTTTACAATTTGTCCAGCTGGACATTCGGTAAATTTTTCTAGCTCACCGAAATATTTTTTTTTTTTATTATTTAATTTGTACTTTACAATTTGTCCAACTGAACATTCGGTAAATTTTTCTAGCTCACTGAAATATTTTTTTTTTATTATTTAATTTGTACTTTACAATTTGTCTAGCTGGGCATTCGGTAAATTTTTCTAGCTCACCGAAATATTTTTTTTTATTATTTAATTTGTACTTTACAATTTGTCCAACTGGACATTCGGTCAATTTTTCTAACTCATCGAAATATTTTTTTTTATTATTTAATTTGTACTTTACAATTTGTCCAACTGGACATTCGGTCAATTTTTCTAACTCATCGAAATATTTTTTTTATTATTTAATTTGTATTTTACAATTTGTCCAACTGGACATTCGGTCAATTTTTCTAGCTCACCGAAATATTTTTTTTTATTATTTAATTTGTACTTTACAATTTGTCCAATTGGACATTTGGTAAATTTTCCTAGTTCACCGAAATATTTTTTTTTATTATTTAATTTGTACTTTACAATTTGTCCAACTGAACATTCGGTAAATTTTGCTAGCTCACCGAAATATTTTTTTTTATTATTTAATTTGTACTTTACAATTTGTCCAACTGGACATTCGGTCAATTTTTCTAGTTCACCGAAATATTTGAACACTCAGTTACACACTACATTAATAAATCACGAAATGTAACAACCATCTGTAGCATTCTAGTTCTACCTTCAAAACGTCTGGTAACTTGTACATACGCTTTCAAATTGGTATAAAATTTTGCTATTACAATCACGATAATCGTGTCGCATTACAGTCCTAACGAACTTTCAAAAAGTTTCCTATGTTTTCTAAAAGTGGTCGAATACTTTCGTGAACCGCTACATCTACAATTTCCATTATACATAATCTGAAAAAACATTCCTTCGAAGCGACGATAATGTCCCTAAAAATGGCAAACGTCCCTGCGGTTACTTAGCCCTTCTTGTAGCCACGTTTCACCTGTCATTGCCCGATCGAAAAGGTTGATTCTCCTTTTATCGTGAATCCGAGCAACCGGCTGCTTCCAGACGAACCCCGACGATTCAAGCCGCGTTTTTCGCGTCCGCGATCCATTGGTATTCCATGCACCGCCTCCCCGAACTGGGAATTGTAAATTGATAAACGCTCTTCGATAAAGAACTGACCAGAGTCTAACCTATCTGTCATAAGGTGTACAAACCTTTTTCCGCTGAAATTCCTCGATGGTTTTTCGCGTTGATAGAAGTGAAGAAATATTTCAATGGATGTCGTACGTACTTTTGGTTCTACGTACGCAACAATGGTATAACGTAGGTCTGGCATAGTGTTAGTTTGATCGAGAAGTTCGTAGTATTTTTATTGAAAATTTCTATGAAGTAACAAAACGTTGGAACAAATGTTTCTCTTAATTGGATACTAAAATGAGTCTACAAAAAGCATCGAAAATCCGATAATAAAAGCAGATTACAGTTTTTAGCGAGACAACGTTGAAGCTCGTAATATCCAAGAAATTTGTAGCTCGGATGTTCGTTTCTATTTGTCTCATTCATCGAGTACGATATCATCTTGCTGTTCTTTATCGCGGTCTTTACGAGACTTATTCGAAAAATGTAGGCAAGAAATAAAATAATGTAGAGGTCCGTGAAAGTTATTCGAAGGAATCCACTAGCGAAATAGAGGAACAATTTCTCAACAGAAGATTTGTGAAATTATACACATCGAAAAGTTTAATTCTAGTGACATCTTTCTTAACTATCGCCACGAATTTTTCGAACAACCCAGTAGTTCTTGGTATATTTTACGTTGAAGATTTTATGTCCAGTGTTTTTCGCAGTTGTTTTACAGCTCGTGTAGCATAGAAATACGATATGTACGTATTTGGCAGCCACAGTGCGAAACGTCAGAACCTACGTGCATCATGGCAGAAAATTCAGAATCGGCCATTTTCATGAATTGGCAAATTGACCGTGCAAAGACCAGCAAACGTATCGACTCAAAATTTGGTAGCTGAGGAAATGACTAATAGTATTTATCATAGAGTTTCGATATTATATGACAATTTTAACCAAGAAGGTAGACTTCTTTATACCTTTTACTAATTTGCAACCTTTCAATTAAACATTTCTCATTTCACAAGTAATTTTGCTACAATTTTCTATGCGAACCTTTTCACGTACGTCGAGTAGTCTTTAAAATATAAAGCGATACATAAGAAAAACTCGCGAGTCTTTCGTCTAATCGCAATTCTTACGAAGCACAGGAGGAAAATTGTTTCAAAATCGGCTATTTTCTGCTGAATATAAATAACAATTATGAAAGAAAAGCATCAGTATTCGTGCAACAGTATATACTTTTATTTTTCTCAGCTGGCCCAGTAGGTCAAATCAGCTGAAAATTCCAAATTATACGGATAGATCTAACAGAAAACTGCTTCTCGAGCCACTGAATCCATCTAGAATTCTAAAGCTACGAAATCGAAAAGAAAAAGAGTATTACACGAGAATAAGACAAGAAACGCTAACGTGCCCAACGGAATGAAAATAATGTTTAAAAGGAAGAAAAAATAAAAAATAATCAGATTGAAGATACGAGTAATCCTGCGGTTTCCTTGGAGCGTACACTCGCTCGCTGTTCTCTCCTGTCCTCTCGTACATTCGTCGGCTTGTTCTCGTCTTCCTTCATTACCACGAGGCCGCTAACTCAATTTGTATGCAACTGCGCGAGCCCGCCAAATGCACAGCCGCTTAAGGTCAGCGCAGTTCCTAGCCGAGTTCCAGGCTGGTGCACGCGGAAAAAATCCGCTCGATCTCCAGCTTCTTTTTCCTTTTCTTTTTCCTTTTCTTTTTTCCTCCTTCCCATCTCCGGCTGGCGGGTTTTCTCCCGATGTTGGCAAATAACGAACGAGTCGAGGCACTTTGTCGCTTTATCGTTTCGTGACGATCGCAGGTAAAGCGATTTTTTAGTTCAAGCAACGTTACCTCTGTTTCTGACGGTATTGGCGTTTGAAATTGGTTGTTTGTTTTAACGTGAGATTAGGTGAATTTATGATTATATGGTTGATACAAATTCATGGTGATAGCAAGTGAAGCGATTGCCTGTTTAAGAAACATCGGGTTTGCTTCTGATTATCGTATTGGCCTTTGAAATTGGTAACTTTGATTCAGCATGAGATCAGGCGAAGATACGAAGAAACGTGATCAGGATTGGTCGATTCAGATTCGTGGGCGTAGGAGCTTGGTTTTTAACGATTGTATCAACAATGATTTAGTTCGATTTAGAGAATAAATAAGATTGATGATTTCAGATTTTAGATTTCAGTTTAAGAGAACTTGAATTTCAAATTGGATACTTTGATTTAGAATGGATTTTGGTTGATGTGTATCATAGGATAGATCAATATTATTAGTGAACTGTATCAGCCATTTGATTCTATTACAGGAGAAGTAAGAAGATTACAGAGGATCATAGACGAAATTTAGATAATATTAATTTAAAAAAGAAAGGAAATATTCTATAGTTATGTCAGACATACTGAGGTATAGAATTCTACATCTAAATTTCTATTAGCTCCCAGCATTTTGAAAATTAGTATGATACAATATGCGTCAATAATGACATGATCGACATACAAATAATATATCAAGGAAAAATTAAATTAAATTCTGGATAATTAAATTAAATTCCAGAGAAGAAAAATTAGATTACGAAAACAAGGACAATTAGAACGAGCGTGAAACAATTTGTATCATCCAAACACAAATTTCGAAACGAAACCATCTCTCCTACAATATCCTGTTCGAGATAAATCCATTAAGTATACAAATTAGATACTCGTCAAGTTCAGAATTAATATTTGCTAATACCGAAGATCAACAAACTTGCTGCAAGTTCTGGTCGTGGCCGTTTGAAATTCAGTCTTCGATATACAGAGACGCGATCGATGCGTACGATACAACCGGAAACACGTAATTTCCCCATGAATGGTCAAAATCAGCCGGATTCGACGTTAATGCCACGACGACGCAACGTATCGAGCAACGACTTAATCATATTCCAGTAGTAGCGCCGTCCGGCTCAAACACTCGACCATAGCCAATTGTGCTCTTAATCCACCCACACAGTCTAGTCACCTCTCCACTGCGTCGAGTGCTGTGAATCAGCCTATTGATCGAACCTGGAGAACCACGAACACTTGGAATAACATATACACTTGATCGAAGATCATTCGTTGGTCCATGCTGTTTGCTCTTTAATTTCATGTTCCTCTTAATGGTTTATAGGTCTGAATTAGGTTAATCGTCTATAGCCTTCTATGGCGGTCACTTCAGGCGATTAACGAGGATCTCTTACCTATCTGATTGCGTGAGAAGAAAAAATAATTATCTTTTAATTCTCTGTGGAAAATATACTTACGTATGGAATATTATTTATTTTGAAAGTGATTTACAGCCATAAATATATATAATTTTAGTTAAATTCGTCTAAAAGAAATTTATATAATGAAATTACATATTGATGAATTAGTAGAAACATTGCCAGACTTGACATAATTATTTTATGTTCTTCAATTGACTAATATGACAATCGTTAATTTTCTCGAAACAATAAAAATTGAACTTGCGCCACTTTCAAAATAAATGGTCCATGCATGCCTATCGAGCGTTGAACTTGGTCATTCGCAAAAAGAATCTCGTATACCCAGGAATATTTTTATTCAAAAAATGTTTCTCGTATCTTTTAGAATTATACTTGAATTATGCTTGATTTATATTGTACTGTGCTTACGGATACTTATTGCACAAATGGATATTGTAATTACAAGATGGGTTCGATATCATAAGAAAAACTAAATCACACTATGGTTCGAAAATTTCATTACGCGCGTATCTCACTAAAGTTGCAGTTGTTCTACGTTTGAGATTAGTAAATTTCAGATAAGTTTCAGATTTAAGAGGCTCAAGAAGTTATGAGCATTAGACAATTGCACATCAGAAAGTCCATCGATTAGTAGAAGCAATGAATTCGTTTGACACTGTCATAGACTGCGAATTTTGGTACATTTAAATATGAAAATGCAAAAATGTACAGAATGCACGTAATACACAGAATATATAGAAAATACCCAAAGCTGCATAGTATTTAATAGATAAAGCAATTTTCTACCTGGGCTCCATCTTTTTCATTGTCAGCTTCATCGAAATATTTACGAATTTGCATAAATATCCACAGTCCAGTCATGACGATGACGAACCACAAAGTATCCGAAAGATACTCGATAGTAAATTGAACAAAAGGAACGTGGTTTCTCGAATCGATTGTAAAGTGCACGAGCCTCCCTTCTTGCCGAAAGATTTGCAACAGTACAGCCGGTTGCAGCGCACCCAGCTCTTCAATTATCCCTTATAGGAGTGAATACTCGCTGGAAGAAAATGCGAGGCAAGAACCGGCTCGGGACCGTGGACCCCCTACCGGTTTTACTTCGCCCTGCCGATCACTGGAGCAGTTCTGGCTCCTTCCCTCGAATCAGACCCCGAGGATTCCCTCGTTAATTGCCGTGACATCCTGAAAACGCTTCGCGAATCATGCACCTCCAACGATGTTCTTTCCTTTGTTATCGTAGTGGAGACCTTTTTCACAATTTTCGGCGCAGCGATTGTTTGATGAAGATTTGATATTTATTAGATACTTTATTGGATACTTTATTTATTAGATACTTTATATATTTATTACGTAATTTAGAGCATTATGAAGATATTCATTAGATGTTTTGGATATTTATGCTAATTATTCTTCAGACGTTATTTGGTATTTTTTTCCGAAGAATTTAAAAATCTGTAGAATTTACACTGTATGAATATGATTAAATACTTTACATCGTATCAGGTCGATAAATAATGTTTAATTAATATAAACATAATGTTGACGGTACGTTGAATGTAAATAAAAGAATTGATTAGGAAATATATGGACGACAGAGATACAGGAAATTATCGTTAATTATCGCTACCAGCAAAGATTCGTGAATAGTATTACTCGAGCGAATAATATAATTAGACTAATTGGTAAAAATATAACACGTTCTTGCGCTTTTTGTAGCTGAACTGGTATGCACAAAATGAGATAAAAAGTCAAGATGGTGAGAGAAAATTGAAGGTAATGTTAGAAATTACAAATAATCCTTTTCGTAATATCAATATATCTATCCGAATCTAATCTAATAATATCTTCTCCGAATATATTATTTGATGCAATTTAATCATAGTATACACATACAGGCACCCTCTGCCTGTAAAATATGTCATAGGAGGAATAGATTCTATTGATATTTCTAGCGATAAATCTGAACAAAAATAACCAAACGACAGATGTATTTATTTAGCTCTTTCATAATATGATTTGTTTCCCAATAATTCGTATTCCATAATTAATTAAATTTACATTATTTACGCTACGTACAGAAAAATATAACGAAATAGAAAACATAATAGGATAATAGGTGATTTTCGTATAAAATCTATTTCCCTACTTTATCGTAGAACGTTGCGATCTATTCGAGTTTTATACACGAGTTACTATAATAGGATCTTTCAAAACTATTTGAATCTTACTTTGCATTCCCTCGTAATATTATATAGATGATGTTATATACCCCATAATATTATATACATATTGGAGAAATAGCTGAGTCGAATCCTATCGTTATACATTTACCTCTTATCATAATCACATACACTGCCGATCGTAAGTATTGGCACACTTATTCGAAAATTCGAACAAATGTTACTTCATTTAATAGGTACGTTACATCATGAAACATATTTAATGCGAATGGAACAACACATCTGTAGTAAAATAACTGGAAAATGGAAGCGATAAAAGGCATGCAATTTGTACTATATATCAGCTGATACCCTGATAACTATAGCCGATAGCGTATATCCGAATTTGCTATACTAAGAACATACTAAATTCTATTCATATACCATTACTACGAATCGACGAAACCATGCAGATACTCATTCGCGATACTACGCGTCCATCGACCGGGCTTCAGAAATAGATTCTAAAATTCAATCGACGCCGTAGGAACGGCCGCGTAAAACCGTAGATCGGCCCTGCTATCGATACGAGGTTGCAGAGAACCGCGGTCGATCCCGAGCCCGATAAACGCGGGTTTCGTTCGAAACGTGAAACCAGTTCGACGCGAAAGCGTGCAAGAATCGGCCGTGCACGAGCCAGCCCTGACTAACGATCTCCACCGCGGAACGATATCTCGCGACTCACAAGAAAACGAGATCTCCTTCGAGAGACGCGGCATCGGGGCAGTAACCGTTCCGCACCGTCTGATCGTAAAACGACGGACACATTGTAATCGCAGGCAAATCGGAATATCGCTTCCGGTCGATCGTAAAATCCCTATCTGCTTTTATTTTCTATTCCTTTCGAATCGGCCAGGAAAGCATCCACACGATTCTAGGCATTAGAAATGAGATTTATATGATAGCGCTGTGGTAAAACGGTTGTTAGAATTGATTCTTTTGGCTTTCTTTTTACTTAGAAATGTTACGGAGCAAATTGTATCCTAGTCCTTTTGAACTGTCCACGAAAGGATCGAGTCAGGATTGCAAACATTAGAAATGAGATTTATATAGTGGCGTTGTGGGAAGATGACTGCTAGAACTGATTTTTCTTTCATTTTTTTGTCTTTTCTCTTTATTAGAAATGCAAGAGGGCAAATTGTATCCTAATCCTTTTAAACTGTCCGAGAAAGGATCGAGTCAGGATTCCAAGCATTAGAAATGAGATTTATATAGTGGCGTTGTGGGAGGATGGCTGTTAGAACTGATTTTTCTTTCCTTTATTTGTCGTTTCTCTTTATTAGAAATGCAAGAGGGAAAATTGTATCGTATTCTCGTTGGAGTGTTCACGAAAGGATCGAGACAATTGCAAACGTTAGAATTGAGATTCATGTAGAAATGCTCTGAGAGAATGGTTGTTAGAACTGGTTTTTTTGTCTTATTTTCATCAGAAATAGGAGAGAGGAAATTGTATCCTAGTCCTTTTGGAACGTGCAGGAAACGATCGTGGTGATTTCAAACGTTAGAAATGAGATTTATATAGTGGAGGTCTATGGATGATTGCTAGCGGATGATTGTTAGGCTGCCTTTTTCCTTTTTGTTATTAGCAATGGCAGAGAGGAAATTGTATCGTGTTCTGTTTGGAATGTCCACGAAAGGATCGAGGCAACTGCGAGCATTAGGTTCGAGATTTATGTAGCAGTGTTCTGAGAGAATGCTTGTTAGAACTGATTTTTCTGTTTTTTTTTTTTTTTTTTTTAATGGGAGAGGGAAAATTGTATCCTATTCCTTTTTCAAGCGAATGATCGAAACGATTGCAAGCATTAGGAATTGGATTTATATAGTTGTGCTGTATAGATGGTTGCTAGTTTACTTTTTCTCTCTTTTATTTATAATATAAGAGGGGAGAAATTGTATCTTATTTCTTTGGGAATATCCAGAAGAAGATCGAAACAGTTCCAGGCATTAGAAATGAGAATTATATAGTAATACGTACTTTATGTGAATGGTTATTAGAAGCGAAGATCTTTGTCTTTTTATTCTTTTTTTTTTTTCATTTGAGATGCAAGAGAGAATTGTAGAATGATAGGCCAATTGTAATGGAACTACCATCCTAAAGTTTTATGATGTTTTCTTACCTTCAATAAAGCTGCAATATTCGATGTAGATTATGAACTTTAAAGTACATATAACCTTCAGCATACTTGTATATTAACAAGCTTTATCTATGCCACAATTTCAACCATCGTTTTATAAATACAAATTTCTGACACGGTCGCTATTCAATTACAATCTACTCAACTATAATAAATAAAATAGCACATACTTTCAAATAAATAAGACCCACTAAACTCAAATTCCTCGATCGAAGCTTATAATCGCTATGTAAAAGCTATATAATATAAAGATAAGTATCTTTTTACGATTCTCATCCCCTGAAATCCCTTTAAATCTCCAAAAAAAAAAAAAAAAAAAAAAAAAAATGGTATAAAACACACAAAGTCGTCTAAACAATAAAACGATGTAACCGGAAGAAAAAATGAAATTGGTGTGAAAAGCCAAGCATAAAGGCAGAAGGCAAGACAAGCAAAACACGTACACGCAGATAGATAGGATATTCATAAAAGGGATAGAAGAATGGTTAAAGAAAACGTTGAGAAGAAAGAGGCGGTGAACGGGGTCGTGGTTCGACGAAGAAGAACGAGACGAATCGAGGATGGAAGAGGGATAGGCACGGGTCTCCCTGTCGAGAGCAGAGCCGAAAAGAAAAGGAAGAAGCCGAAGGAAGGACGTAGTGGATCGTGTTGGGGGCCGTACCAGCGATCCTCGGGCATTCCCGATCATTATTCCACAGGCTTGCCACGGGGAGGAGGCCAGCTTGACCTTGGTACGAAGGCATGACTGACCTTGTTGCTGCTACATCCGAGAAACGCTGTGTCCCATCCATCATGCAAATGAGCCGGTAATGAATATCAAACGACGTTCTTGCGGTGAATATTTTTTTCCTCGGCTGGATACATGCCGGGAATACTCGGAATATCCACGCGAGAGCTAACGTGTACTTAACGTTGGATGTTGCATCGGCGAGTAATGGCGAGACGTCGGGCAAATAGATTTTGAAGGAAACAGAGTGTGCAGGATGTGAGCTGGCTACGGACGTACATGACACAGGTTTTAGGGAAGAAGATTTAAAGTAAAAGTCAGCAATGGTAAGGATATCGGAGGATCAGGGTGTTAGACGTGTTTTAGGAGAGTTGTATGTTAGTGAGAGTATGTTCGTCGATATTGAATGCAGAAAAGGCGAAATAGGACCTAAGGATTTATGAGATAATGCGGTTATTTTGAGGATGGATTCTCGTGAAGTCGTGAAGCTGATCCTTTATTCTCACCGGTGTTGTAATATCATGAAAACGAAGGTGCTGTATATGTATAATAGTACAGGAAGGTATTTGAATACTAATTATAGAAAAGTCTTATAGATGCAGAGGCGGACAGATATTTGTGTGCCACTTTAACAGTAATCTAATTGTAGTAATTGCAACATTTGGTACCATGTTATAATATTGTTATTTATAATCTAATTGTTCTTATTAATTATAACTCTCTTTTTTTTAAATTGTGCTGTTTTTGGTACTGTTTATCCTTTGCACTTTCTTTTCCCCTTCATGGTATATTATGTGTGTTACATACAATTTTTTGAAATTTATTTTATTGGCAAATTTTGTATCTGTGGCGAAGAAGAAAATTATGGTTGAAACTTCATTCGTCAAATAAAACATACATTCAGGCAATTATTCGTAGGTTGAAATTTCCCCGGATTATATCAGGATTTTAGAAACCTTATCGAGTTCCAATTACGTCGTAATATAATTCAATTTCTAGGAAACTTTATCGTAATACGTAGTATTACTGAAAGTTTGAAACCTTTAAAAGAGACCACCTCAAAACAACTTGGAATCTCCATCACGAAATCCTTTCAAATGTCTCATCTTTCGATCCATTTTAATCATAAGGTCTCCAAATTTCCAACGCATTCAAACGAATTCTATAAATCCATTTTCATCGAATCCATTCGCCACATAATATCGAAGAAGATTCGCGTTTCTATACAACTCGATCCGGATTTAAACTCCATTTTCCTCGTGCATATCCTCTCAGAAAGTAAACATATAGGATGTCAAGAAATATACCAGAAAAATATATCGATAATTTTTAGAAATTACTTTAAAAATCATGAATTATTCTATAGTTATTGAAATTATTCGGCTAGTTATTGAAAAAATATACAGAACTCACCTTGTGCGCCATTCCGGAATCTTCTTCTTTGGTCCTTTTCAGGCTACTCCTCATACTATCGTAGTCTCTGGACGAGTAGCCATAGTTATCGTCTAATACTTCCGCTGGGGGCTTGTAGTCTCGATATCCGGTCGGCGAAGGGGTCATGGTCAAAGGTTGGCCCATAGACCTCGGCGTTAAACCGCTGGAAGCCGCCATGGAGACATCGTCTTCCACCTCGAACACGTCGTCGCTCAGGCTGTCGTCGCCCATCATGATCTGTGGGTGAAACATCGACCGGAAACGTGAACACGCGATGAATTATGGCACCATTGATATAGTTCTTCTTTTTGGAGCGGTTCTTCGGTTTGATTGATAATAAAAATATTGTGGCGATGATACAGAGATATCTGATTTTTAATAACAGATTATTAACAATTCATCGTAGTAGTAATTTTATTGTATGGTGAAAATTGTGTGGTAGAAAAGGAAATTTGTTATGTAAATTATAGTACTCTCCGAAAGTTAGATTCGAACTCTGTTCGAGTAAATGTGATTTTTATAGAATATTGCAAATTTGTATGAAAACTACGCTGCATTAACAATAAGCTGATTATAGCAATTGTAACATTTGTTACCATGTTGAAGATGACAATCTATATAATATATCTATATGATTATGACTCTCTTTTTCTATAATTGCGCTGTTTTTCGTACTTTTTATCCTTTGCACTTTCTTTTGCCCTTCATGGTATACTATGTGTGTGTGACATAAAATTTTGCGAAATAAATAAAGAGATTGTTGATATGATGTAGAGATATTTGCTTTTTAATAATGTTGTTTTATCGCAGTATTAATTTTATTCGATGGCAGTAAAAGCAATTCATTGTACAAATATTATAGCGCTCTATGAAAATTCTATTTATCAGTTTTGTTATTTAAATGTGAAAATCTGATGTTTTTCTGCGCTATTGCAAATTAGTAAGTCAATCGTTTCTCATAATTTTTTAACGGCATTGCATATTTATAGTAGGCTTTGAAAGTGAATAAGAATTAGATATAATGAAATGAATATTCATTTCTTCACAGAGTAGATAAAATTGCATTAAAATGCAAAAATAATCGAGTGTGGTACTTGTTGTTAGTTCACCGATGATATCCACAAGTGAATGTGTTAATTACAAAACGAAGTTGATAATTACCGCGTGTATTATAACGTTGCGAAAGTTAAATTATATCGCATTACAGGGGATTTTTTAACAAATTTATTTCGTCGAATCTTGCGTTTCAAATGAACAAAAATCCTCTACTTTTGGACACAAGAGTAGCTTAAATCTACGTTACTCACGCAATGTCCATTAATCTTGAAATTATTCAAACAATTACTCTAAACTGAATTACAATCGACCAAAAACTTTAATTCATCGAACCAGTAGATACTTTATCGATCCAATATTTTTAAACGAAGAAGAAATCCTCGATGAAATTTATACATATATTGTCCGAACAATAATACTAATGATTCGGAAGATAGTAGTTCTTCGACATACGGTTGAGATTCAGACAATACGAATATTGAAGCAAAAAAAAAAAAAATCAAACAGAAAGACCTCAGTGATTGACTGTAACGCTGAAACTGAAAATAACACTCAGGTTGCTGAAGAATGATCATCATTTGAAATTGCACATTTGAAATTTCCCACGTGAGAAACATTTCGCGAAAATTAAAAGACGCTGCCCACAGGCGTTAGTTTCCGCGTTATCTGTCCGGTTAACGATGTTTTAACTCAAATCTCACGGCCAACCAGCTATCAGACTGGCAATATCGGCCACCTACACAGATCTCACCCCAGCCCTCGCCATAGGTATAGTAAATTCACGAGCAATTCACGAGGACGTCGCTTCTCGATGGAAAGACGGACTCCCCGCACCGGTGATCCCGGTCGCTTAATATTTTATTATAATCCGAAGGACGCGGCCAGTGCCGGGGCGGCGTATATGGCGAAGAAACGCTCGTGGTACAGAGAGGGCCGCGATAATTCTCAGCAAAACGAGGCACGGCTGTCGCATTATCAAAGCTACCGAGAAAACCAGTTCGTAGAAGCACGCACGCAACCACGTTGCTGCGTCTGGCCGTTGAAATAACTGTCCTTCGATCGGTCGACATCTCCATCGGTACGCGACGCGGCCTTGCGATCTCTTCAGATGCCAATTAGTGAAACGCCAAGCGATAGTGGTACTCGCTACGATCGCTAATGATGACTGCTGATGAAACCGAAGCTGCGAGAATGAGGTGAAGAAACAAAGTCGACATGTGAATGGAATTCTGCACGATCAATGGATTAACAGATGGACGTGGATTTTTATGCGTTTACGGGAAATTAGAAAGGTCAAATTTACGCAGGACGCGTATGGTATGCCAAAGATAATAAAAAATTAATCCAGGAGCTTCCTGAAATATCTAGTAGGTACATCAATTCTATTTTTTGAATTAATGAAGCACATGAATTTGCATAAAAATCTACAGTCTAGTTCAGTGATTAACGAGACTACGAATCTTTATGCAAGTTCATATTTTTGAGAATGCAGTTTAAAAGGTAGCACCTTGGTGGAAAATTGTTTTACTTGTCAAGTACTATAGAAAACACTATGCTGAGAGACATTTCAAAGTACTTTTTCATATTATCTGCATTTTGTGCAATTTTGCACTTCCAAAGTTCCTCTAAATGCAGAAAATTATTTATAAATGAACGAGTTTTGGTAAATTGTTGTTTGGAGATTTTGAACGTTTTATTTCGTACGTCAATTTGTATAAGATTTTTTAAGCGACAAATTTTTGAATCTTATTTTATCGTTAGTATTTATTAACTGTTATAAACGTTAAATATTAATCTTTCTGTATAGACATTATACAGGCCCTTTTACAGCTGAAACTTTAAAATTCCTCTTTTCCTAGGAAAATGGACATTGAGTCAGTGAATTTCATTATTCATTAGAGAGAATAATTAGGAAGGTACTGCTGAGAAAAGCACAGCTGGGACCATCACTTTATCATATTTTATAACGAATAAAAAATGTTGCATTAATAGCAAGACAAAAATTTACCCAATAATCAATTATCACGACGGAGGAATAAAACTTTCGTTTAATAAACTATCTCGTAGAAATTTATATAATAATTATTTATAAGGTAATCCGCATATTCTATAAAGTGTTTTAAACGTTTTGACTCGAACCGTAGGTATAACATTTTAATTTTCAATGAAACGAAACGAGTAATATGGAAGCTCAAATGGATTAAAACAACTTTAAGGACAAAGCAGACTTTTGAAGATGAAAAATTTGATACCTAAGGATCGAGGAATCGCTTCAAATGTATAAAACTATCATTGTAACGACGAATAGAAAACGATTTAGAAGGAAGAAAAAATTACGCGGATTTCGTAAATAAACGTTAAAGAAATAAGTAGAGGGTGAAAAATGGCGAATGAAGCATTTATATTGAAACATGTTCGAGCTTAGTTTGCTCGTTCGCCGAAGAAACTCGGAAAGAAAGTGAACAACGTCTCTGAAAGATTCATACGCGACTTTCAAGCTCGTTCAGCGCGAAAGAGAGATTACATCGGATTTCTTCGACGCCTCTCCCTGGTAACCAGAACACTTCCATAAATCATACATGACTCTCGTCCTCTGCTATAGAAACGTATCGATTCTACGTTCAGAACATCGTGGTGAACAATAAAACAACACGTGTTTAGTTCCATTTTATAATCATTTGCAACTGTGAATTCGAGATAACATAATTTAATTGTATAATAATATGCAATTAAGAATATTATTATTGGATAAATATTACTGACGAGCTATATAATAATAATAAAATTATTACTAATTTTATTATTTTCAATAACTGTTAGTATATGCTATCATTAAGTAGATAGTAATACTAAGCTATAGATATATAATAGTACGTTCAATGCTCAAAATTGGTCAATTCTATTACAAATTACTATTATTCTCAATAATTATTAAAGCAAAAGAATAATAAAATGAAATTTTACATTAGAATTTTTTATTATTATTACATTCATCAACTTATATATTTCTATTTCTTACATTTTAGTTTCTATGCAACGCTACTATCTTTTACTATCTTTTTATTAACTTCAACCACTCGTTTATACGTGCTACAATTTTATTCGGTTCTTATGCAGCATTATTTCTATATATTATCAAGTATATATTTAACTCGCAGTAATAGTAATATTTAGGAGTTATCATTATTTCTACTCGATACTACAATTTACGCTGTTTTATATTCTGTATGAATACTATATTATCGCTGCTCTTAGTTGCCACTATTACGCGTTCCAACCGAAACTACTGGTTTTACACTAATATCAAACTTCGCACTTGCGTGTTTAAACATTCTGATGCAAAAACGTTCGCATAGTTGCTATCAGTAAACCAGTTTGCTTAGTTATTGGTTATACGAACGTTCGTTAGTCGTCGATAAATCTCAATCGAATAGATATGATCGCACAGAGACGATTTCCCGAGAACTTGCTTACTTTACGACAAGTTTTTCATTCGTCGTCCGTCGATCTGCTTGCGGAAAATTTAATTTCCGTGGCGTAGTCGAGAAACGAAACCCTGTCGGATACGTGTCTCCACGAATCGTCATTTCTCGACGATACATCTTGTTGTTTCCACAACCGTATTTCGAGATTTTACTTATTAAAACGTCACAGTGAGTGGAACGAGATGGAATGAGAATGAAATAAATCGGTACGGTGTTGGTTAACGCGGTAATTGGTCGAACGAACGTGCAATAAATAATATTGTTTCGATTAAATGGACTCGTTTATTAACCCATGGCTTACGATATCGGAATTATGATTTTAATTCCAGCTTCAACGTTAGCTTCGACGAGTTATCGCTAAATATAAATTACAAGATAGCAGAAACTATCGCGAGAACTCTAACAAATAAAAAATTCCATGTTTTTTACAGGGAATATTTATATCACAACTCTATGATAATCTAATTTTAAGAAAAGGAAACTGTATAACATTGAAAAATTATTTTACTTGCTGTGCGTTAAAATTACTATACCTATCTACTACTATTAATACTAGAAGGATGAAAACCATGAAAATATCCAATTCCTAATTTCTCACAGAAATTCTACTATATATAACAGTGCGAAAAGTTCTTAAAATGCGAGAACCAAAAGTTGTCTTCCTCCTTTTTGTCACTTTTATTTTCTTGACACCTGACTTTTATCCTTCAGTTACTCTATATAGTTCAAAAAAATGTCCAATTAGCCTGGCTGTAACAAATAAAGCAGCATTTGAAACGTGCAAGTTCGTAGCAGAAAGAAATCTTTTAGAAGATTATCGAACAGCATAAAAGCAAGTTTAGAGACAAGATTAAAATTGATTTTAATCAATTCATCGTCCCAAGGAGAGCGGTAGTGATCAATCACGCTGGAGGCTGCAATAATTTAATCCAATCGTGGCGCTTCCGTTCCTAAACGCTTGGCGCGTCACGATCCTACTCGGTTCTCCCTCGAGAATGCTAATTTCTCGCTTTATGCAGCCTACCTAATCGGTAGCTGGCTTCTATCAGGAGCAACATGATAAATTCATGGGGCACGAACGTTGTGAGCCGTGGTTAGGGGTGGGACTACCCCTAAGTCCCGACACAGCTCGACACAGGGCGGTCTGCTGGCCGAAAAGAAATGGAGGGCGAAGCATTACGAACTCGCGTGTTGGTGCATGTATTTCTATGCCAAACCACGTGCTTCTGTTAATGAATTTTTACTAAGTTTGCGGCAAGTAAATAACCGATAGCTGTTCGCATTTTTAAATCGTTATGGCTCGTTTATTCTGTCATACTTCGCTTTTTCTTTCCTTTCTTTTTCTACGTGGCAAAAATTATAAAATTCTTGTTCATAATTCAGCGGATACTTGCTCGGTTCGAGCTAAACGATCGTTAGAATGTAGATAACGACTTCCTGCTTTGATTCTATTGCTTATCTGTAAGATACTTAGTCGAATTAAAATATACATTTTACACTATGAAATATCATCTATGAATATATGCTGTGTATTATGAAATAAAGTTAGCATTCGCGTCGAATGTTGAAATTACATAATGTCAAAAGTATTGCACGTGCTAATAATCATTTTGCGCAAAATAGACTAGCGTTCAGTGACCTATAGACAGTTACGTCGATATAACAAAATATATGAGATAAAAGTAGTATCTACATGTATAAAAATGTATGAGATGAAAGTATTAGGTCGTCTGAAAAGTTTCTTTCGTTTTATAAAGAAATAACGGATGCATATTTTCAAAATAAAGATCACAACGTTCGATAGATTAGGTTTCATGTTTGTATAAAGATGCGTCGTTGTAAAAGACGTGTCTGTAAAAGAAAGACATTTTTTGGACAATTTAATAGTAGCTACATGTACAAAGATATATGAGATGAAAGTAATGTCTATATATACAGAAGTACATACTACATGTTAGTATTCGGTGATTTTGGTCGATTTATAGTAACAACATGCAAATTTTACCAAATTGTACAAATGAATGGTAAATTAATAACTGAAAGCAACACTTGCTGCCTTTTTATGCAATCAACAAGATATAGATATGTATTGCCTACTTATCAAAAATCACAGAAATAATTTGTTTTAGTGTTTATTATATATAATGGTATATAAATTTACCACTTAAATATCGCTAGTTGTATTAACATCAGGAATCTTTCTAGCTATATAGAATATTCTTCTTAATCTGAACTAAACTGACAAAGTAGTTCTGTAAGGTAGAACAATTACGAACATCAGTTTTATTGTCGCTTACTGACTTCCGAAAATGAATTTAATCGAATTATGATACAGATACTATGTATTGTACTAAAAGCAAATTATCGCAGTTTGATTTGACAGTAGTTTTCTAATTGAAATATATCTTATCAAAAATAAACAAGTAGCTGAATACTCTTGAATGGTGGTATACCAGATAAAAGTAACATTTATACATACACAAATGTGTAACGTATGCAAAGTATAGTATGCTTCACAATATTTAGCAACTGAAAGATTTTGTATTCAGGTTCCAGCTTCTCCCTTACGTCGGTACAAATATGAATTTGCGTAAACATTCGCAGTCCATTAACTCATTGTACTCTGAAAGATATTTTATTCCAGTGCTGACAAATTTTTGCCGATACCTGCACTGCAGCCATAAATATTACAACGCCTACTCGTTATATCTATTGAACAACTCTAACAAATCTTACTGTATTTGGCATTTTACGCTATAAGACGCGAATAGTATAAATGAAACTATTGATTTACAATAAAATACTTAGAAGATAAAAACAGTGAAAAGCATACAACTTGTATTAAATAGCAGTTGACGTCCTAATACTTGTGTACGCCGGTGTATGTCAAAATGTCTCTCGACCTCAACGTCGAAGATTAAAAACGTCGACTCCGTTGATAACACGTTAATAGCCTCATTATTGCAAAAAATACACATTTGAAATTCCATCCTACTATTTTCAAATCCTCGCTTCATCGTTAATCCCAACGAAAAATAATCTCGAAAACATTTTCCATCGCGATGTCTGCGAGGATGTTGCAATCCTCTTAAGAATCCAAAAAGAAGGAAAAAGGGGACGCAGTTCGTGTCATCGAAAAGCAAAAAGGGGAAAAGGAGCATGTTCCTTCCGTTCGGATGAAACCCTCGTTATCGCGCGGGCTATCCACGATCGAATTGATCGTCTGTTCGATCTAGAGAGGATCGATGGAGGCCTACGTACACGACTGTCGAGCGGAATACTTGCAGCACCGGTTTTCGCGTTGCTCAACGACGGCCCGGTTCCGCGGTGACGATAAACTCGCCCGCGGTAATTGGCTTACGAAATCATCCCGCGGGAAACGGGCTCGCGACACTTTGAAAAATCCTCCAGGGATTTGGTCGTCTCGTGATGGCAAGACATTACGCAGATTGTGTATTACCAAGGTGAATGATGGCTGAGGTGTACTTATAAGGAGCTGTCGAACAGAAACTTTGATCCTTTTGAAGTTTGTTTTTTATAGGAGACGCGTGTCTGGGGATCAAGATGATCCAGGTGGAGTGGTATCTTTATTTTTCTGGCTTTCGTAATTTTTTAAGACAGTTATTTGAAAAGTAACGATCCAAATTTTCGACAATATTAGATCGCATGAAAAGTTTCTTTCGTTTTATAAGGAAATAATGAATGCGCATCATTTTCTATTTTATATTATTTTATCGAATTACGTATGATCCATTTTGTTCCATCAAAATAAAGATCACAACGTTCGACAGCACGTTTGTATAAAGATGCATCGTTGTAAAAGACGGGTCTATAAAAGAAAGACACTTTTCGGACAACCTAATATTAATCATACGTATATCGATTATTTTATGTATGGCGGCCTTGTACACATGAGAACCGCACCGCCACGCGCCAGTCGTAATTCGTGTAACTATGTGATTAGCCATGCAACTATAGTCTCTGATTAAACTTATACCCAGCAACGTCTTTCCTATTGTCCATAATTATCAGGATCCATCACGAGTTTCTAGAATTGATCGAGTAGATAAATATTTCTTTGTCTTTTTGTATATGTACATTAAGTACCGCGTAAAATTGTACTATCTTTATAAATTTACAAGAAATTTGTTTATTAAATCTCGTTAGTTTGAAATTAATGTTACAGGCAGCAGTCAGAATTTTCTTTACTTCTATAGATTTTTTATGAAATAATGTTGCAAGGCAAAGAAATTCTAAGTTGACATCCTTTCAAATTCTTAGGTTCCGTGAAACAGATATTAATTCCAAGCTTTTAGTTGATAGGAAAAAATGTACGGTATACTCACGTTAAGAGACGCGGAGGCGGGGACGGTGACCATGGGAGGGACGTCACCACTGCCACCCCTCATTTTGCCCCTTTACACGGCCCACCAGATTGTTCAACGACGTCACATCAGATCTCTGTTAAGAGAGAAAGCACCGTTAGTCAGTGAATGGGAGCAGATTTGTAAGCTCGTAATTCGATTCGAGGGAATTCGCAAGGGGCTGAATACTTGATAAACGAATACGCAACATCCCTTGTCGATTATGACATTCGCACAGAGTTTCGCCATTTATGAGGGCAAATTATAGCAATATGGCTTCAGTGTGGAGCGAGGTGACGAAGGGTTGTTTTGCTTACTGAACTAAGCTTTTTTAGGGCGAGGGTTCACTGTTTCAGTCCGTAAAGCATAAAGGGATGAATTTTTCCTTTTATAAGTTTACTTAGACCTTAACTCTTTTAACCAGGTACAGAGGTTAAGGAATATTTTTAACATTAATACAATGTTGAAAATTTCGTATTTTTTTACGTTTCGTATTTTATGTATTACATTTCGAACAATGCGAAAGAAGACAATAGGTTTATTACTTGTTCAAAAATACGCGGAGGTTAAGGAATATCTTCAACATTAATTCGACATTTTACATTTTGAACGGTTCGAGAAAAAAAATAGGCTTAATATATTTCTTTTCTATTTTTGACATCAATTCCACGTTGAACATTTTCTCCTCTACCTTTCGTATTTTACATTTTACGTTTCAAACAGCACAAGAAGAAAATAGGTCTATTATTTTTTCAAAAATACTCTATTATCCGAATAGGTACTTTGTTATTTGAACGTTCTGTTATCCAAACAAAGTGTCCGTTAAGACGGCTACGGCCGGGTCGACTAAATCTGTCGACTAAAATTGATCAAGTAGACTAGTCGATGGTCGACGAAACTAGCCGACCAAATGTTTGCGTTCATACAAAACGGTTCACTAAAATTTCTCATCAATCGACCGTTCAGTCGACCAGTTTGTTTGTAGCCGCCAATTGTACTCCAATGCTTTTTCTTTTTCCTATTTTCATATGTATTATCGTATTATAATCGTATCTTTTTATATTTACCAAAAGAAAAAGCTACGATAGAAGATACAAGATTGTGCTAAAAATTTTTGAAAAAATCACGAATCTTGCGACTGGTTACAATAATATAGTCATCGAGAAAAGTGATAAATACCTACAAATGCTAAAGAAATTAATTTTTGTTTATACATTATTATTATGGCGAATATTATTATGATACTGACATTAGAATCATCAAATTCGTCACATATCATTACATATCATTATCTAGAAAATCTCAATTTTATAGATTTATTTATTTTAATTAATATCATTTGAAATATAAATATAAATATATACATTGATTTATATATAGAACATTTGAGCACATATTGCAGGCAGATTCTAGTGTTAAATATATCAGTTTTATTTATAATTTAAGATCTCGAACGAAATAGTAACTTATAACAATCATAATGATATAATGCTCATTGAAATTTATCAGATTTTTGTAAATGTCTTAGTCTTCGCAACATTGTAATATTTCTTCGTACACGTAATGTTAAGAAGTACTGTTTGTTTATTAATGGTATGTGTCTTACAGTGAGCGTAGAATTGATACGAAACGATAAAGACGACAGAAACACTTGTAGAAATTAACGAGATCGTTCGGTAATACATTTACGTGGCAATTTGTAGTCGTCTGGAAGTCACGATTGCGTAAACAGATCGGATTTAGCCCCGAGGGAGCCGAACAATCTTCAACGTGCGCGCCGTCACTTTTGCATAAATGAAACCACGTTAAGCGGATTGAAAAGCGCGGCATCGCGACGCGAGTTTCCCAAACGAAAGTTCGTTAGTTCGAGGAAAATACCAGGACGCGAATCTAGACGAGCAAACATAGTTAAAAATTGCGCGTCGGCTCGCAGAAACATGCTTCGTCAGCGAAAACATGCGATATTTTTACTACCAAGAGCGCGCTGAAACTGACGAAGGTTTAAACGAATTTCTCTATTGTTTCATAAATTATAGATTCGATGGAGTATTGAAAAAGTGGCAAAGAACTTCCTTAATTAATTCTTTTCTTACCAAATTATGTAATTGTAATGTTGCTCGCAAAAGGCGTAAAAAATTTCCAAAAGCTTAGAAATACGCTTGTCTAGCCAGATCAAAGTTTTCTTAATCTTTTTTAGCGAAGACCTATCCGTTTCTTAAGTTTCAGCGACAATAAATAAAGTTCCCTTAATTGATTTTTTCATTGCCTAATCATTCGACCGTGTTGCTCGCAAAGATCATAAGATTTTCAATTAAAATTAAAAGCAATTAGTAGAAATAAAATTATAACTAAGAGACTTAATGTGTAATTAAAAATTAAAATTGGACTGCAAAATATTCAAAGCAACGTTTGCGAAAAGTTGAAACTTCGCACGCAATGCTAGCATAATGGCACACTAATAATTCATAGAATGAAATTATGTATCTATATCCTTAAGCAGAATGAAGATATATTCCCTGATATTAATTTTCATTAATAAATTAACAAGGAACGTTCGCGAACGATCCGATTTGGATAAAACTTTGTAGGTTTAAAGAACAGCCAAATATAGTAGATACATGTTTTTTTAGCTGCGGAAACTCAAGTTTAAAAGGATAAAATCAGCCTCCAAAGTCCTTTCGTCCCTTTTCTTAGATCCCTCAAGAGATAACAAAAAAAAGAAAATGTTATTAACAAAAATTGGATGCTCCCTAATATGTTAAAAGAAAATTTTAGTCAACCAAGAATTTAAAAAAAATGCATAAAAATGTTGTTCTATCAGCCATTCTCATTCGAAAAAACGACTATACATAAAATAAAATCGATCGTTACGTTCAAATCGGAGCCGGATCGTTCACGATTTTTTTAGTCTAACGATCCTCGTTATCTCAGTCGAGACAGAAACTTGAAAAATGGATTTACAAGTTTGTAAAACAGACGCGAATTACGAAAATTGTTCATTAAACTAACGACTATTAACATAGTTTAACTTCATTTCATGAAGTTGGTTAACATTGGGCCGGTTTCTTTGGCCGGATGCCTGCGTCACGTTGTCGCCATTATCCCGGGCCAATTTGCACACTCGCGTCTCCCCATCGGTAAATACAATCGTGGGAAAATTATCCAGTTAATTTTTGTAATTGACGTCTCCGTGCAATTACCTTGAAAGGACTAGGTAATATCATTTGTAAAAAGATACCAAACCTGTTTAACTCATAGTATGGAATATGCGCAAGTACTACACGACTCTTCGAATAACTCTTCGCTTAAACTTCAACATTAAACAATGAAGAATAATTCGAAGAAAGAATCGAGGAACTTACATTGTAATTTCTATAGCTTATTTTAACAAATTAAGCGTTGCTAAATATTCGGAGATTTTTTTTTGATCTTTATTAACCCTCTCTCCAGGTGAAGGTTATAATAGCAATTTTATTTAATCTATGTACATGTAGCGTAGTTACCTATATATTAACCTCCGCGTGACCCTACTCTCTAACCTTTTGCTTTATGACATTTTCCACAAGTACCTACATAAGTAGTACGTAGGCACTTTAATATTGTGTGAAGTAAAACATTGAGATATTACACGCGATTTGTATCCAGCAATCTACGATCTCGTAATTTGGAGATAAAGTCAGCATTAAAATTAAACTTTGATAAAAGTAGAACCCGCCCAACCTTGTCGCGCTCAATTCATAATCCTTATTTTGAGTATTTAGGTCGATATTTACGAGTACGAAACAAGTACTTCAGTATGATTTATCTAAGAAAGAAAACAATCTGTTAAGGTCAAAAGGAGTAAGTCTTCTAAAAACAATTGCTAAACTGACGAAGTTTTGTGAAAACTAGAGGTATAATCATTAAGGCAAGCAATATTTTGTCAGTTTTGAAAAGTACGAAGGAACGAATTAACAACTCTAGCAAGAAATAAAAGATCAACTTTGATAACATGGGATTGATGGACAACACCCTGAATTTTAAAATCGTTTCTCTGTAAAGAATAGATTTAACTTGCGTTCTTCTACTGTAGTCTTCATACGAAACAACGACAGAATATTCCCATCTTTTTCTCTCCCACGAACTCACAGCCAATACATACTCGACACTACAGTGCCCAGTGCCCTGTACACTACCGTCGTATCTACTATCTTCCATCCTCGTCCTCATCACGTTCATAATATCTTCATTCTCATGTTCCATACGTTCCACTCAAAGTTCCAGTCTCTGTCAAACAATCTGCCACCCATATCGACTATCTTTCTCTCAATGATACTCTTCCCTATCCAGTAGCATATAACTCTCTTTTCTTCGTTCCACTAGTCGCTCTTTATATGCTCCATCTCCCTTTATTTCATACTAGACAGTCTCTTTTTTTCTTCAATTCATGTTCTCTGTTCCATTCAAACGCTAGTCGTTCCCTTTCTTTGTCGCTCTAACATGCTACTTATAAGACTATCCTCGTCTAATCGTCTCTCCTTGTTCAGTATATACGTCGCTCCTCCTCCGACAGGCTTGCGTGCACAGTTTTTTCTCCGCTTTCGTCGTTCCCTCACAGTATCGTATATCGCTATCTCTATCTTTCTTCTTCTTGTTTCACATTGTATATCTGTCCCTCTTTGGTTCCACGGAACAACTCTGTTCCCCCTATCTCTGTCGTTCTTGACTCGCGTCACGCACATTTTTTTGCAGCCCCGGCGCTCTCCCGCTCCATCTATCTTCTATCTTTATCTGTTCTTTGACGCTTCCACGTACGTTTATCCTTCTCTCGCTCTCCCGCTCCGAATATCTTCTATCTTTATCCGTTCTCTAATGCTTCTGTGTTTGTCCTTTTCTCGCTCTCCCGCTCCGAATATCTTCCATCTTCGTTTCTTGTTCGTTCTATACATATGTCTATCCTTGTCTCACTTTCTGCAATAAGTCTTCCCCTTTTTCTTACGTATTCCCTCTTCGTTCGACGAATCGATTCAGCGATGTTGGTGCTTGTTTAATGGATTCGTTCTCTGTCTGGGTTTGTCTTTGTCGGCTTCACGAGCCAGTGCACACGAGGATAGAGGAGAAACGGGTTCCGTTGGCGGTCTCTGTCGCACGCTCGCTGCCTGGCCCACCCACCGCAATAAGTTCCACCCGCCCACGTTACCTCTCACGCACTTCTGCCGCGCGATCATCCGTTGCGAATTGGAAAGCAGGCGCGTCGCTTATCTCGCTCCGGCATCTCCCTCCGCGCGCAGCGACGGCAGTGCAAGAGAGAAACGCGTCTCTGCTCTCGAGTTTTCGTTTCTTTATAGTTGGGATACAAGGAGGAGGAAGAAGCTAGCGGGCGAGTTTTCATTTTGCGGGAAAATTGGACGACGCGACGCAATCTACGACGAGCATAGATCGTTAAACGATGTCTAAACTATTAAGGAACGAGTGATAGTTTATCATAATTAAACCGCGGAATTTTACGTTTCTGGATAATTTGAAGATAAAAATGTGCAACATACATGTAATGTGACATGTATAGAGTGTAATGTTTGTTATGGTATTTGGTAGAACACATTTCCGTCTGGGCCCGGTTTTTGGAATTGTATTCAGAAAAATATGAACTTGCATGAATATCCGCACTTTAATCGCGATGTTATAAATATAATATATCAATTTCTTTAAATTGCACAGCTTTGTTATGGCTAAATTGCTAAAAATACAGATATCGGTAATGTAAATTGATTGCAAGAAACCGGAAATGAAATGCTACGGCCAAGATACATAATTACATCGTCATTAGCGTGAAATTTCACAATTTAAACGATTTTTCCATGTTAAAATACAGCATTGCGTTTGATACGTCGTATTCACTTGCCTTCGCCAATTATTCACCGCGTAATTGATAGATCCGTTTATATTACAGGTTGGTCGACAAATTTATTACTAGACACCCATATGAGCGATGAGAAATGTCATTTTCAAATTCATTACAAATGATTAATCCTCATACATTCCCGTATAATATTTCATCCTCTTGAAATACTTTTGGGACTCTAGGAATTTCTAGAAAACGATCTTCTTCTCGATAACATTCCGTTATTACGTATTTAATAACCAGCATATCGATATACATCGTCATCGTATTATCACGTAACACAAACGAATCAACAGTTTCAAAGATGCAAATGACTAGACTGTGGATTCTTATGCAAATCCATATTTGTCAGAAAATATGTACAATCGAAAAAGACAGACGCGATAGAAAATTGTTTTACCATCCAAGTGTTATAAAAAACATTATACCTACCTTGGATATGTTATATACCTTTTCACATTATGCCCATTCTATGTAATGTTGCACTTTGAAACTTCCTATAAAAACCCGTAGTCTACAAATGAACCTTCAAAGACGCCAAGTCTCTCCTCAGTCTCGATCTCCGCCATTGGAGACGAAAAGGGTTTCGGAGTTGCTATTCTTTAGGACGTTTTTCAATAAGAAGGAGGATCCATTTGCAAGAGAAACTCCTTTGCTGTCCTTGAACTCCCCGCTTAGTGTACTTCCTCGGTCGTTGTTTCCTCGTCTTCCACCGCCAGTCAAGCGAATCGTACTCATGGTCGGAAGCTTTATTGTGATCGGTAAGCGGACAAAGACTGCACTCATCGGCCGTCCGTGAACCTTGACGAACGATGACGTTGACGTTCGTCTAGCCACCATTCCAATTAAATTGAGACAAGCTTCTGTTTCGTATTCGAGACAGACGGCTCTGATACACACGATGTTCTTGTCTATTTTCCGTTTCTTCGACAAATTTTTCACCAACGAACAAACGAAGGGTTGAAGCAGACACAGTCTGTTTTTGTTTCGATCGTAGCTTCTAAGAGCGAAAAGCGAGTTGTAGTTCGTATGATCAGGATGATTGTAGTTTTAGATTCTTTGTTTGTGTAAATTTAATAATAAGTTTCTGGAACGAATGTCTAGAAGAACCGAAAATAAAGAACAAACTAAAACTACAAGTTTCTACATCCACAACCCTAATCACGGAACTGATCGATATCCATTGAAACGAACGATACAATTCGTGTTTCACGCTCGCATAATGATTCAAGCTTGAATAATTTATTAATTTATTATTTTATTAGTTATTATTTATTATTGAGAAAGTTGAATTTCGATAGAATTTGAAAAAGTTTAGCAGACCTATGATCTTTCGAAAAGTACGCTGCCACGCTGAATTATAAAGATCGATTAAAAGAACGTAAACCTAATCGTATAAAACCTAATACAAATCTAAATACAGGAAAGGACACCGGAGCTTCCTCTCTGGAACTTCGGGGAAATCCGTAAAATTGCAATTAAAGTCTACAGCTGTAATTAAACAATTTGCCGTCATTCTACCCAATTGTACTTATTTGTGATTTGTGACAATGAGCTTGGGCTCAAGGCGACAATCAGTCGCCGAACGTAGCCGCGGTCAACGGGACGAACGTTCCGTCTAACAACGGTATGGAGTAATAATATAGCCCTCATTAAAAGAAATATCCGTAGAGGTACTCGACAGTAAACATTCCAACGGTTCCTTCCATGATTACCACAGCACAAGTTCAGCTAGCCTGAGGACCCGCTACAAACCTTAGGATTTTGTTAATTAAGGTTCTTCAAACGGACAAGCAGTCTTTGTCCCAAATTGCTCAATTAACAGCAGCGTCAATTTCCCTCACTTCCCGAATGAAGACATCTCTCCACGAATCCGAGGATTTCGTGCTTTTAGACACACCCCATCATAGTTTTCCTCGACAGCGTCACCGTGACGGAAAGTCACTCCCGCTGGTGTACGAGCTCTTGGACTAGTTAACTAATGTCTTGCTATCTCCACTTAGACTTCGACGAAGGAATAAACCTACTAACCCGTTGACCGCGGATTCGTTGTTGGACCCAGGATCATTGTCGTTAGCTTCTCGAGTGTCTGATTACCGCGGTTACTCGTCAAATTCTGTAGTAGTCGTATTTGCACTAGTCAATGTCTTCTCCATTGCATAACAACCATGTGTAGTTCAAATGAAGAATCGTTTCACGCCCCTGACCCTAATCATAATGAGAACTCAAAATATAATTCTCAAGCGTAGTAAATTTCTAAGAGAAGCAAAGCTAAAGAAACAAAACCTGACAAACTAAAGCTCGCAATTTTACAATTTTATAAAACCCGTGTCTGAACGTACACAATTTACAGGTACACAACAAATTCCTCGCTATCTATGTCACGTTAAGATCTAATAAATATCTGCTTATTTATTTAAATCTATTCAATTAATAACTCAGAACCTACGTTAGGCTTAAATAAAGAAACAATTTCAGAAACGAAAAACTTCAAAATTTCACTGAAACTTACCATCTCCGTGTGACGAAACCAATCAGCAAACAACGAAGATTAATCAAACGAGACGAAAGACACGCTCTTCCACTCGACAAATTTTTCCCTAAATCGAGCGTTTCTCCATGACCATGGTTTCTACACGATTTCACGAATGTTGGGTTGGCGAAATCATGGCGATCCGTTCGATAACGTGACGCTGCCCTAATGAGAGAGGCACACGGTCGGATCGGATAAAGGGCATCGGGGTTCGTGGATCGTCCGTGGATCCCAGAGGCACGACCGCACGCCATAAAAGCGCTCTCTATATTTAGCCACGGTTCCCCATATGTTCCCCACCTACGTGGTCGGCACCGCGAACCACGCTCGCACGTGTTTTACGACTCTGCACGCCGGTGATCCCGAGCACCCGCCACGATTCGCGTTCCTCGCCCGGTTCCAACCCTCTGCGACCCTTTTGCCACTCGAGCACTATCGCTCCATTTCCTCTCAAAGCGATACCATGTTAATTCGTTGTTTACCATGCTGATGATTCTCCGTTTTTCAATCGGTCAGTTGTTTTCCTTTAATATCGATAGCTTGCGGCACCGATATAGTACGTCCACTTTTAGCGTTTTCGAGGAAAACAATTTTAAAAATTCGATGATACTTCGTAGTTGAGTAAATACTGTTTGCGTCTGATATTTATTTTTAGCGATGCTGTTATAAAATTGATTATAAATTGTGCATTGAACCTTTCAAAAGACACAAGATGACAAAGATGGATCATGGCTCTTGAAGATGTCTCTAAATATACTAGTTATTTTTGATAAATTTGTCAAGTAGATATAAACGTGACTTTTACAAAACATAAACAAAGGGTCGAGAGCTATTCGCTGCATGTGGAAGCTTAAATTTCACTGAAAGTGTGCGTACGATATTTGTACAAGAAGCATGGTAACGTTTTGGAGAACTTTTTTTTTTAGAATGAGGGAATTTTTGTTTGAACCGCATCTTTATTTCTATTTCATCATTTTTATTATTTCATTATTGCAGCAAAATCCTTCATAGTTTCATATTTCATACGCCAAACGCAAATTCAATATAAAATTCAGCTCAAGATAGAAGAAAACGTTATCTGACATTTCCTGTATGTACAATCCTTTATGTGCTAATCTAAAAATAATGAACTCTAATGCCAAGTCAATGCCAAAAGATTCATCCGAGAACGCCATCGCGCGAAAAGTTCGTAAAGTAAAGCGTCATCCTTCGTCGTGCCTCGGATCTTTCGGATCGCGTGCAAATGCGTGCAGCTGAAACCATAAATTCGTATGGCCGATGGCGCGCCGCAAAATAAGCAAAGACACGATGAAGCTTCGGCCGTCATTAATCGCTCTCGATCGAAAGCTCAAGGAGCAGCGGTTGGCGCGGCGTGAATAACCGCGTTAACGACTCGACACGTTGATTGACACGGTCCATTAATCGCGACCAAGCAAACATTATACCGTTGCAACGATTTATTAATTCAACGATCAATCGATCGTCAAATGGACACCCGGGCTGTTTAATAAAGATCGATCTTTTAATCGACGCGAAACCTCGTTTAGATTCGAACTTTCGTCATTTATCGTTCCGCCTAAACGTTTCAATCTTACCTCTCTTTCGGTTCTTTTGCTTCGTTCGTTTTATTTATTCTGCTACATGCTTCGCGTGCACGATCGAACGATTTAATGGTAAAGCAGATGGATATCGAGATCGAGATAGGAATCGAAATTCGTATTACGCATACATGCCAATGCCGAGAAATATTCAGACACTTGCATCTCTTCGACAGAATGGAATTTAATTAGAAATTTTAAGGACAGACAGATTTGCGATTATACGGGCTGAATGAGAATGTTGATCGAAAAGTTCATAAGCATATGGCCTTGTTTTCCAGTAACAGATTGTTTTGTGTTGCAACTGTTGTTTATCTACCTCCGGAGAAATTGCTTCAAGTGACCAGGTGCAGTTTCGATAAAAGCGTGAATGCATCGCGTCATAAATTGTCCAACTCGCTCGAACAAGTTACACGGATTTGTCAGCAACTTTGACCGTCGCGTTAACGAAGAATTTCAACGCTGTCGACTGACGTTTTATAAACAAGAGACTCTAAACGCCCTTATAACTAATAATCGAATGGTTTTAGGTCCGGAGGATGAGCTGGTGAGGAAACAAGGCCAACAGGATCTTTCCATTTGCCATCGTTTGAAACGGTTGATTTAAGTGACGTCCAACAGCGCAAAATAGACTGCACCTCAAAAACAAGGTCATATCGGACATATGTTTACAGGTATGAACTTTGCTTCTTATTTTAGTGTGCTGAATCAGCCGTACTTTACACATGTTCTGACTCACCCTGTATAATAAGTACCTCCTTATATGTATGTGATAATTAGTGCTGTTATATGTGCAGTAAGTTTCAAAAATAAATTTCACGTTACAACATTCTACTATACATACGGTGGCTCGCGAAACTATTCGAACATTGCTATTAGAAACTTTCTATCTGTATAATACACGGATCGTTTTGAAATCTCATTAGCTCCATTACGAGACATGGCTATCACGTTTGTCGATGATAGAATCTCAGACGGATGTGAAAATATAGGAGTTGCAAGATATTTATTGGAACATACACATCGCAACAATAAGCAAAGTATTTGATCATCCGTTATATTAATAACCCACGATATTTAATGAGACTATCTTGAGCATTAATTGTATGTTTAAGACTACTGTTCACGTTGTATACTAATTTTTCCATTAAGAGTACGCTTGCAATAAATATCTTGTCATTGGGCTTGTAGCGGAACATGAGTCAACAGAAGATTCAAATCGGGAGAGACTCGTATTGTTGTGTTTTGGAGTGGCAACGTTGTTTTGGTTTGCTAGGTTCAAAGGTAAACAAATTCCGGACAAAATATTATCGTCGCTGTTTGTAATCGTCAATCGGAGTTGTATTTGAACTTTTTAGAATACCACCGGTCGATACAAATAGACGAACGTGCTCTCTAAGACAGTCATTGTAGCGAATGTTTATAGCGAGTCAGACATTCGAATAACAAAGTAACAGAGTTGAACAGTAGCATTGAGGCACACGCTATCTCTGTACTTGTACTTAAAGTAATTTTAATATACACTGACTATTACAATTTTATCACTCGTCTCTTAAATAAACCAACACGTATAATAATATACACAGTGTTAATTTTATTATTACAGTATTAATACAGAGTGTTTAATTTTTTGAATTACAAGTCACGCGAAGAAGATCCTCCTTCTAGCGACATGAAGATCATCGAAATTATTTTGAAACTATAAGTGATACTGTAACGATCGGTTGATTGGAAATGGCAACGGATATAGAGAAATGAATGAAACGGAGAATAGACGTTTTATGGGGAATTTGCAGTCGTTATCGAGTGATCGATAAAATTAACGACATTGAAGAGTCGCGTGCGACGACGCCGTGACGCCGCGCGCCGAGACGGTGCTGTATCGAGAAGCCACTTTCGCTATTGTTGCCGTGGAAACGTCGCGTACACGAGTCCCTGATATGTGATCCTGACTTTCTTCTAATCACTTGATCACATTTCTAGTCACAGCATTCGAATCGATAGTTTTTTTCATTCACAAATTGTACGGAAGTTTCCATTTGATGTTGTTTTCTAGTTTCTGACTTCTCATTTTCCATTTAGTTATTTTCAAGTGTGAAAAATTGTCAGCAAGTTTCGGTTTGTTGTTAAATATGGAAATTACACGTGATTGCTTTAAAATTCGTCGTTGAGTATAAATTGTCAATAGAATGATTCGTTTATTAGGAAGTATTTTAAATATGAGAGGAGAATTTTTATAATTTCGATTAATCTTAATCGATGTTCAGCTCTTAATAATAAATGTATTTGTTAAGAGGTTTATTTTAAACACTTAGTATTATTTTAAACATATGCGAAGATTTTTACCATATATCTAAAATTTTTAGATAAATTCGATTGAAAAATTGGAAATCATTAGCAACGTTAGGAACTTTGATTAAGGTAATTGAAATTTTAATATTGAAATTTTACTTTATTTCCTGCTTGCAGTTTCAATAAGTTTATATATCTTAAGTTTATGGTTAAGACTGATAAAAATAATTCATAGAAACCTAATTAGGTTAGTGTACATTATATAAAACTGTAGAATCCTCTGAAATAAAAAGGAGCGTTAACAAGCGTCCGTTAAATCGGCTTAATTAACGCCGGAATTACTTAACATTTAATAAATATCAAACGATAGAAGGTGAAGCAGCAATCACGCGACGTGAAATATGTGAAAAGCGGGATGTAAGCAAAGATAAAAGCGATATACGTCACGTTTCTCTAGGTTATGATTAAAAATAACATCCGGATGCGTCGTTTGCCAGAACAATGGCAAAGATGATAATATCGTTAACGATAATAACGCGGGAACACGCGAACAAAATGAACATCGTGTCCGATTCGGACTTTATCTTGTATTTAAAACTAATATTTTCTTCTGTTAACTACGATGCAAACGATTTTATGATTCATTGTATACTTTATTAATGTAGTAACACATATTTTTAATAGCAAGTGAATTAATAAAGGAATCAAGATGGGAATGACGTATATTATGAATCTTTAAAATAATCGTCTCTAGAACATTGCAATATTTGTATAATCAACCAACTTGCAGTTGTACATTTTTTAAACAGAGATTAATATCCGTATAAGTTCTTTAATTCTTATTCCAAGTCGAATTTCTGTGTCGCGAAATAATAACAATTTTCTAAATACTTCAAATTCCACACGTTTCTTGATACTTTCAATATTTTTCCTCGATTTTTTAATTGTGCAATTTTCATAGCAGAAACCAACACAATACATAAAACTGTATATAAAACTAAAACTATAACTGAAAACTTCATCGATATTCCTAATTCTAAATTTCTATTAAAAAAGATACATATTATTAAAAAATAAATAAATAAATAAAACACAAGTGCGTAAACTCGATGAATTTTCTACGGAAGAAAGTTCGAAACTTGATTTATCAATCAGGTGGTTATCAGTTATCATGCATGATAATTTTAGATATTTTTACGATCGACGCGATAATCGCAAACGTAGAAATCGGCAAAATGTTAACGCGTTACGTTTAATTTCTCAACCAGTCGTAATTACACGTAGTAACCGGTATACCAGTTTCGTCGCGGTTATTTTCTCCACGCGTTTCTGCAATTGTTGTCCCTGACGGACGTTTCTCTGCATCGTGGAACTGGGTCAAAAACGTAATTCGCGATCTCTTATGCAAAGGTGAACGACATTTCCAATGTAACCGACTTATTGCGACATTCAAGTCCTCTTTTGTGATAAATAGCCACAATTTCTCCAACGATTTAATCTTTTACGATCAAGAATTTATTTGCCTAAAAGAGGGAAAATTGCAATCGATTTCCAGATTGCGGATTTTTACGTTTATGACAGATCTTGAACGCGTTACGATCGATATAAAAAATATCCAAAGTAAAGTGGTCGTTCGAATATTTTCCAGAAGAAACAAGTCCAGAAGAAACAACGTTGGTTACGTTTCTTTCTAATATTTACAATCAAATATCATCCTGGTTACTTTGGAAAACTTGGTATGCGAAATTATCACTAAATTCTACTGTAAATGTTTTTGGTAATTTTGATACAACTCCAAATCCTTGCAGAGTCTTACAGCTTTCTGTATAATTATTTTCAAATTTACTTCAGATCGTAATGATTGCATATGTCGTTAATTTACATCATATTTACATCATATATACGTATTTCTTAAAGATACGAATTTGCATAAACATCCGCAGTCTCTCGATTACAGCTTTTCGAATTGAAAAATATAAAACTTTCTGTTCTTCCGGTTGGTTTGCAATAAAACACTTGATACGCTCAATTTAGACCTCAAAAGAGGGAAAATTAGATTATTTTGAAAAGCATCGTAGAAACAAATGTTCAGCCGTTTTTCGTCTAAATTACACCGCATAATACAGGATTATCTACTGGCCGATCGAACGATATGTGACTTATCGCACGTTCTTAGGAAATAGACACGTTAATACGTAAATGAATGAGCGTAGGCTACAAGCGAGTAGCATAATATCTCGCGGTTCTCATCGTTGATTCTAGAGAAAATTGATAGGAAAGTTTGTTTCGAGTTGAGCCGTGGCGTCGCGTTGGTTATTTAGTAGATAGGAATGCACAGGCCACGACTTTGAAACCACGGTTCGATATCGATTAAATGCCACGCCGAAAGGTTAGACCGACCTCCATCTTGAAACTCCGGATGCGACTTAACTTCTAATATCAAGGTCAGGTTTCGATGACTATTTGCATGAAAAATTCACGACTAAGTATAGATTCGAGATTCGACATTTTTGGTTGCAAATTGATTCCAAGAACGTTGGAAATTTCAACGTTAAAGTCGATGATCTAACGCAATTTCTAGAAACATTCAAATCTTACGTCGATTTACTTCACGAAATTCTATCGACTATGTTTAACTATGATTTCGAAGTAATTAAATCGAGATTAACTCTAATGCAAATTGTTCTTTGTTTAGAGAACAAATAAAAATAGTGATATTTTGAAAAAGTTAGTGCAATCTATATGCGGATTGAAGTTTTGAATGCTTCGCAAGTAAAAACCTGTCAGCCGGTTTCTAGAGAGAAATATTGATTAAATCCAGGGGAAAGAACGTAGAAGAAATAAAGAGAATAGAGGACAAAAGAGGAGAAATATAGGTACGTAACAATACTTGAACTTCTGAATACACCACCTGAAGCATTCGACTTGATAAAAGTTTTTTCTACCAACTCGTATCGCGACGCGAACTTTCAATCCACTCGATCTCACCTTCAACAACTTAACCCTGCTGCGGTGTCTGAATCTTTTATGTTTCAATCTCGCTTTAGTTTCAAGGACTTGTCAGGCTTTAAAACGACCATCAACAATTGAAACGAAAAATCGCGCGTACCAATAACGATAATAAAATTTGAAACCAATCTGAGACATATAGAAATTACAGGATATTTACTGCAAACGTATATTTAATAAAAAAAAAAATCGGTATACAACATATAACGATTGATTATATTGAGATCTATCATTATACTGGATAATTGACTACTGAAGTAGTTTTCTGATCTATCCAGAACACAGGTATACTTGTACTCGTAATTTCTATATACTACATTTCCAGAGTTACTTGACACCTTACCGATGTCTTATTAGCTAACCAAATCTTCTTATCAATCTTTATCATAGTACTCGCGTCTCGTTGCAGTGCCAATGAAATTTTAATTCTACTCGGTGCATTCATAAAAAGTATCCGCAAGTGTTCGAATTCCTTCATTAACCTATATAAATCCGAGGAAAGCGGTAGGGTTAAAATACCTGGCATTACCCACGTTCCAACAAAACCAAAGGGGAACCTCGAAAAGAGTAGAAACAATTCATTTAATTCCATTTTCATCCACGTCGGCTCTCGAAGCGCCCCAAGCACCCTCCACCCTTCGAAAGATTGAACCAGGCAGCGCCCGAGGCGTCGACCGCTGACCCACATACCGAACCAGCCTCAAAAACGTCAACATTCATCCCCGTTTGCATCACTTTCCTCCAATCCATTCGCCGATTCACGCGATTGTAATTTGACAAAAATCCACATCTGCCCCCCACCACCGCCCCATCGAATCCACGTTGTACCCCCGTTCGAAAGCATAGCAACGCGCATCCCCGAACGATCATCGTTGCAGTCTGTCGAACCCCATGCGCCAAACCCCGTGCGCGGGTGTGTGTCTCGGCTCGCAGGTGGTTCATCCTGTTCATGGTGTATCTGCAGCGTTTCTCACCTTGGCGACGACCCCCTTAGTCCGTTTGGTGCGCTATCGATCACACGCTCCACCCACGAAAACCCCTGCAAGCGGCGTGGAGAGCGGCGTCGTGCCGCGTACAGCCTCCAAGTCTCTGCTCCTCTGCTTGCGATAGGTCGCGGTCTGGGTCGTCACGTGACGCACAGGGTGCACCGACTGACACGGTTCCTTTCACAGTGTCCTCGACGTCGCTATCGTTCACAACCGGCCGTATCTACCGACGATCCGTGGGTTCAGTGTTATCGGACGATCGTTGCTCCAGGAGAACTTTTGAAAGACAGAGACAGACAGACAGACAGAGAGCAAAAGGAAAAGCCGAAATACACGAATGATACGCGTTTGGCTCGCGACCGGGGAAAAGTCTGACGCGGTCTCGCCCGGTGTGCACGGAAAGCGTGTATCGGAAGGAAAGGAGGGCGCACGCAAGCGCAACCGGCCGTCGTCCTAACCTCCACTCGATAAAACGTCCTCGGTTCTGTCGGTTTCTCGTTACGTCAGCGTACGTGTTGCGTCAGCGGGGACGCGTGCGCGCACGTGGTGGCTCACCATGGGCATAACCATCGGGTACGCTGGTTTTGCGTGCACGCACAAAGCTGTTTGCTAGTATTTCGAACAGAAGAGGGATGGAAGATGGTGTGTTGGGGATGAGGGCGGAGAAGGAAGGGGGTGGTCGACGGTGGTGCCGGGAATCTGTGGTGCGTTCGGCCGGTCTACGGGAGATGGAACGATCGTGCTGCGTGCACCTCTCTCGCGGGGGTGGAAGGGGCTGTTCGTACGTTCTGCTTTCGTTTTCGTTCGGAATTTTCGCGAGCTGTGGCTGTGTTCGCTTCGACGTATCCCTTCGACCAACTTTCTCTGCCTTCCTTTCTCTTTGTTCCAAGGAACAGTGAGAACAACGGTGAATTTAGGCAATTTGACAGTTTGTCGGTCGCTGACGGGTCAAGATGATCGTTGCATTTGGAATTGTCCACATTGGATTTAGTGATTGGTTACGGTGGTCCGGCTTTGTGAATCGAGTTTGGCGGTTTGATAATGGCGTGAGTGAACTGCTGTTTGGCAGCCTGGCAGGATCGAAGGGTGGAATGGGGTTAGTGGAAGGGTGCCAGAGACGTGGCAACGATTTTACGAAAGGATCGTTCGTCATACGATAGAAATTGTGTTCTACTCTTATCTTAAGATAAAAAAGTGTCTTTGTATCTTGTTTTGTTAGTTTTTTCTTTCTTGTATTTGTGGATAGTCGTTCGAGAATCGTACAAGTGACGTGGATAATAGTAAGCGAATTTGTACAGATGTTATCGTTATAGAAGTCTCGTAAGAATGGCCGATGAACAATGGTGTTACATTGTGCCAGGAGGTTAAACAAATTACTTAATACGCAATTATTTAATACGCCTGCTACGTCGGTGAAACGTCTCGTCCGCACAATCGATTAAACCTTTCGTTTGGCGTCAGAATTCCTAACAACCACGAAATACACGTAACGGCAAGTCGGCGAAGGTTGCCAGGAAAAGTTGAAACAATCGATGAATGGTGCTACGTATTTCACTGTCTATGTAGTAGTTCGAACAAACTTTCAATATTCGTAATAATAAAAATATAAAAAGATGAAAATAAAATTCGAGGAATTGATTAGAAAATAGTGCGATCGAATGTGATAGATTTTTGAAAGGATTCAGACGATTTAATGAAAAATAGATTGCAAGAATTAAAATTGAAACTTCGAACATCAACATCGAGAAAGTTAATTGTAAAATAGCGTGATTTAAACTGTGAGTAAACATTTGATGTGCTGATTAAGAATGGATTCGAAGAGTTAGACGTAGATGTAATAGAAGTGGATAATTCATCGTAAAACGATTATACATTATTCAAAAGTAGTTTGCTTCATAAAGGACGGGAAATGATCCAGTGAAAGGGAAAGAGCCTAAATATGCAACGCGGACAAGCCACCCTCGGTTGAAAGAGAGTCCGCTGTATGTCGGTCGAACTTGCGCAGAATGTTCGAGAATTTTATGAATGAAAGCTCGCGCTAACGATTGACCAAACTCCGGATTCTGATTCAGAAAATTACCGCATAATTTATTCCCTGGCATTTATTCCAAGCCTACTTTCAGAATTAACGATTCTTTTTCTTAATCGTATTCTTTACTCTCGTTTTCACTTCCCTTTACTTTTATCACTTTTATTCGGAAATTAGTTAGAAAGTAGATACGTATTTGAAAATTGTTAGATATCAATGTAGGGAACTGTTTATTTAACAGTGGACCTATCAAATCCTTCAGAATGACTGATTTCAAATTTTCTTTTCTCACAGCTGGGACATACGGTTGTTTTTGCAAAAATTAATATTGCCTCGAATCTAGACACGGACATAAGTATATAGATTTATTTACTTAATTAATATCATTTGAATTACACTGATTAACATATACAACATCTAAGTCGATAGTCTTAGTGTTGAATTTTATTTTTTACATGAAACCAGTTCTAACCAGGTTAAGCATAGTTAACAATAAATATCTTGAGATATTTGAAAATCGAGAAAGTTCACTGGCAAAATGAAAAAGCCACAAATGTTTTGAATACGATTACAAGAGAAAGATTCTCTCATCTATCGTCTAAACAAACCATCAACCTTGCAGGAAATATAAATCGTATCAACAGATTTACACGTAAATGTTTGGTGCACTCGATTGTATAAGTGCAAAGTTCCAGTCGAAGAAGCTCCAAAACACACGATTAATTGGTAAGGATGTGAGAAAACTGAAGAAACGACGAGGATTCTCCGCATACGATACCGGGTGGTTGAAATGTCGCGCAAACTGTATTGAAACGACTATTAGGATACGGATTGCGTGACTTTTCGACCACCCAGTGTGTGAAACGCACCCCGAGGACCAAGAGGGTTGTACCACGTGTCTACGATCGATCGTCGTGGCTGATATGGAAATGACGATCGAATCCATACGAGAGAAGTTTCTACGAACGGATACCGGAAGTGGGGGGAAGAGCGCCGTTTGAGACGACGGAAGTACGCTCGGCGTGCTGGAGATTGCTTTCGGCGATTGCACGACCAAGTTTTATGCAGATAGACTGTTGAAAGACTTTAGAATGAATTGTAAGCGAAGAGAAATTACGTTTACTTATGAGTTGTTTTATCAGCGTATGTTACGATGGCGGTATAAGTGTAATGGAACATACATGCGTGAAAGGATTAATTCGTGATATGAGCTAGGTGGGTCTGAGGATTATAACATATTTAACGATGAAATGTTATATTATTAAATAATAGTTATTTATTTAAAAATTGGTTAAGATAATATAATCTCGTATGGAATGATTTTGAGTTTCAGGTGATGATGAAAAGAGTAATGATTGAATGAAGAGTGAAAGTGAATTTAGGTATAATTGAAACAAATCATGCATATTGTATATACTACCTATGTATATATATATTCTTTTAATGAGAAAACAAATAAAACATTTATTAACCTTGCTAATTTTGCACCCGGATTTTTTAAAATGCAAATTAGAAACTCACAGATTCGAGATCGAATGAGGATTTTGAAAGCCATAACTCAAATTTTAAATTCAAACTTAGACTGCCAAATTCACAATTTAAGTTCAAATAGTCAAATTCACAATTCAAATCTTTTAATTCAAATTCAGACTGTCAAATTAACAATTAAAGTGAAGATAGGCAAATTCACAATTCAAATTTTTAAAATTAGACTGCCAAATCCTCAATTTAAATTCAAATAGTCGATTTCACAATTCAAATTTATTAATTCAAATTCAGACTGTCAAATTCGCAATTCAAATTTTTAAATTCAAGCTTAGACTGCCAAATTCTCAGTTTAAATTCAAATAGTCAAATTCACAATTCAAATCTTTTAATTCAAATTCAGACTGTCAAATTCACAATTAAAGTGAAGATAGGCAAATTCACAATTCAAATTTTTAAATTTAAACTTAGACTGCCAAATCCTCAATTTAAATTCAAATAGTCGAATTCACAATTCAAATGTATTAATTCAAATTCAGACTGTCAAATTCGCAATTCAAATTTTTAAATTCAAGCTTAGACTGCCAAATTCTCAGTTTAAATTCAAATAGTCAAATTCACAATTCAAATTTTTAAATTTAAACTTAGACTGCCAAATCCTCAATTTAAATTCAAATAGTCGAATTCACAATTCAAATTTATTAATTCAAATTCAGACTGTCAAATTCGCAATTCAAATTTTTAAATTCAAGCTTAGCCTGCCAAATTCTCAGTTTAAATTCAAATAGTCAAATTCACAATTCAAATCTTTTAATTCAAATTCAGACTGTCAAATTCACAATTAAAGTGAAGATAGGCAAATTCACAATTCAAATTTTTAAAATTAGACTGCCAAATCCTCAATTTAAATTCAAATAGTCGATTTCACAATTCAAATTTATTAATTCAAATTCAGACTGTCAAATTCGCAATTCAAATTTTTAAATTCAAGTTTAGACTGCCAAATTCTCAGTTTAAATTCAAATAGTCAAATTCACAATTCAAAATTTTAAATTTAAACTTAGACTGCCAAATCCTCAATTTAAATTCAAATAGTCGAATTCATAATTCAAATTTATTAATTCAAATTCAGACTGTCAAATTCGCAATTCAAATTTTTAAATTCAAGCTTAGACTGCCAAATTCTCAATTTAAATTCAATTAGACAAATTCACAATTCAAATCTATTAATTCAAATTCAGACTGTAAAATTCGCAATTGAAATTTTTAAATCCAAATTTAGACTGCAAAATTCACAATTTAAATTCAAATAACGAAATTCGTAATTCAACCTTTTAAATTTCAAATTGAAACTATATGAAACCGAATCTCAGTCTTATCCCCAAATTCTTTCTCAAATCTTTTCATCCTTCAACGCATTAAATTCCTCAACAACCAAATTACCTCACCATTACAATATCGTAGTATTCACCCTTCGAAGCCAATTCTCTCAACTTCTTTTACACGCATCACAAGACACCCCATCTTTTAACATCCTATACTGTAACTTCTCGCAGCCACCCTATAGCAACAATTCAAACCAACCTAACCTTTCGTCAAAACCACCCCTTCTCGTGTTCGCAAGCAGAGCCCTCGCTTTCCACCGCGAGATTTACTTCAACCCCCTCGAATAATTTCTCCCTGTCGATAAAATCGCAGCTCCACATTCCCAAAATTACAATAATTTCATTCCCTGGATCATCTCCGATCCGTTTCGAATCGTATTTTTCTATCGCTCGAACGTTTATCGTTTCGATCATATACGATAATCATATTTTTCGTTTCAAATGCTTACTGATACCAAAAAAAAAAAGATCAGGCTACGGATGTTTATCAATTTATAGGAAATTGAAGAATATAAAAATACACATAGTAGGTAAGCACATATAAGATATTTGAAATATAACATACTCGTTACAATATTTAATAAGAGAATCGAATCTCTACTTAGGTTCTATCGCTCTAATCGTATTTGCGTGTGTAATTTTCTCGAAAAGTTAAAAGCCTCTTTCTCGACTAAAACTAAAGCGGCAGTGTTAAATTCCAACGAATCCACGTCGATCGTGTTCCACCGATAACTCAATACTCAAATTATCAAGATATTCGAATAATTCAAAATCCTATCTAGCTATGTTCACGAAGAATATAAAATTCCATGCGCATGCGCACTTTACCTGTGAAAATACGATATAATTGTAACTATATGTAAACATACGATAAATACAAACAATACAAGTAACGCAAAATCAAGGGGTGAAAGGGTTAAACGATCACTGCTGTACCAACCCTGTATCGCAATGCTTCCAGAGAACCTAACCTAACTTGAACGCATGATCCAAGGGTGAACGTGTTCGAAAAGGGGTGGCTGGTCGCGCGCGCGATCTGATTTGCGCGGAACGCGTGCGTGCAAAGCATCCAGCCGAGCTTCGAAAGCTCGCCGCAGGATGGCGACGCTTTTTGAGGAAACGGACGATGTTCGACCCCTGCGAGAGCCAAGGGCGAATCGGCCAATCGGGGAGGCAGCCAGAACGCAGTTTCAGCAATTCGATGCGTGTCGACCGCCATTTTCGGCCGGCCCTCTATTGCTCGCTTCACTGTCCGCGGATGATTAATGACCCAAACCTTGCCTCCCTTTGATCACTCTTCGTCGCGAGATCGCGAGACGATCGTTGTAGGGGGTTGATGAAGGGAGCAGTAAAGGGTGGTTCGTCCGAGATGGGAGACTTTTTGGGGGAGATTCATTGATTGTTGGCGCGGTTCGTTTCGGGGATACGATGTGGGTAGTCGATGTAGGTTCTGTGGTTCTGGGGCTTGGCTCGTTGATGACGTTTCAATGGGTGGTTTTGGTAAGATCGTTTTAGAAATAAGATGTGGGTGCTTAATATTTTTCACGTCAAACAAGACTCGCCGCTTTTCATTCTTCCAACGTTGAGAATGACCGAGCATTATTGTGTGATTGCATTGTTGTTGTGTCCATTGTCCGTCGCGAAAATTAAGGGTAAAACGTTTGTAATATATTTATACCCCGACAAACATATTTACATTGTTTTCATACATATCTCATGTACACTCTATCCGTAGGTCATCGGATACTTGGTTGCTTTCGGTAAAATGACGGTTAGAATGTATGCAGGTACGATTTTCCGTATTGATATCTCATCGTTTTGTTTGTCATTTTATTGTTTAAGTTACTCAGGCGAATTATAACGTGCACGATTTTATACTATGAAGTAATCTGTATTGTGAAATAAAGTTGATATTAACATCAAATATTGAAATTACGCAATGTCAAAAGTATGTAATTCTAATAATTATTCTAATTGAAGTAGACAAGTCTCGCAGATTTATGAATAGGAATACACATATTTTGCAGAAATGTGGAAAAATTGAGACCCGATCAATTTCACAGTTTACCGTCAACAATATGTTAAAAAGCTACATGATCTGACGTAGATTCTATAGATTTTTTAAATTACATTCATGGTTTGAATGGTTGTCAATGATTAGGAGAATTCGGTCTGAAAAATTGTGGTACGATATCCTTCGAAATTGTGCAGGTACCATTTTCCTTTTCCTAGGAAATTCATTCAATAACTAGGTGAATTTTTCCAAGATAATATCTGGATGCTCGATATAGTGTAAGTTGTACGTTTTACTGTTTGAACACTTGTTTGTATATTCAGTTTAATAATCTCGTGTTTTATTAGGATCAATCACCTTTCTCAGTTAATTATTGCCGACTAAATACATTTATTAGAAATGTAATTTGGAAATTTGATAAATGCCCTAACTTTCTGAATTCGAGAGAAAAAATTGACAACATTCGTAGACTCGGTTTATTTCATAGATGAATAGAATTTAATTTGAACATGCGACTAGATACATTTTCGTAAAAAGAAGGAATGAACTCATTGATAAAAGTAAATGGAAAATGAAAACCTACAATTTTGTGTAATTGAATAATACGACATGAAAATAATAACATGCGATTATGGAAAGTATTTCCTTATGAAATAAAACTCTTCTGTTTAAAATCATCTTGCCTCATCAGTTTTACAGGCTCTGGAAATTGAAGTCTTCAAGCCATCGGATCATCTTTCCAATCATAGCCTGTCGTCGAGACAATCTTCCCCGAAATTCGTCTCGTCGAAAATGTCTGTTATACAATCTCACCATCCTGTCCGTTTCATTCGAAGCACACACCTCGTCGACACTTCCTCAATTTGCCTTTCACCGAGCGCACCATCGCATCCACCTTTCATCGAAAAGTCGAATTACCGCGGAATCACCGGTATTACAGCACCTGTACGCAACTTTTCGACAACGTTTTCGTCGTAAAATTTCCTCGAACACGCAACATTCCCCATCAATTTCTCCGCTCATTCGACAAAACTTCTACAGTGTTAGGCAGTGTCCTTAAAATTTGTATATAATTAATCACTGGAAAGGCCTGATGCGGTGCAACGCGTAGCAGCTTAATATATTCGTCGTACGCTTATGGTTAATTGATATGTTACACGATAAGCAACCTTACAAGAACCAGTGTAATTTAAAACATTTACTTCCTGAATCTGCAGTGTTCGAAGTTAAGTGCTGTTACCTAAATGCTGAAATATAAAGAGCGTTTGTAATATTACCGATCAAAATGCGGAACAGCGATCTATAAGTGGAAATAGGGTTCACTTCCAGAATTTTTATACGCATAAAATAAATACGATCGACTTTTCGTATATCCTACGATGCAAATCCTTCGCCAAGTCTGTGTTTCGTTCTGCGTTCAATATTTGTTTACAGCTTTATAGTAAAGATGTGAATAGCTAAAAAATAACTAAAATATCAGGTTGTCCAGAAATTGTCTTTCTTTTGCAGACATGTCTTTTACAACGATGAATCTTTATATAAACAGGAAACCTAATCTGTGGAACGTTGTGATCTTTACTTTGATAGAACAAAATGGATCATACGTAATTCGATAAAATAATATAAAACGGAAAATATTGTGCATCCATTATTTCCTTGTAAAATGAAAGAAACTTTTCGGACGACCTAATATAAAGCTATAATAAAGTTTGCGGTAAAATTTTATATAGCATTTTCTCCTATCTTCGTTTACGATATATTATGTAATTTGTGTAAAAATGTTGAAAATATTCTGTATATACGTGAACTGGTACAATTATCTTCGTTCGCCTAAACGAAAACGACAGAGGAAGATAAAGAGAAAGATAATAAGTTACACGAAACTCCGTAAAAGTTAAATTATAGCGATAATTGGAATTTATGTAGGCATTTCTTTAGATAAAAGAATATCTATCGCACCGAGAAACGAATGGAGGCCGAATTCGCACCCGACAAAACATGAATCGCCAGCAAATCAGCTTTGCAGTTGCGCTGATCCGTTCCCTTAATCACGCGACGATTCAGCTGCAACGAACAATCAGCGATATCAGCACTGCGTCATTATCATCAGCGATAACACGCCGTTCTATACATCCACTCGATGTTTTTAACCGATCCTCGATGCAACAAACCTAACGTTCTTTTAGACCCAGCGAATAGAACCTTTCGAAACTATGAAAACTACTAAATCGCAGTATAAGGCCATAAAAGTATTGCAAAATCATCATCAACGGAAAAACTGGATATTTAAAAATTCTAAAGCGTTTTTTTGTGAACATCTCGAGTCAGACGTCCCAGTCACGTCGAATAAACTCGTCGAATTATCAAAGTAAATCTTCGCAAATCTCTTCTCTGTTCTTCTCATCAAAAATATTAAATCGTAACGAAAACTAAACCACTAAAGAGTCATTGTCTCAGAAGTTAAACAACGCTCAAGAAGTTTCCGACGTTTCTTACAAATATTCACGCCGAACTCGCAACTGCAAACTCGATCCTTCCGAACCCACCAAAGGCCCAAAATCTGAACAAAAGTCGCAGGAATTGACAAAAATAGACCCAAACTCCCATTCACGTTAGGTGAACTTAAGCCTAATTCAAACTAGCAAATAGTCTACATAAGTAAGTAAGTAGATTATTCGTCGATGACATTATCAGTCCGATGCGACATTGCCAGACAATGTACAATAGAAATAAACGCGGGACTGATTGGTTGTTTCTGCTAGGTCCAACGCAATCATAAAGATAAGCATGCATATTAGCCAAAAATGTGACGTATATAAACAAAAGCATATAGCATATAGTGTACTTTCACAGCCATTGTGCTCTCTCGCTAATTATTTTTCCAGCTGTGTTAGTACATACATCCGCAGCTTTTCCGCGGACGACGTATGCCGATTGCCGATTGGACAATTGTCTGTCAGTATGAACTAGGCTTCAGTGAACCCAGCAAAAGCTCGACTCGATCTGCCGAGTCTCTCTCTCGACTCTCCACAATCCACAACAATTGCCGTGTATGCGATCCTGTTTCCACGGCGGCAGCGGGCGACGACGGCGTCTGCGTGGCGTCAGCTGGGCGTGCCATCTTGCACGTCTGCGTCCGTCTGCCCATGGTATCAGGGTGCCACGCTATCTAAGAAGCTACTTAACTCCCTCTAACGAACCAAGAGACAAGCCAACAAAACCCGATAAGTAACAGGAGTTTCGCAGTTGGATGAACACAGGCCGAACATTCACGACCGAAGAAGCCAAACGAGGAACGTGAAACGACGAAGGAGGTGTTCTCTGTTCAGGAACAAGAAAGGAGGTATGCTGGAACGTCCAATAAAGATGAAGATATTAAGCAGAGAGAGAAAGGTCAGTCTCTCGTTCTCCTAATCACGAATATTCACAGGCGACGAACGAAGGGGTAAGCGGACAGAGAATGAGTCGAGGGGAGTGATGATTTGGTGGAACCAAACCGGTGCTGCCAGTGCTGTCGCGACGAGGAGAGTGTCACGCTCTCTCTGCTGTGCGTGGAAGAAACGAGGAGAGGGTCGCGCTTCGAGCAAGGCGACAGGAACGCCAGGAAGTAACACGCTTGCTATTGTGAGCAACCAGTACCACTTTGGCGGCTCTTTTTGCCTTGATGCTGGGATTATTAGGAGAAACGCGAGTCTGTCTCGTTGTTCGGCAATAGGAGGTGGCGTTGGAGAGTCTGGATCGAAGCGAAGGTGGTGGAGGTTAGTGTAGTTGCGAGGACGAGGATCATATTGAGTTGGAGTTGTGATGGCAATCTTTTAAATGTGTTGGTTTTTGCAGCATTGAAAGTATACTGGGAAGACTGGAAAGGGATTTTTTGAGAGGTTTTCGGGAAGTTTTACAATTACATTTCGATTACTTTAAACGAACAGCATACAGGATATTGTGATTCAAAATTACTACAGATTATCTCCTTTGGACCTTCAAATACTAATATTTCCATATGAACCTCTCTCGTGAACACACGAGGAAATTATGATATTGTAAGTAGGTAAATTCCACGACAAATTTAAAAAGAAATAATATTTTCATTAAGTACCTTTCTTTCACTTTTCCATTTATGAAATTGATCAGTTATAGCTTCTGAGTAATTCTTATACTGTTTACCAAATTTATTTAGACGTACCAAACTTATATTCGTCTAACGATCTAATTTTTTGGCATTTCACTGGAATCTGGAATTTTATAAGGATATCTATCTATGTTGAAATATCTTAAAGAAAATATGTTTATTGTTCGATGGACACGAGTTTACACGTACCGCTCGTTCGTCCAAAACTGTATTAAACGCGGCTGGTGGAATGTGGGTCGATGCAACGTTATAAAAGCGAGTACATCGCGTTGTTTGCTGTTGCAGGAAGAGGTTTTATGAAATTGCGCTGACCCAGTTTCTCTTGCTTTCCTTGTACACGATTGGATTGAATGGCGTCTCGTGGATTGATCCTAGTTTAATGGGGACAGGTACTATCGTCGCAAGAATCTATGTTTGTTTGTCTTTCACTCCTTCAGATATTCTAATTTTATCTCACCTTTGTCACTTATTATCGATAATTGACGATGTAGAAAACGATAATTCTAAGGATTGTTCATAGTACTACGTATAGATTCTGACTTCAATACGACTGTTAGGTTCGTGACATGAAACGGAGAAAGTTTGTGTTTCAAATAAGATGGAACTTATTACGCTCCATCATTCAGTTATTTAAGAAGAACCAATAGTTTGTGAAGTGAAAATAAGTTCCTTGGAAATATTTTCTTCGTGTATCAGACACAATTAAACATCTTTGAAATTAAGAAGCCAAATTAGACGATTCCGCTTTTCGAGAAATCCTTAGTTTTATCTGTTACCAATCATGTTTGAACATAAAGTTGTCATATTCTCCTATATGAAATACGCTATTCAAAATATACAAAGTAAAGACATTTTCTTATGTTCAATTAACAGCACAATCGATTCTTGTTTCTCGATATTTTTATTTTAATTATAATTATAAGAATTATTAAAATTTAGTTATAAGAATTATAGATCTCAGCAATGATCATTTTCCACCACTTCTAAACGTAAAACTATTATGCTACATCTTTTCCGTCTAAAATACAGCTCTTAAAAATCGAAGCTAAAAAGAAGTAAATTAAAGGAAAAATCTTGCAGCTATTTTGCTTGCATACGTCTGTTAATTGCTGTTAATTAAATAACAGCAGGATTCACTCATTGTTTTCAAAAATTTTGCACCTTTTTCACTATGGTAATTGAACATTCATAGTTTTTCACAATCTAACATTTCTGACACGTTAAGATGAATCCATGAAATGTTTCTTTACCAGGATAAATCATTTTCAGCGTGGCATTTGGGAAACGTGTGCCTCTGGACGCTTGGAACAGGTACTATACCATTTAACGAAAAGACAGTAAAGATAGTCAGAAAACTTGTTAACCAAAAGTCAATAACATTTTACTTGGCTGGCTTTACTATTTGAATTGGTAAACTCAGTTTCGATGGGAAAACCGAAGGTATATTCTTTTATTTATTTTAACCGAAGAAAAGAAACATTTCCTGTACATATGCACATTCATACGACCTAATGCTTACATATCTACTTTTCCGTTGATCAGCGGAAAATCGTGGCTAGGCGAAACTAAAAACGTAGCCGGTTCCATCGGAGACAGTGGCACGGTGTGTCAGTGACCCTGCGGTCGAGGCTGCTGCAGCAGGAAAACGCGAAACCACCGCACGGGTAGATATCGATTTGTCTGTGTTCGCTAGGAAAAAAAGTTGGCCGGCCTTCTGACGTTCGCCGCTGATATTGCCCGCAGTTCACGCTGACGTGCCATTTACTCACTCGAACGACCTCCTCACGGCCGTTCGTTCTACCTCCTGCCGTTCCACCTCCTCATCAGCGTTCCACGATCGTTCGTTTTATCGAGGAAGCTCAGGATGAAAGATAATATCGAGACTGATTAAATATAGCACAACGTTCCAGCAAAATTTTCGTCCTTTTAATGGGAATACGGGAATACGAGAAGAGAAATATTGGAATCTTTCGACTTAAGACGGAACTTAACTCTTTGGCGCATGGATGAATATGATGTTTGTTTGAGAGAACAACGCTTGGATAGGAAAGGAAAAGCCGTAACTACAAGACTGTTTTCTTTTCTTAAACGCGGACAAAAATTGCTCATTGTGCGATAATTACACTGATACATTGGAGTATGGCGATGACGTAACAATTGCAAGCGCAATTCTCAAGAGTCCCACCATTTGTAAACACAAGATGGAAAAATAGTGAAGTCTCGTCTCCATTGAAATAAACCGAGCAACATGCTTGTTGCCTTTTCTACGACATCTCCAAGTTAAAAAAATATACCAAATGTCCAGCTGGACGAATTGTAAAGTACAAATTAAATAAATAAAGAAAAAAAATTGTCCAACAAACAGCAGCTTATAGAAACATTTTGTTCACACTGAAGCAACGTAATCTGTAGCTAGATTCGCACTGAAGCGACAACGAGGAATTTTTTGTCGCTTTTTGTTGTTACGTGTTTCAGAACATTTCCAACGAACAGTAACTTACAAAAATAATTTCTGTACATTGGTGCAAGTTTTCGATAAACATGGAACAGCAAGAAGTTGCTTGATGTTTTTTCAATGGAGACGAGGCTTAACACGTTTGCTATCAGCGTAGATGTAATTTTAGTCACCTGGATTCAATCGATTTGAAGTCATCGCTAATGAGAACAAGCGTATGTAGAAACTTGGAAAGATATTTCACACCAACTAGCAAGTTTACATCGGTAAAATGATTGTAATTTTAACTTGCTCGAATGTAAATAACAAAACAGATAGTAGATTGAATTGTAGTAGATTAAGTTATCTGAATGAAGCTTTAGTCCACGCAATACAAATTGGCATTTAGCGACTATAAAAAGTGTTGACCTTGAAGCAGATTCTTTTTTTTATCAAGTTCTACATTTCGTTTTTGAAGTATCAAATTTCTTTAGTCACATGCCAGTACTATCAAATGACATGAAATTTAATAAGCTTGGACCAAATTAATTAATACCTGTGTAGATGCTATAACAAATACAATGATGTACCAAGACCTTTTCCAGTCACGTACATATAGATATGATCTGTCTATAAAATCCTAAACCTTTTCCCACCACTTTTTATAATTCCACTTGCTAAACTATTCACAAAACCTTTCCCCATAACAACCAGCTATCAACCATCACCAAAATCATCCCTAAATTCTCCCAAGAAAATGACATAAAATACATTCTAAAGTCATTATATGCTTATGTTCTACAATCTACTCATAAAATCATAAACCTTCCTCTATTACTCTTCTTTATAACTTCGTCTTATAAACCACTCACAAATCCCTCCTCCATAACAACCACTATCAAGCATAATCAAAATCGTCCCTAAATTCTCCTAAGCTAATTAACAACAACAAGGTCTTCTCCCATTCACCTGACCATGCGGCACGTGGCATCCTGGGTGCAGGCTAGCAAAAACAGTTCCACCCTTTGCCTGGCTCTTTTCCGCTGGAAACCGTTCTCCCCCTTTTGTGTTTCCGGCATGTCCCATAAATCACCCAGGAGCCGTGGTGTAGCGAGTTGTGGGCGGCCAGGATAGGAGGAAGGGTTTCTCTGTCGGAAAGAGCATGCGGTTGGAGTGGGACCACGTGTGGGACGGCACCATAGTACCTGAGAAGGTAGTACGGGGGCCAACAGTTAGCGCCAGACGGTCAAAAACTCGCTGGACCGGCTGCCACCGAGGGTTCTTTTTACCTTTTTTTCTCTCTTTCCTTTTTTGTTGTTCTTTTTCCTTTTTTAGTTCTTTCGCAACGCTCTCGTGTCCACCTCTCATTCATTTCGACCCTCTCGACCAAGCAGCCGTGGGACGCTTGTGGGCGCTGCGATTTTGTATGTAAATATACGAACACTTGGTACTTTGGCTCATAGACCTGGCTGAAATTTTGGCAGATAGTTTTTAGAGGTAACGGTACTTTTTATTTTATGTCGATTACAGGTTAAACGTATCGGCAATAAAATTATGAGAATGATCAGAATGATGCATTTGTGACTTTTTACAGAAATTCCATAGACTCGGAAGCGGATGCGAATGATTTAAAATGATCTTGCAAAGTATGAGAATAAAAGCTTACTTTTCTCCTGGTGTTATGTAGATGTTCACTTTCATTCTGATTTCTTTGGTAAAGGTTTGATTTATATATTACACGGCGGTAGATTCCAAGTTAATTAAATTTTTGCATACTATTTGTTAGTTTGAAAAGAAATACTTTCAAAAGGACGATTATAACACAAACATGACTTTAATTTGAAAGATTCTGTCATCACGCGTTTTGCGTCAGCTTCATCCTTCCAAAATTAGTCACTGCAATTAGTTTTCTAAATTGACGGTAATGTGGTACGTACGTAATCCGCATGTGTAGAATGAAGTATAGATTTGATGTAGTAAATAATTAGTTTTTGGAAAATTTCATCTTAGAGGTATTATCCCCAGATCATGTTCTTTTTCTCCTAAATGTTTCTAAATATCTATTCAAAGAGATATAGGAGATGGTAATTAATATATTATGCTTTCTTGTTTCAACCTTATAAAACATTCTTTTTTCTTAAATTTAGTAGTTATTTTCATAGTTAAGATATTAATTCTTCAAACTGTCTACATGATTCAGACTTAACTAAACTATATGATTATATAGGTACCATAAGTATGATATCTATATGTATAAGTATGATATGTATATTATAGGTAATTGAATGTAAGCCAAGTCCATTTCTTGACCGCGAGGCCAAAAAGTACAAACTAATAAATACATACATAAATGTAATATCGAATAATGTATATACATTATCTACTACATAGAGCCTGATAATTTGAATGAAACATTCAAATATTTTAAGATGAACATTTCATAATACGAATAATTTTGACTAAATATGTACTTCCTTCGGATATACCTAGTAATTATCGAAGAATAAATTATCTCAATATAGAGCCTAATTAATAGAATAAAACACACAAATATTTTAAGATAAACATTTCATAATACGAACAACATTCGCTAAGTATGTACTTCCTTTAGATATAATAATTATCGAAGAATGAATTATGACCATATAGAGCCTGATGATTGCAATGAAACACTCAAATATTTTAAGACAAACATTTCATAATACGAATAATAATATTTCCTCCGACGAATTTAGACGATCTCAAATTAATATCAAATTGTAACTGAAATTTTCCTCAAATTCCATTTCAATCTAAGAAAATCTAAAAAAATCTAAAAAAAAGACAACGTTATTTCATAACACGAATAATAATATTTCCTTCGACGAATTTAGACGATCTCAAATTAGTATCAAATTGTAACTTAAATTTCTTTCAAATTTCATTCCAATCTAAAAAAGTCAACGAAAGTCAACACCAGTCCAAATTTGAACCGAACAATCACCATTTAAAAAGAGAAATCTAGACATCCTAATGAAGATCCCGTAGGAAGCGGTTCCTCCGCGTTTCCATCATTCCCGTTTGTGGCGGCATCGAGTCGGCACGATTGAGATTTCTGCAAGCAGGTGGTCCCCCGTAATAAATCGTATTGTAAGCGATCCCCTCGGCTAGCCACCTGCGAATCGATATCTCGACCGGTCGGTCCAAGGCGGCTCACATGCAAATTCGCGGGTATCATGGGAGGAAAGGTTCTCTTCCTGTCGCTTCGCCTTCTCACCGTCCTTCCTGTTCTCTCGCGACCTCCTTTTTCGCCCGACAAACTCCTTCGCGCACCTGGAACGATAGATCGTTCCAATCGTTGATCGACAACTCGCGAAGAACATTCTTATTCGCTCGTTTTCGTAGCAAATTTGTTTTTCGAGCAAAAATTTAAACGTAGTCGAGCTAACGAGTATCTATTAAGGTTAAATCTGAAAATTTAATGTTCAACATCGAGGTGATCCAGGAACATTGCTTTTTTTGTGATGGAAGTTCATTTATAGTTCACATTATTACGTTACTCTCATTATCATTAAGAGACGGATGTATCTTGAAAGAGTGTAATGGAGTATTTGATTGAGAATTTGGCTAGAAATTTCGTAGATTTTCATTTGATTTCATCCGTACTATAAGTTGATATTCGTGAAACATTAGATAGACGTAGTTAACACGTTAAGCGCCAAGCCTGTTTTGTCTTCCTTTCCGTTTAGCTCGGGATATTCGATTTCATCGATCTGCTGGCGGCCAGAGATCTGTGCAAGGTTGCGTGTATATCTTCGGATATATTTCTTCTATGAATTTATCGCAATCTGTACTCTACATTCTGTTAGAAATGCTTTCTCTTCGGTTAATTGTCTGTGGTTCGTGTCCCAGTGCAATTTATACGAAAATATAAGTTTTTAATTGTATGCCAACAGTGACTAACGCGGCCTGAACGAAGAGTATACTGTCAGTCACAGGTGACTGACACGGCGCTTAACGTTCAATGAATTGTTCAAACAATAGAATGGCAAAGCTTTCTTTTTTATTTAACCCTTTTGGTCGATGAAGGATTGTTATTCTATTAGCATTCGCTAAAAGAAATCTGCAATCATTTTCTTTCAACACAAACATGCGCTGCAGTTTTTGTTAAAATAATATCGCTGTATAAAGATATATTTTTATCAATTTCACATTTCACATTTTCATTCTTCTATTCTACAAAAGTTGTTCACATGGCTACGATCCCACCACGGCCTTGTGATACGTTAACAAAGCAGATGGGAAAAAAGGTATTCGCAGAAACGTGAATGCAATAGCTGCCAATGAATACGCCAAAATTAAAGGCACGTACAATAGTTGTCGCGTTCGTCCCGTTTCGATTCGATTCTCTTTGACGTTGTTCCACTTGTTGATATTAAGCTCTGTGCACACTTGGACTGATATGACCATATAACAATGTTTATTTGTCGCACTGTCATATTTTACTTGCTCTTTTTCATCCTTTTATATGGAATGTCATTTAACATTTCTTGAAATATCATTTTTAGGATATATAGTAAAATATCTATACCTATCTATCCGATCAGCAAGATTTGTAAACTGTATAACGTCTTTTTTTTCAAAATAAAACCTTTGATTTCAAGAAGTTTTGTTTTGATTGTATCGATTGTATAGTAAACATTCTCGGAGTACGAAGGATTAAGAAAATCAAAGAATATTCAGAAAGTAAACGGTCAATGAATGGAACGAACACCCTATATATATAGTAGTTTTAAACGCGGATAGCAATTTCTATCAATGTACATAATAATAATAATATCCTGTAATAACGAATAATCTCTCAATTATATAATATTAATAATCGAGTAACACATTTATAATAGCAAATCACCGACATATTATGTTATATAGTAAATTATATTATAATAGAAATTACAGTATATTATCCATAATTTCAACACTAATTTCCTCACATAAGATGTACATAGTTATCCTAAATTGCGGTGATTGGTTACGTACAATGTAACCGCGAAATCGTTTAATTGTTTGTTACGAATATTTGCAATTGTCTTTTTACTATAAAGTCTCGTTTTAAAATCAGGATGCACGTTATGTATCGGAAGATACGATATATATTAATAGCGTGTACACATCATATTGGTCAATTACATCCCACGGTGGCAAAGACGAAACGATGTCTTAACGCAGCAAGCGCATCGTTTCTGAATAGTTAATCGTAGGCATCAATCCGACCGGCTCTCCTCCAGTCGAGCATGCTCGATTAATTAGCAATAAACACGCCAGTACACGAGCTCGATCGCTCGATTACATATGCCAGCGGAAATTGATTTCCAACCATCGACCGATCAACTTTCAAACAGTTCAAGCTAATTTGTATGTTGTCCCAGGTAAATGACAATAATTGACGTTTAATAAGACTGAATTATTATAATAACGTACTATAATCTAAATTAAGCTAAAACGAGATGTTGTATGTTTCTTAGATATTATGCATACACGTAGATACAGGCTGTTTCTAAACTAAAGTTAATTTCAATCTATTTATTTATTCAACAATTTTCTCTAACTTTATTACACTTTCGCTCCATTTTTGTGTATCGTGTGTAGTTTAAATTGCATTGTTGACATTAATCTGTAGATTCTCGGGTATTTGTGATAAATCTGAAGATGCAAAAATTGCACAGAATGTTATATATGTTGAATATGTAAAATATTCAAGGCGGGACACGTACTCGTTAGAATGAATTTTCGAATTTCGAATATTCGAAATTATTATTATTAGTACTAATTAATATTAATATTATTTCGTATACGAATTTGCACAGAAATCCACGGTCTATTAATTACAGTGTAAGTTTCATACTTGCATTTGCACACGCTGACATTGACAGAACTTCGTTTCAAATGAGTTTAATTTAATTTAAACTTAATACCTTCTAACACTATGATAAAGGCAGAGAAAGTTATTAACCTTATTTGTTAAAACCTGGATTCTAGTTTGTCGAATTACAATATCGAAATGTAAACTATCGTCGATCAGTGCAAGGAAAAGAATTTCACGTATGAACTGACGCAACAGGAGCTTCGTTGGTTTTGCTCGTCCCACGAGGCGTTAAAAGTCAAAGTCGCAGCCTGAAATATCGTTATTATGTTCGTAGCAGATATTACCGGGGCCGACTATTGATAGACCAGCCGCGAAAAGAATGCGCCTGTCGCGTTTAAAAATAACTCGTGACACGCGTTATCCGCGAACGCTATTTTAATCTCTCCGTTGCTTCTTTTGCTTGTTGTTCGAATCGTTGTTGATGTTGAATCATCGTGCTGGGATTGATTGGTTACGTTAAGGGAAGTGATCGATACATATTGCGCAATCCTGTGTCCTGAGAAGTTGCGGCAGATGATGAAGCATCAAGGTTTTTTTAATTCTTCAAGAGTCACATTTTACAATATTTTACATTTTAATTCTTCCTCTCAGAAGTCAGACTCATCAATTACGTCTTTCGTTCATCTGATAATTATACTTTAATATTTATTACACTTCAACTTTCATAAAGTTATATATCATAACAGTTGTTCATGACTTTCCTCAATTTTCATATTATGGCAATTAATTTCTATTCAGTTAAATCTTTTCGTCCTGATATTTTCTAAACCTTAATGTACCTACTACATACAACTCACGATATCGTTGTACCGCAAGAAATACTAATTTCTGTCATTCGGTTCAAAATAATCACGGAATACCTGAGCAAACGAAATTCCCAGTACTTCAGTATCCGAACATTTCTTTTCTATATTAAGCTTTAATATCTTAAAATAAATAATCTAATTTAAATGATCTAATCGAGGTGCAAAAACGCGACTGGACGTTGGCACATTGACATTCAAAAATATCTTGCACGTGAAATCAATGCTTTCTTTTATACACGCTGATTTCAGATAAAAGATAGTAAACGTTGCGTTCGATTATTAGCTTTCTGCGTGTTGTTAGTACAAATCGATTGAAACTTTCGCAAGCATATTTATGAGCACAGCGCAAGTATGTAAGCTGGAAGTTGATGAGCCGTGTGTATCGTGCGACGACCGAAATAATTCTACGTCGCGATGGTTTCGGAGCATCGTCTCCGGCGACTGCTCAAATAATAAATTATTGAGCCGCATCGCATGCCACATCGTGGCCACGTCGATGCCTCTCCGGTGAAAATCGATTCATCGACTCACCGTCCCGCCATTCAGAAGCTTATCCGACGTGAATCGCTGCGACGTGTAACGGACGTCGAAAAAAGTACGGGTTAGGTACATCCTCGATAACAGGACACACGGCCATGTGAAAGAACCTTTTTTCATGCCTTTGTTCGTTGTTTTTTTTCATAGGTATATGTCACGGTATTCCTGCTGTTTTTCGATGCGTACCTTTTATATTTTACTCGTAGGCATTCGATAAAAAATAGTGGAAAATATTTCGAATATTACTGTTCTCGTTCTTGTAATTCATATTAAACAAAATATGTTATATTTCTGTGATCGTATTAGTAGATCGATTGGAAAGTTCTATTGTCACATCGTTTGTATATTTATAATTTTGTTTCAAGATTTTCACAAATGAAGGTATACATATGTATATTTGAAACGTCAAAACACATGCAGTATTTAAGACAAGCTTTGAAATAGAACAATTTCTTCAATTTTTCAACAGATAATTTCTCCACCAATATATTATACAACTCTTTTATACGTCATATTTTAAGGATTGAAACATACATATAAATTAAAACTCAATTTGTAGATATCTGGAAGAAAGTAGAATATTTATATAAAATCATATAACTTAATCCAAAATAATGTAAGTTACTTGCAATGTAACGATACCAATTGAGCGTTAGTGGATATGCCTATTGATCGACAATTCACCAATAATACATTGATTTGTATTAAGCCATTGATTTGTCGCAAGAATACCGACTTCTTGACGTTTCTGCCGCCATTCAAGCCCGATAACATCGCATCGGATCTATTATAAAATCGTTTAAAATCGTTAAACGATCCTGCATAACAAGAGCAAAAAGTGCAGCTATTTCCACTCATTCACGTGACAATACAATACGCATTGAACGCGTTAGATGGTCTCAATAGTATTGCGATCGTTTCTTCGCGGTGCCGCGAAATTATGCCTTCGATCATAGAATTATGGGATCCGACCGATCGATAAATCAATCCCATATGGGGAATGCACGTGGGCAACGGAGAACGAACGACCCTTCGCCGACTTTTGCGTTCAACTCGATCAGTTTTCACGCTCTACGAAAGCATCGTTATCGTTTCTTTGTTCTCCTGCTTTTAGCGTTTGTAACAATAAACACGTTACGTACAAGTAGATTGCGGATTTTTATGTACCTACGCGAAATTTAATGATGCAAAAATGTATAGTATCGGGGAAAAACATATATAATACAGTCAAATATAGTATCTACTTGATCAAATATTTAGTAGGTAATACAATTTTCCATCTACATCTGATTTCTTAATTTGCCTTCGTAAAGATATGAGTTTGCATAGATATCCGCAGTCACGTAGACTACAAATAAATAAAACAGAGAATTTAAATGAAACCTTACGTGAAAATTAAAGTTTGATTCTATTAGAAAACAATAGTCGAATAGAATGAAGGTAATTTCAATTTTAATAGGTTGCATTTGGAGATTAGTTGAAACTAACGGCAAAGGGATTATTTTTACTTCAGTTTGAAAACTACTTTGAATTTGCATACCTTAAATTTCGCTTAAACTTTGGAAACGTGGGCTTAAAGCGAAAATATAGAATTGTTTAATATGAAATTGTAGAAGATTTCCGAGAAAGTCGAAACTTTCTAGTACAAGATTGCTAAAAAGAACTGGAATATTCTTGTCTTAGGCCGCCTTGAGAAAGCTACAACTTTCTTGTCCCAGGTTCTCTAAGAAAACTAGAATTCTACGGTCTAAAATGTAGAAGTCCAAGAAAACTGCACCTCTAGTATTATATATGTCATATATATACATTCTCAGATTGTCTATGAATCTTTCCTAATAAGAGAACAATATCCTGTTATTAAATTTCCAAAAATTCTATTTGCTAAAATTGTAGATCACTCTAATCTTATATTCTCCAAAAATAATATCGGACACGTGCGAAGCAATCAACGCTGAGTTAATACCAAAAACTCATTATACTTGATTGATAAATTGATAACACAATTCTAATAATATTCTCTGCGACATTACATGATTTTAAGGAGGATTGTATATTTTTTCAATCCATAACAAATTATAAAGTATTCCATGACAAAACTATAAAACGCCTTTGTGTAAAATTTCCATATACGAAATTTGATATAAAATTTTATTATATTTTAATGTTAAATTAATTCCAAAAGAATATTCATATATTTTCTATATTCATGTATATTTTGTATTGCTCTACCCATATTGTATTTTTGTATATTCATTGTGTTGAAATCACCAATGGAATTCTATTTTTCCGGGATCGTTAAGTTCCAATTCTTCCAATATACGGACCGATAAAATGTTTCGTCCGTAGTATTTTCCATCTGTGATAAAAGAACCTCATGAATTGCGGTAGAATTTACGATTCAGTCTTCTTTTATTCGTTCGAATAAGCAGGAAATTACAGGGCCGATCGCAAAACACTGTGGCATTCAAAGCCTTTCGACCAATCGATAAATCAGTTCCATACGCGGAACGCGTGCGGTTAAAGGTGCATTTGCACTATGCGACAGGCGCACAGGTAAATAGACTTGCCATATTAGCGCGTGAAACATCATACATGTGTGAAAAAACCAGTTTAATTGGAAGCTTTTAATTCAAGAAATTAATTCAATTTTTCGACTATTTAGGATATCCTTAATTATATGTATATCAGAAGTTTGTACTTCATAAATAATAAATACATACATTGTAATATGTACATATAAATAATGAATAATTATAATAAAGAGTTATCCTCATTAATCAAGTTATTTCAACTATTGAAAGCGTATACTAATATATTAACTTGAAATATCCTTTCATATTTCAAATAAAGTTGGCGGTCTCTTAATTGTTTCTTAATTTGAAAGAAATAATGATTGTTAGCTGAAGTAATGTTATGTCTAATTCTATGATTACTGATATTGGTCCATTAATTGGTTCACTAACTTTATATATAGCAATCCATATTTCATTAGATATATACACATTATTAATATTATTTCTGGAAGCCAGATTATTTATATTCAAACAATTTCAACTCACATAACCTATCTTTTTATATATATAAGCTTGAAATTAAATTATATATCAAGTAACTTGATTAATGTGAGGTTTTAACCTATAATATCTACACTTACATATAAATAGTATATTACCCTTTTCCAGAAAAATAAAAAGCTAATTATTTGTTCTAGTCTTAACAAATTCAACTTTAAAATGTTTAACCTAAACAATAAAAACAATTACCTTTCTTTACACCTTAAATCTTCATGAAGAATCAAAAGAAATATAAAAGAATCTTTCTTCGAATAATACCAGCAATTCAGAGACACCTTGCATTTATTCCTAATGAAGAAATAACAAAATATAGATTAATCCAAATAATAACAACTATTACTTTTATACACGTTTAATACCTTCGTTCAGAATAAAAAAAAAAACGAAAAACAATCCTCTTCTACATAATATCAGCAGCTCACTGACACCTTGTATATATTTATTTCACCTCTAATAAAACGGACGAAGCCAGGATACGCAATAGATCAGTTGGTAGCATCACGAGGGCACTTTAATTGGACTCGTTAGTCTCGATAATCGATGAGACTCGCAGCGCGGCGAGCGAGGTCTCGCAAACCGTGAACGGTAACGCGCGAAACGCTGTTAAGTCGTAGGCGCGTTTACACTTTCGCCGCTTAACAGGATTTAGCGGACCCTCGCGAAATAAATCTCGGTTATTTCGGTCGTGGATCGCCGCTGCTCTCCGGCCTCGTCGCACTCTGCTTAGGGAAACTCGCATAAATTCCCCCGTTAGCTCAATAGCCTGCGTTTCTCTTCCGAATTATAGGTTAGGTTACATCCGTGAATCATATTCAATGTGACAAAATCGCGAGCACGAATTGCATGCATACTGTTAGTCGATATGTTCGGTGAAATTTGTATAACGAGATGGTTAGTGATTTTGAAGAATTTTGTGTATCGCAGAAAATTTGGTGAATTGAAGATTGTGTGAATGCTGTTATTATGATCGAGTGTGTGTTATTACAAGGTATTTGTTTGTTAATGTAACATTTTATATTGGTATAAGAGATTTTCGTATTGGAATTTTTAATTTTATTTATTATTATGAGCGTTTTGGAATGTGTGAATGAATTATTTAATAGGTTTGTCAAGTATACGCATGTAATGAACAATTCTTCCAATTTAAACTAATTCATTGATGAAACCATTCTGTTCCTATTTGGATATTTTTTCCTTATAGCAGGTACTTTACGACTAATTCGCATTTAGACTCGAGCACGCTATATATGAATACTTCTATTGTGTTCGAGTGTGTATGATTTCAAGGTATTTTTATTTTTATTGACGTTTCTGCGTTGAATTTTAATACTACCAGAAATCTTGCATAGTTAAATGTCACGTAACAAATACTTTCCGCGCCAGGCATCAAAACAAATAAAAATTTTATCCAGCGGCTAAAAATTCATAGCTTTCAAATAAACAATACGTCAATTAATAAGTACCTATTAAAATAAAATAAAAGATAGTCATTTCTGTCATCCTAAAACTCTTTATTATACATCGCGTAAAAAGCAACATTTGCATACGTCACATGTCAATTTGACACCTCAATCTCAACTAATTCTTACAATTAGATATCTTCAGAACATACATTCCCTTAATATACTACCAATTGTTCCCAAAGAGGCACTTCAAACCGGAATCTTGCCATTAAAACGGGGTCGCGGTATCCAAAGATGAGAAGAATCAGCGTTAGTCGCTTTCGATCGCAGTAATTAAGGATTTTCCGGTGGGAAGCGAAGCTAACGAGCTGCTAACGAGCAGCTACGCTCATCATAATCGAAGCTGGACGATCGTTCGCGAAGCACATCGATCCCAAAGAATCGTGAACCATCGTCAACCAGTCGAGAAAACTAGTCGAAGTGTGGTTAAGTCGATGGAAAGTGTCGCGAACGTCACTGATCTTAATCTAGGATTACCGAAGCCGGTTTATTCGCGACAACTTCTATCTTTCTCTCTTCGTTTCATCGAGGTTTCTCTTTTCGTTCCGGGTTGGCTCCTTTGCCGGCGATCTTTCGTGGTCCACCGACTGCACCCTTCACCTTGCCTGTTTTCTCTTGCTCCCTTCCTCTTTCTGTCTCTCATTTTCTCGGGGAAAAATCTGCCGGTGGTGCACGGTTTTAATGAGTCTCCTTGAAGCCGGCCGCTCTTCTGCCAGTGGCGTAACACTTCCGGTGGCCTTTCCGTGCTCGATTCGCACTTTATCAGCTTGTTGTCGAGCTCTCTTGAATGGTTTTGTAATTTTGAACAGAGATACGAATAATTGTTTATGGGATTTTGACTAATGAATGAAATATAGATTTTTTAGATGTGTGATGATTAGCCTGCGGATTTAGGCGAATTATGATGGTTATTATGATTACAGTGCTTAAATTACGATGATTATTGTGCTAGATTATGATGATTAGATTACCGATTTATGAGGATTTATAGTTTTATAGACACGATTAAGGAAAGGGGATATAAATAGAAATTTGTTTCGCCTTCTAAAGATTGTAACATGAGTACTTTATTTTGAACGTTTTGTATATTTTTGTACATTTATATTTGCCATAAATACATAAATATTCACAGTATTTGAGGTTTTCATTGTTCGTGGTTTTTCTTTATTCCAATATGTGGCCTTTTATATTATATTTTGTATGAATGGCAAGAATTAATTAATTCATCACAGTTTAAAGAGATTAGAAATTCTTAGATACTAATTCAGATAGAACTGTTGTAGTATATTTTGAAAGATAGTTCAGACTTCACAGAAGATCGATTGATTCCAATATTGAAATTCGCAAATAACCATTGAAATAATAAAAAGAGTGCCTGATACAATTTAAATAGTATTCCAGGGAGGAATATTTGATCTTAGCTGATTTCTATCGAGTCTTTCACCACATGCTACGACACTGTCGCGACTCTTGGTTACCTCTTCTCTGTTCCTCGCGTCTTTTTTCCATGATCCGCCTCCGCAGTCCGCCACAACCTTCTTGGGTCTTTCAATATTCACGTGGTTGCTCGAGAACCACTCTTTCGTAGAAACATCTACGCCATTCCACCATTTTTCTAGATCATATACCGCTTTCAACAAAGAGAAGCGGAAAGTGTACGCGAATATTCTGAAGTATTTGAAATTTATAATTCACTGATATTCTAATGATAATTTAATTATAAAACTCTCGACTTATACATCTATAGAATATAAGTTACAATTAAAATGATACACCGAAAATGATAACTCTATGGAGTTGTGTCTATACCTGAATAAAAGAATCGAGAAATAATCTTATTAAAAGTTCCTGGATATTTTCAGTAATTATAAAACAGGAAGATATTAAAAATGTATTATTATTTGGTAGGTTTGTTGATTTTAAAATCTCATTGTAGAAATCGTCGTATATTATCTCTATTAGACATGTACGACTGTTTTATAGATAAGATAATATTATCTAATAACTTCATTTATGTATTATGTATATATTTTTGTTATATGTAACTTATTGATAAAACATTTACGAACCTAGACTCGTATCCTATTTCTTTCAACTTTTATTATATAATATGCCGATATCCGTCATTTTCCTGATTCTTGCACAAATTCCAGTGTTTCCAAATTAACCTGAACGTTCAAGCAGTAATTTTCTTCTCAAGTTTGTACGAATTTGTTTGCACATTCGTAATTGTGATGGTCTTTAGAACGCAACTGTCTAAGTAATGTCTTAAAATATAAAAGCATCTATAAAAGAAGAGCATTGCTTCAATGCAAAATTGAAAGGATACACGACCAGCGAAAGTTTGAGATCGCTGTGTATTTTATATTTTATATAGTCCAAAAATTCGAAAAGAAATCAATTTAGAATTTCGCTATCTCAGACAACTTTTTAGGAAAAAATTGTATCGAAGTAAAGGATATTGTCATTAACAGATTGCAAACTGTTGTAATTTTATATCTTCATAAATATTACTAATCAAATGGAACGTAAATGAATCAAAATTTGTTTCACCTACTAGATATTACAATAAACTCTCTACTTTGGGTATTTTACATATTTTTGCATATCGCGTATATTCTATTGATTTCTATACATTGAAATTCTCCAGAAATACATAAGCTTCTGCAGTCTATCGATTGATATCTGTAGCATTAATTTCGAATTAATAATGAAACTAACACGTATATCAACGGAGATACAATTGGAAAAGAAGGTGGTAACCAACAAACAGTAAGATAATCTAAGATGATCTAAATGTACTTTCGTACCATTCAAAAGATTTAATATCTCCGTAAAATCCTGACCCATTTCTCAAATAATCACGTTAAATACAACGTTGAACGATTAGCTCGGCAAGCTTCGCGTATCATACTCGACAGAGTTCGAATTCAAGCATCCCAGAGCGGTCGAATTCCGTCGACGACGAAACGATGGGATTCCAGGCCGGCTGACAGCCTCGAAATCAATTTCCAAATGGACGCCGGGGATCCAGCGTTTCGGATCCCGTGGATCGAAGGCGTCCGCGGCATCCTACGATTCTGCTCCGCGAGTTGCCACACGAATTTGTCGAGCGGAAATACCGCCTTTTATCCCGGTTGCTCCTCTGTCTCTGTCTCTTTTTCTCCCTCGTCCGTTACTTGGAACGGCTCCAAAAGTGATTTGCATCTAACGAAGCCACTTTGTTCTCGCGCGACGTGGCTTTTCTTCCTCGACACCCGGCCATCCAAAACGAACTGCCACGTAAATATCCGAATGGAATAGCTTTATGGAGTAACATTGCCGTGAAAACGAAATAAAACTATTTGGAGAGTCGAGACAATTAATGATTTAAATATCCGAAAAATTGGAAGTGATTTAATAGAAAGAAATGTAAATTCCATGTGAAATATAGCAGAAAATGTTAGATTCGTTGATGTGATTTCTTCATTCTTTGTTGAGAATGTTTGAGGAGAGGCTCGAGATTCGTTTTACTTTCCTGTGATCGAAAATCTTTCCACGTCCGGAATCGATAGGTTCGTAAGTCGACTAAGAAACTGAAGAATTATTCATGGAAAAGTAGCAGAAGACAATGTACTCACTAATGAAATTTAATATTTTAACCAATACTTGTCTATATAAATATTTATCGAAATCGATAATTAAATTAAATCACCAAGTGGTAAATGACTTTCAATTAAAATTCTGTGCAGCTTTTTTTAAAACAGATACAATCTGCAACAATTACAAGATACTATTTCCAAACAAGCATCTATACAAAAATTGTGTAAGTCTTCCGAATAATTCTTCTATCAATAATTAATTTAAAACAGTGACACTGGTAATAAACAAATAAATATATAAGTAATAATAATCTTCTCTGATTCATATTCGCTATTAGAAACTCGAAATAAACAATTTACCATTAAATCGGTATAGTTACCTGCCCAGAATACCAATTACATAGTTTCTGAACTCAAAATGAGTCACTTTCGGGTCACTAACCACTATAGTGCTAAGGCATCGATCGTCGAATAACGTAACCGGGAGTTAGCCTCGCCGTGGTTGGTTAATAACGCGGTCTGCTTCACCGTGAATTCCTCGTGATCCAACCCCAAAGGCGGCCTGGCCCGTCAGTCCTGTTACGTTTTATGTCATTGGGCTTTACGGAGCTTTCACGCTAGCCAGGAGGGTGGTCCGACGCTCTTCAACAGTGGTCCGAGCTCTTCTGTTTATCGACTGTTGCGAGTCGTTTGCCACCAACGCTTATATCACCCCCTCACAACCTTTTTATCTCCTTTACACCCTTTTCATTCTCACGAGTTGTTGATTTTTCATACGAAATTTCAAGCCTCCTTTGATGTTGAGTGGTTGAGACGCGTTGCGTTGAATTGTTTCAAAATATTGGAAGATTTATACTTTAGAAGGTTTTTTTAAGGATGATGCAGGCTGCTATTTGACGATGATTGGCATGAAATGATTTAATGTGAAAAGGTGAAACTTGAATACACTGTGAGATGTGAAGTTCTGTTTTAGAGCATAGATGCTGCGAAAAATCCTTATACAAACTTTTTACGAATATATTATGTGTGTTTTACGAAATAATTTGAAATCTCGTTGGTACTGTAATGAGATCTGACTATCATGATTTGATCAAATTAGAAAGTAATCTGAAAATATGTACTTATATAAGCTACATGATATTTAGTGCAGGTATTTATATACGCTTTGCAGAGTTCACAAAAGTATTCAAACAATCAATTAGTAAGCCTCAACATTCGATGAGGTCATCTTCAACAGCTATTCACGTTATTAACCCTTTACTAAATATTTGTCATAAATATCTTGTAACTTCAGATTGGTTTTAAATCTGACTAACGTAACTTTGATTTAATCATAGATCTTTCTGCATTTGTAGAAAATTTGAAAGTGCAAAATTGCACGTATAAAAAAATACGTAAAACATTCAAAGTATAACGTTGTTCATAATATTTGGTAGTTCAAACAATCACCTACCGAGATTCTACTTTTTTAATTATATTTTCAAAGATATTAATTTGCACAAAAATCCACGATCCAGTCGTTACAATACTAACGAAATTCCTAATTACTTTACATAACACGCATGATGTTATTATACATAAAATTGTCCTATAACAAATGCTCAAATATTTTCGTGTGCCATTGTATCGTTTCCACGTATGTATACATACAGCACGTAATACGAGGAAAATCGAGCAAGACGGTGGAGCGCGAGTCAATATTTACCAGGAGACCAGAGACGTGGCAGATTTTCGTCCTTCCGCTGGTAAGATCCTCGTACAGCGAGTCGAAGGATCGCGATGGCTCCCATGGATAGGCAGGAGGATGGGGTGGGGACAGGATACGCCAGGTTTTCGGGACGAGAGCGCGAAGAACGCGTGGGAGTGGAGGGTCGTCAAGGACAATAGAAGGCCCGTGAAAGGATCAGAGGAACAGGACGCGGTGCTGGTCCACCGACGTGTGTGTCGGTGATTTGGTGCGCGGCGCTGATTGGTCGGCCGCCGGGTGGATCTTCGATTTACGATGCTGCTGTGCGTCGAATGACACGCGGCTTCCTTCCAGCGCCGATTTCGATTAACCCTTTCGCTATTCGCAGGTAGCTACTCGAAAACTGTGCTATATGGGACTGTCCTAACGCGTGGGAATGAAACTGTGAAAAGAAGAATTATATGTAAGAATTGGGTAAAAACTTGTTGGTTGTATTAGGAATTTAAATATAGTATTCTTTGTAGTAGAATTACTATAGTACAGGTAGTATAGTATATTTATTTATTTATTTTCGTTTTATTTGGCTTATTACGTATAATTCCAAATTATGTTATACGGTGTTGTTTTAATGCGTGGGAAGAGGAAAATTACATGCAAAAAGCGGACAGATTATGTTAGAGTATCACGAATTTAGTATATCACAACGTATGTTGCTTAGAGTTATCTAAATTTCTTGATAAAAAGTATGTCATTTTCTTGTACAACCCTGCTTATAATTTTTTAGTTGACGCATTGAAAATAAATATTAAAAGACGAGAAGATGTTATGAATTATATTCACTCATAGACTTTTATAGTACAGAGGCAATGCTCTGTCAAATTCTTGGGAAACAAGAAAGGAAAGAAGGATATTATTTAGTAATTATTTTATAACTGTATTATATTCGCTACTGCTAGGTGCGCGTATAAATTTTGGTAAAAATATACTCAACATGCTAGTACATATTATAGAATTCAGTCAGATGACTACACAGGAAAAATTGAAGCGAAAGAAAGCATTGCGAAGTTATTAAAGTTCTAGCTGCTTGATTTTTTAAAAATAATACGTATGCATTTCATGATATTGATACGCAATCAAGTTCTACAGAACAATTGGTACTTTATGTCATAAATATCCACGAAGTTTAGTTACAGGATCCTTGTAGAATTTGGAGGTTATGTCTGTACCATAAGCGCGTTAGAATTTCTAATTCAATTTTATACTACACTGCACACATTCCTTGACGGAAGCTTAGAAATACGGTTTCAAAGGATATTAAAGATCATTTCATGGTATATGAAAAAGAATTTTAATCTAATCTTTTATACATAAATCCATATCAATCTTTTATACATAAAAACCAATAGTGCATGTTATGAATTTCATGCGTTCAGATAAATATCTATCTATACATTAAAAAAGGACATTGCTCATATTTTACAATAGCGTCGTACTTTACTTCATTTAAGAAAAAAAATCACTAAAAAGGAACTAGGGAACTAATTGATCGTGATTAGTAGTTTTCTACAATTATTTTATATATATATATCGGAAGCGTGTTTATATTTACTTCATCAAATTTTAGCTATAAAAAGAAAATGAAAAATAAGTGATTGATAAATAAATTTAAATAAATGCAACATCCTGGACTGTCTCTAGTGAACAACCAGTATCTGGTTTCCGTGGTGTAGTGGTTATCACATCCGCCTAACACGCGGAAGGTCCCCGGTTCGATCCCGGGCGGAAACATTTTTTTTATTTTTTAGTATCTACGCACCAACATCTAAAAGTATCAGTTGATTGTAGTGTAATTTTAAAATACGATCAACATCATTGTCTGCTATATTTACCACGGCCACCTAAAATTTTAGCTTTAAATCACTATTTTATCGATGTTTCTTCATATTCATTTATTATATTAAAAGTAATTTCAGTAAATATTTGTCATTATTTGTTCATATCTGATTTTTAATATGATATTCGTGACTCACACTCTTTAAAAATTTGCAGCCTATATTTCATAGTATAATGTAGTTTTAATTCTAAAATTAAGGTCATCATATACGAATCATATACGATCAAGTAATAAATAGATTTAAGAAATTTTTTAAATGAAAATTTAATATTCTCATCAAGGGCGGTGTTGAGAAACTGACGCACAAGCGTGTTTCCGTGGTGTAGTGGTTATCACATCCGCCTAACACGCGGAAGGTCCCCGGTTCGATCCCGGGCGGAAACATTTTTTTGCATTGAATATTTTGTAAAAAAATATACACAGTATACAAATTACTTTTAATTGAAAATGGAAATAACAAAATTAAAGTGGAAGTAATTAAAAACAGTAACCGTGTAACGTAGTTTATCGTTGTGTGTCGTGAGATAATTGTGGTAAAATGAAATTTTTAACAATCTCAATATATTTGGAAATATTTCATTAATAAAATGTCTACGAACTTCGGTACTTTGGACATACAACCATTATTCTCTAGACTTTTTGATATTTCTTGGATTATTTTTTAGAATTTTCAGTATCAAAGCGATGCGATTTAGCGCTCCTCTCAGATATTTTACAACATATAAGAAAATTTCCTGAACCTTAATTTATTACTCGTACGCTAATATATTGATGAATTTATTAAAAAGTCATAGCTTACACCAAATTCGAAAATTTCATTAAAAACAGCGAGGTGCAAAGATAAAGCAGACAAAATACTTTCCAGCGTTTTAAAAACGCACGTCCATGCCTCATACTTCACATTAATGATGTTTCACCGGCGGCATATAAATCTGTAGCACTGAAAGCTTCATTTATCCATTTCGCCGGCACTTGTTCCGAATTTTCTGTGAAGAAGATTTTAATGTCCGACATATCGCGACGTGACTACGCGAAATTAAACCATTAAACCGTTCGTAACTACATAGAATCCGATGTTATAGGGATTAGGTGTCCTATTTAATATTTTTCCTTGAGCATTTATAGAAAAACAGTTTATTTTAAAAAAGATTTTGGAGAAGAGAGTTCCGTTTAATGCAAACTCTTTCCGATTACTCGGCGCGTGAAGCTTTAAATTCAAAGAAATAATTCTGTGAGCTACTTAATCTCTTCTTTAATACATTTAGTATATCAATTATATTTTGCTAGCATTTTTTAGTGCATTTAATTCATTTTATTCACTACTACTAATACCATTAATATTCTCATCATTTCTGAAAATAAATATATTTCTCCGTAACCTTTACTAACGAAAAATTAAGTTTTATCAGAAACAACGAGTATCGTAATATCGACACGAATATAAAACCAATTTAACAACAGTTTTGAACCGGTATAAAATCTATATAGAATCCTTCTAGAAGTAGAACAGAACAGATATCAAATAACTGGTGAAACGAAAGATAAGAAATAACAAAATATGGCAATGATCTGTCAACCACCGCACCATGGAAAATGTTTATAAATCTCTTTCTTAATACATTAGTCATAGCATGTGTATTAAATTTGTACATTTACAAGTGATTTTTCGTCCTCTTAGTCTCTGGATGCTATAAGTAGTATTCACATATTTTTGTACTATAACTATTTCTTATCTTATAATTAGACCGAGCATATTTATGCAAACTCAGTTTGCCAAATTCATATTTTGAAGAAATATCCTAGAATCCGAATAGACACTTGTTTCGCTTTTGAAATATTCTAATAGATACTTTACTTTAGATAATTTTGCGCATTATATGCATTCTGCATATTATTGTATTTTTAAATTTCTCATAAATGTATAAACATTCACAGTTCATTCATAACCGTTTCAGCCAAAACTTTATTGACAATTAATTTTGGAGCCTTCCCAACTCCTAGGGAAAATTCCTAACAACCAGCCTACGTCTTAAGAAGCGCTCAAAATCATCGACAAAATTCAAGCCCGCGAATTATTCAGAATAAGAGCATCGTCCAAGCGAACGTATAACGAACAACAGTGACGGGGTGGTTTTCGAGGGTGCAGCGGAAAGATATCGGAAGGAAAATCGGGCCATGAGCCAACCAGCGAATCTGGAGGCCGTTCAGCGTATCGAGGTCACGACACGTTATTTCGAGACCTCTTTCGCGTCGGTGCTGGCTACGATGAAAGAGCCCCGCGATGATTAACTGTGATCAAGGAAAATGCTGGTAAACCGGAAGCGAGTAATGAAGAGAAAGGTTGGAAACAAATCGACGTCACTTATCAGAGTACTAGATAGACAAGTTGAAGAATGTGAAGGCATTAAATACTCTCGATTTATAGGAGAATTAAATTAAAAAAAAAAAGAAAAATGGAAATGAGTATCTATACGTAAAAGTATCTACAGTGGCTCCAAAAGTATTTGTTCACTTGTCATAGAAAACTTTTTCGTGTGTATTTTATTATTTTATCATGTACGTTAATTAAGCAGATATTTCAAGAAAAATCTTCGGTCTCTTCGAGCCGGTGCAAAATTTTTTCGAGTCCTTACGGCCCGGTCGTGTCGGTCCGAAGTGAGCGATTTTTTCAAAACCGAAAAACGATCAAATAAACGTTACATTCGTACATACATAAATAATACGATTCGTGGAAAAAACTCGTAACGTTAGTTAAAATATTCTGAAATTTGATTACCTATCACTGTAATGAGACACAACTACTATCATTATATAGGCAAAATTTGAGTGCGATATAGAAATATTGTGTAAGAGTTTTTGCATTTACTGCAAGCTTGTATTTAATAAAAAATTAGTATACGAATAATTAATATTAGTATATACAATAGAGATTTTCACCTTCAGCATGTAACAGGTGTTTAAGGACGTTCCATTGAACAAACCGAGACTTATTAATATCGTGCATGATTGCCTGTTCAAATATCTTTACGATCTCTACAAAACATATTTATACTACATATACTAAACATCTTGTAACGTTTGTATACACTTTTAGAATCGTCAAACATATTACCAGTAAAATTCCTGACATTTGGATGTCATTACAGTACTAACAACATTTCAAAATGTTTAGTATAGTACAGATAATGTGTTCATAGAAGATGCGAACAAGTGTACGAATACTTTTGCCAGTTATTATGCAATGATTAGACTGCGGATTTTCGTGCATTTATAAATGGGTGGGGGAAATATCCACAATAAAGCACTGGTTTAATAAATAAATTTCACAACGAAAATGAAAAATTTAATAAAAGTTATATTTTTCGGAAAGTCGGTTCGAGATTTAAAATCATTAATCTTTGGAAGCACTTTTATTTTTTTAAAGTAGAAGATCCAGATAAAGATATTGTTCACGCGAATGTTAAAAACAGTAGAAAATAGAAAATCGACGACATGTAATCGAGTGAACGAATAAGAGAATTGGTGAATTTACTTGAAACTGTTATTTAATACGATAATTAGTTTCATTTTATTACTCCGGTGTTTCAATAATCGAAGAACAATCGTTTCATTTGTTGATTCGGACAAGAATTATTCATTGATATTACAGAATATTAATGCGGTAATTTGGTAAATTTGAACATTGAAAATAATTCGATATTATAATTTCAATAATTTATTCAGAAACTATCGGTTAGCATAAAACAGACAAATGTTATTTCTATATAACAACAATAAATATGGTAGTAAAACACGTAGGTATAATTGGTATAGTTCTATTCGTTAAGATTTTATTATTATGGAAAAACGTTTATAACATATAGTGCAGACACTTGTACCTTATTTTCCCAAAATATTTCTCAATACTACCTGACACGTTTAAATACAATAAAAAAAGGTAAAAAATATCTCCAAAAGGAAGAATATAACGAAAGTACAGAAAAGAAATAGAAGAAAAATAAAAAGAAAATATATTTATTCTTCGAGCTTAATAGATTCATCCTTGAAGAATGATTACCATGACTTACACAAATTGCGTATCGAATGAAATTTAAGGCGTGGCATCAGTATGATAATTTGAGACGTTAAAAAAACGACATTTCGGCTGCACCAACCTCGTGTTATTATTAGAACTGGAAAGAAATTACAGCGTATCAGCCGGTTATCGATGATCACAGATTCACGACCTCGTGAAACGGTTCACCAGCTTATCGGAAAGTAACGCGTTCGACGAGTCTTCGAGGCCTCGATTACGCCTCCTCGATCGCCTTGAGTCACCCCGTAAATATCGTACCGCGATCTTAATAAACCAGCCCGGGGAACCGTTCTTGCTTTTATCAATCGAACGACGCGCCCGGCGATTTGTGGAAGCCGATACGACGAAATACGTGAGCCCACGACGATTCATCGATTCATTTTTCCGCCTTGTTACGATAAAGCGGGAATTTACGAACTTGCGCCTCTGCGTGAAGCTTTCGGTCGTGTTTCTTTTGCAGTTGTACGTGTAATGCAATTTCGAGGTACCGTTCTCCACTTTGTTACGTTTAATATGGCTGAAGCATCCGAAAAAAAGGAAAGAATTTAACATGGTACTATATCAGAATTTTCATTTATCCGAATTTATCGTAGAAGATAAATAGTATTCTTTATCCTGGAATGAAGATACTTTGAAATATTGAAAAGAAACGAGAGGCGCGTTGTTCTCATAGTTGCAGAGAAACGATAGAATTTCTGGACTATAGTTGACAAATAAATGATTATAATTACTAGACTGCGAATTTTTCTGCATTTTTACGAAACTTAAAGTCTCAGATATACTGAGAACGCGCACGATCTACAAAAATATATGGAATCTGCGATATTCATCATACCTTTCCGAATATCTACACTGTATATCTAATATTTAACAGGTAAAGCTTCTTTCTAGCCAGGTACCATCTTTTTTTAATCATATTTATAAAAATACAAGTTTGCATAAATGTCCGCAGTTTAATAATTTCTTAGTCACTTATGGCATTATATATGCTATCACAGAGACATAATCGAATCTTTTCCAAGTTCATCTGTGATTCCATCGGCCGCAATATGGTGACCAGCCCTCAGCGACGCCAACAGGCATTGATTTCACGCGTGGGCCAGGATGTCGGGATATCGATCGCGCCCCCTGCGACGTTTCTCGCCTTCTTCACTTCGTCTCGATCCCCCTAAAACCGTTTCTCCCCGTGTATTTCATCCATTTTTTTCCTTTTTGCCATGTGATTTTTAATCTCGAGCAATTGGAAGCGTGATCGATGAAACGAAGGTTGGATACGTGTGCGAAGAGAACGATTTTACGCTTGTATTGGCAATAATTTTTCATGTGTTTGCTGCAAATTGAAGAATTTTTGTAGGTATATACGTAGCGTGTAAAAAGGTTTATGTTGGTTACAATTTCTAGTATTTCATGCGCAAATTTTGCAATTTTTATTACGATTTGTTGATTATAGTTCCGCATCCTCAATTTCAATTTTATTAGTATTATACTTGTGAAAAATTATTAGAAAATTATGGAAAAAAATTGTTATTTCATACGGACGAATTACATACCTTTGATATATTGAACTCATACGTTCGATATTATATTCGCGATCTTTTGTTTTTCACGTCTATATCCGTTGCATCTTTCGATCGCTGCTCTGATGCTTTTGAAAAATCATTAGAAAATTATGGAAAAAAATTGTTATTTCATACGGACGAATTACATACCTTTGATATATTGAACTCATACGTTCGATATTATATTCGCGATCTTTTGTTTTCCTCGTCTATATCCGTTGCATCTTTCGATCGCTGCTCTGATGCTTTTGAAAAATCATTAGAAAATTATGGAAAAAAATTGTTATTTCATACGGACGAATTACATACCTTTGATATATTGAACTCATACGTTCGATATTATATTCGCGATCTTTTGTTTTTCACGTCTATATCCGTTGCATCTTTTGATCACTGCTCTGGTTAATCTTAGTATTCATGCGAATATTGTATTTCGTGGTTGTAACGTTGTAACAGTCTTTCTAATTTAGATTCTCGAAATTGTTTATTTAATTCATCGCAAGTTTGTCAGTAGAATTTAAATTAGGAGTGAATTAATCCTTTTCCTGATAATCTTGGTTAATTATTACATTTCGTGTGAGGACCCTAAGTTATAATAACCGAACAGGTGCGCAAACTGTAAATTTTAACAAGGAAAATTTATTCACATGACGTAAGTGATTTTTAAAGAAAAATTTACGCACACCGATTAACGTTTATATCCTTCAATTATATTTTGGAACTGATAGTTCCATAAAAATTGCAATTGATCGGCTCAAATTCTAATTGTGAACGACTTACATATAAATTTGAAGAACATGTGATAATATCAGAAAATAATATAATTAATACAACAGAAGCTCGATAATTCGAATCTCAAGGGAAGAATTGAAATCTTCGGGTTATGGATTGCTTTCGACCTATCGAAGCTATTCGTATTCAAATTCAACTTACAGAGGCTTCATAGATAGATTAGGTTTCCCGGTCTATAAATATTCAAAGACGTAGAGGCGCGTAACAAATCAAACGATTACGCTTTTGACTCGACTGACAAAAGGCGATCAGTTTGATCAGCAGCAAGAGCAAAGACGCGACGAAAGACAATATGTACATAGTTTTCGTACAAAAAAGCGGGGACATGGTACACGTTAACTTACAAAGGTGAACTTCGATTTGCATAGTTTGAGCTTCTCTAAATTCGAAGATTAAAATAACGCATTTAAACGTGGAGAAAATAATTCGACATAGAGAAAATTTATATTTCGACTTAGAGGGCTTCGCTCTCGAGTCATAGAGGTTCGAGTTACCGACGTCCTACAGTAGATTTAATTTTTGCTAAGTTTCGATCTTTTACCGGTTATTTTATGACTGAAAAAATTCGGTCGTTCGTGTATGGTAATACAACGCGATGGATATTTATTGCAGTTACACTGCACGCGTTGCGCTCAATATTGTTCGCTCTCAGTGCGTGAAATATTAATGGTGCGTTGAATTTATTCGTTGCTACGGTGCGAAATATTTCAGAAAATTTTACATGTGCAAGTTGAACGTTGAAAATGCGTTTATAACGGCGACAAAACTGGAAAGCTTCAAAACTGTTTTATATTTTCAGATACGTAGGTTTTCGCAGTTTATGCGAAACGTGTAAAAACTAAATTTCCATTTTATTGGCCACATAGATCAGGCACCTGGTCTTTAAAGTATTTATCTCTCAAACTAAGCAATATATCTGTTAAAAATGCAATTTAGCCACTCTCAGAACGATAAATCGAACAACGTCGCATGATATATCTTGCGGAAAAATAATCCAATAATCGTATGGAATCGTCGATCTAAAATTAATTTTCTAAAAACGTACACCAATTACTCGTACGTTGATCTATAATATATGTTTAAATCTGTATCACGAAGAGATTACACCTAAGAATACTTATTTAAATATAAAATATCCAATCTGCTAAGTATAAGAATTTACCTTGAAAACGCGTTCTAATGAAGAAAACAAAGATTCTCAATTTTGTTTAAGCACGATCATACGAAGAATCGAAGAATCAAGACGAAACTTCGCTAGATCACGTTCCACGCTCGCCATGTTGACGGAATGCGGTCGAGATTCCTGCATAAATTTCCAAACACCCTTTACTTTAGTGACCCACGAGGTTTCCATACAGACACTATCGCAATTAATAGCCGTCAGTTTTCTTAATGTTATCGTACCAAGTTACAATGAAAGAAAAAACATCAAAACTTCGGCTGTAATCTGTTTAGCGAATGAAGAAAACGTGTAAAGCAAGCAGCTTTCAATGTAGATACATATACATACGTTGAAACGGATAGGTCTTGTAAAAGTGTGTTTGAAGCTGATTGGAATTATAACGCGTGTTTTACGAGTGTTTCCCCGTAGTTTAGCTTTATCATCCTTTCTTGGAAAACTTTTTATACGTCTGACGAACTCGTGTTCTGAAATTTTGATAAGTTAATAAATATCTGTTATATGTAATCGTACTCGTAATCACTAAGTTATTCGTGTACATCGTTATTTCACGTACTACCAATGAATAACGTAGCAAATAGATATTAAACAATGCTGAAGATACGAAAAATAAAAGAAATTTTTAGCGGTTAGCTAAGGGAACCCTACTCGATCTCAAACGTATTGGATGGATCGTTGAAGTCATTGGGATATTTTTTAATTTCTACAAGTTGCTTACAATTTCCGAAAGAAATATCTAAATTCTTAATTCTCAAATATTTCTTTCTCTGCTGTTTCTTTTAAGTGAATGTATATATATGACGCAATTGAAAAATTTTAGAAATTAAAATTTATATGTCGATTAACTTAATGCCATACGGAAACATTAATCGTGCAAAGGTAATCACGAACAAATATTGAAAAAAATATTATTTTACTACTTTACAGCTTCGAAGGATCGAGGAAACCCGTCCGTATATTAAAAACAGCGCCACGTTTCCTCAAATTAATTCGTACACTACTTTCTTAGCTACGAGACAGGACATTTCTAAGAAAAGCAAGTAGAAATTCCAATATTCCTAGCGTTAATTATTCATCTGACGAGGTCGATAGTTCGCTGTCTCATTCACAATGATCAACTTTTCATCTTGCAAAGTCAATAACGATTAATTTTCATCGTCAAGTTCCCGATAATCCGACTTCCGTGACGAGAGGAATGAAACGCATAAAGGGAGAAAAAAAGGGAAGGTAAGAAACAGGCGGAAGAAGGGAATAAAAGAGGAGGAATTAATATTCCTAGACGGGAGGAAGGCCGGAATCTCGAATCGGCGATATATTTCACGGCGTGGCTTGGACTTTCGAGGCGAGCCGCCGCCGGAACCGGTTTTTTTTACGCTCGGCGCGCCGCTGCGGGACGCGCGTTGAAAATTCTCGAAGCAATGGCGCGTGTCGCGTGACGAGCCGGACAAATACGTCCGCAAGGACGCGCTTAATCGCGATTACGTAAAACGGCGGTCCGCTCGACTGCGAATCGCACTTGGACAACGTTTAACAGAACGCAAACGTCGCCTCGTCATATCGAAATATGTTTGGAAAACGAGCTCGAAAACTCTGTCGAGCAACACGAAATTTATTCCAACAAATCGAACAATCAACTAGTATAAATTGTTTAATAAGCTTACGAGATTGCTGTTAGGTTGATAACAAGCGGATCATATGGAAGAATTAACTTTTGTCCACGACAAGTATAAATGTTTTCTAAGATTTCTGAAGCTCTCTGAGAACATTAATTGCTCGTTAAGTATACAATTCTTCTTAAATTAAATTCCCTAAGGTTCTACGTGAGAAATTATCGTGTTATCGGGTAGAAATCTTAAGCTTTTGTGAAGCTTTATTTTTTTTCCGAATTCTCTTTTGCTGAGAAACAGGGATGGCATTGAACAATCCAATCGATGGCAGAGAATTATTGAACAGAATGGTGGATATTTGGTTTAATCGTTGCCATTGCACGATATCGGAATACAATTTATGTTATTTATACTGGAAATGGCCTAAGATCCATTCGATAATTCTATACTTCGTAATTTCGTAAGAAAGTGAAATCCGTTTGATACTTTAATCGCTTGTCCATTTAGGAAAAAACCTGACTTTGATCATTCAGCTTTAAATTCAAAATCTCTCGTCTTTAATCCTTCTACGGTTCTTTGATTTTATCACGCTACAGTTTGATAGCTTTCCTCGTGCTGTAACGCACGATACTAAAATATCAATTTCAATTTCGAATGGATCATTAATCATCTCGTTCCTGTACTCTTCGATTCGTTCAGACAATTCCTCCAGCAAAATCATACAGATTTATGTATTCATAAAACACGCGAAAACGAACTAACTCTAAAACGAACTTACCAGCACATCGATGATATTTATAACGAGAAATCGTTCGACGTGCAATTCTGTCGATGAAGTCTGAATTCCATCGGTATTGAGGACAGCTGAATAAATTCCGCGACGATGCAGCCGGTCGCACGCCCACTCTCGAGTACGACGCATCGAGTCGGCTGATTATCTTTTAGTAGCCGATAACAGTATCGACATGAGAACGAGGATCTACCGGGTGACCCACGCCACCCATGTGACGCGCATGAAACGCAATGAACCATCGTCTCGAGCGAAATAATGGCTCACGTGGCACAACCAATGTTCTCTTACGCGTTTAGAACCATTTGGTTCACGCTTCGAGCGACGATGATTACCGAAGATGATCATGGAAAAAAAAAATACAACATAGATCTGTTGGATTTATTTTATAATATCTAGTTACTCACTATAATGTAACAGTATGTTTCTGCATCGCTTCTGCACGTAAATATCTCGCCGATATACCGGCTGATCTTTCTAAATTGCGTAAAAAGCTCGACTTCAAAGCTTCGATTGGTCGAGGCGTTTTTCTGGCTAAATCGAATTTTTCAAATACTTAGAGACGCGAGTGATTAGTCCAGAGAAACGAAGACTATAAAATGTTTCAGGTGTGAAAATCACACATTGATAAAGTCCAGTCCCATTGTCCCACACAACGATACGACGTTACTCTTGCCAGACAGTGGCATGTGCCAATTTCGAAAAAACATTTTACAAGGAGAATCTAGCAATTTGAAAACAGCATGTTCGGTTGAAAGATGTTCTCATACGTGCCGCTGAAACACAATGACTTGGACGACGCGACGTGTATAAAGATACATATCGTCACACATATTTTGAAATGCTGGTTAAACTGGTCGTTTACTGATTATTTTAAGAAGAAGAGCAATCGAATATGCGTGGGAATTTTTAATCGATATTTGCAAACTCCACAATGACAGATTGAACGTGAATTATCACAGGAAATTAGATTCGGAGTCGTACAATTTTCTGTCTGACAAATTTTTGCTTAAAGAAGGAATTATTATGGCAGATGAGGAGGATAATGTTTGAGATGTTAATCGTTTAGTTAATCACGATGACCCTAATATCACTGAAATTTGGAATAATATCAAGTGGCCGTGTCCTAAAAGAAATACCAAATATCTACGTAAATAAGGTACGCTTGTTCCATTTAAACGATGGAGCATTCGTGGTTTCTAGAAAATTAAATCTTGTTTTATTCATATCATAATATAAATTCCTAATATCTATTAACATTGAAACAGTTCCAAACCTCGTAAGTGTGCTTTAGGAAGAAAGAAAAATCAAAAACTCGGAGAAAAACCTTCGAATCTTCCAAAAAGTCACCGAAAAGTCATTAAACGATGTAAAGGAACAGGTAAACCTATGTACAAAAGAACGTTACACGCTTTCAGATATTAAGCAAACGTTTAAATCTATCGACGTTAAGTCGCTACAGTGGAATCCTCGCACGAAAAGACAATTCAACGAGACGTTGAACAAGTTGTTAGAAACCTGTAACGTCGCGGACAGTCTTCAACATACCGACATCAGCAACGACACCAGTGGCTACAGTGCGGTAGCGGCAGCTGTCACGACGAGTCCATGTCTGTTTCCAGTCTACGCATCAAGCAGTTACGGAACTTGAATCAGTCGGCCACTGCTACTACTTCGCTGCTTCAGATGGAGACAAGCACCGACACTGTCGACCTTTTGGTTCACGCGGTGTCGGAGCAAAGTCGCGCAGACGACAACGACGGCGGAAACGATTGCATTAGCGCGTTTTTCCACGCCGCTGCTAGCATTCCATTGCCACGGCAACGTTCTTATCTTCGATCGTTTCTTCTATACCTGACCGGTTAGGAGCAACCTCGACAATGGCATCAATCGCGAATATGCAACCGTTGGATTAGATCCTCTATCGATTGAACCAGGATCAATCGTCCTTTTCGATGACGGAGACGGCGATGTCGGGCAAACTACGCGTAACTGATGGTTTTATCGGATCAGAAGTTATCGCAACCGGCGATCTTATCGGGTCATAAACTTTCTTAAGTCACCGATATCAGCGCTTCGAGAAGTGCAGTTACAGCAGGTACCAGTGACACAGAATCAAGATACAGGCAAGATGATTTTCTCGATTGCCGATGGTGAAGGTGGAGTTAGCGCAAGGAGTAGAATCGTTGAGACCAAAGTGGCGCCCGTTATCACGAAAAGCATCGAATCGGTTCACTGCAATCGATTCGATTCGCAAAACGCGTTGAGAAGATCCGAAGAATCCGCCGCTTCCAGCTCGAGTCTAGAGATCGTCGCTTTGAAGATACGATGATGATGAATGTAATAACTCGCAATTGGCCAGAAGAAGCTGCCGCTGTCTCTGTCATCGTAACTGATTCATACTGGTCAAGTGTATCGGAGCTGCCAAGCTCGAATGGCGGAGATGCTGGTAATGAGAGTATTTCGAACAGGATTATTACGATCCCTGGTCCTGGTGCCGGTGCTGTCGCAGCAGGAACCACAGGATACCGAAGAAGATACCGAAGTGAAGAGCAATCTCGTCCGATCGCTAAGAGGAGGGAGAGATTGGGTACGTGGAGAACGTTGGGAGCGTTGCTTGGAAAACCTGGAAGATCGCCGAAGAAACAAAAACGACGAAAATGCAGAAGTTGCTAGCTCGCTACTCCGATTTCCGAAGATTTTGTCTGCAATGGAGAAAAGAAACGCGTGAAATTGATTCGACTGAAAGGAAATTGGAAACGAATTGGAAGCTAGCTGCGTCTATAAACACTGAGAAGAATTATATGCAAGTAGACGATTGTGGGAACGAGGAACCTAGCAGCGGTAACGACGACGATGGCAATAAGAAAAATGCAGCGAGTATGTCATCTACATCGTCTACGTCTATTTTTACTCGATCGAATATGGATCGCTGTCGGTTATGTTCGATAAAGGAGGATGAAGACGACAAGAAACGTATTGAGCTAGTCGAAGAGATGGACAGATCTCTCGATTTGACTATAATGGAGCCGGAAGGACGGGAATCGTTGAAACATTTAGACCCGACGCCTTGCGATCCAAATACGATCGTAGAAAAATTAAAATTCCTCCGTGGAAAAGACCAGATCATTCGACAAACTATCAGGCGTTTGGAAATCGACAGCAAAACGAAACGCGAGACGATTGCGCGAGGTCTGTTCCAGAGTACCGATATCATCTGTTCGCTCGGCGGTTTTGTCGGTTTTCGATGGGATGAAACGAAATATGACTGTTTCTTCTGGTGATAATAATCGGAAGGTCAAGCTAGAGGCTGCTACTTCCTGTAGGGTTTTTATCTTTCTTTTAGAGACGTTTGGTGACGGTGCCACGAGAATTTTTAAAATATTTATTTGCATTACTAAATTACTTGTTGCATTGCTTAATTACTTGTATCTCGCATTTATTCAGGAGCACTGACCTCTTCTTTCTTAGATTTGTCAAATTAAAAAATTAGAACAGCCAAAGCAACGATAGTAGATAGTCCGGTGTGAATGCCCTGTCTCGAACCAAATGTAGAAAATATATTATTATTTTAGTTAGTATATAGTTTATATATTATTTTGATAGAATATTAGCAATAATTGGTTTAGTTTCGTGGGATGAGAGACTGAAAATCACTGATCTATGATATAATGGCGAGGAGAAATAATAAATCGATGCGTTCTCTTTCGAAAGAAGGGACTAAAGAAATTTTACCTGACGCAGAGTATAAAGGCAGGTCTTGAAACCTGAATAAAATTTTGCGTGATAAAGGAAGCTGTGTGTAGCTCATAAACAAAGTCAATTTTTAAAATTAACTAAATTTCATTAAACACAGATACAGAGGCAAAGTTACGTTTTAACGTACAAGTAATGATTAAAGAATATTTTATTTAACATATTTCCGTAACGAATGAATAAGAAACTTCGATCCATTGCGATTCATAATTACTTTGACTAACTCTGAATAATTTTTGTATTATAACGTTCGAGTTGAACAAAGGCTAACAACCAAGGACTACATAGACTGCAAAGCTCATAAACAAATTCAATTTTTAAAATTAACTAAATTTCATTAAACACAGATACAGAGGCAAAGTTACGTTTTAACGTACAAGTAATGATTAAAGAATATTTTATTCAACATATTTCCGTAACGAATGAATAAGAAACTTCGATCCATTGCGATCCATAATTACTTTGACTAACTCTGAATAATTTTTGTATTATAACGTTCGAGTTGAACAAAGGCTAACAACCAAGAAATACATAGACTGCAAGCTTCTATACGACAAGAGCGTAAATTTAAATAAACATTGTAATCTATCACGATATCGTTACTTTAAGTGTATTAAGATAAAAGATAAGCACGATCGTGGTCTCAAGCTTGACACAAAAAAGTGCAACGATGCTCCGTGGTAGATCAAAAGGTTCTTCACGAAATCGCTAAAGGAGGCAATGCTCCCTATCGATCCTAATAAAATCAATATACTATTGCAATATACTATTACAGTGTACAATACATCATTGTAATTTCTTTACTTTATAAACTTTGTATCACGTAAGTATTATATTATAGTTCTGTATCAAATACTTCTAGTTAATTAGTTACGCTTAGATTGCATATCTTTATGTAAATTTATAGATAGATAGATAACTTTATTTTTCTGCCTATTCGGTCTTGAAAAGTGGGTTGGCATATGATTTCGCGTACAAAATCAATGTACATAAACATATATCAGTGAAATACTTTAAAAATAATTACAATACTTAGGATACTTAATATACTCGCGAAACCTATTCAGCCTACTGACTTCTTCTTTTTACTATTTTCTATATTTACTTTCTTCCTTGTTCTTGTCTCCGCACAATTATCCTTCTGGTTAATTTCCTTTCTCTTCCAGCTTCTCTGCATTCTGCAATTCTATCGTTTTTTCCCCTTGTCCACGTAATGTATTTCATCATAATGTCTTCTCCTTCGCTTTTAGTCAGAGTTTCTTAACTTTTTTCTCCTTACAGCTAAATCTCGCTATCGTCTATCGATCCTTGTTATATCTCATATACTTTGGATACACTGCTCTGTTTTCTTCTCTTATTTCTCTGTATTTTCCATTATACCTTCCTTTTATATCATATCTGACTGTCATATCGTGTATTATGCAAATTTATATTTTTACGAATACGACTTAAGAAATATGGATTTGCCTTCTTTTTTTCTTAACCTAAATATTGTAACAAATAAATTCATTTTAGATGTTTTATTTATCTATTCGTAGGCACTGTGTGCTTCTCACATACTCTTCCATATTTCAATTTTCCGTAAATATATCAATATCTTTACTTTATATCTTATAGAAAAATATTTTGCATTAAATACTAAGCTTAATTCTTCGTACAAAAATTCTTTTTCATTCGGTCAAATTCTATCCTGGATAACGTGTTTTCGTATTCGTTCAGACTTGTTGAAGTAACTACTTCAAGAAAAACTCTACATCTTTATTTATGTATATCCGTGACTACTACTACGCAGAAATATTCTACATAAGGAGAAGTGCATATTATTGTACCCTTGAACATACATTATGTTTTAGGTTGCAAGGTCTAGAAACAAAGCAATAAAAAGATTTCTATTTATGTTCCCTGTAACCTCTAACCAAAGCTATACGGTTAACTTTTTTGGTAATATCCTTTTGCTATAAATATATGAACGTGCTCCCTATCATTACATTGTCTAGTAACACTAAGAGAGTAAAGATCTGAATCAGCATAAACTTATACTTATACCTTTAATTATCTCAATACACTTTTCTATTACAAATTCATCCACTCGTTCTTCGATCAGTCAACCTCAACCTCAACAAGACTCTATGGTTTGAATGTTCTGAAATTACTCAGAATCAGAGCGTTTATGGTTCTCGAGTCGTTTCTTAAAATTTAAGAGAAGGACCATTTTCACGGCAGGAAACTCGGGGCTAATGATAACTTCCGTTTTCCTCTTGATGAATCGGCTTTCCAGCCGCCCTTTATGTTTGTATAACAACTAGAAGGGACTGGTATCCCCGTTTTACGCGTATTTATTTGTCGCCATCGAGGGTTCCGCGAGGGATGCAGGGATTTATGACGCCACTTCAAGAGGTGCCTCTCGTTTGAGGCCATTAACGGTTGTTACGTGCAGACTACATTATTACAAACGATGATACGTTATCACATTATTATTTTAGTCGAGTGAGATTAATTATATCACGGATATACCGAATAAGGAAGTATGTTTAGTATACTTAGAATTTAAAATTGACATTTAAGGTAAGAAAGTTGTGCTATTAAATTGATAAATTGAATTGACAAATATTTATATATACGTTAAAAATTCACGAGTTATAAATTCACAAAATACCGAAGCAAACGAAATATAAATATAGAATTAACAAATTAAAAAGTACATTCGCTTTGTTTAAATCATGAAAAATATGATTACAATTTCACGTGATTAACGATCCTATTGTGTTCAAGTGTAAATATATATAATCAAGAGAAAAATGTCATATAAAATTAGGTGATTTGTCGAAGGCTGTGTTAAAAAATTATACTAAAAGTAACAACCATAAGAATACCAAAGAAATACTTTGGTCCGCGATCATCGGGTCTTTACGTTTGGATAAAATTAAAAAGGAAAGATATATCAGACGAGTATTAGGTCGTTTCGTTCGAATAAAACGAAATCAAAATGAGCGTCATAGGGTAACAAATTTAATCTTTGATCGCTATTAATATCACAGGAACAGTGAACATTTTGAAACGTTTCGTAATTGCCTTTTCTTAAAGTATCGTCCTTCATTTCTTTTTCATTGTTCCCCCTGTATCTCATATTTTTATTGTAACTTTCTAACAAAGCTCTAAACGATCTATATTCGTGTTCGTAAACGTTTTTGCTTCGTTACACCTGTAAAATGCACGTACAAAGTTTGGCTGTTAAACCGTGAAACAACCTGTATAATGAAATAACAAGTTTTTAACGGAGAAAAATGGAAGAAAAAAGAAAAGAAGACAGGATCAAGTGAAGTTTCTTCCGCGTGAGAAACTCAGGGAATTGTCTTTAAACCCGTCCTGGGATGATTCGCAGATTCCCGCGTGAGTGACATGTGTCACAAGGTATGTCGAACCCTTATTTAGAAACGCATCAAAAGTTAGCCCACTTCCAGTCGCATACACGCACACAGTCACAACGCCTGGCCCCTCTCTTCATTGTCAGCCTCCTAATACCACGATCGACTCTTTTTTCTCTTTCTCTTTTCTTTTCTTTCCTACCTTTTTTTTTCTTCTTTCCTCTGCTTCTTTGACGTACGGAAGCGGGAACATAGAGGATTGCCGAACACAATGCGACGTAATTGGAAGTCACCGGATGCTGAGAATTGGTCGTTTCCCATGATTCGTGAATTTATCGAGCTTGACTCGCGAATCGTCAGCATTTCTTTACCGTTTCTAGCTAACTATAATTTTAAATCAGAATCTGTTACGATTACATTGCGGATTGTTTACGCAGATTCTTATCTTTGGGAAGAATGATTCAAAGAAATAGAAAATTTGTCTCGCTGGAACATCGAACAGTGTTCGTAGAAGACACTGCGAGTGCCAAGAAACGAGGTTTTTCCGAGGAGAAGAAAATTTATGCCTTAACGAAGTGCAAATTCATGGAAAAGGAAAATGTGTCTGTAAAAAAAAAACCACGTGCGTGCCATGTTTTTTAATTGTAAAGAAAACTCAACGTTGCGTTCATTTAAATAAATGGCACAGATACGAGCGAAGAAACAATTGACTAATGTTCATCGACGATTATATTTTTGTTTATACTGAAATTTTACACTGTGCTTATTATTATTATTTATTCTCCAATAAAAGATCGAAATTTTTCCCAAGTATCGCACGAAGCATTTTGCCTTGGATATTTTACATACATTTTCATATCACGTGCATTCCGCGGAATTTTGCACTTTCAAATTTCCTGTAAATGCATAAAAATCCGCAGTCTAGTTACGATATACGATTATTGACTTCCTCGTTAAATGCAATTTTCATTGGATTTTCCTATTTCGCTCGCCAAAGCTCGCGCTAATTATTCAATACAGTGGAACTGGATTTATCGGAGGGAAATTTTAGTGAATGCCCGATTAACTGAACTTTTGCTGGTTGAATTCACTGACCCACTAACCGAGCGCCAACTCCTATTACCTGTATGAACGAAAAATAATGGGTAGCAGGGAGAAATTTAGCGAGCTCCTGCTGTATACGAACTTCCATTATATCTACACCTAAACTGTTTGTTCCACTACAAATTCAGATAAACAGAGTTTTACCGTAGTTACGACAGTCTGTCTGTTTGATAAATCTCATAAATGATACATTGATCGATGCCTTCAAAAATACACAGAGAAATAAAGGAAGAAATTAAAAAACATCATCTGGACGAAATTTGACGTAAGAAAGTTACTTTAACACGAATGCGCGAATCTACCAAAAATTCTCTATATATCCCCCCACCCTCCACCTCATCGTCCCGCCAACCATTATCGAAGAAGAAAGCTCGCTGGTCTGTGATTTAACTTCGTCCCACGCTGAACAATGAGACGTCCACGTCGAAAACGCGGTTCTTTAATACAGATATTTTTCATAAGTCGCATTGTGTGCAAATAATACTGGCGAAGTACATAAGTAAGTATATAGGCGAGCGGTGTGATGCGCGTGAACGCGCGCGACCGAGCTCCATCCGTAATTCGCAACGCGCGGCGTATCCCCGCGAGGCGCGACGCGTGTTAATAAATCTCGTGAGATCACGGCCGGCAGAGAAGAGAAAGAGGACGATGGAATGGGAAGAAGGGACGACGACGACGACGACGACGCCGCGAGAAAACGAGCAAAGAGGAGCCGGAGGAGAAAGAAACGAGCAGGACGGACCTTGCCGCACACGAAGGGCGCGAGAATTGTTCTTCCCTCGTTTGCGCTCGTTCTATGTCCGATTCAGAGTTTCTTTTTCTTTTTGTTTTTGTTTTTTTTTTTTTTTTGGTTATTCATTTGTTGCTTGGAAACTATCACCGGTTTATATTTGTGATAATTGGCTAGATGAGGATTATGGCGATGTAAGCCAGTTTAGTGCTATCATTTGTGAAATGGATTTTTACTTTTCTAGCAGTGAAATATAATTTTCATTTGCTGTAAAACTAAGGAGACCTGTAAGAGTTGAAATACGTAACTGAAATGAAATTTTCATAATAGTAGCTTTTACATACCGTTAGGATTTTTCGCTCGGCAACTATCGATTTTCAGAGTTCACTGATTTCAGGGATTTCGATAAGATCGAAGTTCGAAGCTTGTGACTTTTCGGTATCTCTTAGGAGTAGCAAGGAAGAAGTGGAAGATCAAAGGAAATGAACAAATTGAGAAGTGGCTTCTTATGTTTTTCCTAATATTTAGTTCTTCTTTAACTTACAGGCATCGTTTTAATAGTACATCATTGAAATATCATAATGATACGACGCTACTAATTACGTAATTACCTGCGTAATTATGTAATTACTAATAATTACTAATAATTACACGATTATCTGCAATAATTACACAATTACTAATAATTACATAATTTCATTTCTAAAAGCAAGATTTGTACGTTACGCTTAAATCACCCAATTTCCTAGAAAATTTGTATTTTTTCACGATACGTACACAATTTTCTAACAAAAAGTCGCATCCACCATATCGAAAAAAAATCCCTTTACCTTACTTTTAGTATCAATTATACTGTTAAAATACATCATCCTATTATTAACAGCTATTAATATTACTAATACTGATGCTATTATTATCAAACCTATAACGTTACATAATGTCGCCAATGATTTACATAATTTCATTTCCATTGGCAACTAAATGATTGCGGATTTTGTCAATACCACCTAATGACAAAATCCGCAATCACTTAATTACCAATTACAATAAAAACACCAGACACTCACGCATTGCTCTTCAACTGTTAAATTTCTTAATTAGTCGCATCCACCCTGCCGAAAGAAAATCCCCTTACCCTACTTTTAATATCAATTATACTGTTAAAATACATCATCCTATTATTAACAGCTATTAATATTACTAATACTGATGCTATTATTATCAAACCTATAACGTTACATAATATCGCCAATGATTTACATAATTTCATTTCCATTGGCAACTAAGTGATTGCGGATTTTGTCATTAGGTGGTATTGACAAAATCCGCAATCACTTAGTTGCCAATTTACAATAAAAACACCAGACACTTACGCATTGCTTTTCAACTGTTAAATTTATTAAAAAAAATTATAATTTCTCGATAATCCATACGCTATATGGTAAGAGATAATGCCACGTACCATTTTCACAGAGAAAAATTCCCTCACCATATCCGGAACATTGGCGAACAATTAGAAATTCTCACAATGAACAGGGGAAGATTGTCCCCCTGTTTCAAGGGAGAACCTCTGCTTCTCGCCTTCTATTCATCTTCTACGTCGATCCTCTTCCGATTTTCTCTGCAACGAGAACCGTGGCTTTTTCTTCGCTTTCTCGTCTTTATCCCTACGATGGAGTAGCTGCTTCTTTTCACGGCGGACAGCATCGTCGAGTAAGAGAAAAGAAAAAGAGTCGTCGTCCGCGGTTGGTTCGACGTTAACGCGACGAGTGAGAGGGAAAAAGTGTGTATTTAGCGCGGTGAAACCTCAGACACCGTTAACGTGCTCGTCTTTGGCTTGCGAACGCGGTTCCGTTATGACTCCTTTTGTCACGGGTCTGCACATTTTTCTGACCGATAAACCATGGGCCACGAGCATCGTTACAGCCACGATGAAACGAATTATTTTATCATCTAACCCTTTGGTAGTGTAATAAAATAAGGTAGAATTTAAAATAAATCGTTCAGAAACTGCGCTGTACTATATGGAAAACTAGAATGCACGAGTTGTGTTAGCTGCTTTATTTAAACATTTGCTTCGCGGATTTTTATGCATTACGATAGTAAAAACATTTCTTCTTCGCATTCGTTACGAGCTTCTCGTTCAATAACCGCCGCGTATGGCTGAATTTTACGCGTTTATAGAAGACGACAAATTGGAAAATGCACACGACAAGTGAAAGTATAGAAAATAAGGAAGATACAGTAGCTACTTGTATAACATTCAGCGGATGAGATAACATCCTACCTACCATTAGATTCCAGATTTTTCATTGGCTCTATGAAAATATGAATTTCCATAAAACTACGCAGACCTTCCATAAAACTAACGCCAGCAAATATGTTAAAGGGCTATCGCTTTTTTCACTCTAATCCAATTAACAAAGAGAAGCAATAAGGACAGTAAATTAATTTCACACGCTCGTTTCTTTTTCACCATGCTGCCGCTGCCAAAAAATCTCCGATTCACGTAGCCGTAAGAATGAAAGGAGCAAAAAACACGGCTACGAAGAAGCTGGATCCTGAAACGCGTCTCGAAATCACAAAGAAAGGAAACATTGAAAAACAGAGAAGTCGGGTTGAAAAATCGGAAAAAAACCGGGCTGTCTTTAACGGAGAGAAAAATAGAGCGTTATTTGCTGCAAAACCAAAAAGTCGCGGGCATCTTTTAACGTAATAATGAAAGGGTACACGGTGGCACCGACAAAGGAGACTCGGTCGCCGTCAATAAAACTCCTTTAGTTGAGCGGCACAGGCCGCTTTAATTAAGCGCATTCGTTTTAATTCGACTTAAAAGCGGCTGTTTAATTTGATTTTTCTGCGCCACGACAGAATCCCGGCCGATGCCTCGGCCCTCCTCGTCGCTCTTTCATTCGCTTGACCTTGATTTATTCAATAAACTCCTCTGGTCCTCTGCGAGTCTCAGCCCTGCAAATAAAAAAAAAAAAAAAAAACGTTTGGTCATTCATGATAGTCTCTGTACCTAAACTAAACTTACAGAAGAACTTGGTTTATTAAAACAAATCGTGTCTTCGTATAACAGCATGATTATCTATCTATTTGCTATTGTACGAAGTAATTATACACAAATTACTAAAATAATAGTAGGTACATATTATTAAAATAATAATGGTAACTAAAAGAAAGAGGATACAGTGATTCGTGAAAGTCGTGCTGCATGATTTAACGTTGCAAAAGAACTTATTTCTATTGAAATAAATCATATCTTCCTATTATAATAAGATGTTTATTTATTTAGTAACATATGAGGTAATTATAGCAATTAGTATAATAGTAATTATAGGTAGAAAAAGTATAGGATCACTTATGAAAGGTAGAATAGTATATAAATCGAGCTGGTAATATCTCGACGATATATCACTCTTTAATCATCCTTACAATTTATATTTAATATATTCAAAAACATGCCAATCTTTTAAAAGAAATTACAAGACTCGAGACCTATAATTTGAACCGATTTTAACTTACTAATAATTTATTACTAGCGAGTAACCTATTAACCCATTTTGATTATCGGTGCAGGTGTAAAGAATCAATTAGAAATGGTAATTAATGACGTTTTTCTCGGTAAGAAAATGAAAAAAATCTCATATCTTATACAATCTTGACTCAATCTTCTATTTAACAGTACAAATTTCGGATATTTTGTATGGAAAGAAATGTAACTAACGTTATCGATAATCCTTGAGTCAGCGAATCGCAAGTTTCGCAAGATCGATATTGCATCGAGATGAAAGAATCGGAATATTCGCAACTATTTGCAACACGACGCACGAACGCTCGTAAATCCAGAATTAACGCGAGAAAGTAGAACGCGGCGAGATTACGAAGAAGAAGAAAAAAGTAGAGTAGAGCAAAATAGAACGTAGTAGGATAAAAAATACGCTTCTCGAGGAAGTAGACGTATAAATGCAAAGCAGCCGTTCGCCATAGCCGGATCTTGCAACGTAGGAACAAAAAGACGCGCGAAAATGGACGTGGGAAAAATGGCCATCTAAAAAATGAAGATCCATTTGGAAATTCCTGGTTGGTATGACGAGACCAAGAAATATCCGCGGAGAAATGTAAGAGAAATGAGAAGATAAGGGTGAGAGGGTGAAAGAAGCGTCCGGATGGCATGCAACAAGTTTGGACCATTTCCTTCAATTTTCTTCTCGCCATTCTCTCTTAGGACGTTAATTGTTCTATTATTCAGGATGATACAAATATACGTTACGAATATGATGGAACACTGAAAGTATTCACAGTGTTCTTCAATAGAACAGGATAATAAGTGTCGATAGAAATTTTAATATTAATTTTAGGAGAAAAATGGGAAGGAAAAAATGAAACATTGGGTAAATTCTCTGTTTAACCGTTCAACATCTGGTTCGTTAAATCCAAATTATCTAAAAGATGTAAAATTTATTTATATATTATACGTAGGTGTTTTGTTATCTTCAGATCAAAGATTTGTTAGGAATATTAATCCGATGTATAAATTATTCGCTGTTCTGTCAATGGAGCCTGACCAAGAAAGATTAGGGGCATTAATCAGGGACAAAGTTTGACGAATTTTGAAAAGGAGCGTTTTTTGAAATTGATCGAAAGTGATTTTGAAAAGCAGTGCAACTGCTCGGTGTTAAATGGTTAAACAGTGAACACTTTCTCTGACATATTTACAGACTGATAAAACTGAACTAGTAAAAACTAGTAAATAATAATTAGCTGTAAAACTATCAATGGTAGTTCCATACTTGAATATCAATGCCAATCGTTTTCTGTAGACTTTACAACTTCAACATTTACAGTATCTTGAAGAAAAGAAGATTGTTATTGGAGATGAAGACAACGTAAGATAAAATTTCGAGTGTACTAATTAAAAGAGCAGATAAAAGATAAAAAAAAGGAGGGGTGAAAGTGAAAAGAGGAGCAGGAAAACACAGAAAAAGAAAAGAAGAACTGAAGTATTAGAAACAGAGATTGGGAAAGGGGTTAAAGTAAAGAGAGCGTTTGGAGAAAGCATGAAAAAGGAAAAGAGAGGAAAAGGGTGTCGCTAGAAAAGAGAAGGGCGACAGGGAGAGGGAGAAAGAACGAAGGTACGAGAGAAATCACGTTCTCTCCTACTTTAACGCGCGGTTCTTATGAATCGAGCGGAGGGCGTAACCCAGATTACTGTTCACCGAACTATAATATTACGCGAACAGATCGGTCTGCCTGTATAACGGGTGATCGTTGCGAAATTATCGCGCAACTGGTCCTCTTTAACCTCTACGTGATTTTTATTTATTTACGGTATAAGATGATATAATAAAGAAAATACATTTAGATAGTTAAAAACGATTAAAATTTTTTTCATATTCGATAGCAACGCTTTTCATCAGTTTCGAGAATTTTCAAGAAACTTTAGAATCAAAAAGTATTTTTCCTTTTTATTGTAGTATTTTTCTAGTAAAAAATAATCGAAAGAAAAATTATAATAACATAATTGCTAATTATTCTAAGAAATATCGCTACGTTTATTTAATCAATTTTGAAGATGTTTTAAACAATATAGAAACTCTTTGCGTTTCTGGAATTATTTAGAAAAAAGATTTTGAATTCTTAATCGCTTGTTTATTAATTTTCTACTAGGGACTCGTTCAGCCGTTATTTTGAAAGAACGAGTGGCTATTTCGCATTAAGAGAAGCTTTTTCCTACTTCACGAAGAACTTCCTTTTCCTGTTAGTTCAACGTAAATATTAGCTACCTCTAGGAAGATCGCGAGTCAGCCAGTTTCATCATCGCCCAGTCAATTATCACTCCAACTACGTACTTCATCCACTTGGAAAAGGAACTTCAATCCTTTCCCGGCATTTCTGTTCATCAAAAGATTCTTCTTCCTTCCTGAATTATCTTCCTACCGATGAAAAAAGGGTTGGCTGACAATTCCATTGGGGAATTTTTTACGGTTACGGAAATTCATTCGTAACGTTTTAATCATTGATTCAATCAAATATCGAAAGAACATTGTTAAAATTCCCTCAAGGACGAAATAAATATTCTTCGTAGCTTTTTACAAAATTTTATACAAAACTGAAACAAATTTTATTCATTTCTCGCGAAATTATATAAATCGATATAGAAAGATATAATTTGAAATTTATAATTTGACAAATACTTGTCACTATATTCCATAGTGATACACAGTGTCTAATGATTTAAAAACGAATCGAAGTTTATAATGAAAAATTATATTTTCAAACTATATTCCCCGCTATGATGTAATATATTTTATTGATTATGTTACGTGTTTCATATTCTTTTATCATTAAGCTTAGCCAATCTTATTATTAGGCTTCTATTACTATCCATTTCGCAACTCATAATCTTGCAAATGTATCTAATGACGTATTGTACAATCTCGACACGTTCATCGTACGCCAGTTATAAACGGAAATGACGTATAAACGAAACGACGTGTAAGTATACGTCAAACAACGATGCACGTCATGAAACGGAACGATATGAAGTAAACGAAAACGATTTTGCGACGAACACTGTAATAGAAAAACACGTTAGGGGTTAAAAGTATTAAAACCAGTCATTTATAATTTAATTTATAATTACTACTTTACAATTATATTATTTGTAATATTTTATACCGTTCTCAGTCGAGACACTATCGATTGTTTCGATCTAATTGGTATATTTTTAAAAGGATTAAAACAAAATATGTTTATTAGATATGTTTTGAGAATACTTATACATTGTACAATATTAAAATTATTGATCCGAATTAATATTAACTATCGGAAAATTGAATGAAACATAACGAATTATATTGTTCCTCGTATAATTTCCAATGGTACCTTAGCTTGCAGCGTATGTACTTTAATAATCATGTAGTACTCTAATAACTAATCTGATTAAATAAAATTTGATGAAATTCGTAGTTTAAAAAATTATACACACATATATGATATAAACATACGTAATATCGCGGTAACTTTTAAATAAAACAGAAATTTTCACAACGCAGAAACCGATTTCACGAAATAATCCATAATCCTTCGTTTGAAACCTTATTTCTACTGGTGTCGACTGCACACTGAGTCCTTTACATCCATGCGATCCGTATTTTTTTTTTAAATCGCCCAAAATTCTTGAATATTCTTCCAAGTCTCTAGAATATCGTCCAATGGCTTTCATTGCAACGCGTTACCTTAATCTTTCTAAGCAAAGTTAGATTTAAACGAAAACATAAAAAGATGAAAGATAACTTAAAATCGCTGGTCGATAACGCACACATAGTATGCAAATACCATAGAAGGATAACTGTAAAAATCATAAATATTATTTACACTGATAATTTCACAATAATTGGTAAATAAGACGCGTAAAAATCAGTGTTACTAATTTTACACGAAAATTATTACCATGATAACGTATGGCTCGTGAAAATCGGATTAGCAGGGAACGTGACAAATTCCCCCTGTGAAACAGGTTTGCGAACCAACCCGATGCATGGAATCCTGTGGGTTCACCCGGTACGTATTCCCGAAGGATACGCTTCGGAAAGGAAACGAGACGGAGTGGCCCTTCTCTATCTGCCTCCCACTCTTTTCTCTGTTGTTCTCCATCTTCGTCTAGCAGCAGTCGGTCGTCCAGGTAGTAGTGTCAGAATTCTAGTGCAATACGAAGGGGTGGGAACCCTTGGCAGTCCGAATTCCCAACCCCGACACGACCTTGCGCTTGCACATGCCCGCACGCACCAGCGGAACCCGCTCCTGACTGTTCTCTCTTTCTCTCTCTTTCTCTTTAGCTCTGACAGCACTCAGAGTGTCTCTGACGCGTCCATGCACTGTTACTCGTAAGTATTAGGTCCGAAATGTTTCTTTCGTTTTATAAGGAGATAATAGACGCACAATGTTTTTTCTTTTATATTAATTTATTGAATTATACACGAGCATAATAATAGAAATAGAACGAAATGGATCACACCTAATTCGATAAGATAATATAAAACAGAAATTGTTGTTCATTTATTATCACCTTATGAAACGAAAGAAACCTTTCGGACAACCTAATATCTAGAGGTTTGACCAATTTGTAACTCTATGTGCATATAAATAGGTTTACAGATTGTAAGTTAGACTGTTAATCGTGTTAGCGAAGGTCTTTAGAAAATATGGAAAAATATTAATAAATCAATGTGAGATTTATGATATTAGAAATTAGGGGATTCGCGAGCGAAGAATTTGTTACGTTTCAGAAATTGGCGATCTAACAATTTTCACATTGTGGCCTCTCGAGATAAAGCTTACCGTAACTTTAATAATAACGATTAAATAACAAAATCATTGTAATATATTTATAACAACAATGTGGATCAGATTCTCAGTGAAAAACCTTACTTTACGATATCCAATTGATTTTCTCCACCCCTTTCTCTATTGTATCTCCAATTTAGAGGCGTCCTGTACTACGATCGTCGCAGTTACTCTTTTCTAGAACTCACGTTATATTCCCTCTATCAAACCTAAACGATGTTACTTGGCGCGTTTAACTAACCTTCTAAGCCCGTTCTATGTGACATTTTTCGTTTTAAAAACACTCTGCAACATATACAACGTACATCAACAACGAATAAATAACGAGATGGTTGCGCGGTTGCTCGTAGCCGCGATTCAAGTCACATTCTCTCAAACTTAAGACGATGTCTCACATCTGCGACTCGTTCTTTCACAATTTCTTAAATTATGTCTCCAATTAATAGACGACGTATGCGTACACCTATACACATACAACCATAACGTAATAACGACAAAATAATAAAAATCAGCTGCTCCTACGTTCCTACGATTTTACATCACACTCTGTCAAACATAACCAAGCGGCCTGTACTACGATCGTCGCAGTTACTCTTTTCTAGAACTCACGTTATATTTCCTCTATCAAACCTAAACGATGTTACTTGGCGCGTTTAACTAACCTTCTAAGCCCGTTCTATGTGACATTTTTCGTTTTAAAAACACTCTGCAACATATACAACGTACATCAACAACGAATAAATAACGAGATGGTTGCGCGGTTGCTCGTAGCCGCGATTCAAGTCACATTCTCTCAAACTTAAGACGATGTCTCACATCTGCGACTCGTTCTTTCACAATTTCTTAAATTATGTCTCCAATTAATAGACGACGTATGCGTACACCTATACACATACAACCATAACGTAATAACGACAAAATAATAAAAATCAGCTGCTCCTACGTTCCTACGATTTTACATCACACTCTGTCAAACATAACCAAGCGGCCTGTACTACGATCGTCGCAGTTACTCTTTTCTAGAACTCACGTTATATTTCCTCTATCAAACCTAAACGATGTTACTTGGCGCGTTTAACTAACCTTCTAAGCCCGTTCTATGTGACATTTTTCGTTTTAAAAACACTCTGCAACATATACAACGTACATCAACAACGAATAAATAACGAGATGGTTGCGCGGTTGCTCGTAGCCGCGATTCAAGTCACATTCTCTCAAACTTAAGACGATGTCTCACATCTGCGACTCGTTCTTTCACAATTTCTTAAATTATGTCTCTAATTAATAGACGACATATGCGTACACCTATACACATACAACCATAACGTAACAACGACAAAATAATAAAAATCAGCTGCTCCTACGTTCCTACGATTTTACATCACATTTTGTCAAACGCAACCAAGCGTCCGTATACTTTTGAGAGACAGTGTATGCGCATACAGGATCGCGTGACCGAGTGTATGCGTGTGCGGCGCGTATGCACCGCTAAGTATGCACCGCTGCTACGTCGGGCATTCCGGTGTGCACTTATGCGCACGTTCGTGCCGGATACGCTCAGCTTGTGCGCCTCGTCTGCCAGACGGCTGGAACTCGTGGCTGCGTTATGGTTACGACGCCTTATTCGCCACAGCCAAGGGTTTCGAGTTTAGGTTCTTCTCCGACTACGTTTCCGGCTTTCAGGTTTATTAGAACTGTTCTCCAGTTATTTTACAAGAGTAGAATTTTTATCAAGGGCAAAAGAATTCTACGTCTTCTGCGTATCTGTAGGATCATCTTAAATTTAGATATCGTGGAGGATAAAAAAAATGTTAATGCAGCTTAGTCGCGACAGCAGAAGCTTCTCCTTCAACTACAACCGGGTTTCTGGCTTTCAGGTTTATTAAAACCATTTCGCGGCTACTTTCAAGAGCAGACTTTTTATCGGAGATACGACAAAACTCTGTGCCTTCTGTTTCGTATATTTGCAACGGGGTTGCCTTAAATCGAAGCACAAGGACGGATAAAAGAAATATCGAAATTTTAACATGCCTGAGTCGCGACAGCGAAGAGTCTGAACTCTTCTCCAACTTGGTCTCTGGCTTTCAGGTTTATTAGCATTAAATAACGTACAACAATGAGATACAATTTAAGAATTTGACAGGATAAATGTGATAATTTTGAAGGCTACAGGAAAGAGACATAAGGAGGGATTGAAAAATTCAATGATCGATTGCATATTATCAAAGTTATCCTTTTATTTGCTTACCCACTGCCAATGTTTCTACGTTTATGAGAAATTCGAATGCGCATTGCACATGATCTGCAAAAATATACAAAATATCCAAGGCGTGTACAGCATTTCAAGGATGAAACAAATCTCTATTTATCTTGCACGTTACTTCATATTTATACGATTCTATTTTCAAGGGTATAAAATAATGATTATACAAAAACCTGAATTTTCCTAAACATTCGCAATCCGCCAATACGAAAATATTTCCTTTTGCATTCACTTTCCTCGGAACTCGTAAAGTCGATTCACCTAAACAACTCGTCTCGTCCAACCACAATCTATCCAACGTTTCCGTTCCATTTACCCAGAAACCATACAACCATGAACAACCGCGGCAATTGACAACAGTATTAAGAACAAAACTACCTGAATAGACGCCATAAAGTTTGTATTGTCGAGCGACTTCGTAGCAACTTGCACGTAGCTACGTCTATTAGCATAGTTAGTGGATCGATCGTACAGTTCTGTATAGATCAGGATCCCAGTAGAAGACGTCGCGTGACGATATTTCGCGCGATACGATGGCCGATGATACGACAAACGGCAGCGAAATCTAGAGCGGGCTGTTTCAATCGCGTTTCGCTTCGCGCGACGACGCGACGCTGCGCGCATATCTGGGTCAGCCGTGCGACCTAACTTGCACCCATGTGTGTACGTTCCCACTTATACGCGACGAATAATGCGGGAATGAGCGCGTGCATACCCGCGTTTCGATCGGCGCCACTCTATGGTCGGTCAGGTGTGCGCTGGTAATCGTAAATCGATCGATTCGGCCGATTCGATGCGATTCAAGAGCCGATTCGACTCGCTGCAACACCTCTAGCCGCGTTTAGAACGAACCAGCAAGAATATAGAACGAGAGCAGCAGCGTTTTACTGCTCGTTTTCTGTAAACCACCATCGACCGATAGCTTCGTAAACTCATTTACAATTTTGTGTACGATCGTTTGTAGAGATTGGACCGGGCATCTGGAATGCTCGATAGTTATTTCCAGTTCGATCTTCGATTAGACTCGCGGCGACCATAACCGACGAATAAATGAAGATTTTTCAAACGTTCTTAGGATCTTTCATAACGTGCCGTTTTTTTATTTGACGAACAGTCGTCGAATGCTCGTTTACGCTTCGATTTTCCGCTCTAATTACGTTTAATTGTGCGTTTAGCTCTTTCACCGCTCTGGTAAAATTTCGTGAAATGAATAGCGCAAACGAGCATTCGTTCGCCTGTGCTCTCACGCTGAACGAAATTTTAACAATTTACAGTTAACCAAACGTGTACAGAAACGCGAAGAAAGTGAGATCATTCTTTGCCCGATCGGTGGACGAATGCTCGATTACGATATCATCTTTTAATTTTACCGAGCGGACAACGAATATACTCTCCGTTGGTCTAAACCCACCACGAAGCGGCGCAAGAACGAGCCCGCTTCGCCTAAACGCACCTTCATGACGCTCTGTGTACGTAAGAAAGTACATATCAATGCATAAGTAATAGAACATTTAACAGAGAACGAGATTAACCCGGGAAATGATTAGGAGCTTGTTAAAAGCTTCTTTTGGGAACCGTGGGTTACGATCTATAGAGATGATATTTCATGTTATCAAATAAGAATTTCATAGACAATAAATATTTAGTGGATAATTTCTATTCGTTCATTGCCTTAACCAATCTGGATATTTCGATTACAAAATTTTTTCTTGTATTTGTTACTCTCTAGTTCATTGCGCTCTACGAATGATTCTATTAAACGAGATGCAAGTTTTTATAGAATCATTCAATTTTTCAAATTAGTGTTTATAACGCGAATAAAAAAGAACGAATGTCTCGCGAATTTGCTTATCACGTAGAAATTTGACGTGAAGGAAAGTTAAAATACACTCTTTCTTCTACGATATTCATATATTTAGGAAATTCCCAATTACCAAAAAGCATTTACACACCATTGTATTTATCGCATCAAGTACATGGCAATTAATTAGTACATTCAAGTACATTGAATTTCGTGTCATCGATAGTACGATCGATACCGTGAAAATGAAATGGACCTGATATATAAAAAAAGAAAAAAAAATACGCTTCGATGAGAAGCAAGAGTATGAAGAAATATATGTTCCAACCATTGTATTAGGTTGTCCGAAAAGTTTCGTTCGTTTCATAAGGTGATAATAGATGAACAACAATTTCCGTTTTATATTATTTTATTGAATTAGGTATGATCCATTTCGTTCTATTTCTATTATTACGTTCGTGCATAATTCGATAAACTAATATAGAAGAAAAAACATAGTGCGTCTATTATTTTCTTATAAAACGAAAGAAACTTTTCTGGCAACCTAATACACACATAACGTATCTGAAAAAGCAGCTCCATTGCAATTTCATCGGGTCGACCAAAAGACATGTACTCGCGTCTAAGTCAGTTAAAACGCAAACATTTAACACGAGAACTACCGATAGTTAACACAAAGCCAATTTCTACCAAAACCAGTCAAAATGAGTGGTCTTTAAATAATACACAATAATAGAATATTTTTATATTTATTGATTTATTACTTTCTTACAGAAGCAATTCCATGTTATGCAGTACAGTTTTGGTATTATTAATCCAGGATGATCCTTAAACGAGGGTCGACACATTTATAAAATTGTAGAACCAGTCGTTTTGACCGCTGTGGTATTTCTAGCGTTAGCATCTAGCGATCTAGCGATCGATCCGGAATTTTCTTGATAAATGATATCATCATATCGAACGATACGCAGTAAAAATTTGAAAAACGTGCGCGAAGCTGTACAAAACGAGGAAACTGGTTAATTGGGGTTCGATAAACAGATTGCAGTACCCTTTTACATTTTGACTGGTATTGGTATACGTAGCCTTGATACAAAATTATTTTCAGTTTGAATACATAAAAGCAAAATAAAATTCATTAGATCATTCTTTTAGTTATCGTTACAAAAAATTCATTACATAAAAAAAATATAACACGAAGTAGGAATTTTAAAATAAAATCGTGAAACCAGTCAATTTGACTGGTAGTTCTAGCGTTAATCAAACTGAAACTCATTGCAAGCGTGTAATTTGCCGCTCCGCCATAGGAAATCTTCTAAAAACACCATCGATACCTTCCCCAATATTATTTCACGGCACAAATAACGTACGGGTGGCCTGTTTGGCATTACAGAAATAATCGCACGCTAATTAGACTGTCACGTGTCGAAGGTACGGAAGGTCGGGAGCGACGTTTAATCGAATTAGTAAGGCACTCGAGCGTGGCCGAGGGTGCTCAAATAGAAACCCGCCCCAAGCGTGGATGGTGTTTCGATCTGTTTTGTCTCTGCTTTGTCCCCGACCCTCCATACGTTCCGCTTAGTAATCAATCTTGTCTTCCGTTCGACTTCGACCTCGTTCCGTTCCCTCTTCCCTCTTTCTCTATCCTCTTTTCTTTTTCTCCGCGCCTCTCGATATTTTTTAATCGACCGTCGTTGACCGACGCGCTTGTCCACCAACATGGACAAAACACGTCTCTAATCCCAGTGACAGGGAAATTTTCGTGGAAAAATCACGTGCAAGGCCTGTCAGGTAGAAAGCTCGATGGAAATGAGTGTGGGAGGATTTTTAGTTTTATTATTAGCCTAGGACACAGCACAGGTCAAAAGTTTGAGATCGGTTCTGCTATCTGATATTGGGTAATTTGTGAAAGAAAAGAAATGGAAGATATAATATGGTTTTCTGGCTGTTTCGTAATAAATCGAAAGCCTTTAGCAGGTTCCTGTTAGCTTCGTATCTTATTTTTCTGAGTAACAATTTTTCATTGGTTTTCTTTCTATTGAATACGTAATTATTATTAAATACCTAAATATGTAAATGGTGAAACTATGTTTCGATGACCACGAAATGAATTGGAATTTTTTTAATATATTTCGAAAATAATGTCATTTCTTTCAAGATTAAATCGGTTATGTTAATTACGTTTTCGCGTTATCGTTTATTTATTGTCTCAACGTTCGTAAGAAATTGTTCGAATCGAATATTTAAAGAAACGTGAGATCGAACAAGCTTGAACTAATTGATTTAAATAATTCCAACGAAACGCAGAAAAGAAAGAAGCGCACGAAACGTGTGGATTTTAAACGAGCAGACTTGTGACAATCAAACGTGGAAAAGTTTTCGCACACGATGCATCCGTGCGTCATGTGCACTGCACCAAGGACGCTGTATGACGCACTGGCGCATTATAACCACTTTACCAGTTAACCCTGTATAACCCGGTGTAACTCCCAGGTAATGTTTCACGCGTCCGTATTTCGTCTGCGTTCCAGTTTAAACGCTCCGAATCAGTTTTTATTCCGTATAACCGTTAAAACGAATCTCAATCTGTTTTCTTCAATTTAGGCAATTCAAAGGTAATGAATAATGATTTTTATTATCGAAATAATTATTCAATTAATTAATTCAATATTTTTCGAAATATCCATATACGTTAGAACTTGTATCACCAGCACGTTCCGAAGATTAAATTAACGCGCAACGAAGAAACTATAAATGCAACTTACGATTATCAGACAACTGAAAACATAGAATCGAAGATATTTTTACTCTTGGAATAGTTGGACAATTATTTAGATCGTACACGGAATATCTGTATTACGTGATTGAGATCGCACTCGACCAAACGATCGAACGATTGAAACAGTTTAAAAGCGATCGAAGTAAAACCGAGGAAAAGGCTATGGTTCTAACGTTTACCAGTTTCAGGAGAATAAATGGCAAAAAGTTTCGTTGAATTACTTCAATTTGTGTAATTATACTTAAGAATGTTTAACCACAGACTATTTAACACTCACAAAGAAACAGCTCCGTAATACTAACAGCTACTGTGAAACAAGTTTATCTAACGTTTGTAACATTTCTCAGTGGAATTCATCTTTTCCTAACAAAGTCGTGCGAAACACATCTTACGATCTGGCGATAGGAAGAAACCGAAAAAAACGAGCAAATTAATAGATAGACAATACGTAGCTTCTAATTAGCGTGGCGTATAAATGCCGCATGCAAATAGGGATAACGCGGTTAATCGTCGACGCGTGTTTCGAGTCGATGGATCGGTCAAGCTGTTGCGCAACGATATGGCAGCGCGTGCCTCTGAACAGACGTTCCTCTGTTCTCTCGTTCTCTCAGCTCCGTTTCTCCCTTCCTTCTCGATTCGCGCGCTTACAGGCCTCTGGCCTCGTTCGTCACTGCACTCTTTGTGCTTCTCTTTGTTTGCTTGGAAAAATTGGAAATTTTCAGTTTAAACAGAGACACCGTACATTGCCAAAGTTCCCCACAAGATCTACTTTCACACGAATTTATAATAACTTTCAAATAGAATTTTTTAATATTTTAAACGCATGTCTTACTATCTTTCTCGCTATCTTTTTTTTTTATTATTATTATCGTTAATGTATTTTTATGCGATAATTTTTATAATATCGATTATACGAGTAATTAGAATTTAAATAAGAGGGGGGAATTTTAGCAAAATTTAGATAAGTAGAATTTTTGAATATTACTTTTAATAATAATTATTTTTCATTATTGTTAATGTTAACGTACGTGTAATTCTTATTTTTATATTAGAATTTACGTAATGTGTATCGCAGAGCGAGATACAATTCGAGTAAATGGAGGAGAAGACTTTTTCAAAAATGTAGCTTTTTGATAGTGGAATTTAAATAGAATTTTGTAATATCTCTATTTTAAATGTTTTAATTGTATGGTCGATTTAGAGCTTCCGTTATTTATTTCGTCTATTTATTTAACACGTTACTAGTTGTTTTTATTCGCAGACGTGGTTGTAATTTAAACGGTGGAAGAAATTTTAGAAAAATTTCAATCACAGAATGTATCGAAGAGATAAAGTACGATTTACCTGTACCAATCTCGTAAATGTAGGTTAAATTTAATAGTTTATTTCCCGAGTTGCGGCAATATGAAATACAAAATCGTATCGCTTCGCGGAAAATTGAAAATCCTCGTTTCATAAAGGTAAGAAAAATATGGAACGAAGGGCTCCGTAAACAAAGTTGTTTCGAGCGAATAATGAAATTGAATCTGTTAAAAAGCGCTAAATTAAAAACGTGATTCCTAGCTAGCAATGATACACCGCAGGTATATTCGATTTTATTCAAATCTTTGCCTTCTTCGAAATTGTTAAATTCATTTATTACGCTACGTTTGAAAATTAATCTTTAAACATTGCCATATATATTTAGTCACGCAGAAATCAAATCAGTTTTAACAAATAAACGTTTAGCTTCTGTATCTTTATATTCATATTTTTATATTTATATTTGCATATTTATTGCTATTATTTCAGCAGACCAAACAAATTTTTAGAATTTTAACAAGACGTATCACGTAAAATTACAGCGAAAAATCATCTGTATCAACAAGAATTTGCTGGACATTTCTTTTGAATGTTAGAAAAAGCATAATTAAGTCGAAAAAGAGCGAAATAAAGCAGTAGATTTATATTAAAATTATAAAATTTTCACGAAATGGAGTGGATTAGTATGATTTTTGAGTGGTTTAAGCGTACCAAGTAATGGCTAACCAAAGGAATTTCTCTTTCATTCGTGTTCCACAAGTTTATCGTTTTCATCCAACGAAATCTGCATACGAACAACGTTAAAAAACGTAGACAGTACAGTCAGAAGAGATGTAACGAGATTGTAAAAGTTTCTTTCGAAGTATTTCAGCTTCAAATATTTCACAGAAAGAATGAAATCGTTCTACGATCAGAATAAAGATCCTAACGAGATCTGAAAATTAACACAGTTTCAATCTCGAATAGAGAGATATTTTCTACATCGAAGAGACGAATGAGGCGGTGATCTAAAGAAAAACGAAACTGTAAAACGATGATGAAACCGGAATAAAATATAGTTTTAAAAAGACCAAGTTGTAAAATAATCATAAAGTAACATAGGAAATAATGGTAATATAGAAAAATATCAGACGTGGTATAAAGTGAACATTTCTACCTTACTTGCTACTATGCGTTAAAAATACTGAATTATGCAATACTTCGTTCTCGCATCATCAAAATCAAATGTTCAGTCCGCGAGTTTTATACATAATCCAAATATTACGAATGGTTCGTTCGATATTCACCGTGAAATTCCGCAAAACCAGGACTTCGCACTCCGAGTATTCAGATGACAGCGTTCGATTGACAGAAGTTCATCGAACCAGACGTGAATTAACTCTCTCGTTGTCGATTAAACTGGCGATGTGCTGCAAACAAAAATGTTGCGCTACTTAGAAAAAAACTTTTTTTCATGTAGATTTTTGATGTACATGACTATTTCTTTCTTGCTTATCCTCAGACAATAACAAGCTTTTGATAGAACACTAATTGAACTTTTAATAGAGCAGAATAAGAATTGCTGACCATATAATACTTATTTATCTTAATTCATAGCCAGTTTTTTTCTTCCTAACTTATTAACTCACCTTTTTCTCCTAATTCTACGAATTCTTCACCTGAGAAATTTTTCCTACTTTTTATCAATTTGCTAAGACAGTAAATGTGTTTTTCTGAATAAAATTTGCCAAACGGATATATATATATATACTTTCCTATATATTAATGTAAATTAATATTTTCTATATATTAATGAACGTGAAAGTACATGTACAGGGTGTCTTCGAAATTATGGTACAAACGGTCGACTGATGATTCCAGATGGAAAAATAAGTGGAGAAGAGGAACAACGTGTTTTTCGCTCGAGGCTTCGTTTTCAAGAAAAATGAGTTTGAACATTCATCGGGTAGCCGTCTGTCGTCTGGTTGTTTCGAATTATGAAACTGTTGTTTCTGCTCGTGTCTGTATTTTGTTAAACGTGGACAGTGTCTGTTGTTATTTCTGTATTTAGAGGTAGGGTCGCAATAACTATTATTTTATTCTTTGGATAAATTTATCACACCATTCCGAGCCGAGAAACATTTATTGCACATTCTTACATGGACTAGAAATAAAAAAAAAGAGCGCCTTTATGATATTCAACACTGAATCATCGATCGCGTTCTTTCTTTTTTATTTTTTAGGTCATCGTCTGCGCTCCTCAATATTATTACTATTAATAATATTTTCAATAAAATAATAACTAATTATTGAACCTGGGCCCATAACCTGTTGTTATTTCTGTATTTAGAAGTAGGATCACAGTAGCTGTTATTTTTTTCTTTATTAGGGATAAAAAGCAAAAGAATATCTTAAGAGGGTGTCCTGAATTAGAATGTTCTAAAACCGCGTCTTTTTGTGATTTTTTTTAGAAGGGAAAGAAAGAAATGAAGTTATTGAATTTTGAGGTATGGTTATATATGTATTTAACGAATATAAAAAAAATTTTTTAAAGTAAAAAAATAAAATTATAACAGATGTCTAAGCCTATTTCATAGGCTGCAGTTTTCAATCGGTGTGAAAAATACACCTCGTAATTCTTGACTGAAACGAAAAACCAAAAAAGGATTAAATTATTATATACTTTTCTTCTCGATGAATTAAAAAAAAAAGGCAGGAAATAGTGTGAAATTAAAAATCTTAGCGGGTTTAAAGAAAAAATGTGTTTTTTAAAAAGAAGAAATAAACTTTAAGGTGCTATAGCAATTATTTAAATAAACTTTTTGACGAACTTTTTTAGTTCATCGAGAATAATTTAATCCTTTTTTGGTTTCTCGTTTCAGTCAAGAATTACGGGGTGGATCTTTCACGCAGATTGAAACCTGCAGCCCATGAAATAGGCTTAGAAATCTGTTATAATTTTCTTCTTTACTTTAAAAAAAATTTTTTTATATTTGTTAAATACATATAAAACCATATCTCAAAATTCAATAACTTCATTCCTTTCTTTCCCTTCTAAAAGAAATCACAAAAAGACGCTGTTTTAGAACATTCTAATTCAACACACACCCTTAAACCTATCGATTAAATCCATCGATTGTATCTAGAACTATCTTCTACTTATTATTTACTGTAACTAGCACATCTGCATATGGATGACGAGCGCGAACTCACGTTGTCATTTTCAACAGTGTCGCTATTTGCTTCCTGATTAATAAAATGATTCTTAAAATCCTTATCCTTCACTATGAAATCATCGAAATTAAACACAGAGTAAAGAAAGTAATAATAATCAGTAACAATAATAAAGAAACAAAAGTTTCATAATTTCTATTTACGTACGCGGCTACCTGCTGGGTTTCCAAACTCGTTTCTCTCGAAAACGAAGCCTTAAACGAAGAGAAACGTTGCTCTCTTCTTTCGATTTATTTCCACGCGTAGAATCATCAGCCGACTTGTACCGTGATTTCGCAGACACCCTGTATACACACGTTTAGCAATCAAACGGTTAACATACGCTTTTCACACGGTAGATAAGATACAAAATACGTGATTACTCGTAATTATCCTTGTAACGACACGAATCTTAACACATTGTTGACCGGTCACGAGTTAACTCGTGTTTTCATGGCCAAACGTTGCCACGAGTAAACTCGCGATGCGCTTTTTTTCGCCAAAAAAATATTAAAAATTGAATAACAAATAAAATTTATTAAAGTTTATTTATATTGTTTTATTTCCATATCCAGTCACGAAATAATAGCCGGTGACATGAGATAAATTCTCAGTAAAATTGCCAGTCAACAACGTGTTAACTGTGTAATTCGTTTGGCAATTCGTCTTCTATTACAACGTGCGCACTGCACGGACAAAGAGTTTTAAAAATCTCGTGAGTTTCAGATAAATGAAATCGTAACTGTAGCATATTCTGTTGCCATTGTAGGGACACTGAAAGGTTCAAGCAGCTGTTTTCTGTAGAAAACGGGTCTCGTGCAACACAGAGAGGACCGTGGCAGAGCAGAGTTGGGCCGCGTTTATGAGTTGGCCACGTACAAATGGCCGCTACGCTGGCTGGCCGCTCAGCACGCCATTTTGCTCGGCAATAATTATTTAGCCTGCAGCGGCGTTCGTTTATTTGTTGCACGCGACCGAGTTAAATTTGTACCGTCGTTAATTCAACGGCTGCCACCCTCACAGGACAAGCTGAATTTACCGCGACGAAACGGCACGTGGTTGGAATTCGCGTGAGACGTGGAAAAACCGTATGGAAACTTTGAAAGCCAACTGCTCATGTAGATACGCACGAAAGAGTTAATTGTCACGAGAACGGTGTTTCTTCATTTTTCTAATTCCTTTCCCTAAGTCATATCTTTCGTATGTTTTTAACACTGGAACTACCGATAGTTAACACGAAGCTATTTCTACCAAAACCGGTCAAAATGAGTGGTCTTTAAATAATACACAAGAATAGAATATTTTTATATTTATTGATTTATTGCTTTCTTACAGAAGGAATTCCATGTTGTGTAGTACATTTTTGGTATTATTAATCCATCTGGGACCATCATCCCTAAACTAGGGTCGACACATTTATAAAATTGTAGAACCAGTCGTTTTGACCGCTGTGGTATTTCTAGTGTTAGCATCTAGCGATCTAGCGATCGATCCGGAATTTTCCTGATAACTGATATCACCATATCGAACGATACGCAGTAAAAATTTGAAAAACACGTGGGAAGTTGTACAAAACGAGGAAACTGGTTAATTGGGGTTCGATAAACAGATCGCAGCATCCTTTTACACTTTGACAAGTACCAGTCATTTTGACTGGTATTGGTATGAGTAGCCTCGATACAGAATTATTTTCAGTTCGAATACATAAAAAAACAAAATAAAATTCATTATATTATTCTTTTAGTTATCGTTGCGAAAGTCATTACATCATTGTGGAAAAAAGTATAACATGAAATAGGAATTTCAAAATAAAATTGTAAAACCAGTCAATTTTAATTATGATAGTCGCTATGTTGCTGTGCCGATTTTATTTAATATTTATGGTATAACGATGTTGGTGCAAGGATAGTAACGAAAATATTTTGATCGCGTTTCGCAATATTAAATTAACAATTCAACTTGTCAAGCATTAGATAATCTGTTCACGTCGCTGAATATTTTCCAATTAAAAATTTATTTCTTGGTTTAAAGTTTCTTTAACCTCAGTGTATCTACAAATTTTTCATAACGTAGAAAGTTCCAGGTTTTCCTTTCCCTGCTAATATTCGTATCCTCCGTATTAAAAAGCGTAATTTATCTTGTTTTTCTCTTCGTTCATTTTTAACCCCATCTTTCTTTTAAAAATTCCAATTAATTCACGTCTCGCGTACGTGCACGTCCATTTCTTTACTTGTAAGATCCGTTTCCCTGTTTATTCTTATTAGAAACCGCGAAGTATAAATCGATTTGTAATTACACGCGACCATCTTTACAGAATTTCCATCCAACAGATGAGATTTTTTTCTTTGTCGTACACGCGTGTAAAATTTAAAATCACAGACGATCGCCACACAGTTTTACACGCGTCTCTGGAAGCAACGGATCGTATTATAATGCAAATAAAGCTTCGAAACTCGAACAATTTTCTCGGTGTTCTCACATTTATATCAACGATCCAATTCCAAAATTCATATCCCTCTCCAAACCAATGCAATTCATTTTTTTCCAAAATACACATCTTAAATTCCACTCTGTTTACGACAAACTGTATTCTAACCGCGGCTAATTAATTTTCTGTCGCAGATTCGTCGATCAAAAGGCTTCTGAGAGGCACATAAATTAGTTCCCTTATAGTATAAAGTGGCAAATTAAATTACATTCATTCGTAAGCTTCGAGCGTCTTGCACTTTTAAAGCAAACACGATAATCGTCCTAAGAATCGCAAGATTTTCGAGTGAAAATCTACCTGCACGTGGTCACTCTATTCCTTAACCGTTCGAACTACATTTTTCAAAAAAAATGTAATTGTTCGATCCACATACGTCTCATTGGTACAAAGAATGCAAGTTCGTGATAATCTGATGAAAATTCTACTTGGTAGGCGACAGATATTCAATCCTTTTCAAGTTTAAACGTTTTAAATAAAGTTTCTCTCAGTTAACAAACTCGGTGGAGATGGAACATTTAAGTTGTCAAATTTTGATTTGAGCAAAGAAACGTGTGCGATATAATCTCGGAATATAATTTATGCACAGATTATGGACATTTGTGCATTTATGGAAAATCTGTGAGAAAGTATACAAACATTGGCGTCTATTATAATAATATTTGATAGGAAATGCAAATACCTGCTTAGCTTCCATTCCTTCGTTTATCTTTACGAAAGTATGGATTCGCATAAGTATCCGTACATCCATTCACGTATCATATTAATTAACAACTCAAATGTTAAGAGCTATTGGGTCGGAAACTAAGTGATTGCGGATTTTGTCGTTAGATGGTATTGACAAATTCCGCAATCACTTAGTCGCCAATCCAATACTTCTTGACACTTGAGTTGCTAGTTGAGACTCGAGTTGTGAGGAGTCGTAAACTGAGAGTCGAGTTGTGAGGAGCTGAGAGTTGAGCTGTTATGAGTTGTAAACTATTAATCGTGAGTTGTGAATTATCTATTTAGTTGTCTTAGTTATAGCACATTGCTGTATTTAGTTTAATCCATTGTAAATAAACCCAGCTATCAATAAACTTATGATATAGGATAGAAATCATTGGAGAGCCTAATTGCTAATATTTCTGAAGAAATAAATCCTATGATTCTGAGAATAAATGTACGCTTACACCGAAAGATTATAAGTTAAATTTTGATTAACAGACGAACTTTGATAAGCGCGTTAATATTCTCTATGTCGCTATCTGTCGCTTATCGTTTTAACAATACAATTTCACTCGAATTATTCGATTTCTCTTTCTTCTTTTCCCGCGCTTTTACCTGACCATTCTAATAGTACAAATCGGAATGCTTCTCTGCAAAGTTAATCATTCCGATTTATACTCCGACTTCTATGATAATGACTTTTGCCCGCCCACCAGCGAATTCAAATCGAACCAGCGGATAAAACGAAAACACATGGCCACGAAACGTTCATAAACTTCGATCAGAGTGAGAGCGCGGGTTTCCCTTTGAAGGCTCCTCGAACACGAGTTGTAGATACGCGGGCCCGACGATCGTGTTTCCCGTCAGGAGCTTAAAAAGCTTCGGGGTCGTGCCACAAAGAGGATAAATGCGACTGACAGGCTACGAAATTCAGTGGATAGAGGAATAGGACGAAAAGAGGGGGAGGGGAAAAAAAAATAAAAAGAGAAAAAAGAAGAAGAGGAGGAGCAGGCGTATTCAGGAGCCTCGGTGGTAAATAGGTTAAACGGCAGGTCGAGAGGGCAGCCAATTTAAATCACCGCCAATTCCGTGCAGTCCGATTCGATCCACCCGGCATCGCTTTGAATCCTCCGCTTCCGCTTTTTCTCTCTTGTTTTTTTCAAGCCGAGTCTCCACCTTCCTTCAACTTCTACTCCAACTTCTACCGCTACTTGAAAATTACTATTTAATCAAATCCTAGTTGTTTTAAAGAGTTACACGATAATTTTCACTTTTAGAGAAATTGTTAAGGATCGTAATTTTGAAAATGTTTCGATGTGTCCTCGGTGTAAATCTTAGAGACGAAAGTTGGAATTTTTGCTGCTGGAAAATTAGTCGATTGAGCGTATCCGATTGAAGCTTCAATTCAGCGAATTGTTTCAAAGCGTTTTGAAAATAGATTTTGGGTTTTAAAAAAGTCGTCAAGAAACGTAGCGTTTGCAACTGTTCGTCTAAATTTTAGAGACGAAAGTTGGAATTTTTGCTGCTGGAAAATTAGTCGATTGAGCGTATCCGATTGAAGCTTCAATTCAGCGAATTGTTTCAAAGCGTTTTGAAAATAGATTTTGGGTTTTAAAAAAGTCGTTAAGAAACGTAGCGTTTGCAACTGTTCGTCTAAATTTTAGAGACGAAAGTTGGAATTTTTGCTGCTGGAAAATTAGTCGATTGAGCGTATCCGATTGAAGCTTCAATTTAGCGAATTGTTTCAAAGCGTTTTGAAAATAGATTTTGGGTTTTAGAGAAGTCGTTAAGAAACGTAGCGTTTGCAACTGTTCGTCTAAATTTTAGAGACGAAAGTTGGAATTTTTGCTGCTGGAAAATTAGTCGATTGAGCGTATCCGATTGAAGCTTCAATTCAGCGAATTGTTTCAAAGCGTTTTGAAAATAGATTTTGGGTTTTAAAAAAGTCGTTAAGAAACGTAGCGTTTGCAACTGTTCGTCTAAATTTTAGAGACGAAAGTTGGAATTTTTGCTGCTGGAAAATTAGTCGATTGAGCGTATCCGATTGAAGCTTCAATTCAGCGAATTGTTTCAAAGCGTTTTAAAAATAGATTTTGAGTTTTAAAAAAGTCGTTAAGAAACGTAGCGTTTGCAACTGTTCGTCTAAATTTTAGAGACGAAAGTTGGAATTTTTGCTGCTGGAAAATTAGTCGATTGAGCGTATCCGATTGAAGCTTCAATTCAGCGAATTGTTTCAAAGCGTTTTGAAAATAGATTTTGGGTTTTAAAAAAGTCGTTAAGAAACGTAGCGTTTGCAACTGTTCGTCTAAATTTTAGAGACGAAAGTTGGAATTTTTGCTGCTGGAAAATTAGTCGATTGAGCGTATCCGATTGAAGCTTCAATTCAGCGAATTGTTTCAAAGCGTTTTGAAAATAGATTTTGGGTTTTAAAAAAGTCGTCAAGAAACGTAGCGTTTGCAACTGTTCGTCTAAATTTTAGAGACGAAAGTTGGAATTTTTGCTACTGGAAAATTAGTCGATTGAGCGTATCCGATTGAAGCTTCAATTCAGCGAATTGTTTCAAAGCGTTTTGAAAATAGATTTTGGGTTTTAAAAAAGTCGTTAAGAAACGTAGCGTTTGCAACTGTTCGTCTAAATTTTAGAGACGAAAGTTGGAATTTTTGCTGCTGGAAAATTAGTCGATTGAGCGTATCCGATTGAAGCTTCAATTCAGCGAATTGTTTCAAAGCGTTTTGAAAATAGATTTTGAGTTTTAAAAAAGTCGTTAAGAAACGTAGCGTTTGCAACTGTTCGTCTAAATTTTAGAGACGAAAGTTGGAATTTTTGCTGCTGGAAAATTAGTCGATTGAGCGTATCCGATTGAAGCTTCAATTCATCGAATTGTTTCAAAGCGTTTTGAAAATAGATTGTGGGTTTTAGAGAAGTCGTTAAGAAACGTAGCGTTGAAAGCGTTTGCAACTATTCGTCTAAATCTTAGAGACGAGAGTTGGAATTTTTGCTACTTAAGGATTAATCGATTAATGTTTAATTGCTTTGCGCAATTACAAAGACAGACAGTTTTGAGTTTAAAAAAAATTTTTTTGGCTATTGTAATGCTAAAAGTGTCAGGAACTGTTGGTCAGCGTTCTGATATCGAGAGTTTAATACAATTGTTGATTTTGATATTTGCATTGATACGATAGAAAGTATAGTATGTCGATTAAACAATGGATTTTAGTTTTTGTAAATTTACGCGAGATTTTACCAGCTACTAACGAGTCTACGCAAATATTTTTCTTCGTCATACTACGCTGTTTACATTATTCCTTCAATTATTACAACTGTTTGCACGCAAACGTGTGACAAAAAATTATTATTCGCTTTCTATGAAACATCAATATAACAACAAATATTCTAATAATTGCAAATTCTGCTAATTTGCTCGATTATATCTGCCTTCTTTTACAAAATTAAATAATTTCTAGAATTAATTTACAATCAATCTTTGAGATAATAGTTCTAATTTCTTCTGTCAAAGAGATTCACTATTCCAACAATTACTCCAATTAGCACAAATTTTGCTATCTGTATTTTCTTATTCGAGGACCTTAACTCACATATTCCCGAACTTTACTCCAAAACGATGTTCAAGATCATTAGAAAGTTATATTCACGATTTTAATTAAATATATTCAATTCTTACATTATACACGCAATGTTAATTAATCATTTATTATTACATATAATAAATATGCTGTTAAAGAAATTCAACGTTAAATAACACTATCAAAAATCACAAGATAAATATACAAATTATCTCGCTGCCAGCCATACTCCTAGAAGCGTAACAATCGTAATCACATAATTTAATAATTAAATTCACTTTTCTTTGTAAATCGTGAAAAATATCTAGGTGCCTAGAAACTTACAATTAATAAAAGAAAATCACTGAAAATTGCGAGGAGAAATAAGAGAGAAAAAGAGAACGCCAGTTCAGCCAAAACGAGCTCTTGCAACTTCTCGATATCGACTCCGAAAAAAAAAAAAAAAAAAAAAAGAAAAAAGCAGAAAAGAAGCGAACGAACAGAGGGTTGGTAGAGGATGGACGTTGAATACGGACGAAGAGGAAGAGGATGAAGAGGCTGAGCCCTGCGAGATCTCTCTTTGGCACCAAGCCAGCTACCGTCCGCATCGTCATCGTGTACTTTCCTCGTGCACGCGTAATAAAGATCGTCTTGCCGCTCGAAATCGCTATCTCGACTCCGGATTTCTAGACCAGGCTGTCGAGCCGCGAACTAAATAGTCGTGACTGGAGTTCGTGCTGATACCAGCCGCAATTTTGAGTTAGGATTATGCGCATGAAAGTTCGTTTCATCGAACAGTGTATACGTAATTGAAATTCCGTTCGAATACGTAAAATTCTATCGCATTTTCCTTCTTTTATAAAGGTGAACGAACTTCATGAACTAGTGGCAAATTTGACGAAAGATATGGATACTGTGTGTGTGTGTATATATATATATTCTTTTTCAAATAATTCAGTAAGCCGACATTAACCGAATAATTAACGAATTCTAATTTATTGTAGTTTATTGCGATATTACAAATTTGATAAAGTAAATGTAATAAATATTTTCGTACGTGGTTTGAATATGGAGCAAGCTTTATGAAAGTACAAACATAATGGAAATGCCAATCTTTTGCAATTTCAAATATGGTAAACGTGATAATACTTTTATTTGTAGCTCGATCGTGGAAAAAGTTTGACGAAATGAAAAAATAGATTTTTCTATAGAAAATCTGTTATTAGTAGAAATGCTGGCAATTTATGCGACTCTGAAATGAATTTCTGACGAATATTGGCAATCGTAGTGCTTATTGAAATCGTTACGATTTAAATAAATTACAGATTGAACAGCTTATTCGTACATTTCAATTTGAAACTAATAAAAGAGGAAAAACGAATGCCTCTACCAGGGAGAATCGTTTATAACGTAATATAATAATAATATTTTTTATCGTTGCCATGAAGGGATTCTGTACGAGAGTCCATAGTAAAACCGAGCTACGTAAACAAATTATATTCTGGAATATTTAAAAACAAAAGAACCGTTTACCAATAACCAGAAAATACAAACGTGAAATTTTCAATAAAGTTGCGACGATGAAAAAAAAAAAGTAGATGCACGGCCTCCTTCCTGACAAACGAACCCTTTGTGGAAGATGAAATTTTCGATATAGCGATCGATCCACCGCAACGAAAATTCCAATCACCGGTATGGCGACGTATTTTCAATTTCTCCGCAAACATGTCGAGCGGACCGCAAAATCGGGTCATCGAACGACGAGAACGATCAACGGAGTCAACATCATTCCCTGTGCAACGGAGAGTAGGATTTAGAAGCGCTCGGAGAGAATTAAAGAGCATGATGACCGGATAATTGTATCCTCGTCGAATGTATCCGCGTTCATTTGCGCGAATGAACGCGGAAAATCGCTTTAAACGGGACTATCTTTGTTCCGCGTGGTATAATGCCAAGTGAATGATTGCGAGAAATTACTGACCAGCGTAATGCGATAGTAAGCGCGGGGTAAATGGTTTCCACAGACGTACGTAAGTTACTTTTTCTTTTTTTTCCCCCGTGGAACGTGTAAAATGAGAAGTGGATTTTTTCGAATTTCTGGGATTATCGAAGCTTTCGTAGTCGTAGAATTTTTCAAGAATATTATGATCTTTCGATATTATCGGAATTTTCTATTATCTTGCTATCTCTGATATGTTTATCGTGAGATTTTCGAAACTTTCGAAATTTTAGAATCTTTAATTATTGGAATTTTTCGAATATTTGCTCGTGTCTGATATATGTAACGTAAATTCCTGAAATTCGAAGATTTTGGATATTTTTTTTTGGAACTTTTGAAATAATTGAAATTTTTCCAATTTTTAACGTTTCCTTATACTTAGATTTATCGTGAACTTTCCGAATTTTTTAAACTTGAGAAATAATTCGAATTTTCAGATTTTTTAAAAGTTTAGCAATTGAAATTTTTTATATTTTCCACATATTTAAACTTATTTTTGCTTACTGTATCCGTGTGGTTACAACAGTTTGTTCTAAGAGTATCTCACAGATTACAGCGTATAATCGTCGAAGTACAGGAACCTAGAGGAGACAGGCAGAGCTTACTTGCTATGCGAGTAGAAACTGGTATACCTTCGGGAATCTAAGAGAGCTTCGTCTGCATTGCAGTTAGCTTCATTAGGGATCCGATGACGCACTGATACCACATATGGTGCTAACCTAACCCAGATCCCTGATGAGACAAGCTGCAATACCGAAACGTATAAGCATCCTTCTGAAAGGACCTGTTTCATATCCAGATGTTTCAGAGAAAATTAGTTTCAGAAATCTTGAAACTACGACTTTGTCAAACAGCTATTAACAAAATACTCGTTGCAATATTTACGTGAAATTTAAAAAAATCCTTGATAATTCATCAAAGAGTAATATTCTTCGATTCTAATAACTTTTTTTCTCTCCTACACACACACTCTGCAACTCGTAAAAATGTTCAATTCAGTCACTTTTTCGTCTGATATCAAACGAGAACAAACCTAAATCTCCACTTGAAGACAATTAGGTGTTTCGAATTTTCTATAAGAAATTTCAAATTTATACTTTTCAATTCTTTTGATCCCTTCACGACTATAAATTTATAGATTTGGTTTGAAAGATGTCTATGTCGTTTTGCGAACCATTCGAAATTACATCCTTCGATAGAACTTCGATAGAATTAAATGTTTTTGTACAGTAGGTAATTGCATAATCCAGACAGTGATAATCGTCGTTGTAATGGTTATTATGGTTGAACTTTGTACAACAACATATTGCGGTTATAATTACTTTGACTATTGCGATATATTGCAAATCAATTTCTTTGACTATTTGAAATTCACAATATTCTATATAATAAATTATACAGCTGCGTGACAAATTATGAATCGTAAACCTAATTTATTAATAATATACCGATGCTGCGAATGTTTATGCAAATCCATATTTTTATGAATAACATTCGAAAAATGAAACGTGCATAGTAAATGACACTCGCTAAATATTGTAATGAATACTTTGCTTTGAATACCTCATATACATTTGCATATTATATCCATGATTACACGTTTGGATTTTCCATAAATGCATAAATATCTGCGGCTTAACAATAAATTATCAGTCTCGCAATTACTCGACGTGGTATCATGTTTTTTCAAAAGTGATATAAATAATATGTGAGTACCATGTTCAATATTTACAATATCTAATTTACTATTTATATTCGTGCAATTTTACGTGTATCAAGATTTTTACTAAGAATTATATGTAGACACAACTATAATAATATACCTGCTCGATATTTATCTCTCGTGAATTTTACTTTCATCGAGATTCGAAGCAGGTAATTTGCAAATTTGTAATAATAGTAAAAATGAGTGACACTAAATTTACTTTTGTCAAGATTCAAAGCACACACACACTTACTATTTCCAATGTTTTATTTGTAGATAATAAAGATAAGAAGATAAAGATAATAAAGAGAAGAAGATAGAAGTAATTTATATGCCCAATATTTAACACATTTTACCCATTGTACTGATCTTACTTTTGCCACCATACGAAGCATACGATCTCCGAATGTAATTGATACGTAAGAAAAAGAAGTATAATATCGCCACGCGGAATATTTACAACATTTGATCAGTTTCACTTATTGAGATATACGTAATTTTGTGTGCTACACCGAATCACCTGCGCAGTAGTGATACACATATATGCGTGTGAATATATGTGTAAGTATGTACGTATGTCGTGCGCAGCGTCTCGTAGAACAAAAGAATGTCACTGATCCGTACGCATGGTAAAAGTGAGACACGTGTAATGGGTATCCATGAACATCTTGTAAATCGCATATTAAATAAATACAAAACCATACAGTTTATTATCATTCCTACATGTAACGAAAATATTCCTACATATTTATTTCCGCGATTACGATCCACAATTTTCAACATCGCTAACCTTGCTTTTATCAAAATTCAAAGCATACAATTTCCAGACTTTAAAATATAACGAAGCGAATCGTCGCTGCCGCGTCCGATATTTCGAATATTTGATCAATTTTTTATTTCTATAAAAGTCTGATCAAACGACGTAGTTTTCAAATTTCGATACACCAGGAGAAAAGATGTAAGAAGATAGGGGTAACGAGGTCGAGTGAAGAACCTTCTTCGGCATCGAATGCATGCGGTATTAGTATACAGTATACAGTATACAGTACGGCCGCGAATGGGTTAAATGGGTCGTCCGCGTTCACTGCAACACCGGACCGTGTCGCATGCGCAGATTCGCGTGTCGTAGCCGCGAGTACGTCGGCCAACAATCTGCTTCACGGACATCCGCATAACCGACTCGTTATCGCGACAAAAGTGCTTCTAATGCCGGTATTTAGCGTTCCTGGAACGATCGCTGCCAGTTGCAGTTGATGGAAATTAGTTGCCAAAGAGTTAATTTTCTAATTAACCATTCTTACATAGCCAACATTCTAGAACTTCACGATCCACAGCATATTAATTAAATTTCTAATTAATTAATGTCACATCGTGGAATCATCGATTCTGAGAAACAGAATTATCGTTGGTCGTTTCGATTCAAGTCCTTAGTTGAACTCAACTTGATTTCATTAAATGTGTATTAAGAGATTCGAAGAATTATCGAAAATTGAAAAAGATATCTTTGATTTGAATTGATTTTTTTTTTGTAGTATTTCGTTTATTAATTAGTATTTTCGATTTATTTAAATGTCAAATACATATATAGGTAATTGGATGAAATAATGAATTTTTAAATATATATGTATAATTTCGAAATAATGAAAATAGTGAATTTTTGTCATTTTCAGGATATATCGATGATTTTACGATTGATCAATTATGGGATGTTTTTTTTTTGTATTGAAAAAGATTTAATTGAAATTAGAAAGTTTCGAGAAATTCCATTCTCCTGTAGCGTGTTAGTCAGTTTTTCAAGTAATCTTAAAACTAATTTCCTACCTGGTAGGTAAGTGACTTCATCTGTCCACTCATGTTTATCAATCACTCTGCAAATATAATTGTTAAAAATTCCTGATAAAATCCTTGGAATATTAATCAACTTATCGATTTAGCTAACATCGATATCCAATTTTCCTCGACATCAATCTCTCTATGAAACAAGGTTATTAAAAATGTTTCTCCGAAGAATCTACTAGCAGTCTCGCGATATTAATCAATTTTCCAATTAATCAATCTCTCATTTAATGCCTTGTATATTCCTTCATCTACATGTGTCAGTCATTTTGCAAAAACAAATATGAAGAATTCCAGGCGCAGGAAATTTATCAGTTCTCCAACTAACCGTCTTTACATTTCCAAAATTCCAAACAAATCACAATTATACAAAATATCGATTAATTTCTCGATTCATCGATCTCTCGTCGTCCAATCACCGACTCAAAAAAAAAAAAGAACGCTTACCAAAAAAATGGTATTCTCAGAATATTAGCCAATTTTCACATTAATCGCGTCCGTCATAAAATATTTCATGCATCCACTCGTGCACATCAATTATGAAGCTGGCAATTGGCCAAAAAATTCCAGCCTTAGAAAGTCAATCAATTTCCCGGATAATCAATTATCTTTCTAATACCACGCCATGTAACAGAAGATATCATGACGGTGGGCTCGATTATATTTAAAGACACGGCATTCGTTCGTTATCGAGCATATCGTTTTATTGGCCCCGGGCAAACTCATTTCATCGGTCGATTGTAAATCGCGAGGTAACGACACGCGCGATCACGAATACCTACTTCCGGTCGTGGTTTATCGAAGAAAACACGCATTGTACCGCGGTCGCTCGTACGCCGCAAATTACTTTCCATCGTTAACGAACACGGGATCTCGGTACGCAGGTGAGATCGGTTGGAGAATGAAAGGGAAGATTCATCATCGAGCTGCTCGTAATCTACGTCGGGTGTCGTCTAAATTTATCTTTCTTTCTGCTTATACAGTGTCTCTTGGAAAAATGTGGTTAATGAAATATTATAGTATCTTCCTCGTTAAGGATGCAAATTTTTAACCATCGGATGGATGGTCTTGCTGCTTCATTATGGGAATCTTCGATGCAAGTGTAAGCTTCATTTCTGAACTGATCGAGTCTGACTGAATGATAAAAATATGTATATATATGATCACAATAATAAATACGCTGTTAATTAACTCGGGTATATGGCTGAATGTACTGGAAAGGGGGCAGATGTCGACGAAAATTTCAACTTTGTAAATCGATAACCTAAGGAAGCCAGGCTGAAGGTTCCAAATTTGATGGGATCCATCCAAAGGATGGATGGTCTTGCTGTTTGATTATGGGAATCTTCGATGCAAGTGTAAGCTTCATTTCTGAACTGACCGAGTCTGACTGAATGATAAAAATATGTATATATATATGATCACAATAATAAATACGCTGTTAATTAACTCGGTTATATGGCTGAATGTACTGGAAAGGCGGCAGATGTCGACGAAAATTTCAACTTTGTAAATCGATAATCTACAGGAAGCCGGGCTGAAAGTTCCACACTTGGAAATAGAAACTGTTGTTTTAAATTTCCTGTCAAACCTACGTAGTGTTTACATGTGAAAGAATATAAATTACGAGACTCGGAGGTACAGAAAATAAGTCAGGCGAAAATAAGAGGAGAAAATGACTTTAAAATACGATGTATTTAATCTATTGAAACCAATGCAAATTTCAAGATTGCAATTAGAAGCTATGTTTCAAAAATTCCAATAAAACGTGCATAATATTCACACAAGCTTGAAATTAAATAGCAAAAATCACAACACCGGACATGATAGAAATCACATGAAAATAGAAGACAAACGAGGAATATCGAACAAGAAACGCATTTCTCCAGTGACTTTTCCTCTGTTTTCGCCTGCGTATCACGCCAGTCCAGTATTCGAGATCGTGGCCTGTGTATATGTATGTACAGTACCGGACGAAAGTATTCGTACGCCTTTGAAAAGAGAACAACTTTTTTCAAATCGCTGAAGCGTTTGCGACAAGTTAAAAGCATTAGTTTATTAGACGACGTGTACAATAAATTTCGAGAGAATTGCAATCGGTCGGAAATGCGACGAAAAAAGTAAAACTCGCTTTTTACGATCTTCTTTTTATCCGTAATGAAAATTTAAAAGATCGAAACTTTCATCGAGATCGGTTAATGTCACTACAGGCTACGAGCGGTTAAAAACGACGAAAATCGCATCGACGTTAGTTTTTGGATCAACCGATTTCGATGAAATTATCAACGTGTATATAATAACCGACATAGCTGTTCAAACTGTTTTGTTTCAATTACCATACAAAAATGTTATAAAAAGCGACCTTTACCTTCTTCTTCTCGGTTCCAACCAATTGTAATTTTTTCGACATATTTTCTTCTTTTTTTTACACATCATCCAACAAACTAATACACATAATTTCTCACAAAAGCTCGAGCCGGTTTGGTCAAGTTTCAGAAAGGTTATTCCGTTTTCAAAGGTGTACGAATACTTTCGTCGGGTACCGTATACCGTAGAATCGTGTAGAAGGCTGTCCAAGGGAAAGAGAGAAAGCAATAAAGAGAGGAGAGGAGAGGAGAGACCGGAGCAGAGAATTATACTTGCATGAGGCCAGGCCTCCCTCTGGCCCTCCGGCTTGAATGGTAATTAAACCGTGCGAGACTTTCTTACGACGCTCTTAATTCCCGGCAGCGATGGGGAAGCTCGCCGATTCGTCCACGAATTCGCGATCCACGCTTCTGCAACGGTAGAAAACGAGAAAAACGAACGATGTACGTTTTATATTACGGCCGCTCCATACCACACCAATGCCACAGTTACGTATCAACGTAGGATGTACGCACGTGTGCGAAGAAAAGCGTAAGTTGTTTGCGTCTATACGATTTTTCGTCTGGACGATACCCGGTGTGCGGTGAGTTGGTTGGTAATTGGACGTTTAGAGAAGGTTTTTCTTGCTACGGGTAGATTTTGGTGGAAATGGTTGGCGAAGTGTGTGTAGTATTTAGGAATTTCAGAAGCTAAACATTTAGATTTACGAAATGGGGAAGGTCTAAAGTCTCGAAGTTGCAGAGTTTCGGAGTTTGAGAATTTCGAAGCTTCTTCGAAAATTGCGAAAGTTCGAAATTTCAAACGGGAAGAATTAAGGAGTTAGTAAATTGGAAAGTTGGAAACTTTCGAAGCTTGCAGCTGCGGAATTTGAAAACTCTGGAATTTCGCAGCTTCGGGAATTTTCAAGCTTCAAGGCTGGAGAAGTTGAAAGTTTTAGAAAATCTAAAAATTGCACACTTCGAATCTGGAAATTTAACTTCGTAATTCGTACATTCAAATTCTGTGATTCGCGAATATTTGAAAACTGCAGCAAGCCCATGGTGCTGAGTTTTTCTCACGATATTTCGAACGAATGTAACTTAAACTGAACTAAATTTTCCCAGACAGAACCTTCCACTTTCTTTCCATACGACTCAACTCGATTTCAACTTCAGACTCGTTTCGCGACGCTTCTTCCCGGCTTCCCATTTACGTATTTTGGCGATGTATACGAGCAATTCGATGATCGGAGACGTATTTGCATAATAATCGTCCAATTAACGCAACGAATCGTATGTCGAAAGGGGAAAGGGACGAAACGAGAGTTTGAACCGGTCCTACTACGGCCGGAAGCTTCGAATATGTTTTTGTTTCCGGTGTGTTGCAAAGTCGGTACAGCCACGATCAACAGGTGACCAGTTGAACATCGGTGGAAACAACGTTTCGGCGAGCTATGCGGAGAAACAATAACAGTAGAATGTGAAATACGAATCGAGAACGTGAATTCGATAGATTGGTCGATGAATCTTAAACTTCAATGCGTTTATGTCGAATTGCATCCAATATTCCATTTCAATTAGATTTTTGAAATTTATGAAACACATTAAATCATAACAGGATTTAAAAACATATTATCATTAAAGAATTGTTTCCAACTAAAAGGATAATCGTTATTTTCATATTTTTCATTTGATTATTAATATCTGGTGATTTTGTACTTTGCTATCTATTTACGGAAATATTTTTGGAAATATTTATTCAACATATTATTCCATATAATGTATATAACAAAATATACATGATAATAATCATCATATACCATTTTCCAAGTTTCATACCAAGTTTCTTTCGTTTTATAAGGAAATAATGGATGCACAACATTCTCCGTTTTATATTATTTTATCGAATTACGTATGGTCCATGTTGTTCTATCAAAATAAAGATCATAACGTTCGACAGATTAGGTTTCATGTTTGTATAAAAATGCGTCGTTGTAAAGTACGTGTCTGTAAAAAAAGACACTTCTCGAACAACCTAATATTATTCATATCGCTTTAAAAATTGTTCACATTGAAGATATTGTTCTAAGAATGAGGAGAAGTATTATGTTTCATGTTTGTATAAAAATGCGTCGTTGTAAAGGACGTGTCTGTAAAAGAAAGACACTTCTCGAACAACCTAATATTATTCATATCGCTTTAAAAATTGTTCTCATTATTTTGAAGATATTGTTCTAAGAATTTTTTTTTTTTATTTATTTATTGAAATTACAATCAATTCTCGCGTTGAGAATTTTCAGTAATTTTTCTGGCGTGGCGCAGTGACATGGTTGTTTATTTACAATAAGTTAATACTTATTATAGATAGGTATAATTTATAAGTATTGTTCTAAGAATGAGGAGAAGTATTCAATGTTATTATAAAGCAGATGGTAGAATGTTTCACTTTTTCACTTGAGATATTCCCAACGTTTCAACCGTAATGTGTTTCATACTGTGACGAAGGTTGGGTTAAGTTAGATACGTTTAACAGCTTTCACAGTAGAACACAGACCGATTGTTACCAGTAATTACCAGCAGTTAGAGAGGCAGTAGCGAGTAATCAGTAGTAGCCTTTAACTGGCTACAACCGCATGTATCTTCGCAGTTCAATTTACTCGTTCGATCGATATCAAAAAGTTCATTACATACACAGCGTGTTTATCGTTCTCTAAAGGACAGCTCTCTCTAAATCCTCTAGGATTTCTGATTATTTTCATCTTTAAATACAATTTCAAGTAAAACTACTCGCTTTGTAATCTTTGCAAAAATCAGCGATATACATATACATACAGAGGTAAAAAGTCTGATTACTCCCTCAGACAATTCGGACAAATTTTCATACAATCAATATCCAACACGCGTATCGATCTTCAATCTAAAACGTTTCTTCGAACGAAAAAATCGCGATCATTGGATTTCTTACGTCTTACGATTCAACGCCGTGTATTTCAAATACGATGAAAATGAACTTTTACGATCAACCCTTCTACGACACTGCCACGTTATCTCGGATCATCGTTGCATAAATATTCTTACCTACTTTCAAATAAGATAAAATCGCCTAAACGCAACATGAAAAAATTTATTGAATCGTTATCAAGTTCGGAACATTGGCCAAGAATCGGCGGAACAATGGATCCTCGTCTCATCAGTCTGCCACGACTGAAAATCGCTAGAACCATAATCGTCTTACGAACAATCGAATGATCGTAGCATCACAAGCTACAGTCTCCGGCACATCCGCCCCGAGCCATCGACACCAAGCAAACCGTAACGCGAAGCTTTACACGGCACTCACCGAAAACATCTGTCAGCGCGATAAACGGTCAGAGTAGGAGGAAGAAAGCGTCGAGAATCGGTTCGTTACGTCGACGTATTCCGGTCGATCGACTTCCCTTCGTCGAGATCGTCCACGGTCGCCGGCAGCAGAATTCCAAAGGAACCCGGAGCCGTCTACGAGATAAATCACCAGTCGGCTGCCTCCCTTTTCAGCTCTCTTTCAGCCATCGTTTCTGTCCACGTGTCCGCGCGTGTACACGCGTGCAACGCGAGTCTGACAGACCCGCGAACAGCCTAGCGTATACTTGTTGATTTATCGACTGCTACACCCGCGACAGCCGGCTTACACCGCCACGCGGAAATAACGGGACAACGAGGTGCGTGTGCCTCGTCCAGTTTCGGATTCTTCTTGCGGACTTCACGGGGAAGAAGACACATGCAGAGTGGGAGCAAGTTTTATATGATCATCACGCTTTAGCACGGACAGTGTTATTTGATTGATATACGAGCCATTCAGAAGCCACATTGATCAACTTAATACAGTGAGAATCAAGAGAAAGCGACGATGTTGCAAACACTATATGTTAAACGTGCCTTAGAATTTACTATTATTTATGTCAATTTCTTAGCATGAAGGAACTGATGGAAGTAAGTCAATCGTTTCGTAAGAATGAAAAACATTGATCGTATGTTGATATACGAGCCATTCAAGAGTCACATTGATCAACTCTATACATTGCACTTATCTTGAAATTTAATAATATTTATATCAACTTCTTGACATGAAGGAACTGATGGAAGTAAGTCAGTCGTTTCGTAAGAATGAAAAACATTGATCGTATATCGATATACGAGCCATTCAAGAGTCACATTGATCAACTTTATTCATTACACTTATCTTGAAATTTAATAATATTTATATCAACTTCTTAGCATGAAGGAACTGATGGAAGTAAGTCAATCGTTTCGTAAGAATGAAAAACATTGATCGTATGTTGATATACGAGCCATTCAAGAGTCACATTGATCAACTCTATACATTACACTTATCTTGAAATTTAATAATATTTATATCAACTTCTTGGCATGAAGGAACTGATGGAAGTAAGTCAATCGTTTCGTAAGAATGAAAAACATTGATCCTATGTTGATATACGAGCCATTCAAGAGTCACATTGATCAACTCTATACATTACACTTATCTTGAAATTTAATAATATTTATATCAACTTCTTGACATGAAGGAACTGGTGGAAGTAAGTCAATCGTTTCGTAAGAATGAAAAACATTGATCGTATGTTGATATACGAGCCATTCAAGAGTCACACTGATCAACTCTATACATTATACTTATCTTGAAATTTAATAATATTTATATCAACTTCTTGGCATGAAGGAACTGATGGAAGTAAGTCAGTCGTTTCGTAAGAATGAAAAACATTGATCGTATGTTGATATACGAGCCATTCAAGAGTCACATTGATCAACTCTATACATTATACTTATCTTGAAATTTAATAATATTTATATCAACTTCTTGGCATGAAGGAACTGATGGAAGTAAGTCAGTCGTTTCGTAAGAATGAAAAACATTGATCGTATGTTGATATACGAGCCATTCAAGAGTCACATTGATCAACTCTATACACTTTCAATTATCTTGAAATTTAATAATATTTATATCAACTTCTTGGCATAATGCAACTGATGTTTTAGCGCGGACAGTGTTATCTAATTGATATACGGGCCATTCAGAAGCCACATTGATCAACTTAATACAGTGAGAGTCAGGAGAAAGCAACGATGTTGCAAACACTATATGTTAAACGTGCCTTAGAATTTACTATTATTTATGTCAATTTCTTGGCATGAAGGAACTGATGGAAGTAAGTCAATCATTTCGTAAAAATTGAACATTGATCGTATGTTGATATACGAGCCATTCAAAAGCCACGTTGATCAACTTTATACAACGAGAATCAGAAGGCCATGGTGATATTATAGAAACTTTAAAATTTGTTATTATTTGTATCATCTTCTCGGGGTAAATGAACCGCTGCAAGCAAGTCAGTTGATTCATTAATCGATTAGAGTTGATCAATTTCATTTTTAAGAAGCTCATATTGGCAATCGAGGATTTTTCAGATTAAGTGGTTTGTTAAGGAGTTGATATAAGATGAAAAATCGAAACAATGTTAATACTAAAAACGTGTATACTACTTTTTTGGATTTATATAATGTATCTTGGGATTTGCTGTTGTTTATTTTAAAATTTAATTTATGAAAATACAAATCTTTTTATAAATTTCTTCTTCCATCGGGTAAAGCAAAGAAGTGAGAGTAAAAATTCGAAGAGCATAGCACGGTTGAAAATAGTTGGAGAATATAATTTTAACAAGAAATTTGGAAGTAATGGAACTGAATTCGGGAAGAATAAAATCAATCGCATAATTCCTCGACAAACGCGATCGCCTCTCACCATCCACGCAACCACTCCTCGGCCGCTCACCGCGATTACATAACCACAGTGTGGATTGGACATACCTTAGCTCGACTCGTGTTCTAATTAATCCAAATTCACTATAGCCCTAATTAGACGCGCGAGCAACCAATAATCTAACCTACACGCTTCACCGGAGATCAATTAAATATCAGAAGTTCATTACGGCTTAGTTCACAATTTCAATTTCAATCGTCTGTCCAATAACAGTCGACGTAAAATTCCTTTTTAATCGTTAAATTGCACGTCTGTCTTGACATTTCGTTAATTGCAATTACGTAAAGAGAATATGATAAGATTAAGGAAACGCTGGCCAAAGTTTGAGCTTAAAGAATCGATTTTCAATAAAAATGTCATATTGTGTATATTTTAATTAAACATACCTTGCAGAATTTTCTATAGTAAAATTGAAATATTTTAATACAATTTTTCATTATTCTGCAATAATTTTCTATAGCAAGATTACAACAATTTTGCTGCAATTCTTTGCTATTTTATAGCAATCTACTATAGAAAACTGTATTGGATCGTATTGAAATGTATCGAATGGTACTGAAAACTTTTATAGGAGAATTATAGCAGATCCGTACTCCATTCATCGAGAATGAAATTTCATTCGACATTCGATTTACTGAACCGCTGCGGAGCTCCTATTATTTAAGCTACTATCTGGCGCCACTCCACTTATTCGAATGCTTCCAATAGCTCGAACGCAAACAGTAAAAGGAAAAGCAAATATACACCGTCGTTCACAAATACATATTTCTCTATCCAATCTTCTTACTCTATTCAAAAATACAGTCAAAACTAATATTTCGTTCCAATAAGTAAATCTCTATTATACCTACTTAAATTTTCCAAAAAATCAAAATAACAAGGACACCCGAATTTTGCGATGTAAATTGCTTCTAAATGTCGACTGTAGTTGCCCGAAACCTATCACACGCAACCTATCATTTGTCGATACATAAATATTTCTTGGTAACCTACAGATATTTGTGCAAACTTTTATAATTTTAACAAACTGAAACTTGCATATAAAATTGTATTATATATTTTAAACATCGTAAAGAATCGATACTATACTCTGAATCTACCTTTGCATATTATGTGTATTTTTCGCGCTTTCGCGTGTCCGAATTGCTTCTAAAAGATCCAAAAAAATCTACAGTCTAATTATTAGTTAGTAAAAATCATTATGCAAGAGAATTCGGTGAAAGAATCGTTTTCGCGATTCTAGAGTGGCCCATATGAGCCATATGAGCTGAAAGGGCTAAAATTGGCTGTAGAAAGTTCCAATCGAGGACAAAAACGAACGGGTACTGGTGTTCAAAAATTCTGCTCCGTCTCTCCTCATCGTTCCCCGGTGGTTGCGGTTGCCGTACGTGCGAGCCTCGCGATCCTAGAACCCGATAAGGATCCCCTGGCCCCTCTTCCAGGCCCCTCCCGAGCTGAACGATCCCTCACGCGCTCGTCGTGCCTCCTTCTCGACCTCACCGCACACCCATAAAACGCTCCGACCTCCGTTTCCATCCTACTCTCGTCTTTTACCTTCTCGCTTCATCCAACAACATCGTCCGCCACCTCCGTTTCGCGCTTGAGTTCCAACCTCGAGTTCCACTCTATCTGTCTTTCTCTCTCTTGTTCACCTTTCGCTTTCTTTCTCTTGCACGTAACGTCGAATAAGACAGCGCTGTCCGAGCCTTCCTTACGAGTAAAATTCCCTTCCCCCACTTTTAAGATGTCGTTGTTGAATTATTGAATTAATCGAATTTTAATGTATTCCTTGAGCATGTTACATCGGCTCTATCCGAAGCTACGGTGAAGTGAGTTGATCGAGAGGGATGCTACAATAAGGTGGCACTTTCCTTTTCGCAGTAATTTGACAGATTTTTTTTTAGAAAAAATTCTACGCGTATCTTCCTTTATTTTCCAATAAACACGACTCAGATATTTGGAGTACGTTATTACTGCAAATCTTTCAATCATCGTGAAGGAAATCTTAGATTGCCAGCGCGACGTTTGAAAAAGCGTGACCCCGTTTCTAGCTTTATGGCAGAACGTTAAACATTTAAAGGGATAAGATAGGAGAAGAAAAAGAGGGGAAAGTTGTAATGGAACCGTAGAACCGGAAGTGAGTGTAAAGTAAGGGATCCCATTCGTAGATTAGTCCATTGGCGTAAAAGAATTGATAACTCTCGCATATTTGGAATAATGAAATCAATTGATTATCTGCAAACTACTCTGATTAAGTACAACGGAACCCCGCATTACGCGAGCTATCCGTTCCGCGTTATAGGAAACAGCTGTGTCATATACACTGTGTACGATAATATACGAACCTCCTGTATGTATTCTACATCGGCTGTGAATGTGACGTTATACAAATCCGCGTTATAGGGGAACGCATTGTACGAGGGTCCACTGCATATAATCTTTGGAAGAAACTATGCGATTAAATTTCATCTGATGGATACGTTCCATATGCACCGACTTAATAAAGAGATAAAGGTACATAAATAAATAAATAAATAAATATAAACTTATATTGTGCCCCAGGAAATAATTAGCACTTACATTACAGTACTACTGTATTTTTGCCAATCATCAGAAGCTTCAAACAGAAAATAGAACACGCCAATAGAACCAAGTCTCTGTACTACCAAGCAAAGCTCCGCGCCAAGATATAGTATCTATTCGTCTATCCTCTTCCATCAGCAAATTTCTTCTCTCTCCAACATCTCCACGACACCCTCGTGGAACCGCTCTATCCTCGTTCCAGCGTGCTCGTTCGGGAACGAGGGTCGTACCCGTGGTGTTCCACTCCCGTCCAGCCGGTTCCCTCCTTTCGAAGAGATCCGAGATACTAGCTCCGTCTTTCTTCAACCATAATCCCGAGTAGCACTGTCTCTAGACGAGGCTCGCGAGTATATCTATCCTTGTCATACACACGGCCAACTACATCGCGAGGTTCGCTCGTTTTTTGCTACCTTTTTTCACGACTCGTTCGCGTTTCCTCGCGGGTCTATGAAAGTGTTCCTGGTCTTTTTTTTTCAACCGTATCTTCTTGCTCCTTTGCCTCGCGAGCATGTACACGAGGTTCGACGCGGTTTTTGTCGGTTACATCCCTTGGTAGTACTACCTTTTCGCCTGCTTTTTTGCGATGAAATAGGCTGCCTTGTTTGCACCAATGAAATGGGATGCAGTGTTCTTTTTTTTTTCTTTTTTTCTTTTTTGTAGCAGGTTTTTTCCCCGATGTGCGTACGATGAGGTTTGCGGTGTCGGAGGTAGCGACTGTGAGGAAATGGACGCATGAATGAATAAACTTTGCAGGTCTCTAGCATTGTTCCCTTGAGAAATTGTAATTAGATCATGGTAGACACGAATGAGTGGATTTTGAGGATTCGTTCGTTTACGTGGATTTCATTTTAAAAGATGAGCTACCTATATAGTGTCGAAGCGAACATCAGGAATAAACGAATGAATTTTAAACACTTTGCTCCCTTTCTATTTTATTGTTTTTCAGAGGAATTACAGTGGAATAAAGTTATGTTATGGTACTGTGATAAATGCAGGTATGAATTGCTATTTTTCACTTTTATTGCCATTTTTTTTTTTTTTTTTTTTTTTTTAAGGAATTATACGTAGTTAAATATCGCGTGGAAAATGTCGGATAGAATTATTTATAACATCTATTTATTCGTAACGTGTAGTATTTATAACAACTACGTAAAACCTCAAACAAAAACAGTTTCTCCAATTGACGGTCGCTAAAAGAGTTAATCCAAACTTTCGCATTTACCGAGTCGTATTAATCAATTATGTCATAATTCATCAATTATCACCATTCGTACTTTTTCACCTCGATCGATCATACCATAAACTACCAATTAATATCGCATTTCGTATGCGCATTGCACATGCACTTATCTCATTTTCCATCTGAAAGACATACTTACAGTGGCTGGCAAAAGGTATTCGCACACTTCTTACCACAGAAAATGTTTACCTGGATATCGTGCGTGTTATATAAAACATTTTAATACTTCATTAACACTGTAACGAGACGCGACTACAAACGTTATACTGACAAAATTTCAATCTAATCTAATTAATATAGAAATACATATAGAAAGTGCACGGTACCAAAGCAAGAGACAATAGCAGTAGAATAAGATAGATTTAAGATAATTATAATTAACAATTAGATAAATGAGTGATAGATAGAAATAAGTATCGTGATCACTGACTGAATAGTCGGCCTTACAAAAATTTGTAAGCTTGACAACCGGAAGTCACTGAAAACCGAAAGACAAAAATTAAATTAAATAAATATCAACGAGTCGTATAGAAGTTGCAAAATATTTACAGCAAACTTATATTTCCTAGAATATCACTATATACAGTACGAATACTCATCTTGAGCGTATACATAACAGGTAAATGTTAAATATGGTCCCACTAAACATTGAAACTTATTAAACCAGTTAGCTGTCTCTGACGAGTATACTCGTCATGAAGAAATGACGATACTTCGTGTTACGGCGGGTCAGTAATAAAGATAAAAAACAAGACAGTCATTACATTACAACTTAATTCTACATTACAACAGCCACACATATTCTGCGTTTGACGAGTATACTCGTTCTTTCTTTTTTGCAACACATTTTTTTAAATACACATTTTTCAGAGTTTTCGTAACAACCAACTGGTTAATATTGTAGACAATGGCCTGTTTAAATATCTCGCAACATTTTTCAAATATCTCGTACATATTTCCAGAATCGTTCGAAGTTTTATCGATATAACCGTGATAGCTGAATGTCGTTAGTATATCAACGAATTTTGAAAACGTTTAGAGTAACACACGTAACATGTAAATAAAAAATATCGACGACGACAAGTGTGCGAATACTTTCGCCAGCCACTGTACGTATTGCAATTGAACACCGTTGTCCCGTTTGTGCACGCGAGCACGCACGCGTGTCTCCACGAGCAATGCTCGCGATCACCTCGACAGTGTATGGACGCGTGTACGTGACGATAGCCGGCTCGTACACCGAGTCGAAAATGTTCTCTCACCGGCGGGACCCGATGGGTTTATGAATAATAAAAAGCGCGGCCGACTCGTATTTTCGGGACGCGCGCTTTCGCCGCCGCGACCCCAAACCTGCTTGTGAATATTGCGGAAAGTACGTATTTTAATGTGGAAGAGAGTAATTTCACAGCTTTGAAGAAAGCAGAACTTTTGTTTCGTCGGAAATGTTCATCTTAAAAGGAGTAATTTTAAGGATTAATTAGGAAAACAGTAGGGTTTTTATGGTTTTTGAGAATTTCTCTTTTATTTTATCAATTTGCAAGATAGCGCCTTAACGATGATAAGAATAATTTTAGAATTTCGTGGGTAAAAAGTTTCTTTCGAATTAGAAAAGCGAAGAGGAGTAATTAGTTAGAGATTTTAGGTGAATCAGAGAAGTAATTTTCGAAGGATTTTTACGACGTATAAGAGAAATTTTGCGGCTTTTGGAAATTTATCTGCCGCTGAATATCGGGGAAAAGATTTTAGCGTTGAAAAGAGCAATTTTAGAATTTTGTCGGCGGTAAAAAGTTTCTTTCGAATTAGAAAAACGAAGAGGAGTAATTAGTTAGAGATTTTAGGTGAATCACAGAAGTAATTTTCGAAGGATTTTTACGACGTATAAGAGAAATTTTATGACTTTTGGAAATTTATCTGCCGGTGAATATCGGAGAAAAGATCTTAGCGTCGAAAAGAGCAATTTTAGAATTTACTTAACTTCGAAAGAACTAATTTCTGCGATTTTTACGATCTAAGGAGAGTTTCGCGATTTTTCGGAAGTTCATCTGCTTGTAAATACCGTAGAAAAGATTTTATTATTCGAATGAATGTTCAGAAGTTCGTGGTAAGTAGACAGATTTAAGGGAAGTTTGGTGGTTTTTGAAAGTTGACCTGCTTATAAATACTATAGAAAGAATTTTAGCGCTGGAACATCTAATTTCAAAAGTTTACGGAAACTAGAAAGATTTACTTAAATCGGAGATTTTAACTTCGAAAGAACTAATTATTATGCTGTGAGAGAAGTTTAATGGTTTTCGAAAGTTTATCTGCTTGCAAGTACCGTAGAAAGAATTTTATCGTTGAAAGGTTTAATTCCAAAAGTTCGCGGACCATTTATTCGGAGAATTTATTTAAATTAGAAATTTTAATTTTGCAAGGTGGAATTTTATGAAATTGTACGATCGGTATCGTCCGTGAACAAAATTCCCAGAACGTGTCAATTGCACAAGCATCGTGTTCTCGTGTACGAAGTCATGTGGTTCGAACGCACGATTTCGCAGCCCGCCACGTCGAGTCGATGACACTGAATTCGCGACGCACGGATCGATCGAAGTACCGTTTCTAGAACCGATAGTTCGTTCGACACGCTCGGGGATTGTGATTTATCGTCTGCAAACTGTTGCTTGCCATGCTGTCGCCGACACTTGCTCTCTCGCGAGAACCACATTCTACGAGACAAGCATGACCATTCTGCTTGTTAGTCATGAGATAGAGGCGTACGGGACGATCGATGAGAAAAATGAATAGCGAAAATCGCGAATGAAATATCCTTAACGTCCACGTCCGAAATTATTATGTACGTCACGTCCTAACTTAAAATTTTATTTTCATAGCGTTACATAAGCCAACACGCGTACCTGAATTTTATATCTTCAATCGTTTCTTACGTATAGAACGAGAATAGGGCAGACATAAAAGTATCTCCTGAACAACTTCATTTTAGTTTCAGTCTCATTCGACGACAACGTCTACGGTACATTTTCCCAAAATTTAATTCGCTCTTAAGAGCAAGCAATCTGACTCAGTGATCTAGCAGTACCAATCAATGATTAAATCATTTTTTTTCTTTCGGAAAGTTTTTTTTTTTTTATTGTTTAATTTATACTTTACAATTTGTCCAGCTGGATATTTGGTAAATTTTTCTAACTTAATTGGTAAGTAACATGTGGATGGCTACCCCCAGTGAGATACCATCTTCGAATTTGATTGATTCATTTCGATTAAATCATGTATCACGTTAATCAAGTACAATGACAAGCGTATAGATAGCAAAGTTGTTTATACGAAGTTCAAGTTTGCTTAATTTCCAACTATTGTTCGAAGTGAAGATTTCCAATTCCACCGTTATAGTACTTGGCAAAATGCGAACAATACAAAATTGGTCGAATCTACGCGAGTGAACCCGTTCATATGCTCGTCACTATATATACAACGATTCTTCTTAAAATCTGTCCAAAGATTGTAATTATTCTAAAAAGTTCGTTAGTTTGGCCGAACCTGCAATGAAAAAAATGATACGCTTCGAGCTATTTTAATACTTGCTGCGAGAATTACCCGGCGACTACCATAACGCACGTACAACGAACGATTTAAAAGTGAGCAGAGCGAAAGGCTGGAGTTAAAAATTTCTACAATCGCGTAAGAATGCACGTGCATGCAAAATGTTAGCTGGTTACCGTAGCCAGCCGTTTTGTTCACGAAAGATTCCAGATAAGAGGATGAACAGCGCGCCGCATGTTCCAGCACGTGAAACATCTTCGTGCGCGCGCGCACTCGTGCGAATCGGCCTGATAGTGTCATCTAAACGCACGAACAAGGGATAGGTATGCATCCCTCGCGAAGAGCTTTGCCAGCATTTTTCTGCCAACTTGCATCGGACGAGAGAATTTATCAAGGAGAATCGAATGGAACGGTCAAGTTGCTTGTGCGACTATTATACGAGTTAATTAGAGGTCCATTCTTGTCTCGTTATTGGTAACAAGCAAAATATCTTTTAGTTCCTGTCCGGAGAAAGTATTCCGTGTGTTCTTTCAACATCGAGGAAGTTTCATGGGAACGCGAATGTAATTTAAAAATTTTGTTCGATGTTTCTTGGAAGAGATCGATGTAATGTATTCTTAGGAAGAAATTGATGCTTTTCCTGCTATAAAATTCTTCTAACGAGTGTTCTTATTTTAAAATTAATATTTTAGGAGATTGAAACCTGCCAAGTCTGAAATTTCAATAGAGAAAACTATCTAGTTAAACGTAATCGTTTAGGATTTCCAGATTACAAGATTACTTGTTTCTTTTCGAAAATTTGTCTTCGTAAATATGTATCTCTATCAAATTTAGCAGATTCAACTCGTAGGAATGTTTAGCAGAGAATTTAAAAGACATTCGCTTTACAAGAACAAGTCGCGTATAAGAGGAATACGCAAAGTTGTATAACTAGAGAAGACGCACTATGTTTGCTGGAGAATATGAACACATTAACACCATAATACTTAATTAATACGTATTACCAATTTTCAATAAGTATATCGATATTTCCTACAACTTTCAGCTTGAAATGCTCGAAGAAAAATTTCGAACTAGAAAGTTAGAGATTTTCTAATCGATATCGACGTCGATATCAAAGCTGTTAACAAAATGTTGGAAGACGTCAAGCGTAAAAGTTGAACAAGGCTAGCGTATAGTCATTTTCAAGAATTCGTTCTCTAAACATCGTGCGTAATAAAACCTGCTTGAACATCGATATCATCGATGTATGCGTGTAGTATTCCCAAGAAATTGCTTGGAAACAGCGTGAAGCCGACTTCCCTGCTCGTGATGGAAGAGGGCAACACCCAAAGGGGTTAAAGACTCGTAAAGTCGAGCGAGGAAAGGGTCAACATGGCGGGGAACATAAATCTCTGCTAGTCTTTCTCGGTGGCCACTACAGCCAAGTCGAAGGGCAACTTAAGAACCGACGAAGATGAAAGATGAGCGAGAAGCGGTAGGAAAAAGATAAAAGAGGAGGTGGTGCTAGCGAACGAGAAGGTAGTAAGACCACGAGTCACGAGCAACCTTTCCATTGCACGGTCCCTTTGCTGTCATAATTAGAGTCGGGGGTTGAGTAATCATGGACTTCGTAGCGACTCTTCTTTTCTTCCTTCTTCTTCTTCTTCTTTTCTTTCTTTAGAAATACCACGACAACAGCTTTTCGAGAAAATTTCAAAGTTTATTTAGGCATACGTACTACGAATGGAATTTTCGAACAGATAATAGCACAGCGTCGTAGTCTCGGTTATCCGAGACCCGTTTAACCGAAGTTTCGTATCGTCCGAGACGCTTTCAACTTTTTCCTTCGAAATTTTAACACGACGAGTACGAAAGCGACAGCGAAGTTAATCGAACTTCCGACCGACCAAATAATTAATTAAACCTTTTCTACGATTTTATTCTACGATTTAAGAACACTGATACAACTTTTCGTATTATTCGAAGTGGATCCGGTCACCACATCGGATAATCGACGTTCTATATGTATTTTCCGTATTAATTACAGTTGTATGACGACTACGATTAACAAATTTGAAAACCTTCGACTTTTAAGCGTCAGGTGTACAATTTACAATACGATTAAAACGAACTTCGAATAAATCGATAATGCAAAACTGTAAATAGGTGATTGCAGAAAGCAAGCAGCCACTAATTGCTGTTCATTTCGATGATGTAGTCTGGCCTCGACCCTCGATCTACCTGCTCGAAGGGCCGCGACCTTCCATTGAAATAGATGCCATTTAAAACGCATGCTACGACAATTCGCTTTTCTCTTTTACAAAGCCAGTCCACGTTTCCGTAAGACTTTACGTACGTTATTCTGACGTACAGAACCAACTAATTCTGATAATGGCGAGGAAAAGAAAGCTAAAACTTATGGAAATGTATGAATTTCATAGTACGAACGTACAATGGACCTACGTATAACACTTTTTACATTCTGCGCTATAAGAAACAGCGTCGTGTACGCTGTGTACGATAATATGCGTTACCAATCATACGTATGCGTTACACAGTGCCGTGAATAATTATAAAGACAATCCTAATTCTAGATAATGAATTTTTATTTTCTGATAATAATTCTAATTTTAGAATAAAGAGACTTTAGATAAATTTAGATAATATTAATAAAACGAAAATTGAGAAAATCGCTTGTGTCTTTTCATATTATAATACGCTTCTCAACGCGAGAATTGATTGTAATTTTAATAAATAAATAAATAAAAAAAAAATATTATAATACGAAACAAGACTGAAGATGCGACAAATTTTCTTCTTTCAAATTAACTTGTTAGGTATACTATACCCTAACTTATTTAAAGTTTCATTGTGAATATCCGTCCACGATTTTATTTATCTTCAAAGTTTGATAATATTTTCTACGGGTGGCTCCTGGCAATCGTAAACTTTGCTCGCTAAAACTCCCCACACGTTCTCCATCGGGTTCGTATCGATACTGGCCATGGTAGTAATTCTACTGCGAAATCTCGAACCATTGTTGCGTTGAAAAATTTCTATTTCAATTACGAAAAACTACAATTCGCCATGTAACGTCAGTTATTCGATTTACGATCAGAATTTCGCTCAACACGTTCAAACGCGATCAGTGGTTTCTCGCAAGTATCGAAGAAATAATACAGAAAACGTGTTCGAGTCTCTAATTTACATCGCAATGCTGTATTTTATACTACACAGAGCATAAAGTATCACGCGTACTAAAGATATTACCAGAAAAATCAGACTTCGCAGAGAACGACAGCGAAACTGTACGAAAGGCAAAACAGAAAGAAACGAAGTAAGAAGAGAAGGTCAAAAAACAAGAAGCGACAACGAGTAGATGTAAATTGCACGAAAAGAGAATTAGAAAGAGCCGCAACCCTAAATTCCTCCCTAGTCGGGGTGCAAACGATTTCAAGGGTCGTTACCGGCCCCTCGAAGTCCACGACGAAAGCCAAGCGGCCCGAAGGACACCGCGGGCCCCGTGCCTCCGTCTTTCTCGGCTCGTTATTCCGGTCAGGGACCACCTCCTGGCGTGGCGGCGGTCCTCATTGTAGGACAAGTAGTCGACGACTCTCTTTCGCCTCGTAGGGTCGGGAAAAGCAACACCGACAACGCTCGAAGGTCGTTATGAAGCGAAACGACCAGGCGCCTACCGATCCTTCGCTTTCTCTCTCTCTCTCTCTCTCTCTCTCGCTTTCATTTCTCTTCTTCCCTTTCATCCTCTCGCTCGTCCACCGATTGTCCAGCGGATCCTCACGCTGAGACACCTCCGGCTTCCTACGCGTCCATTTCACCTAATCTCTGTCTCGACTCGTGTTCGGGTTTGTAACCATTGCGACTCGCAGTCTGCCGCGAGAATTTCGTTCTGTACTAGAGTGACCTTCTTGGTCTGGAATTTCCAATCTTTTTGGGCAAAGATGAGCGTTAAAGAGAACGCGGAACTCGAAGAAGGAAACATGTTCTTCGCGAAAGACGCTCGTTCCAGTTTGTTGGCTTGAAAAATTACCACGATATAATATTCGCCTATTTTTACAAAATTTCTCGCAACATAACGATTCGACGTTTTGCGGTATACTCCTCGTTCTGCAATTCTCATTTTCATACGTCGTATAGATAAATCAGTTAGAGGGTACCTTTGCCGAGTTCGAGAGTCTGCGATTTTCACCACTTGCGTGTTCATTTTCCATTCGCAGAATCATTTATTATTCATGTTATAGTACCACACCAGAATAATTTACTTATTATTCTCAACGAGAATTGATTGTAAACTATTTCCAAATAAAAGAAAAATTGCCCATTCGCGTTATTCTCAAAAATTACGAAGATATAGTATTCGCCTATTTGCACAACGTTGCCTACGAGATAGCAAGATGGGATTTTACTCTGCGTCAGTGTCCTTTTTCTTTTGCAATCTGTCGATGATATTGTAGGCGAATGGTAGCGGATCCGAAAATGTTCAACGTTATAACGAACGTTGTCGTTCTATTCTATTTTTGTAAACGCTATTAAAAAGACAGAGCAAACGCAGAAATTTATTTCACTTACTAGATATTTCTCAACGCGAGAATTGATTGTAATTTTAATAAATACTAAAAAAAAAAAAAAAAAACTTACTAGATATTACAACGAATACTGTACGTCGGATGTTTGATTTACTATCGCACATCGCGCGCATTCTCTGCGTTTTTACGCTTTTAATTTTCCCACAAAACACGCGGTCTGATAGTAAGAGACGATCGTACCGGGAAACGAGAACCGCCTCCTTTTCGTTTTTCTCGACATTCCCGCATCGGCATGCGCACGAGTCACACCATAGCTTGCAAGACGATTAACAAAGGGACTTACGCGTAATTAAACACTGCAATTTCCTTATCTACGCAACGATGGCAATCGAGTAATTAATTCTGGTGATTCGTACAAGTAACTATAGAAGTTAGCGTTGTTTAACAGTGGAATTAAAAAATTCCTTAACGTAATGAGTCTTGGATTTTTGTCCCCGTAATTTGTCCGGGAATTTCCAATGCTTTTTTCAAGCGTAAACGAGAATCCAGCGATTAGTTGGGATTCGGTTGGGAGTTTTCGCTTTGATTTCTCCAACTATGAACGTAGAATCTTTGACTTTCACAACTATCCAATTATAGCAAGAAGCTGTTTAATAGTAGAATTTAAAAAATCTGTTAGGATAATCCGCTTGAAATTTTCGTTTCTGTAATTTGTCCCGCAATGTTTCATCTTTCGCGAACGATTAGAAACCAGCAAACGTTTCGTGCCCAATCCAAAATCGACCAGCGAAATTCGAATATCTATTCGACTATTAAAAACGCGAATGCAGATTGATATCTAATACGATCGTAGAGATTCGTCCAGCTCACAAAGAGTTAAAAATCATCGAATTCACAGAACGTTTCAAGAAATTCTAACCGTTAGTCGCTTCACCAGAGATCAATTAAATATCAGAAGTTCATTACGGCTTAGTTCACAATTTCAATTTCAATCGTTTGTCCAATAATAGTCGACGTAAAATTCCTTTTTAATCGTTAAACTGCACGTCTGTCTTGACACTTTGTTAATTGCAATTACGTAAAGAGAATATGATAAGATCAAGGAAACGCTGGCCAAAGTTTGAGCTTAAAGAATCGATTTTTAATAAAAATGTCATATTTTGTATATTTTAATTAAACATACCTTGCAGAATTTTCTATAGTAAAATTGAAATATTTTAATACAATTTTTCATTATTTTATAATAATTTTCTATAATAAGATTACAACAATTTTGCTGCAATTCTTTGCTATTTTATAACAATCTACTATACACAAAGAGTTAAAAACCAGCGAATTCACACAACGTTTCAAGAAATTCTAACTGTTAGTCGATCACGTACTAGCAACATGATTGTAACTCGGTATCTATATGATTCTATGGTGAACGATGAGACGTTTTGTTGGTTAAATTAATAACGAGACGAGTTAATTTCGTTAACTGTATTTACAGATATTTTAAAATGTAGAATACAAAGTTACAGGTATTTTAAAATGTAGAATACAAAGTTACAGGTATTTTAAAATGTAGAATACAAAGTTACAGGTATTTTAAAATGTAGAATACAGAGTTACAGGTATTTTAAAATGTAGAATACAGAGTTACAGGTATTTTAAAATGTAGAATACAGAGTTAAAGATATTTTAAAATGTAGAATACAGAGTTACAGGTATTTTGAAATGTAGAATACAAAGTTGCAGATATTTTAAAATGTAGAATACAAAGTTACAGATATTTTAAAATGTAGAATACAGAGTTACAGGTATTTTAAAATGTAGAATACAGAGTTACAGGTATTTTAAAATGTAGAATACAGAGTTACAGGTATTTTAAAATGTAGAATACAAAGTTACAGATATTTAAAAATGTAGCATACAGAGTTACAGGTATTTTAAAATGTAGAATACAGAGTTACAGGTATTTTAAAATGTAGAATACAAAGTTTTTGTATTGTTTTGAATGACTTTAGCACTAGAACTACCACACCAATCGAATTGACTGGTTTTATAACTTTATTTTAAAATTCCTATTTCATTTATATTTTCTTCCACAATGATGTAACGAGTTTTGCAACGATAACTAAAAGAATAATATAATGAAATTTATTTTGTTTTTTATGTATTCAAACTGAAAATAATTTTGTATCAAGGCTACTTATACCAATACCAGTCAAAATGACTGGTACTTGTCAAAGTGTAAAAGGATGCTGCGATCTGTTTATCGAACCCCAATTAACCAGTTTCCTCGTTTTGTACAACTTCCCACGTGTTTTTCAAATTTTTACTACGTATCATTCGATATGATGATATCGGCTATCAGGAAAATTCCGGATCGATCGCTAGATCGCTAGATGCTAACACTAGAAATACCACAGCGATCAAAACGGCTGGTTCTACAATTTTATAAATGTGTCGACCCTAGTTTAGGGATGATGGTCCCAGATGGATTAATAATACCAAAAATGTACTACACAACATGGAATTGCTTCTGTAAGAAAGTAATAAATCAATAGATATAAAAATATTCTATTATTGTGTATTTTTTAAAGACCACTCGTTTTGACTGGTTTTGGTAGAAATAGCTTCGTGTTAACTATCGGTAGTTCTAGTGTTAATATTACTATTTGCACATCATTGTAGCATTTAAAATCTGACACTTAAAAACTTGCAAGTCGAAGTATGATGAGAATAAGTTGCAGTTGCCGGTCGACATTCGCAATTAAAAGTCTCAGCGTTAAGGGTTAGATAAAAGTAAATAGTTAAATCGCTATGGAAACACAGCACGAGCGTGCAGTCGTGTCCTCGGTCCACGCGGTTCACGATATTTCCACGACGGCGGTGAGGCAGCGACGCTTAACGTCCCCGTGAAATTGTAACGGCGGACCATGCGAATTTACAGCCAGAGACCGGTGCAATGTCGGTTTCGTCGTCGGCTGTTATCCCATGAAACAAACTGTTCAACCACGCGTAATTTCATAGGCCATAACCACGTTTATTCTTTCGCTCTTCGCCTCACAACGCTATGGGACTCGCGCGATCGCTCGAATAATCGAATCTCGAGTATTTAGACGCCAGATAAACGAGTCATCAGGTGGTAAAGCTGCTGGTTCAATAACAAATCGTTTTCGCGTTTAGTCAGCGGCGATTGTTCTACGAATTTCTATGCAAATTTACGTTTTTACGAATACAAATATATACAGGATACTCGTGCAGTTTGGTGTACGGTTATTCTACGCGTAAAAATAGAACAGAAATGTCATGTAACAAAAAGACCATAAACGTATCGTGACAAAGTTGTGACAAAAATATATGTACGTCAATATTCTTTGTCTTAGTTTAACACAGAACAAAACAGGATGCGTAATGTTCGTGGTTGATATGAAACGAAGAGTCCACAGGACAAGAATTAGTATTTTTCAGGAAAGAAAATTTGCTTTTCGCCAATGTCACAACTTGGTATTTTCTCATGTGTTGAAATAGAAGATCATTTGAAATCTTCATTTTATTCCGCATCATTTTCAATGTAATGGTATCCCACCGGGGGTAGCCATCCACATGTTATATTACTATATCACTAAGCTATAATATTTTACCAAATGTCCTACTGGACAAATTGTAAAATGTAAATAAATAAATAAATAAAAAAAAATGTTCAATGTTTACGAGCCCCGAGATATTCCCGTTTCTTATATCGTTCTCCTTTGACATTGCTCGTTTTTTCGTTGTACAATCTAATTTCTTATTGCTTTTTAATTGGGTTGGTTGATCATCTGTGTCTTAGCCACTGTGAAACTGAGAAAATTTTAATTCGCAATTTAGTTCCACTGAATTCGTTAAAATTGACATTTGTTGACATGAGAAATTGTTCATATGTTTAGTTATAATGCTTATAAATTATACCTATCTATAATAAGTATTAACTTATTGTAAATAAACAGCCATGTCACTGCGCCACGCCAGAAAAATTACTGAAAATTCTCAACGCGAGAATTGATTGTAATTTCAACAAATAAATAAAAAAAAATATATGTTTAGTATCTGTTTGCACGATTCTACTGTACTACGGTTTTCTTTCAATTTCGTTCTGGTTTCTAAATTAGTCGCACGAATCAGAACGAAAAGCGCGCGTGAAGAAATGAGACAAAATAGCCGTGAAATTCTATCTGATAAATTCAATGGCATATCGATATCAAATTTGCATTGATAAGGGCGAACGACACATCGAAACGATAAGTATGTTTAGCTTTGCGTATTCACACTTTTGTTATAACTATTTGACAAAACGTTTATGGACATCTTATCTATAAAAATTCGCCACGATGTTTCGTCAGCGTTTTCACATCAAACTACGAACGTGTAATCTCGCAAACTTTCTTAAAATCAGTTTACTATCAATTTCAAAAAAAAAACACTCTGATTCGTCGAAGATACAACGTAAAGATACGAATCCTCCAACGTTGCAAGTCGAATCGCGGCGAACTTACAGTTCGAAAAGTGCACAGAAACAGCGATCTAAAAATGTGGAATTTAATTTCTGCGATAATGAGCGGCATAGAATGTCAAAGAAAAGTAATAGTCCATGAAAATGGCGAAAAAGAAAGTGTACGTAAATACGTTCGAAAAAGACCTTTCGTGCTATAAATCCGTGGTCCTCCTGACCTTGTTAAAGTCGTATCTCGGGAAGATCTTCAGCACGTACGGCAGGTTTCAAGAGCATACTTGCCACCTGGCGGCCAAGCATCTTCGCCTTCCTCCCCTTTCCTTCCTCCATCATTCCTGCTGCTGCTGCTGTTGCTTGCTTCCTTTCGCAGTTACGCGACAAAAACTAGTCGCATGCTTAGCTAAATGCTCTCCCGTTGGCTCCTTGTCCTTGGCCCTCGTCCTTTTAGAAAGAAGCCGATGCCGTCAGTTTCTTCCTCGCGATGGCCACCACATTCCCTCTCTGTCTTCGCGTTCCATTCGAGATCGACGCATGAAAACGATCGGGGCAAAGGGAAGGAGTAAGAACGATTCTCGAAGAACGTCTTTATGTGCATTCTGTTTTTTTCTTTCCATTTAACACATCGACCATAGTTTTTGCGCAAATCGTACGATAATTAGTGTTAGGATCGGATCAACTTTCGCTTGGAACCGTTACATTTCTCTAAGGATTTTTTCCAAGGACCAAGGTATTGGCTGAGATTTTCAATTCAGGCAATTGGGTTTTATCAAACGCCAAGCGATTAATTTTACTCGGTGGTTTTAACTTGATCGATTTATTATTAACGCGAGCCAACTGCTTCTTTCACAAAATTACAACATTTTTGCTAAATTACAAAAAAATACAGAGTAGAAAATACAAAATTATTTAAAAATACAGAGGATAAAAAAGTTCAGGATTGTTCGCGACCAAACGACGAGCAAAGGCGATCGAGTTTTTAAAAATAGAAGGTGATCGACTCCAATCCGGAAATTTAATTTCATTAAATGTTATTAACGCGTTGTTCTCATACTGTGTATTTCTTTTACACGTTGTTACGATACAGTCGAATTATACAGAGAAATAACTGTAGAAATTCTACAAAATGAGAAAGTTGGAAAGTAAGCAGTCAAATGACATTTCGAAACGAATTACTTCAGTTTCGAACGTTTAGAAGATTAATATCATCTTAATTGGTCAAGACACCCAACAGATCTCATAAAGGATATAACAAACACGAAGATGGTACCCCGCTGGGGGTAGCCACCCGCATGATAATCAAACAGCCAAAAAATTCTACCAAATGTCCAAATCGGACAAATTGTGAATGTAAACTATTAAATAAAAAAAAAAAAAATCTTAATTGGTTCACATTTTTAATAGTAATTTCGTATAATATCGAGTCTCACTATAATGAACGTTAATGTTAACAATGAAAAATAGAACAAAGTGAGAAGTATAAATGTAAATCATGCGAAGGCGTCGCATCGAACTTTTACGAACGTGCTACGCGAACGTTTTAAATTTCCTGAAACGCTTGACGGAAGTCAAGCCGTTCACAATATTGCACGTGTTCTTCCACTCGTAGCGCCATTAACCTCGACAATTGCAGCCAGTAACCCGATGTAAGTGTCCTACGTGTCTCTGGTACGCTGCGCCATTTACATAGGTACTGCCATGAATTCCGAACTTCTGATTTTATGACCGCGAATCGCCGTACCACTTTTACAACGGCTGTAACGCATACGTTTCTTCGAAAAGAAAAAAAAAACACGTGCTCCATTTCGTTATTCTTAAAAGTTAGAAAGATGTAACGTTCGCCAATTTTTATGGAATTTTCTATTCGTTTCGTAGGTAGATTTATTGGGTTGGCGACTGAGTGATCGCGGATTTTGTCATTAGGTGGTATTGACAAAATCCGCGATCACTTAGTTGCCAATATTTGTTGATTAATCACAGTCGTCGTTAAATTAGTGAAGAATCAGAAGCTATTTAATAATACGAATAATTACTTCGATTTGTTTAATTATTAGAAACTTGTAAATTAGTTTATTTTTTTTTCTTATTTAATAATAAAAAATGTTGTCCTTACGTATTTGCCTATCTCTTTATTCTCTGAAGAAAGACATTTTTGCAAAGATATAATAAAAATATTGAAGAAGATATAACATACGATGATTTAATTTGTCATCCTTTGATAGCGAAGAAATTTGTCTCTTTCTTTTACTAGGCAAACAATATTTAAAAAAGAGCCGAAAGATACGGCGGAATATCGTTAAATGTTTCTTCGACAGTGTCTAATGGAAAATGAAATTTCCTTCTCTAATCCTCCTAGCTTTCCTTCATTTCTCCAAGAAAATAATCCGCAATAGCGTGCTATAAAACGCGGAGAAGCACAAAGCAACTTAGGTAGCGTCAGGAAAATCATTTTCTCCTGCGCCAAACACAACGATCCCGTTGCCTGTTTCCTGTTATACACAGCTCTTACCTCGTTCACCGACTACAGTTACCCAAACAAATCACTTTTCCAAGTACTCGAACAACCCGATTATCTGCATCGTCACTGGTAGGAAAGTCGCCTAAAGCAAACGTAAGCAACGTAAACTGTACTGCTGCAACTCTAAAACGAGTATTCTCGACCGAACGACAAATTCGGTTCGCCACGGTTCGATTGCTCGTCAACGTCAAACGAATTCGTCGAGGCAAATTCGTGCAGCATGGAATATCTTTCGAAAGATGATCTTCTCGAAGACGTTCACTTTTTCCCAGATGAATTTTTCTCTGAAGCGCAGAAGCTCGGCTTATCTTCTATTTCGATTCATTTCGCTTAACTCGGGTAATTTAGAAAATGGGATATGAATATATATAACACGTTTACTGTCACGGTGGTCGTTGATAACGAGCCACGTTATTAAATTTTTCAGACCGGTTAAAAGCAAGATAAATTTCATGAACTAGCAGAAACCTTCACCACGACGCGGATGATTTCGATAACATTGTCAGGATAAAGTGGATATTTTGCGACAGAGAAGTGTTACGGTCGCACTGCGAATATTTATGCGATATTTATACGTATTAATATTTTTACAAAACATTATTAGAAGAAACGAAGTCTAAGCAGAAATCTGTCTCATTTCATGTCGATTAAGTAATATTTACTTATTTACAATACTTATACATTATACTTATCTATAATAAGTATTAACTTATTGTAAATAATTAGCCATGTCACCGCGCCACGCTAGAAAAAATTACTGAAAATTCTCAATGCGAGAATCGATTGTAAATTTTATGAAATAAATAAAAACAAAAATTTCATGTCGAGTACTCTACTTTTGGCAGCCAGTTTATGGACGCCTGCGCGTTCCTGCATCTACAAATGTACCATAAATGCGTGAAAAAGTGGTGTAATATATTTCGCGACTAACCAGAGCGAAAGATGCTGAAAATTCACGTGGCAGTCAACAACTCGTTGATTACGAATTAATTACGAATTAATTAATAAATGCAAAGTCTTGTAAAATCTTAAGCGCGTCTCAACGAGGCTCGTAGTCTGATCATCCAGAAGAATTATATCGACGAGGAATTATATACAAAGCATTTATATAGCGTTTCAGACGTATTATCCGGCCATGTTGGAAAGAACCGAAGAAGAAATTTCGGAGAAGAAGGAAGGAAATGATGGCAAAAAAGAGAAAATGGCGAGAAGTGCGAGAACGAGGAAACGGGAACGCTGAACCGTTATATTCCATCTGCAGAGGCGAACTGCACGGAACATAGATCGCACGACGCCTGCAGTCGCGACTAGGATCGTGACGTCATTTCGTCACGCGCCATCAAGCATCTTCGTTGACTTCGTCGTCATCGTCGATCAACCTTCCTTCTTCGTCGGCTGTTGTGCACCGGCTGAAACGTGACGAACGAACGCGGTCGAGGCGCGACCAAAACGCGTTGAAGACGCCGCTGAATCCTTGAAGATCCTCTGTCGCCATCAGATCGCATAATATGGCTGCTCGTCTCGTGAAAATCGATTATAACGCGTTTATTACGCGTGTCTTCGTTTGTAAGACGAGACACGTAGTTCCATAGCAAGACAAAGTTCAATTATTCACGAGAAGTAATCATCGATGAAGATCAGCAGGACGATGGAATTTTTTTCCATTTTGTATTGTATGTGTTTTAAACACTTAGATAAATTTCCGTTCTATCGCAGCAGAATTCGATGAGATATTTGGTTGGAGAATCTTCCGTAATTTTTTTCCCAGCGAAATCTACGTATAAATAAGATTACAAGGTAAATGAGCCGGGAAAACTCAATCGACCCTGCTGCGTTCTTTTGGTTATTATCGACCCAGTTCTATTTTTATATTGTCAGAACGTGTCCGGAGTTTGAGTTTGAGGAAAATAATTGACGAAGGTACATGTAAATAGTAGTAAATAAAAGAAATGTTATTACGCGTTTAAATTAATTTCATTGAAATAAATGTGATTAAATTCTATGTTAAGTAATAATAAATCCTCAGGACATTAGAAAATCTTCCTCTGTTCACTGAAATAAATGGAAAATCGGAATATCAAAATTGAAGAATCGTAGTAGAATTGAAGTTAAATATTGTTTCCAAGTATCTCCTTTTTATTAGACCACCATCGATACTGATTGAACATTTTTTACCAATAACGAGAAATTTGCATACGCTTTAACGCGAACGTTTTACTTAGGGACACTTTGTAATTTAAATTACAAGAATATTCGTTTGTTTCGATCGATGGAAATTTCGACGATGAAATTGCATAATCATCTACTTGGAAATGAGATGCAAGTTGGTTTGCTGTATCCTGATCAGACGGTCGACGCACCGCTAATCAAAATCAAAATTAAACAACATCGATATTAAGATATTAGATATCGAAATTAAACAACAGTGTTTTCGTTTTCCTCCTCTTATTTATAAACAAACGTGGACGAAAGCGTAAAACATAGATTTGAAGTAATTACAATTCAATGAATTGCGCAATTCACTGATTTTGAAAATAGTACGCAAGTCCATTGATCACCTTGAGGAACGATATCGGTCTGCTTAATTCTCAAAGAAACCATCGGTGTAACGAATTCGCATCTACTTAAACACACAGAGACGTGGACAAACTAAGCAAACCTTGGCAGGATTATTCGATCGATGGAAACGCGACCACTTGGATATCTTGAACCAAAGAAAGGACTCACGCTACCTTCGAAACGAACGCTATATATCTACGTAATTAGATTCAGCTAGAATCCAACATACGATAATCATTTATTATTCGCGTTATAGTACCACGCCAGAATAATTTACTCATGATTCTCAATGAGAATCGATTGTAAACTGCTTCCAAATAAAAAGAAATTCTCGTTTCGCTCATTTCTTATTTTTTCTTTTTTATAAAACAATAAAATCAAAAATCCCCGGTTTGTCAGAATATAAAGAACGATAGGACCGAAATGTATAATATAAAAATTCGCTTTTTTCGTTCAAAGCTAGTCCCGCATTTGCTGCAAACATCTTCCTTTAAACGACGAAACGAAAATTCCTAATTGCATATTTTTTACCAACAGCGTAGTCTGTACACGCATCGACTCAAATAAGAGATGAGACAGACATTCTCGTTTCTATCTTTCTATCTTCTTCTGTTAACCGAATACAGCCGCGTCATCGCGTTGTCGTTCTCATAGTTGACAATGGACGGGCGTGTGTCTAATTAGCGGTTGCCAGCGGCACTTGCGATGGAAATCTATCTAAGGGAGAAGAAAGGGCGAGAGACAGAGACAGAAACAGAGAGAGAGAGAGAGAGAGAGAGAATGCAAGCTGGTAGTTGCTCGGTGGCGGAAAAGCTCCTTCGATCGAGATTAAGAATCCGAACCGGGTGAAATCGTTTTGTGCTACGTCATCGAGGCCATTGTGCCTGGCCCTGGTCTTATCGCTTTTCCGAGCGTGTCGCGGCAAAACCGACCTCGACGATACGTGCTTCTCTATCCCTTTCTCTTCCTCTCTCTTTCATAGACGACCGCTCATCCGTGCATTGTTATTCAGAGAGCAGAATGTGAGCATCGTTGCTTTATTTCGTTTGACGGTACGCACCTTGCAATCGAATTACACGACAGCCGTGCAATGGGAATTATTCAGACGCGTGAAACCATCTTTCCAGTATCTTCTGATTTATTCGATCGTTTTGTTCAATTGTTGGCGAGCTAGCTTCAAAAAATGTATATCGATTGAAACAACTATCGAACAAGTTAGGTCTGAGAAGTCGTAGTATTTGAGACTGGAATTCGAATTACGTACAGACGTCCTGTTCGATTCTTTTATTCGAATCGATTTTGGAGCAGGTAAGACTTGTTAGCGGGTCGTTGGTGAAGTTTCATTGAAAGGATGAAAGTGTTTTCGTTGTGCAACATACTAAACAACTAACTTGAGAGTAAACTAACAAGACTAAACTTAAGGAATTATTGAAATAAATCGTTTCATTTGCTTCTTTCTTTTTCTTTTTTTTTTTTTTTTTACGACTGGATCGATTTTGTAGGATCTAGTCGTCGCTTGATAAATTTGTATTATCCAAAGGAGATTTCTAATTACGAAAGTTTACAGGTTAAATTGAAAGAATTATCAAATGGATTATTTTATACTATGGTTATATTTTATAAATGGTTGTGTTATACGAAGAATGAAAAAAACATTTCTTCCAGGATATTTCGATGACAAGTTGATTTTATTAGAAGTAAGCGACCAAGGCACATAAAACTACAAATCGTTAAAACATTAACATAAAAGGAATTTGCATCGTATCGATTCGTCGCTCTCTACCGCTTCTTAGAAAATAATTCAAATTGTTATACTTTATCTAAAACTGTAATATTATAATTTAATACCGGCTATTATATGGCTAATATAAAAAATAGTGAGTTCGAAGTTTCTGTTCGTTGGTAGAGCAGAAACTCTGGAAGAAGGGGGTGACGGTTCCACCCCAGATGAGCGGATAAGGGGATCGAGGCTTCTCGATTCCGTGCTGCATGGATGGTCAGTGATTCAGTCAGGTGTATCGATGTGCCTCTTCAAGGTGTGCCGTAGTCCCAACACAAACGTTTACGAGCCACATCAAGTTGTCCCGTAATATTCTCAATAGTACAGTCTAAAATATATAAGCTGTCGAATAAAATTATTTTTTGGATTTTTCATGAAGTTCTTCAGGTACGTAAATATCGAGGAAAAAGTGGCGCGTTCGCAATGCAAACGTTTACGAGCCACGTCAAGTTGCTTCGCAATATTCTCAATAATACAGTCTAAAATATATAAGCTATGGAATAAAATTAATTTTTCAGATTTTTCCTCAAGTTCTTCAGGTACGAAAATTTCGAAGAAAAAGTGGCACGTTCGCAATGCAAACGTTTACGAGCCACGTCAAGTTGCTTCGCAATATTCTCAATAATACAGTCTAAAATATATAAGCTGTCGAATAAAATTATTTTTTGGATTTTTCCTCAAGTTCTTCAGGTACGTAAATATCGAAGAAAAAGTGGCGCGTTCGCAATGCAAACGTTTACGAGCCACGTCAAGTTGCTTCGCAATATTCTCAATAATACAGTCCAAAATATATAAGCTATGGAATAAAATTACTTTTCAGATTTTTCCTCAAGTTCTTCAGGTACGTAAATTTCGAAGAAAAAGTGGCGCGTTTTCAATGCAAACGTTTACGAACCACGTCAAGTTGCCTCGCAATATTCTCAATAATACAGTCTAAAATATATAAGCTGTCGAATAAAATTATTTTTCGGATTTTTTCTCAAGTTCTTCAGGTACGTAAATTTCGGAGAAAAAGTGGCGCGTTCGCAATGCAAACGTTAGAGCACGTGGCTGTGCAATATTCTCAATAGTAAAGTGCGAGATAAATAAAGCGTTGAATAAGGTAATTTTTCATCAAGTTCCTCATATAGATAGGTAAATTGTCGAGGGACTTTTTAATTGTTCTATCGTACTCATCAGAACGTTATACATCATATTTGCATATTTTCCTCGTCGGTGTAAAGAGTGTAAAATTTATTTATATATTTTTAGATGGGTTTATGGAAGTAGGTAATTATAGATAAGAGAAGAAATCGGTTTTCAGGTATTTTTAAAATAGAAGTTTATAAAAATATAAAATATCTGAAAGGGTAGGAAGTTATATTAAAAATGAGGAAGTGATTTTTCTTGTGTCACAGTTTCTATTTTTTTTTTTTCTTTTCTATTTTCACTTGGAATAGAATTATAAAATTAGCTTTCCCTTCTCTTATATTTGTTTCATATTTTTTATTCCGCTGTATATTAGATTATACAAATTAAGGACAAACCGGTTTAAAAATATACTTTGCCAGACCTATGTTCTCAGACTATACACACAAATAAAAGAAGCGATCGTTTCAAAGATACATCCCGTTTTGAAAATCTCCCAATTTTAACGTCAGATACGTGATTTATCGATCGAATTCGACCTTTGTTTATTCTGAAACTGGACGATTAACCTCGATGAAAATACTTGGTTTGGCTTCTGTATAGTTTACACGATAACCACTTTAATCCACTTTTACCATAAAACCTTCTAAATAACGCATTTTATATTTAATATAATTTCCAGTACAGTAATTTATATTTTACAACAAAAAGTTTACATTTTAAGATAAAATCTGAGCACAATACAAAGATTTTAATCAGAAACCAACAGATGAAGATTCTCCGATCTTTCGAACGATCGAGCGATCGGTTTACCCAAAAGAGAAGCCCAACACAATCGAAAAGTTCTAATCAAAAATTACAGTGAAATCACGTCTTTTCCATTTACTCTATGAAATTTGAGTTTTATTCAGTCAATTTATTAAATTTCAAAATATAATCGTACGATTAAAAAATTCCAACAGCAACGTTTCTTCAATTCTTCAATATGTTCTATAAAATTGAACCGCACCTGTTACGTATTATTCACTTACTATACTTTCAAATAAAAAAGAATGGAAAAAGAACTAGTTCATAACATTTCTTCGATCTACTCTAAATAATCTAAAATTTGATCAAGTCGTCTACGTATTGTCGATTTATCAAATTTCAAAGTACCCATAATCGAAAATAAAGGCGATCAAAAAATTGGAACAAAGACCCGAAGAGAAGCACGCGTTTCTTCGATCTTCTCTACAAAATTTATACAAGTCCATTACGTATTACATATTGACTTATTATACTTCCAAAGAAAAGAAATCCGATACAAATCAGTTCCCGAGGAAAAAACATTTCTTCGATTCATTTTACAAAATTTAACCAACCAGAGTATATATGGCCAATTTATTAAATTTCAAAGTACCATAATCCAAAGAAGATTAAAAATTCTAACTTTTAACTATTAAAAATTCCAAAGCCCAGAACAGACTATAATTGTTTGTTCAATATTTGCCACAAAACTTAAGCGAACGTGCCGCGTATTATCCATTCACTATATTTCCAAATTAGAAAGAAACCAATAAAACCCAGGTCGATAAACAAATGAAACGAGCACTGACCTACACCTACTATTAAAACAACCTATCTTTTTGCAAACGTTGCCAGGCGTAAATTCTCGAATGACCGCAAATCGTCAGTTCCTAAGCAAAATACCGTCCCTCGACCAATTAGCTGCCAATTAAGGATACCTGCCTGTTTCTTTGTGGAGGAAGCGTGGCGAACGTGGTTCGCACCTGTCCTCGTAATCGATTCAGTATCGCCTGGCGCAAATGACTCGGCTCGAGGAACGCGATAACGATAATAAGAGGGGGATTACCGAACGATAATGAACGATAATGAAAATGAAGTGACACCAAAGGTATCGAACCTGTAATTCTTCAACACCGTGGTAACGTTGTATCGTTAAAAGTCTGCACGTAAATTTCTGTCTACCTGATGTATGTCTCCCCACAACCTGTTTGCCTTCTGCGAGAACTTCGGCTACAATGCAGATACGAAGGTTTACGTGCCTTTTCCACGATGACGTTATCTTGCAGGAAAATTGAATGTTGATCGTTCGGGAGAATGACGTATGAGAGAGATCGTGAGATTGTTGCGGGTATTGGCGCATGATTTCTCTCCTTTTCGCGTTTTTCTTTAACGAGTATAGCGTAGGTTAAGCGGCGTACGACGACCCTTTACACTTTTGGAATTTTGGGTATTTCAGAAACTATGTATATCTTAAATGGTTCAGACGTTTTACAAATCTTAGATACTTCAAGACTACTTTTAGGTAGTTCAGGTGTTTTAAAAATGTTAGAAACCGTGGGCATTTTAGATAGTTCAGGTGTCTTAAAAATCTTAGAAACTTTAGGCATTTTAGATAGTTCAGGTGTTTCAAAAATGTTAGAAACTTTAGGCATTTTAGATAGTTCAGGTGTTTTAAAAATCTTAGAAACTTTAACCATTTTAGATAGTTTAGGTGTTTTAAAAATTTTAGCGATTTTAGGCATTTTAAATAGTTCAAATGTTTTAAAAATCTTAGAAACTTAACTTTGGACATTTTAGATAGTTCAGGTGTTTTAAAAATGTTAGAAACTTTAGGCATCTTAGATAGTTCAGGTGTTTTAACAATCTTAGAAACTTTAACCATTTTAGATAGTTTAGGTGTTTTAAAAATTTTAGCAATTTTAGGCATTTTAAATAGTTCGTGTTTTAAAAATCTTAGAAACTTTAACCATTTTAGATAGTTCAGGTGTTTTAAAAATTTTAGCAATTTTAGGCATTTTAAATAGTTCGTGTTTTAAAAATCTTAGAAACTTAACTTTGGACACTTTAGATAGCTCAGGTGTTTTAAAAATGTTGGAAACTTTAGGCATCTTAGATAGTTCAGGCGTTTTAAAAATCTTAGAAACTTTAACCATTTTAGATAGTTCAAGTGTTTTAAAAATCTTAAAAACTTTAGGCATTTTAGATAGTTCAGATGTTTTAAAAATTTTAGCAATTTTAGGCATTTTAAATAGTTCAAATGTTTTAAAAATCTTAGAAACTTAACTTTGGACATTTTAGATAGTTCAGGTGTTTTAAAAATGTTAGAAACTGTGGATATCTTAGATAGTTCAGGTGTTTTAAAAATCTTAGAAACTTTAACCATTTTAGATAGTTCAGGTGTTTTAAAAATGTTAGAAACTTTAGCCATTTTAAATAGTTCAAGTGTTTTAAAAAATCTCAGGTACCTTGAATATCATAAAATAAATTCAGACGTCTCAAATATTTCAAATATTTTACATATCTTGAATGTTTTACGTACCTTTAATACTCCACGAAATTTATTTTTTTTTCAATCTCTACTTTATTATTAAAACTTACCTATCTTACATATTTCAAATATTTTCGAAACTTAAAATATTCTTCATAGCTGGAATATTTCAAAAAATGTCGATCCGTATAAGCATTCCCGTTTCTTAATCCCTCGCTCGCATACCTGTATAGAAAAAGAACACGAGAACACGATGATATAACAAGAACCATTGTAACTGGCCTATCCACGTGCCTATCCGCATCAGCCTTCGCTTTTCACCTAACCCGTGCTCGCTCGGTTTCACGGCATAGGGTCGGCGTACTCTCGAGTCTCTCTATAATTTGACCATTTCGGGCCATTATACGCGATATATCCGGCCGAAGCCACCCTCCTGAGCAACCGTTTTCCCTCCTTTTTCCTTTCACAAGAGGCAGACAGCTGGTTCTCGCGAGCGACACGCGCCGATGCTGCAGCTTGTTCTTCGTGTCTTTCCTTCGTCCAATTTCTACGCGATATTTTAGGTATAACGCGTGCACGTATTGGGCCTGTCAGGATAACAACAGTGGCACGCGTGCGTTATTTTGACGTGGATGTTACACGGTAGAGGGATTAGCTTCGAGGGAACTGGACGTCGATGGTTCGGCTTTCACGTCGAAACTTTGAATGGAATTTTAGATTTAGGCGAATGACGTGATGCGACGAAAATTCGAGTTTTCCGCCATAACTTACTAATCTATAATAAATATATAATACTATAGTATCGTGGACGAGGGACCTGGGATGTGTCGGGCAAATTATAAACAAGCGGTTGCGGAGCATGTGCGTGGTGGGACTAAGACAAAAGGTATGAAGCTAAGACAAAAGATAAAGAATTGCTAAGGGATATAAACGAATTAACAGCAGTATGAGTTAAGACGCCAGAGAGTGCGAATTGCATTGTCAAGAGAGAGAAAGTTGAATCCGTGGTGAAGAGAGTTGCAAATTAATTATCTAATTGTCTTAATTGTAATACGTTATTGTGATTAGTTCACGTTAAACAACCATCGTTTCCTGTTTAATCAACATCTGTTTAATCCATTTATTGTAAATAAACTAATCGTAGCATAAGATATTGCAATACTAAATTTACAATAAATATATGTCAGAAATGAGGAGACATCGGGGCCTTTCTTTTGGAATTTTTGAGATCCCCAATACTTTAGTCAATACTAAACTATTTATTATAGCTGTACTTAAATGATAAAACTTAGAAATTGTTATGATTCAATCCTATTATGTTTGCCCGAGATTTGTGACGGTGGGCTTGGGCTCAAGGTGACACAACTGGTCGCCGAACGTAGCCACGGTCACGGGATAAACGTTTTTACCTAACAAAGAAGTGGCAATATCGTGAGACACACGTTGTATTAACAATCAAACCCCGGGCAGGAGCAATGTCAGCTCTACGCGGGTCTGCCTAGCAACGGCGGCTGGAATTTTGTTGGTATCCCCGGCCAATATGCAACGAACAAACGCGATCGTAAGGAGAGGAAAATTTCCATCGGTCTTTTATTCTTGCGATCACCTTGCAGAGTTTTCACATCGTCTTTACGTGCAGTATTATACCGAGCGTCACAGCAAACGTTACTTTGTACTTCAAAATATATTCTACGTTTAACAAAGAGTTACCCCGTTGACCGTGGATTCGTTATTGAACCTAAGAACATTATCACTAACATCTCGAGTGTTTGATCACCACGGTTATTTGTCAAACTTTCTAAAAATCAATATTTATACCAGTATATAATTTCTATCGTGCAACAACGATGGCTAGTTCGAATGAAGATTCGTTACACGCCCATAAACTGTTAAGTTAGCTAAGCCGACATATAACAATACTAAAAAATAGGTGAATCGAGCGGCGGTTAAATCGAATTTTGAACAGAATTGATGAGTATCTCTGTGCGACGTTTTTCTTCTCGTAATTATCTTGGCCAGCAATTTTCTTCTTACGGTTCGTTCCATTTCTACAGCTAGTCCTTGTTAGAAATCTCTTATAATCTCGTCTATCCTGCGGGATAGCCGATAAAAAAGTGGCGAACGTCGATGAGAAAGTTACATCGTTTGAAAATAAATTCGTAGACGTGGCAAATTTTGTACATCTCTTTTGCACCTGGACGCCGAGGTTAAACCGAAGCTTCGATCCGCCGTGTCTGCGAATTTTCTATTTCTATTTGCGCGTTTATGTTCGATCGACGATCCCGATGCTCCTCGCGATGTCAAAGACCGCGAAACGAAGATTTTAGACAGACTTCGATTAGGTTAGATAAAATAAAAAAATGGTAATTTCTCGCGAGTAGTTGCATCAGTGACGGTACTACATTTGCTGAATCAAAACGATGATTGATATCGGTGGAAAAGAAAGAGAAAAAGGACGAAGAAGCGTGCGTAGTGGCGGAGAACGAGGGGAAATAAAAAGGGACACGATCGAGAGAGTTGAGATCGAGCGGAAACTGCATGCCGCGTAAATTTAGACCGGAGAAAGAGTCCGATTTCTAAGTAGCCTCGTAAAAATGGCCGCCGTTTAAGAGCCAATAATAGGTGGCCAGATTAAAAATAACGCGATATTTGCGTTTCCACGCAGCCACAGCAAACCTTTAAAAAGCGTAAAAAGATCGACGCGAGCGGATTGCCTTGCACGACAAACTCCAAGGATTTAAAATTAAAATCTATCGATCGGAAGCGCGCGTTCGTTTCAAATCGATTGAATCGGCCTTTGTAAAAATAATTTGTCGTTTTAAAGCGGCTTTTAAAGTAAAAGGGACAATCGACGCGTTCCAACGAACCTTAACGCGGTATTAATTGATAATAGATAATTTTTTGTTATTATTTTGAGAACGTTTTACGTCGGCAAAAAATATCTATTTTATTACGAATTTCGTGTAGAGTAGTATTGGCTTGGCAACTAAGTGATTGCGGATTTTGTCATTGGGTGGTATTGACAAATCCGCAATCACTTAGTTGCCAACACAATAGATTTTCTATTTTTCCATCCTTCGTCCTACGATTCTAACGTAGTTAACGTTGATAGTAGAATTTACGTTGATGTATTAGGTTGTCCGGAAAGTTTCTTTCGCTTTCTAAAGAAATAATAGACGCACAATGTTTTTTTTTTATATTAGTTCATTGAATTATGCAGGAACATAATAATAGAAATAGAACGAAATGGATCATAATTTAATAAAATAATATAAAACAGAAATTGTTGTTCATCCATTATCACCTTATGAAACGATAGGAACTGTTCGCACAACCTAATACTTGTAACTTGCAAATAAGTATACTCGTCACTTCTAACTAAATAGTTGTAGCTTTTGTAATGCTTTCAGAATCGTTTAGAATTTTTCCAATGTAATCGCGATAGTTAAATGCCCATTACAGGTGCAATGAAATTTCAAAATGTTTCGTATAACAAACGTGGTACGTTGATGAAAGATATCGACCAATGTACCAATACTTCTGCGTGCCACTGTATAAATCATTTACAATTCGTTAGAACGTTGTATTTACGCACGGCATACGCGTTACTTCATGATCATTAATCGATCAATTAAAAAACATAAGCCTGCCTGACATTAACCATTCTTTTGCTATGAAACGAAAGAAACCTTTCGGACAACCTAATATATTCCGCTGTAGAATCTGCGCTTTCCACATTTCCAAGATCCAAATTTTGGCTCGCTGCGCTGTTCTTCGCCTTCCGACCGACGATCGAAGCGACGAGGGTACTAAATATTCGCGGATCGACTCGCAAGCAGGAAGAAATCTCGGAAACTACTATCGAGACCCAGGAAAAACCATTTAAACCGAGAGAAAACCCTTCGGATGTTTCTCCGCTTCCGAAGAATCCTCTGATCGGCGCCAAAAAAAAGAAGAAAAAAGAAGAAAAAAGTAACAACAACATCAAAACGCTTATTATACGCGAGCGCAATTATCGCGTTTTTCCAGGCAGCCTGGTCATCCTGGAGCGTGCACGGTTAGACGAGAATTATCGAGAAGAGGATAAAAAAAGCCAGAGAGAGAGAGAGAGAGAGAGAGGCGAAGAGAGTGGCAAAAAGGAAAAGAAACGCAGAGAAAGAGCTAGGAGAGTCAGAGCTGAAGGAAAAGAGGAAAGAAGGAAAGAGACAGAAGGCAATTCAATGAAGACTCAAAGGATGCTTCGCACGAGAGGATCCGATCTCGAGATCTACGTCGAATCAATGACCGGCTGAGAGGCTTGTCTCAGGAAGAGGGTCTGAAGAAAGAGAAGAAGAGGGTTACTGAAGCGACGAGTTGCGCAAAAACCGACCGAATGAATCCACCGGCCCGCTTCTCGACCGGCGGAAAGAAAGAAAGAGAGAAAGAGACAGAGAAATCTCTTTCGTTCTTTCTTTCTGTTCGCGATCCGCGCGTCAGAGAAAAATAAGGAAAGCAGAAGAAACAGAGAGAGAGATGCCTCGTTGCTGGGTGCCTGGGTGCCGTAAATAATTGTTCCAGCCGGCCGTTTCGTTTCGTGGAAGTCGAAATGTTTCGCGTTGTTCCATGAGAAACGACGAAAATGCCGTGTTCCGATCGGGCTTAACGTTCTGCCACAGATACGTGGCATAGACCGTGTTTTAATCGAACTTGGGAAAAACCGTGCATCTTACGATCGGTTAGCGCTGTATATCATTGGACGTATCATATCGATCATACAGAGACTTTATTGGTTTCGAGCTGTTTTCTAGGCAATCATAAGTATTAATCGGTAAAATTGTATCAATTACATCGATAGATAGTAGTACATTGACTCGATCGGAAGATAATTACGCCGTTGGAGTATCATGGGAGCATCGTTGGGAAAAGCACGTTAATGCGGGCGAAATGAGGACAGTTCAAGTTGAAATTTCCAGGGTTTTTAAAGAAATAGGCTTCCTTCGAATTTATTTTGCGCTTACTCGCATTCGTTTGATTAATATTTGCCAGTGTTAGGTGTACTTTTTACTGTTTGAAAAACAGAGAAAGTGAAAGACTTGTTTCCAAGTATTCGGAAAGTATTCAAAAACTTGGACAAGAAACTCGCATTGAAAATTAGAAATCTGCGGGTCGATCTCTGTAACAGGTATACGTCGAAATCGCGAGAGGCAAACTGGCGCGTTAAAGACAACCGTTGATTAATCGTCGAAACGAAATTGAAGTTAGACAATTGGACGCGCCATGCGTGAGCAAATACAAAGAAAATCTCGCATCTCTTCGCAATTTTTCGGTTCCTTAAATCATCTACCTACCTAACGTTACTAATGAAAAGTTGACGAATGACAGGGAAAGATCGATCTTTAAAGTGGCGCACTAGTATAATAGCACATACGTTAAAGTATATGAAAATATAGCGAGGTAAAGTAGCCGCTGCTTGTGCTACCGGTCAAGCGACATTATGCTGGCTAGATGTGTCCGAGGATAGGATTACTCAGCGACACCGGAGACTCGTGAAAACCGAGCATAAGGCCTTTAAATCCGGTATCAGAAGAACCGTGACGATTGCGTGTCTCTCCGTGTTCGCTGAATTGCGCCGCACATCGTAGCCAGAATAAACAGCCTCTGCCTGAGGTCGCAGTGAATTTTCTATGCGGCGACGGAATTCCAAAAGTCACCAACTACTTCCAAATGCAAATGGCACCGGTTATAATCCTTTTATTATAAATCACCGTTAATCGTGACTTTTGTAAGTTCGTAGTAAGCGAAAAAGCGTTTGTCTCGTTACGGTTGCTATTACGAAAGTTCGATTACGGTTTGTATCGTAAACGTCCTGTTACGAACATGACGTTAAGCGTTTAATTACGAACACGGTTGAACACCATGTAGTTATGAGCATAATTTTGAATATTAAATATCTTAGACGGCTTACCGTTCTGTCGCGGATTTTTATGCCTTTAAAATGCAAAATTTAGAAATATAAAAATGCGACGCGCAAGGATATACGAAACATGGAACGTGGACTACTTGTTTGGATTTTTAACAGATAAAGCGAATCTTCAATTAAGTTTATGTTTGTTTAGTTGCGTCCATAAAGATATAAATTTCAAATAAAATGTAAAGATCCGTGGTCTCTTTATCATAGACGTAATCTCTTAAATATCTTCTTACAAGCATAAGTTTAAATGTCTTCGTTTAAAGGGAAGTGCTTGGCTTTTAGTGTTTTAGCTTTATCGTAAACATACCTGTGGTTGTATTATGATAAACATAATTTTAAACGTCTTCTTATAAACGCAATCTTAAATGTCTCCATTTGGCCGTATTTTAGATTTTTAGTCTTGCTATAAACGTAACAGTATCTGCGCTACTATGGACATTATTTAAAGCTCGTCTTGTTTTAACAAGCATAATCTTAAGTGACTTGTTACAAACAGAATTTTAAATGTCGTCGCCCAAATGAAAGTACGTCTTCATGTCTTTTAGTCTTAGCATAAACGAAACTATAATTGTTACAAAATGTCTTGTTACAAACATAATCTTAAATGACTTGTTATAAACATAATATTAAATGTCTTGTTATAAACAGAATTTTAAATGTCGTTGTCCGAACAAAACTACGTCTTCATGTCTTTTAGTCTTAGTACAAACGTGACTATAATCGCGTTATTACAATTACAATCTTAAATGTCTTGTTATAAACATAATCTTAAATGTCTTGTTACAAACAGAATTTTAAATGTCGTTGTCCGAACGAAACTACGTCTTCGTATCTTTTAGTCTTAGTACAAACGTGACTATAATCGCGTTATTACAATTACAATTTTAAATGTTTTGTTATAAATATAATCTTGAATGTCTTGTTATAAACATAATATTAAATGTCTTGTTATAAACCTAATCTTAAATGACTTGTTACATACAGAATTTTAAATGTCGTCGCCCAAATGAAAGTACGTCTTCATGTCTTTTAGTCTTAGCATAAACGAAACTATAATTGTTACAAAATGTCTTGTTACAAACATAATATTAAGTGTCTTGTTATAAACCTAATCTTAAATGACTTGTTACATACAGAATTTTAAATGTCGTTGTCCAAACGAAACTACGTCTTCGTATCTTTTAGTCTTAGTACAAACGTGACTATAATCGCGTTATTACAATTACAATCTTAAATGTTTTGTTATAAATATAATCTTGAATGTCTTGTTATAAACATAATATTAAATGTCTTGTTATAAACCTAATCTTAAGTGACTTGTTACATACAGAATTTTAAATGTCGTTGTCCGAACGAAAGTACGTCTTCATGTCTTTTAGTCTTAGTACAAACGTGACTATAATCGCGTTATTACAATTACAATCTTAAATGTCTTGTTATAAACATAATCTTAAATGTCTTGTTACAAACAGAATTTTAAATGTCGTTGTCCGAACGAAACTACGTCTTCGTATCTTTTAGTCCTAGTACAAACGTGACTATAATCGCGTTATTACAATTACAATTTTAAATGTTTTGTTATAAATATAATCTTGAATGTCTTGTTGTAAACATAATATTAAATGTCTTGTTATAAACCTAATCTTAAATGACTTGTTACATACAGAATTTTAAATGTCGTCGCCCAAATGAAAGTACGTCTTCATGTCTTTTAGTCTTAGCATAAACGAAACTATAATTGTTACAAAATGTCTCGTTACAAACATAATCTTAAATGACTTGTTATAAACATAATCTTAAATGTCTTGTTACAAACAGAATTTTAAATGTCGTTGTCCAAACGAAACTACGTCTTCGTATCTTTTAGTCTTAGTACAAACGTGACTATAATCTCGTTATTACAATTACAATTTTAAATGTTTTGTTATAAACATAATCTTGAATGTCTTGTTATAAACATAATATTAAATGTCTTGTTATAAACCTAATCTTAAATGACTTGTTACATACAGAATTTTAAATGTCATCACCCGAACGAAACTACGTCTTCGTATCTTTTAGTCCTAGTACAAACGTGACTATAATCGCGTTATTACAATTACAATCTTAAATGTCTTATTATAAACATAATCTTAAATGACTTGTTACATACAGAATTTTAAATGTCATCACCCGAACGAAACTACGTCTTCGTATCTTTTAGTCTTAGTATAAACGAAACTATAATTGCGTTATTACAATTACAATCTTAAATGTGTTGTTATAAACATAATATTAAATGTCTTGTTATAGATATAATCCTAAATAACTTGTTACAAACAGAATTTTAAATGTCGTCGCCCAAATGAAAGTACGTCTTCATGTCTTTTAGTCTTAGTACATACGTGACTATAATCGCGTTATTACAATTACAATCATAAATGTCTTATTATAAACATGATCTTATTACAAGCAGAATTTTGAATATCGTCGACCGAATGAAACTACGTCTTTCGATCTTTCAGTTTCGTTATAAACGTAACTGTATCTACGTTATTATGGACATAATTTTAAGTTTCCTATTATAACGTGATCTTAAACGTCATATTACAAACATAACTCGAAACGTCTTCACCCGAAGAGAATCACTTCCATGGAAAAGAGCACGCAGTACGAACGAACCTTTATTTCTGCGAGTTACTCGCAATGTCTCGCATTCGCCGACTTTTCGCTCGACTCTTTCCACCTCGTCCTCTGCCGCATTCCGTGGCGAGAGAATATCAGGGCCCGTAAGAGCCCCGTCTATTTAGTAAGCTGTAAATCAACGCGAGTCGCCTCTTTGACTAACAGCCGTGGCCGTATCGTGGCTTACCAACCTCTGCTTCTTTCTTCTCTGTCTCGCTGTCTTTTAACTATACGCGATCTTTCTTCCGCTTCTGTCCCGCTCGAGCTGCTCCTTTGCGCGCCGTTCCTCTCTTCGACTAGGAGATACGTTGCGAACTGCCTCGAGGAATCTAACCGATTCAACGCGTCGATACCCGTGGTTGGGTCCGTGCTAGTCCATCCACGACTATGAACGAACACCACGACACGACGAGAATGATACGGAAATGCCGAGACTTCTGGCTATTTAAATTTCACTGTGCAAGTTTCATAAATTTTAGCGCGCGAAACGAGGATTCGCACGAATGACGAGTCACTGGTAATGGAAAAAATGTTTCGCAGGAAGATTTGAATAAATTTTTCTAAGCACGTCGACGGTTATTTGGGTATTTCGATTCGAATTTAAAAGAAATTTTAAGAATTGTATTTATCGTCGAAATGACAATTTTCGTAGAGTATGACGATTAAAAATTGAGCGATATTTTGCTCAATTGCAATGTGTATTGTATTAGGAATCATATGAAAATAGAGAAACGTAGATTTGGGGATTTTCGGAGCAAATTTTGCAAATTGCATCATCGTTAGAATGTGAATACACGTGGAACGAGACGGTCAAGAATTGAGCGACCTTAAGCAACGTTACGTCGAAAACGATATCAAAGTATAGAAACGTAGGTTTCGCGATCTTCGGAGCAAACTTTGGAAATTATATTTTAAATAGGAAAATGTTTACGACCAGAGACTTAGACTTGAACATTTAGATTCGAATTTAAAGGAAATTGTGCACATTGGATTACTAAATTGAAAATTCGCGTAGAAAATGATAGTTAAGAATTGAGCAGTATCAGGCAATATATTGGGTTGGAAACTAAGTGATTGCGGATTTTGTCAATACCACCTAATGACAAAAATCCGCAATCACTTAGTTGCCACCCCAATACAAATAACGGGTGCATTTAAAAACCATAGATTTTCGAATGTCAGATTGAAAATTTTGGAAATTTTATCGTCGACGAAACGAAACCGTTTTCCATAAAATACGTACATTTAGATATTTACTTTTGAAATTCTCGAAAATTTCAAGCAGTGAAAAAATATATATCGATATATAATTATCGCAAAAATGAACTTTGTACAGTTTGCAAGTGATTCTAACGTAGAAGAACCTTTACATAAATAGAGTATCGCCTCTTACTAAACCAGACCACATATCAATGCTCTGGCCGTCTTAACTGCAACAACCCTCTCCCGATTTTCTCTTCTAGGTATTCGATCGGTGAACCAGATGCCCATAAATTAACTATGCTCGTCTCATCCTTGTCTCTCTTGGACCTATCGTTTCATTCTAAGAAGATACGAGTGCGAGCAATACGCTGGAGCAAGGCAACGCTGGCTGGCGTGGTTACAGATACGATCGATCGGTTGTTGGAGAACCACAGGAACACCGGCAATTTACGCGAAGCTGCCTCGTATAGTATAGTAATGGTTTCCTGGAAAACTACGTCTACGATGTTGGCGGCCGAGGCCCGTGATTATTGGCCACGCGGTTAAAGCAGCGGATAATACCCTCCTTGCGAGCGATCATTATGCGCGATGACGCAACGATGCTCGATTGCGACACGTTTAAAAAAGAATACGGTCTGCTGAATTGCGACGATCACTTGGACGCGTGAATTTTGACGCTGAATTGATACGACACGGAATTTCACTTATATATCGATACGTTTGATTTTAAATTCGTTAAATGGAACGATCGATTATCCAAATACGAATACAAATGTGTAATATACAATGTAATCATACAATATGAAAATAAAAATTGAGATATCAAATGATGGAAGATTCGTAGATGGTTCTTTGCGAGGAAACATTGTCAAAATGAGAACAGAGATCGATGAAAGTTGCTGGGTTCTTAATAGAACGATTTTGTTTCGTGTTACGATATTTATGAAACGGTTTGAAACAGACGATCTTGCCTCGTGTGGAAACAAAGTTACTCGATTAGCAGGGAACGTAGTTAGTCCGATATGTAATAATAATATCCTAAAGAAGAGATCGGATCGGAGAATTTGTTTGAGGAAACATCGTCAAAATGAGAACAGAGATCGATGAAAGTTGCTGGATTCTTAATCGAACGATTTTGTTTCGTGTTACGATATTTACGAAACGGTTTGAAACAGACGATCTTGCCTCGTGTGGAAACAAAGTTACTCGATTAGTAGTGAACGTAATTAGTCTGATATATAATAATAATATTCTAAAGAAGTGATTTGTTTGAGGAAACATTTAACGGTAGAATTTGTAGCTTGAAGGATGGATTAGATTAGGGTGAATTGGAATCGTTTTGAAGAAAATGCTTTGAAATATTTCAGAATGATTGATTAGCATGTAACACGAACAGTTTGGAAAATGATTGATAGAGTTTAAAGGATCTATAGAGTTGAGGATTTAAGTACGTTAAACAGATTTTAAGGTAGTTACACATTACGTGAAGCTAGTCAAAGATCTTAGGACGATATTTTAATTCTGTTTACTGAGATAGATCGCGTGAATACAACGAACAGAAACTCCTGTACGATTTTCAATTATTGTAATTTTGTTTTGTCGTAGTAATTCGATTTACCAACAACATATGTATATATGTAAATTCTATAGAATTCAAACTATTTTTACTTTTGTTTTGTTTTATCGGCAGTCATTTGCTGAATAGAATGGATCACGAGAGAAGAACAGTAATTTAGTGGATTAATTGGAAAATTCTCGATTTTCCAGCTAGAATTTGTAATAGATTTGTTATTAACTGTTATTGTATTTAATTTAATTTATTTTAACTTGTTCTATTTATTTATCTTATTATTATTATTTTATTTATTTATTATTTATTATTTTATTATTTTATTATTTCTTTTAACTTTGACTGCCACGTTGGTCATATATGACCCGCCACAGTTTCTCCTATGACGAAAGGGTGATCATTAGTGAATGAACGCTTGAACTTCTTACAGTCGTAAAAATTGAATGAAAATTGACAGTTAGGGCATTTTGAATATAACCGACAAGTAGAAGATACTTTGAAACAAAAAATGCCCCATCGAACAATTAAACGTTTTTATTAGAACATCAATTAAAAAAAAGAGAACAAATCTTGCATCTAACTGTGTTAAAACACTGTGACGTCCTGAGCGAAACATGTGATTTCAGCGTGACAGTCAAAGCGTTAATTATTCCCCAAATAAACTCGATTTTCCAGAATCGATCGTCTGATTTATCCTAAGGATTTACCTTATTACATATATATATATATATATATATATACTTCTACTATAAACGTAACGATTTACGTATATGAGTGAAAATAATTTCAGAAAACGAAAGAAACACCTATTCGCGCTCTTCAAATTATTACACCCTTTGAAAACCAATTGTATCCAACTGAAAGAATGATTCATTTATACCAATACAAACACACGATACTACACAATACACATACAAACAACAGTAATAAGGCATAACTTAAAAACTAGTAGCACAAGAAGAAACTAAAAGAAATACGTAAGATGATAAACGAAAGTACCTGCACAATTTGGAAAAGCCAGCTACAACTAATATCAACCATAGATCGATAGATAAATATTTACGAATTGAAATACTCGAACACATCTAACATTTTTTTTTTTTTTATTTAATATTTCACATTCACAATTTGTCCAATTTGAACATTTGGTAGAGTTTTTTAGCTGTTTGATTATCATGTGGGTAGCTACCCCCAATGAGGTACCATCTTCGTATTTGTTAGGATATATCCTTTATGAGATCTACTGGGTGTTTCCTTTTTAGTCTTCTTCCTATGCTTGTGTTGATCGTTTCCGCTGCCAGCCGGTTAGGGTGCATTGCTATTCTTTCTCTGTACCTTCTTGCGAATCTGCTAATCTCTTCCTTGACCGTTGGTATTCCAAGATCTTTCCGTATGTCCTCGTTTCTAACGTACCATGGGGCGTTTACTATTGTTCTAAGAATTTTAGCTTGGATTGTCTCTATTTTGCTTATATGGCTCATTGCTGCTGTTCCCCAAAGTGGTATTCCGTACGTCCAGATTGGATTTATGATCGTTTTGTATATCTTTAGTTTGTTTTCTATGCTTAGTTTGAATTTTCCACCTGTTAACCAATACATTTGTCTCCTTGCTATCTGTATTTTGTCTATTATAGATTTAATATGCTGTTTCCATGTGAATCGTGTATCTAAGTGGAGTTCTAGGTATTTGACTTGCCTTGTTTGTATTATGTGCGTGCCGTTCAGTATAATGTTTGGTGGTATCTGTTTCCGCAGTGTGAGTGTAATGTGGTTGCATTTATCGGGCTTTGCTTTAATTTGTTTAACTCGAAGCCACTTTTCTATTTTTGTGATATGTTCTTGTAGTAGTGTGACTGCTGTTGCAGGGTTAGTGTGCCTGACTAGTACAGCTGTGTCGTCCGCGAATGTCAGTATTTTGCTATTGGTAGTTGTTGGTATGTTGAACACATCTGACATAAACCAAGATAAACCAATATAAACCAAAGTAAAAGAGAGGAAAGTGCGAGAGCAGTGCGGAAGCAAAGCACGCGAAAAGCGTGGAAATGGAAAGAGATCGCGTTCAGTGAGATACGAAGGAGTAACGGCGAGCAGGAAAAGGAAACGGCTGGTATCGAACGAGCGTTAGAAACGTAGAAGAGGAGGCCGAAGGTCGAGCCCGCCACCTGTTGCACAATCGACCAAAAGTCACGCATGAAAGGAGATTAAGGGAGGTCTCTCCTTTTCCCTGGTGCGCGCCGATTCGCGGTGTAATTGTTTCGTCCGCGGTCGAGATCGTCGGCCCGTGACTATCGCACGATTGTCCCCGCATGTTAATGGATTCGTGTCGCGACTTAATTGCTCGCCAAGTCTGCCTCTCTCTGTTTCTGTGTTCGCGAACACGGCACCAATTGCTGTACAGAAGCTGCTACCGTTTACTTACAGCGAGAAGGAGAAATAATTCGTTCGGTTGAAATGCAGAAATGAAAACACTTGCTACGTAATTTAGCGTATTTTAGAAAGAGAAATATCTTCTATCGTAATCTTCTATGTATTCTATATATTATTCATAGATATAGCGATAACAATCGTTCGCGTTTATTTCCGCATATTTATTGCACGGTATTAATGAATTCTTTTTTTATTTCATTTTATTATTTTATTATTATTTTATTATATGAATCATTGTTTAAAAGCGCACAAAAAAAAAACGAAAAAAACGTGGTAAACGAGCCAGTATACCAACGACGTCGGTGAAAAGATAGTTAATATAACACGGTTTAACCTTTTGCATTCTGAATTTTTATTTCAATCTTGTTACCAGCAGCTGTCAGTGTTTTTATGTGTTTTATTTGAAATTTGCTTTAACTAAAAGATAAGACAATTTAAATAAATAAAGGAAGAAACAAATTCATTTAAATATTAGGTTGTCCGTGTCTTTCTTTCGCAAACGTGTTTTTTACAACAGTGCAGCTTCGTACAAACGTGAAAGGAAGATTGTGAAATGTCGCGTTGTTTATCTCAACAGAACAAAATTGATCGTACGTAATTCGACAAAATAATAAAAAACCTGGTGCGTCTACTATTTCCTCATAAAACGAAAAAATCTTTCCGGACAACCTAATACCAGTTTTATTCACACTATCGTTGTATTTTGTAATTTTTAAGCGTATAATATATCTTGAAACGATTCTCAGGATTCAACCCTGCTTTTCTTTCGCACGTTTCATAAAATATGGTGGAACTGAAAGAATATCGAATGGAACTCGACAAAGGGGCACCTGAGATAAAAGCTGACGTCGAGTCACACTCGACATAGAACAATGAATAATTTACTGTTTAAATATTTTCCTCGTCTCTGTGAAATGCACAATATGGATAATCGTATGGCTTGCACTTGGGTATCTTGTAATTTTTTATACACATTTTCAAATTGCTTTGAAACTTCAGCAACGATAAGCGAATCCCATGTGGGCGCTAATGAGATTTAAAAACGTTTCACGTAACGCACGTAATACGTTCGTTATGATAAAAGCGACTTACAGCGAGAAGGAGAAATATTCGTTCGGTTGAAATGCAGAAATGAAAAGAGCAACACTTTCCACGTAATCTAACGTATTTCAGAAAGAGAAATATCTTCTATTGCAATCTTCTACGTATTCTATGTACGTAACAACATATTATTGATAGATATAGTGGAAGCTTTTAAATGTTTCCTATATACGTTACAACCTGATATATTCAAACGCTTAGAAATTATCGTACAGATAAAAACGATCAAAAAGATGCGACGTCTGATCGACGATAAAAAGACCGTGTCGTTCTAAAAACAAAATATAATTTTAACATTTACGAACTGACATGTAACAGAATATAATGGAAGAATTAAATGACATTAGCGCTACTATCTTCGAGATTCTAAATCGATTAAACCCGAGACTCGATCGAATAATCGAAGTATTTTCACATCCGCAAAGATTTCTAATAGAAATATTTGTCGTCTTGTTGAAAATAATACAACTTTTATCGCTCGAAACTCTCCTTCGGTCTAAGTTGGTTAAATCGGTGAAAACAACCGGACGAAAATAATCGTTGCTCAAGAAGATGAAATATTCGAGGACGATAACAGGGAAGATATAAAACGAACCGACTTCCGAATCCAATTACATTAAAAGACGTATTTTATTAAGATAGAAATGTACCTACAATATTACATCGAGCGAAAACACAGTGGATATTAGCGAAGTATTGAAAGGAGAATAATTTTCTTGTTTCTCTTGAAGATGAAATCAATCTTTAGAATAAGCAGATGCACAGCTCACCCCTACCTCAATCCTGAGCTTCGGATAATCGTTTCTATGTCGTATCCGAAAGCTGACGTTGCAGTTGCGTGCCTGTTGGAAATAAGGCTATCCTCGAGAACTCTTGAAGCCAATTTCTAGGAACAGTAATTAGCGCAGAACGCGGTTAAAAGAAGCTGAGAGAAAGGTAGATGTACGACTGTCGACTTCATCGTGTGCCAATTGATCGATCGGTCATTTACTTCAGAAAATTAGATAATTAACGCGTATTATACGGAATATTCTTATTTTTCTCTTCTAAATAGAAATTTTTGCTCTGTATTGCAATATATTTAAAAAACAATGCCACTACCATTGTATTTCATCTTTAGATTTTTGTTCAATTTTCTCATAAGTTTACGTCCTTTTATTATAACATTCGAGTCACTCTTTGCTTCCTTTAAATTCTCTATGCTGTTTAGCTCTTAAAATGAAGCTCCTCTTCGTCTTTTCCTTATCTCTAATACTCGTCTTTTCTAGACACTTTCGTACTACGAATTTCCATTTATAGAACGCAGTAGGAAAATTTCTACGAAAAGCAGTTTCAACAGTCTGCGCTGTAATACAGTTTCTTATTGATTAGGATTAGCAAATGACAGGTGTAAAGCGCGAGAAGATGGTCGACGATCTTTATCAATTTATCTTCGACTTGAATCCACTGCGGAGGCAAAGGAACGCGGCCAGGAAATTCATCGAACGATCCATCATTATTTATCGCAACGGCGTACTATGATTTATTGCCGCGATTCACCAAGATACGATCGTCGCTCGAAATCCTCGTAGATTCGATGAATCGATGAAGACGTTATCGTTATCGACAACGAGGTCCAAAGGTGGTGAATCCATTATCGCAGGATTTATTTATCGATTATGAAAAATCAATTTGTATTCGATACGGCGACACCTGCGACGAATATCGAAGTGATCGAAAGTGAAATTTAAATGTATCGAGTTGGCAACTAAGTGATTACGGATTTTGTCATTAGGTGATATTGACAATCATTTAGTTGCCAACCCAATACGTATCGAAGAAATGTTTGCTCTGCTTCTACATCGGATATCTATATTTTTTATTTTAATATTGGATTATCCAGTATTAAATTTGATTCTATTGAAAGTATCGGACAATGCGATTAATTTAAGAAGAACTTGGCTACTACCATTATTGAAAGATTGTGTGCTAGGTGGGTCACTTACTCTCTTCGCGGAAACATTGCTACCTAACGTTGCATTGTAAAACCGCATTGTAAAACTTGCGAATTTTTCGTTTGCCAAGTCTGGGCTATTTTACCAAGTATATGCAACAACGCTACTGATGTGAAAGACAATTTCAAGGATACAGCTAAACTGTTAGGAACAAATTTAAATGAGAAAAAGAATTTAAGGATGTCGATAACGTCTGCCTTACGAAGATTAATAACGAAAGCAGTCGAAGACTTTGCGAAGAATTTGCAAAGAATTATTTACCATTGTTTTTAAATCTATACACTACTAAGCCACTTGGAACTGACGAAGGAGGACAACGCTTTGCTACATATGATACAATAAGAGTGTATCTTACAATTACGGATAAGGAATTGATACACGAATTATTCGATCGTGCGTTATTTAAGTTGAAAGAACCTGATATCGACGATTTTCTCAAAGAAAGTACTCACGATATAATAAGATTATTTATTAATTATACTGACATTAATAGATTAAAGACGTTTTACGATATGTGTGTACCACTTCTTAAAGAAATTTCTAAAGCCAAGGAACAGAAGAAAGCATATAGGTTTTTAGGAGACCCCCTCCCCCGCCTCCTCCCCAAAGTCACACAACACCAAAAAAGCAGACTACCGAAGCGTCCTGTTTTGCGACCAAGTTTTCAGGACAGAAAAAATAAAAAAAAAAATACATAAAAAAGCTCCGCTCTCCAGCGGCTTAAACCCAAAAATTGTATTATACAACGAAAAACGTAAAGCGCCGACACATAATACAGCACGGCAACGTCGTACCGCCGCGTATCGGTACCTTTGCCTAACATATCATTAGAAAAATTCACCGTTTATTGTGAATATGTACGTAAAACTGTATTCTTGGGCTCAATAAACAACTTTAAATAAAAAAAAATAAAAAGGTTTTTAGAAGAAATATATGGCAGTGAGAAGGAAACGTGTAAAGAGTTTGTAGTTCGATAGAGACGCGAGATACAAAAATTAATTAATATCCTCGGCTACTGAAGTCGCAAAACCAAACAGAGGAGCACGATTAAGACGCTTGATTCGTCTGATCAAAATTCATCCACAACTTGAGAAAACTAAGTTCTTAGAAGCCATTGTGCCCGAAGCGGTAATCTATTTAAAAGAATATTGGATTATCATGAAGTGATATTATAATTATAACGATTGTAGATATTGCAACTGAAAATGTAAGTTTCTTGTTTTATAAATCAAAGTAGGAAAAATATAAATTTCAATCTGTTCGTATTTAGATGTTCTATCGCGGTAGCTTAGCGATTCACAGAACATTGGAAACGTATTACCGAAATTTGATAGTAGTTTTACCATCGCATTCCAAGACTGCAAATTTTTTAAGCCACAGCTGCAGAGCCGGTGATCTTGTTATTAGACGATGAAAATTGAAACGTACAGTTCTACCATTAGATAATAGCATTAACTTTAAATGGATTTCCATTCTTTCTCTTTTCATACACTATGCTTTCAATGACTCGTTAAGAAAAATATGCATTCAATTCTCATTAAGAAAAAAGAAGAAGAAAGAAAAACATTACAAATTGCATTTGATACACCGGGCAACAAGACGTTGCAAGTGTAAACGCCAAAAAAATGTAAAACGATAAATTATCGTGTCAGGATCGAAAAAAAAAAAAAAAAGAAAGACACGGAGCAAAGGGAGAAAAGAATTCTTACGTTCATAAGTCTTATCATTCATAATTCACCGTGAGTCGCGGCTATGAAACGATGGGACGTCAGTGACGTTTCGAAAGGACATCATAAGTTACTGACAATTCCAGCCGCGGTCAGACAAAATGTCTTTGCAGTGCCGCCATAAGTTACCGACAATTTTCTCTTATCCATCGACCGTTCGGCCTTATCGCGACTCCGGAAAGGCGGTAGAAACAGGTAGAAAGTGAAAGGAGAGAAGGATGCACCAGGAGAAAGGGACGCGTGTAGAAATCCAGCGGAACGTTGAATAGGAAGGAACCTGGAGCAATGGAACTCGAGGAACCTCGACGAATCTCCAATGAAACGGATTGTGATTTGTCGTAGGATCTTCCTCGTCATGGATAGTCATAATAGTAAAATTCCGAATTTTTACTTAAGAAGAGAAATTTTTTGTAATTTTCACGATTATAAGTTGACCTTCGGATGGTATTTTTTATTTTAATATTGGCTTCTAATTAAAAGGAAGAGATAAAGAGATATCGTTGTTTTGGCATTGATAGTGACGCAATTTAAAAAATGTTCATTTTTGAGACGCTTTTAAAAATTGTTTGAACGTACGTTCTAAAAAATACTAAATACGTGCCTTATTAATATAATTGCACTCTGACGAAGAACTAACGGGATCGTAATTACTATAAATATGCCGTTTTACGTAATCAAAATTGGAAATAATTTTATATATAATATAATTGTATACAATAATAATTATAAAAATAAAATTATAAAAATTATACGTAATAATAACTACAATATAATATAATATAATTGGAAATAATTATTAATATAATTGCCTTCTGACGAAGAACTAATGGGATCATAATTACTATAAATATGCCGTTCTACGTAATCAAAATTAGAAATAATTTGCACTTTGCACTGAATAGTAGGAAATTTGTAATTTTTTCAGTTGACCCACTATCAATACCAAGTAGCGATATGTGAATTCGCTGGAACGCTCAATAGGATTTCTTTGCCATGGATTATCATTATACGTATATTGCATATTATATATCGGAAAATTTCGAATTTTTCCTGAAGAAAAGATGTTTGTAATTATGGGTGACTTTAATCTGAATTTTACACTGTATTTTTAATTTCGATATTGGCTTGTAAATTAAGAGAAATGTATACGTGTACGAATTCAGTGGAACTCGGGGAACAGAGCTCCTGTCTGATTGAACAGAATTTATGTAATAATTTCTTTACGATCATGTATTATACCGTGTGTTGCATATTATACGATTCTATCTACACGTATATTCTACACTGTTTATAAGAAATATGGTAACATCATTGTACCATTTTACGTTACACTGTTATACCACTTACACTATTATAACATCTACATACTAATTAATTATATTCAAGTATATTCAATTTTGTAGGTATATCATTTACTACACTATCTACTATCATATTACTATAGAAATTACCATAGAAATTTCGTTACTGTCAGAATTTCTAGAATCTCGTGGTATTATAAGTAAAATATATGAAAGCTGATAAAGAAGAAGAAAGCGTTTGAAAATTAAGGATACGTGGCAATATTGTGTTGTAGCCACTGCGTGGTAATAAGAAAATTTCGAACATTTGCTCAAAGAAAGGATACTCGTAACGTCGAATAAATAAAGAGACAAGAATTTTCTAAATCGTTCGTTCTGAATTCTTCGCCACTTCGTTACGCTGACGAGCGATCAAAAGAATGTTAAAAATTCTCACGGAACACCATATTTGCGCGAGACTGTAAGCATAGTAGCAAGAACTGGTCTTATCAGTGACAAAATACGGGGCGATGGTGACACGAGTCCGCAGATAAGGTGCATGTCTTTCAAAATGGACGATCAGCCGGGTCATGTCCTCGCGAATGGATCACCGAAACAGCCGGTCGATACGTATCGCTTCTCTGCCATTACTGTACCATTGCTTCACTGCCCAGCCACAGCTGCTTTCCTTTCCTTTCCACGACAAATGTTTTTTTCATTATGCAACCGGTCGCGAGACAATTTTGGATATGCGACCAGAAAACAGGCAAGTTGAAAAATGGGTCAATACGAACTGGCGAGACGTGTTCGTTGCGATATTTCATTTAAAAAAGGTTCGTTAAAAGTCGCCTGTTTTCGTTTTTTTTTTTTTTTTCGTGTAAATGTGCTTTATTTGTATTATTTATTATTACGCCAACTAGAATATTTACCAAAGTTTGGATTGTTTGGAAGGCAAATGGAAAAACGATATGGGAATTCGTGCTTCCGTGCGTTTCCAGTATTTTGCTGTTTGTTGATGTTTAACAGGGAATAACATTGTGAACGAAAAGTTTCAATTTGACCGATTACATGGAAATTTATTGATTTTGTAAAATATCTTGCAACGGAAGTTATAGATACTTCTATAACTAACAATGCTGAAACCTTAAATCGACCTGGAAATTGTCCTTTTCTTTTTGCTTAAAAAGACATTTCGAAGCTTGGAACGCAAACTGTTTTATAACCTAGCACATTTTGCGATGAAGAACTACATCAAGTAAACGATTGCACGATACTCAGTGTAGCGTAGATGGCTAAACATCTTCCGGAAGCATTTGGAAAATCTAAAGTAAACGTTCTGTCCTCAGCTTGTTACCCTTTCACAAATATTATTCTTAGGAAAATGATTGCCAATTATCGAGTCCCACGTCCGGCTGACTACGCAAGGGAGTTTCCACGATAACAGTTCAAATTAATTACCAAACACTGTTGCGAATACCGAATGTTATCTCGCTACTCGACCAACTTTAATTTCATTGAAATTCAGAAAAATTATACCATCGAATATATACATCGACAGTACAAAGTAAAATCTCACTTTCTACGCGTGATCCTCTTTATCAGACATCACTAGCCACCATAAGGAACCACTTTTCATAAACATTTTACCTGTTACCGAGTTCAAAAAACGATTGCAGTTGCGACGTAACGTAATTTCCGCATTTCATCGATTTTCTCACAGCAGCTGCCAAGAACTGTATCTGAAGCTTTACAAAATTCTTCTTTTTACGAAGACAGTTTTTGGACCACGAGATACCTACTATCGCCTTTACTTGCCTTTTTTCACTTATCCCGCAGTTCCCTTCCACGGTTGTCGTTTCCTCCCTTTTTCTCTTTCTTTTTCCGTGCCGTGCGGACTCTCGTCTGGCCGCTTAATGAAATTCGACAGCGACAGACCGTGTAATTACCGGCTTTCGCCACTTGTTTAACACTCAATTCATTAACCGGCGAATTCGTAATTAGCCGAAAAAAGAGAGTCGCTTCAGCTCGATCCAATTTATTTTCACTGTTTCGCTGACTTTCTTTGTGCCGCGTTTCACCTTCCGCGTTAAGTTCGACCTGTTAACCGAGGGATACCAGTTAACTCTTTATTCGAATCGCCAATTTCGTGGATAGAATAATTTCTTTATTCAAAAGCAATTAAAAGCCTGCCGTCTTCTTACGCGTCGTTTCGTTTCCGTTAAGGATAAACTTTATCGTATGTTTAATTCACTGAAATTCACCTGTCTCGATTAATTTACAGTTTCGTAATTGTAGGAGATTTTGATCGAACAGCGAGCCGGTTAACAAGTTCTGGCCGACAAATTTAGAAAAATATTTTATATTATATTATTGTAGATTTGGAAAAGTTGGTTTCTTTGCAGGAGAAATGTACCTTTGAGCGCGAAATTAAGCTGTAAAATTTGTAGCGTCAATGAACCATTTTCTTCGTTGGAAGTTTCAAAGCTGTGCACCTAAACCGCTGGTATACCCTGTTAAATTCGATTATCGAAGCATAAAATATTGGAAATTTCTTCGTAGAAGATTCTGTGTAAAAAATAATTCCGTATAAAATTCTTTATAACAGAAGCTTAATTACAGAAGGTGTTCAAACGCTGTTTGAAACTTTTTATACGTGTCTTATACAAAAGATGTTGAAATCTCATTAGCACGAGACACGACTATCGCGGTTATGTTAGCAAAATTTGAAAAACGCATCTGTACCACTAATTATATGTTTAAGATCACTATTTCTGCTGTATACTCGTTTTTCTCTAAATATAAGTTTGCAACGAATGTCTTGTAATTTCATGTATATTTTCCAGCTGGTTTAAAATTTCTCTACCATAATCGCGATAATAACTGTGTCGTATCTCATTGGTGGGTGCTAACGAAATTTCGAAAAGTTCTGTACATATAGTGCACGTAGTATGTTCAGAGGAACAATTCCATGACTGTGTTCGAAAAATTGAAAAAGTGTGTGCCAGTGTATGTATAATGTATATACGTCGACGTTCATAAATATGTGAACATTATGGTCGATTTCTATTATCAACACCAGACTGTTATCGAGGATATACGAATCAATGGCAGACGAAGGATACGTAGCAAAAAGGCAATGCTTGGTATCTTCATGTGGAATTAGATGTTAATAGAAATTTTATTAGAAGTGTATTATTATTATTTATTATTAGATTTTTTTAGACTTATTTTATTATTAGATTTTTTTAGACTTGGTATCTTCATGTGGAATTAGATGTTAATAGAAATTTTATTAGAAGTTTATTATTATTATTTATTATTAGATTTTTTTGGACTTGGTATCTTCATGTGAAATTAGATGTTTGTAGAAATTTTATTAGAAGTTTATTATTATTATTTATTATTAGATTTTTTTGGACTTGGTATCTTCATGTGAAATTAGATGTTTGTAGAAATTTTATTAGAAGTTTATTATTATTATTTATTATTAGATTTTTTTAGACTTATTTTATTATTAGATTTTTTTAGATTTGGTATCTTCATGTGAAATTAGATGTTTGTAGAAATTTTATTAGAAGTTTATTATTATTATTTATTATTAGATTTTTTTAGACTTATTTTATTATTAGATTTTTTTAGACTTGGTATCTTCATGTGGAATTAGATGTTAATAGAAATTTTATTAGAAGTTTATTATTATTATTTATTATTAGATTTTTTTAGACTTATTTTATTATTAGATTTTTTTGGACTTGGTATCTTCATGTGAAATTAGATGTTTGTAGAAATTTTATTAGAAGTTTATTATTATTATTTATTATTAGATTTTTTTAGACTTATTTTATTATTAGATGTTTCGTATGAAATTTAAATCGTTTCTTCAGAATCTTAAATATTATTGTTGGAATCGATGTCACTCGTGACAGCCTTCCGGTCAATTTAGAAAATCCTTTCCTTTCTTAACTACACCTTGACAACCGAGTATAATGGAGAACTGAGTACAAAGAATTCCTTAAATAGAAGAACTGCCCCGTAATACCGGACGCTTGTACCACCCGTTTCATAGCGTGTTGGCTTTTAAAGACCAATTTTAAGTACCGTGATATCCCACGATAGACCTCGCAAAGAATAAAATTGTCTTCTCTCCTTATTTGTAATCTTCAAACTGATTTACATGCTGTTAAAAAATGTAAGTCTCCATATATATACAGGGTGGTTGGTAATCGGTGGTACAAGCGGAAAGGGGGTGATTCTACGTGAAAAAAGATGTCGAAAATATAGAATAAAAATTTTTCGTTCGAGGCTTTGTTTTCGAGAAAATCGACTTTGAATTTTCGCTCGGTACGCGTGCGGTACGTTATAACGGATCTCACTGTAGATCTTTGTCTCGATAGAAAAATTTAAAAAAAGAAAAGAAAAATTAACAAAAAATGTTTACTAGTTACCAACCATCCTGTATATTAGGTCCGTTTTATATTATTTCATCGAATTACGTACGATCCATTTTGTTCTATCAAAATAAAGATCACAACGTTCGACAGATTTGGTTTCATGTTTGTATAAAGATGAGTTGTTGTAAAAGACGTTTCTGTAAAAGAAAGACACCTTTCCGACAACCTAATATATATATTTTTATTAATGTAGATTATTGACTGATACATATAGACATGTAGCAATAGCTTATTATTATGTACTTATCGTACTATTGTATACTATACATATACATATGCTATATATATGTAATAACGTAAATTCTTAGGGTAAATCAGACGATCGATTGTGCAAAATCGAGTTTATTTTGGGAATAATTAAATTAAATACGATAACAGCTAATAACAAATCTACTACCAATTTTAGCTATATTTTAGCAAATACTAAATTACCGTTCTTCTCCCGTGATCTATTCTATTCAGCAAATAACTGTCGGTAAAACAAAACAAAATTTAAAAATGTCGATTGGCGAGTAATTTGAATTCCATCGAACTTACATATATATATATATTATGTAATATATTTATTATATTATATATACAAATCAAATGTAAAATCATAGTATAAGTATATATGTACAAGTATATAAATATAAATTTCCACATATTTCAGCAATGGCGTAGCTACATCGATAAAAATATCATGCTCTCTGTTCGTCATTTTTCCACGATCGTAAAGCGTAAACCAGAAAACGTAGAACGAACGAAGCTAAATACACGCAAAGAGGCATCTCGTCGGGAAATATCGGGTGACGGTACGTCGGCGGTTGCAGTCCCTTTCTTCAATTCGGTAATCCGGCGATGTGGTTTCGTGCAGCTTCGGGAGACGTCGACGGGATGATCGCAGCTGCCGCAAGGATATATAGGAGCATCTGGCTGTTGCACGGTCGCAACATCGCCAACCTTGCAGGTTCGAACGCAGCAACGAAGCAACTAGACCGTAAGGGAGAGAAAGGGAGAGAATCGAGGAGCGAGAAGAGCGCGAGAAGAGGAAGAGGAAGACGATGGAAGAAGGGAGAGCTTCACCGTGACGGCGAGGGAGAGGAACACGGTGGCCTCTCGAGTGGGCTGTTCTCCAAATAGCTCCACCTGCCCTCACGATGCCAACACGCTCTGCTTCTCTTGCTCATCCCCGAACTACCGATTATGCGGCCGCTTTTTGACCCGTGGTTCACGAGTAATGATCGCGACGTGATCGTCCAAAGGGCAAGCTAAAGCCACGCAGGGATTCTACCCGGGCCTCGCACCTGGCCCCGGAAGCGGATTATTCCTCAGACGCTGCTGGGTTAAGAAGGATGGACAGGGCGAAGGAGGACAGAGGAAAAGGATAAGAGTAGATTTGGTAATTTCGAAGGAATAAATCGATCATTTGCTGTGCAAAGATCGTGTGTCCACTTTTAACCAGTTTTCGAGACAGACAGCTTTTAAGGATTCCATGGTAATTTACGACGAAATGTACGTTTTGCACACGTTGATTTTATCTGTGTCGAAGATATTATGAGATTGGTCGGAAATTGCACGTTGATTTTTGGAAACGTAAAACGACGAAGGTGCGTGTCACGGTTCTTGAAAATATCTATCCGCTAAGCATAAAGGAAAATATTATTTTTGACGAGTTTGTGAAGTAGATGGAAATTTGATTTTTAGATCGTAAAGAAACGATCTATTTGAACTATTCTAATATATATTTGAGTCGGATTGTTAATTATCATGTTGACTGTCACGATGATGATCGGTGACCCGCGTTACTAAATCTTTTAGAACGATTGAAATAAGATTTTGATGGACTAGGAAATTCTCAACAGTATGCACGACTCGCGTACATAACGTTGTCGAAAGAAAACGCGTAAATACGATATAATGTTTGGGAGGAATGAAATGTTACGTTGTAGCGTATTTCGATCTATCGCAGCTGCCAGGACAAAGTGTATAAAGTTCACGCGGTAGTCAACGTGTTAAAACGATATCGTTCAAATATGGAAAGCTGAACGTATACATATATTTGTCTCCATAAGTAGCTAATTCTATGCGAGAATAATACCACTAGAATAATAATAAAAAATATAATAAAATTACACATATACGGCTAACAAAATACGTTTTCGTGGCGTTTAAATAGAATACACTTAACAAACTGAACTGTCATTCTCGAAAATCAAACACCACAAATAGCCAATAATTAATTCCGTAATTCTGCAGTTGCAATAAGTAATTCCGCAACGCAGCTAATTACGATCCTGTCGTCAAACACTTTCAACGAATACGACATAGTTATCGGCAAAAATCTTCGCAGATCTCTTAAAAAGAGCATTTTGACGAGAATAAAATGGTAGAAAATTATACCGTGCGGTTAATGCGTTCGTATCAAGATAACCAAGAATTGTTTCATTATTATTACCGCAATGTTAGAAAATGAGTATGTTATTATGCATTAATATGACTGTGACTGATATGGAGCTCAAACTTGTCCAAGTAAGTTGAAACTTTGAGAACATCGATTCAGCCATGTATTTCAACTTTCAAACGTACCGTTCCTTTAGTTTCATAATTAATGCGACTACCACGATACATTTTCGTGGCTTGGAACCACGTAAACAACCTTTTACGTCGATAAACTCGGAACACTGTTCCGCGAGAACCAACAGTGCTGCACTGACTTACATCATTCACCTCGGCATACGAAGCGAGGTCACTGATTCACTGAGTTCGCTGGGGATCCCGATAGACAAGAAATTGCAGATGAATCAATATTTTGCCAACGAGTAAAACAGAAGATTTTTGAAAAATGATATAACACAAAGGAAAATGTATAAAATATTAGATCGTCCGGAAAGTGTCCTTCTTTTGCAGACACGTCTTTCACAACGATGCACCTTTATACAAACGTGAAACCTAATCTGTCAAACGTTGTGATCTTCATTTTGATAGAACAAAATGGATCGTACGTAATTCGATAAAATAATATAAAACGGAAAACGTTGTGCATCCATTGTTTCCTTATAAAGCGAAAGAAAGTTCTTGGGCGACCTAATAATAATATAATAATATAGAATGATATATATGATATATAAAATGATATAAATGGAATTAAAAGAAAAATAAAAAAAACCGTGGGATCTTTTAGGGACTTCACTCGACAAACTAAAGAAAATTGATCGTTTTACCACGCTGTAATATCATTTTATAAGATGTAGGAGAATTTAATTCGCTATTAGCCCTCTCGTTCCAAGAGCTCTTCATCTTGACAATTATTCCGTAATGCATACTTCTGGTAGAAAAATTCGCGCAGCTTTGGATTTTCAGGGGTAACAAGCGTATCTGGAACAGGACCGGTCTTTTCACGATAGGAAAGCTAAAAGGTTGAAAATCCTGGTCGGTCGACACGTACTTACGTATCGTCGAGTTCATCGCGCTCCTCCGGCTTTTCTAGGACAGCCAGAATTACCCGTTTCATTGTGCCGCGTTTTCTTTTTTCATTATGCCTTCAATCCTACGTCGAGTTTCGCGATGAATTAATAAATCACGCCAAGCTCTCGTCGCAACCTCGTAATATCCAAGCAAGCTAGGATTCTCTCGACCGAGGACATCTTGATAATAAGCGTAATACGTCGCAAAACAACCAAAAATATGCTATTCGAACGGTAGGACGAGGATGGATCGCACTGCGAATTCTACGCGGATAAAGTAGGTCGTATGAAATTCATGCAACTTCGTTCCAGTGACATCTTTTTACTGAAGAGATTCAATGCAAAATGTTCCGCAGGCTCGTGAAAGCATTCGACCGCTCGCAGGCATCTTTTATTATACAGCATATTACCGTGTCCTATAGGAAACATTTTGAAATTTCATTAGCTCTGTCGTACGATTACATTGATAAAGCTTCAATGGAATTTGAAAGTATACGTGGAAATTACAAGATGGATCTTGTTGTTATTTCTGTATTTAGAGATAGGATAACAATAGCTATTATTATATTCTTTCGATAACTGTATTATCAGGTAAGCGTTTGTTATATATTCGATAAAGCGCCTTTATGATATTCAACATCGAATCATCGATCACGCGTTTTTTTTTTTTTTTTTTTTGGTTTTTTTACGTTATCTTCTGCGCTAATCAATATTATTACTATTAATAATATTTTCAATAAAATAATAATTAATTATTGAACCTGGGCCCATAACCTGTTGTTATTTCTGTATTTAGAGGTAGGATCACAATAGCTATTTTTATTTTATTCTTTGGATAAATCTATCGCGCCGTTCTCAGCCGAAAAACCTTTATTGCACTTTCTTACATTGACTAGGGATAAAAACAAAAGAATATCTTAAATCGATTATATCTAGAACTATCTTCTAGTTACTATTTATTGCACCTAGCGTATCTGCGTATGAACGGCGAGCGCGAGCTCACGTTGTCATTTTCAACAGATCTTTATCGATATCCCCCCATGGGGTTACAAAATTTCCTCTTGCTGTCTGAACATCTTCAACCCATTCGCCGTCGTAAATAAAAACCAAATAAATAACAAGATATAAAAACTATACGATAAGAACAATACAGATATATACAATAGAATGTCATACCTTCTTAAACTATGCAAAAATCCATTCCATAAACAAACATAAAATAAGACAACAACAATAATAATAATAATCATGCCTTACAAAATATACACGATATACGATAAATTACACAAAAGGTTATACAAAAATTATTTAGTTGATATATATGTATATATCTTGCAGAATCACGAAAGCATTTGAAAAATCAATTACCCGTTATATTAATGAACCGAACATTAATTCCTATCAAGCCAGTATCGAACGCGGAGGAACCACGATCCTTGGTCGATTAACATTAGAACTACCGATAGTTAACAGGAAGCTATTTCTACCAAAACCAGTCAAAACGAGTGGTCTTTCAAAAATACGTAACAATAGAATATTTTTATATTTATTGATTTATTGCTTTCTTACAGAAGGAATTCAGGATTTCAGGAAGGAATTTTGTGTTAGCAAAACGAGGAAACTGGTTAATTGAGGTTCGATAAACAGATCCCAGCATCCTTTTACACTTTGACAAGTGCCAGTCATTTTGACTGTTATTGGTATAAATAGCCTTGATACGAAATTATTTTCAGTTTGAATACAGAAAAAACAAAATAAAATTCATTATATTATTCTTTTAGTTATCGTTGCGAAACTCGTTACATCATTGCGGAAAAAAATATAACATGAACATTTTATTTTAAAATAAAATTGTAAAACCAGTTTTAATTTGACTGATGTAAAAGTTCTAGTGTTAACAATGCCGAGTCTCCCTCTGTTATTGTATTGGTTGTTCGAAAAATATCTTTCTTTCGCAAACGTGTTTTGTACAACAGTGCACCTTCATACAAACGTGAAAGCAAGTCTGTGAAATGTCACGGTGTTTATCTCAACGGAACAAAATGGATCGTACGTAATTCGACAAAATAATATAAAACAAAAACCCTTGTGCGTCTAATACAAAACATATAAACCTATACCTAATACAAACATATAAACCCACTATCACTTTGCGTTCCAATAGAATTTAGCCTTCCAATAGAACCAAGGATTACGTGTCCGGTATCGTACGTGCGGATAACTGAGCCCGATAACGTTACATCACTCATAAACATACGCAACTGATACATCGGAACCTTGTTAGAAACTCAGAAACTTATCCTGTTCCTGCCTGAGTAGCTATCGCGCGGGTGTGCAAGAATAAAAAGAAGAAAATAGCAAGCAACAAAACGAAAACGATAAAAACAAATTATAAGCAAAAATCTAAATCGCATTAAATAAATAAGTAAATCAATCGGTACATAGTAGATAAATGACAAAGAAACATAGAAGTAAAAGGAAACAACGATAGAAAAATAACATACACAGATGTGACAAGAATAAAATCGACGCATAACACAAACAAAAATAAAATGTACGAAACCTACGGATCGACATAACAACTGGAAAATGTTCACCGTGACACTAATTCGCGTTTGACCAACCTCAAGCGCGAAAGAATGATGATCCTTGGCCGGTTAACAGTCCCGATTCTCCCTCTACTATATCCCCAACCCCCTGAACCACCCCCGCTCAGCCCCTCGATCCCTTCCATCCGCGACCTCTATTAAGCGTTATATTCCGCTATCCAGCAGCGATGGAGGATAGTTCCAGTGTATTGGCATGCTGAAATACGGGGCGCGTTCGAAGCGCCGGCAGCCGTCAGGGTATTGATTTACAATGCTTACTCCTCTCCACAGCAACTCCCATAACTACAGACCCCTTCTCCGTCTCTCTCTCTAACCAACCTACACTCGTTCCTCTGCCATATTTTCTGTCTTTCTTCGTCCTTTACGTTGCGCGCTGCGAACTCTGTTCGTTGATCTCTGGCCGACGATCGTCCGCGATCTCGCCGATCTCGCTTTTCCTCGTTCGTCGAACGCTGGCCCCCCCTCGTGACCGATGAAACCGACACAATCGGTGACCTGGTTGCCTCCAAGATAAGCGGTTATACGAGAGACCTCGAGAACACGGCTGGCGCACGATTTTATTTTCATCCGGTCGTTTCCAACGATGTACAGGGTTGAGAGCGTACAACAGGGTGGTTAAGGTGACCCGGTTGACGTTACAACGCAAACATCATTTAGACGTTTCGCCTGGCTTCTTTGCGAAAAACTTGTTCCACAGTTTCTTAATACGGTGGTTCGTCGATGAGGCGTGAACAGTGTTCATTGCGGCTTATTAAGGTTTACTTTTGGTAACTATCGGCTTTTACGTTTTCGCTTCGTACGACGAATATGCGCAACCGTTTGAGGCTTCGAACGGGTTTGTTCTTCTTTTCGCGTTTTCTCGAGTTTCTTAACGCAGATGTTGAGGCGCGAAGAGCGTTAACGAGGCTGGGATCTATGCAAAATATTAAGTTTTAGGCTTTTGCTTCGTACGATGAGTATAATCGTTGAAGGTTGCGCAGGGCTTCTTTTCGACAGGTTTTAGAGTTTTCTAACTCTACCAGGTGATCGAGGTGCGAAGATTGTGGCTGGGATTCGTGCAAACTATTATTCTTTAGTTTATTACTTTGTACGATGAATATGGTTGTTGAAGGTTTTTAATGGACTCTTTTTGAGACACTTTAGAATCTTTTAATGTGTATTTTGGTTCTGAAGTATGGAAGATGTTATTTCGACTGGGATTTTGTGCATATTGTTACTCGTAAGTTTATTCATTTGCACGATGAATATTGGGTTTTTTACTCTTTGCGTGGGTTCTTCCGGGTTTTTGTTTCTTCAAATGGACGCGTTGATTTCCGGAATACCGAGGTTTCAGTATATAAGAAAGCGTGTTATCGCGTGTTATTTTTTAGATAAAATTTAAAAAATTCATTCAAGAATTAATTGAATAGCCTGGAACCTGTCAAAGTGAAGAAAATAAATAAAATTCTTGTCGCGAATTAAAAAATGAAAGAAGTAAATTTCTGGTTAAACGTTCTATACATAATCCAAAGACAAATCTAACTTTAGAATGCTTGCAGTTATACGCAACATATCGACGATATAGCTTCGTTTCTTTTAATTTCGATCAATTCTTCCACGAAAGGTAGTCTGAAAGGTTCGTACCATCCAGATGATCAACCGAAAGCTTTCTTCCAATATTCAACCATACAAACAGCTCTAATTACAATAAAGAAAAATTCTTCCGCTAAGATAAAACACACTCCACGTACGAGAATAATTATTCAAAAACTAATTACAATAAAGAAAAATTCTTCCAAAATCGCCAAAATAAAACACACCCCACGTACGAAACTAATTATTGAAAAACTGATAAGCCATCTTCTAGCCGAACTATACAGCTACGAAAACACCACGTACATTATTTTCTACCATCGATGGACCCCATACAACACACTATCGACGTGGTCGCATTAATATGAATGAATAAAGAAAATATATGAATTTCCGATGAACATGGTGGCCCAGATTCCGCCGGTGACGGAATTTTATTTTCAAAGGGACGTCTCGTACAGCGATTGTGCATCGAATCGCGCTTTCATCGAGCCGCCGCCGGCTCTCGCGAATATTGCGCGGATTTGCGTAATCGCGAGGCTCGCTAGGATCAGCGACGCCAAGGGAAAACGTCTGATACCAACGGAATCATCGGAAACAAATTCCTCTGAACGAACGCGAAATGAATATTTACGATGCATATGCCGTGTCTTTTTTTTTCCTTCGCTCTTCATTCCCTTTTTCTTCTTCTTCTTCTACTTCCACTCTCCTCCTTCGAGCATCGACGAGCTCGTTTGTTTGCGAAGCCGGCGCGCACAGTGACTGTATCGATGTTCCAGTTTGCCTATTCGCCGTTGGAAAAAAGGCGAATAACGCGGAACCCGATGGAAATTGCGAAGGCAGCATGCAAATATTTGATGGATCGGGTAGTCGATTAGGAAGTTGGGATCGAGCGTAAGAGTAAATGGAAAAATTAGGGACAAATGAGAAACTTATAGTTGCGCGTGGCGTACAAGTACGTGTGTTTATTCGTAAATTTGTATTGCGCGCTATATTATCGCAATGAGTTTGTACTTGCATATGGAAAACACATATTCCCAGACTTGCATCGTACATTACGTTACCGCGTTATATGTGCGCGGCAAATACAGAGCCGCGGATTTCCAGCGTATTTTAAGTTCATGTCGTATCTGACACCTTTGTCTAAGCTTTCTTAACGCTGGAACTACCGATAGTTAACAGGAAGCTATTTCTACCAAACCCAGTCAAAAATACGTAACGATAGAATATTTGTATGTTTATTGATTTATTGCTTTCTTACAGAAGGAATTCCATGTTGTGTAGTACATTTTTGGTATTATCAATCCATCTGGGACTATCATCCCTAAACGAGACATTTATAAACGACACATTTATAAAATTGTAGAACCAGTCGTTTTGACCGCTGTGGTATTTCTAGTGTTAGCATCTGGCGATCTAACGATCGATCCGGAATTTTCCTGATAACTGATATCACCATATCGAACGATACGCAGTAAAAATTTGAAAAACACGTGGGAAGTTGTACAAAACGAGGAAACTGGTTAATTGAAGTTCGATAGACAGATCGCAGCATCCTTTTACACTTTGACAAGTACCAGTCATTTTGACTGTTATTGACATAAGTAGCCTTGATACAAAATTATTTTCAATTTGAATACAGAAAAAACAAAATAAAATTCGTTACATTATTCTTTTAGCTATCGTTGCGAAACTCGTTACATCATTGCGGAAAAAAATATAACATGAACATTTTATTTTAAAATAAAATTGTAAAACCAGTCAATTTTTTTAAATTTTCTTAGAGTTCCTACGATCACAGAATTTGATCGTTCGTTCCAACGTTCCTCGAACTTTGCCAAATTTTCAAACGAGGCGAATAACAGGACAAAAGTGAGGAAATTACGACCGAAATAATCATTTTCCTGATAATCTATATCAGGGCTTACTGAATTTTCGTGATCAGAGACCCACTTCCGGGAACGGTATATAATTCTTCAAGACTCGGTCGAACATTACCGATTTGATTTATTAGCAATTTAAGATCGACCAGATACGAATCTGCGACGTAAGAGAAACTAGATACCTGGTAATTCTCGTCTTAGCTTTAACCGAATCGAATTATTCATCCGACGATTCTCAATGATTAAAACACTCCTAACGGGCAAGTAAATTATTCTCGTTTAATATTTAACGTGGTTTCCCCTCTGGGTATCGATGATCTAAATCAGAGCTTCTTAAACTATGGGTCACGACCCGATACGCGGTTAGAATCACGAGATCGTGAACATTTTTCCGACTACCGCGCACCTGTGAAACGACGAATATCAATCGTCTGGCATTAAACGACGACGAAGAATTCATCGAGTTAGCAATCGACAAAGGGAAAGGACACCAGCTTCTTAAAAAATCTGTAGATCGGTTTGTGCTTGGAATCAGGACATAATTTCCAGCAATCTCTAAAACGACCTTAAACACGCTCGTGACGTTTCGTACTGGATTTCTATTGCAAAACGACATCTTCGTCATTGGCGATTGTAAAATGAAGATATCGGTTAACTGTGAAAAACGTTGAAGATACTCCGCTATATCAAATATTCAGCCAACATTCGATTCTTCGTGCATAAATAAACAAGCATATTCGTCTGACGATAATAAATCGTGAATATCAATTATGAATATAACAAAGAACCGTTTAAAATCGAACTTGTTCCATTTACTACCGATCAATGTTTTCTTTGCATATTTACTTGGTATAACCGAGGGTTCGCGTAAAATTTCACCCGAGGAGAATGGGATCGCGAATGGAAAAAGTTCAAGAAACGCTGACCCAGATCAAACATTACGTTTCATAAAGAAAAAGAGAGAACTAGGCCGGAATCCTAATACGCTGCTCATAGATTGCGAATTTGTATGCAAAGTTGCGGGTATATTATATAAAAAAATATGTAAAATATATAAAGCAGAGCGCTGCAACTTCTACTTCTTCGGTTGTGTCTATTAAAGTATGAATTTGCATAAAAATCTGCGGTCTACTTACGAACTAGACTACGCTTAAATTCTATTTCTTTAGTTGTATCTATAAAAAGAAGGAATTTACATAAAAAACCTACAGTCTAGTTATGAACAAGATTGCGAGACACTTGTCGTTTAACTGGGATACTTCTAACGTAGAAAATCATTTTTTTAAACAAGACCAGAACAACAACGATCAACGAATTACCTGTCCCTTCTTAGTCGTCCTCCGTGACGAACGCGTATTATTCACCTGGCTATTATCGCGTATGTAAATATCTGCACCAATGACGCGCAGGTTAGGATGGCATTGTGAAAGAAACTGGCAGGGCAGTGCTTTCTAAAACGCTGTGCACGGTCTCGTTTTTCTTCACCACGCGATTCCACTGGTCGTCGCCGTACGTAGAAAGCACAGCACAATAGAATTCTCGAATCGCTTCCGTTCGACCGCGGTTATTAGTTGCTTGTTCCTGTCTGGCTCGGAGCACACGGGCTGAATTCCAAGATGAATCGACGATAAGAAAAAAAATCGTGACAAGGAAATGCAGATGTATTTTTGCCGCGACGTTCGCTGCAATTGCATCGAGTCTCGTAGGCTTTTCTCATGCCTTTTTACTTCGCCGGAAGTAAATCCAAAGGAGAAGGTAATCTCGAATGAAAGCTCGCGTTTTTAAAGGCTTCGATTCAACAAAAATGCGAGAATACGTTTCGTACAGGTTTCGCAGAGTATTGTTAGTATTAAAAGATCGTAGGAAGATTTTGTATCAGGTATCAGGCGTACGCAGAGATTAGGTATTTTTAGGTCATTTTTTATCGAATATATTAATTATTTAAAACTGGTAATTAACCACGTTACGGTAATTTTATAGTAACATGATCCAGAAATATTAATTCAAATAGAGTTCCATTGATTATAATTAGGTACGTTCAGATATACTAGCGTTCGAATGGAATTAATGGGCGTGCGAATGACATAGCGATTAAAGTGTTAACGTGATCTAACAATCAAGGTTATGAATGATAGTGTACTACTTATGGTAGCATTGTATTCAAATTGCAATATCCATTTGTGCATTCAAACGACAACTAAATATTGACTCGAATACCAGCAGTGGGATGATATTTCTTATCGATGTTTGCCATCGTTTCACCAACAATGTGCCTTGCTTTTCATTTTCCATGGTGTCAACTACATCCATATGACCAAACAATTTCGTACGTCGCATCGTTCTAACAAATTCTTCGAATATCACGCGCCTTTTCGCGACTTAACAATTCAAGTAAATAGAAGATTTCAGAATTTGAGTTTCTATGGAATACCAGCATGGTTTGTGTCTATCATAAACCTCGTAATTCAATTATCGTATACTTCGTCGTTGCATATTTTCATTGTTCGTGTTACGTAACACTCGTTGGCGATGAACGTTAAGTATTATTAGCAAAAGAAATATTTCGTAAAACCGCCCTGATATTTATCAATTTTTGTACGATATCGTTGAGTCACAGATCCATATATAATACAAACGTAATATTTTATATAATATAATGCAATATAATATACTGATAAAGTTCAATAATCGTTTTCGTCGTGCCAAACATCAGACATTCCTGTTTGGACCTATGCGAGTAATTCCAACTTAGAAATTCTTCAACGATTCCAATCAAAAACTCTAAGATCCTTAAGGATGCATCTTGTTATGTTACCAACGAAACAATACATCGCGACCTTAAGATAGCTACAGTTAAAGAAGAAATATTCAAATTCAATGATAGATATAACATAAAAATTAACAACAACAATTAATTTGTTTATAATTCTCAATAAAAATACTTCCAAATATAAAAAAAAAAAAACGTCAGACACACCGAACAAAGTAAAATAGCGCAGGAAGAAATATTCGAATGCAACAACAGCAATAGAAATTAAAATGAAAACAACGGAAAACGAACACGAAGCCTGGTCACTACACGTCCTTAGACGAGATTTCAATGGACGTTCACCCATGGTCGTAGCTTTATGGCATTGCGTAAAATGAGTTACAGGCCGGATAATCGGGTAATAAACTTCCGGCCAAGACCCCCCGTGTGGGCGGCCACGTGGGTCGGACCAAGTTGCGGTATTACGGCGACGACGTCGGTGTAAATATATTTATTATGACCACCCTTGTCGCCCCGGTTCACCCAGGTAAGAGGAACAGGCTCGTCTGAAAATCCTTTTGCTTCGATTGTCTCCCTTTTCTCTTCTATACGAACTCCGTTCGCCCTAAGTCAAGACTGCCACGATAATTTATGATGAAAGAACTTTCCTTCGACGATTTCTGCTCGTTCTACGTTCTGTGGGAAAATTCTTTGCCTCTTCCGTGTTGTTTCTCTTTTTCATGCTCTTCTATCATTTAAACTTCGAAATCTTAGGTATAGGTATTTTAAGTACTGATTTTCGACCAGCCTTTGTTCACTATGTACATGTAACCAAAAGACTTGCCTTGAAAAATTTCGACTCGTGAATTTTCTGCAGAGAAATCCTTCGCTTCTAGTGTTTCTTTTTTCTTTAGGTTTCGAAGTCCGAGATTTGCATCGATGCTTGAGAACGTCTATGATCGTTGCTTTTTCTAATTGAACATACCTAACGCAGAAGAAATCGGTTTCTCTTGGATGGTATTCACTTACGAATATCTATGAACGTCTACGGTTCGGTGAGAAGATAGGAAGTTTCGAGATAATAAGATAGCTAAGTTACTTTAAACACTTGCGGAAGATAACAAAAGAAGATAGAAGTATTTGAACATTTCCTATTTTTACTACCTACTTATTTACTCGTTATCACGATCGTTAACACAGCTAATACTACGTTACGTGTAGTTGTTACAGTAGTTGGAAAGCGCAGTGAAACATAGGCGAATCTCACCGGTTTCGAGAATGTGTGCGAGTTCTACTAGCCTCTAATAACTAGAGTGTGAATATCTGCGAAGGGACGTAGCATGTGCAACAACTCGGCGACGAGTGAAACACGAAATTGCGAGTACCGCGGCGAACATCACTGGAAGGCGTCCAGCACGAATTCTTGCGCCTCGTTTATTAGGGGATGAACTATTTAATGGACGAAGCGTAACGTAAATATGGAGGCATTCTCAGAAAGCTAAATGGGTTTTACTTTGAAAGATCGTGGACACATTGCACATGGTATTTCCCTTTCGGATACCATTAAGAGTCTCACTTCGGTGCTATTTCACTTGAAAGTTACACAAACAGCTACCTATACGTTTCTATCTTCTAAATTTTATTCCGTTGGTGTTAACGTTGCGCTAAATTCGAACACGATTATTAAAAGTTTAATATCAGCTTGAGAAAATGTTTTTCTTCATAAACGAACAGATTAATCAACTAAAGGGTTAATACGAGCTACCTCGTTTTAAAACGCTACAAATATTCGTTTCCATCGATAAAAACAAAATTCTTCTTATCTAAATAAAACAACTAAGCGAATACGCTTGCAGTGGCTAGAGAAAATATTGGCACACCGTTTTATTTATTGTAACGTGTATATAGCAATTTGTTAACACGTTTGCTACCACGCGTCACGCATATGCCACGCACTACGTATGTATTAGGTTGCCCGAAGAGCTTCTTTCGTTTCATAAGGTGATAATAAATGAACAACAATTTCTGTTTTATATTATTTTATTGAATTAGGTATGATCCATTTCGTTATATTTCTATTATTATGTTCGTGCATAATTCGATAAACTAACATAAAACAAAAAACATTGTGCGTCTATTATTTCGTTATATTTCTATCATTATGTTCGTGCATAATTCGATAAACTAGTATAAAAGAAAAAACATTGTGCGTCTATTATTTCCTCATAAAACGAGAGAAACTTTTCGGACAACCTAATAGTTGCTTTTCAGAGCCAAGCGACATACATACGTGAAACATATTGTGTTTCAAGTTTCTTTAAGATAAATGCACGATATCTTATTTATTTTCACTGGAGATACTTTTAGATATTACAGACAACAGCAAATTATCGCCAGTCTGGCATCGTGGCACATTGTCTTTGGTTATTTTGACTTTCTCCTTTCGATTGACAAAAATTCCACACGACTATCGTCTTCTAAACGCGAAACGTGAATTACGTCAAACAGGTAACGATACAATACGTCACACATGTGTGACGAATGGTCTGCAGCAAAAAGCGATAACACAGCGTCGCACGTATCATACGCGACGCGTCCTAAAACCCGCTTGGATCTTTCTATTTAGCGTTTTACATTATGATATACGCAGTCTTATGAAGTAGATATTCTGAAAGTTTGAAACTTGGACTACGAACAGCGACTGTTTCTCCAAACGGCGGTAGCAAAAGAATTGAATTAAAGTATACTAAGTTTCGTATCGGTAGTGTACTTTCATACGACCAGAATTTGATACTTTGAAAATGAAATGTAAGACCTGATGAAAAAAAGGGTTCGTTGGGAAATAGGTATTTTTTATTCAGTTAATTTGTACTTTACAATTTGTCCAGCCGGACATTTGGTAAATTCTTCTATTTTATTGCTAAATAACACGTGGATGGCTACCCCCAGCGCGAAATACCATCTTCCAGTTTGTTTATTTTATTTCTTTACTGAGGTCAGTGCGGTGTTTTCTTTTCAATCTTCTTATATCTACATACAGCCAGAGATTTTCGATCGACCGCGTAGAGCTGGAAATATCCTAGCAAAAACGTGCTTCTACATACTTGTATTTCCCAAAGCAGTATTTCTCTTATTAGGTTCTATATTTCACTTTGATCATAGACAAATTTGTACAGTTATGTGAAAACTGCTATCTATTAGCGAATGATACGAAGCTTGATTAATTAGTATCTAAATTCTGTAATAAATACAATGGTGTGTACAGATACATTTCCTAGCCATTGTATATTCCACGAGGTTCTACCTTTCACGCTCGATCTAACTATATGCAGCACGATGCAGTTGTATGTATGCACATAAACACATAGATGGTAAACCTGACGTAAAGGCGGACGATCGCGACGAACGTCGTCGCGAGGAGAAAAGATGATCCGAGCGGAACGTAAATTCAGCGGTAGCGGGCACGTACCTGCGCTACTGCCATGGACGGAAGCAATCAATAAGGCGGCTTAAATTACGGGAGGAATCGTCGTTGACGTGGAGAAACAGAGCCACGGGGCAAGCGCTAATAACCCAGATGCAAATTGATAGTGCTCATTATCATAGTAACAACGATCGTATACAGGCTCGTAAGAGCCACGCCGCGAAAGGGGCCGCGAGATTTATTTCGCTCGTTTAAATTCCCTGCTGCCGCTGGCGAAGCGACGAAAAACTTGTCACGAGTGGAAAATATCGCTGTTTTCACGACCGAAAGTGCTATCTGTGGTTTTTGCGATTCCTCCATGTTCGTCTTTCGTTTTGCAATAATGCTGAACTACCAAACGCGTCAAACAGATTTCAGATTTCTTCTCTTTGGTTTTCTTCCATTTTTATTATCCTTTATCGAACATTAATTGCGTATTACGCGTTACATACGCCCATATTGGGACATGTTCCAGTCTCATACAGAACGCGACAATTAACACAGATTGTTAAGTGATTAAATTGTTATTTCATGGGCATAGAAAATTCTGATTGAACGATCAGGTATTCGAGAAACTTTTGCAGAAATTATAACATATATAGTAAAAGAATGAAGGAACAATTATACATTGACTTCTATCTATTGGTTTGAAAATGTGTAGCTATGTAAATTTAAGTTTGCCGGATTAGCGGTTAGTGACTGTCGATCAAAGAAAGATGTAAAGACATATAGTTACGTTGATGATTTAATAACGCGCTTTGTCTAAATCGTAGCTACGATAGGCTTTCAGAAATTACCTATAGTTATTAATTTAGAATGTTAAATTACATTCACAATGTGCTCATTCAAAATGTATTTATGATATTCTATTCGAATTCATTAGCGATACGACTAGACGGATCTCAATCGTACGATCCTTCGTCGCTGATTAAGATCTTTATTCTTGCGACTCTATTATTTGCTCTGGTGCTGCATTGAATCAACCACGTGTTTGCACAGCTGTGAACAATATATTACACTGTGAAATATACCGTTTCAACTAATCTGCAATAAATACTACATTATTGTATTATTATTAAGTTGCTAAACTCTGCACAATCCAAGCTTCTTCAATTGTAACTTCGCTGGCGCATCGTCTCGGTTTCACGGTAAGAAAGAAATTAAAATAAAAAAAAAATGGATTTAAGGTTGTAGAGGCAACAAACAAGTTGAACTTGTTTCGTTAGAATATTCGTAACACGAAAACTTCTAACGTCTCATTTTGAACGACGAAGAAATAATGTTGCAAGGAATCTCATCGAGAGAACAATCACAGTTAAAAGTTCCTCGACCTCTTACGTCGAACATCGATCGGTATAACGCGATTCCAGGGAAAAACGTGGAAATTCCAGAGCGTCTAGGCGCACGTTGGCGTCCCGACGAGGTGTCACCTGTTGAATCCAGCCGCAACGCGAAACACGGACCGCCTGTTTCCCTGGAAATTGCATGTTGTCAGAATGGAAAGAACGGACAGAGCATCGAAAGGGAAACCAATGGGTCGGCAACAATGATCGCCAGCCTTTCGAACTCCTTAATGACAGTTTCGATCGGATGGAACGATTTCCATCAAACACCGCTGAACAGAATAACGATTTATAGTTTTGCTATTTATTCTTAGGAAACTACACGAAATAATTAAGTAGCGTGTGAGTACTATAAGATGAAATGCTATTAATATTATCACATATATCACATGCGTAACTAATAAAGGACTAATAATAATGAGGACAAAAATAAAGAGAAGATAGCAAGACAGTGTAAAATTTATAACAACGGAAGAGACTTAATATTTTTCATGACAACAAAGAGGACAAAGACACAGCTAGCTATATAAAAATTGATCAAGAAAATCGTAATATAACTGCGTACTGGTATTAAGGTTATTCTATACAAAACCATCTATTTCATTATTTTAAAGCGCAAGGTCCATGTCTAAATTATTTTTAAGTACAGAATAACATTGTAATCAATTTATATATATAGAAGTTATAAACAAAGTCAGAAATTATTTACCTACAATATCTATAAAAATTAGGAAGACTTAGATCGCTAGATATATTCATTTCGATAGAATCAAATTGCGTTCCATGCATAGGACGTCCAGCAACAAGTAGAAATCGATCGATGAACAAAAATAGAACGAGCAGTAAGCGGGACGCGTTGCGAATTATAGGTACATTTAGTGATTCATATCGTTGTTAATTTAAATTATCAGGTAATGGGTTATTAGCTGACCGTTCACGGGGATGGTCGGGGAAATTTAATTAAATTCATTTGAGACTTATGAAGAGATATTCGTTTAACGAAGCGCTTCGATTTAACGATATCGCGCCACTGCGTATGTTTACTTCGTTTAAAGGAAATTTGTTGGCTCGAAAAAGTTTGCTGAAAACGATCGCCGAAGTACGAGACGAAATTTGATTATCACGTAACAAATCCACTCACCGGGTTTTCGAGTTACCCAATAGAACGCAGAAAATTCGAAAGTAATCCGAAGATGAGCCAAAGAACACATAGCCCAAAACGAGTATGCACGAGAACGAAAAAGTCTAAAGAAACTTAAATCTAACGCAAGTAATAGGAGGACGAGAAGAAGTTTCCAAAAACAAGTTAAAATATCCCTGGAAATTTAAAGGGAACATCGTCGAAAAAAGCGACACTCCAAAATCTCAACACAAACAGGAAGAATATAACGGAACTGAATTGTGTAAAGGAAGAACCTTTACTGCAGAACTAAGGAAAACCAACCGAAGGAAACCCAAGCCTAACCTAAACCGATCGTGAAAATTAAAACCGCTCGTAGATCACGGCGAAAATGACAAAGATCGAACGAAACTTTCCAAAGTCCATGAAAAGATCCTTATTCCGAAATTATTTACAAAAACCACAAAAATCAAGAGAAACTCGAAGAACCTAGTCATCGAGCCAGAAACTCCCAAATCCGCGCAAATCCAGCTAAACCTATTGGAAAGAGCAAACAACGATGAAAAAAACAACGAGGATAAACGAGGAAGGAAAAGGGAAAGGAATAGTCACGTGAGAGGGTACGCGTGCACGCGCGTGTCCCGACATGTATACGCATCGTGAGGCACGCACGGCCGCGTATCCTCGCGCTCGCTACGTTCACGCTACGCTTCCTCCCCTCCCCTGCGTCCACTGCGCTACCCACCCCTCCCCTCTCCTCCCTCCACCACAGCGATCTTGTCCCCCCCCCCTCTCTCCCCCGCCTGTGCATCGTCCGCCTGACGCCCCCCACCCCCGAGCCTAGCCGGTTACCCCCTCTTGTCTCCGCCTCCTCTCGGCTCACTCTCGTCTGGCTCGACGGTCCCGAAGGCAGCGGACAATTTATGCCCAATTACACCCTAATTACCGTAATGGCACGACTCCGGTACAGATGGTGCACGGAGTTAAGTAACTGTCACGGGCCACGGGAGCGAGGCCTCGGTTCTTCGATCGGTCGTTACGACGCCGCGCGGCGCGGCGCTTCTATGCCTATATAACGTTTTCGTTACGTTCGCGTTCTGCTGTGTCCCGTAAGTCGTAAGTTGCGCGATCATTGCGATGGAAATATATATGTACTCGCATATAGCGTTAAGAGGTTAGGATAGATATCTTAAAGGAAAGATCCTTTGGTAATTAATAGTACCTTGGCTTAAGGCTATTTTCGACGATATCGACGTATATACGACGTAAAAGAAGCACGATATTGTATTAGCGCGCAGAAAGTAAAAGAAACGCTAATTGTTGTATGCACGAAGTAAAAGAAGCCCTTCTATGCTTTGCCAGTGCACGTATCTGTACGTAAGATATAATATAATACCTTGGCTTGTGACTTTTCTAGCGATAATTGTTTGATCGCGTAGAGTACAAGTTCGTTTGTTCGAGGATGGGACGCTTCTATGCCTTTGTAGCGTTTTCGTTACGTTCGCGTTTTCCCGCGCCTCGTAACGCGATGATTTCGATGTAAATATTACATACAGCGGTAAGAGGTTAGAACGAATGAAAAGATCTTTTGGTAAGTAATATCTTGGCTTATTACTTTTCTAGTGATAATCGTAATTGCAGTACAAGCGCGCTTATTCGAAGACGAAGCGCTCTTTTATCTACGCGGCGTTCCGTTACGTTCGCTTTTTACTGCGTTCTGTAAATTACGCGATCATTGTGACATAAAGTTGTGAGGTTAGGATGGATTAAAAAATGGCAAATGACGATTAATGTCTTGACATATGGTCTTTTAGTGGTTCTTCTTCCATTTATAGAACAGCGTTCCGTTCTATTCGCGTTTAGCAACATCGCGCAAGTTATACGGTGACTGCGGCGTAAGTTACAGAATTGAGAGGTTAGGATTAGTTATGATTTGAATCAAAAGATTATTTGATAGGTAATGTCTTGATCTCTGACTTCTTTGATGCTTATTATGTGTATAAACTAAAACTGTATTTATTCCAACATACAGCTCTTCTATCTGTAGCTTTTTTTTCCATTCTCATTTAGGAAATTTAGGCGATCCGATGATTGCGATGTATGTACATACAGAGTTAAGAGGTTAGGATGTCACGATTTGCATCAAAGAATCATTCGATGGGCAGTATCTTGGCTTATGACTTTTCTAATCATAATTGTTGCATATATAGAGCTGTTGCATAAGTTTGTTTATTCGAAGATAAGACGCTTCTGTATATAACGTTTTGTTACGTTTACGTTTTTTTGCGCCCCGTAAATCGCGCGATAATCGCAACGTAGAATTCACAGACCTATGGATATTTCGTGCTTTATGTGCAGAGCAGAAGTTTATTTATTGGAACATGGGTTATTTCTAAGTTTAGCGTTTCGTTTCACTCGCGTTTAACATCGTCTTATAAGTTGCGCGATAATTGCGATAGGCATGCAGAGTTAGGTTAGGATAGTTAGATAGGTGGATGATCATCCACCGCTGCGTATGAAAGGATCATTTGATAGTTAACGTCTTGGTTTATGATATTTTGACACGTTTTAAATATTTGATACACACGGTAGAACTTCTCGTTTGAAAATATCGCGCGTCGTCTCCTCAGTTCGATATTGAAAGGCGATAAAGAGTAGGATCGATGAACGTTTGTACAAATTATTCTTGGCTGTAAATGTTTCCTTAACCTACACACGGACACGCTGCAATTCATTAATTATAAACAAATTCTCCTCTTTCGTAACGCTGTTATTCTTTAGCATTTTCCTCCTTCAATTTCAATATGAAATCGCCAAGTGAACGAATCCCGTGATGACCGAACAGACCTTGAACCTTCATCTCTATTTTCCAAGAAGATTAAAACCAATAAACACTTGCGCAGGAAAAATAAATTTCTCGATCGAGACTCGGTGAGTTTCCGGGAAGATTGTTGTAAAAATGGACGATTAAACAAACTGTTTAATGGTAAAACACGGGTGAAATCAAAGCCAAAGTAACGAGAGATAATACGTGAATTTACCGCATCTCTTTGCTATACTCCGCATCCACAGCGAGAGAAATGAACTTTGGACATTGCAGGCTACGACATACTGAATCATAAAATCAATCAGGAATGTTCAATATGTAGTTATTTCTGGTCCAATCATCACTCAGACCCGTAACAACAACGCGTCTAAAGAAATTATAATTGAAAAGACTGCGTAACAAAAAAAAATAAAAGAGCGTCTGCGAGCGACAAATTCCCTGAACAGACGAAAATAGTACGATCTTAGAGAATTTTTAGACCATTCGGACGTTCCATGTTCGATTGAGCGATCGCCAAACTGCGAAAGAACGCTCGTTTAAAGGTACCTTGGTTAAGTTTGCGAACATCATTACTCGACAATAATAAGTTCGCACTAAACGAGTAGATACAGGCGAATGATCTTACTCTCGTGCTATCTTCTCGCTCGTTTAGTTTGATATTATATTCCATAATGAAGAAAACGAGTGTAACATAGAGAGTACAAGCAGGTAGTCGAGACGAAATTTCAACTCGCATTTCAACTTTAGTCGTTTCGACTATAGTGGTGTCCGTGTCAGGAGCAGATTGCCGGACAAGTTTCCAGCTTATCACCTTGGAAGCTAGACGATAAGGGACACGTCGTTCTCGCGATCCCCATTATCGAATTCCTGTTCGTCGTTGGAAAGCCTGGTAGGTTTCGTTTTCCGTACGAAGAGACGCGTTAATAAATGGTTCTATTTCGGAGAAACGGCCGCCTAATCGACGTGAACCAACGAAGATGGAAAAACACAGGCGAACGGGTCGTCGCGTCGCGTCGGCGTAGCATGTGGGAAACACGTGCTCCGCAAACCTCACCTTAGAAATCGTGACTTTGGAGCGGCTGTCTGGCTGCTTCGTCGTCATTAAAATCGAACGACCTTCGGAAATGATGAAACACGAAGGTTAACGCTAGAACTACGTGCCAGCCTTTAATATAATGAGACTGGTAACGTACATACATTTATTATGGGAAATCCAAAAACGCGAAGATTTGCGAAATATTGGAAACTTTGAATCAGCAAGCCTTGTTTTGAAGATGGAATAACGCAGCAGACTTAACACGGCTTCGATTCACATACGTGTGCCACGAAACGAGATACTTCTAGCTTGCGGTTAACGCGTGAAAAATTGTACTTTTCGTTTATTCTAACACAGAATGTACGTAGTATGGGAGAAGATCTTTTAGAATGAAATACTCGTTACAATATTTAACCGGTGAAACAAATATCTCTTCGTTCTATCAGGATCCTCGATCACGAAATAGCATAGAAGCTTCCAAGTATCAACCGGATTAAAATAAAAGATCATTTTTCAAATGAAATTCAAGACACATAAGTATAAGCTAAACAGGTGTCCCATGGAAGAAATTTTCTGGCGAGGCGATTGAAGGGTGAAAATACGTGGAGGAAGTTGGCGAGGAACAAGTCGGCCAAAGATAAATCGTTTGGAGTTGCTTGTTTTTTTTTTGTTCGGGCCAGGAGAGACAGAGAGAGGGAGAGAGGCAGCAGAGAACGAGGCGTGGCTTCGACCGCGACCCCATAGTATTTCACCATACCCCTTTAATTCGGCGTATAACGCGGCTCGATAACGACTGCCACTATGTACTCCCCCATGGGACTCGTTTTCACGGTTCCGCGTTTCCTTGCACGGCCAACGTGCTGAAATGCCGCGCATTTCAATTCTCCCGACTTCTTCCAATGCCTCGAAGTAAATTAGATACAGAGATAATCTCGTCTCGAGCAAAGACATAGCGATGTTTAACAGTTGACTTTCTGATAGTTTTCAAGTTCTGCTAGTAAGCAAATGGAAACTTTAGTTTGACAATAATATTAGGAATTGGTTTCAGTGCCAATGTTTTGACAGTTCTGGATATTGAGGATTAAGGGCTTGATAACAGTTGGAAATATTTCAGATCGAAGGATCTTGAAGTCGTTCTGAAGTTTCGCCGCTAAGTAGCTAGAAATCTTGGTTTGACGTTAATATTAGACGTAGGTTTCGGTTCGAACGTTTGGACACCTTTGGCTACTGACACGCGTTTCATAAGACTTGGAAATGTTTCGGATCGAAAGTTTCGCTGGTCGGTAAGTAGAAATCTTTGTTTGAAATTAGAATTAGCGGTAGTTTTCGACAGTGTTTCGACAGTTTTGGATGTTAACGTTTATGGGATTGACAACACTTAAGAATACTTCGAAAGTAACTTTTGGTGTCGTTTTGAAGCCTTGTTGGTAAGTAGAAATCTTAGCTTGAAATTAGAATTAGCGATAGTTTTCGACAGTGTTTCGACAGTTTCGGATGTTAACGTTTATGGGATTGACAACACTTAAGAATACTTCGAAAGTAACTTTTGGTGTCGTTTTGAAACCTTGTTGGTAAGTAAAAATCTTAGTTTGAAATTAGAATTAGCGGTAGTTTTCAACAGTGTTTCGACAGTTTTGGATGTTAACGTTTATGGGATTGACAACACTTAAGAATATTTCGAAAGTAACTTTTGGTGTCGTTTTGAAGCCTTGTTGGTAAGTAGAAATCTTAGCTTGAAATTAGAATTAGCGGTAGTTTTCGACAGTGTTTCGACAGTTTTGTATATTAACGTTTATGGGGTTGACAAGACTTAAGAAAGTAATTTTTAGTGTCATTTTGGAGCCTTGTCAGTAAGTACAAATCTTGGTTAGAAATTAGTATCGATAATAGCTTCCGGTTTCAATGTTTTATCCATCTTGGATATTGACGATGCTGGGATAAGATTTAAATTTTCATTGGTCAGTGAAAATCATGGTTCGAATTGAATATTAGAGACAGGTTTTTGTTCGAACGTTTTAGCGCTTCTCCATATTCATGATTATGTGTTTACCAAGATTTGCGAGTGTTTCATAAGACAAGAAGCAGTTTTTGGGATCGTTTTAAAGTTTCGATGGCGAGTAAATGGAAATCTCTGTTTGAGAAGAAAATTAAAAGTTTCCAGCCTGTCTGTCGTTAAAGATTCTAACGAGGATTACAAATGCGACGAAGATTTTTGGAATCTACGTTTTTACCAGCACGCTTCTACCAAAATAAGCATAATCTTTCTTGTTTTAGAACGACCAATATATCTATCTATCGATCAACGTACAGAACATTATTCCACAAATTTAGAACATCCTATTAATAGCGAAATCTATTAGTTTCGCGACGAAAGAAAATCTCGGCAGGATTCACGGGAGCAAACTGAATTTTCCATCGGTTTGCTACGGTTTCCCCTTATCTTGATTGTCTCATTAAATATCGACGAGTGTCGAAGGGCGAATATCTTGGGGTCGCCGTTGGTGCTTGTCGTTTCAACCCCTCGTTCGTTTGACACTGATTTTCCTAAAATTTGATAATATTTCACCATTCAAGAATCGAATTACCTCGATGATAAATTGGTCGCCTCTATAATAAATTCATCTTCCCAAAATACGAACGTTGAAGCGTAAAAGAACCTAATCTCAGATCGCGCACTTGCAACTGCAAAGTCACTCAACTCCAAAAAGTATTTATATTCCACAGAAGAAGCGAAAAATTACTTTTGAACATAGGTTTGAATCGAATCTATAAACAGCAGGAGTAACGTTCGTGAAACAGGTTCGGCTATATTTTCCCTTCATTTCTAGTTTTCAATCCTGGGAAAACACCCTCCTTAGTCAAGACACAATTCACGATTAGTCGTATTTATAGAACACGGTACAGCGTTACACGAATGAGGAAGAGCGAGATAACTGTGCTTCGCGAGTCAATTTATAACGATAAATGAGCGAGGTTTTCATAATCGGTCAAGACGGATTTCCGCAACATTTTCATACTGATAACTTGAAAATCACGTTTTTTTTTCGCGTCACTTTCGTCGCAAGCGTGCAACGATTATTTATCAAACACTCGCCGGTGTTTGACACGATAAACCGTAAATTTAGAATACCAAAATCTATAATATCTATCGAACGACTGTAGAATCGCATACGGTGACACGCGAAAATATTCGAACACTTACACGCAGAATCATTTTACGAAATGTGTACGAGATCTTTCGAAATTTCAGTAACAGTGCAAGGAGACTATCGCGATTGTTAAGTCTGAAAGCTACCTGAAAATCTTTATAGAATCTACGAGACACTTTTGTAAAAAAAAGAAGTTAACTCTGAAACATTTAGAATGGAATAATACGATGACACAGCGATGATCTTAGCGCTTCGTTCATTATGTATAGCCGCTGCTTAAAATAAAGACGTTCTCGATATTTGTGCGGAATTACGAGACTTAATATTCGTGTCTTGGAAATTATTCGATTGAATTGGAATTTTCGCGTTGATTCGAACTGTGAATTCGAGCGTTGAACCGAAATAACGCGAGGAAACGAATTATCATTAAAAAAGATTTTATCTACATTACGAGTGTTAGGCGAAAACCTTTGTCACATGAAACAAGTTGATTTATCATTCATCGGATTCAGGAGATTAACTGTACTTAAACTCTTGTTGGCTTCATTATCAGTTTCTCATACAGCGTTAACGCGGTTGTATCCGCCGTTTTACATTAAACTTTCTCGATACTCGGAACGCCACGGTTACACTCTGATAACTTCTAAGTTACCTACACCTAATTATAGAGTTATCGCATACATACATTTGAAATTCGAAGTCCTGGTAATTTGCTTAATAATATGCGGCGAGTATTACACGACTGTAAATACCTTAAAAGATTGTAGTTGATATTAAAATTATCCGGTTTACCTAAACCAGAAAAGGAAACAGAAAGAAAAAACACTAAGACTAACAATCGAATCCCGGTGACTGATACGCGCCGATTTTGACGAAACTTTGCCGGGTTTAACTTTAAGGAAGAATGAGAAAAGAAAGAAAAGATTTTAAAAAGTTAACATTAATTAATATTAATTAGTATTTGTTAATTAATATCAAAATTGCAATAAAAGATATGCCGCGTCTTCAGTCCTATAAACCTGTGCGATGAATTTATTGACAAAATTCAGTTTGTTTTGCAAAAATTATATAAAACAATAATTTCTTCCAAAAAAATATATAAGTAACGTTTCTAATATTTAAATACGAAATAAACGTTTCTAAGAATCGTATACCGTACTTATACGAACTTATAACGTATCTTGAGTAAATTAAACCTGTGCGAAGAATTTGTCGACAAAATTCAGTTTGTTTTGCAAAAATTATATAAGACAATAATTTCTTCCAAAAAAATATATAAAATAACGTTTCTAATATTTAAATACGAAATAAACGTTTCTAAGAATCGTATACCGTACTTATACGAACTTATACCGTATCTTGAGTAAATTAAACCTGTGCGAAGAATTTGTCGACAAAGTTCAGTTTGTTTTGCAAAAATTATATAAGACAATAATTTCTTCCAAAAAAATATATAAAATAACGTTTCTAATATTTAAATACGAAATAAACGTTTCTAAGAATCGTATACCGTACTTATACGAACTTATACCGTATCTTGAGTAAATTAAACCTGTGCGAAGAATTTGTCGACAAAATTCAGTTTGTTTTGCAAAAATTATATAAGACAATAATTTCTTCCAAAAAAATATATAAAGTAATGTTTCTAATATTTAAATACGAAATGAACGTTTCTAAGAATCGTATACCGTACTTATACGAACTTATAACGTATCTTGAGTAAATTAAACCTGTGCGAAGAAGTTGTCGACAAAGTTCAGTTTGTTTTGCAAAAATTATATAAGACAATAATTTCTTCCAAAAAAATGTATAAAGTAACGTTTCTAATATTTAAATACGAAATAAACGTTTCTAAGAATCGTATACCGTACTTATACGAACTTATAACGTATCTTGAGTAAATTAAACCTGTGCGAAGAATTTGTCGACAAAATTCAGTTTGTTTTGCAAAAATTATATAAGACAATAATTTCTTCCAAAAAAATATATAAAATAACGTTTCTAATATTTAAATACGAAATAAACGTTTCTAAGAATCGTATACCGTACTTATACGAACTTATAACGTATCTTGAGTAAATTAAACCTGTGCGAAGAAGTTGTCGACAAAGTTCAGTTTGTTTTGCAAAAATTATATAAGACAATAATTTCTTCCAAAAAAATGTATAAAGTAATGTTTCTAATATTTAAATACGAAATAAACGTTTCTAAGAATCGTATACTGTACTTATACGAACTTATAACGTATCTTGAGTAAATTAAACCTGTGCGAAGAATTTGTCGACAAAATTCAGTTTGTTTTGCAAAAATTATATAAGACAATAATTTCTTCCAAAAAAATATATAAAGTAATGTTTCTAATATTTAAATACGAAATGAACGTTTCTAAGAATCGTATACTGTACTTATACGAACTTATAACGTATCTTGAGTAAATTAAACCTGTGCGAAGAATTTGTCGACAAAATTCAGTTTGTTTTGCAAAAATTATATAAGACAATAATTTCTTCCAAAAAAATATATAAAGTAATGTTTCTAATATTTAAATACGAAATGAACGTTTCTAAGAATCGTATACCGTACTTATACGAACTTATAACGTATCTTGAGTAAATTAAACCTGTGCGAAGAAGTTGTCGACAAAGTTCAGTTTGTTTTGCAAAAATTATATAAGACAATAATTTCTTCCAAAAAAATGTATAAAGTAATGTTTCTAATATTTAAATACGAAATAAACGTTTCTAAGAATCGTATACTGTACTTATACGAACTTATAACGTATCTTGAGTAAATTAAACCTGTGCGAAGAATTTGTCGACAAAATTCAGTTTGTTTTGCAAAAATTATATAAGACAATAATTTCTTCCAAAAAAATATATAAAATAACGTTTCTAATATTTAAATACGAAATAAACGTTTCTAAGAATCGTATACCGTACTTATACGAACTTATAACGTATCTTGAGTAAATTAAACCTGTGCGAAGAATTTGTCGACAAAATTCAGTTTGTTTTGCAAAAATTATATAAGACAATAATTTCTTCCAAAAAAATGTATAAAGTAATGTTTCTAATATTTAAATACGATATAAACGTTTCTAAGAATCTATACATTTCATTATTCTAATGTATTCGTTCGGAAGATAGACGGTGAGAAAGTACAGTGACCGTAACAACCGAAAACTTCGACCAAATGAAAAAGAGGAAAAACGTAAAAAATGGTCAAAATGCAAAGAAACGCTAAACCATCGAGTAAATGGAGAAACTAGAACGGCGTGGATCTGTTTTTCCAGCAAGCACCACACGTTCCTCTGTAACGTTGATACGATCGATAGCCACGAAGAGGCCGGCGATTAAATACGATGGAGTCGTCATTAAGATGATTGAGATATAACTGCTTCCATTCGGGGCCCTTCATTAAGCGCGCGCTCAGCCGAACCGCAAAAGGGTGGAGAAAGAAAAGAATCGGACGAGAGAAGAAGAAGAAGAAGAAGACGAAGAAAGAAAGGATGGCGGTGGGGATGGGAAATAAGAAAACAAGAAGTCAGTCGCTAAACGCAGTTTCGTTTTCTTATTAATCAAACCACGTCGGCAAGGCCTAAGATTGTAATTACATAATTACGCGAGTCGATGCGAGATAATGTTACGCTGCGAAAACACGTTCTGCCTTCTCGTTATTCGTCCGATCTTCGAGATCTGCGTCGGTCGAGTGCACGCGCGCTTCAACATACAGAAAAAGGAAATAAGAAAGAAAGAAATCGACGCGTCGCAACCTATTGTGTATCGTCGAATGCAGATGTCGGAGCAAAGCGTAAAATTGTAATAAAAATACGATCGAAACTGGAAGAATCGCATACGCGTTGCAGGGCACAAGTATTGGGATGTGTATTGATGTTTGAAGTACAAATTGAATCATTTTTTTCTATTACTATTGTTTAGTTATTTTATTAATATATATGTACCAATACGATGTACATACTGATATATAGTGATATATAGTGATATTTACCGATATATAGCGTACATGATGATATTTGATTAATCTGTTAATTTAATCGCGTCATATGCGCGTGTTCTGTAATGTAAAATAGCAAATAAAATACACTGTGTCGTGATTTTTCAACAAGTGTAAGTTCAGAAAGCGTTCTAACAGTTATGGTTAACAACAGTATACGTCGTCTAGTGATCGTGAAAGTTTAGAAACTGGAAATTTTCGATTTAAAGGAGAAAATTGGAATTATCAATTTCGGTGACAATGCTTGGTATCAGTGGCTGCTACTCGTTGCTGGTCGTCTTGATAAAAAGATACTTTGCTAGTTTTCCCGGCAATCGTCCACTGGCGCGATGCCAAAAATACTTGGCCAGGTTTTAGGTTACGCTTGGTAGATAGAAGTATCTACGAAAGAATCGTCAATATCCATTAGAAGCATTAAACTTCCGAACAGACTCGATATTTTATGCAAATAAAACGTTTCTATTTTATTTCTGCATTTTCATTGTTACTGAACATTTATTGATACAAATGTAACACGTAAGATCGTGTCGGCTCAAATAAAAAATGTTCTAACTTAGAAATAACGATCGTATAATTTTATTGGATTTTATTTATCGTCGTATTATTGTCCTACAGTCGTATTACTGCAAATGAGTATAGTGATCGAAATATTACGAAACGTATTCGTTCCGTTTTCTCCATTTGACAGGGAACATCATTTCTTCCGATTCTTTACCATAATTTATCGATAATTTACGTATCATTTTAAAAGTTACATTTCGCCGATCGTTTCGACAAAAGCTTGTCGCAATCGTCGAGTCTTAGTACTTCTCGAAGTTTCGAACACATCACAAAGTAAAAGAAATTTCCTTGGTGCTACGTTTTCCTGCCAACGAAAAGGGTAAAACGAACATTGAAACGCAATAAACGTACGTTAGGTGATGCAATAATTGGTAAAAAATTGAAAATCAATTAGCGCGATTAATGAAAAGACAGTTTCAACTGCATACAGCAACATGTAAGAAAAAGCAACGACGTTATAAAGCCCGAGAATGTACCATTGCCATAAATAAACGAACGATGGATTTTTTTTCAAAACTGAATATTAATCGTATGGCTACTTGCGTGATAAAAGACGAAGAAATTGAATAAGAAACGAAGTCGATCGGTTTGCCTTACAAGAGGCAGAGAAAGAGGCAAACTCTTTGTTCTTCGCGAACAAACAATAACGTCAATTATACGAAAGAGAATGAATCCGCGTTTTCTATCTATGAAACATTACGGGAAAAAATTGATTCTCATTGCACGATACATCCACTCGCCGGAGAGAACCCGATACGATTAAACCCGGCGACCTTCTTTTTTCTTTTCCTCCAGTTCCCTTCCCGTCCCCGTTGGTTAATATTAATTGGACGGCGCGTTTAACCAAGCGAGTAGTAGCACTCGTTCGCTTCGCCAGTGCATGGCCCAATGGCTAATGGATAAAGCAGACGAGTTATGCTAATAAGTGTGCAAAGGCTTCGCCAGAACGCATGCGCTCCGCTCATGAATATTCATCGCGCTATCTGATTACGTCACTGATTGCCGGTATTCGAAAGTGTTTGCTCGCCAAAGTCCAGTGCCTGGGTATCGTGACGTCCGATCATCCGCGACTGATCATCCTTTGTCCCGCGGGAGATTGTTTCATCCGACGCGAAGATCATTTCTCAGATTTTCGATTTTCGTTTAATGCGACTAATATTATTCTTCAGTTTCCATGTTTACGGGATAAGAAGTTTGGATTCATCGATTAACTGTAAGGACTATGTCCGTCTCATTTTTCACATTACGTAAATTTTCTCTTTTTTCCACTGTGTCATATATACGAATATTAGCTGAAAATAATCGACGAACCATGTACTGTATAAATATTTCTATGTTAAATGTCGTTGATGTCCGTTGAAAATCCTAAAAATATCAATATTCTGGAAACGAGAAAGCAACGATCGACCGACATTCATCCGAACCGATCTCAAAATTCCGGCAATTTTTGGTAATAAAAACAGTTTGAAGAAGCTCAACTTGGAAGATAGTTCGTCCGTTAACCAAGAAATTCGACAAACTGGAAGAAATCGTCTACGTAGAATGGATGGAGAAATAAGATCGGTCACGCAAACAGTGAATAGCTGGAGTCGAAGGAACAACGAAATGCTTGACGGATAAATGATCGTCTCTCTCGTTGGCAGGGTGCGAAAATAGAAAATCCGATTGGCCGGTGCGAAAGAGAGCGGAACAAAAGCTTCATGCAGAATTCAGTGTCGGCCGCTCCTCTATAATCGGAGCGGAGTATCGATCGGTTAGCAGCGGATACACCTGCTCGTGTGCAAAGCTTGTGGCCTCCTCTCTCTCACTCTCTTCGCTTCCCCTCTTCATCTCTTCCTTCGACACGCTCTCTTACTCTCTCTCATCCCATTCCACATCTCCGTCTGTCGCTTTGGCAACGTCTGTCTCTCTCGTTCCCTTTCAGGAATTTCACCCAGGGCTACCTTGTTAATCTCGGCCGCCGACATCGCCATCTTTACGGCGCCAGCCGGCGAGATCGTGGTCGATAGCGGGAAACCCGCGATAATGCACTATCATCGGCGATACCTTATTGTGGGCCCGAGATTAGGCTACGCGAACAAAATGACAAAGTTTTGGGAGCGTTTCGACGTTCGCCGTTGCCAGATTTTTCCTCGAATAATTGCGATGACGAGCTACCATCGACGTTGTGGCCTCGAGATTAGGCTACGCGAAACAGATGAGGAAATTTTGCGGACGTCTCGACATTCGTTCTGACGAGGTTTCTTCTCGTATTCGCGATAATGCGCTGTACGATCGACGATACACCTCGTTGTGGCCTCGAGATTAGGCTTCGCCGAGAAGATGACGAAGTTCTGCGAGCGTTTCGGCATTCCTTGCTGGGAGATTTCCTTTCGCGTTTGCGATAACGCGCTATCATCGATAACACATCTCGTTGTGGGCCCGAGATTAGGCTACGCGAACAAAATGACAAAGTTTTGGGAGCGTTTCGACGTTCGCCGTTGCCAGATTTTTCCTCGAATAATCGCGATGACGAGCTACCATCGATCACGCACCTCGTTGTGGCCTCGAGATTGGGCTTCGCCGAGAAGATGACGAAGTTCTGCGAGCGTCCCAGCATTCGTTCTGACGAGGTTTCTTCTCGTATTCGCGATAATGCGCTATCATCGATAACACACCTCGTTGTGGGCCTGAGATTAGGCCGCGTGGGAAACGTGACGAAGCTTTGGCAACCTTTCAGCATTCCTTGCTACCACATTTCTTTTCGTATACTTACGATAGCGCGCTATCAACGACCACGCTGCCTTGCGGCTTTCGAATTAGGATTATTCGAGGACTCGTTATTAGCAGATTCTTTCTTCATATTCGCGGCAATGCGCTGCCATCAACGACACTTTCGCGTGGATCTGAAATCGAAGCACCTTGGCACATGCGTGTGCCTATGGAACTATCGTCGATGAATTTTTCGAACGATCTGAAGGTTTGTCAGGAGGATATTTTGTGGGAAGATGGTTTTGAACGATGGCGTGGTTGGAGCAGGAGATACGAGAAATTGGAAAATTGCGTATCAGTTAGCGTATGCCAAATTGGTATGTATAAAATGATACGATAAAATGATACGTTCGTTGTCGATCACCGTGATCTTTCACAGCGATTTGTGGTTTCTCGTGATTGCCTTTGATTGGCGCAGAGGATAGCTGTTCCTTGCACGCATCACACTTGTATATTTTGTATTAACAATACCAAATGAATATTACGATTTTGGAAATCGACGAGTTTAAAATATCGATGTAACATAGAGAAAAGAAAATTGATTTATTTTCTATCTTTAATATTAAACAAAGGAAATTTAAATTGCGCGCAGGGAACCTAAACGTCGTTTTAAATTTCCCTCGTGTTCAGATATCTTTTATTTCATAAAAAATTTTATAAAAAATAATTCAATCAGAATCTAGAATTCGACCATTTCGACAGAATTCAAATCAGTATATTCAAATCAACGAGCTACGCACATTTATATCACAAATTTAGATATTTGTATCCGATTTTCGTACGTATCCAGGATTTGTCTGAAAAGTTATAAAAGTTCGTACAAACAAACGTGAAAAATATATATGTAAAAGAACGCGTTTTCCACTTGTTGCGAAAGGCGTTCCTAACTTCGTCTTCGTCTTACTTTTAACGAGAAACCGTTTACATTATTCGCGCATGTTACATTAAGTTTATATATGGTTTCGCGATAGAACATATTTCAAGCACGTAAAAGGCGAATAGTATAAACACGTTCTCATTAGAAGTAAAGGGACTAAATTAGGAATATTGTTCTTAACGACTGAAAAACACGTCATTCTATGTATATATTTTTTACTCTGTTTGTGCGAACTTTCGCAACACGTTGATTACGGATCTTCGTTACCGAGCTTTCAACCTAACTATACAAATGTTTCCGGATTAAAGAATTGATTTAAATGTTGAAAACGAGCGACATTTGGACGCGACCCCTTATAGAGCATATCGTATGAAATTGTGAAATTAAACGTGTTGTTCTAAGAAAGAGCGAGAAAGAAACCCAACGAGGACAGAAGAAGTAACTGAAGATAATTGCGGAATTAAACGTAAATAATATTCTGCAAGACGATAATCTTGGAAGCTGAAGCGAGGAATATGTGTAATAGTTAAATTACGAATGATTCTGTGAAAGAATACTCTGTTCTACGAAAGAACAATGTCGAACAGCGAAGAAAGAAATACAGGGAATTATGCGATCAGTTCGATCTGAGATAGAATACGTTCAAGTTCGATATTCCACTAAGGAATAATCACGTGAACGATAAAAGAAGAAAGAATATGAGCTGTTGTCAAATTGGTCCCGTGCCAGCGTGATATTCTACGGGAGAAAACGATCCTGTACGATGATCGAAGGAAGATAGTAACTGCGTGCAATTCCTGACGTTTCCATCCTTTGATAAAAAATATCTTCGTCTAATGAAAGTTAGCGCGTTAACGAACGATCAATGTGATCACAACTGTGACTGAAAATTGTATTGAAAATAAAGGAACCGATAGTAGAATTCTATTAAGTTGTCGGGAAAGTGTCTTTCTTTTATAGACAGGTCTTTTACAACATCTTTATACAAACATGAAACCTAATCTGTCGAACGTTGTGATCTTTATTTTGATAGAACAGAATGGAAAATGTGCGTCCATTATTTCCTTATAAAACGGAAGAGACTTTTCGGACGACCTAATACTTAGACAAACCCGTGACAGCAAAATAGAAAACATAGATATGGTGTTCGCGAAAAGGACTGGAATAGATCGATAAAATTGGCAGATCACTGGATAATTGAAATGGTAATTGAATCATCTGCTACTTAGCGTGCGTATTTAGCGTAGCTGAGCGTGATATAAATTGCCTGTTTTAATTCGGTAAAATACAAATCGAGTCTCTTACACGTAGCTACGTCATTGAACACGAAACGAAACCAAACGAAATAGCGACACCTCGTCAGGAAGATATGACGAGGCAAAATTAGAATACGACTGATAAATTCTCTTCTGCTATTTCCAGTAAACACAGATTTAGCATGCTCGACATATTCTTCCTCTCGTTTCCTTCTTAATTACCGTGCAGAATTCAAAGAATTTAACTTGCAATTAAACGTCGTTTGGAGCAGATTAAAATTGCCGCTGATTCAGGACAAATATTCCAAAAGACTGTGTATCTGAAAATTTCTTAGTAAATACACGCTAAGAATCGATGAGAAAAAACACGATCCATCCACACTTTATCGCTAAGATCCCTAATTGATGCACCTTGGTATGTTACCAACAACAAACAATACAATATGTGAAACGATACACCGCGACCTCAAGATACCCACAGTCAAAGAGGAAATAGCAAAATATAGCGACAGATATAGCAAAAGAGTCAACAAACACCGAAACCCCCTAATCACTGGACTACTTGATACGACGGAACAGATTCGCAGGCTGAAGAGACACTACCCGCTAGACCTAAACGACAGATTCAACTAGTATTTAAATTAAGTAACATCTACTTATTTACAGTACTTACATACAAATTATACTTATCTATAACAAGTATTAACTTATTATAAATAATTAGCCATGTTACCGCGCCATGCCAGAAAAATTACTGAAAATTCTCAACGCGAGAATTGATTGTAATTTTAATAAATAACAAAAAAAAAGAAAATCCACAGTTTACAAATCTTCCAACGCTAGTCAAGTTATTTCCTTTTCTCAGACAAACGCAACTATCTCGGGCTTCAAACTCGAACGACAAACAGACAGGCAACCAACATCCAACGACTACGTGGAGAACAATAAAATTGCTCAGAGACTTCGATACGTATGTTACAAAACTTAATTCAAAACAGTGACAATTCCATCGCTAATGATGAAGAAGTCGATGCGGTCGGACGACGTAAAAAAGAAAGTAGCAATTTAATTTCTCTCGTAGCTCCCAACATTAACCTAGTTTTTTCCTAATTTGGAACAACTGTCCTCGAAACTATCCAAAGATTTCTCACGGTGGGTATGTAAACTCTTATTCTTAAGTCACCCGATATCCATCAGCTTTCAGCTAAAATTCCACTGAATTTAAATGATCGATAGAATGTACACTTGTGATGTTACACGCTAACTTTATTTCATAACATAGATTATTTTACAGCGTAAAATCGTGTATATTTTAATTGGTCTAAGCAGAGAGCAGGTTTATTTCTAACAATATCATTATAAATATTTAAAACATAAGTATGTTTATTGGATAAATATATATGAAAAACTCGTCAATAGTAATAAGAAGTAAGAGAATGTTAGAGTTCTAAGCAAGTGAACAGTTGTCCGTTTCACGGTAAGTGGTTTCGAATTATACGTGGCGAAGGGAACACGTTAATGAAAATAAAGTTATCAGGTGTTACGATTACAATCCTAAACCTTAATACTACGAAACGATAGAATCCATGACAAAATTAATTCTTCGTGCATGAATCATCGATATGATTCACTATCTTTAGAGAGTGTGACTTATCCTTGATACTTTAATAGCTTCTCTGATTATAAAGTGAACATTTTTACAAAACCCCTGTCTTACAAAGCAATATTCCGGAGTGGTAAATATAAGAATATAAAAAATCTACGAAACATTTAAGTAACAAAATAATTCCCTACAGTTCCATTCAGAACTCGTCGCGTCGTCAATTCCAAACCACAAGCGAGCGTACTATAAAATAATCTGAAAACAATGGAAATAATCGATCAAGCTTGCCCGTTAGATATTCTCGCTCCAGTCGAATAAAGGCACTTACTGTATAACATTTTAACTTTAACGCATTGATACTAACCTTAACACTCGGTGTATAACGTTATCTCATAAAACGACACGGTAAAGCAAAGAAAATTCTACTTTTGCGTTCAAAGAAACACCGAACAGATTATTATTGGCTTGACAACTAAGTGATAGCGGAATTTGTCAAAATATTTGTCAAACCTAATGACAAAATCCGCGATCACTTAGTTGCCAAGCCAATTAGTATTCCATTGCGAGTGACAGTACGTCGGTACGTTCAGGTGAAATGACAAGGCACCGGTGTGTTGCAGTAAACAGAAAGATACAGTAACACGTTATAATACGTTTAAAATTTTGGCAACAGGATTCGCCTCGTTCAAAACCTGTCCCTTTCCTACCACATCTACCCTAACTCACGTACGAGCAGTGAAATCACTGCGGAAGATCGTACGTATATTCTAATTCCATCATTTCACCCAAAATAAGCAGCTGTCCGATGACTTACTGACGTGTACGAAAGTGTACTGTAGCTACATGCTTAAAAAATTCACGATCGTAGAGAAAAAACACAATCGACGTATCGTTCGCGAGGTTCCATGCTACCAACGAAACAACGATCGCTGTAAATTGGCGTTCGGAGGGAAAACGGGTCGGCGATCAACATTACGTTCCTGTACGAGAATACTTTATTATTCTCGGAGGCGGTGCGTGTGGCGCGCGGAACGTGGCGTTCCCGAATTAGAGTCGGTTTTTTATCCGCCTGAACCCGACGCAGGCCTAAGCGGCGGGGAACCCGTTGCTGGCCGCACCTGGAGACGTTCCAAAAGACATTCGTTTGCGCGCCAAAATCGCCTGACGCTGTCAACGCCAAGGTTGAAATGAAAAAAATCGCGCAGCCAACGCTGCGAGCGTGGCGCGACCACCTTTTATTTGCTACTCCCTTAACGAATGCCCGAAACGAGTTCAGCACACGTGAAATTGCGAACAGGAATGTCAGCAGCCTTCCTTTTTACTTTTAATCTGATCGTGCAAACGTCACTTTTAGTTGCAAGCGTCGGCTGCCAGTCGATCAGCTTGACGAATTCAACCTAACTTTGCCACGGTTTTCTCGAAACTTCTTCCCGATCGTAACGTTGTTCGAACGTTCAAACACGAGAACATCCTACTCGTACGTGGGTACAATCTCTCGTGTCAGTTTGAATAATCTTGAACATCCTCTTAAAACATTGGGCAATCGAGTTGCTTTCTGTTCGCCGCAGTAACAGCGGGATTGTAATATAAAAAGTGGCGGCTGCATCAAGAACAAGCTTCATTTCACCTCGCAATCCGACTTCTCTTCTCTCTTTTCTTTCAAAAATTCTTTTCCCAAAGGTCAACATCTTTTAAACTCAAAATTGAATCGTTCGATATAAAACCGACTACGAAGAAAAGTAAGCGAAGTGGTAAAAGTTCAAAGTTTCATTAGATTGCTATTGTTAGGGAAACAAAGGAGTGTTCTCGTCGAACGATCGAACCCGACGATGTTCTACTTAGAAGACCAGAATGATCGCGAATGGTCATTACATGTTGGCTTTTTTATGGCGCATCTCGGTTAATTCTACGTCGATTGAGTCAGAAAGTTGACGACACGCTGACCGGAATGGTATTGGAGTGAAATCATCGTTTCTTCCAAAGTGGATGCCGATCGCTTAGCGTCACGACGATTCGAAATCGTCGATCTCGATCATCGTTTTCCATGGAAAACGTCCGTGGAATGGACGGCTGTAATTTACCATGGAAACGCCTTGCTCGATTTTATGCTCGCGAATCACCTTCGCGATTCTAACTTTCTTGGAAGCGAGACAAAGCGTTCGTGTCACGAGATTAGATCTGAAATCCTTTGCGCAGCCGATGCGTGCTAATTGATTCCAATTGATCGATGTACAGTTGCAACGAAAATTATTTGCACGCCACTGCGTATGTTACGTATAGAATATCATCATCGTTGAGGGCTCACAGTCGAGAATCCACGTTCCAAATCACATCATCGAATAGAACTACTTTTCCTTAAAACACCGGTTGAAGAATGTTCGTAGTAGAAAAGACCGTAAGTGGTAAGAAACAAGTTTTGCAGGTGGAAAAAAGAAGCTACGCGTTAATGTAGTCGAAACTCATGAAAAAGAGAAGTGTATCTACGTGGAAAAGTGTGTACGTGGCAGCTCTTAGTTGTGAAGAAAACTGAATGTTGCATTCGTTTAGATGCAGCGTAGATAAAAGCTAGGAAACAATTCAGTGATCTTCTACTTTCTACTAGACATCTTCTAGCGTTATTAATAATTATTTAGAAAGAGAAATTGGATTTAAATTCCGTGTTGCGGTATTCTCGTCGATACGTAGAAGAACGTTTCCCAATAAAAAGCCGAAATTTTCCAATTTGAACGCCTACAGTGTTTTCTAGAAATACCTTTCGATCGGATATCTATATGTTATTCGTTTGCATCGAAGCGTAGAAAATCAAATTGGTAATCACGGCGTTGGTATCATTAGTCATTTAATCTGCCACTGCTATGGAATAAATTATCGTACTCGTTTACTTGATATTTATAGATATAGGCAATTTTATATGATAGATACGTAATATGCGACGTGGTTGCGTACGTCTGGATGATTTCACTTAATGAATTATTCGTTTATTATTTATTTATTTATTTATCAGTTACTACTACGTCATAAATATACCTGTCAATATTAATACCAATTTCTTCCATCAAAATAAAGAGAAATACAGTTGATTTCAAACGAAGAAAAGTCTATATAATGCGCAGAAGATTAGAAAGAAGATCCAAAAATATCTAGAAATCTCTTTTGTAACGCGAAGATGATTCCTTTACGGAAAGTAAATCTATTTCGTAACATCTGTAAACCTCGCTCTCCAAATAAATCTCAATCGCTTTCATCGAGCTAAGAACAAAATCTCAATTAATACACTTTACATTGCACTCGTCCAAGCTATTAATTACCTGAACGATAAATCCATTGTCATAAATATATTGTAGTATCGTGTATCGCGTAAAACTTGTTTTAAACTTTGATAAACCATGTCTACTTCGCGGAATAAAAGATAAAAGGCTAAGAACTAATTCGCTTGTGAAGCGGTTACTTATAATTTTCTCTCGATAAAAGTAGGCAAGTCTGCGTGTATAGTTAAAGGCCGGTTAAAGAGAGAAAACATGAGACGATTGGTGGTTCGTTTGATCGGCTTTTTATTTCGGTCAGGTGTGGATAAAAGTGTCGGGCGTACTCGTGGAAGAAAACCCGGTCGTGTTAATTATTAATCGAACCGGCGCGCCGGCATTCGCGTACAAGTTATTTGTTCCCCCTCCTCTGCTGGCGAAAACGCCGCTTTTTAATTAACGCGCTGCTTGTCCTCGCTATTTTTCCCGTAATTGCGGTTACCGATGCTTTGATCCGCTAACCACGAGTGTCGTCTAACAGAACGAGACAAAGGAGCTGGTGAAATCGTGTCAGAAACAATTCCAGGCAGCCTTTAAATCTTTGTGACTCGAAACAAACGTTCCACAGACATTCGAACTGCTGTGAAACGAATCAGCTAACGTAATGGCTAGCTTAATGGCTTAATGGCGAAAGTAATAGCAAAATTAGGATTAAAGAGTTAAAAGGAGAGATTTAAGTAGATTTGAGGGACGAACAGGTCAAATAAATTTACGATCGAGTTAGGGTATAATCGTTGTAAATGTGAAAAGCATACTCGGTGAAACGGGTGTATGGAATTGTAAGCCAAATCGATTCCTAAGCCGTGCAGGCGGAAATAAAAATAAATTAGTGTCGTTATTAATGAGACGTTTGAATGTTATCTGTAACAGGTAATGATTGGCTGTAAGAAGTCGAATAGAATATTATTGAAGTCTGTTCGACGTCGTAATGGTGACACGAAACGTTTTAATTGTTCTTGCAGCATTATCTCGACGATGTCGTAACTGACATCCGTTGCCTATCACACGCTTCCCATGCCTTCGATAAAGATAAACGCACGCTGCCTGCGTTGCAGAGGAAACCGCATTCCAGTCACCTCTGTTCAGTTTATTCAAGTTTTTGTTTGCGGTTTCTTTGGTCGAGGAAAATTTTCACACCAAGGAAATTGATGTTTGCAACTCTGTCACTTTCCTTTTGTAAGGAATATAATAAATAAGTAAGGTTACTTAAGTAGCTTGCGCTACCGCTGCGTAAAGGGAAAGTCGCTGCACACGATCCAAGTTTTACATTTTTAAGACTTTGCACGATACGATATGTGCTTTTGCATATGTAATAACAAAAAGTGCTAAGTAAACGATCCAAGCGGCGTTTAGAGTACGTTACACGTGTGATCGCTTTTTGCTGCAGGTCGCGCATAATGCGATTCATTGTATCGTATTATCATCTATTCGACTTATAACGTTAATAAATGACTTTCGACGACGATATCAACAAGAACGAGAACGTCCACGTTTATATTTATTTCTCGTCGTACGTCCGGATGATCTGCGAATGCGACGTTTTATCAACTTACTAAACGATGAATCGCATTGAGAAAAGGAGAGCGCGTAAAATTGTTGATCAATCGAAAGGAAGGTTTTAAAATATGTTACGATGCCAGATCAGTGATAATTTGTCGTTGTCTATGGTACATAGTAGTATCTCTAACGAAGATAAATGAATTCTCACGTATTTATCCTAAGGAAAATTGAAAGAAAATGTACGTCGCGTGTGTCTATGTAACGCGTGGTAGCGAAACAGTTAACAAAGTAAATAAATGATTTAAGATTCTCGATCGCAAACGAAAGATAACGTTCACATGATTAAATAATAGTCGATCAACGATGGATAATAGCGCGAAAGACAGTCCTCGTTTGATTCAAGGCGTTCGTATGTGAAATTTTCTGCCTTAGGATTTTCCCTCCTTTTTTCTATATTAACCGCAATTGTAGGAAACCACAAGAGACGCTGTTTATTCGATCGACGATGCAATCACGTACAATGCAATTTACTACAAAACTCTTAAAAATATTGGATATATTTTTCGGCGAAGAGAGAAGCTCTCTGCATTTATTTACAAATATCTCAACAGATAAATTCACGGAAATTCCCGTCTGGTACTCGTTGACCATTTTGCCATAAAAACAGGTGCGTTAATGCTGTCAATAAGAAGAAGCTACTATGTTTCAGTGGCAGCAGATGCGTTAAACACCCATAAACGGTGATAGTGCAACAGAGCAGATTTGATTCAGTCGAGAACAGGTAGGACATTAACACATTAACGCATTACGGTTGGCTGATAAACCTGTACACGGGGATCGTACTGATTTATGAGACTGAACGAAGGAGTGTTTGAATGGAGATAGGATGAAACCTACAGAGCGTGTGTGAGTAAGCTGATTCAAAGAAGCTTTTCACGCGTCACTTTACCGCGTAAAACGGTAAATTCAGTTGCGTCAACGATCCAAACTAATCTGTCGTAAATCTTTATATCGTACGTTGTAATTATTATATACACACGATGATGATGGTAAAAATTGCAAAAGAAAAATTTCCAAAATCTTATCGGATTATACGTCACGTTAATACGATAGCTTTCTACGAAGGTTAAAATTATTACCATCGTGTGACTCCAGAAATGATCCGCATTCAACACGACTAACAGTCTCCTCGTTTATTGTTATTATACTAAAGTTCTATCCTAATGCACAAATTTCGCAAATCGTTACTATACTACGATATTCTCTCGAATGTACAATAATCCTCGCTATTAGCATCGATCTAAATGCACAGAATTCGCGAACCATCACTGCACTATACTACAATGTTTCTTTAGATGTATAGTAATCTCCACTGTTCTTGTAACATAGATATATTTATGAATCAATATTTTTTTGAATGTACAGTACCTAATCCTCGAATCATTCTACTGTAATTCTCATCGATTCTATCGTTTAATAATCTCCAACACTCCTCTACTATAATATCGCTCACTGCTGTAGCATGGTTCATATCGACTCTAAATGCACAGAATCCGCGAACCATCACTGCACTATACTACAATGTTTCCTTAGATGTATAGTAATCTTCACTGTTCTTGTACCATAAGTAGTTCGTAACAGCTCCTAATACACAAAGTCCTCTACAATATTTTTTGAATGTAGAAAATCCTCGAATCATTCTACTGTAATTCTCATCGATTCTATCGTTTAATAATCTCGAACACTCCTCTACTATAATATCGCTCACTGCTGTAGCATGGTTCATATCGACTCTAAATGCACAGAACCATCACTGCACTATACTACAATATTTCCTTAGATGTATAGTAATTTCCACTGTTCTTGTAACATAGATATATTTATGAATCAATATTTTTTTGAATGTACAGTACCTAATCCTCGAATCATTCTACTGTAATTCTCATCGATTCTATCGTTTAATAATCTCCAACACTCCTCTACTATAATATCGTTCACTACTGTAGCATGGTTCATATCGACTCTAAATGCAACAAGATCCGCGACAGCGTTACTACAATGTTCCCTGGAATGTATAGTAATCTACACTATCGTTGTACCATAGATAATTCATAGGAACGCTAAACTGCTCGATAATATTCTCTTGAATGTGATTAAATATTAATCGAATACCCGATACTCGCATTATTCTACCATACTCTAGATCAACTTTGTACATATGATCTTCGATCTAATGATCTTCGACTCTCCTATGCTACGATATCGTTGGCATCAACTCTCGGTGTACAGCAATCGCCACGCCAGCCGTTACGATCAACCGATAACCGGATCAGGCCGACCAACCTCCCCAAACTGCCTGGCCCTCGGTCATTTAAACCATCATCCACGAACCATTCTTACAACCCCTATCATCAACGTAGCCAGAAAAACATGCTTGCACCGGCAATATGTATGATACAATAAATACAAGGAACAGCCGACGAGGCCGGTAATTCCGCGCCGCGAGTTCGGCAAGCGTTCTCCTTTGTCCGCAAAAATTGTCATCCGGTGGTAGAGGAGGGTCCGTGGTAATTTTCATTCCCGTGTCACGAGCGTATTTTTTCGGCCATATCCTGTCAACGATACAGGCAGCAGGGCCGCATTAAAGCTTTCGAGGCCTAAGACTGTCACAGAGGAGAGAGGCAGACAGAGTGAAAATCAGCGACGTTTAAGAATTTTCGCAACATTGTCTCTGATGATTCCAAGTCCGTGTAAAACTTCCAATCACGCGTGTCTCGTAACGTTCGAAAGATCATTGTCGCTCACTGTGCATGTACGCGCTGAGTCATCAGAGTACTGGCCGTCTTAGAGTGGCGAAAACAGAGATCGCTGCGTCTTAGAATACTTACCGATTATGCGAATAACGCGTTGTTGTACACGCGTTGTTTAACCTAAAGCAGTTGCAATTGACGAGACTTTAAGTAACAACGATCAACGACAAAGCATTCTCAACAAATCCGATTTTTGAAAATACAGTTGCTTATCTTTCATTTTTCATGGGAAAATTGACTGGTCGTATTCGTCAAATAAAATGTGTTTTTCTTCAAAGACAAAGTCCGCAGCTGTATCGCCCTCCCCTTAATCAGCGCCTGCACGGCAGAAAAAGAGGAAACGCGGAGAATCCTGGCGAGAGAGCACGGAACGACGAAAAGGCTCCGCGGAACGTACGAGAGCGCGAGACCGGAAGTTGGGAATGTGGGGCGGTGATGGGCCACTTCCGGTGGTCCCCGTACACGCCTCATATGCCAAGTCAGTCGGACTGTGATCACGGTGCACAGTCTCTCTTGTCCGTCGGCGAAACCGCAGACAGACCGTCTGTCTCATCATCCCATTAAACGGTCACCGTGCTCGCATGGGTGTCACGTCGGTACCGATACGTAGAGACCCAACACCCCCCGTGGGACGCAACGTGGTGATCGCGTTTAACTGACTTTAATTAACGCGCGGAATCGATACGAACCGTGTGATCGGATTTTGGAGCTTCTGCTTTGGGATTAGGGTTTTTAGAAATTGATAAACGAGTGAAAATAACGCAACGATCGCTAGTAGTAGCTTGCCTATATTTATGTATATTTTGTAGTTAAATAAATAATAATAAATTTGTATTTAAATATGTTTTTGTACTTAATGGAGCATAATCGGCGCGTAGGGTCGCAGCGAATGGTGCGAGCGGATTTTCCGAATTTTTAATTTCGAATTCAGTTCCCTGAAGAGTAGTAAACGATTGAATTTATTGCAACGATTCCTAGCAGTAATAGGTCATGATTTTTTAACACACACGCGCATTATTCTTTATGTTTTTAAAGCTGAAGCTATTGTTGTATATTTAATCGAACATAATTAGCGCATAGGGTCGCTGCGAACGGTGTGAGCGGATTTTTGCAATCTTTGATTCGCAGTCAGGTTCCCTGAGAAATGGTAAACGAATGAAAATACGTATTGCAATGATCGCAAGCGGTGCTTTTTATACGATAAATGAGTCGAAATTTAACACGATTGCTTGTATCTGTAAAACTGGGGCTACGTTTTTACATTTAATTGAGTATAATTAGCGCGTGGGATTTCTACGCACTCCGGTAAGTCTGCGTGACTTCTGGAATTCTTAACTCGGAATTAATATATATTTTTCATTTTTGTTTATGGTAACTGTATGAAATCGAAAGGACGTAGAGAATTTCAGCAAACGTATTTTCAATACCATCGCACGTTCCACAGTGTCTTTCTTTCGTCCCGAAAATACTTGAAACGTTTGTCAAGCGTTCGTGACATTTCTTAAGACCTTCGATCGTGAATACTCGGATAACTATCGATTTTCATGCAAAGAACGTTTAAACTCGGAGACACGTAAATGCAATTAATCGCGGCCGGCACAATAGAACGGCGATACGCGGCTCGTTTCTTATCGTAGCATAAATTTCAAGCTTTCGCTTATCCACAGTTCCCTCGAGTTATCTTTACGAGTTACACGATTATTCTGCATTGTATCATGCTCGTTTCAACTCGCATAGCACACGTGTATTCGCAAGAAACGCAGCAATGAAATGTATATTTGTTCCTAATGTCGAAGGTCCAGTACGTACGCCCTCGTTACCAAAACGCTGAAATATCACACGGAAATTGCATTCGGCAACTTGCAATCTTATGATTTCATCGCAAAATCAGAATACAAATTGAACGTCGACGAGAGTGAAAATCGAGCTTTGAATAAATCCAGGTACGCGGTCTATCCGTGGCGACTGCGATTCGACGATCACGAAACAAAAACATAGAAACTCAACAACATCCTCGGGGGAAATTTTGATGTGGCGAAACCAATCGCAAGAGAAGTATAATACGAAAAATCTTGAAGGACGTTTCCAAGTTACGCATGTTAGAGCTCCGCGTCTGATTGTACGAGGTAGTCACGTGAGCGTCAGGTCACTTAACTCCGGTTCTCTCGCGTGTGCACCTCGTTTCGGGTTTTCGGTATGCGACCAAGCGTTCCTGCTCTTTCTCTTTCTCTCTAAGCTTCTCATCCGACCAACGACACATACGAACAACGTCCAAATTGCGAAAAGAAGCCAAGTACGAGATCCGACGAGAAGAACTTTGTATCGCAAAACAGAAGAATACGGAAAACCCATAAATCGTTTCACGGTCGTAACACAAATCAACACAAATGTGGCAATTTGTTGCATGAATTAAGACGTTATAAACCTGAGCGTTAAATTACGCGAACAGGCTGACGATGAGCCGAACTGCGGTCGATTTTGTGCTACGCGTGAACATACATCGATACACGTGTACATATTTACAAACGCGTGTCTTAATTCGAAAGAAATTCGACGTGTCAGAGAGTGGACAGTGTACAGAACCGTAACAACAAAATCCTAATACCTCGGTGAACAAGAAGACCCAAAGACAATAGAGCCATTTAGCGAACATCTGTTACGGGGACTTGTGCCCATAATCTGTCCGAATAGACGAAATTCTATCGTCTAGTTGAATTCTCGTCCATAAATCTTCCACGACTCGCTTATTTCGTGCAACATGAATTTTAGAACACCGGTTTAGACCTTTTCCTCATTTTATTCTTTACCCATACTTCGAAACGACGAGTTCCAAAATACGCGCAACGTTGATCTCACTCGAAAGTAGGCAAACGTGCGATGATTTATGGAAACGTACATAAATGAAACGAGGATTAGCAAGAGGAGCGAAGGACAAAAGAATGAACAAGGGCAATGTGCGAAATAGCCGGTGAATTAGCCGAAGCAGGACAGAGCTGGTTATTAAACGCTGAGCGAGGAAAGTACTCGAAGAGACGTTTATTAAAGGCGACGAGCGCAAAAAGGAAAAGAAATCAATGAGCCTGCGACCCAATGGAAGCAAGAGGACGGAAAGGCAATAAAAGGAGATCGAAGAAAAGAGAAGAAAACACCAGGCTCTGGTCGCGTACACGAAAGGGTAATTATAATCGTGCCTGTTCGCGCTTCTTCTTCCTCTTCGACTAACTCTTCCTTGTTCCGCTTGTATTGTATAGGTATAGTGGTGTCTCGGTCGAACTAATGGTTGGCTGATGGGGGCGCCACAAGCGGAAGAGAGAGACGCCGAGTGGCACTCATAGGAGCGTAACAATGGCTTTCCATGCCGGCTCAACCAACCAGACGACCGACTGACGATCATGACGAATCGTTCCCCGTGGGATTACCGGAAACCGGCCACTACCCCGGGGGTTGCTCGCTAGTGTTCTACCGTCCACGTCTATTGACCGAAAAGTTAAGCGAACTGAGGATTAAGGCTAAACCTATCGCATACCGAAAGAGCAATTGCAGCCGTGGAATTTTCGCATCGATCATTACGTTTATTACTAAGCCCTCGGTTGATGATTAACTCGTCGTTGTCGTATACTCTGTAAGCAATATTACTGCAATTATCTTGCGCGTATATCAAATGTACCAGTATCTCGATCCCACCTGTAATCCCTCGGTACACTAGTTGTACACCTATAGCAATACTTTTGGTACCTGTAGCAATACTTTTGGTACCTGTAATAATAACTTTGGTACCTGTGCATTATTTACGGGTATTTAAATTCGCGCGAATTGGCGTATTATCTTGGTATTTTAATTCGTACGACCTTTTATGAGTACCCGAGGAAAGTGAAAGATCTACAATCTGCAAGAATAGACGATATTAACAAAAGGCTTGTACCATTTCGGTACATGGAAATATTGCAACAGTAGGGCAAATAACGACGCGTGTATTCAAATACGCTGTGTACTGAAAGATCGAGGTACGAATATGTACAGTGTTTGCTTCGGAAAGTAAGTTAATGACTTAAACTTTTAGCGCAAACGCCGACTTACTTTCCCAAGCGACCGTACACAAATGTACGTACGAATGCCTCTTAAAATCCGCGCGTCACAGCGTAATCTCTAGTTTAGATAGAAATCTCTAGACAGTTTTCTACCGTTCACGTATCTCGATCGAAGAGTTTAACGAATTGAAGATTAACGTTCAACTATCGCATAGACATTAAACTAGGAACCGTAGTTCGTCGTATCGTTCGTAACGCTAATTATCGTTGTAGAGGCACAGGATTCGAAGGACGACACGAATCGAGAGCGACTCATGCGGTTGTTTTACCGCGGGACATTGACTCAGCCTTGACGCAGAAATGTAATGATAAACAAACTGCGGGCAAAACAATGTGGCCGCTACATGCAACCGTCGAATGAAGAGGAATTCAAATTTTCCCACTTCTCCCCGACCAGTATAAATAAACGGACGCACAGTACATATCGAGTATCTAACAGAGTGTCTCCGAGTATCTCACGAGTATTTACCGAGTTACGCGACGAGCATTAACGAGTATTTATTCCGCGATTTTATTTTGCGATTTATACTTTGTACTAACGACTCGCGTTTACGGCTGTACATTAATTTATTATTTTAACTATATTCGACGGTTTCAACAACGACCAGTCTCGTCCTTTAAACCTCACGCACTGACTATCCTCTAAATCGTTAACATCTTGACGATTTAATTGAGATTGTCTCATCGTTGTGTACCTGCTTCGTACACGATGTTGTTGCTGTTATTTGTATACGCTGTGAGTATTACCACGTCGAGTCAGATTCGTCGTTTGTGGTTTAAGAGTTTAATGTTAAACTGTCACGACGAGCGAGGCTCGTCGTTTGGAGCTCCGCTATCGAGTGCTATAGGCAGAAATATTAATGATATTGATATTGGAAAAATCCACAACGGGTAAAAACAATAAATTATAAACGAGGAAAAGAATACGAGTCAAATTTTGGGTAGCTACGTTAAAACCCTTTAAAAATATTTTTTTTATATTTGTTTACTTAAGTTGCATCAATCGAACCGAGTGATTAACAACCACGTTACTTACATAACGTGAAATGCAAATGGTTAAGGGTTAGATTATATATCGAGTTAAATCGAACGAAATATACCGATACGTTCCGAGGCTTCCGATACGTTTGAACACGACTTTACAATCTCAATCGCTTCTTTAGGATTTTCGTTGATTAGCTACAATCTTCTTTCATGTTCGTATAACAGGCAAGATTCGTTCCATTGAGTTAATTATTGCCGTTTTTTTTTTTTTTTTTTTTTAATCACGAGAAATTGATTTCACTTGTTTCCCGCTCTTCTACCTGAGATCGTAAAATAAACATGATAATATCCAAAATTGAACAGTTGATCTTGTATTACGCTTTAAATATACCTAAGTGCTTCTTCTTTGCGAAACTAATTAACTCTGACTTATACTGCTGTGCCCGCCTACCAGGGAAATAAATAACCAACTTACGATATGCATTCTTATTGAAATACACAGCATAACAATTTCCTGCTCTTAAAACAGGTAATTGCAGGCCTGCACATACTAAATTCGTTGAACGTGCGATGGCGCTTTTCAATTATCCCAAACCAATAATCGATCGAAGCGAGACACTAATACTAATCCTTACGGCACACCAAGCTAAATTCTAATCTGTAATTATCGACTACGAAACCAGTTTTACGCATCGCTCTAACATCCATTACGAATCACGGCGAATGAAAAATGAAAACGAACGAACGAAGGAAAAAGAAGCGAAACGACACACACGGCGAACAAATAATAAAGGGTTGAAGAGAAATATGAGCGGGTTGACGGTGAAAAATCGACGGTGAAAAATCCACTATGATACAATCGTTAATGGCAACTAGGCAAACGTTGTTGCTCGCGTTATAATGTCGTTACGAAGCTGTAACGTTCGATGTTTATCGTGCAACACGATGACTACATTTTAATCGCGTATCGAATATCACGGATACCGGTTGAAAGCAACGATAGACATTAAAATAATCGACAAAGGAAGCGGAAAAATGAATAACAAGAGGCAGAAATGAAGGAGAACCGAGGCAAAAATGTGGCCGTGGAAGCCTCGCGACCAGATGCTTACCTTTCGCGAATGAAGCCACCTCGAACGAAAGAGGAAGCCATATTTTACCTCGATAATAACGGCTGGTAATAGACAAATGTAATAAAGCAGCTACTTGATAAACGTAGCAAAGTTAATGGCGAATGGAACATGTGTTGTCCGATGAAATTAGCCGTAGCGAAGGAAAGAGAATGGTTTCTTGAATATTTTCAGTATATGGATGTTAATTGTTCGATGTTTCACATTGTGTACGTGCAACATTATAATTCGATGCATTATCAAGTACCAAAGTAAACGATAGATATGTTTGTCTCTGCTGTTTCTACAAAGTGTGTTTCTATTATTAATAATCGATCAAGAGAAAATACTTGACGATATGCGTCATGACCATTTACATTAAATGTATTTGCTTTTGGTGAAATTGGTTTCATTTCTCAACGTTAGTGTGTTATGTTTCGCTTACAGACACGTGGAAAAATTCTTGTCTTTGAAAAGATCGTACAAAATGTACTTGTATCAATAATTGCCAAGATTTATCTTTAATAATTAGTTTTAGAGAACAATGTTTCTTATAGTTAATTTAAATAGACTTAAGTTAAAGTTTAGTCTCTCACAGTTAATTTTCTACAATTTATTCTTAATAACTAATTTTAGAGAACAATGTTTCTTATGGTTTGTAGAAAATTCTCTTCTAAATAACGTTAATGCTCGACGTTGAACTTATAAAACAGAGGAGCAGAAATTCCAACAATGTAGAAGCAAAATTTGACGACAAATTGTTCCGATTTAACGCTCCCTCCTTTCACATATTCCTTTCACATATTTTCAGTGAATTCTATCGAGATGCCTAATCGATAGTTAGTTTGCTTACTATTTGCCAATTTGTCGACCGTTTCCTCGGATCACGCGGACAATTAACAAACTGCATAAAACTGGAAATCATAGCTCCGTCGAAATATTAGAGAATTTTTTCACGAATGGTAAAAAGAAAAAAAGAATAAAAAAACAAAGGGAAAAGAAGAGATACGCGCGAACGCTGGATTCGACGGTACACGCGACAAGCCGCGCTTTAATTAACACGAAAATTCTGTGCGAAATTTCCCGAACGGATTAAACGATTTTCGTAGTCGTGTGCCTGCAGGATCTGCACACTTTGCCGCTTTGAAAATGTAATTGGAATTGAGAACGCGTTTTGCGCGTGACGTCCGCTCTTTCGATAGTAAATGCTCCCGTTTAATGGTATTCCGCGCCGAAATTACTTCGTTACATGTTCCACTTAGAAGATTTGATGCGATTATCGGTTCTAATGGATTCGAAATTAAACGATTAATCGTAGGTATCATTTAATTTATATACCCAGCGATTTCATTTTTCCAGACTAAATGACAAATTGAAACGTATAGATTCACCTGCATCATACTTTATCGATAATTTCTGATAAAATTCAATTGCCACAGATTTCATTTTACGTTCAGAAAAAGAAATTAGATCATCGATCAACTCGTTAACCGGAATATATTTCGTTCTTAGAAAATTGTTCGTGATCAAGCATCGTTGAAATAAACGATACGGAAGAAGTTGCGCACGTTTTGCGCAATTGATACTGCGGTTGAAGTTTACGACGAGAAACTTTTCCGAGATGGATATTCCTTTGAAAATTGATCTAACGTCGTTCAAAGACGATTCTCAGAGCAACTCTTGCAAGCAGAATATGTAGCTACAACTTTTAACGAACCCATTAGTTTCGCCTGGAACGTCAACGATTTCTGCAGAATCATTTAAAGAAGCTATTTAAAAATCTCTAAGTCGATACGTTCGATACTTTCTTCTAAAAAAAAAAGTCTAAAAGTCGGAAATTTTACGGTCGATGAACCATCGTACCTAGTGTGTGAAATTACGCAAGATAAAAAAGATAAAATTAATCTGTCCTCTGAAAATATATTACAACGTTTGTAAAATTTCGTATTAGTATATATGTATAGGATGAATCAATAGCAAATTCTATAGATAACGAAACAATTGAAAGCGAAGAGCTTCGTCAACGAAGAGAAAAGAAACAAAATTACGTGGATACTTGGTATTCGTTAGTGGAAAAATCAATGTTCAAAATGAATTAACCAAACACGAATCGCTTTGTACGAGGCTGTAAATTCATATTCTTGAAACGATTTACGCTCTAAAATGCGCACACCTGGTCGATTTCATTTTCGTTTTCTCATTTCCAACACGCGTATTTATATCACTAGCCCGGAGAATAAATTATCCGCGAGCTTCGTTACACTTCAAACGGTTAAAAACTCGAACGAACGATGCTCCGCTGATTAAAACACGATATTTACATGAGCCATCGTCGTTCTGACGATTTCCATTTTATTAGCATTCGGACAGCTGCTGTTCAAAGGCCTTTTACCCCGTGCAGATCACAGCCCTTGTCACATCGACGAATATTATTAAAAAAACGTCCGATATAAAGTTACTCGTTAACAACGACAACACGTTGCACCGGCAACCTATTCGACTCTCTTATCTCCAACTCTTTTAAATATGCAACGAGTCGGAGAAGAGTGACGTAAATAAAATGAAGAATCGCGAACTTGTCCGTAGTCGAAATTCAGCGACGAGGTGATCAACAGTCTCCGTACTAACGTTAAAATTATTGTTTGATTGCCATTATTTATGCAAATTTATATTTTTATGCGGACAGCGAAGAAAATGGAAGTAGCTGGCTAGAGTATCGTTCTACCTGCTAAATATTATAATTATACTTTACTATATATATGTGGGATGGTGTGACGTCAGGTAAGGACGTGGCTGATTGTTTATAAACGTTGTCAAGATATGTTAATGTTGTCAAGGAGTGTTGTGAGCGTTACCAAAGTTTGTTAAGGGGAAAAAGAGCGTGGTAAATGCTGTCAGAGTTGAATTTATAGTGGTCGAGAGAAGTTCGACGTAGAATTAGTGAGAAACGAATACGCGAAACGCGGTATTATATTCGATTTTGTGTGAGTGCTACGATATTGTATTTATCATACTGTTTTTTATTAACTAATAATATAACATTCCTACATATATATAATATATATATGTATAGTAGTATTAATTATTTATTGAATTATATTTTTGAAGCAGTAGCGTAAAATACTGTAATGCATTTGTTCATTGATATTTAGATATAATTTATGTTATTCAATTAAAATATTTTGAACATTTTTAATATTTGTAAATAATTGTATTTAATTCTGTTGAAATATACAATTATTGTACTGTATTTCTGAGGGGTTGTACAGAATAATAATATTGTGATATAGTTTTGTATTAATTTAAAAGTATTTTACATTATATAAGAGGAATATGTATAGTAGTATTAATTATTTATTGAATTATATTTTTGAAGCAGTAGCGTAAAATACTGTAATGCATTTGTTCATTGATATTTAGATATAATTTATTTTATTTAATTAAAATATTTTGAACATTTTTAATATTTATATATATTTATATATATACTATACTTTGGATATTTTACTATTTTTTTTATATATATATTTTTTATATATAAAGAATCATGTATACGTATTTACATGCACACTGTACATTTCTGCATTTCTTCGATAACTTCGATGAGTTCAATAAGAATTTCTCACAAATGTGCAATTTCTTACAAATTGTTAAAATTATTAAAATACATGTTATCGTGAAAAAGAAGAGGTATACTTGAAAAACATAACAAAAATGTTTTTCGAAGATTGCGCCACTGAATTTCGTTTGTGAAGCACTGTGAATCGAGGCGAAATTGAAAACGATGTTTTTTATTTTCCCCTCTTTTTGCAAGAATAACTGGCGACTAAAAAGGGAGGAACAGCGAAGTAGCGAAAAATGGTTGGCCAAAAGCAGTGAAAAACATTCGATATGGCGATAGTCCCCTGGAAAAATTCGAGACGCGAGTGGAAAACGAGGACGTAGTACATTTGGACGATCGCTTGAAAATGAAGGATCGTCGTTGACATTTGAAATTACTATTTTTCCATCCTATCTGCTTGAAATCTCGCTATTTCTTTGTTTCGTTTTAGCTTTCGCTTTGAACATCCACTTGCAATTGTTTTTATTTCATTCTTTCTTTTTCTAACGATAAAGAACTGTCGTTCGTGTGTATTTAAAATCTACCTATTGTTTTATATCTTCCCTGTTGACAATTTTGCTTTTCCTTTTCTTTCTTTTCACGTTTCATTGGCAGTTAGGAATTTTCCCCGTTTAAGTCTCGATCAAATATATTTTCGCAATTACCGCTAACAAACCTATCTCTAATTCGCATAATCCCAGATCAATAGAGCTACGCGAAAGAAGAACCGTCTAATCGAACTTTACACATCGAATTACACATCGATTACGATATTTCGCGCAAAAAAGAAATCCTCGAGAAATTGGAACAGAATTAAGGGAAAAAATGCTTTCCAAACGAAGGAGATACAATTGCATTGGCTTCATTTTGCGACTCAGCTAAACTACCAATTATAAATTAGAGCTACAGAATATGGGTATAGTAATCAGGGAAGTGGAAGCTCCGCCCAGCATTTCCCAACTATGCAATAGTATAATAAAGGTGGGCCTGTGCGTCATATAAAAGCTACGTTTCGCGTTATATCAGCGTACAGACAAACTTCCTAGAATTTAGAATCCTTGTTCTATTGCATCACTTCGAAATTTACATACTTATCTAGCACGCCGCATGCATAACCTATTGCACAGAAATCTCCAAACGTTACACCGAAACCTCGAGGAAAAATGTTGCAGAATGTCGAGTATACGTACCAAATAATTGAACGAAAAAATATTTAACAAATTGCAATTTTTCTAGGTTCCTAGTATCCGATATATAATAAATTTGATAGAATTGTATTCTGAGATGTAAAAATAAATTCATGCGTTAACAGTATATGGAAATATGAAATTCATTAGCCGTGTTTTAACGTTAAAGAATTGAATGAATTTATTCTATAAATGATAGAACCGCATTCTAATACATAAAAATATTAGAAAAATATTAGAAAATTAATTCATCGACCAAGTGTCGGTTTATTTAGAATTATTTAAAAACAAATCCTATTTATCAAAATTTCATTGCTAAACGTAGTCTTTAGGTATGTGGTATAGTTAGGTATAGTTTCATTATAAAGTACCAAATCGTCTATTAAAATCGTAGATCGACGTTCGCGTGATAATTGCTTTTCTTAGACGAGTTTCGATTTGCTACAAACTGCTCGTCACATCATCTTTGTTTTATTCTAAACAACAATAGTCACGTTTCTATACGTAGATCAAGATTAACATTGATTTTTCTCGTATACAACAACGTGAATAGTGATGGACGTTCAGAATATCTGGCTATGGGAATAACTTGAGTGATGATAAAGATAATTGCGTGAAAACTACACTGTATTTTCTTGAAATCTGACCTGATATCTATGACAAATTTTAAGCCTTTTCGATCTGAAATTATCTAATGATTTTTGCCTAAAAATGTCGCCCGGAACATCATCCATTCATTGTGTCGAAGATACTTTTTCTTACGAATTGTCGACTAAATAATAACATAAAATTAGGAACCAAAGACGAAATACGCAATATCGTATCGTCATCAAAAATCGTCAATTTTACATACTACGTTAGAAGAATATTGAATATTAATGTGAATAATGTGAGAAATTTTCATGAAGAAACACGGGCGTTCAAAATAAACTAACAAGTTATCGCAATGATCAACCGATGATTGTAATTGTATTTAACGATTAGGATGCTATTTGAAGATGGTCGAATTATACTGAATCTGGTACGTGCTATTTCAATTATTAAGTCTAATAGTCTCTCATATAACTTTTATTACAATATCTTTCAGTAATACGATTAAACCAAATGTTCGTCATTCTGTTCGATAATCTTCAGTCATCTGTTGGGTAATGTCATTATTCCATTCGCGTGGAATTTCTGTTGTTTCTGAGCAAAAGTGTAACCTCAGAAGGGTTGCAATTTACTCAGCCGACAACTCGCTATTATTCTCAACGAAATTATAAATAGAACGACAAAAATCTTAAAATCTGAAAAAGTCACTCGCTTCGTTAAGAATCTTGCGATCTGAGGAGCCCAGTCATCTAATGAAAACCCTTAAAACGTTAAATATTCAGCCATTCCATCGCAACCAGTTAATATCGGTGCATCGATCTTGCTCGAGCACTTCAATTTCCTTTTACACAACCTCGTCAAACTACCACTTTACATATTCTCTACTTACGTACTACAAGCCAACCCCTTGGCAAAAAGAAAGTCACCCGAAACAAAGCCCGCGGATGAACAAAATTCGCTGTGCCCTAAAGACCAAACACTCAGCCTTCGAACTCAAAACGATCTGTCTAACTTCAAACATCGGGTACATTTGCCGGTAAACTGGAATTCTGGACGAAAGAGAACACGCTAATATATCCTTTTGTTTATGGTTCTCAGAATACAAGTCACCTCCACATTGTTGCCAATCTTTCGCCTGAGATTCTAACATCCAAATCTAATACCTGATCTTACCTGGCGCTCATGTTGCAAATGCTTCTCCGCAAAGCTAATAATTCCGACGTACGTGCTCTTTTGTCCAGACGATATATCGTCCCTTTTACGTCAAAACCAAGAACGTACAAATTTTTCGTGAAAAAGAATCCTTTTTCTCGTTCCCAGCCTATACAACCTATACGCAGAGGACGAGTGTTAGAAGAATTACAGGATTAACGATTGTGTACTAAGGTTAGTTCATCGTCTTCCCAGTTATCCAACAGTTCTACACTCACTTGCGAATTTCTATGATCCAGCGAATCGCGCATTCGCGACGTCGTCGTAAAAGAGGCGATAGATACGCGAATCGCTGCAACATACAATCTGTCGTTGTTTTTCCAAAACATCCTTCCACCCTAAATTCCACTCGTTGTTACGTGCATACGTGCAATAATCACGTTGTTGCACGTCGGCGCCGTGGATCCCGCGGCGGAACGTCGATCGCCCGGTGAAAGCGACGGAGACGGGCTACGAGACGGTGTGTGCGCGCGACGAGGACAGACGGATACTTTATCACGGTCGGAGTGGCGCAAGTGCGACGAAGACAGGAACATCGAGACGCGCGCGCCAGAGTGAGACGCGCGTTACGATATGCTCGCGACGGTGCGTGTAACAAACAGAGATAGAACGAGTACTGAACAAACTGGTAGAGGCTGGAAGTGAAACGGAGGAGAGAAGGTAACGCGAGAGAGCCGCGAGGGCTGGCAAAAGAGCCGAAGGTCTCGCGCTCTCTCGCCGTAGACGGATAATACGCTCGCGCACAGCGGCGCGTTCTCTTGCACGTGCACGCGCGCACCAGCGAACAGTGGTGGCGTATCCGCGGATGGCTTAGCGCTTCACAAAAAAAGAGAAACAGAGGATAAGAGGAAGAGAGAGGCGAGAGAGAGAGAGAGAAAGAGAGGCAGAGTAGTAGAGTGTGGTTTGTTCTTTTTCCTGCTTTTTGTAAAACAGCAGACGCGCGCACCGCGCCGCGAAGCACCGACGAGTATATGCTACTCCGTTTCCTAAACTTTCTAGCGGCTCTCGGTACACTGGAAACGATACGACCGGCTGGAAAACCGGACGACGCCGGTTACACGCGACCGGGATCTGGATCTAACGAACGGGACGATCCTCGTGGCCATGTTTCTCGATTTGAAGTAGGCAATTTGGAAACGGGGAAATTTGATAATAGGCGAATGACGGAATTCGATGGATTTTTAGATTAAGTCGTGGACTTTGGAAGATTTTTGATAATGTTTGTATTATTTATATCTTTCGATTTGAAGGTGAATAGCTGGTAAATGGCTGTTTGCTGGATTTTTAGACCATTATGAAATTATAAGTTTCGGAAGATTTTGCACAGTATAGTTCTTTATTTATATGTTTATTTAATATGTTTAGTTCTTTAGTTTGTACGTAGGATATTCTTTTTAACTTTATTATCCCTTGATATAGATAGGTTCTTTTTCGCAAATAGCATCTACTTTAATGGATTTAGATTTTGTAGAGTGTAGGGTTGTTGTGTAGGACAGATTTTAACTGATTCGCTATTTTTTGACAGATCCAACAGAATCATGAAGATAAACGCGCCAAGGACTGTCCAAAAGTGTCACGTATACAAATAAGATTACACAAACGTGATTATCAACCGTTGTGCGGCGAGAATCTTTAAAACATGCAACACTCGACCGTTCAATGAAGGAAAGTAACCTCTTTTCTTTCTTTAGATTGTCAAATAAAAATAACAGTCCGATGTGAATGTACCGTCTTTTTATATGGCGCAGAATTTTATTAATTAATTCACGTATACTATGAGATGAAGAAGGCTAGCAACCGCTGGTATACAGCAACGTGTGACGGTCAGCGATAAAAAGCTATATCGCTCCGCTAATAATCTTTCTAACTTTAGTATGTACACTATTGTGCATAAGTATGGACATTTGATGCAATCTCATCGAAAGATCGATATTTGTATCATATTCTCAAGATTACGATGGAAGAACGTCTCTCTGCTGTCGATCCTTCGCTTCTTGCCACAACTGGCATCACAAAGCTTCTGCTAAATTGAAACTAACATAATACACACCTGTATCGATCAAGCTTATCTCTAATGAATAGCTGAAGCTTCATAAAATTTGTACTAACTTTTAGAACGTGGCTGAAAACAAATATTCCGCTCGTTCTAAGATATCGAACAAATACGCTTAGACTCGCTTAGGTTTGGTGTTCTCGAACAAACAATTTTCATCCACCTTCGGTTATTGCTCTTTTATTTATACCCATTAATATCAACTATCGTTCTTATTACTATTTTTATCGTTAATATCATTATTCAACATCTACCACTGCTACTACTCCATATTTACCGTAGGTAGCTACATGCTTGCCCGAGATAAGACCAAAGTGGAGAATTAAATCAAACAGCTTTATTCGAAGCACAGTAGCCGGAAAACGTATTGTCACATAGCTAATACTCTTTTATCAAAATTGTACGCTTCGTTTCCATGGTGTCAAATTTTTCTCATCGTAAACTACTGCTAAATGATACGAAACTCAATACACCTGGATCTAATCAACATTAACATGCAAATGCTACAACGAATACAACCACGTGCTAATACTTTTCGTAGCCGTTCTACTCGTATATTTTATATATATCAGCAACAATTTGGAACTGTGAAAATACTTATGCACCGGTTAGTGCATCCACGCGTAAAATGCAACCGGTAGCGAGGAAGGATACCTCCGTATCCGGACGAGCAGCGTGGAGAAACGAGCGTACGTATTAAAATGCCGCTACGCGGAGTAAAGATAGAAAGAGGAACGGAAAGAGAGTAATCGGTAGGGGGCACCAGCCAAGCAAACTCCAGCGGAGAGGAGGGCGATTAAGAGGTAGGGGTTAGATCTTGTTACGCGGCGGGTGATCCGGAGCTAAGCTACCGGTCGAAACGCGGTCGGTTCTCGAGGACACCTAATTCCCCGTGCCACGGCTACGAGACATCGATACACAGATTCTCGAGTAGCAGGTTCGATAGTTGGATATAGCGCGCGTCCACGAATTCCTTCGAGCCGCTGTTCTACGTGACTGGAACGGATAGGGCGGGAACCACGCGGGACTGAAAATCCAAGGGAGATCCCATCGACGATGACAGTGCAACGCAGTCGAGAATTTTGATTCAGAATCTAGCCAATGGAGAATTTTAATAGACATTTCATTTGAACGATAATCGTTCGCAATATTTCAGTTGTTTCATTTATAATTAGTAATTTAATAATTAGTAGTATAATTAGTAATTAGTATCGCTTTGAATGTAGATATTATTTACACCGGGCAAACTAATTGGTAGACACTATGAACGTGATTCTATCGTGTAAAACAAAGAGACAAGGGCAATGGGATTTTCGCGATAAATCTTTTACCGTATTTCTTATAGTAAATCGTTCTATATTTTCTTGCAGTACCCTTCTCCATAGCTGGCCGGTGTATTGTTCGCGTGATACGATGATAAAGATCGATTTTAAGATGGCAATTAAAAGAGAGAATAATACGTAACAATAACAGTTACATGATAGGATAATGTTTTTATATAGCGAAACATAACAATCTAAATGGACTTCGAAGCGATATAAAAACTGATATAGCAATCGTAACCAAGACAGAATCCTTATAGATAATAGTTGCTGGTTACCTTTGCAAAATAACGATTCTATAGATAGATAACTGTCTTAAGAACACAAAATCAATATTAAAACTATTTTCAATCCTTGAAAGTTTCTGGAGACGCGTCTACATAGAATTTCATTTTTAGAAAGAAATATATGCCAATATTTGTGTTTTTTATTGTATATGTTAATCTGTTTACGACACGCAATAACGTTGTATCCAAATAATATTACACTGCAATATTATTTTATTGCTTGATCTTGTCTATCCAATCGTACTAACGAGCAATAAACCGTAATCCCTTAGAGCTCATTTAGTTGACGCGGTCAGTTAAATCAAGCGCACCCCCGAATTTGACTAATCGGCGAACTTATAAAACTCAGGACATCGTTATCGTTCTCAGGTTCGAATCTCCACAAGTGTCTTTCGTGACTTTACAATATTAATTCCATGATATTGGTTTGCAAGAAGTTTTTAACTTATTATTACCTCTCCTCTCTAAGAGTATGACGATTATAAAAACTTGCCTCCGAGACCTACCGCAAATAGAAGAACACGGATAATCAAATGAAGTTACAAGAATAAAATGAAGAATAGAAATCACGTAACACGCAGGGAAAAGAGATCAAACGTTAGAAGCCATATAGCATCGATAATTAACAATTAACGGGGGGCACATCGAAATAATCGAACGCAATACGCGATCGCTGCAGAATTAAAATTAAGAGCCTCGTCGATGCTTCGACTAATTTAAAAAACACGACTGTCGAACAAAACCTCGGTAGAGGTACCTCGATACGATGACGCAGAAAGAACAAATTACTGTGCCGAATAATATAGCTACCTACACGCGCGCAACTTCCTTCGTTCTCTAATTAGTAACCCTTGCGTTACAGCAGTGCCTTCGCTAAAAATACACGCCGCCGTATAAGCCTGTGTCGCGTTCGATCGAACCAAAGTAACGCTCTGTTCGTAGTTCTATACATTGGCTCTCGTCTTCGAGAGGAGGATCGCGTGGATCTCTCGCGGCGAGAGATCGCGAGGTAGAACGCTCGGTTGCGAACGTCGAGGAAACACGGCCACAGAGAAAGAGAAAGAGAGAGAGAGAGAGAGAGAGAGACGATCTGTTGTCAGTAACACTCCCCGTAGAATACGTAGGACCTCGAACTCGTCTGCGGATCGATACGAGTTCCTGGTGGACTCGCGAAAGGGGGGCTTCAGGAGGGGGCTGGGGTGGTAGAAGAGGCAGCGGACGCGGGGAGGGACAGTCAGTGGTGTTTGTGGGGTGCGGGGGTGGACTGACACAGGGACGCCTCGGGGGTGTTTCCATGGTGACGGGAATTATCGTCCGGGGTGGGTGTAGGGTCTCCTCTCTCTCTGTTACTCTCTAACCCTCTCTCTCTCTCTCTCTCTCTCTCTCACCCTCTCTCTCACCCTCTCATTCTCTTCCTACGTACGTGCCCTTTTTCTCCTTCTTCCAGTCTGAACTTGTGATTTTCTAACGATGCCTCTTCTCTCTGCACGGAGCTGCTGCTCAAGGAGGTGGCAGAGAAAGAAGAAACAGAGAAAGGTTGAAGTAACAGGTGAACAGGTGTACAGGATATTATTCCTCGTGGAATTTTGAGAAGGATGGGCTAGAATTTGGAAATTTGAATGTGTAATTTGAAGATAACGTGTATAGGCTTGTATATGTATGTATGTGGCGAAGTTTCGTGAAATACGACTGGCACAAAGATATTAATTTGAATGTGCGTGTACGATAAACGAAACTTAACTATGTAACACTGGCGTACAATTAAATTTCATTCATATCCACTACAATGTCTACTTATTTCTGTACCCGATCGCAGTATCGAAAGCGATAGATCTTTGAGTAAACTTTGGGCAGGATGCGAACATGTTTAACGAAACCTTTAGATTAATGGAATTCATCGGCATCCGAGTCGTCTGGATAAATCAAGGTTCACTAGGTAATCGAAACACAAGGTAAATCGGGAAATTTCGATTGAAATTTACAATAGGTACATCGCTATCTCCTTCTTATTCCGCGCCTTTCGAACTCAACACAGAAACGAAACAAATATCGAAGATAACGAGACGATACTGTACCAACCACGAGTGTTCTCAGAGAACGACGAACTACATCACTGAAAAAGGAAGGGTATAGCGTACGATTTTTGCATCAGATAATCGGGATCTGAATATCCAAGAGCCCGAATAATCAAGACTGCGGTTAATCGAAGCTCCACCGTGGTGTCTGCAAACGTTGAACGCGTTTCACTGCGTTTATATTTTGCGGTTACCTTATTATAAACCTGTTACCTCATATAGCGTAGGATTTATGGCGTAAAAATCGCTTTATAACGTAAAATACAGTAGACCCTTGGTTTACAGGTCGGAGAACATAGAGGTTCACCAGCCACTCTAACCTGCTTCCGTCATTAATCTATCATTGCAGAAGATGCAAACAATTCTACATGTCCGTATATACGTTGTATCGTACAACTTTCTCTGCTACGGTTCAAATATTCCTTCCTTCGCTCATTTCCAACATACTACGATACATTTACTATAGTCCTTGTTAATGCTTCGTATCTCGGCTACCATACGATACAGTGCTGATAAACGAGATTCTACTGGAGCGAATAATAAAACGTAAGTGTGCGAAGTTAGTCAGAATCTTGTAATAAATATAGCGAATCGGTGGTTCACTTACTATACCGGCGGTATACACATATGGTGGTAGCCATGGGTAGACGAAGAATACGAAAGGGTTTTTTGGAAGCGCGAATTCGGTGCTGGTAATTTGTTGGAAACAGGTTCTCTACCGTGGCACGGCCAAAGAAACGAGCACGACGGAATCATCGGCGGTCTCGTAAACGCATCCGCGAAACGGAAGAAAGAGAGAGGGGCAACGAGGATCGGGGCTTGATGTATCTTCCACTGGAAGCATTGCGCCGTGAAACACTCACGATGAACGTATAACGTCTATGTGGTTACTGGCGAATACTCGATTTAGATCGCCAGTTTCTTTCTTTCGCTAAATATTCCAGGTGAAAGCAAAGATAGAAGCTGCCTTTCCTTTGACTCATTTTTTAAACGACCGTGTTTTTCCGACCTTATCTTTCACTGGATGCATCTAAATAGAAGACGCTGACTACGAACGCATAGCCGAATATCCTTCTTACATTTTCACTTAATCGCGTCTCTTTCGTTAAACATTCCAGATGAAATGAAAGATCGTAGCTGCCTTTCGTTTCACTTATTTTCTAAACGATCGTGTTTTCGATCTTCCATCGGGTACATCGCACGATGAAACACCAGCTGCGAACGTACAACTGAAGATCCTCGTTGGGAGAAAATAAATTGTTACGTAAACGAAATATATAAGAAAGCTTGTATATTTGATTAAATGAAAATTACAAGATTCGGACCTGCTAACTGATGGAATTGTTAAAATATCTGTAGAATCGTGTGTCGTCTCTATAGCATTCTTTATTGCGTTGGACAGCGTTCACTACGATAACAAGTTATCTAAATCAATTCATTTAAGGGAACAGCTAGTGCCACGTGTTACTTCCTACGTAAGATAAATCAACGATATGCTAGAATTACATAAAATGTACAAACCGATGACTCATTAAACCAATATTTCACCGCAAATTCACATATTTGCGAACGCAATTAATCAGAGTCTAGCCGAACGATTGCTTTACACGCTAAACGTTACAACGTGTAGGTACTTTGGATATTTTACATAATTTTATATTACGCGCATTTTTGCATCTTCAAATTTCCCAAAAATACACCAGTATCACTATGTTACATATATATTTAAGATAGCAATTATCAAAAATCGGGCTGATTTACCAAACCAAACCTAGAAACAGTCCTATTCGATATACGTAGCTACACAAAAGCTGTACAAAACCATCGATAAACCAATTAGCATACAGAGTAGCAGAGCAAAAAATTATCACATTATTTGAACAACGTGGATACGAAAGAATCAGTGTGTACGTGTATCCATTTTAAAAGCTCCACTTCTCAAAGATTGAAATAGGTTGAAAACGCGAGATTCGAAAGAGTAGCGCGATCGAGAAGAAAAAGGAGGATCGTGCAGTTCGGCCAATCGGCGATCGGCCCGACCAATCGAGTTCCCGGGAAAATAATCCGATCGAATTTGCGGACAACGGGTGGTCTCGAAACACGGTCGAAACCGATGATCTCACCTCGAGATATCGATACGGACGTCGAGGTCGTCGGGTCTCGTGCCGTGGAAAGTTCCACTTGGCTCGAGAGAGGCAGGAAACCTGCGCAGACGCGGTACGTGATTTCGTACGTTCGCGCGCACGTCGAAAACCTCTAATTTATATCTGGACTTGGGTGCAAGATATCAAGACGATTCTTTCGTCGGCATTTTCTAGACCATTTCGCCGTCTTATATTTTAAATTTCATGGAAATCCGTTGAAAATTCGAGGAGTTACAGCGATTTTCTGGAAAGCCGCTTTGATGTCCATTCTCCTAAGGGATATCGATGTTTCGCGGAAAACATCGATTCCGATGTGTTCTATGTAACTTTTTCGTCGTCGATAACATCGCGCGTTAAATATATTTGCCAGGCTATAGATTCAGAATGAAAAGTTTGACATTAGGAAATCGATATTTCCTCCAGTTCCTCTGAATAGCCGCTCTCATGTCCATTCTCGTAAGAAACGTCGGTTCTTACGCGTTCCACGTGTCTTTACGATTATTAGCGACAACGTGCATTAAACGTATTTGCAGTAGCAACAATGGTATTAAGTTTCAGGAAGATAAACCTGAGATTAGACGATGGATGTTCATGCATTTCTAAGCAATTTCAAGATACTTTTCAAACTTGACGTCATCGTGTACGCGACTCGTAACTTTCGGTCGTCTGTAATTTACATTCGACATTATCTAGCTCCTAATCAAAGCATGCGACGCGTTATTTTAAGATTATTTGAAGACAATACGAGCCAATCGAATTTTGTAAAATCAACAATAAAATACAGAGGCTACCAAAAGCGTGTACATAGGCAGATACTTAGTTCGGTAATCGAACGATCGGTTTTACGTGTAACGCGTGATCGCTTTGGTAATAATCCTTAATTTACGTACTGCGGGATATTGCGTTTAGATGTACTTGGTTTTATTACATTTTCTTCCCTGTGCTTTCTTAGATGAACGTGTCTAGGATCTTGTAATGTTTCATTACGCAATTTGCTTACAATTAGCAAGTACCGTTCTGGAATATGATTGGTCAGATGGAAAGTGAAATCTGACGAGATTCGATCGGTCGCTGGACGATTAACCACGTTTAACAAGAGCCTGTTTATATTTAAGGAGGATGTAAATCAAGGCGCAACGCGAATTCTGTCCGGGAACAAAAGGAGGGTGTGGCGGATTTACGCGAGTTTACGGCTCGAAATCGAAAATAGAACGGACCATAAAGATCGGCATGCTTCGTGCTAACTAGAATACGTGAAACCCGAAGACATAGAAAGTACAGGGGTTTGTCAATCACACGCGGTTCCACGCTTGGTGAAATTCTTCCACGTTTGCTCTCCTTTCCTCGCGTAGAAGTGGCACGCTGCCTTAATTGAAACACTTACTTATCAACTTCGTTATCTCAACTTTTACGTATCCCAAGAAAATAGAATTAATTCTAACGCAACGTTAATTCGTCTATCGCGTAACCGAAAGAAGAATCGCACAAAAAATTACCAAAATTTGACATTTCCAGAAAAATCCAGACGGCAACCGTAATTGATGATCCGGCAAACGTTAACTTCGCCGAGGAAACACGACTGATTCCGAGCGATTTTCCCGTTTTCGGTTCAAACATATCACTCGATCTACCGTTTTCACAACTGCGCACGCAGCTAAGTTGGAAAGGCGATCTTTCCATCTGCTTCTCGCAAGTTTTAATCCGCGAAGCGAAAACGGCAAGAGCGCGTTTTAACATGTCCGAAGAAAGAAAAGAAAAAAAGAAAGAAAGAGAGAAAATGGGGGTGGAGGTTAGAGCATATCGTGACGATAGAGAAAGCAGCCTCGGCCGGACTACCGCATTCGTGCTGGGACGAGTTTCGAGGGAAGGCCCCGTAACCTGCCAGACTAACAAAATGGTAGGACCCAGCAGGCCTGGCTCAAAATCGAGCAACAAGTTGCTGGCCGCCTCTAACTCCTATAGGGTGTCCTAAAAATAAACCGAGGGTGACCACGTTCCTATGAAACGAACGGGGAAGCCTTCTAACGAAATAGAATACACATGTACTAACATCTTTCGTGTCCGTTTCCATGGAATCTTTTATGTACCTACTTTCGCTATTCCTTCTGTCGAACATCGTTAAATATGTGTATATAGATTACATATAAAAATTACGAAGAGATTATGTACAACTGTTTGTCGAAGTTAAATTCACTTGCAGGAAATGGTATTGCAGCTTTCGCAAAGAACAATTTCTTGCAGAAGATCGTTGGATATACGTAATATTAGATCAGGTACAAAAATTATGAGATTTTGTACGGTTCTTTTATGAAGTTAGATTAAGCTGTACGAAATGCTATTGAAAATTCTGCGAAGGATAATTTCCCGCAGAAAATCGTCGAATATATGTATCATATTAGATGCGCAGATTAGATGCAATAGATGCATTTAGATGCAATATATAAGGAAATTTTGTACAATTCTGTTTCGAAGCTAGGTTCACTTGCAGGAAATGCTATTGGAACTTTCACAAAGAACAATTTCTTGCAGAAGATCGTTAGATATACGTAATATTAGATCAGGTACAAAAGTTATGAAATTTTGTACGGTTCTTTTATGAAGTTAGATTAAGCTGTACGAAATGCCATTGAAAATTCTGCGAAGGATAATTTCCCGCAGAAAATCGTCGAATATATGTATCATATTAGATGCGCAGATTAGATGCAATAGATGCATTTAGATGCAATATATAAGGAAATTTTGTACAATTCTGTTTCGAAGCTAGGTTCACTTGCAGGAAATGCTATTGGAACTTTCGCAAAGAACAATTTCTTGCAGAAGATCGTTGGATATACGTAATATTAGATCAGGTACAAAAATTATGAGATTTTGTACGGTTCTTTTATGAAGTTAGATTAAGCTGTACGAAATGCCATTGAAAATTCTGCGAAGAATAATTTCCCGCAGAAAATCGTCGAATATATGTGTCTTATTAGATGCGCAAATTAGATGCAATAGATGCATTTAGATGCAATATATAAGGAAATTTTGTACAATTCTGTTTCGAAGCTAGGTTCACTTGCAGGAAATGCTATTGGAACTTTCGCAAAGAACAATTTCTTGCAAAAGATCGTTGGATATACGTAATATTAGATCAGGTACAAAAATTATGAGATTTTGTACGGTTCTTTTATGAAGTTAGATTAAGCTGTACGAAATGCTATTGAAGATTCTGCAAAGGATAATGTACCGCAAAAAATCATCGAATGTAATATGTATCACATTAGCTACAGAAATTACGAAGAGATCATGTACAATTGTTTGTTGAAGTTAAATTCACTTGCAGTAAATGCTATTGGAACTTTCGCAAAGAACAATTTCTTGCAGAAGATCGTTAGATATACGTAATATTAGATCAGGTACAAAAGTTATGAAATTTTGTACGGTTCTTTTATGAACGTAGATTAAGCTGTACGAAATGCTATTGAAGATTCTGCAAAGGATAATGTACCGCAAAAAATCATCGAATGTAATATGTATCACATTAGCTACAGAAATTACGAAGAGATCATGTACAATTGTTTGTTGAAGTTAAATTCACTTGCAGTAAATGCTATTGGAACTTTCGCAAAGAACAATTTCTTGCAGAAGATCGTTAGATATACGTAATATTAGATCAGGTACAAAAGTTATGAAATTTTGTACGGTTCTTTTATGAACGTAGATTAAGCTGTACGAAATGCTATTGAAGATTCTGCAAAGGATAATGTACCGCAAAAAATCATCGAATGTAATATGTATCACATTAGCTACAGAAATTACGAAGAGATCATGTACAATTGTTTGTTGAAGTTAAATTCACTTGCAGGAAATGCTATTGGAACTTTCGCAAAGGATAATTTCTCGCAGAAGATCGTCAAATGTAGGTGCAAAAATTACGAAATTTTTGTACGATTTTTTGTTAAAAGTAGATTAACTTGCAGAAAATGGTATCGAAGGTTTCGCAAAGGGTAATTTTGATCTTTCCTTTGACGTCTTGGAGATTTTAAAAAAGAAACTCGGCCCAAACTAAGTAGAAATTTGCTTTAACTTGCAGCGAAAACAATCTTCCATCGTTTGAATAAACCAGCACTGATCGAAAAGCCAAATTGATAAATGAATGATACATCTATCTAGAAAAGACGTGCAACCAACTTGTACGCCTAATGTTAAACGTACAAAGTAACTCGAAACTTCCTGGATAATCTAATACCTACGCACAGAAAGCATCGTGTTTCATACACATAATAATCTTTCAAAATAACAGGTCCAATTACAGTCACGAAGATCACCGAAATCACGGCTTTCATTGATCAAATTAAATCGTTTGATCGAGTGAACAACTACGTACGTATACGCAGTATAACGGAGCGTATTGGATACAAAGTGGGTCGTCCAATTCGACTATCGCGACCAACCGTAACGTTTCGTCGTCTATCTAATTACCAACATCATCTGTCGATCGTACGTGAATAGAATTAATGGACGATATCGATGGAAAACACGTGGAAACAGTATCAGCTGGTGTTCGCCGTCGCGTGCGAAAATCTATTTCGTAATTGAATAATGATCGTGCCAATTAGCGGCACGCCCGCTGAATATACCGAAGCGCGATCACCGAATCCCATATCCTTCCCATAAATATCGATATAATCAAATTTTTCCTGTTTCACGAGCGCTACGAAACAGCGAAATTTTTTCTCTCATTAACCCTGCTGCGTTCTATCGTCATTTTCGACCCAACTCTACGTACCTTTCCAATGATAAAGAGTGTCTCGAGTTCGCACAAAGTACATGATTATCATCAGTATATATTTAAGTACATGATTTTTCGTTTCAATTCCATAGGAAAAATCTTCCTAAAACGTTATCCTTCCTGTTTCCTAAAATCAATTGAAAACGATGTTTGATCGAGATGGATTTACATAGAATTCCGCGATCTGGTTCTACTTCGGATCGTTCGGTATTTAACGAAAAGATAAAATGTTAAGAAAAAAAGAAAAAAAGAAATCTAAACGAACGTAACACGAATCGACGATTTGTTTTAGGTACATCGATGAAGAACGATCCGAGAAATTGTTTGATGTCCAAAGTCTAAAGTTTATCTTGGAGAATGCTACTCGATCTGGTCGGAGAAAGCGCGCTTGATAATCGAACGAGTGTCGAGGCTTCGATCGAGATACGATATCTATCGCGTGTCGCGCACATTGTCTCTATTTATCGTCGGCCAACACGCGCCGCTGCTCGCGCGACAAAAAGGAACGTCCTCGGCGTCTTCCCACGCGTTATCGTGCGACGCTAGCAGCGAGCCAACGACCGTTTTCGACGCCGCGCCGCTGAATTTCGCTCGGAGCGCTGGTTGCCAAACGGAAACCATTTGGTAGCGCTTGCATAGTGACAAAAGCGGTTACAACCGATGCAGACGGGCGAACGTAAACGTCGTCGTTGCGATCTCGTTGCCCGATTCTGACTCTCTACGACTCCGCCTTTATATTACTCGATCTCGATCTTTACGTTACATGGACGCAAAATTTTAGCTCGACGTTTCCGTGATATATTATCCGTCGTTATTTTTCTTTAAATAAATTACGGCGCACTTAAATAGAAGCTAGTTGAGCATAAATAGTAACTACAGACGATTCTTCTAAATAAATCGTAGATGTAAATAGAAATTAGTTCTGCATTATAACTACGAATGATTTTCTTAAATAAATTATAAAGGCAAAATAGGGAAACTGGTTTTACGTTATAACTACGAATGATTTATTTCAGTAAAAAAAAAACCGCATTCTCGTTTATATTTCATTTTCCTAATTACAGTCTATATACGTCATTGCACATTATGTTATCTATATGCGATATTTCGGAAACGCAGTACAAGCTTGCAAGAATATTTATAGAGGATACGGCGATTAGTTTAGAAAATTTGAATATGAGAGAACATAGCAATGGCGATTTATTAGCATTCAAGCGGATACGTAGACGCATAGAAACTGGATAAAAATATTGCAAATATTTGTTATACTTTTATCGCGTCAGAACTTGATTGAACTTTTGCATCCGTCTAGAATCTACTATAGCGTGATCGTGCATCATATCGTTAAAAAGATAATCCTGTCGTGCCACGTTCATTACTGAAAATCTACAACCAAACGACGTCATAATACAACGAGTATTAAGATAACTAAATTAAAAACGGTATAGATATAGAATTTTTAATGAGATCCATTGAAAGTGCAAAGTATTTACTACAGATTTTACAATAATTTTTAGTGGTTTTCCGCATACGTACATATCGTTTTCCAAATTCACCCATTTCTTGCCGTAACCTAATCTTATTAATCATATTTTATGAGCTTGAATATACATAATTATCTTTTATGCTGTAACATTCAACTACAGTCGAATAGCTGTATAGTCATTCATTACGAGAATCGACTTTAGTCCAAGCGTCATTACAATTCATTCATCTCTATTACCAACATATTTAAATCAATAACGATAGATATATGTACATCTCTCTCTCTCTATATATACATATATATTAGTAAGAGGATATGAAGATTAAAGAATTATCGTTTCCTTCTAAAACTAACAACGTTTCTCAAGAATACATAGTTGAAGAGATTAATAACACGGTGTAACGATTAAGACAATTAATCACGAAATTCATACGAGTCGTGTGTTCCAAAGATCAAATAAAGATATTGCGAACTTGGTGTTCTTAATGAAATAACAAATTTCTTAATGTTTGGTCTCTGGTGAATATTAAACGTGTTGATTTAAATGACGAAACGAGCGAATACTTGTGATAGTCAGATATGTTTCACGCTCGTGTGATGATGTGCCGCTACAAGTCTAAGAAACATATCGTAACGAAGGACTTAAAAGGAACAAAAATTCGTACAAAATAGGAAAATCAATGGGTAAATTTGATTTCTAAGAATTCTAAGAATTCTTCGATTAGTTCTTTGGGAATAGTTTGTAGGAAAATTAACTTTCAATTTACGCTAAGTACAGAGCGCAGAACTTGCGATTACGTTCGTTTGTTGTTTATTTATTTAAGGATGGAAAACCTTGGAATGAAGAATTTCGGCCTATCTTCAACATCGATGCTATATAACGATGAACGAAGTTGTATATGCAGTTTATGCGCCGTTATAGCCAGTATTGCGTAATTTCTGAGTGGCCAGCTTATCTTTATTACATCCTCGCGTTATTAGATGAAACGATACTGTAACGATCAGAGAAAAATAGCTTCCCGTTTAACCTTTTAGCCGCTCGATTCGGAATATTTCATACGCGCTATATCACTGAATCGCGTTCGAATGATAAATCTTACAATATATCGGTGATTCAACTCAATACGTAACAAACCGACGAATCGGGTAACACAGGTGTTAAACTATGAATACTTCTATAAATTCGTATATTTATGGAAACAATTGAGAAAACGAAATCTACATAGAGTTGCATCTTTCACTCTAAATATCGTAACAAATATCGCATATCTTGAATATTTTCTACATTCTTGCATAAATGCATAAAAATCCGCGCTCTAGTAATAACTTCTTTATATCTGAAAATATTTTCTATCGGAATCACACTTGAATGAAACAAAGACTAAACATACATCCAGAGCGAATTTTCCCCAAACGGTTAATAATATTTCGATCACGCTCGTATCACTAATTTCTCGTGTAAAGCGTGAAAACACGGAATACCGTGTAATTACATAGCCACAAAGACGTTATCAAACGCGTTTCTACATTTTATTCGAGCGAAACTTGCTCGGAAAATTCATCGATCTAACGTCATAACAAACCAAATCTCATATAGTTCATCGTTATTGTGATCCTAATAATCCTCGTTATTTTCGCATATAAGGACCATTAGCACAAATGTATTATTTATGAAGAATTTACATAATGTATTTAATGTATTATAATATCATTCAGCTACAGCGGAACAAAATATCGAAGTTGTCAATTATCAGAGACTACCTTATTGGTCCTCGATTATAGTTCGGATTATAATTTTCAAAAGCTAAACGCCGGTTCTGTGCGCTTACAAACTTTAGAAAAGATACGCGAAAGATGGAAAGAAGGGATTTTCGCAGACGATCGAAACGAACGTACCGAGACTCGAACATCGTTCGTTTCCAGGCGAACGACCAAGCAAAAAAGATACTCGTTCGCCGTTACCTAATCAGCGGAGGCTCTCGAGCGTCGAGAGGTTTTTCACTGGTACTCGCGCGATTACGAGCGAGCGCGCGCGCGCGCGCGCATACACGTACACGTGGGAGTCGCGACGCTACTCGCGAGCCAACAGAACGCACTTAAGCGCCGTGAGACGAGTTCGCGCGATAACACGGCGCTGATAACAACACCACGACGTAGGTACATTCACGTTGCTCGTTACGTCGTGTCGTGGCTATTCGCGATAGGATACATATGCCTCTCTAACTGGCCGTTACTATCCCCATTTACTTTTCTTAACAACGAGATTCTGATATTATAAGATTAGTATAATATTACAGCTATTGTTGCTCACGAAAATTTTTCCAGCGCTTGTAAAGGTATCTTCTATGAATATATTTATATTTAAAAATTGTATTGACTATCGTCTCGTCACCGCATTGGCAAAATTTAACACGAATCTGAAAATGTATCTGTCCGAGTCGATTCGTTCGCTTTCCTCGGTAATTGGCTATGTAAAGTACAAAGATACTGTGTACGCTAGTACTGGCGAGTATCCGGATTCCTACTTTGTTACATTTGTGCTTACTTTGATTTCTTAATTAGATGTAATCCATATATTTATAAATAATATAAGAAGTACGAAGTAACCGTTAACTATAATGTATAAAGCAATTCTGTAAAAGCAAAATGCCTATCGCGCGATACTTCTATAAGGAAAAAGAGAATGTTCATGGAATTTTGCAAGTTGATCAGAAATCTGAAGCACAAGAAATTATCCTATAGTCGATCGTGTACTTCATGAAAGAGATATAGCGAGATTGTAAAATCGATCAGAGGCTAAAGTTTTTAATGCTTGAGAATACTCGAACGAATTAAGCAAAGAGGAAGAAAATGAGTATCTAAAACCGCAGTTGCAATTTCATTAAGTACTGTTTTGCTTTAGATCTAGTAGTTCCCATCGAAAAAACCTAGGTACAATATCACGTGTGATCCAGATTATGCTATTTATTTAATGTTCTAGTTCAGCAGCTCGCTATATTTCTTCCAGCGATATATTCCAACGACCATACTACCTATCTTCATTCAGTCTGTACACGGAAATCCCTTGGATAACACTTGAACTGCATGGAGGATCAAGTAACAAAGTCACCCAATTTATATCGTTCCCTTTACGATCCTAAGATTTGCAGGCACTGTGAGCCCTGAATAACACGGAATTAGTTTAATAAGACTACCGCACTGTGTGTCGGTATAAATATTACATTTGAATGACTTTTTGAAACAGTTCTATCATGCGTTTAATCAGTTCTATCTTCATGAATGATTTTAAAAAAGACATGCTAGTATTTTTTGTGTATTATATATGTAATTATTATATACGTAATAGGTAATGAAGTCAAATCGGAGTTGAAAAAAGGTCCTTTGGAAGGAATGCGGATGTGATTGGTTGTTTTTGACAGACTCAACACAATCGTAAAGTTAAGCACGCATATTGGCCGAAGGTGTCGCATACACAGACAAAGCAATGTAGTGTGGCGGCACTTGACAGTAAACTTCCCAACAGTTTAGGTCGCGTGACGCACGACACAAAGACTCTATACCTGCGGACAAGATGATTCGTACCGAATATTTCCAGCTAGCCTAAGGACCGCTATAAATCTTAGGATTTATTTTAGCTAAGGTCCTCCAAAGAGACAAACAGTCTTTGTTTATCAGTCTCGAAGTCGATCACCTACCACGAGGACACACGAGAAATCTGCTATCTCTCACGTACGATGCTTCCCGCTAGCAACACCCTCTCAAGGGCAGCTAGTATCCTTTTCCAACGACCAACACGAATTAGCCAATAAACATTAACGTACATTTCCCTCACTTTCCGAACCAAAGCTTTTCTCAACGAATCCGATGCCTTCGCATCCTTAGACACATCCCAACGCAGTCTTCTTCCGCAGCAGCATCGCGACAAAAAAGTCAGTCTATTACAGCGAGTCAACATACCACGATCGTTATACTTACACGGTTCGAGTCGAATAATTACCTAAGCTCTCGACATCTCATGCAATCATTGTCCTCATCTCGAATCATAGCTATCCAAGCTCTAACTTATAACCGCGCATTCGCGAACCGAATATAATCGCGAGTCCTGCGCCAAGTGTACTCATTGACATTACAGTGAATAAACATTTATCGTTGAGTAAATCTGAGTTTTCCTTCCGACCCTATCACGACATATCACCTCAGTAGCAACGCGTGACACTGAGCAATGGAAGGCAGTACGTCCCTTGCTTCTGTCTCGTCCCACGAGACTTCTTTCCATCTTTATGTTATAGATTATAGGTATACCTGCATATAATTCTATTTCATCGTTTTTTCAACGCCATAACATACTTACTTTTGTTGAATTTTAATTTTCTATTAATTTTGAATCTATTCATTTTAAACATGTTATTTAAGACCTTTCGAGACCATAACCTACTCTGGATTATTACCTATAGTTTTTCTAACATCTATGATGTCTACTAGAACCTAGAACTAGATTATACATATAAGTACGGGATCATATACATAACTTGTGTCTTGAAAATTTGAAACTATTACAGACCATGCTATTGTATCATGATTCAACTGCGCATTTATTTATAGGAAAATAAACTGATGGAAAATTTAGAGCGGAAAAAATGTGCAGAATGCTCATAATACAAAAAAATGTATAAAATATCCAAAGTACGGTATTATAATATTCATTATCATATATTATATACCTATTGTAATATTTATCGTGTAAAAGAAATCTTTGCTTAGGTTCCGTTAATTTGCATAAACACGCGCAGTCTAACGCTTGTCACCATTGTTGCAAGAAAAATCCACTTCGAAAGTGTTAAGGGATGTTCGCAAGATCGTTGTCACGCTGGTAGTACAACGCGTTATGCGTCGGTCCGTATAAAGAGCGACACATTGCGCCAAGCCTATGCGCCGCGCGCTCCCGCCGCTGAATTAATAATCGAACTTACGTGGGTAGTTGCTCGTCTACCGGGTGTCTACAAGGCGAATGCATGCTTGACGAATCACCGACGATGGTAAGCGCCACTCGGCCATTAAAACACCGCCTAAAAATAGAAGAAAGCTGTGTTAACTTGATGGCGGTAGTGTTAAGCCTAGACGATGATGAATTGATCGTGATAAGAAACCAGGTAAAAACTGTATCGCTGGCACCTTTCTCAGGTACTTAGGTAGTCAAGGATGATAAGCAAGGGCTGATAAATTGACGCGTTATGTGCACGTAATTGTGAAAGTCGCTTAAATAGCAAGTGTAGAAAAAGTGAACTTGTTATTCACTTTAATCTTACTCGCACACTATTGTCTTGAATGAATAAGCAACAACTGAAGCGTATAATATAGTTGGAAGTACCTATGCTTCTTATAGTACTAAATACTTGTGCGTAATTTGAGTAATTAGTATGAACATTAAGCGAAAAATAGATCGTACCTTTTCTAAAAAAGAGTAAGAACGTCTTGGTAGAAACTTAAATATGAATAAATTAGAGACATTAGAATATCTAGTTCTAAAAGGATTGTACTCTACCGATATTGATAATTTAATTATAACATAATTGATCGAAATTTCTCAATTGAAATTGATATCGAACATCAAAAGACATTTCGCTGTGTCTAATATAAAAGAGCGAAACTAAATAATCTGTCGTATGTTACTTATAATTCCTATATATCTAAAACGAATAGTAAACAATTCCAAATCATGCTTAAAAACATACTATCTAGGAATAAGAATAAGAAATCCTAACCAATCCTAACCAAACTAATCCTAACCAAATTCCAAATTAACAACATTTATACATAGATTATGTGTCGAAAATCTCAAAACTATGCTAATTGTCAAACAAGGATTGTCTGCTTCACGCGCGAACAGTAATAAAATTACTACGTATAAGTGACGCTTCTTCCATGACATGAATGGATATTAAGCACTCGAAGAACGCATAGTTTGTCTACAACTCACTGTTAAGATTCATGTTACAAATTCAGCCGGTTGATCCAGCGGGGCGGTAAAAGAGTACGATATCGGTCGAGAATACACGAGCAACGTGAAAAATTTATAAATCCATAGTGTCGGTTACACGAATGGATTCCGAACAATACATATCAAACGCCATATCGTATGAAAGATTCATCGAGTTCTCGCTTTCGAACGACTCAAATGAAAATCAAATAGAGATAAATAAAAAAGACAGAAAAAAATAGTAGAGTCGATTTTTCGAAAGGTCGAAAACGAAACATATAGGTATGGATATTCCTTTCATACGTAATCGAGGCATCACTATTATATGCGACTGACACGCGATTAATCTTTTACGTACACAGGCATCTACTGCGCATTATAAAATGCATATACTGTCTTGGAAAACCGATAATTCATTTACATATAATTAATACATTTACACATAATGATATGTAAGTACATATACGAAAACATAGCACTCGTACAGAACGATATGATTCGTCAAGATTTACGAGTAGTTAATAATTCGAATTCATTTCGCTTCTCGTTTCGTAATTGGTTAGGTTTAAAAACTGTGTTAGATTTCCACCAATAGAGTCTTAGAAGAGAATAATAGCAACAAACATGGCGGATAATGAAGAAGAAGAATATAGTAAACGAGTTCCCAATCTCCGAAATGGACTTGAGAATGTCTCCAAGTACGCTAACCTAAAACATCGATTATTTAAAAAACTACTTATCGGATGAAGATGACCCTTATATAAATAAACATGACAAATGGTAGAGAATGTTACGTAGAAAACGTTACCTTGATATCATAATTCGATCCTGAGTTATTAAATGGTCACTTTTTCCACGAGACGACTGCTCGAACTCGGTTCTCCTGGTCTCTCTCGAGGGAACGCGCGCACACGTCAAAACTACTCGAACGCATATTCTATTATAGCTTTATGTACAACTAATTCACTACAAAATGTCACTTTTTACATTTCTCTTTATCACTTATCAATACCTATTAGTTATCAATCGATTAACTAAACCCAATTAGTCGTAATCTAGAAACTACACGATAAACTAGATCGAAAAAGTTAAGATGGCTATCGTATGATGCTTCTGTAAGTTACTTGATATTCGATTTCCCACTGCTATTAATCGATAACTAGCAAAGGATGTAAGGTCGATGCGCGAGATGTATCGATTCTCGTATTCATGCAATACCATATGCAATACAGAGCGGCTTGCAACACTGATTGCTTTTGACAGATAGCTTATACGATATTGGAATAATAAAAAAGAATTGTCGTGAATATTGAATATTATTCGATCTTACGTGTGAAACAATACCAACAATTCCATGCAATGTTGTCAAGCTTATTGTTTCGCAGTTGCAGAATCCGGCGGGTTTCGATCGATTTTCTAATATTCACTATCGATAATCTTCGATGTGATGTTTTCAGCAATAACATACGGTATGTATAACACCACACGTTTCCCTTTATCTCTTTTTATGTTGTTTACTCGGTACATTAGCCATTATTCCTGCATAAATGCGTGTTAACTGTCTCTTAATCTATCCACCATTTCTTCGTAACCTCAAACGTGATTTACGAGCAGAAAGGATGGTATAAATCATAAATATGATACAGCAATGATTTACTGAGTTGAATAAGGGAAGGTAAATTATTATAAGTATAATAAGGTATATTTTTAAACTGAATTGATAAATGTAATGTAATTGTTTTTTAGCGACAATCTAACCTAGTAGATACACTCAATTTTCTCATTTAAGAGGTTAGTGTAACTTTCTATTTTCTAGTATCTCAAAATTTCAAATATTGTACGCTAGATTATGTTTCTCTAGATCTTGATCACATGGTTTTATTTACAGTTTCCGGCTCGACTCGTTCGACAGAGAATAAACGCGTGACGTTTTTGTTAATCTTCGAAAGTGACTCATCATAGAAACGATTTCAACATTTGATAGAAGATTTTGAAGCGGATCCTGACGTACCATTAGATCCACGAAGAACGCGCCACGCCCTGCTTTCGACGTTGCCGTGTCCGCGATGGACGGCCCGCATAATGAGAAACACGAATCAGTGGCCTCATCGTTCTCCCGTATCTTTAGTCGCGTGCGCTGCGACTCCGTGCGCGTTTGCCTTTGCTTATCGCGTTCTTGCGCAGCTTTAATTAGCTAGCCGCCATCTCTTGGTCGCTATGCTACTTCTACGTACTTGCTTGTTCCTTTTATTTCTTTTGCAGTCATATATCTTCGCTCATAACCATAAAGATGGTACGGCGACGCTTCGAAGCATATATCAACAAAACACGTGCGAATTAGATGGACCATAGAATGTGCTTGTTAAGATACCAACGCAGTTAAAAGACATACACACAGGTTTCGTCATTTCGTAATACTGTTATTACACAATCAGTATCGGATTCTAAAATTAAATCAGCTCTCATCCCAGATTTGTCACGTGTAAATTGTCGTGTAAACCGAAGTAACAAAGTTAAGCATGTCGCGTTTGAATCATTTGGAAATTTAAAATAACGAAAGATTACTTTAAACAGAATCCTGATAGCAGTGTTAAGGAGATTAAGGAGGTTACTTTAAAAGCGTGCACTACAGCAGCGACAACGACGACGAAGAACAAAGGAGAGCATTGCTTATGCAGGGGAAAGAAGGAAAAGGAGGGGACATGCCATAAGCTGCGTACCCGCGGCACGCCATCTACATCGGCTTTGTGTATTTCATGGTTGCGCAATAGCGCGCGACTCGAGAAAGCCGAGCGCGCGACGCACGCTGGCATTTTTGCTTTTGTACGTCGGTCATAGGGTTGCGCACAACACTTCGTCCAACAATTGATTGCGCTTCAAAGAGAGGCGAAACTCGAATCGGACGGCGAAAAGGGAGAAGGGGAAAAGTGAAGTCGTAAAAGAGGGTACGCAACACCCATCCCGCGACAAACTGTACCGAACAAGGGCACAGAAGGCAAGAGAGACGGATTACCAACATTACAGTCAAACGGAGAACAAAGGGGGAAGGGTGTAAAGAGAGAATGGAGGGAGGACGGAAGACGCAGACAAAGAGACGAAGAAAGAGGAAAGGTGCATGCGATGAGAAAGGGTGGGGAAGAGGAAAGGAAAGGAAGATCGGTCTCTTGGTGCAGAGCGTAGTGGTTATAAAGAGAAGCGGCATCGCTGCACGGCTACTTGGCTCTCCAGGGCCAGGATATTTCAATACCGACGGTGGTCGGCCACCGCCGACGTGGCTACGAAGAGGGGAAATGCTTGTGACGATGTGCGCTTGTACATATATATATATAAATGTATATATGTAAATGGTGTATATATGTACTTCCCCTTGTACCCCTCACCCACGTGCCCGCCCTACGCGACAGCACATACGCGGTATATACGGCTTTACACACCCGTGGGCGTTAAAGAGAAAGAGAGAGAACGAGATATGACCGGTGGCACGGTAGCGCGCTCCGCTATTCGGGTTTCCTGCACGAGGGGAAGAGTGTGATGGGGAGGGAGAGAATTTGCTGTCTCTGTTTGAACATACACAGAGGGGGAAAGTTGCGGCAAAACGGAAAGGCTGTTGTCGAAGGGGAATACAGGGACGCGCGCGGCACGGCGATGGGGACCTCGAACTGAACCGTCGACCGACGATCGTCCGTGAGCCCGCCTTCTCGACGAGTCGAGGGGAACGGACGTGGGCTGTGCCACTCGTCGATTGGTCGCCGTGCTCAGCGGGGTTAGAAGCGTTGGTAGCGCCTCGAGAATCCCACCAATCGAGCGCCACTGTCGTGGCTTTTTTATCCTGCTATTTGCGCCGAAGGACGGAGAAGAGCAGAGGTTCCCCCATCTGGCTCTCTCACTCCTTTTGTATCCCTCTCCTTTTCCTTTGCTGAACCGCTCTCCCTATGTGTTCGTCGGCACGGAGAGGACACTCTCGTTTCGGGATCCGTTGAGGTTGCACACGTTTTCACGAACAGTGCCGCCGGTTTTACTGCGACGCGCTCTATTCTACGTTGATCGTACTCGATACCGTGTGTTATCATTCCGGCGAGTTTCCGATTTTTGCGAATAGTCCGTTCGAAAACGTCTGTTTATTATAAAAGCATCGTATGCGATGCCGTGCGGTAGTGTTATGTAGTGTGTGACAGTACGTCGCAAGAGGATACAGTGTTGCCAGATCGTGGGCGCGAATCGACACGGCAAAAGCGGTACCTTGATCGCTTGAAGCATCGTGATTAAATCACGCGTGTGTTTCTAGAAGGACACATCGATCGATTCGTTTTGTTTGTGATAACAAGTGATAAACGTAACGACGGCATAGTCGATTCTCGAGTTAATCGGGTAATACGCCAGTGACATTTGGTGCGGTGCTATCGACGAAATAGAGTTGGCAACGTTGCATCGACTGGTCTCTCACACAAATATACGCATACACGTACCTAGAAGGGAACTTGGGGTGGCTGGCTAGCAGGCAGGCGGCAGGCAGGCAAGCAGGCAGGCAGCTTTCTTGTTCCGAGGACGGCGCTCCTGGTCGCGCCGTCTCTCTTTTCTACCTCCATTGCGCTTGCTCTTCTCTCCCTCTTCTCCCCACCCTTCTCGTCCTCGGTCACTCAATCACACTCTCCTTCTTTTGCTTTCTCTATCTTTCTCTCTCCGTTGTATGCGCGGCGCACGTACCGTTGAGAGTTTCTCCCTTCCCCTTCTGATACTCTTTCTCTACCGTTACCCCCTCCCCTCCTAACCTCGAGCGGGTCGGGCGAGTCCACTAAGCTTGCGAGGGGAGTTCGGCAGACCTCGGCTCTAGTCGGCCTCGATCCGCAGAATGTGCTAGACGCTGTGAGTCGATCGCTCCAGTTTTTACATATTCGTATATAGACAGACTCAACGCCGTTCACGAGGCTTTAAAACGTCCTATTGCACTTCGTACACGGATCCACGAGTTTCCAGTGCCTATATCGACGTTAGTTTTCACCATCAGTTTCGGACGCACTCGATCAGCGTATATCCGTACGACGGCCATGTTTGGTGTTTACGAGGTGAGGGGGAATTGCTGACGTCACGAACCCCGATCTTGCACGAAGGGAGTAGCAGCACCAGCAGAAGCAGAAAACGTGTGTTGCCGGCCAACACCAGGCACCACTATAAGTCTCGATACCAATTCGGAGACGAGACACACAAGTCAAGCGTACTCGTATTCCTCGACAAATATCGTACGCAGATTTATCCGTAAGGTGAACACACGTAGAAGAAACTCGCGGCGCGCAAACTGTGCCGCTTGAAATTCCCTTCCCGATGGGACGTGCGTGTACGCCGACTTCGCTCGTGTTCGCCGGTCTTGCCGCGACTACTGGCCTTTCAAAAAACATCGGTCGCATTGCCGCCTCGCTGCTGAAATAGCAGCCACTCTAATCACCAGTCGGTCGACTCAGTCCCGATCAGTGCGAAAAACATCGAGCAATGCCGAGTCTTCTCGTATACGAGACAACACGTGTTTATTGTGTTTACACGGTGTGTCATCTCGATTAAATTAGAGCATCGTGGTCAGATTACGGCATAGGTACATATGGTGTTACGTTACTCAGTGTGGTTTTTTAGTGACACCCTCCACTCTCTTATTGGATATATTAACAGCTTTTATTACGGATCTAACGAACAAGGATTAAAAACATGGATCTAGGTGACAGAGTTTACGCCGCGGAACGGATTATAAAGAAGAGGGAAAAGCGGGTAAGAGAAATGCGAACCGTCACCAGCAGATAGCGCCACTACATGGAATCTGTTTGTCTACGCGTCGTTGCCGGTTCCTCCTCCCCTCTTCGTGATCTTTCTCTTTCCCACCTCTATCGTTTCGACAATTCTGCCCCTCCCGTTGCGATTTCTATCATGTACGATGGTCTCGATATCTCTCATCGAACTCGAACAGGCACGTTTTATTGGTACATTAACGTTTTATAGGAAATACTACGTTTATTTATTTCGTTATATTGTAAATATGCCTTTAAATATCTATGCATTACCGCGTGCCTTTTCGGGAAAAATAAATGTTATGATAATTTTCTTTTTCTTTTTAGTTTTTAATTTTCAAACTCATTATTCATTTAATTTATTCGAATTCTATTAATTGATACTTTTATTACAATTTACTACGATTTATTGAAACACTTAATGAAACTTTGTAATAAATGAAAGGATTACTAAATTTCTAATCAATTTGTGAAACTTATTGCTTGCTAATTAACCCAAACAATGTTTTCTTCTGAAAGATAAATGGGTCATAACTATATATGTAGCGTATAACACGTGATAGTAATTGAAAGTCTACAAATATACTTGAATTTTTGATTAACTTAATTTTACAAAAATTTTTTAATTCTCAGTTGACAATCGTTTCATTTCCTTATATCACGACTTATGATGGCACAAACTAAAATATCAGAATTTCATAACATTCAAAATTCGCGCCAGAGATATTATAACATGTTCGTAATCATATTCACACCATATGAAGGTGATTACACAACAGTCTATTATTCTTGTCCAAACTTACAAATTCAATATTTCAATTAAAAACGCGCTGACATTCAGGTTTCAAGTGGAGAATTCTCCAAATAATCTCGCATTAAACTTATAATAATATTGATTGATTTATTATTGCACCAATATCTGTGATATGGTTGTTTGAAAACGGTCGCGATTTATGCAAGAATTTATGCGTTTTTACCGTGGCGGTGATCTTCGGAGTAACGACATGGTCTCGGCTGGCAACGTTGTAAATCGACATAAAACACGCGAGATTTCTCAGCTGCGAGCGGCTCATGCGCGATAAAGCAACGTGTCCTATACCTGCACAGTTATGTCATTGTTTTCCAACTGTCAGACTAGCTGCGCACCTAGAGCGGTCGGCATGCTTTCGTTCGTTGGCCGACGGCCAATAGGTGAGCCGTATCAGCGGTTCTCGTGGAAGTCAACGCCGCCCGTTTTATCGACCGTACGCTCCTACGGAGATGGATTCGAAAATCCGTCGTTCCGACGCAGACGCGCGAAACGGATCTTTGCAATCGGCCACATTCTGACGTCGTGATCAACGATGACTGGCGCCAAGGGTCTTTTTATCGGTCGACGTATTCAAACAACCACTCATACATAATACATAACTATTATGTTTGTTATATAAAAATTCTATAAAAATAAGAAATTAAATTATGTATCAAATGTGTTCGTCATAAATTATGCCTGTATATAGTAAAACAAAGAGGATATAGTCGTAGTCATTGCAGATCTATTTTTTATCATTTTATGTGATATCGAAATTGTACAATTCTTAAAATTACGTAAAAATTAAAAATTTAATCATGTATCAAATATCCTTTTGCAAAATGATATCTGCATATAGTGTATTAATCCATTAAGAATAAAGTAGTGGGATAATGTAGGAAAATTGCGTAAACGTAATATTATTGAAAAAATAAGTTAAATAAATTATAAAGATTATCGTTTTACGAAAATATAATAAATATGGCGTTAACATCACGTTGATTTTTAATGAGTTATTAGAAAAATTGCGTATCAAGTACCCTCGTGACAAATTTTCATCTGCATATAGTACGTATGTTAATATGAAAAGGATAAAATCGTACATCGTAGTCATAGTCTTATCTCGATTTCTCATTGCGTCTATGTCATAGATCTGCAAGATTTGGAAGAGTGCAATGTGCATTGCACAATTCAGTAGAGATTGTAAAAATCTTCTGGTTTCTATTAAAACGCTTCTCTCTTTTTTCTTTTGGTAAAAGCGTCGTACCGGGAAATGGAGGGACGATTTAGGGGATGATGTTTCGTTAGGCTACTTCCAGATGGAGAAATGATACAATTCCCGCATCTTGGTTATCTTTCAATACATAATTCGTTAGGTTTATGAGTAATTCATTAGGGCATAATTTTGTTGATAGTATGATATTGGGTATTTTTATCTGATTTAAGTACTGATTATATTAATATCGTTCCTCTTGTATAAATATCATAAGCGATATATATGTGTATTATAGTAATTCATTGAATGTAAACTAATTTTATAGATGATGAATCAAGTTTAGGATACTACTTTTTGTTACTCTACATTCACGATCTTAACATAAAGAGAGTAATAATTTGTGCATATTAGTACTCCTTGGAGTTTCTTATAAACATTTATTTTACAATAGTTAGATTTCCATTCTTTATGCTTGCACATGTAATATAGCTGCAAAATATTACACTAAAAATACTGGTTTTTTTTTTGGAAGTACTTCGTGTAGCATTGATATAGATGAGCTTCTAAAAAATTTTAATTATTATTAAAAATATAACATAAAAATAATAACACGCCAATAAAGATACTTCATTTTTGAACTGCATAAAATTATTTAGTTAAATTTTCAATTAAAAATATCGGATCTGTATCTTCGTGAGGTGTATAATTGCCGGATTCACATCCGTATTTTATTCTTATAGTTATGAATTATTTGTCATAAGTAAATGATTTCTGTTTCTGCCAGGGCAAAGTAGAGTACTTCGTAAAATGGAAAGGATGGAGCAAAAAGTAAGTTAAAAGTACAATTGATAAAGTTGTTAACAGGTTCATTATCATTAACAGATTATGAATATAAGCGTTTTCACTTTTTACAGACACAACACATGGGAACCCGAAGAAAACATTTTAGACGTCAGGTTAATTGAATTATACGAAGAAAGTCAAAAAGGTGGAGATGTGACTGCAAGGAGACCTAGGCGGAGGGATACTAGATATAACGTAAGTAATTTATTCGTATTCGCAATTCATGTTCGCAAAATATATGATAATATATTACTGTGTACTGTAGTACATACTGCATATTTTCTAATTCAAATTTTCAAATTTAAATTATTGACATTACATTTAAATGCGTTTCTAATTAAATGTGTGGAAATGGAAATTATTAAAAATTAAGCTTTCATTCAATTATATTGAAACCTTTTTCATTCTTAGCAGTAAGATAATTATTGTATTTTCTTTTATAATTTTTAACGTAAAATTGTACAAATATTTCAATAAACTAAACCATTTTTATAATTCACAGGAACACGTTTTGGCTAACTTGGTCGTCGAGGAAGAGCCCGGCGGAGACGAGAGAGTTGGAGAAGATAGTCAAGACGAATCAACTATCGGTAGCACCTCCGCGCCTCGCCTAAATCCCGTTGCACCTGACGAAGATACGCTTCCGAGTTCCGTCGATGGGCACGAATCGCCAACAGCCCCAGAATTATCTGCATCCGCGTTCAGTGTTGATTCAGATTGTTCCAATAGTAGTATAGACAGTCCTCTACTGCCTAGGAGAGAACCGACTGGTACGAAAAGAAAGGCCGAGGTTCTCAGCAAAGAATCGGGAAAAATTGGTGTTACCATTACTACGAGCAGTCCAAGCAGTGGTAGTGGAAGTCCTCCTCCAAACAAAATACCTCGACTATTGCCCCTGAAGAGTAATCCAACGTCTCCCTCTTATCACGTAAGTATTCGTTCATTCCTCTTCTTCTCTTCGTCTTATGGAGTTTATCTATAGAGTTTGATCAGTGCTAATCTATATTTTGAATTTATAGATAGTTAACAAAGTGTTCAATTATATACAATGAATCACAGAAGTGTCCATAATTTCGAAATCTATCAAAAATTTGTAGCATATATTATAATAAGGACAAAAAATAATAAAATAAATAAGGAATACATTGAAATAAATTCTAAAATAATAAACATATGATTGTAAATACGTTGCAGAGTCACAAGGTAAACGGCAGGAGGCCGTCATCGTCAAGCGTGAAGTCGACACCGGAGGAACCGCTGCCAGCGGTGCCGACGACACCAGCTCCAGCGGTGCAAGAGAAAAAGCGTGCCGAAGCTGACGTGCCTCACGGTCCTCCACCCTCGCTGCCGCGTGCACCGCCAGCACCTCTCTCCCCTCAGATAGACACGCCTTTGGAACAGCCTACCAAAAAGAGGCACTTGTCTGAGCAAAAACAAGAGAAGTCGAACGGAGCTGTGACAGTAGACGCGAACGGTCACAAGTCACCTAGCCCTACGGATTCATATACAAACAACAACAGGTTACCGACCGTCGTCAATGGGCATCATAGTCATAACAATAGCAACAATCATAACAACAGTAATAGCAACAATAGCAATACATCGAGCGTGAAGCAAACGGAAATCTCGAAGACCGACATGTATGTCCCTCTTTCAAGTCCTGGTACGGATTACTGGCACGCGCGGAATCCAGTTGCCGATCAGGTGTTCATTACAGACGTGACGGTAAATTTGAAGACCGTTACCATCAGGGAGTGCAAGACTGAAAAAGGATTCTTCCGGGAAAGGGATCCAAAGAGCGATATCTATTAACGATCTTTAAATAAGGACGCTTTAATGCGAATTTCTAATACTGAACCAGCTTGTAAATATAAATTATTTTCACACGTTGAAGTGTAGAGTCGAAAATACTGAACACACACATATATATATACGTATATGTATACTTATATTATATGTCGGAGATGAAAGGACACCGGAGCCTTCCCTCTGGAACTTCGGGAAAATCCGTAAAATTGTAATTAAAGCTTACAGTTTGTGATTAAACAACTTACCGTCATTCTACCCAATTGTACTTGTTGGCGATCGGTTATAATAAACTTGGGCTCAAGGCGACCATCAGCCGCCAAATGTAGCCGCGGTCAACGGGACGGGCACTTCTGACAAAGGTACGGAGGGATAGTATGACCCTCATTAAAAAAATACCCTTAGAGGTACCTGACAGTACAACATGCCAACAGTTCCTTCGGACAATGAATACCGGATGTTGAGGCACTTACATAGCACAAATCCAGTTAGCCCGAAGATCCGCTATAAAACCTGGGTTTTTTCGGTAATTAAGATTCTTCAAACGGACAAGCAGTCTTTGCCCCAAATTGGCCAATTGACAGCGACGTCAATTTCGCTTACTTTCGGAACGAGGGCTATACTCGACGAATCCGATGAACTCGTGTCCGTGGACACATCCCATCATAGCTTTCCTCAGTGGCATCATCGGGACGAAAATTCATTCTTTCTTGAGATCTGATCGACGAAGGGAGTAGCGTCTTACGATCGATGAGTGGTACACGTTTCAGTTAGAGCAAGTATATCTATTCTCCCGTTGACCGTGGATTCGTTATCGAACCAACGTCGCTAGTATCGCAAGTGCCCAACCACCGCGGTTGATCGTCAAATCGGTAGTATTACCAGGCCGTACCTTTGTTATAACCCCGTGATGGCCCATTCCAAGATCTAGCAAACGCCCACAACTCTATTCCTGACGCTTCTCCGACATATATATATAAGGACTTTTTCTAAAAAAGTAAAACGGACTCTTTTTTGGTGATTGCGAAGAGGATGGTCGAGGTTATGTGTAATTACAAAGAAATTGTTCAACTCGCAGTTTCCTAGAACAAGATGTTACGTGAACCTAAAATTGGACGTGGATTTGATTGGGGACAAAAATTCGAACGGTCAGTTCCGGCGTGTCGAATAGAAAATTATCGTGTAAGTCGACGGATAAAAGATAATAAGACTATCGTTATGCGACAAATAAACGCGAAAGAACAATGGTACACGAGTCACTGTCACATCGTGGCATACACTTGTACATTTTAAAGACGCTTGATAGACCGTAAACTCTGTGTACGAAAATCAGACAAAAAAGAAAATGCAAAAAGATCTGAAAGAAACATTTTAGAGGATAAATAACATTTTCTCATTGATTGCATTTCCGCTTGTATTAGAATTCTGCAGAAAAAAAAAAAAGGATAAAGAATGGTGGAATACCATTGTAAATTAGTTAATTTCAAATTTTAATATGATAAAATAGTACAGATCTGGAAAGAAATATTTTTCTAATTCATTTTTAGAATAATCAAAGCAGCTTCGTAGAAGCGTTTTAAGAAAATACGAAAAAAATGAATTTTCGAGTATATAGAAACAAAAGTAACAAAAAAGGAACTAATGTTATCTTGATGACGTATTTCTCAGCATTATGATATTATATTGTATTTAACTGATGAATATCACACTCATTTCTTTTTCTCTTTTTCTTAGCGAGTAATATTTTGTCACAAGAAGAAATGAAAAGAGGTGTACCATTCGTTCGTAGATTTTAGATTTGTTTAGAGGCACGAACGCATTATTGATTTTTTTTTTTTTTTTTTTTTTCAAGTTGTTATAGCATCACACTCACACAAACAGACCTACACACACGTACACATACAGTTCAATGCACAGTGACAAACAAGCTGAAAAAGGGAAGCAAAACGATGTACGTTATCAACAACGTAGTACATGATAACTTCATAATCTATATAACATGTTTTATATCGGTTGTCGGTGTTTTTGTTACGAATCGATTAAGTATTGTTTAAACGTGTTAGATGTTGCATTTTTTTTTTATACCTTCAAAGGTATCTTTTCTTTCATTTCCCTTTTTTTTCCATTTGAATTTAAGGACTGACTGCGTATTATACGTTTTCATACACGCGACATTTAATTCCAACCATATATATATATATATATATATATATATATATATATATATATATATACTTACGAATATGTATTTCGAGAAATATTTATGCATATCCTTGAGAGAGCGCCATTTTATTTTTTTAAGATGGGTTGTCGACGTGTATTCACCAAATAGGAATGTTCCTACCTCGAAAACGGTCATCTTGAACAGAGAATCGAGTACAACCAAATTCTAACGATCTTCTATCCAAACAATGTAATTAATTAATTAATGTCGTTAAACTTCCTCAAAGATTGACTCTATTCTCTTCCTTTTATTTTATTTTATTTTATTTTATCTTTCTTTCTCTTTTTAACTTCCGCTGCACCGTACATTTGGCGCCGCGTGTGCACCAATTTCGGAACCAGTAAATTCGTGATACAGTTAATTGTATAAGCGTAAATCTTAAAAGGAAAAAAAATACATATACGTTGCTTATTTATTCTAACTAATATAAAGGAAGAAAAGTTTTTTTTTTTGGTTTTTACATTCTTAGTATAGTATTAGAGACTATGCGCGCGATACGTCCCATTTTACGAGGAAAGGAAAAATTTTCTTCTCTGTCGTACATTAAAATTGATTAACTATATAATTTAAAATGATAAATCGACGATACATTAGTAATAGATGTTTAATATTTCTTCTATTTTTTTCCCGATTGACTATGTACGATCTATTTCCAAGCGAGAAGCAGAATTGTAACGGTTTATCTTTTTAAACGAGAAAAAAGAATGGGACTATTTGTGCGCAGTTAGGTCGCGCGATTTCTTGCAATTCGCGTTTGCAAGGAATTTTAAATACGCGTTTATTAAATTGTTGTGTAATGTAAACCAATACACTCTGTATATTGAGAGAGAAATATTCTGTAAAAATTGTAAATAGTTGAACACTTACAATTCTATGATAACGGAGCGATTTTAGAGCGAGAGTGAGAATGAAACAAAGGGAGAGAGAGAGAGAGAGAGAGAGAACGCGTAGCTTTAGACCTTTCAGTTTATCATAATTGTAAATAGAAAAACGGAAAGCAAGAAACCCCTTTAAGTTGTAAATGTAAGAATCGCAGAACTGCTGATCTAGGAGAAAAATCCTTTTTAGCTTTAGAGACTTTGAGATAGACTGTGCGCGTACCTTCAATATTGTTTCTGTACTTATAGAAATATTCAGATTCTACTTATAACGATTTAAAAAAAAAAAAAAAAGATGAAGTCAACACAGATACACACACACCGACACAAGGAAAAAATGTGAAAAGATAACCCAGCGATTACGCAGGCATATACGATATGAACCCCGGTAGTACCAAATTTAAACGGTAATTTTAGTTCTGTCTGGTACAGATTCCTTATATTTCAATAAAATCTTTATTTGAATCTTTGCTCGCGTGCAGTACTTGTTTACCATCCACTCAAAGCCGAAATTCATGCGCTTTATTTATTGAAGTAGCTTGAAAGCCTGATCAGTTTTTCTTTTTCTAAGTTCCCACTTATGTTACTGTCCATAATGTGTAAAGTTAAGGGAGAATAAAGCAACAGTTACTCGAAAAAAAGGTTTCGTCGAATAGAGTATGTTAAAGTATAAACATTATTGTGTTTAATGTTTTATCAATTTTCTTTCTTTTTATTAATATCACACATTCATTATTAATATTTAACGAATATACAGAATACAATAATATGAGTATAATCATTATAAAGATACAATTTTTTACAATAAGAAATTGAAACTTATCGGTAGAGGAAGTAATTCAATTTAAAACCGATCAATTCTATTATGTTAGTAGAATTAATAAATGACTAGTTCATCTACTATTGATAAAGAAGATTCCCTACGGTTCGAATCTACTATGTCGACATATCGTATTGTGGATTCCGATAAAAGGAATACTACAGTTATCGATGCATTTTATGACGTGCATAAAGTATTTCAGATGTCGCTAAACTACAATTTCAATTGCTGTAGTAGGTGAATGTGTAGTCTGTAAATTAATAACAAGTTTTTAAAATATTTTATTATAGTTGATATTTTTATTTATGAATATTAAATATATAAATAATTATACAAATTTTTTTACATTTATTAAGATTATTACTAGCTGTTATTACGATTGTGAAAAAATATACTATGATTCTTCGAAATGAAGTTGCACCTAAAGATTTAGGTATTTTTATCATTGCAGTTGCAGAAATGGTAGATGAAGTTTGTTTAAGTATTTGGATCTTTGGATACGAGAAGAAACCATGTGATAGGCATTTGGTTTGGTTAATTTATGTTTTAAGCGTTTGTAGTTATCAAAATATAATATTTTTTACTGTATTTTGTATCTTATTGTGTCATTAATATATGGGGTATACAATAACGCGTTTAATTATTAGGAACATTGATCTCTTACGACATAAGTGAAAAAATGCAAATGAAATTAAATACGCGACGCGAATCAACAAATATTGAAGTAATTGATGTAGACGATTTAGTTTTAACGAGAAAAGGCGGAGGAAGTATAATTGATCAACGGCCAGTTTTTTCACACGATGGAGAGTAAGTTTTAATTCAGCATATACAAAAATTATAATTTTTTTTGACGTTTAAATATAAAATTTCTGGTTGTAAACATGATGGTACTAAACATGTACTTCATTAATTTTGTTAATGAAATTATATGAGTAAATATCGTTATAAATGTTGGACTACGGTATTCAAGAACAAAGTTATAGTTAATATTTCTATTAAATAATACATATACGTTACAGAACATTATACATAGTATGGAAGCATGTTATAAGAGCTTACAGTACACAAACTGGAGATTTTGTTAAAGAATTAGAACCAGCAAATTACAGAATTGCAGGATTAATAATACATCCAGAAAATCCTAATCTGATCATTGCCTGTACAGAAAATGGAGAATTAAATTTTTGGAGTTGTCAAAGTGGCATTATCACAAAGAAATTGGTATAAACATTAAATGTATTTTTTACCATAATTTCCCTTTTTGAGGCTTTTATAAATCCATAATTGTTATACTTTTTACAGAAATTAAAATTTCAAATAGAGCCAAAAATAAAAACGTTTCACATTGTAAATTATAAAACTCATAATGGAAATGAGTTGCGTCAAGTGCTTGTAACATATATTTCCAAATGCAATACAAAAATTTATATAGTGTTATTTGATCTAGATAATGGAGTTTGTGCAAAGTCTACATGTATATCGTAAGAAAAATTTGCACTTCAATAATTATGAATGAAGCTCTTATTATGTATTATTTATGTGATGTATTATTCTTACATATTATTACAGGACAAAATCTTATGAATACTATGTTGATATAATTGGTAATCATGGTGAAAATTTAATAGCACTCCTTCATGATGTAGATTTGCATATATTGAATCCATCAAGAAATTTTGTTGATAAATTGTATGTATTATACTTAAGAAAAATTATTTAACATTAAAGACAAACTGAAATTTTCAATAAAAAATACTTATAAATGCCACTGTATTTCATGATCGCAGACATAAGACAGGTAAAACAGGTAGAATACCAACGTGTATTGCTGGACATCCAGAAGAAGAATGTGTTGCCACAGGAGATACAACTGGTCGTGTCGTAGTATGGAAGGGTTTGTTTCAAACAAGACCTTATACAGCAGTTTATCATTGGCATACATTACCTGTTACAGAAATAGCATTCAGTAAATCAGGTAAGATATATATTTCTTATATTTTTTTAAATTTCAACATGTACAATAACTGTATATACCATAAAAATTGCAGGTGGTCACATGTATACAGGAGGAGGAGAATGTGTTCTAGTGAAATGGGTTTTAGCAAATTCACATCAAAAATCCTTCCTTCCTCGATTACCTGCACCTATTAAACACCTTACTATTGCTCCTGATAATTTATATGTGGCTGTATCTACTTTAGATAATGGTATGAATATTTTTAGATATTTAAATCTTTAGATCTATTTTAGATAGATGAAATATATTTATAAAATATATCTATATTCATAGGTATCGTGGTTGTAAATCCACAAAGAAAATTGACATCAGTTATACAAAATTTTACATGGGGCGTGACCTTATCTTCTAAAGATTTATTTCCTGCTGGCCTTATCGTTGATCCACGTACGAATTGTTTAGTTTTAAATAGTCGTACAGGACATGTTCAATTTTATAATACCCATACGAAAAGTTTATTATATAATGTGAGTAACAGTGTAATATAAAACAGGTAAAAAATTTACGCTATGTCGTTTATTAACTTGTTAATAAATTTTCAGATAAATATTACGGCACAAAATTTTTTAACGCAAGAACGTAATGTACTTATTATAAACACGGAAGTTACAAAGATAGCAATAAATCATGATGGTATGTGGATGGCGACTGTTGAAGAACGAAACGATAAAATGTCATGTATAGAAGTGAGGCTGAAATTTTGGATGTATAACGTTAAACAACAACAGTAAGTACAAGATATGCATTCTTGATGTGTAAATATTAAGTTTCTGTGTTGTCAACCTGTTAGGTTCGCATTAAACACGTCAATCGAGCTTCCTCACGATGGCGGTGTGAATGCTTTGCACTTCCAACCGTGCATGTTATTCGGTGACGAGGGAACACTGGCAGTTACAACAGGCAGAGATAGAAAATTCAAATTATGGCATCTTGTAGAACCTTCATCTTTACACAGTATGTAAAAGTTATATTGTAATGAGAGAATTGTAGTATTAAACTTTAAGATTATATTTGTTGTAGAAAAAAATAAATGCTGGCAGTGCCATAGTGTAGGAGATTACAGAAATCTGCCTGCAACGGATGCTGGTTTTTCAATTGATGGTTCATTAGTTGGTATTGGTTTCGATTCTAGTCTAACAATATGGACTCCCGATACTTGTACGTTTAAATGTAGCCTTACACACTGTCAATATCAGTATCCAGTGACGTAAGTTTTATGAAAAATAGACCTTATAATAATCATAAGAACAGCATTGGGATTATTATATATATTTTACTAGGCGAATTGAATTTGGAAAGCAAGATGCTTGTCATCTTGTGGTAGCAGTTTCCACGCAGCATATTGCGGTGTGGAACATCCTATCGCTTACGTTAATATGGAGCGTACCTCTAAAAATTGCAACTCTTACGGCAGATCCGAAATCAACGTACATGGCTGTTTTCACCACCGATAATTCACGTAAATATATAACTTGCTTTAAAAGATACCCAAATTTTTATTTTTGCATAGCAAGTAATCTATTAATTTTAGTGTTTGTATTCACACCCCACAAATCGACACCCGTCTACACAAGAAAAGATTTTATCGAAAATAATAGTTTCATTTTGGGAGCCACCTTTGTACCACATTTACAAGTGAAACGAGATTCATCGTACAGATCGTGGCAACGAAGATCGCAGCTTTTCTTTTTAGATTCTAATCAAGTATGTACACGGCAAATGTATGCAAAACGTATTGATATAAAATATCTGTACATTTATTGAATCATCCAATACAATGATCATATGTACTATATATATTTAATTGTTTTATCAATAGGAATTATTAACGTTAGAACCAGAATCCGAAGTGACTATTTCTCTTGAAATTTTATCTACGAATGCAACAGTTCCTGCGACCGCGTTTAGCAATTTAATAGCGAGCACAACTACCACAGACAAGGAAGTACCCGCTCTATTTATGCACGAACAACTGAAAACAGGAAAAGGAATGGTGAAAGAGGTAAGTAAAAAAAATATACCTTTGCAATTTATGTTTATAATTAGTGGACGTATGATTCGACAGGTAGGTGATATTCATCTGAAAATAATTTCGTGATAGAAAAAATAATTTTATTCTAGAACATATTCTCATTTTACAATGAGATCAAAGAGCGTTTATATATACACAATTTCTCGTAAAATATAGTATAAATAATTAAGTAGGAAATATAGAAGTACAAGTAATATTAATAACTTAATACAATATATAGTAATCTTTATCAAAGTTTTAATCTTAGGAAAATGGAAACTGTTAATCCCGTAAGATATTCTCATCTTTTTATCTATCTTCTTTCCCGTTTCTATTTTATACAAATTAAAAGATGAAGATAAATTTTGAAGTCTTGGAAATACAGTCTTGCAGTAAATAACGAGACATGAAGAATTAAATTAAAATCTATGCAAGTTGCATTTATCAACTAAGTTCATAAGTAATTCCAAAGTGTTATTATGGCGTGCCACATCTCATTTCATTTTTATATAAGTTTGAGTATTTGCAGCAGAACATTTAGAACAGCTGGTCGATGAAACTTGAAATATTGTGACTTATTCGTTGCGGTCGTCCATACGGGATTGCGATGAGTTTGTGTTTGTCAGTGTTTCCTTCCTAAACGGTAATTCCGACACCGGCGTACGAGATCGAATTTTCTGTAGCGTAAACAGTGCCACTGTGGGATCTGTCGCATATTCTCGATCGCCTGCAAGTTATACATCTTAAAAAAATAATTGGTAACGTTTAATAAAACTTAAAGAACTGTGTGCACTATGAAACAAATATATAAATAAATTGAACAATCGTTTCGATAAAAGGAAGTCGCAATTTAAAATGTTCCTTTTTTATGCAAATTTTATTTATAAATCACTTTTATCATTTCTGTTTTAATAATTGTGACGTTTTTTTTTTATTTAATTTTAGAATTTAATTTAAAAATTATACAAAATTAAAACTATGATATATTTCAAGTAATTTAACATCATCCTTCCGTTTCTCAATTATATTACAATTTTAATATCGCTATGAAATATTAAAAAAAATTGTGATAAAAATATTTGTGAAATAGAATCTCGAGATTGTGACTTTGGAGGAATTAATTATAATCGAACGATTCGAACGGAATTTTCACAAGCATGATTTCTGTTTACGGTACCACCTACAGTTCGGTTTGATTAGATATACCAATACAAGTAGAGAAAAGAGATTGATTTAATAAGTACCATTCGCGAGCAACGTCCACTCGTGCTTGCAATATTATCATATGCATCCCACGTGCTTATAAGAAGGGAAACACGGAATTCCATTTATTTCTATTGATTTCTCTGTACTCTGCGTAAAAGATTAAACAAAAATTCCTCTTTATTTAAAGAAAAGAAATATTTCACACAAATTAACAACTTATGAAACAGTCAACGTATGATAATTAATTGGAAATCCAATTATAGCTCTATATCTAATTGAGAAAATCTTTGTTGTATCTATATGAATATCGATGACCGAATTATGTCATTTCAGGCGAAATTATCGCCATACACGTGTATTATGTGTTTCCCCTTTATCTATTTGCTCCATTTTGTCAATGCAAACTCGCGCGACCTAACGATAACATTTTCTGATTGCCAGAAAATCATGACTTGTTTGAAATTATCGTTTTTTTAAACGATAGAACGATTATTTCTTTTTTTTCTTTTTGCGAAAACAAGAATTATAATGAAGATTATAATGAAGCAATGAAAAATTAATGCAATGAAGAAAGCTGCATCATTTTCAGAGACTACATTTTGATTTAATAGTTTCTGGATATTCACCGGACATCACCGGTTGCTGTATAATTGGCTGACTCACGAACGTGTCTTCCTATACTTATCCGCTTTATCGTTCTTTTCACCGCATCTACGTGCCTAATTCGCAGAGAGGAACGCGACTTTATGAGTCAAAGCCCCAAGCAGATGCCCACGCGCCACTCTCAGCACGTGGTTACGTTTCAAACAAGATTTATATCAAGAATTGATGTATTAAACCATCTACAGGAAAGAATAGAATAGAAAACGAGATGCAGAATGTGATAAATGGACCACGATGGAACGTTGATGAAAGACGTGTACCATTACGTTTAACAGATCAAAGTAACACAATAAATGTATCATCTTCAACAAATTTAAATAATCAGAGATAGTTGAAGTAACTTGTCAGCGTTATTCAAGTGTAAGTTACACAATTTCACTGAAAGTATATGAAGAGAGGTACTCACTATCTCTGGATTGCCAGCAGGATATGCAGACGTGGTAACCATTAGGAAGAAGACGACTATCAGGATGCACACAGAATTCCACGCTGTTAACTTCATGCCCGAAATTGTCGTAGATAGACGTCGGAAGCTACTTCTTCTATTCTCTCTTGATACACGAGATAATTTAGTTGAAGAACGTGGTCACCAGCTTGATACTTCAGTGTAATATTTGAAAAATTCTGCCAATCACAAAAGCCCAAAAGTTACTTTCAACGAAGAATATCAAACAAATTGCAGAATATCAAGATCCCGATCTCCTCTGTTTAAATTTACCTTTTATTTTCTTCTTTTGCTTTACACTTGATTGTATCGAGGAATAGACACCGCTCACAAGGATATCTTCACAGTAAAGTAGAAGAAAAGATGATAACGTGTTGCTCGATAAAACGATGGAAAAAGAGTCACAACGATGAAGAGTTTCTTGGCTGAGCGTTCAACGTAGAACTGACTTTGGGAAGTGGCCTCGCCATGATTTAATATAGGAGCTACTTCTCCGCACTCCCACCCTCTCACGGCGTTCCAGTTGTCCCTCTGACCTAGGGCATTGTCTTCGACGGAAAAACCTTCGGCACGCGTCACTCAAGGAATCGTCTCGATCTTCCCGGAAATCGTCCAAGTACGTGATAAAATTGCAGGCTGAATAATTCTTTCAAAAATCTCAACTTTCAACACCTAACACATAGAAGAATTCTTTCAAAGGCCTGAAAACATTGAAAATCACAACGAACATATTGGTATCTTTTTGTGAAATAATTATAGAGGAGATAAAGGCGAAGAAAAGAAACAAATAATATTTAGTCTCACTCGTTCACTTCTCTTTCAGGATGATAAGAAATTTGTAATTGGCCAACAGGGTGGAGATAGAGGCGAAATTCAGAAATAAACTGACCGTTTGATATCACGCAAACATTCCAAAGAACAATGGAGATCGGTCTCAAGAAGGGATGTCCACATGTACCGCTACAAAATCTCATTGCTTTAAGGCCAATGCAAAATCAATAGACCGAGTTTCCCTTATCGTGACCAAGCTGGTGCAACAAGTAGACGGGAGAGAAAGAGAGAGAGAGAGAGAAACTCGTTTGAACTGTCTCGTATACGATGTCGGTCTGCGTGTGATCATTTAAATGAACGCGATAATATCAGCTTGTCTAAAAGTAAAATCTTGCCCCATTTGGAGAACGCCTTTAGTGTCTGGAGGCTAAGCAAATTAAGGATCATCACATGAGTTTCTGCGGTCCTTAAGGCCGCATGATCCGCTAATGATGGCGTTATGGAGAACACGGACGCAGCGGATAATTAATTCTACAAGATCGTTCAGAGACCTATACGCGTTATTTTTTTTAACGTTTATCGAGAGAATCTATTAGAAGATATCAATTTTTTTGCGGGGAACTAAACGTTTTTAATGACTGTTTTAAAGAAAGAAAAAACTATTTTCACTATTTATATAGTTTTGGCTAGTTAAATTTTTCATATTTATAAGAGATATCTTCCTGTTTCATTTTTTCCAAATAATGTGCTAGGCATATTTTGTATATTTTTCTAAATAATCATAAAGATATTTTGAAACGTGCTTAGGAGCATTTTCAGTTTTGAAGACGTATAAAAGCGGACACAAAGCATCTCGTAGCTATTGATTAATTAGGTAGGTCTACGTCGTTACTTAAGATTCACAGTACACGGATATCCGCTAGCTCACAGCTTTCTTGCATATTGCGTCAATTCTGTGGAATAGTAGAGTTAATTGCTTATGAACCACCTGATGACTGTTCCTTATTTATGTTACGTTACGTTCTATATTTTTCTAGAAATGCATAACAAGAAATCAAACACGAACCCTAGCATTTTTCTAAATTACAAAACAATTTCTCTCTTCGGTAACAATAATTTTATATTATTTCCTATCATTGCTATATATATTCTCACTTTTTTGCTAATATCAACAATTTAATCTTAGACGTGCGAAATAATTAAATTTCATATTTCTAAATCTATCCTGATGGACTATATTAATCTAATATTAAACATCCGCTGCTCATAATTAAACAGTTTAATATATCGTTATATAAGTTTCATATCTCTATTTATTCCAATTTATTAATTCATTCGGTATCAATAATTTATCTTTAACTTTCTCTTAATGTCTCTCAGTCTGCGGCCACAGTCATTTGCCCCGACAAAAATGATAGATCGTCGTGCGCACCAGTCGGAGCGAAGCTTCAGATGTGCGTAATAAGTTTCCGATTTTTCGGATAGATTAACGAACTGGAAAGCAAAGTTCCAACAGCCGATGAAGAATCAAAACTTTCGACAGTACGAGCCTTTATTCATTCTCGTTACGGTGCACAATGGAGAACGATGGTTTTCAACGTCGCTCCGGAATTGTTTGCAAATGTTGCGGTAAAATCAGGTCAGGACGAACCTGTTGAGGAAGCTAGGAACAAAGTCTTATCTCCCGCGGGGGCTGTCCTGATATTGTTACGTTACCTATTAATAAAATCGTATTCCCCTCGCGTGTAGGTGTATATCGGGACGGGTATTCTATCTAATCTTTTTAGATTGTTTCAAACTGGTCGCCATTCTCCCGTAAACTTGCACAGCGGTGCATTGTTCCTTCCCGGTGAATCTGCCGGTGTATGACGCCCTCGTGAATTTCGACGAGATCGAATTATAACGAGAAATCTAATAAAAACAAGCGGTCCGATCCCAGTGACCTTGGAAAAAATAAAACGACGTTTGTAGTTAAACCTCTCTTCGAGGCATCTCTGTCTAAAATTGTTTTTTTCTATTTTCTAATGTTACTCGATGGACAAAAGCGGAATGCAACGGTTTCGAGTTTGGGAACCCATTGGTTCAAAAGTTATCAATATGTGTGACTCGATTTGGCAAGTCGCCTTGCGATGCGACCCGATCGCCGGAAAGATACGTGGCCCAACCAATACTACAGCGATAACGCTCATAGTGTCAACAAAGCTGAACACTTAAAAATTTAAAGATCTATCTCCATTCCATAGGACAGAGTAAGCCGTATTGTTGACTAAGACGGTATTTTATTTTGTCAAGGTCGTAGAGGTCCCACTGCCTGTTTTTATTATTTTTCTCGTTATACGCGCGTCACCAACAAGGTAATTAAAAAAGGTTTCGTCAAAATCCACGAGGACGTCACACGTCGACAGATTGACCTTCTTCCCAATTAAATGCACCTTTGATCCATTTACATGTTTCGATTTTAATTTCGTTAAGATAATAGCTCTGTCAATTTATATGCTTAATACATTTGTTGATATTTGCACATTCGGTGACGCGTACGTTGCATCGATGCAGCTATTTAAAAAGTACTACTTATGCGTATATCTCGTGAGCTTAAAAACACCGGTAGTGAAAAAGATGGTGTAACTCTAAAGATAGGATAATACTTTAACAGTAACGTGTTAAGCTGTTCGTATTTTTAATATAATAAACGTTAATTATTTATCGTTGATTTAGCTAACATTTTAATATTACAATTATTTAGAGAGTTTTGTATATTATATGCACGGAATATCCCAGTAAGAGTTAATTAAAGGAAACTCTACGAAATAATATCATACAAAATACTAAATACCGTGCAACTATATTAGACATCTCAATGGTAATCGATGAAAAGGGAAACTCTGTGAAATACTATTATACTCTGTTAAGATACTAAATATAGATAGTGTATGTTTCTCGGTACTATCGCTTGTGTTTTGCTTGATGAAACATGCGTCTTTTCTAGCAACTTTCTGGCGAAAACTGGTGTATACCGAGAAGAATATTCGTGTAGGTTGTAAGAGACGCGTCAACCTAGATCTGAAGTAGAAGATTGCAGGAATTGCAGAAATTTTCGTTCGGGGGTGTGCCTGCGTCAGCCTTAAGACTAATTAACTAATCGGATGTCGCGAGCGTCACAAGTATTACCGAAGAAGTAAACGCACGTCAAATATCATACGTATATTTCCCAATTATAGTTAGCTCCTTACTTGAAATGTTTTTTTTTTCTTGTTTCTTTCTTTATCGTCTTTAATTCGTTGTTTATTTTTATCTAGGTAAACGAACATTTTTATTTAAAAGGAGCATTTTATTTATTTATTTCTTTTTTTTTTCAAAAAGATATTAAGCACATTTTGAATGTATTAAGAACTGCGTGAATTTCGATATTTAAGATAATATTAATTATGCCTTTCAGCTTCTCAGCGTCTCAGCCCACACATTACCGCCCATGAAGATGCTTTGTGCATCATTCATCACATCTCTGCTCTCGCCATCTGTGTCAAAAACTCGATCACCCGACGATAGAATCGAGAGGTAATTTAATGAAACATTGTAATTAATAAATTATATGTATACTGTATGGATATGTTTACACATTTATTCTGAAATTGAAAAGAACAACAATAACAAAAGTATATAAAATTTTCAAAGTGAAGTATTCGTTGTAATAATTAGTAAGTCAAATAAAACTCTATTAAGTTAACTATATTCATAGGAATGTAAAATAGCATTAAGATCCACAGTCTAATTGTGAGAAATGTTTGGAAGTGATCTATTATAATTGAGAAATTAAAACTACTTAAAGCTTTAAGTAATAGATCTTCAAGTGCTAGCCTTGAAATGATAACTTAGTAGTTAGTCGATTTTGGACAAATTACATGCTTTTCATTTTGATTTGCTTAGGGATGAAACAATCCAGAATGACGAAGAGTCAGAGGAAAGCGAAGAAGAACTATCACGACCGGAAAATCGTGAATCCCCACCTGTAGCTGAAATCGATAATGTCGATGAGACAAAAGTACAACTTGTCGATCACGATTGGTCTTTCCTTAGAACTATACTTCCAGATCGAGAGGAGATTGAACAACAATTGATAGATGACAATCTTGAACCAACTTTACCATCTGAAAATATTTATAATGTAGTGTGAAGATTTTTATTTCTACGATACACGAAAGAGGAATTGTTTATACAATAATTGGCAAAAAAATAGTGATTATAGATTTTTTAATAAATTATTTAAACGAATACAGAAACAAGAAAGAACAACTTTTATTTCATAAATTCTATTTATGATATTACTTTATTGTGAACAATGTCCATATATAAATAATGTACATACAGTGGAACACCATGTAACGATTAATTAATACAATGTGATTTAAATTTTAAAATAAAAAATTTGTCATAAAGTGTGAGTAAGAAAACTTGTTATTATGTAATAAAAAATTTCATAACGTTATGTCGGTTTTGGTAATTTATCTAATCGGAAACTGAACTCAACCAATTCAGTAACAGTTTCTGATAATCGTTTTCTATATACCGGATCAATTTTCATTATTTTAAGCACTGTTTCGTTTCTATTTACAAATTCAAACTCATGATAACTGTCAGAATTATTCATAATTTCTGCACCTACTTTTTCATCCAATAACACAGTCTGGAAATATATAGCTGCAGTGATTAGAGCACATAATCTCTGCTCTTCCATCCCTTCAACTAATTCTGACCAAGATGGAACTTGCACAGAAACTGATTTTGCTGAGGTCAGTGTTTCACACAACACACTATAGTAATGCTTCAGCATAGCCTCTTCCCACTTTTCTCTAAAATCACGATCAGCGCAAAGATACAACAATTGTATCACGTCGTGCGCCAGAGGAGAATATCTTATTAGCTGGAAATCTACCAAAAAACACTTGGGAGGTACTGTGTTACTGAACATCAGATTATTCCCCCATAAATCTCCATGACTAATAACATTTCTTTTTGTAGCTGACATTTCTAAGGCTGCGTATACTTCTTCACAAGCTTTTGGTATCATACTGGCATCCAGACCAAGGTGTTTAGCTACAGCAACTATGGCATTCACACTTACTTGAAACCACATTTTAGTCTTGCCAGTCTCAGAGAAAGCATTCTCAACGAAAGCATGTGGATACATTTTCTTCAAAGACTTTCCAAAACGTGCTTCCACTAACAGAGAGGATGCATGCATTCTGGCAATGGATGTTAAACTGGATACAATGAGCTCTTTGTCGAATAACCTATTCCTCAACGAATAGCCTTTAACACCTAAATCTTCAAATACCAGGAGATTCTCCTTGACCAAGAAACAAGTTGCAGTCCATGGTTCATCTTTATACTCATGATACAGTTGAGGAAATATATCACGATAGAAGATTTTCTCCTTTAGAAAGACACATTTATCAAGCACGTATTCAGCTTGACTGGGTACATCGTACGGCACGACTTTAACGAAGAAGGACAGGATCTCTCTCCCATTTGCGGTTTTGACTTCCACGTTGAGCTTCTGATGTGATCCCAAAAATCCGAGCTTCCCATCAGAATATGATCTCAAGAAAAATTTGTGCACCACTGTGTTGCTGCCTGTTGCATGTTTCACTAAAGCTTGTACATCTTGAAGGGTGAATAAATTTCGATAAGCATCCACATTAGATAGATGTTGTCCGCTGATCGAGTATTCTGGCGCGATTCGAACCTCCAGCTCTGATTTTGACATGGTTGAGGAAGTAACTATCGTAACGACTGATCCTCTTTATATAAGCATCAACCATAAGCTACTTTCCTTTTTAGACCGTAGGTATCTATGATGAATTTACAACAGGGTACTTGTACCTGTTTTTTGGCGTGTATATTTACCGACAATCAGTGCTGAGATAAAGCGGCAACGAGACAAAAGATCTGTGCGCCACATGATTCGGATTACGCTACTATCGAGTACGTGTAAACATCGTAATGTTTGCTCTGTCTCTTCATTCTATTACGCATGCTAAGCCTGTGCAACAGCTAACTTTAACGCTAAAAAAAGCAATAACTGACACGGTCACATAAATCGTTCTTTGTCCACGTTCTAATACTTTAATTCATGAAGATTTGGATTTTACGCTATTCTGTCTCGACGAACAAATAACCAATACGGTAACTCGAAGATGCTTAAGATACTGGCACCCATGAAGAGACCAATCGCACTTCCAACAGAAACTAAAAATAACAAACAATCAGATAACGTAACGTTGTAAGATAATATGGTACAAGGTGTTTCAGACATTGACAAATTTTAGAAACATATAATAATATTTGAAATATCAGAAAAGCTTATTACAAATATAAAGTCAAATTTGTTTGGTTATTGTAATATAATGGATACTAACTTCTCCATTCTAGCTTTATGTCCATACAAATATCAAAAATAAAAATTTGCCTACATGGTAATCACAGTAGAGGAATTCATATGTCAAACAATTGATAATCAAGGAAAATAATAATGAGTAATTCAACATACTAATTATTTTACGGTCTGTATATATCTTTATCTCAAAGAGAAAATTTGTTACTTTATAAAATAAACTTTTCTTTTATTCTGGCAGTATGGTTATAATTATATGGTTGTAATGTTCCATTAATTTATGTGATTATGTTTTCCCAATTGCTTCGTCAATGTCGGAAGAACAGCTTGTTTAATAGTTGATAAAAATAGCGCTGATAATGAAAAGATCTGTAAAAAAAAATGCGCGAGAAATATTCTTCCTCTACATCTATATAATATTTTATTACAAATGACTAAATAATTGTCACTATTAATTACTATTGTTAATCGTTTACCTATAACGTCTAAAAGATCGTTAACCACATATCGACGATAACGCACCGTTGGATGTGATAGCAAGGTAAAATGAAGTCGTGCATACATTTGACTCGGAGTATCATATTCAGAGGGTTCCAATCGATTTCTGCAATACAAAATACCACTTATACTTAAAATCATTATAAATTAATTTGTAAACAAATACAAATTAACAGATATTTTGTGTCTAATATAGTGCTTAGAAGAGATAAAATAATTACTTTCAAAAGAATGAGTGCTACATTGTACGATACAAGCGATCTTAGGATATTTTAATATTTTCAAGATATTCCACGCTAATTGTCTTTCAATTAATGCCTTTCTTCAACTCCACAAGTGCGTTCAAACGTGTTCATACATAAAATAAAGGGAACTATACTATCTCATGCAAAACTTTCGATCCGAGCATAATATTTTTATAGAATTCGTACACGAGCAACAAAGTCCCTTCGCAATCCGGAAGACATTCTTCGTCCCTGAGCGATTGCAAGTCGATATTCGTTTTATTGGCTATTATGCAGACCGTCTCGGTGCCGTTGCAAGCTCTTGCCCCTTGGGGTACGAGATAATAAAAATTCACGCATCCGCAAAGCTTTATCATTCGTTCTATAATTACCTAGCGATAAATACCACTTAATTTATTAGTGCCGACATATAAATCAAGCTCCGTCGGCCAACAATGGGCAAGGATTATTGTATATTCGAAAATACATCGGTGTAGTTACGACAAAAAAAAAAAAGATTGACGTACTTCCAGATAGCACGAGTCGCTACTGTAAATGTTAAATAGATTGTTCGCTCGTATTTCGTCGCGAAACCGACAGCCCCTGTGCTCAGCAGCAATATTCTTCACGCCAACCTCGTTGAACGTGTCTTTCATTATGAACTCGACTCGGGTCGTTTTTCCGGCTTTTATACGTATCTCGTCCATCCCCACATTGTTAAGCATTGGTAACTTCAAATTATTCAAAAGATGTACCTGTAAGTGTATAATTTTTGTATCGAGTATTTCTTTTCTTTTTATTTTGAAACAGTATTATATAACAGTATTTAAAACCAATATAGTAATTTATAACAGGCTCTCTAGTTTGATTTATAAAGTAATACGTACCATTTTGTGCATTGAACTTACAACTAAAAACTACTTTTGAAGAAACATGTTTGATTAGTATTAAATTTTAAATGATGCAAGCTTTTAATTAATTGTCTCGAGGATATAAGAAGGATCAAATTTTATCAATTTGTGTTTCTTTAAAGCTGCTTGATGATTCATTAATGGTGTATTGTATATCATGTGAACGCGTCCTCAGCTAATTGATGAAGCTAACTGTAATGCACATGGAACATTTTATCAAAAGATCAGACTATGTTTAGATACTTTAAATCTTTGTTTATATATTTGCTTTGACTTTTAAAAAAAACCTTAATTACGCGCTGCCGTATTTCTTTAAGGATAACTGTAACTCTCTGATCAATACTTCCTTTTGGATCACCCAATATTGTTCCTTCTATTATTTACTCTTGCAAAAACACGTGAGGAAGTGATTTACTTGTTTAAGTATTAAATTAATGACCGAATTATAGCTAATATTTTTTAAATAAAATTAACATTAAATTATTTAACTTGTTAACCAACCTTTTAAGTAGGGCGAGTTAAGTCGCCACTCGGATATTATTAAATATAACAATTTTTTATTTATAGATCTATTTTTAATGCTGTTTTTTATTAAAAATTAAGCATATCATGTTTGTATCTACAAAGACTAAAATCGACCCAGCTATTATTAATTCGTTTTCATTAAGTTCTAACTCTATAATTATACTAGTTTTTTTATTAAAATGTGATCCAGTTAACTGAATAGAAATATTATTAAAAAAAAAAAAACAAGTACGAACTGTGAATCCAGCGAAAAGATATTTCTTCATCTTTGCATCTAATCGAATATCGACGATAAGATCGCCGTACTTCACGGTGCGATTCACAAAGAAATGTACGCCGGGTTTCAAATGGAACGTATTCATCGCGATGCAATATCCCACGCCAGTTTTCCTCAGTTCCTGAAATTCAGTGCAGCAGTCGAATTTTACGTTGTTCCACGTGCATTCCGCTAAGAATTCTTCGCAAGGAACACGCATCTGTGATAAATAAAGGTAGAGAGATACATATTTACAGTATTTCAACTTTAGCGCCCGATAAATGTGATTATCTAACTGCAAGAAAATTAATAATCATTCACCTCTTGATAAAGAGACAAAAGATCTTCCGTCGATGCACGGAGGAAACTCGGGTTGGAATAATTGGTGAACAATCCCGGGTTTCTTAAAAAAAGGACAGATATCATTTAGAAAATAACAAATTTTTTATATTTTAATTTGTAATATAAGTAATTACGATTTCAAATATAATAATATTTTAAATTGCTTAATAGTAATACAAATTTCCTGTAATTAAATTTTAATGATAATGCAAAATGGCAAAATATTTCTTAAAATTTTAACGTACCTTTTGAAATATTTTTTAATGGCGGAAGTGGAAGTAATGCAAAAAGCAACCGTAGGAAAGGATGTTTGCCAATCAACATATGTAGTCTCGGTAGTTAAAGCAACAGGATATTGAATATAATTTCTCACTACATCATTAATCATATTTGCACAACCGTACCAAGACAGTGCACAAAAAATTAGCCAAAATAATCTGTAAATTAGTTGTAAAAATGTAAAGTTCCTTCGTCATTATTTAATTAAAATTATTTCTATCCCACTATATTAATTGTATATTTCATATTATAAATTTTCAATCTACATAAAAAAAAAGGAAGGGAAATTTAAAACATTGCATCGGTACATGTTAATAGTGTTAATTGTGATTTTTATAAATAATAATTTTTAAATAAACGCGTTTACCTTTCTATATACGAAAGCTGATCGTTCACAAGATATTTAACACCGTGGATAGTACAATTTGTTAAATATTGTTTGATAATTTTCCACCACCAAACGAATTTTACCTTCATTGTTATGCTAAACTAACGTTCTAGATTGAACTAATCGAATTAAATAAACTGCTTTCTTAATTATAAACGAATCGATTAAATATGGTACGAGTTATTTCATAAATTATACATACATTTTGATTTAATCACTGGATGCATGCATAAGTTTATGATTATTTTATTACGCGAGCTGAGCTTGTTTCATGCATTATTTTATATCTTTAGAGATCAATTGAATAGAATATTTCATTTTTATATTGTTTCACTTTTATTGCAGTAAGTATAGATAATTTAAACTAAATTAAATAAGTTAATAAAAAATTGATAGTAATTCGATAAAAATGGATAAAAGATATTTATAGTCATTTTTTATCGTTTCACTATAATTACAATAATTAAAACAAAAAATAAATTTTGTAAAAAGAGATATCAAGTTCCCTTCTCATTATGTTCTTTCCTTTTACCAATATATATATATTAATGTATTTTTATAATAATAAATTATAACGAATAGTAGCAGTAATAGTAAAAGTATTTGCTGCTCCATCCGTACATTAGTCAATGTTTCAGATATGATATTAGCCTGGTATAGTCCAACAAGTACACAAAATATACAAAAACTAAATTATAACAAATATATGAATTTAAAATTTCTTAATAATAAATAATTATTGATGTATTTTTTTATATTACATTTATTTCATTTTTATTCTCTAAGTATACATTTTGCAGACATGTAATAGGTATTTACAAGCATGTAGCACGTGCACATGATGGAGTAGAGTACCGGTAAATGTGTATACATTTGCGTATATTTTGAGGTTAGCTTTTCGAAGATAAGTTGTATATTATAAATTTTACTAATTATTGTTTAATTTATATTAAGTAATTGAAAACGCATGTTGCATTTGTTTTAAATTTAAAAAAATGACAAGATATTTTATTAAATTTTCATATCTTGGTACACTGTACAGGTACAATTAATCATATCATTTATAATCATAATCATATATCTATTTTTAATAATTTATATGAACTCACATTCATGTTTGAAGTTACTTCTAAAAAATTATATTTTTTGTATTTCTATACAGATTACAGTAGGTAAAGAATAAAATGTAGAATTTAAAAATGAAATTTTCTATAATACCAGTTTTTAAGATATTAGAATACAAATTATGTGTATATATATATAAAATACGTATCTTTTATTACTTTTATTTTATTTGTATGTTTAGTGGAATGCAAAAAAATATAGTTAAAAATACAAATATTCAGATATATGATATTGACACCATTCAAGGTGCTATAGAAAGTGCTTTCTCAACGTTGCTTTCAAAAAATATAGTATGGCCAAGATTAACTTGTTGTAGCAGGTAATGTTTCTACATATTGTCAATTTTATTTGACATTATATTGCAAGATATTAATTATATACAGGTATGTGATTAATATTGATGAAACAAATTTATAGAACAGATCAAGGTGTACATGCGATACATAATTTAGCTCATATTGATGTAGGAAATAAGTATGATGCTATTTACAATCCTGAAACGGCACTTAAATATGTTAATCGGTATCTTATTAATTGCGGTCACAATATAAGGTAATCAAATGTTTAATAATTCCTATATTTTTTGATCATTAAAAATTAATAATATATCGTTTTAAGGATATTGGAAGTAATTCCAGTAAAGGATACATTTCATGTAAGACAATGTGCAAATTCTAGAACTTATCTTTATAGAGTTCTGAGAGCTAAGAATAACAATGATCAAAAAATTCCTATAATGGAAATGGATTATTGTCTGCACCTTAAGTATAACTTATGTCATAAGTATCATGCCATAACTTAGTATTATGTCATAACTTATCAATCTTATGAAGTATTTGTTACAGGTCAGATACTTTTGATCCTGAAAGAATAAAACGTGCAATACAACTTTTTATGGGAACAAAAGATTTCAGAACATTTTCTGCAAAAACTACATCAAACAAACCAATTAATTATATAAGGAGTTTGTACAGCTTAACTTTTGAAAAAGGTTCTCCACTTATGCCGTTTGATCCTCTCTCTGAAAATTTTGAATTTTGGGAATTTAAATGTTCATCAAAATCTTTTGTATATAAGCAGGTATAATTAATAAATATTATTTTATATACGAGAGAATGTATGTAATGTACATTACAATAGATGTGTTAATGATATTAATACTTTTATTTGCAGTATGTGTGCTTTTCTAATAAATTATTTTTTGTAGGTTAGACGAATTGTAGCTACTTTAATTGCTTTAGGTACAGGTAAAATAACAGAAAAAGATATAACTGTAATGTTACAAGTTCCTGGCCATCAAAATTTTCTACCTATTTTACGGCCAGTACCAGCAACTGGTTTATACCTTTTGAATGTAGGATATAACCAAGAGTACTTAGATGAACATATTATAAAATATAAAATATCCGATGATGGAATAGTCATACCATTAAATGAAACTGAAGTATAATATACATCTAGGAATGTATACAAATATCACCAAATAATATTTTTTAATTAATTCAATTATTTCTTTTTAAAGTACTAGTAAAGTACATTGACAATGGACTTAAATAGTCTAATAAGAAGTAAAAAATTACAATTAAAAAAATGCAAGACTATTGTAACCAACACGCTTGGTCAAAAATATGTAGAGATTGATGGAATAAACACAGAATTGTCCTCTATTGCTACGCCATTTGTCATAGATGATAGACCAGACTTACAGATTGCACATGTAATACAAGGACTATTCCTAAGTTCCCAAGATCCTGTTGTAAGCAAAGAAATCTTGCAAAAGCGTAAAATTCGTCATGTTTTAAGCATTGGTATTGATGCATCAGTAAAATTTGATGACATCAAATATTATTATTGTGACTTGTTAGATTTACCTGAGTCTGATTTACTCATAGCAATTAAGAAATGCATTAAAATCATACACGAACATCGCGATGAAAATATTCTTGTACATTGTAATGCTGGTGTATCTCGCTCACCAGCAATTGTTATATCTTATATAATGGCTTACGAAAAAATATCTTATGATGATGCATATAATAAAGTAAAAAGTGTAAGAAATTGTATTAAACCTAATGAAGGATTTGTACAGCAATTAAAAAAAGCACAACTCTCAAACATATTATAGTAGGTAATTACAAATGTATTGTATTAAAATTTATAAAATTTAAAGTTATTACTGTAGAGAATAGAAGGAAAAAATAACACTATTTTAACAATAGATTAATTATGTATATATATTGTTACAGTAGAATTCATGTATCATGACATAATGTGTACAGAGAATATTATTTCATAATTACAATTACTTTGTATTTATAATTCATTAGAAAAGGTACATTCATGCACAGCATCTATCAAATTTTTAGCCAAAACTAAGCATATTAAAATTGCTAATTCTGGCATTTTTGTATAAACCATGCATTGGAGATGACATATAAGTCGTCGTACCAAGTAGTTTTATAAAAATTACTGTAAATCTAAAAAATATAGATGAATTTCTGTATACACGATAGTATCTATTATTTTATTTGTGATAGTAGTATATCATTGTACCTGTAGTACAATAGCTATCATATCGATTATATATATATATTATAATAATAATAATAATAATAATAATAATAATGTAATTATTATCAATATTTATATAGTGTATACATATATATATGTGTGTGTGTATATATATATATATATGTATATTTATATATAATTATGTATAATCTAATATTCACATTCCTCCAACAATTGAAATGAGCTGTCTTGAAGAAAATAGACAAGGCACTTGAACCGAATATCTTTTTCTTAGCTAGTTGGCCTCATAAATAGTAGAATGCAAAAATTTGCACATCATACAGCAAACAGTAAAATAGAAAGAATAAATAAAATTAGCTATTCAAAGAATACGACGTATCGCTTGCATTATAAATATTCATGATTCTTTTCTTTTAATGACGCCAATGATCTCGTGTCTCGTCTTTGATGACTGCACAAGAGCAGTACAAAAATAGCAAGGCCTTCTAAAGATTATGTTCCCCAATGCACATTAAATCCAGCATTTAATAATATACATGACCATATTTATCTTTTGTTGGCAGATTCATTCACTTTATAGCGCAGTGAAATTTGACGAGTATAAAGCGATCTTATTAATTATACTAGCTATAAAAAAGCAGGAAATTATATCTAGGAACGTTTTCCTTAGAAAGACCTTAAAGTTTCACATTTAGCAAAAAATTTGTGTAGACTCTAATATCATTATAATGTGGTTCAAAAACAGTTCCACTTAAGTCCAACATAACAAAAAAATGCAATTTATATGTACAAAAAATATAAATAAATTAACAAAACATGCTTGGTTAAACGCAAACGCATTTAACCACGCAATCCATACAGATAGAGACAATCTGAGATATATATAATATACATAAAAAATTAGTTCCTACGAAGCCACAGTCTTAAGTACAACATATCTGTACCTGAAAGGCATATCAGCAGCAATAAAAGTTATTAAGAAATCGGGTATTTCTGTGACAAATGAAATTACGCGCAATTTGCGTCTGACTGTATGTGTGAATATTTCTAACATGGCAATCAACCTAAAATCATGCGTTACAGTTACAGATACATAGGTAATTAGTATATGAACTGTAAATATAAACACCATCGTCAAACGTTATGTAGTAAACCAGTATCAGAGTCCAATAGAGTGGCCAGGTCGTATGCAGCAACATCAGTAATGGAACAGGGAACCACCTAGCACTAATGTATGTACCCTTCTGTATGGTTTGTCAGAGGAAAGTTACCATATAATGTTATCTTATATGTTTCATTGATTTTTACACTATTTAAGTATTAACGTTTCACACCCCAAGGACCATCAGGATTAGTTACAGGTACGTGAGAATATCCGGCAAATTGCGGAAATTCTTCAACGCTAGCGGTGTTCGGAGCACTTTGTTGTTGCTGCTCCCAAGGTCCTCCTTTCACTACAAACCCGGAATTTCCAGAATTCCTTTCGTCGCGTTGAGGTGAACGTAAATTTTCGCGGTACTCATTTTCTATAACGTCTTGAATCTGAAATTTAATAAATATTATATAAAGAGAATCTTTTTTATCATAATTTATAAAAATTTGTATATACAGGATGGTTGGTAACTGGTGGTACAAACGGAAAGGGGGGTGATTCTACGCGAAAAAAGAAGTCGAAAATATGGAATAAAAATTTGTCGTTTAAGGCTTTGTTTTCGAAAAAATCGACTTTGAATTTTCGTTCGGTACGCGTGCGATACGTTATAACGGATCTCGCTGTAGACCGTTGTCTCGATGGAAAAATTTAAAAAAAAAAATGAAAAAAAATTTTTATTCCATATTTTCGATTTCTTTTTCCGCGAAGAATCATCCCCTTTCCGCTTGTACCACCAGTTACCAACCACCCTGTATGTTTCGTAGTGAACTTACATATTCTTCTTCTAAATTCAATAAACGATCTTTTGCATCAGCTACATTTTCTTCCGTACCCACAATTGTTACAATATTGGGATCAGGATCGGTTTTCCTTGGAAATTTAATATCAACTTTAAACTCATCCATTATTTTACGAATATTCCTTCCTTTCGAACCGATTAAACGCGAATGCACAGCAGCATTTATATGCACTTCTTCTTTCGTCAAGTCATTCTAAATTATACGGAAAAAAGTAGTTTTCATTAATAATCATTATATACAAAAAGTGATATTTTAATAAAAAATATTAATTTAAAAAGAAAATGATATTTTAGACAAATAATATACTTACTAATTCGTTAACAATTTTCATGATATCATCTCTTGCGGTGCAAGCATTTTTTTCATAACCAGTGATTGTAATGATATGTTCTTCTGGATCACCTTTACGTGGAAAATTAATTTGAACATCATGATCACTACGTATTTTATTAATCACGGCCCCTTTTCGTCCAATTATCTTTGGATGATATTCTGGATCAACTTCAATCTAAAATAAAATGCGTTGTTTTATTTTAAAATGTTTATTTATAAATATAAGCAAACGTACCTTTAATTCGAACGATTTCAAAGCTCTATCTTGACGTTCAGCTTCCAAAGCTTTACACTTATCGAGTATAGCTTGTTTTGCATTTTCAACACACGGTGGTGTTCCAGAAATCTAAATAGAATATAATATTAGTCTAATATTAAACAGTACATTGATGTTACACTTTGATATTAAACATTATATCGCATATACCTTAATATAATCAAGTTTTTCCTCCGCTGGAGATAACATGATATGAACATCATATGTATTCATTAGTTCCCGCACATCACGACCCTTTTGACCTATTATAGAGCGATGAAGATCAAACGGCACCTCCACCTAAAAATAATATTATAATTTATGCAACTTTTCAAAGTTGTCATTTGTCAAATTATTTGATATGTAAATTAATCGATAAAAGTACTAACTTCTATCGTAATTGGTACTAGATCAAGCAACGCTTGTTTAGCAGCAGCTACATTTTCTGGTTGCCCAGTAATGCGAATAACATCACACGCTGGAACAGTTTCGGGAACTTCACCATTCTCACCGTTCATTTGTTCTGCTACACGCTGTTCATCTAAAATATGAATATTCCAATCAAAAACTTGTAACTCTAAACTGGTAACATTCCTGTAACTCTTTTAAAGGAAATTTTTTATACCAACCATATGTTTCCCGATCAGGGAATTTTATTTGTACATCATACTCAGATGTAATCATCTGCACTTTACGTCCCTTTGCTCCCATAACTGTACGATGATGTTTTTGAGGTATTATACATTCTTCTGTCACCATTGATTCCTAGGAAACAACACACATAATTTATGTATAAAATAATTACGAAATTAGAAGAAACAAGAAGACAAAACTTACCAATTCTTGTACAATTTCACGCATTCGTTGCTTCGCTGCTTCTATACATTCATGTGATCCTTTTAAAATTACTCGATCACTATCGACGCCAGCTCTCGGAAATGAAATTTGTACTCCTCCACATTCATCTGCAATACGATGTAATACACCTCCTCTCCGAGCAACAAAATGTCTATGATGCTTCGGATCAATGCGAATTTCACCTTCAGTAATATTATCCTATAAAACAGATGAAACATAAACAATAATTTGATCCAGATAATGAAGAATAATTTTAAGTTAAAGCGAATTTTAACATAATTAAAGATATTAAAGGCTTACGATTTCGCTAATTGTAGCTTCTAGTTCAGCTTTAGCTTTTTCAACAGCCTCTTTCTTTCCCATAATTGTAATTATTTCCTTATCCTGATCTGCTTCCGTTGGAAATATTATACGTGCCCCTGTGGATTCTCTTATCTAGAATAAATAAAGCCTGATAAATTATAATTAATATATAATTATGTAATATAAGATATGCAATAAGTTAGCTCACAAACCTTTTTGATATTGGCACCATTCTTTCCAATAAGGAATTTATGATGTTGTACTTTGGCACGTACTTCAGCCGAATAACTGGACAATTGTTTTTCATTTGTAAGCTCAAGCAACTGTTGTTTTGCCTTCTCAACATCTTCTTTAGGCCCCCTAATAGTTACCTATAAAGAACACAGCTAGATTAATGTTTAGTGTTGATAATTTAAATTAAACTCTTTACCTTATCACTCCGACTCTCTGCTGTAGGAAATTTAATTGCAACACCACCACAATCTTCCATAATAGAGTGAATTAATTTTCCACCAGTACCAATAAGAGAATTGTAAAACTTTGGTGGGATTACTATCTCATCCATAATAATATTGGCCTAATGTAAAACATTTACTCAATGCAATCACACAATTAACAACTTAATATTTTTATAATATAACGATATAAACATTACCAATTCATTTTGTATTTTTTGAATCATTTCTTTAGCTTTTTCTACATTCTCTTTCTTGCCAGTGATGGTTATAACATCGCTTTTCTCACCTTCGGCAGGTAACTCGATCTTAGTTTGTGTTTCTTCTCTGATCTAAATTATAAATACGGACAATTATTTTATTTATAATTTATGTTTAAGATAATAATTACGCATGCATAATTAAGATAAGATATTTGAATACCAACTTTACGAATGTTGACTCCACCTTTTCCAATGACAAACTTATGGAACTGCTTGAAAATAGGTACCTCTAAGACATAATTATGTTCATTGAGTTCTTTTACTAATTTCATTAAATATTTATGGCACTTATCTACATCCTCTTTAGGCCCTCTAATTTTTACTATATCTCCTTTTTCACCTATAAATAAACAATTTGTTTAATTATTTCTTTTAAGTCTTTCTACATTTTCTTTTTTATAAGTATAATGTAATATTGTGGTCGAGGGGCCTAAGGGGTGTCGTGCAAATTATAAATAAGCGGTTGCTGAGCATCTGCGTGGTGGGGCTAAGACAAAAGACAAGGGGTTGCTAAGGGACGATAAACGAATTAACAGGAGTATGAGTTGAGAAGCCAGAGAGTGTGGGTTGCGTTGTTGAGATAGTGTTGTTAGCAGTGTTGAGAGAGAGTTGAATCTGTGTTGACGAGAGTTGTTAATTAATTATCTAGTTGTCTTAATTATAATACGTTGTTACGATTAGTTCATGTTAAATAACCATTGTTTTCTGTTTAATTAACATCTGTTTAATCCATTTATTATTAATAAACTAATTATAATAGTTTACGATACTACAATAATATTACTACCCCTAAAATTATAACTTTTATATAAAATATACAGAACTTGAAAATAGGATTCCTTTTACTATAACTTTCTAATAACTTTTAAATTAGTGGTCTCATATTTAAAACAACGAAAATATGCTACAATAGAAAATGATAAATATGACCTACACTCTAAATATGCATACTGAGCTCTTATTGGCTAAATGCCAACAAGAGCCGAGGTCTTTCAAATGTTTGTACCTGGCATAAATCCGAGTTCTAGTTATTGCATACATATATCACGCTACATACCTGGACCAGGAATAGTGATCTGTACTTGATTGAACTTATCTCTAATTTCTTTAATATTATCTCCCTTATTTCCAATAATACTAGGATAATAACGATGATCTATTATTACATCTTTCTCTTTTTCATTCTCCAATTTTTTCACCATTTCTACTAACTCCTGTAACAAATCGGAAATATTATAACGCAAAAAATTTAAATTATGTGTTATTCATAGAATATAAAAGAAGTATTACAAACCGTTTGAGCTTTGAGCACACCAGCAAGATTTCCTTCAATACGAATTATGTTACTACCATCATTCTCAGAGATATTAATTACAACACCTGTTCCTTCTTTTACTCGGTTTACTATAAGAAATGTATTTAAAAAATAAAAAGAAATAACTAAAATTTTAATACAAAATATGTCACATAACAAATTTCAAAGAACTTACCATTACATCCATTCTTCCCAATAATATGTTTATAAAATCTAGGATCAACATTTAATTCTGTAAAAGTGAGCTTAGATATAAGATCACTAGCCATCACTTGAAGTTCATTTTGTGCTTTTTCTACTTCTTCAGGAGGACCTTCGATTTTGATTTTATCTTCTTTTCCAGTGAACTCTACATTCACTTTTGGCATTTCTTGCGTAATACGTTTAATATTAACTCCTTTCCTTCCTATTATATATTTATGAATCCAAACGGGTGCTTTTACCACAGCTGTACGAACACTATTCGCTTTTTCATATACTTTATTTAGTGCTATAACATTTGGAATGTGAGAAATGGATTAAAATAAAACAATATTATAATTATTTAAAGGATTATAATTACCTTGACCAAGCTTTTCCTGAGGTCCACGAAGAGTAATAGTTCCTGTAGGAGAATCTGGTGCAGGCATTTCTACACTCACACCAGTTACTTGCAGTATCTCTGCTATTGTACTACCACGTGGACCAATGACGTATTTGTGCTGAGATTTTGGAACTTCAACTGATACTATTGCACATCTCTTTTCCTAAATCAGAAATGCGGGTTTAATTCTGAAATACATATAGACCAATTTCTGCTTAATAATAATTTTTATCTAATCATTCATACCATATCTCTATAAATGGCTTCAATTTTTTGTTTTGCTGCTAAAACACCTTCTTTTTCACCAGCAATGGTGATTTCATCTTCTTGAACAGAAGCAGGGGGAATATTAATTCGAGCACCAGTGTCTGCCATCATGGCATTGAGATTCTCATTATGTGCACCATGTATAAATGGATGATATATTTTTGGCACAGATATTCTTTCAAATGCTTTTCTTGACTAATGAGAAAACCATTGTTATACAAAATAATATAACTATATTATTTTTTCACTACAATTTAAATATAATGTAATTAAAATATAGTACTCTTACCTGTTCATCTGAAATCACTCTAATTTCATGCTCAGCCTTTTCTATTCCTTCTTTAGTTCCTGTAATAGTTATTGTATCTGACTGGTCTTGCACAGATGGAACATTTATCTTTGTTGCAGTTGTCTTTTCTAGATCTTTTAGACGCTGCCCCTGTTTTCCAAGAATCCAACGATGATGATCCTTAGGAATGCTAATCTGTTTGCTTGCCTGCAGTAATCAAGTAAAAATTTCAAGTTTTTACAAATTGCTATTCTAATTCTAATATTACATTTATTTATAATATGTAACCTGCGTCTGAAATGTTGTTAAAATTCGACGCTTGGCTTCCAATACTTGATTTTGTTTACCAGTTATTAGGAATGTTAGAGACTGATCTTTTGATGTAGCTATTTCAATGATTGTATTTGTCTCTTTCATTATTGTTTTACACGTACGTATGGATTCACGTTCTCCAAATTTGTCACTATGATCAAATTTGCGTTCCTCTCCAGGTACACGAAACATCTAAACAACAAAATAGTAGCAATGAAATATACAACTATAAAGGAAGTATACATGTGTTACAACTAAATAATTTGTACCTGTGTAATAGTTATACGTCCAAGTTGTAAATTATTATTTATAGAGAAAATATTTAATTTTCCTGAACTTGAACTGGCTGACTCAGGAAGAACTGGGAATGTCTCATCATAGGTAGGTGGCTCATAGGCCGTTCCCTCTTCCATTACTGACTGCTGCTGCATGTTGGGGTTGTCCTGTTTCGTGCCAAGTCCTTACAGTAGCACTATAATCAATAATTATTAATATATTTCTTAGATTACACATAAAATAACAAGCAATTTATTGAATAATACTTTAATTTTTAAATCTGAAATACCTAAATTAAATTGCATTCAATTCAAAACAAAAGACAGGAAATCACTTAATCTAATTCATTATCAAATTTATTTACAATATTTGTTAACACTTTACATTTATATTACATGAAATCACATACAATGGATTGAGAATCATGGTTGTGTAAGTTAAGATTTTAAGAATTTGGATTCAGTAGTATATTTCAATTCTTAGAAATATAATAGTAATATAGCATGATTACTAAATGCAGAATTTTTCATGACTTACACCACTATGATCTTCAGCTCTCCATATATGTATGTATAATTTCATAACTTAAACTGATCATTTGATAACATTAAACAAATATATAAAGTGTAAATATAAATGAAAAAGAAAATGACAGAAGGAGTATGAAAAAAATATAACATATATATTATTACAGGAATTACAGGACGTTGAAAAATTTCTTTGTAAAATTCCCGTTTAATATCGTCTTTTAACATAAATTCTTGCTTAATGATTTCGCGGCTGACAAATGTAGTAAGAATTGGCAGACAGCGATAGAAATTCGTGACGATTAATATATTAAACGGGAAATGGGAAAACGGATTTAAGTTAAATGCCAGCATGTCAATGACCACGGAGTAGTTGAGCTAGTGACCACCATATGGAATGAAGTATTCACTTGACACGTCACAAGATCGCTAACCTTTTCGAAATGAATACATGCACGTTGCATAGATCAAAAATAATGTTTGCGTATTTCTACATCGAAATAAGAAATAGGTAATCTAAGGCTGTCGTTATATTCAGATAGAGAAAGACAGGAAGAGGAAAGAGATGAAAATACATAGAGAGAAAATGAGAGAGAGAGAGACAGACAGAGACAGAGACAGAGTTTCGTATGGGCAGTCACGACATATCACGAAATACATAATACTTACTCTACCGTAATAAAGAAATCCGGCCAAGTAATAAACGTGTATTACGAAGCCAGTTTATTAGTGATTTGCCTGAAACATTTGAAAATTCACGGTTATTAGACACTGAGATGACCACTTAATCTAATTTAATTATCATTAGGCAAGTAATTGTCCACTACTCTCACGAAACGTACGTCTTTCCTTACCGGTAACGCAAAGTGAAATGCGATAAATAGGTACTAGCTGGCTTGCAGAAAGTTACTATAATGCAGAGATGTCAAGCAGCATTCTCATTGCAAACCTTAGAATACAAATAACGCTAGTAAAGTTGTATTCCACAAAAAAATGTTTACACTTTTACACCTCTTTTTACGTAAAAACTACGTATCGATACTTAAAATAAATGAAAGAATTTACTTGTTAGGAATTCTGAAGAATAAATACATTCGTGTTTTCATGCACAATGCCAAATGTTTAATTTTTATAATGATGAAGTAAAAACTTTTTGTTGTCTAATTATTGTATATGCAGTGAAATTAAAAATAAAAAAAATGAATAAGAATATATTGATAGGAAATATAATCACTAACAATGATTACATTTTAGTACATATATACATATATTTTTTGTACCAGCATTTTATATTTAAATTTTGTGAAAAAGATGTGAATATTCATAATTTTTATATTATTCTATAGCTATTATATTATATGTATATTCCTATACATATTACCTTTACGTAAAAAGGAAAAAAATGACACCATGTGGAGTCAATATTTAAATTTATTTCTCTCATATTTAACAAACTTACAAAATAAGCGATATATTAAAATATTTCATTAATTTTTTTCTGTATCATTCACAGACTATAATGTTGTAAAAAATTAGTGTACTGTTTGCTATAAAATAGATTCGAAATGCGATCAATGAAGAAATATACGGTAAAGAAAATGAATAAGTAATTCGTTTAATTTTACTAGCAATGAACATTGTTATCGTTGATTAACTTTTATATTTCAAGCGTATCATTATGTAACATGATAGAATAAAGGTTGAACATAGGTCATTCTGCGAATATTATATATGCTTAAATATTTTTCCTAATAACGAACTTCAAGTGAGAAAAAGAAGGAAAAATATGCCTGAAAACATCAATCGCACGGGTCCATTCATAGGAGCAATTGACGAAGGGACGAGTAGCGCTAGATTCTTAGTAAGTAAACTTCATTTGTGTTTAAATTCAAACAATGAAAACAACTGACAGCCAACTGAGATTTCTGAATGGAATTTGAACTCATATAGACTGTGTTCATGCGGTTGTTTCTCCACAATATTTACTTTACGATATGTTATACTATTTTAAACTGAACGATAGTTTCCTATTTAACAATATTCCACATTAAGATTTTTATTTTAATTTTTGTTAGGTCCTTTTATGAATTTGTAAGTTAAAATTTATAAGCTGCTTTGATCGTTGTTTTATTAAATTTTTATTTATAATTATATAAAATTTGTTGTAGCTTTATTTTATGATATGTAGTAGAGTATATGTAGAAAAATTATGTATAATACAGAAAGCATAGTGCAATGTATTTTTTTCTAGGTGTTTGATGTCTTACGTAGGAAAGTAATAGCATCACACCAAATTGAAATTAAACAAAAATATCCACAAGAAGGATGGGTGGAACAAGATCCAAAAGAGATCTTAAAAGCTGTTATAGAATGTATCAAAAAGACTATAGAAAAATTAAAAGATATCGGCATGAGCGCGTCAGATATTAAAGCAATTGGGATCACCAATCAACGAGAAACTACTTTAATGTGGGATAAAAATACAGGAGAACCATTACACAATGCAATAGGTAAAGTATGTGGTTTATTATTAAGATATTTTTGTATTCATAGCATATATATTTAAACATATATTATACACATGTAAGAGTATTAAAATAAAATTAATATTATTTTTTATAGTATGGCTAGATATTAGAACTACCACAACTTTAGAAGGTATATTAGACAGTGTACCTAATAAAACAAGAAACAAAAATTATTTGAAACCTATTTGTGGCCTTCCAATGTCACCATACTTTAGTGCTCTCAAAATACGTTGGCTTATTGATAATGTACCATCTGTTAAACATGCAGTTGATGAAGAAAGATGTGCTTTTGGAACAATTGATACATGGCTTATGTGGGTATGTCCATTTATTTATTTTTATTCATATATTATTACATAATATCACAATAATTGATTCACTCATAATTTATTTCTCGATGAAATAAATCGTATTTGTATCATATAGAATCTCACCAAAGGTCAGTTACATATAACTGATGTTTCAAATGCATCTCGCACAATGTTAATGAATATTGAATCATTAAAATGGGATCCTCTGTTATGTCAATTTTTTGGAATTCCACAACATATTCTGCCTGAAATACGATCTAGTGCTGAAGTATATGGAATAGTTTCTAATCCAGAAGTTCTTGCTGGTGTACCTATAGCAGGGGTAAATATTTAAAATAATATATCCAGCTATTAATTTTGTTTCAAATTTGATTGATTAAATTAACATACTTTACCTTTAAATGTAAGTGTGTAGGTGATCAACAAGGAGCACTTCTTGGTCAATTATGCTTAAGGCCTGGGCAAGCAAAGGCTACTTATGGAACTGGTTGTTTCTTACTTTACAATACTGGAAATGTTGTATGTATTTATTTCTGTCAATCAATATATTGTGTAGTATACGTTTTACTGAAAACTAATTCATTTTATCATTTTAGAAAGTAGATTCGACTCAGGGTCTTATAACAACTATTGCATATAAGATGGGTAAAGAACCAGCAATTTATGCATTGGAAGGCTCAGTAGCTATAGGTGGGGCAGCTTTAACATGGTTACGTGATAATATACAACTATTCGCTAATATTACACAGTCTCAAGACATGGCAGAAAGTGTGAGAAATTCTGGAGACGTATATTTTGTACCTGCATTTTCTGGTTTATACGCACCATATTGGCAACAAGATGCACGAGGGTAAGTAAACCGTAATAATAATATTTCAGAAGATCGCTACTCCTATTTTTTGATATTGCAAATTACAAGATGCGTACATTTTCTAGAGTGATTTGCGGTATCACTGAAGATACGCAGCAATATCATATCGTCCGGGCAGCATTAGAAGCTGTCTGTTTTCAGACGAGAGATATTTTAGAAGCGATGATTAAAGATTCCGGAACGAAACTAACAACTTTACAAGTTGATGGTGGAATGACAGTAAATAATTTGCTTATGCAACTACAAGCTGATCTAACAGGAATAAAAGTTGGTATGTAACATTTTTCATTGATATCACCTTTACCTGCAATGAACATATATATTTCACTTATATTTTAATAATAACATTTTAATAATGTATATAGTGAGACCCAATATGGTAGAAACAACAGCATTAGGAGCAGCTATATTAGCTGGTATTGGAGTAGGTATTGTTGATATCAGCGATGTAGACGCGTCACAAGTTACAACATTTTCACCAGAAATTGGAGATGATGGTAATAACTCTTTTGAATAAAAGAATAGAATGCAAAAGAGAATAAGTTAATAATAATTTCATATATTTATATTTCAGAAAGAGATTTAAGGTATTCTAAGTGGAAAATGGCTGTCGAAAGATCTATGAAATGGGATTGTTCTACCACTTTAATAAACAATTAAAATAAGATAGTATTACTGTAAATAATAAAAAGGATAATATAAAATTTAATGATATTTAAATCAAGGAGTACATAAAAAGTAAATACTATCTTGTTCGAATCAGGATACATGTATATAGATTTGATTAAATATTGCGGAATGTTTAAATCTAATATGCTACATCATTTAAATATGGACACAACAATCTGGAAGATAATAGAAATGGAGGGTCCAATATTAAAGTTATATATATCTTGTTCCAGATTCGAAATATATATATATATATTACGTACGTAAAATAGTCAAAATTATACATAAGTTGTGTGTTCATCGATGAAGTATTATGTATATTTTGTTAATGAATATATTGATTGAATGTATTATTATTATTTGTTATTGAAAAAACTTTTCTTTTGTGAATAATTGTTATGTGTTTATATATTTTTAACCATATCTGTAACTCCTACAAATAAAGTGTATACTTATACAACTTATATATCTGCATAATTTAACTACTACTAATTGATTAGTGATAAATTAACATACTTGTAATTATATTGAGAAAATACATTTTAAGCGATTACGAAAAAACACATTGTTGAAATTTGAAATAATACATTTTGTAATAATCCTAAATGTAATAATAATATGTATATGTAATAATAATATATATGTAATAATCCTAATGATAATATTATATAAAATTTTATTTTTTAGAAATCTTTCCAAGAGTTCCATATTGAAGATTTTTTGTAGTTCCATATTGCCGTAATCCAGTGCCACGAGTTTTAAATATTCTTTTTTTCACTATCGAATTATTTTTATCCTATTTGTATAAAATAATATCTTAATTTTATTAATCAGATATAAAATATATGAAATTTCAAAGAAAACTTATCTGAAAATATTACTTCATTTTTTTTCTCCTGCTGTTTCTTTATTTTTATATTCGATTGCGTTATATTTTTATTTTGAGAGAAATTAGGATAGTTTTCTGTATATTCAACAATCTATAAAAATAGTATTATTTTTGCTTTATCTTGTATTATTAAAAAAAGTAATATTAAACAATAAATTTCACCTTTGTTGGAGAATTTAACTGGAATCGAAGTTTCCTATTTTGTGACAATACCTATAATTACATAAATTCAATATAAATTCATTTATACACACAAAGTTAACATGTTATATGTATAACTTACAGTTTGTGATTCATTGTTAACTTCTATATCACTAAAGTTATATATATCTTGTTCCAGATCCGACATTTCGTTTTTATCTTTAGATATAGCTTTCGACCTATCTACATTTTCTTGGTCTTGAAATTGTTGCTCTTTCATTTCACGAACTTGACTTGTTTGCGTTTGGCTTTCTATTTCTTTAATTCTTGTTTCAATTACATTATCGTTAGATTCTACTAGTGGTTGCATTCTTGTTCCCAAGTTTTCCTGCAGTTTGTTACGATTTGCTATTGTACATTGATCAGAATTTGTTTGTCTATTTTGATTATCTTTGTTCATTTTGTTTAAAGTTTCATTTAATTTTAAAAAGGCACAATGTTGTGTAGTTACTGTTTTCGTCATTTCTGTTAATTTAACATCATATTTTTGTTTTAAGGATGTTATTTCTGCCTCGTGTTTCTCTTTTAATAAGTTATAAGCGTGCTCCAGTTCCTATATGCAAGAAATGAATTTGAGTGACTATTTGTAAATTTACAATTTTTAATTATTTCTTAAAATTATACCTGTATTTTTGAATGCTTCTCTAAAATCATTCGTTCTTTTTCTCTTTCTAAGAATTCAATTTTTCTATTCAATTCTACAATCTTATGTTCGTTATCGCGTTTCATAATATCCAAAGACTGCTCAAGATTTAAATTACGAACTTGTGTCTCCTTTAATTTGTTTTCTACATTTATGAAATCATTTTGCACGTTACGGTATTTATTGTCAATTATCTCAAGATCTTGAGCTAAACTAGATTCTAGTTCTTGTCTTGTATTTAAATTTTCCTGTAATTTCTCGACCTATTGTGAGGTGTAGAATGTATTTATTATATATAAAAGGATATTTAAAGGAAATCATAAGATCACTATACTTCTTCTGTTCTCAATTGCAATTGTTTTGATAGTTCTTCTTCTTTTCCGAATGACGTTTCATATTTTGAACTTAATTCTGTGTTGCGATAAAGCAAATCTCCGATTTTATTTCTGTCGCAAAACCAATAAAGTAACAGAGTTTAAAATATGTATTTAATTAATCTAAATTCACAAAACGCTTACTTGTATGTAGAGATCTCCTCCTGCAATTTTACAATTTTATCGTCTTTTTCAGCTAACGCGGTACTTAGGTCTTGTTTTTCTTCCGTAATCTTCTGTAATTGCACTTGCAGTTCTTGATTCATCGACGTGAGATTTTCTTGCTTCTGGAATCATAATCGTTTACAATATTTCACACGTTTATTACATCTATGATAACAATTGTGATAAAACAAGTAAAATATTTTCCTTCCTTCGGAGGAGACAAGATTGTACACGTCTTTCTACTCAAAATAGGAAGATTAAAGTAAAAAGGAAGAAAAATGTAGAGATCAAAAATATTATATTTCTGACCTTCATTAATTCTAATTTTTCTTCTGCATGAACATTATGCAAATAATTTTTTTCTGAAGTCGATTTATCCTTCATATCTTCGAATTGTTTTTTCAATTCGGTCTCAGCAATCATCATTCCATGTATCCTAATAATGAATTAGACAAAAGTTGACCATTACTTATATAATAAGTCATTCATAAATTTTTCCTAAGTACCTTTTCTCTTGATCCTTTAGTTTGTTTTCAATTGTACTAACAATATTTCTCTGTGCATCATCTATACAAAAACATATTAACCAAAATTAAAACAAATATATTTAAACAAAGTTTCTAGTGAAATTTACGTATCTATGTACCTTTCAATTTCATAGTACTTAATTCCTGTTGTAGCTTCTTCACCGTTGACTGTTGTGTAATAATGACGTCGTTATATAACTTTGATAAATTATCCTTGTGCTGCTGAAACCCCTTCAGGCTTTCCGATATTTCATCATAATAATTAGTAATTGATTCCCAATCGCTGTTCAATCTAGACATTAATACTTCTATAGCAATCATTCTTTAACTGCAAGGAATGTATAAATAATCTATGACAAATATGTTACTGTTGCAAAATGTCCTCTTTAGCTCGCAGCTCGGCCTCATGAGATGCAGAAAGTGAAGATATAGTTTCTTCAGCACTCTGCAGCTTCTTCTGCAACTTCTGAATCTTCCGTTCTTCAATTCCATACATTCGCCTCATTTCTTCCGTGATGGAATTTTCTTGTGTCTGTTTATTTAACATTTGTTCAATAATCAAACTTTATTCGATACTTTTCAATAATGACTTTTTAGTAGAATAAAAGACAATAGAACAATTTTGAAAGTAATATCGCTCGTTTAATAAGTCTCCATTATTTTATAATATTTTTAGATTATAAACTTGTTTTCTTTTTGAATTTTGCATGTTGTTCCATTGTCTTTAAATGCTTGATATAGAATGCATGAATAAAGAATGGACGATAGAACAAAAATTATAATCACTACTGTTTGGGGCAATGCTGTTCGAACACCCGTAAGTTTGTACCACTGTCCTATTAAGGTATTGACGAATTTTCCGCTTGGAGATGTTTTCTGAATCTTTTCGAGGCTCTCCTTATGAGGTGACGGAATCTTTCGCTTTGTGCATTCTAAGTGCAATTTCACGTCTTTTCTAAAAGACCCTACGGTAAAACATTTCATACATTTAGTATTTAGCTAAGATGATTTATGTTACTTTTATATAATATTATGAATAGATCACGGATAATCGTGCAAATTTATATTTTTATAAATTACGCTAAACGAATAGAGCTTAAACAAAGACTTAGTTTATCTATTAAAAATTACAACGAGTACTCTACTTTGGACATTTTACATATATCATGTATTCTGTATATCTTCGTACCTTTATATTTCGTATAAATGCATGAAAGTCTAACTATAAATTTATTATAATGAATATATTATACCGCTACTTTGAGGAGTTTTCGGATGTCTATTCGGGCTATTTTGAGGAGTAGAATGAATCCTACGTTTAACTTCCGACAGTATATCTTTCCTTTCAGATCCTACAAAACAATTACAACTTTACTTATTGTTCACAAGTGGAAATGTAGGTAGCTAAAGCTTACCAGCATCTCGTGGCGTTCTCTGTAATTTTTTTGGAGTTATGTTGCAAGATGCGAATTCAAATCTGCGATTATCTTCCTCTTGCTGCATCTTTTGCATTTATTGCGATCGTTACTGAATTAGAACGTAAACAAAAATTAATTGACAATGTGACAAACTTTACGTATTAACAATAGAATTCCTGTAATAATGATATTATATAAATATCATTAAATCAAAATAATTATATTATATAAAATTGTTTGTTTATACGGAGATAAATATTTCTATCAATAAAATTATTTTTCCGCACAGATTATTATTTGATTGTAAAAGATATGACAAATTTTTTCTAAAAATAGATATGAAATAACAAACGGTAGTAGAAACGGCCCTATAAGTAGGCTGATTAATTTCGGATTTTACTACGTAAGTAAGTACAAGCACTATCGATATCCTGTGCATTAAACTTTAATCGATATTACATGAAATACTAACATCTTTTAATAACAATAAAGTAAAGCATTATATGTATACATGTAATTTGATCGTGTTTTCTAGAGGAAGAAAAATTATTTAAGAACACACTTTTTAAAAATAATCTTTTCTTTATTTGTAGAGTTTAAATAGTAAACGTTGTAAATGCAAAAAATTATTTTAATTTTTAGGTCTATGACGAAATATGTACTATTATATTCGCAAAAAATGTTAATTTTTATGTAATTGAACAATACAAAAATTAACATTCGTAATTTTATTAATTAATCTTATACATTTTTATCATTTATATTTTCTTCTAAATGCATAAAGTTAATAAACTCTGAAAATACACGAAATTCAAGTAATAAACTATTTAAATATCAAAGCTAACAAATATGCATATACTGTTTCCTTATTCTTCATTCATACCTCTTATATCATTTATTTCAACATCTCAATAGTAAGTAAAAGTTCCCCGTCTTTCTATTTTTATATTCATTATAATCCTGTTCAATTAGTTACTGAATGCACGTGTTACAGTCGGTAGATATATCAATAAAAATTTTATGATATATGAGATTAATCATCGACCATTCAAATGGGTAACCATGCGTTAAATCGAATGCGCATCTTTATGGTCCATGTAACAATAGCCTCTTAATAATCGACCACGTGTCAGGACTAAACCTTGTCAGTTAACAAGGGAGAGTCTATGCTAAGAGTTCTTTAATAATGTATATCTAATATTGTAGTATTAGTGATTAATGTATTAGATAACAATATTTTTTCAACAACTTCTTGAAATTGGTTTTTTAAAATGAGTCTCTGATGTTGGCTATATGTAAAATGAATAGATATGTCAAAAGAAGGAAGATACTTGCGACTCCCTAGATTATTTAGAATATTTCCTAGAAATGCTATTTCCCTCTCTTACTATTAGTCAATAAATCATTCCTGTATATATATATTTTTCATATCGTTTATTTTGACTAAATAATCTCTTCCTTGCTAAGTGATCACATTTGAAGTATAAGGAGAAAAATAAGGAATATCCATTTTTCGTGATTTTCCATTTTATAAGACATTTTTGTTTGTGAGAACTGGGACTGTAGAACTATCACATCATCAATGATTATAATGTTCAAAATATCTCTACAACATAGCTCATTAAAGATTTAATACATTTGTTAAAAAGAGGTAATATGCATTCTTTAGCGGAACAAAACATAGATAAAAATAAATATTAATCTTTCACTAATCATTTTTTTCATTCGTTAAATTTTGTTCTTTTATATTACAATTAATAAAATATTACAATTCAATTTTTTCAATAAAGATATTTTGCGATATTTCTTGTTTTCTCCTTTACTTCCTTTACTCTTCATTTCATCCTAACCTGTGGCCAATGACCAGGGCAGTATTATAACTCATATACAATACCTATCATTTAAAACATTCTTACTTATATCATACATATCATTATACCAACAGATAAAGCTAAATTTCAAAACAAGTCCAATATATTATAAAATAACTGTTTTATAAATATACATAGCAGAAAAATATGGAGAACTAAAATATTGACTACTTACTCGTTCATACATATCATTACATCAATAGATAAAGTTAAATTTCAAGACATTTCTGATATATTATAAAATAATTTCTCATAAACGTAACAGAAAAATGTTTGAGGCTAAAATATTGAAAAGGAAATGTATGATAGCAGAGTGTTTGCTGAAACATATTGGCGCGGTAAATCAATGGCGCAGCTCCACAGCGCATGTGAGATTTCACGGAGTCTGAGGTACTGCTGATTGGAAGGGGCTAAATATCTCTCCCTTCTCACGGGGATGCTCGCGAAAGGAAGTCAAGCCAGTATACGTGCCGCGGCAGCCTAATATACAGCGGAGCGGTGACAGGTGAGTCAGGGGCACTTTTTGTCAAGCAAAAAAATCATAACGTCGAGATGAAGGAGCACGAGACAACGGGTGCTTGTCAGAAGAAACCGACGAAACTGCGTAACCTCATCTACAAAACCGAGGCTTTTGACTCCCTGCATGCTGGAAATGCGGAGGTACATATAACGAAAGAGACACTTTACAAGCATAAATAATTTTTATTTCTGTTTTCTCCTTTTCATTCCCTTCTGCTTCTTTAATTTTTTATTTCCGTGTTTTGTAGGTTACTTTCTTTTATGTATCTATCTTGGGGAATTTTTTATTTGGAAATTTCGGGCTGTATTTGACGTTGGAAATTGCACGGTAGCGAATAGTGTGAGAGTTCAAATGAGATTGCGAGTGTGGGCGAATTCGTAACAGAGCGAGTCAATACTATCGAAAAACGAGAGTTTGGTGGTCCACTAGTTGCGCGGAAATATGTATACTTACATTCGTTCATAAGTACTAGAACACTTACAGGAGAATAAGGAAAACTCTGACAGACCATTAGAAATCTATTAATCCTCGTTTAGAACTTCGTTAGACTGTAACGAATTCATACTTTTTTGACTTCAAGTTTCATATAATAAATTTAAATGGTATCTTTATTTATATTCATAATATGTCTTAGTTACTGTTTTAGTTACTATTTAGATGTTCATATTACTAGGTTTTTGATTATATTATAATTATATTAATAACAGTTATATGTAATATTATAGACATATATGTATATTTAGAATTATTATTATAATTAATATTGTATACATATATAGTTGGAGATAATTCCATAAGTTATCTTTTTAGCTATTGAATTCATCAAAATTCTTTCTATGTGTTTTAGACCATTAATTATATAGATGGCAAAAATAAAATTTTTACGAATAGTTTTCTTCTACAATCTCTCTATAATTTTCTCTCTATAATCTTTTTATGTGTTTTAGATAATAATGTTATTCTATACAAATACAAAATTCTGACCGATTAATTATTTCTCTAACAATCTAGATTAATTATTACAGTGTACAAAATTAGCAAATGTCCTAATATTTATGAACCGAAGTATATGTAATGTAATTATGCTGCTCAAAACAGTCGGGAGATTGAGTTTTGAAATAACTGAAATAAATGAAACATAATATTTTTCTCGGGGATCCAATTTATATGAAACTGGTAAATAACTGATTAGAAATTAAACTGATTTGAATATACAATGCGATTAGTGTAATAATAATAATAATCTGATTTAAACGTGAAGCTGTTATTTTAATTAATAATACTCTTTTTTTACTACTTATAACGACCTAAGTAAACGATTAAAAAAATTTCTAATTTTTGGAAAAAATTGTATACTTGCTTAATTTTGTTACTTTCTTCAGAAAACATTGTGCTCTGGTCAAGTGTGTCTCGGTAGCATTATGCAACTACCGATTCATGGAACAGAAGCCCGTTCGAGAGAAGAGACCCTTGTGCATGCGAAAGATTTTCTCGAACAATATTTTTCTTCCATCAGAAGGTACAATGCATTCAAAACATGTTTTATATTTCTATGATATTTTATAGCGTATTTTATACAATGATATTTATAATATTCAAGTTGTTAAGTAATATTTTTCCTTTAAAAAATAGATTAAACAGCGAAGCACATCGTATTCGTTGGGAAAGCGTGCAAAAGGAAGTTATGGCTACTAGCACTTATCAATTAACTGAAACTGAATTAGTTTTCGGAGCGAAACTAGCGTGGCGTAATGCCACAAGATGCATCGGTCGTATTCAATGGTCTAAATTGCAAGTACGTGACAATATGTGTCAGTATGTCCTAATCAATCAAAACTTATATTTGAAGAATTAAAGATATAGTCAGTATAAGTTTAGGAAGCTTCTTCTATCAAGTTCAAGATCGTTTCTACTAATACAAAGCTGAATATATAATAATTAACGATATAGAACCTGAGAGTAAATAGATAATTACAACTAGATATCGGATTTTTACGTATTTATGGAGAATTTAAAGGTACAAAAATATACAGAATACGCATAATTTATAAAGTTAAAAATAAGTAAAAATATATCAAAATGCGTAAAATATCCAAAATATTTGAATAGTTATAGTATTTAATGAATTAAATAGTCGTCTATTCAGAACCCGTTTTTCAATTATATCCATAAAAATATGAATTTGCATCTTCTCTACATTATCCAATTTGTTTCAATTCACGGATAAAATTAATAACAGAATAGAATGATATTCCATGAATTCTCATATATATGTAGATATTCATTTATTATAGGTGTTTGATTGTCGTTACGTTACGACTACCAGCGGCATGTTTGAAGCTTTATGCAATCACATTAAGTACAGTACGAACAAAGGAAACATTAGGTATTTCAATTGAAGAAATTTTCCATGGAATGCGTACTATTTATTTTTTATTATTTTTAGGTCTGCAATAACTATATTTCCGCAACGTACAGATGGAAAACACGATTATAGAGTGTGGAATCAACAATTAATAAGTTATGCGGGATATAAAAATCCAGACGGTACCATAATTGGTGATCCTGCAAACGTTGAGTTCACCGAAGTAAGCTGATTAATTCCAATTGTCTTTTCCATTTCTAATTTAAAACTATCAGTCAACTTACTGTTTTTTACAGCTATGCATGAAACTAGGTTGGAGAAGTGCACGCACTCGTTTCGACATATTGCCGTTGGTATTGTCAGCAAACGGCCATGATCCTGATTATTTTGATATTCCAAGCGAACTTGTTCTTGAAGTACCTCTTAGTCATCCAACGTAAGTATTTTTGTTCGTTATTAATGTATTTTTGTAAAATTTATTAATGTCAAATAATTTTTACTTGTTCTATTCTAGATACGATTGGTTTGAGAAATTAGAATTAAAATGGTTCGCGGTTCCTGCCGTATCTGGAATGGTATTCGATTGCGGAGGTTTGGAGTTTACAGCCGCACCATTCAATGGATGGTACATGAGCACTGAAATTGGGTCGAGGGATTTATGCGATGTTCAACGATATAATTTACTAGAAGTAAATATTTTACGGAATTTTAATATTCATTCTTCTAGAGAAACGTGCTAAAATAAATTTTATTTTTAGACAATTGCAACTCATATGGGATTAGATACAAGAACATCCACATCATTATGGAAAGACAAAGCCATGATAGAAGCTAATGTTGCTGTTTTGTATAGTTTTCAAGTATGTATATATAAATTATAGATAATAATATTCAACATTTTTTATAAAAATTAATAATAAATCTTTTAGATGAAAAATGTGACAATCGTGGATCACCATACCGCTTCGGAATCTTTCATGAAACATTACGAAAATGAAATGCGATTAAGAAATGGATGTCCAGCCGATTGGCTCTGGATCGTACCACCGATATCAGGATCAGCTACACCTGTGTTTCATCAGGAGATGGCCCTGTATTATTTGAAGCCATCGTATGATGCTCAGGTTTTTATTGGATAAGTTATTTAGCACATCTCTATTTTATATTTATTATATTTCTTTACTGTAAAATAATAGGAACCTGCTTGGAAGACACATGTTTGGAAAAAGGGTCGCGATAAAAAATCAACATCTAAAAAGCCAAGGCGAAAGTTTCATTTTAAGCAAATTGCAAGAGCAGTAAAATTTACGTCTAAGTTATTTGGAAGAGCTTTATCTCGAAGAATAAAAGCTACAGTATTATTTGCTACGGAAACTGGCACCTCACAGATGTACGCTGAGAAACTTAGCGAATTATTAGGACATGCTTTTCACTCCCAGGTATTCATTATTTAATTAAATATCACAAAACTTTCAGTTTCAGTAAGTTCATTTTAAAGAAATAACGCCTGAAAAATACTTGAAGCTATCAATTTTAGGTACTTTGTATGTCGGATTATGATATCAGTAATATAGAACACGAAGCTTTATTACTGGTTATAACATCCACCTTTGGGAACGGTGATCCCCCAGAAAATGGCGAAGTAAATTTATATCTTTTGTATAAAAAGATTGAAACAAATTATGGTTTCATATATATTTTATCTTCTAGGCTTTCGCACAAAATTTGTACGCAATGAAAATGAATGAAACGTACATTAATAGTGGCAATAAGATAAGGTATTTATACATTTAAAATAATAAAATGATGAAATTCTTAAATTGAATCCCAATGATTTATACCATAATTTCAGCCTAGCGACCTCAAAATCGTTCATTAAAGCAAATAGTCAGACAGAAGTAAGCAATTCAAAGAAACTAGATAGACTGGATTCACTTCGTGGTTCTACCACAGATTCTCAAACGGAAGACACTTTTGGTCCTTTGAGCAATGTCAGGTATAGATATTTATTTAAAATTAACTTATAAATGTGAAACGAAGCTTATATTCCCTTTTATAGATTTGCTGTTTTCGCATTGGGATCATCAGCATATCCAAACTTTTGCGCATTTGGTCGCTATGTGGATAACTTATTAGGCGAATTAGGTGGAGAACGACTGTTGAAATTGGCACAAGGAGATGAAATGTGTGGACAGGAACAAACGTTTCGGAAATGGGCAGCCGATACTTTCGCTGTTTGTATCTTATTACTATAATCTTTTATATATTATTATGCAGTAATTTTTAAGCATTTCTCATAACAATTCCAGGTTGCGTGTGAAACTTTCTGCTTAGATGACGATGATACTTTACTTGAAGTTGCTTTATCTTTAGGCTCAGAAGCTTTGTCGGCAGCTACTGTTCGGTTTGTAGAAGCTGAACCACAACTAATTGGAAAAGGTATGTTATCTATAACTGTTTATAAATTATAAATTTTATAATTGTAATATTTCAGCTTTAAGTAAATGTCACAATAGAAACGTGACTACTTGTAATATGTTCCGAAAAACAAATTTAAGCGGTGATTCATCGAGGTAATGATATATTTTAAATAATAATTTTATAATTATACAATGAACTTTGACTTTACGATCTTGTATAGTGGAACTACATTACTTCTGGAACTCGATGATATAGCAGGTATGGAAATACAATATAAGCCTGGTGATCATTTGGGAGTTTTCGCATGTAATAGATCAGAATTGGTAGAAGCAATTTTGGAACGAGTACAAACTCCCTTTGATCCAAATACACCGATTGAATTGCAAATACAGAAGCAATCCCACACACCGAATGGTTAGCATTAACATTATTGAAAATATTAAGTCTCGTTATTGTTCAGTAGCAATAAATTTCTTTTTCTTTGTTACATAGGAATCGTGAAAACGTGGATGGCACATGATAGGTATCTTCCTAATTCCTTGAGAATATTACTGAAAAGATTTTTAGATATCACGATACCACCAACACCAAACCTTCTTAGATACTTTGCGTCGATTGCTACAAATCCAAAAGAACAAGCTCAACTCAACCTTTTAGCTTCTGTAAATATTATATTAATCTTCAATTTGAAAAAATTTAATTACCAAAAGCATGAAAAAATCTGGAAAATCTTTTCTTCTTTTTAAATATAGGATCCAGCAGCATATGAGGATTGGAGACATTGGAAGTTCCCCAATTTAGTAGAAGTATTAGATGAATTTCCATCCGTGAAACCTTTTGCGCCCTTATTATTACTCCATTTAACTCCTTTACAACCGAGATTTTATAGTATTTCTTCTTCTCCGGATGTACATCAAGGACAAATACATCTTACCGTCGCTGTTGTACAATATAAAACACAAGGTATCTAATTTTACATACAATCCCTGAATTATCTAGAGACCTTATTTTGCTTAAAAATATAATTATTTGTAAAAAATTAGGCGGTTCTGGGCCAGTTCATTATGGAGTTTGTTCTAATTATCTACGTGAAATATCAGATGGAGAACCTTTATATGTATTTGTACGTAGGTAAGTTCGTATTTGTAAAAGCAATTTTTATTAATATAATTTTAGCAGATGTAGTAAAATATGATATATTTCTTTTTACATTTAGTGCACCTAACTTTTATATGCCAATCGAACCAAAAGCGCCAATGATACTAGTTGGTCCGGGAACTGGAATTGCTCCCTTCCGTGGTTTCTGGCATCATCGCCTTGCACAAATGAAATATCAACCAGGTATCATAGTTTATGATATATTATAATATTCTTAAAATAAATACGGAATAAAAAATTTGTAGATCTTGAGTACGGAAATGTCTGGTTATTTTTTGGTTGTCGTCAAAGAAGCTTAGATCTGTACAGACAAGAAAAGGAAGAAATGGTAAAGGTTGGCGTTTTAGATAAGGTTTTCTTAGCTCTTTCGCGAGAACCTGGATTGAAAAAGGTTGCAATTTAAAATATTTTTTAAACAATTTGTAACATTACTTTGTAGTATTTGAAATATTATAGTTATATTAATTTTAACAGACATACGTACAAGATTTAATTCAAGCAGAAGCTTCACAAATTTATGATATGTTGGTGTACGAAGGAGGTCATTTTTATGTTTGTGGCGATTGTACAATGGCAGAAGATGTTTATCAAACTTTGAAACATATTATACAGACTCATGGTGAAATGACTGATAAACAGGTCGAGGCGTATATGTTATCATTACGCGTAAGCCATATCACAATTTTATGTCTAAATATTCAATTTCAATTACTTATATAATTGTTTTTTAGGATGAAAATCGTTATCACGAAGACATATTTGGTATTACTTTAAGAACAGCAGAGGTACATAATCGATCGAGGGAAACAGCAAGAAATAGAATGGCTGCAGAGCCTTAAATCTTATTGTGATGTACATGTAACCTTGAAAAATTTTCAACAATTTTGTAGATAGTTTTCAATTATGCATATCATGCATTCTTATGCAAAAACTAAATGGAAAAATATTGAGATGTCCTTATTCTCTAATATGTCGTACCGTTACATAATTTACTATAGTTTTATGATAATTATAAATATTATAATGTACAAGTTTCTAGTATTATATGCGTGTATATTTTTGATGGTACTACTTAACTACTTATATTTGAATTAAATAATAGCAAGATTAGTATATCTTTGTTTTTTAGTAAAAAGAGTAAAAATACATATCTAAATAACATCTTGCTCATTGTGAAATTAATCAATGTTTCAACAAATTCATATTAGCAATAATGCGTTATTAGAAAGATATAAAACGTGCAATATAAAGTACTGAATATATTCTATTGCATTTATTTAATGAGTTTCAATATATTATGTTTCACCTTCATATTTATATAAAAGTCAATAGTTGAAGTACATACAAATAAAATCATTTATATCAGAAGGAATTTTTATTTACAGTAAACCACATTCGATGTTTATGAAAAATTTGACTTCAACTATATATTATTTTATTAAATAATTTAAATTAACTATATTTATTCGTTTTCATTTAATCAAACATATTTTCATATTTAATTATAATGAACGAAAAGTACATATGATTGACTAATTCCATTTTCATTTTTCACTTATACAGCAGCATCAATGCCAGGTTTTTGTTTCTCACTAATATTGGCTAACAATTTCTTTATTTCTGCAATAGCTTTGCCAGGATTCAGACCCTTTAAAAAAACATATAATTTTATACTGAAGAATTATATTTTTTAGATCATTTAAAATTACCTTTGGACAAGTACGAGTACAATTCATAATAGTGTGACAACGATATACTGAAAATGGGTCTCGCATTTTTTCGAGACGTTCCTTTGCTTTGGTATCACGCGAATCAATAATCCATCTGTAAGCCTGCATAAGCACAGCAGGTCCTAAGTACTTATCACCATTCCACCAATATGATGGGCAAGAGGTACTACAGCAAGCACATAAGATGCATTCATAGAGACCATCCTATATCACAAAAATTATATTTTATTGCACTATTACTGATTACTACACATTATTGCATTAGAATAAAAAATATAAAATTCCATTAACAATTATAATATTTAATTACCAATTTTTTACGGTCTTCAACACTCTGCAAATATTGCTTTGAACCACTTTCCTGTCCATCACCACGTTGCAACCATGGTTGTATACTTTTATACTGGTTATAAAAGTTATTTAGATCTGGTACTAAGTCTTTTACGATATACATATGTGGTAGGGGATAAATCTTACTAGTTGAATTTGTATCAGTATCAATTTTGCTGAAATAACACCAATCAGGATTTATATTTTAAATCTAACTTTGTGTTATTATTGAAAATTGTTCAATAAAGGTAATTAGTATATACCTTATACATGCTAATGTATTTGTACCACCAATGTTCATAGCACAAGAACCACAAATGCCTTCACGGCAAGAACGACGGAAAGTTAAAGTTGGGTCAATTTCATTCTTAATTTTAATTAATGCATCCAATATCATAGGACCGCAGCTATAACAAAGTTTGAATTAAAATAATACAGAATCACAAAAAAAATTTTTTAAATAAACTTACGTGTTTAGATCCACTTTATATTCTTGCATATATGGCTTTTCATCTGGCTTATCTGGATTCCAACGATACACAGCAAAGGTTTTTAATTTGGCTGCAGCATTTTGATTTGCAGAAATATGAAATCTTCTAACCTAAATCAATGAAGACTAATATAATAATGAATTTAAATAAAAATAGCTAGTTAATATGAATTATTGTATAAAATAGTGTTATCTTTTTTTATTTAATTAGATAGATGTATTTAATCTTATACTATTGATTATGTGCCAATTACAGTTACGAAATTTTCTCACAAATATAATAATACATTTAACGAAATATTTATTTAATTGAATACGTTCTATTTGAATATTTGCCAATAAAGAATTTATCGACAATAAAAAATTATTTATTAATAAAATAAGAAACTAGAATTATATACTGACAGTCTGTCCAATTATTACACTAAATTAAATAAAAAATAAAATAATGGTTTGAACAAAAGCATCGCGTAACATTATTTAATTAATTATTGTTCTCATTGTTGTGACATTGTTCTCAATGTTTAAGTATAAATGTCAAAATATATAAACGAAAAAAACAATGGAATTGACATCGGTGATACGATAGATTAAAGTTAGGTTTTATTGTAGGTTTGCACAACACTTTGCAACATAAGCAGAAAAAGAATCTATAACTAAGAAAGTGTGATTATTTAATTATCAATATGAGTTTTATCAATACTTACTTGCCGAAGTGCATTTTTGCAAGCCTGCGGTGTAATACCAGCCATTTTTTAAAATGAATTAGGGTGAAGACGTTTGCGGTACCTGTGTTATGTAAGCTACGCACGTGAGGATGTACCAACCTTTCTGTGATCTTTGCTTGGGTAGAAATGTGTCTTAACCCACTGTCAAATTTCATATCAATGTCAATGACACGCAAGGAGTTACTCAATAGAATTGCTTAAAATTAAAAAACTTTTATTTGTTGATAATATCTGCACACAACTCCCAAATATATTTTGTGTAATATAATTAATATACTAGATTAAAATATGGATTCATTTTATTATATAAACTAAATTTGTTATACATTATATTTATTCTCATTGACATTTAATTATAAATATCACCTATTATTCTTAAATGTATCTATATGCTTCTTATCAGTTTTTTATATAGTTCCACTTTGAATAATTCAAAGAATTTATTCGTACTTTTAAACATGGATAATATAAAATATATCTTAATTGGATGAAATGCTTAAAATTAGACAAAAACCAACGAAATGTATTTGTAAAAATTGATAACATTCAAAGTTTTCGCATGCATATATAAAGATATGATGTATATATGTCTGTGTATATAAATTTTATTAATGTATGTTATATGCAGTGGAATTGTTAACTTGTACCATCATGTATAGGTAACATACTTTTTGTATTTATTTATTTTAAATACTCCATTCAGTATAAACTGTATATTGCTTATTTATCTAGGTTATGTTTCGTATGTGTGTTCCATTTCCTAAATTACCATTCTTAAGATAATTTCTTAAAATAATTGTAGATACTAAATTATGTAGTGCATATTAAATATAATAATCATAAAAAAAGGAAATTTATAATATGAAACAAATTATTATAATACATAACCTAACTAATATTTGTACATTTCACTTGCAAGCGTTCCTAAATATTTCAATAACTGTTATATTTTTAGAAATTTAAACAATAGTCATTATCAATTCACTCGCATATATATTTTCTCATAATTTTAAAACTTTTCTTTTAATAATATTATGTAAGTAACAATGTGTTATAATTGTTAAAATAAAATATAAAATTTGTTTTTATGATTAAAGAATAATAAAATAATATTTTTTTCGGTGAACCATTTAAATGCATAATCAAGAGATTTTTTTAAATTTTTAATTAATTTCTATGATAAAAGTATCAATGTCATTTTCAGACCGATTTTATTGCTTGAAAATGCTGTTCTTCAAAATAAGCAAAATTTTAACAAACAATATATAGGAAGAATATATATGATTGCAAGAACAAAAGAATATGAAGGTCGTAAATTAGTAGGGTGAGTTTCCTAAATTTAAGAATTATCAATTTTAAATTCATCGGTACCTCACGAAGGAACTAAAAATATTATGACAAGTTCTTTATATACGCAGGTTCTCAATGGAACAAATATACGATGTCGTAGCTGACGTGCAAAATTATAAAGATTTTGTACCATTTTGTAAAAAGTCTGACGTTATATTCAAAAGTGATGATATGCTCAAAGCGAACTTAGTAATAGGATTTCCACCTATAAATGAAAGTTATACATCAAAAGTGACGACAATGCGGCCGCGTTTCGTAAAAGCTGAATGCTCAGATGGTAGATTATTTAATCATTTAAATACGTTATGGCTTTTCAGTCCAGGATTAAAAAATAATGCACAAACTTGCGTCATTGATTTTTCTTTATCGTTCGAATTTAAATCACTAATTCATTCGCATTTGTCGAATCTATTTTTTAACGAAATCGTGAGACAAATGGAAAATGCCTTCCTTGATGAAGCTAAACGTAGATATGGAAGGCCATGTATTAAAACAGTACGATTAGAAAGATGATGTAGAATAATATTAAACTAATAAATAATTAATGACAATATTGTATAATTTATAAATAAAAGCACTTCTTAAACGTTTTCCTTTTTCTGATTTGTAAATTTTTCTCAAGTCAAGGTTGTATAAATTATAATATTATATATATAATATTTTTAAGAAACTACTTACACTTGAAGTAGTATATATTCTAATATACATATCTGGTATATGATAATATATATATATATATATATATATATTGCAAATATTTAACATCTAATTATAAAATTATTGCAAGTTGTTTTTTATATGTAATAATTTTTTATGTTACTACGGATGTTACAAAATTAAAAGATTAAATATTTGAAAACCAAAAATAAAGTAGTATTGACTGATTAAGATAACTGAAACCTATCAATGATTTTTTGATGTTTAAGACTATTAAATATGTGACTTAACAATGACGTAAGATTGAGTCATTGCCAGTGTATCTATGTAACTCAAGATATGTGCACGTGTATGTATCTTTAAATGTTTAATAGCATAGTGTATCTTTATCGCTACTAAACAAACACAATTATTGATTTTAGGTATTAGTACTATACATGCCTTCGTAATCACTTAAATTTGATTCAAAATATCGTGAAGGGAAGGGAATATTCATTTTCGTAAAGATGTGTACGGTGCTTGCAACTTTAACTAGTCAAACAGTATTTATCCCGCGGGAAATGATGTATTTTAGTAGAAATATATCGCGATTTTATCACAGTCGTCAAAAATTGTGTTGCGTGGATAATTTTCTGTTAAGAAAGCATTCTTTATTTTCGTTTCTTGTTGATACGTGGAGTATATCGAGGACACGTTATAGCGCGGGAAGCAAAATAAATTTTCCTGAATCCTTAACGAAGGAAAAGGCGAAAGAAGTAGCCTCTAAGCTTACCTTGGAAGAACGAAATCTTTTTTTAAAAGTTCTTGAAGAATGTAAATCGGAAGAGGATAGAGTTGGATATCAAGGTAATTATTTTTTCTACAAATTATCATTAGACTGCGGATATTTATGTAAATTCATATTTCTATAAATATAATTAAGAAAGTAGGTAGACAATTGTTTTGCAAATGAAATATTATAGAAGTATTCTATTTCAGGTATTCTATATATTTTTACATATGATGTGCATTTTATGCACTTTTTTATTTTTGAATTTTTCATAAATGCATAAAAATCTGCAGTTTATTTACCACTAACATAGAATTATTTTTTATAAATCTGATGAATAATGTATGAATGAATTTTGCTTGTACAACATTTATGAAAATTATTCTTCTATTCCTTTAAGACCAATTAGCTGCTTTTCGATGGTGTAATAAACTTGGACGGCCTAGCAAAATATCATTAGGGGATATGGATCCTACAGGCACTTATTGTCCTGTACCAGAAGATTGGTTTATGCGCAAGTATGGTAAGGGCTTAAGAACATTATTTAATTTTTGTAATAATCAGTAATTAACAATTTATAATTTTAAAATGAAATATAATAGCTTTTGCATCACTACTAAAGTAGATTGCAATAATAGAATTCTATATTACTAAGATTTAACTTTTTTTTATATTAATGATCTGAATTTCAAAGGTGAAAATATTTATTATTATCATATTATGATTCATTGCAATTTTCATTATTCTTTAACAGTATAAAAAATTTTCTTCCATTGCATTCTACATGGGCATCAATTTGTAAGTTTATTTTAATATGCACTAAACTAGTATTTTATATGCAACTGTTTTAATTGTGTTTTAATTCTTTTACTTACTTCTTCTATTCTAACTGAACTTTCTGGATGTTTTAAAAAGACAACTACAGAACCACACTTAGGTAATATATTACATTACATGTACATACTTATTATTGTTTTTAACACAATATACATAATGCTATATGGTAGCTTAAGGGAAATTTAAACTATTTAAGTTATGTTTTTATATTATACTCTTTTTAAATAATATATAATGATAAATATTTACAAATGTTATAAAGAAACATTTCTTAACACAAATTTTCTTATACATTTCACATTTTTTTAAACAATATATGCTATTTTTGAATAATAACTCTCACAATTTCATTAAGTAACTTTGATACATTTATGATTTAAGATGTTGAACACTTTGAAAAAAGCATATTTTTTACAAGAACTTTATAATGAGTTTCATCTATTAATTCAACAATGAACATAATGAATGCAGCCAGATACCTGTATAAAAATAAGTTGAACATTTAGGTAAATAATTTTAGAAATTTTCATTATATAAAAAAAGATCATGTTAAAATATTTTTACAATTTAATTTTTGCTACTTCCACTAAATTTTCATGTGGAATGTTTCATGTTTTTGCATGCTAAATATTCTTTTCATATTGTAGAACATATTCTAAAACAGAATACTTAACTTAATTTTACACAGAATACAGATATATTTAGCATATACGTAGCAAACTTTAATGTAAGTACTTTTTAGATAAAAAAAAAATGTACTTTTATTTGAATAAAATTTTGTTTTTCATAATCTTGTGTACTTAATTAATTAATTACTTATCCTATAGATTTTCTTTTATTTGTTGTTAGGTAATTAACCATAGTAAATATTCCTCGTGTAAATTATATAATGTTATCATTTCATGCCAATCTTTAGTAACTTCCCTATCACTTATAAAGTTATTAAACATGATTAAGTTTTGTATATATAAAGAAATGAATGCATGAACCTTTGTCATTTATGTGTTGTAACACAAGAATCATATTTTTCATAGTTACTTATTAATTAATTATTATCATGTTATAAAAAGACACACATTTACATTTTTCGTTTTCCTCTTGCAGCTGAAACTGTTCCAGAACCAACTACAAAAGATCTAGTATTAGGTATGAATTTTAAATATTAACATTCAACAAATATATTTAAGAAACATATAAACTCAATTTTAAGTATTTACTAAAATAATCTATCTAATAAAATATAATAATTTTTTGAACTTGTTATTGTGAAAGATGTTTAATTAATATTATATAATGATATATAACATTCTTACAGTTGCAATTTCAAATGCAATTCCATTCATTGGCTTTGGTTTTCTTGACAACTTCATCATGATTGTTGCTGTATGTATTACGGATATATATTATGTATGTTCGAGTTTGTAATGTTGTCATTTCAGGGAGATCAAATTGAAATAATATTGAATAAAAAATTTCCAATATCGACTATGGCAGCTGCCGCGTTAGGAAATACGATATCTGATATAATAGGAATTGGGTCTGTACATTATGTAGAACGTTTTGCTCAAAGTGTTGGTTTTAAAGCACCAAAACTTACTCCCATGCAGTTAAACCTACATAGAACAAAAGCAGCCGCTAATTTGGTATGATACATTCACTTTTACATTAAGAATTTACAACGAATAAGAAAATAATTTTTAATAATCCAGGGACGTGTTATTGGAGTTACAATTGGCTGCATTATCGGGATGACACCTATTCCTGTTTTTTCCTATTTTCATAATGGTGGTTGAAATTATAAATATTACATGCTTAAAAACTTTTACTGTTATTACAATATTTACTTTTTATAGTAAATTGATGTACAATAGTAGAGAAAAAATTATCAACTTACGATATACTCGAGACCAAGTTTCATAATTATTTGCAACATTAATTTATGACAATCATAGCGTTTATGTAATATTGTGTAATTTCTGTACAATGAATGTATTTAATGTATACATAATCTATAAAGTAATTGTAAATGTATTATCAAAACTGTATAAATAGCAGTAATAACAGAGATTATCCTGTGTCTTATATTCTGACATTATCATTTTTCTTTTTATTATTTAGATCTGTTTGTAGAGCTTATATCCTAAAGGTTGTCATAATTAAGAAAAACTAATGCCTCCATATTTCATATTCTTTATTGAAAAAATGATTTGTTAGTAAAGAAATTTTTTTTGCCAGTTACAGGTTAGTAAAAAAAATATATATATACCTTTTTTGGAAACTCTTCTAATATAGACAATATATCCTGTTAAATTTTAATATTTTGATATGTGATGTTCAGTGCTGATGATCGAGTGTCAATTTTGTAACACAGTTCGCGTAATATCTCCAGTCGTGCAGAAGAATTTCTAAATCAATCCCCAATATTTGTTTCCAAAATTTTATAAAAGGTTCGTCTGACATAGTAATGTCGAATAAAAATTTTGTTGTCATTGACGTGTCTGCATATTCGGTTTTATCGTTTGCTGTACGCAATGTTTTTGTCGACTCTAGACCTGAATATTCCGGTAGCCATATCATCATAGAATTTAACCACCATTTCCAATTTGCATCAGTAGCCTCGTTTATTCTAATATATTCACAATTTTCTTGAGATTGATTGCAACTTAAGGATGTATATATAAAATCATCAATTAAAATATCTTCTGATGAAATACTTTCAATTTCAATTGGCAATGAGGTTATATCCATTACTGGATTACAATCTGTTTTCATATCTGTAGAATTATTTATTTGTCTTGGACTAAGTACTGTCCCTGGAAGGTAGCTCGCAACTAAGGCAGAGCCTAAAAGAGTAATTACTCCTGCAGTATATGTTGCCAAACAAATGGTTGACATATTTACTACAGCTTGTGCTACTGCTATTAATTGCATTGAATTCATTAGACAAGTTAATTCTGTATATGAAAACCAGCCTCTTTTCTGTGCTTCTCTGTAAGCTACATCTTTCTCCAATTTCTGTAGTCTTTCCCAAAATTCTTGATTATGAACAAATACAGTCCAATCCTGTATAATTGGAAAGATTTCTTATTAATAACATACATCATAGATTCAGTAGTATATTTAATTTACTTACAATAGCTTTGAGAAAGTCTTTCTCTAACTGATTTATTTGTAATATAGTCAGATCACCTGATAGTGCCCACTCAGCATTGAAAACTTCATCATCTTCTCCTTCGTCGTTTAAAAATTTACTAGCCACCATCTGTAGAACAAAAAACAATATATTTTATAATAATCCTCAATAGTTAATTTAATCTTATTTGAGGCAAACATAATACCAAGGAAACAAGGAAGAGCTCAGAAGGTGCCACTTGTTGAAGATATTCTGGATTACAATCTTTCAATCTTTCCAAATACAGTAATGCTAAAACAAGGGAACATGGCGAAACACATGCATTTCTAGATATTCTGCTAGCCTCTTCCACATCTAATCTTTCAAGTGTATAACCACCTTTCACTTCAGTAAATAACTCTGCTGCCAATTCTAAGAATAAAGTTTAATTACATAATCATTAATGATGAAAAATATTTGTTTGTAAAAAATAATTGTTTGTGAAATATTATTAAAATATAAAAATTTTGCTTAAGTATCACAACAATTTATAAATTTATATCAAATAGATAAAATATAATAATATATAGCTTATAAGAAAGTAATACGTTATTTTTTACTTAAATAACTTGTTAAGACTATTATATTAGATTAATTAGAAATTATACAATTTAATTAATATAATTTAAGTAGAGCGAATATGCCAATAAATATTTTTAAAATTACTGATACTAACCGGTTACAGGTAAACTGAGGCAATCAGTTACTGGTAATTTCGAATAGTAAAGAGATTTCGATATACGATTTAAAAATTCGTCGTGATTACCAATGCTCTGTAAATAAAAATAAGGTTAGGAAATTTTTGTATTCCTATTCATTAAAAATGTGGTACGAAACTAGTGTTACCTTTAATTTCGATGGGGTTTTCCTTTTCCTTGACATAGTCGACATGTTAAATCACTAATGAAACTAAATGAATATTTTTTTAAATAATATATGTATATATGAAAAATGGAAACAACAATTTATAAATATCGTATTTTGAAGCTATGATACATGAAACCCAATTTTGAGTAGAACAAGATGATTTATATTTCCTGTTCATAATGAATGGAGCTATAGGTAAAATACCATTCGTACCACTACAAATATTGAATTAGCTGATCTGAAAAACATTAGAGTACTTATTTATTGAACGGTATGTATGTAAAATTATATTTGTGTGAGAACAAAGATTAAATAAAATAAAAAATTAAATATATATATGTCGATTATGTTTATAGGATAACTCTTATTATATTGTTGGTATAACTGAAAGGCAATGAACTTATAATTGAATTACCAAAATCGAACGAGTAGAATGAGTGAATAAGAAGCTTTAATTTTGATATATAGAAATAAGGAAAAGTCGGTGTTCTTATTCAGTTACAAGTAAAGTATATATATGTAGTCTTATGTTTAGAAGAAGTTCAAGCTCATGTTATCTTTGTTGATGTTCGTAAATTGTTTCGTAAACGTGTTATATACCGTTCTTATTAGTGATTCTTTTGTAGCTACTTTCATACATTAAATAGGTTATTTGACATATGTCAGATTTCTTATTACCGAATTAGTGAATAATTGGTGGAATCAAGAAAGGGATGAACCAAATAAAGAGCGGTATCAAGCAATAAAATTACGTGAAAATGTGGTTGTAGTGATGCGTTTAAAAGGGAAAAATAATACAAAATCGTTTCAAAGCGTCTATAAGGTGCTTTCGCGTATATGCCGTAAGTATATACTATATATCATTTTTTAATTAATTGAATTGTTTAAGTCTCTGCATTTCCTGAAGTAATATAATTATTACGTAAATGTAATAAATGAACCTATTCGATTAAAATCTAGTTGCCATTATGTGTCATATTTTTTATTCTCCTTATATTGGATTTTAGATGACTTAAATTTTTAATAATATTTAAAAACTAACAATTCTCTACTTTATAATAAATTAATTGTAAATCCAAAATGTACATTGTAAAATTATATAAAATTAGGAAGAATTATTTTTATGAAGTATTCAAATAAAAATTATAATCGCATAAAGGAGATATAATTGTTTTATTAGGAACTGCAGATAAAGGACAACTTGACAGTTTCATGGCGGATGGTGCAGTGCCACCAATAAAGAATGGCCATAACTGTAATAATATGGGTTTTGCAACACAACCAGTAAAACAAACTTCTGATGTTTCCAATACCGTTTATGCTGTGGGGGAATATGCTCCGAAAGTTTTAAGGAATTTAAATACCCAAAGACTAAAAAATCAGTTTAGTGATGTAGGCCTGGTCGCTGGTGGAAGCATTATTAGAGCACACAGATCGGTTTTAGCAGCAGGAAGTGCTTATTTTAATGCTATGTTCACTGGTGGCTTGGTGGAAGAACAACAGGAATTAGTAGAAATTCATTCAGTATCAGCTCATATACTTTCCCTCTTGGTGGATTTCATTTACTCTGGGAATGTTGATATTACCCAGGACAATGTTCAAGAATTATTTGCAGCTGCTGATATGCTAGAATTAGATGAAGTAGTGTTTGGTTGTATTACTTACTTGAAACAGCAACTGCATTATTCAAATGCCCTTGGGATTTATAGGTGAGATGAGCAAGACTATAGCAAGACATGAACAAGACATATACCTAGATTATTGTAAAGGACTATTTCCTAAAATATTTATATTAAATAGATTTGCAGAAGCTCATAACAGATTAGATCTTTTGGAAACTGCCCTACGCTTTATACAAGTCAATTTTCCTCAAGTATCTCAAGAGGAAGAATTTTTGGATCTGCCAAAAGAACATCTTGTTCATTTTCTCAGTAGTGATTATATTCATATTGATACTGAATTCCAGGTTTGTACTCTTATATAGACTGTTTTGGAACAGGTAATACAAGTGGGCATGGGTAAAGATTCTCTACAAAAGTCGAAAATATAAAAAAATGACTTTTTATTTGCGGCCTCGTTTTCCAGAAAATTAAGTTTTAAAATTTTTCGTATTCGCGGGTACTTGTAACGCTTTTGACTTAACCGATTGCATTATATGTTATTATTTTGACCATATTATGAAGGATACTGACTAATACTATGTTTTAGCAGAATTGAGACTTATATTAATAAAGAAATTATTGAAATTGTCGTTTAGTTTACTATAAAAAAATTGTTACTCTCCAAATCACGGAAGCATAAACTAATGTCAATAAATTTAGAATCCGTAGTTCAAATGCCTGTGTGGTCCAGTGATAATCCAGTGATGATCCAGTGATGATCCAGTGATGATCCAGTGATCTTGTAGGCCAAGTTACCATTCTACCAAAATCAAGCATGATATTGCTAATCTTTGCATGATCATAAGCACAGGAACGGAGCAATTTAAGTGTGGCAAGTGTTTCACGCACGCAAAGTAGTTTTAAGTTTAGTTTTCTCAGAAACTAAGTCTCAAACAAAATATTATTATTCTATATTTTCGATTTGCTTCTCATAAGGAATCCATCCATATCTGCTTGTACTACCCGTTCCGAAACATCCTGTATATACTCTTGAAAATGTAAACTTAATAGTTCAAATAATAGTAAATATTATTTACATTATGATCTTTTGATATGCTATTAGGTCTTCCAAGCAGCATATAATTGGATTGTTCATGATATACCAACAAGAAGATGTTACGTATTTGAGATATTAAGTCATATACGTTTACGGCTGTGTTCATTAGCAAGATTGGAACGAGTTATTTTGGAATGTAAAGACGCGAGTCTTATCGTTGCGTTAAGATCTATACAAAAGGATTTAGTATCAAATAAAGGATGTCTTGTGCCTCTTCACGCACAACCTAGACTTTGTGCTAAGAAAAACATTTTAGTGATTGGCGGATTACGGCGTGAACATTCAGCAGGTAGTTGGGGTAGAGCTGCTGAAAGTACTTACGAAACAATCGAAAAATATGATATATTTACCGGGTACATTTCCATCCATATATACTAATTAATATTAATTTGCAGATTAAAAGTAATACATGTTAAATCATTAAACAATAAAATATTACATGTTAGATCATTAAATGATAATATCTTTTATAGTGAATGGAGTAAGGTAACACCTATTGGAATAGGACGAATATTACCAGGGGTTGCATTATTAGATGGTAAAGTTTACGTTGTTGGTGGAGAACTTGAATCATGTATTATTGCTAATTGTGAATGTTACGACCCACGTGATAATGTATGGACTTCGATCGCCTGTATGGAAGAACCTAGGTGTGAATTTGGACTTTGTGCCTTGGATAATAGCTTATATGCATTTGGTGGCTGGGTGGGTGAAGATATTGGTGGATCGATAGAGATATATGATCCAATAACTAATTCTTGGACACTTGACGGGCAACTTCCTAAACCGAGATTCAGCATGGGAGTAGTTGCTTATGAAGGTGAATGAATTTAATTATAGAAAGAATTCTTTGTTTTTGAATTAAGATATAGAATATGATTTTATATTTTAACATATTTAGGATTAATGTATGTAGTCGGTGGTTGTACACATAATAACAGGCATAGTCAAGATTTAATGAGTTACAATCCAGTAACAAGAGAATGGACTCATTTAGCTCCAATGCTTACCGCGCGTTCACAAATGGGAATTACTATTCTTGATGGATATATTTACGTTGTCGGTGGTACTAATAAAAATCAAGAAGTTTTAACGGCCGTTGAACGATATTCCTTTGAAAAGGTGATTTACTTTTTATATATTATAATGTTGTTATTTAAATCTTTTGTACGTTATAATATTATTCTTATTTCAGAACAAATGGAGTACCGTTGCGCCTATGAATATGGGTAGATCATACCCTGCAATTGCGGCAGCCGATAATAGGCTTTATGTTATAGGAGGTGAACAGTGTCAGGAAATCAATTTTTTTCGGACGCAAATTACAATTTCTACAGTTGAATGTTACGATCCCCATTTAAATAAATGGCATGAATGTGCTGCATTGCCGACAAGTAGAGGTGAAGCATCGGCAATTGTTGCACCTTTTTGATTGAAATTTTTTTTCGATCATATCACTCTAATCATATGCGTTTCCTTTTGAATTTCATAACGATATTTCAACATCTATTAAATACTTCTTAAACGTATATATGATATCAAGTGAGAAACATGTTTTTTGACTATCTTCGTTTACGTCGTATATACAAACGTGCAAAATCAAACATACATAATCTTCGATGTATTTTTTTATAGATTACAATTTTAACAGTTGAGACAGAATTTTTCCTAACGAACATAAGATGCAACAGGATTTGAAAAAAAGAAAAAAGAGAAATGTTCCACTATAATACTACAATGCTATTTTCTGTACCCATTAAATTACGTATGCTGATTTTCAAAAAAGAATTTATTATATATATTTAATAATGAAAGTAGCTGAAACTGACTTCCATATATTTTAAAAATTCCTTAGCGTAATAAAAATCTTATTAATTGTAGAAGCGACTGAGAGAGAAACAGCCTTCACATTCTATAGTCATTTACCAAAGTTATCAAGAATACGAGATATGATATTCTATAGTAAATTTTATCACACTACAACGAGAAATAAACGGAGAATATATTTCCATGTAGTATGTGTGAAATGAAACGTTCTTAGTCCAAAAGAATGCAAGTGAGATATATTTAATTTTCATAAAAAATTGTATGTTACAGTTACGCGTGCTTGAGATATTTTCTCTATCGATTTTTTCTCTATAAATAATATTTTTCGTTATATTTCGTTACTTATTCATTTTTTTACGGCATAAGGAGAGATAAATACTTAATGATATTATGCTCTTAATTAATATTTTATACAATTATGGAGAGGTATCTTATAAATTGCGAAGTCGTGTTTTATAGAATCACATGTAATTTTCATAAGTTAAGAAATTGCATCTTATGTTAATAAGTTTTATTAACAAACTTGATTGCATATTGGTTTTTGTAAAGAGTGGCTTGTATTATATACAAATTAAAATTGGAAGCATCCGTTTAATGTGTCGTAAAATTCGTACAAATTTGAAATGATACAAAAAGAGAAAGAAAACTAACAAGGGGTTGCTTGTCACATTTATATATTGCTTTTTACAAATTCATGCATATGAATAAGTACTTAGCCTGAAATTTTTATAAAGTGTACATGTTATATCAGTGTGATTCTATAATCAGCTCCTCTTAGCGTTTTCATCACAGAAACAGCTTCTGTTACATCAGTTACATACTTCCATGTACTTCTTATACCAAAGTTCTGTTTAACAAATGATTTATACAAGATGTTATTACGAAATAATTGATATAATAGTAATTCGTATTAAGTTTTAATTTGTTATACTGTTTTAGTTGGTTGTTCTTCTTATATTAGTCATCTATTGTGCTTATGGTTATGTTTTAATAAATACAAAACATTAGACACTTTGTGAAAAACTGTTTTGAAATAACGATATTCGTTGAAAAGAATTGTTTAAAATTCATTAAAACGAAGATTATTATCTTAATTTTATAAACGTATATACTTTTTAATGTGTATTATGTGTTTCTTATAATCAATTATTTTTTTATAATGAAATATTGTAGAAGAAAGTCTAGTTTTACTTACTTTGTCACATTTATAATGATATATTCATTCTTATTATACTAATTTACGGATATATGTATACGTTATTGAAAGTGCTATTTGATAAAAAGATGGCCTTTATATATAATTTAACTATGTTAACGATATTAAGAGCTTAGCTTTTAAATTTTGCTTGATTTCTAATTTGAAAGTATATACAATAGTAATATGCATAAAATATATATTGCACCTTTGTCAGAACCGAACTTAAAGGAATTGTATTGAATTCATAAATAGTTGAGAAATATCATGAATACAGTGATGTATGCGTATGTATATGTACACATATATGCTTTATGCCAATTTAAAAAAAATCTCTTTGGAGGTACAGACATTTCACACGCAATTTTTATACAAAAAATATGATAAATGTTTCATAGATAAGAAGCAAATATTATGTAAAACAAACACGACTGTATTCTCTAATGATACTTAAAAATTGTAATATAAATACATAAGTTCAGTATGTGAATGTTTTACACAATATATACTATAAAATATTAAACTGTCTTAAAAATTACAAATAAATATTTAAAGATAAATTGCCACTAGTCTCATTTGGTAGTTTAACAAATTAAGTTTAAAAAATAAAATATTGAAAAAGAATCAAGTTAGTGTTTTCATTATGATGTTGTTTTCATGAAGAATACAGTTCATTTTGTTTTATTTTTATGTAAATATACAATTATATGAACTTTTCTAATATTGTAAATGAAGGAAATATATCTTACGTAAGATTAAAATAATTATATTTCTCTTTTACTACAATATAATAAAATTTAAGGGAACAACTAAATAAATATTGAAGCGAAATAATGCTTCGAAATAAATTCAATATCGTTTAGAATACGAAACATTTTATTTATATACGGACTGACAAATATCTCTTTTTATGCAAATTTATAATCAGAATCAATTTCTAGAAGAATTTATATATAATTTGTTTAAAGAAGTCCAAGAAATAAATACTGTTGTCTATATCTTTTGCGTCACATTTAAGAACATACAATTATTTTAGCTGGTTTATAAACAATAATAAGCGAAGGATGCTAATTTCTATGGAGATTATATAAATGTATGATACAACATCTCTTATATATACTTTAAAATCATTACAAAACATAGTCCAATTCGTATCTAATATACTGATTCTTTGGATCATTCATAATTCGAGGATAACCAGCTACAAGAGCATCTTGTCCACCTATATAAAGAGAATTATAAATTTTCCAATATACATCTCGTACTTTTCGTGCTGGATGGAACAATCCCTGTAAAAACATTATGAAAATATCTATTATATTAATATCTTAAATACAATGTGTTGAATGATTTACCTGCAAAGTGTATTGTAGTATTTTAATTGGCCCAAGAGCAACACGTAAACCATCTACAGCGTCCATAAATGCTTGCACCAAGTGAGGTGAAGTTTCAAAAACATTGGGCCATACGTGATTCAATAAATGTATTAATGCGTCTTCACAACCAAATCCGTAAACACCCAATGCCATGTGTTTAATAGCAGCACATGCAGTTTGCCTGTGCACTAAATCTCTGTATAACGTTATATTAAATTGGATTATTATATAATTATTTCTAATTTAAAACATTAAGTTTTTGTATAAATGCTCTTTTTACCTGTCCATGAGCGCATCTTCTAATAGTGGGCTAACAGCGTAAATGTAATCTTTTCCCATTTCTCCAATATATTCAAACAAAAAGGATAAAGACTTTAATACACCATTTTGTACGTTTAGTTCTGGTACTCTATACTCATTCATCAAAGCAGGAAGAACCGTAAATGGACTACAGGTTTCAGCTACAATAGCTATAGCCACCGTAGTGCATACACGATTTTGACGTTCCTGTACCTTTAAGTTATTCAAGAGGGTTGCTAATACATCATGAGGTCTGCACAGAAAAAGATAAAAAGTTCAAAATGATGTTAAAACGTAATATATTATAAATCCTCTATGTTTAGTTTATACTTACCCTATTGCTTTGGCAATATAACCAAATGTATTTACTGTAGCTCTTCGAATCGCTTTCTTGTGAGCTTTGAGCAATTCTAAAAGTTCGAAGCATATTCTCATCCATTCTCTGGCAGATACATACTCGGGTCCTCTGTCTGCGATTCTACCTACGAGATCAATACAGTTTTCTTGTACCTAAACAGAGAAGTTTAGGTATAAATAATTTATATTTTTCAAGATTTTTGAATGTATACGTAAATATATTTGTATAAATAATGCAGACCTTTTCATGCCTGTTCTTCAGAATAGGAGTAAGACGTGGTAGTAAGTCTTTAATAGGTGGTGTCATTTTTGTCATTCCTATGACATTTACAATAGCTTTCAATGCGCCCAAAATGCTTCCTAATACCTCAGGGTACTCTTCTCCTAAATATTCATAAAGAACGACACCTAAATGACCCATTAGTTTTTCCTATAACACAAATAAGTATGATTTTATACTACCAAAATTTAGGTTTATGAAATTTTAATAAAACTTATGCCTGTATGGAATATGAATTTACCTCTTGACAAGTTTTCATGACAACGGCAATTCGTGATATCAAGTCGGCAGCTTGTTGTCTTACTTTTGCAGATTTATTGTTCAATCTCCACAAAATTGTACCACAAATTTGTGGGAGGTATGCTTTCACTCTTTTTCCTAATGTATTCACAATAGTTCCAAAACCATTTAACATTACAACATCCTGTTAAATATAACAAATATAATAAATTCATTATAATATATGTAAAACTTGAAATTGTTTATAAAGATTATAAATATTATGAACCTCTGTTGTTTGTTCCTGGAAAGCATATAAAATACCGTCAATGAGTTGTTCTTCTAAACGAGAATCAACATCCGCGGCTCCCAAATTTCCCATTATTTTCTCAATGGTTTCCATAACCATCTTCCTATACTGTTCGTTTTCATCTTTTAAATCGTCTACCACACGATTTATAATTTCTGATGCACCAACTTTATTTGCAATTTCTACAGTCGTGTCAACAAGCTATAAAATTAAGATTTATAAAATGCTTTCTGTAATTATTGTAAGTATACCTATTAATATTATGTAATATATACTTGTCTGTAATTTCTACGATCTAAAGCCATTCGATGGTTCCAAAAATGTTTGAAGAAATGTGGGAGGATTTCATCTTTAATATATTGTGCTTCTACACCATCTGTTCCACAACATTGTTTCACTACCTACAGTATATTGTAATGTAATAGTAATATATTTAACATGTTATAACTTATTATAACTTATTATAACTTAAGGTACTTACTTTCAGAACAATCTTTTTCATTTCTTCATCAGGAGACTGGAATTCACGAATAAGAATTAACATCACCTCACGAGTATAATAATTGGCATATTCTGCGTCCATAAGAGGAATTAAATAACCAATAGCCTTTAAGAATGCAGCAAGACCTTTTCCTCTATGTGTACGAATACCTTTCCAAAGCGGTTTTAGAACAGAGTCAAAGCTCTCGATACCATATGGTGTGGCTGCTTCTGCCAATGCAGCAATTGCTAAAGCAGTGATAGTACGAACTTTCTGTTGCTCATCCACGAGACCTATAAATTAATCAGTGACCTCTGATTATCTTTTGAAATTTTATTTAATAACCCTAAAAGGTAGTTTCACATTACCATGTTCTATAATTTCAACCAAACTCTTCAAATGTGGTAATATAGCACATCCCATAAGAATAGCAATCTGTTGTACAATTTTGATACCCGTGTGACGAGCTTGCCATGACTTTTTACTGCGACACACGGCTTTAAGAAATGGAAGCAAAGAAGGAATTCCTAGAGCTGATGCGACCACAGCGAATGCTCTGGCTGTCGTGTTACGAACGTATTCATCAATATTGTCAATATCTGGTCTCATAGTCGAGATCATTGTTGCTAAACCAGCTGCTTTAGCCAAATTAGAGATAATTTCTCTACCTTCGACACGAGCATAGTAATCTTCATCAATAAGTAAAGGTTCAATAACGACCAAAATCTAAAAATAAATCATATTTTTACATTTATCAATGTTAAGAGAAAATTGTTAAAATATTATATACAGCGTATAAACTTACCTTATGTACGTAGGGTCTAACCAAATCATCCAGTTTATAAAGAATACGATCAATAACTTTCACAAGAAGATGCCGTTCTTGATCTTCAAGTGTAGGAGACATAAGAAGAGGGAGTATCTGATTAAATAAAGGACCCGCGCCAAATTCTCTTGCTTTATCTGTAATTTGTCTTAGAGCAGCTTTCCTCATTGGTGGTGTGCCATTTTTAATTTTTAATAGCAGCTTCATTATCTTCCTCTCTTTTTGTTCTTCAGGACTAAGCGTTTCTTCATCAACATCGACTAATAACTTATCAAAATATTGTGCGTCTTCTGGTTTCATAAAAGGCAAATTTCCTTTTGGTTGATTGTCTACGAATTTCGCAGTTTTATCCTCAGTTTGAATGAAAAATCCTTGTGGTGTGCCCGCAATAGGCGTCGGTGTAGCAGTGAGCTTCCTTGCAGGTGTGCGAATTGGAATATATCCTATATTATAAAAGATTAAATTAAATATACAATTAAATATTTCTCAATCATAATTTTAAAAATCATTATTTTGCATCATTTACCCGCAGGTGGTTGCAAAACTTTGTATCCAGGTGGGAACAGGGCATCCAGTTCATCGTCTGAGAGTGGTCTATTTCTCTCATCTATTTCTCGTTCCCAACGATATGCTTGAAGCTGTTCTGGTGTCATTGACATTAAATGTCCTGGTGTTGGAGTTGCCAATCCCATAGCTTTGGGTCCTGTTGGTGTTACACCACTAGGTGTTAAAATTGAAGTTTGATGTGGTGTAGTAAGAGGAGTTGCTGGAGTTTGTGGCGTCATAGACCCAGGTGTCTGATTCGAAGGTGTTTCATCCCATCGACTTCGACGTTTGCTAGCAGAAGGTGTTGGTGTCTCCTGAATTAAATCTCCTGCAACTCGATCTGTTCTTGGAGTCTCTGCCCAACCACTGCTATGACCAGGTGTTTCTAATATATAAAACAAACATTTATTATTTAACTATTTATTCCTGATTTGTTATCTATCTTCTTAATAAAATATACTTTATATTTACCACGTTCAGTTTTTGGCGTCTCATCCCAACGATTTCTACGACTTGAAACAGTTTTTTCATGAGAAGGAGTTTCTCTACCAGGAGTAGCTGCACCAGGTGTTGCGTGTCCTGGAGTAGCATCCCACATTCTTGTACTTACGCCTGGTGTTGCACCAGGAGTTTCTCCACCTTTACCATGACCAGGCGTTTCATCCCACCTAATTGCAGCAGGTGTTACCTAATAACATTTTAAAAGGTAATAATTTTTATTATTTCTCACACGTTAAAATTAGTTCAGAAGTATCTATTTATTTACATCTGCATTGTCCCATGATGTTGGTGTTGCAGTTGTACCAGATGGTTTCTTAGGTGTTGGAGCATCATCTGTTTGGTCCCAACGACCTCTTTTCTTAGGTGCAGGTTTAGGTTCACCATTTGCTTTCAATGTTCCCTCTTTGGCTTTTTCTGCTAATTTTTTTCTTAACTATAAGTATAAATATTATGTGAATATCTTAAATATATTTTTACTTAATAATATTTTTTACTTAAATATTAATGAAAAAGTTGAACGTGTTAAAATTGCTGATCATATACCTCAGTTTCTTCTCCTTTCAATAACTGTTCCCGCATAATCACGGTATATGTCCTAGAACCGATGTCTGGCGTCTTACCACCTGTAATCAGGAACCAAAAGTCACGCAGAGCGTAACCATTAGTTATTTGTTCAATGAATGCTTAAATTTTCAAAAACTTCTGAACATACCTAGCGATATTATAATGATATTTATTGTTAAAATGCCCCTAGAATATTTGAGTATATTCTAAGTAAACTACTGAATTGACTCTCATTTCCACGTTGCATATATCATCAAATTAAATGACAATAAAAATGTTTTACAGAAGTAAATGTAACAACAAATCGTAAATAAAATATCGCGTTAATTACGCAACGGGTTTGAGAGAGTTGCAACAGCAGATGGCATATAGCATACGTACGTGAAAATTTGGTGCCATAGGGAGCACTGTCCTGCTCATGTCTTCCACATCGAAAAATACTTTAGCCATCTAAAAATCAACTCATTCTTGTTATTAATAATATTTGCACACCAACCACTCATACTATGTTTCAATATTTATGTTCTCACGAGAAATGTGTGATACAATGAGAATTTATCGACCCATATGTGTTATACGCGTAAGCAATCAAAACAGTAAATAAAGAATTTGTGAAAAAGGAAACTCATGAAAATATATTAAATTATAATTGAATATAAAAAAAAAGTCTCATTGTATCATTTATACGATGTGACTGTAATGCTCTGTGACAATTCAATCTCGCTTAACCTTCGACATAGTATCCTCGGTAAGCAGATGATTCCAAATGTGCAGACCGTCACTAAGATTGGAAAAAAATGTAAACATTAGTATTTATTTGAAAGAATCACATTCACTCTTTTCACTCAAGCCAGTCTGTCTTATTTATTTCTTAACCCTTCCACAATCTAAGCATGAAAAATTTTTAAATCTATTAACTGTTATAATAACTGAGATAAATATTTTGAACCCAAATATTTTAGAAAATAACTGTGCAAGCAACATATAATCTGTACCTTCACTAATTTAGATCTGATTATAATTAGCCGATTGTATATACTAAAAGATCATTATTTGTGCCTTTCATAAACTTATATAAAGACAATATAAATCATAATATTTTTGATATGTGAAACAACTTCTATCTCAGTTATTATAGTTAGTAATACTACAGCAACAGAAAGATATTGCTCAATGTGTATTCATTAAAACAGACTAGATAAATATACTAATATTTGTTAATATTGAAAATAACTTTTGTTGTAATATATTTATATTTAATGTCTTCTTTGAACATCTATATACAAGTCTATCTATTTAATATAAAATTTTGATTTTGTGAAATATTAAATTACTTTATGTCTGTGGTGATATGTATAAGAAACAAATTAAATCATATTACGAATAAATGAAAATAAAATTTTCATATATTTGCTTATAAATTATTTAAAACATGTTATGTTACTAATTATTTGGAAAACTAAATAACATAATTGCATACAAGTTTAAGTTCATCTTTTACATTATATTACTTTCTAATAAAGATAAAAATGATACAAAACAGACATTGGTGGTATGGTCATTCAGTTATTGAAACTTGTGATACTTTATAATCAAGTTTGTAGTACCATTAAATGATTTTAAAAAAAGTCAACTTGACTATTTAATAATTTGGAACAAAATAATAATATCTATTAAATTAAATTTCATTTTTGCCACATTAAAATCAAGTTGACCTTTTTCAGATATAAAAATATATTTAAAATGACCTTAGTTTTTTTATAAACTGCAGTGATAGAAGCTTTATTGTGCACATATTTTGTTGCAATATAATTAGCACTTATATGCACTAAGTGATCTTAGTCTAAAAAAAGAAAAATTATATTTAACTCTATTAATTAATTTATCTTCATTATTATTTAGTACATAATTATTATTCTTTTACTTATTATATTGCTTCAAAATATTAACAAGGATAATAATATATAAACACACTTAATATCTAATTACCTGTTTTGTTTTCAAATTGCTTAACTTAAGAAGAAAAAAATACCAACCTTCTGCAAAAGGATCGACACGCTCAGGCGATATAATCATTCTTCGTCTTTTTTGCCTATATTCATCTTCTCTGTCAGCTATGGTGGGTCGTCGTCTGTCCGCAAAAGGATCATAATCCTTTTCACTCTGGGGCATAAAAAAATTAAACATTATTAAATTAAAATTATTAATACCATTAGCAACATTAATAATAATAAGAATAATATTGTTTTCAAAATATTATACCTGTGCAACATCATTGAGTAATGCTGCTGGTGCAGTATAGCCTGGTCTTTTATTAGTACTAAAAGTTGTTGGTTCATAGTCTTCATCCTTAAAAAAAAATAATACAATTCATAACTTATTATTATGTTACAATAAAAACAATCATCATGGTAAAAAATGAAATTACCTCAATCTCATCATTGGCTGCAATAGATGTAACATAGCCTTCATATTTATTATTACTTCCATCGTAAATATCTTGATCATAAAACCCAGTCTTTCCTAGCCCTACTTGGTCCTTTTCAGTAGATGCATTTTGAATCTCTTTTTTCTTTGACTGTATTTCTCGTATTTGTGCTTCAATATCTATATAGATCAATACAAATACAAATTACATTAAATTTACTAAGAATCTAACACAATGCAAGGCTAGAATAATTAAGATTAACTATTAGCAAATGATTGCTTAAATATCAAATTTACTTATGTTGTTTCTTATTACTGAGTCTAATCAAAGGAATTTAGATAAAGATTTGTAAATATTCGGTAATTAAATTACATAAATGAATAGAATCGCAGATAATAATTTAAAATAAAGTATAATTCCAATCATAAATACCAGAATTTAATTTATGACAAACGAACCTTCATGCGTTCTGGGAATGGAATCCATCGTTCAGCATCAAAATTTTACAGAAAAATATCCTCCAGAACATGAAAAAGATTCACCAAAGAACTAAATCCCGTTTTCTTTACCAATCTTTATATTGGTAATGTTATAAGATGGCACACTCAATTATTTCCAAATCATTAAAGTGCGTTTACATGAGTATTCAATTTAAGGTTAGCAAAATGTTCAATAAAATTTGTTGTTTTATGTATGAAAATGAGGTTTGGAATATTTACACAACGATAGAATGTAATTCGGAAGACGAAATCATAAAAGTTCACAAATTAATCCTCTTTGTTTTTGTCACTAATGAAAATTTATATGAACATTGAAACACTATCGCCATGTAGCCGTGGAAAGATGGAACTAATCTCTATTGCAGTCTTTGTCGCACATTATCGCAATTCTTGTCTAACTCAAGTATGTATATTTGTCCTTGTCGCACAATATTGCTATCTTTATCTAGCAAGTTATGTGCTGTCATTTATCCTTACTGCTCCTATCCAGTCCTCCTATTCAGTTGCTGTTACTTTTGTATCAAATAGATGGTAGCATATGCCTCTTCCGTAGGCAAGGGACGCAATAGTGTGCGACAAAGATAGATATATATATATATACTAATGTTAGATACAGACAGCAATAGTGATTAGTTTCACTTTTTCACCGCTTCGTGGTGATAGGGTTTCAACGTTCAGTCTATAAAGCGAGCAAATTTTTATTATTAAGAAAAAGAAACTGATTAAGAGAATTACCTTGTGGAATGTGACTTTTGTGATCCCCTCATTTTTTTTATACGCCATCTGATCAGCAAGATGCACGAATAAAAATTTACAAATTTCTTCCAAATATTGAATCACTTTAAATAGATTATTTTAAGAAGCTGTGCCTTCACATATATTTTTATACATGTAATGATGTTTGTGGGAATTATAAACGTATATAAAAACAGAATACATGTATATAGATGGAGTTCACATCTGATTTTGGACGAATTAAAGTACTAAGAGTATATAATTCGTATGGATCAATGAATCAAACATTTTTTAAAGAATCATTCGTTTGTAATTTAAGATACAGTCCCATTTAATTAACTGTTTTCACTACATTATCATGTTTTTCAACAATCGCAATATACACGGAAATTTGTTATATTTGATTCGATATTTTTCTTTATTTGTTCGATATTTTACTTTGTGTATACGTTGCGCTCGCGGTAATTACGAAGAAATTATACAAAAATAATAATACTAATATCACTATTATAGTAAGAATTTTTAAACGTAGCCTAATGCAAATTATTCGCTATTTCAGACGTATATGTAATATGATATAACGCAAATATTTAGGCTGTGCTACTTTACAATACAACTAGATAATAAAAGGTAAACAATGCACGAAAATCATTATCAACAAATGTTGACTGATAAAGTAAAATTTATAGCAATTATATCATTTCGCAAGAAGAAGAAAAAAGAAAAAATACAGTGTTTTCTTAATATTTAAACGTATTTAATACTTTAGTTATTTTTAATACGATTGAAAAGTTGGTCCGATAATATATCGACGATAATCTGGTAATTTATCAAAACTAAGCACCCCACGTTCTACAAGGTATTTATTATGATTTTTATCGCATTATCTTTGTAAATTTAATTACGCCTCTGTTGCTGTGATTTATTATCGAATCCTCTGATATATATATATATATATATATATTACATTTACTATCTATTGCAGACACGTTCTTAGAAGTACCTGGTTTTTATTTCACTTCACAAGTTCTGCAATATTTATTGCTCAAGGAAAGGGGGATCTACGCGAAAGTTTTAAAGTAACCACGATGGTCATTAAGAAGCAGGATTATCATCTATTTGTCTCTGAAACATTTTTTAATCATTCCTTTACATTTAAATTCTTTCATCTAACTTTAGAAATATTGATAACCGAAGTATTTATATTTTATAAACATGTTATTCTAAAATCTTATCAAATTTATCATTCAGTCTTATGAAATGAGTAGTACGTGGTTCTCCGATGCAATCCTAAACGATGAGAAGTATTACGTAAATACGTTTTCCGATCCTTTTAATATATATATGCATGTATTTTATCCAATTGGCGAATTTCGAGTTGGCAACTGATCGTGAGTTTCTTGTCTTAAGCAGCTGTAGGAAATTTTGATTTCTTTTCCTCTTTCCTCCTTCAGGTGTAATGCATAATCAGATGAAACATCGTTTACCATAAATATTTCCCATACTGATAACGGTTCTATTTGGAAACATTTTGTATGTGTTCTTTCATTACTTATTGTATAAACTGTGGCTGACGCAAACTGGAAAAAGATTGGTTTAGCTTGTACAAATAATGCACAAGATTAATAAAACAATCCAAAAGGATAAAATAACAGAATGTAATTAAGAAAATCTTTGCAGCTCAGGCAGGTGGCCGTTTCTTATCGTTCAATGCAATTTACAAATTTTCCAATATAACTGGCAGTTTGATTATGGCTTGGACAAATATTGACTCATGACGCCGAAAAAATGTATTTGAAATAATCGTGTGAACAAGCAGAAGATTTTAACTTTTTACCTCGTGGTACAAGATAAAAATTGCAGTACAAATCGACCTAAAAAATGTGTCAATATTAACTTGGAATAAATGCGTCATCTATGACTTCAAGAGAACATGCACGAAAATCACGCTTTCTCACGTTCTTCGGTAAACGATGACGTCAAGATTCGGCTGAAAACAGATTCCTCTGTGTTTTTGGAGATTTTCGGATTAACCGATTTCGTTTTTTACCGTCTCCGGTAACGTTTAATGAATTCTTGAAGTTTTTCTTTCTACGGAACAACGTTTCGAAGTAATTTCGATAGAAAATCAAAGATCATGCGGTATATTAAAACCCATGTATAACTGCAAATGTCAATATGTCGCATTATCGTTGATCATTAAAGTAAATAGATTTACGAGCACGTCTTACGTTCGTTAAGCTAAAGAGAAGCCATTAATAGTAGGTTGTTATCGAATGTCCACTTCCGCGAGTGTGGTTTATCAGTGAGACATTAGATGATGTTAAAAATAGAAAATACTTTGTCATAATACATAGGTATATACGACCGATATATGACTTCAGTATATGCTATGATATTATCTATATTCGAAGATACTGGAAAGATATAGAGATCAAATATACATCCATATGTATACATACAAATTGGCTCCAAAAGTATTTGTACATTTACCATGGAAAATTTTCATGTGCGTGTCATGCGTATTATATAAAACGTTCTGAAATTTGATTAATGCTGTGATGAGACACCACTGATATGACTATATCGGCAAAACTCGAATCCAATTTGAAAATATACATGCATACTTAGAAGTTGCAAGGTATTTACCGTAAACTTATATTTAGTGAAAAGTTAGTATTATGAATAATTAGTAGAAAAATCTTAAGCATATTATAATAGCTATTACAGTGAATGATAGCCTGTTCAAATATTTTTGTGTCTGCAAAATATATACATCTTGCAATTTCTATATACGTTTACAAAAATCTCAAAGAGAGGAATTCCAAAAATTCAAAATTGTATCAAATAATAGTTATTAATAATCATAATACTTGGGCGTCGTTACAGTGCCAATAAAATTTTGAAATGTTTCGTTTAACACACGTAATAATGTTCATGAGAAGTGTGCGACTACCGCGAGAGCTACAGTTGCATTTTTTACCACTATCTGCAATGTATCTAGCAATGTGGAATGATTTATTAGATTAATTTCCTCAGAGTTAATGTAACATGTTAATATAACATTTCATCTCTAGCTACGTGTAAGTTAATGAAATGTAAATTACAAATGGTTTATAGATTAATTTCTTAAATACTGAAGTTATGTTTATATTACATATGACGCAATCTTTTTTCACTGCGTTAAATACATGGATTGGCATATAACACGTGGATTTTATAAGATATGACTTTGCAAATATTTCCTTTCTATGTTGATTCGCAAGACGATGACAATAATGTGACAGAAAGGTCGGAAAAGTTCATTAATAATTCATCATTAATTGTTATGTTTTATCCTTAGAATTTGATGGACTTTGAAGTACGAATTCATAACATCATAATAAATTATTCTCTTTGAAATTACGACAACTTTTCATGTCTATTATATTTGTATAATCAGCATCTATGAAGCCAACGTGTAAGATATTTTCCTCCCATTACCCGACTTTTTCCGTATTTTTTCACTGTTTAGTTCCTAATGAGTAAATAAATGCGGATTAAGTTGCGATTAATTATATAAAATATACATGAAACAAGAAGGCGAAGAGGGGAATAATAGATCATATCAATTTTTAAGCACAATAATCTCCAATAATAGATTAAGATAAAACGTCTCTCGAAATTGTATCGATAGTATCAATTAATATTGTATAATACAAAATGTACTCTCTTCTTCTAAAAATAAAATTCGAAGGATTATAGTATTTATTAATTTCAATCGCGTTCACGTTATCAGGCTTTACGCTTCGCTTTCGTAATATCAAATTTTTCTAATTATATTTAGAGATACTAACAAACACATAGTACGAAATTTCATGTACCTGAATCTAATTAACTTCAACATAATAAATACAATGATATAAATATTAATAGAAAATTTGAAGGTGCAAAATTGTGCAGAACGCGTTTAATATAAGAAAATATATTAAATATGAAATAGTGTAGTGCTTTGCGTAATAGTTGATGGATAAAACAATTTTTTGTCAAGGCTCTACTATTTCAGTTACATTTTTCAAAATATAAATCTCTGTGAAACGTCGCAGTTGTTCTGTAGCCACTGTTCGCACGAAATCTTTATGTTTGTAAAATGATTACTAAGAGAAAAGGAAGAACACACTCGTTGCGGATAATTTTACCGATGCATGATTCATATAACACAGCTGATTATAGCTGATCTCTGCTAATCATATTGTCGTATAAAGATGGCATAAAAAGTGAATACACATTTCTTTGAAAAAAAGCAGGTAATGAGTTTGTTATCGTTCAACAATGGAAACTGATAAAATCCAAGTTCAAGAGAGAAATCTAACGACGTATACTTACTGGTGATTATTTCCTCGATTGTGTAAAAAAATGAAAATCAAGGGAAGCGAAATCATTAAAGTTATCTACCTCTTTAATTGACTGTCCGCTATCTCTATCGTTCCTTGCAATTTTTATTTACACGGTCTTCTACTATGTTAATTGCCGATAGGTTGAAATACTAGTTTAGAAAAATAATTTACTTTCAAAGAAGAGGCTTATTAATATGTATAATATAGATAATTCATTCAGATTTCTTTCAAAAGGAATCGTTTAATCGAACATGTCCACTGGCCAGCCTCTTTTTCATCTTATAAAAAATTTATTAAAAATTTCAGCTACTTTCGTAAGCCAACTGTTACGTTTTATGATTTCATGTATTTATTTGTCCCTCAACTATTCAATATGAATATGAATATGAATATGAACATGAATATGAATGTGAACATAAATATGAATATGAATATAAAATTGATGCAATGAATGAAAAATAATGAATTTATGTAATGAAGTTGAGAGATTAATAAATGTAACGTGGAGCCGCACATGATTCATATTGCCCTTTTGATAAATTGTAACGAATAACTCGAAGAATAATACGAATGATTACCAAGAGAACAGTCAGATAATTTTTTCTCCCGAATGTATTTTCTTTGATTTTTTTAATAACATATTACGATAACGGTTTAATAATAACGATATATCATTTTTATTGTTGTTTCGGTCTCGTATTGCGTTTTTTTCTAGATACCTGTAACTTTTATCTGAATGTGAAGTGGCTAATCGAGTCAGCGGTCTTTCAGATCACATGAACGCGATAAAATTAACCGGATGAGAATTTATCAAGTATGAAATTTTGATAGATCGAGAAATTTATTTTGAGCGATATTTTCAATAGAGTACCTGGAATATGTACATATTCGGGTCATTCCTAATCCGATAAGGAATGTCAATAATTAGTATCGACTGAGGAAACTTACACTTGTATAATTTATATGGCGAATAGAATAGTAGATGTACGAACTAAAACTAGAGCCAGAAAGATAAAAACCATTGGCTTCTTAATCAATCATTATTTATATCATCGATTGTAAAGATTATCGAAATGGATTATTTTATAATAATTTAGCTTGTTTTTTACTCCAATGTTTATTATTTAATATTTGTATTAACATACTTCGTGCAATTCAGATAAAAATGAAGATTTAGATAAAATGAAGAATCAAATTGCAGCGTAATTGAAGAGTTTTCCAATAAAAGAGCTTGTAGGCGTCTTCTAGCCAAACAGTTAAATTATTTTAAATTTCAATTATTTTGTAAATATAAAAGAGGAAACAAAGTTTTCTAAGAAATTCTTTAGAAGTTCTTCACGAGCTTCTTCATAATTATCAATTTAAAGGTATAATCAAAAAGCTAGAAAGCTTAAAGCTAATATTAAAAAATTATAGCTAAGACTTGAATGTAATTTGGTCAATTTGCCATTTCGCCTCATGGCGAATAAGAAATCTCCTCAATTATAATACACGCAAATTAATTGCGACAGTTTATAACTTTGACGGTTTACGTAACTAGATAGCTTTTACTATTGATAGGATTATTTCGAGATTTTCTTGCTACGCGTACCATATCTTTTTGTAATGGAAAGTTCAACAATGAGTATTAAGCACGCGAGCATGATACGTTATAAGTAAGATACACGATGAAACGAACTCCTTGTAACATAGCTGATAAGTATACGTCGATGGAAATTCCTGGATTTAATTTCACTCTAACGAGATTTTTATGTACACCGGGAGAACTTGGAAAGAGAAAAATAAGACGAACCGTAATATCTGATGACCGTTCGATAAAAAAAAAAAAAAGAAATTAATATTTCATTTCTCTTATAGAGAGCACAACCACAGGTGAAAAACATGATAAATCATATTTCTCGTCTTTTATAGATGAGCAATATTAAAATTGAATAGGTTGCCAAACAATTTCATATCAAAGCTGTGTTTGCGTTTGATTTTGGGATTAAATATGTGTTTTTCTTATCCTCTTACATACTTAAGACGTATTAATAACAGCAGTTACACGTAGATTCCCATTAATTTAATTGAAGCAACATGACAATTACACAAACATTTAATTCTTAAAAATCACTGTGGATCTATCACCTATTTTCAAAGGATTTATAAGCATCATCAAATATACGAGATCACTCGCTTCTTCAAATGTGTATTTCGCATTAAAATATAACTTTTTAGCCACAAAATAACACAAAAGTGATGGAAACTAAGGAAAGTAGCCTTATTATATCTTTTTGCCCTTTGATCTTCAAATACAGGCATGCAAGAGTATTTAAACGTTCATTGTGGAAAACTTGTACATTTTAAAATTTCATTAACACTATATTGAGACACGATAGTCATAATTACATTACCGGTTATACGTAGTTGGATACTTCATGACGTTAATTTAAATTGAATGTCTTGCAATGCCTTTATTTTTTCATTATTTTATTATAAATCTGTTAATTCGTCTGCTAATTCTTCCGTGTGTTAATTCGTATGTGGCTTACAATGTAAGATATTAAACAAAGTAAAAATTAGACTTTTGCAACAATCGCAACGAGTAGATATATTAATCCTTATGATAGGCAGTGTATATTGGTAAAATTTAAACTCTATCAAAAACTGAAAAAATTTTAAAATTTAAACTCAATCTAAAAATTTATATAAAAGTTACAAGACATTTACTCCAAACATATATCCAATAAGAAAAATTAAACGTATTAAATACGCGTTAAAAATGGTCCCAATATGGGATATCTGAAGATATATCGAATATCTTGCGCTAATTATCTATAACGACAAGGCAAATGATAAACACCGTATCGCAAAAAAATTAAGCTACTCGTCGGTTTCATCAGAAAGCTCGAAGCAATCATTATTACCTTGGTCATAGAGCGACGTCAATTATGCAATTTTTCTTTCGCTCGGTCCCATCAACGGAAACTAATCATCGGACGATCGAAGAGCCGCTATCATCAATTTGTAAACAAATTCCCACGACCGTGAGCCATCGTTGCATCGAATTTAATATCACAGCCTGGTATTACCACGCACAGCGTGCTTCTTTATATTTTTCAACACACCCAAGCAACTGGTAAATATAGCGCCGCATAGAACGATCGGACTTTTGTTGTACCGTTTCAATGGGCTGCTTCGTTAATTCGACGTGCATGTCCATCAGATACCTATCGTCGATTCTTCTTTTAAAAACGTTTTCTGAAAAATTCTTCTCTCTTCCCTTTTTCAGAATGAATTTTTGTGAAATTTTCGATAATGGCGAGTTTTGCTTGTTCCTTTTATTCGGATTATTTTTCATTCGTCCCTCAACGAGGTCGATGAGACTCGTTCGAGTTACGAGGTTTATTGTTAGATCGGGGCGTATTATTAATTCAGCCATCGTTCCAGATACGACATTAAGGAAGAACGAAATGAGTTTCTCTGTTTCTTTTTTTTTTTTTTTTTTAATTTAACTTCATTTATCGGTAAGTATACATCGTAGGATTAAATTGATAATAAAAATTAACTGGACCGTTCGCGTAATAGTTCACTGGGTTTTTCTATGGCTTATAATTTTCCTTTCTTATCGTAAGCGTTGACTGTAGTCAGTCACGAAAATATCTGTACACTCTTTAGAGTAGAATAACTGTTGAAAAATTGGACCAAACGACTTGAGTTTTCTTGAGAAGCCAGAAGGATTAGTACCAGATAACGTGTAAAAGAAATATTGAAAAAATTTAAACAACATATGTTGGACATTTATATCAGTTATATACGTACTGAAAGTTTCATCGAAATCGGTTAACGTTACTATAAGTTTGCTGTTCTTCGCGAGTTTTAGCCTGTAACTGCAATAAATTTGCAGAATATTTTCGTGACTGACTGTACATGCGATGACTAATAGAATTTGAACACATACAAAACTGCGTTGGGGGCTTCGTTTTGAAAATTTGTGAGGTATGCGTAAATTCGTTTGATTCTCAGCTAGACAGGAGTAGATAGTCGATGATCTATAATCGATGAATTATATTACATATGGAAATATAATATCAAAAATGTAGAATAACATCTTTTCATTTGAAGTCTCATTTTTCGATAAAATCTACGTCTACTTGGACTAATTCTTGGCTAACATATCTAAACTTCATTTTCCCCAAAACGAGAGTGTAAACAACAAAATTTTATTCTTCATTTTCAATTTATTTGTGTAGAACAATTTCCTATCAGTTGTCCATTTCAGTCCAGCCGACAATTGGTCAAATTCACGTACCCTGTACCTCGTAAATTTTCAAACTCGATTTTTTCAAACACGAAGCCTCCGACGCACTTTTGTTATATTTGATTTTCGCCTTGCATATAAATAATCATTTGAATCGTCATTATGTATTTTCTTCGGGATAGTATATTTGAATAAGAACAAACTTATTTTTACATTGTTTTTAAATGTTTCAAATAATCGAAAATTATCTGCTTTTAACGAGTATTCTTCAATTACTGTAGTGTTCACGCGACTGGGGTAAGTCAACAGCAGTTTAGATTTGGTTCTAGTAAGCGGGCTATGGATCAAGCAAGTGGCACTGCGGCGAGTTCGATTCTTTCCGCGCCAAACGAGATACGCAATCAACTGGTAGATAGAGTACGCGGTGTTTACAATGCTTTTAAGACGCACCTTGTAAGCAAATATGCAGCGAAGGCCATGGTAACAGAGGCGCAATGAATCTATTTTCATTTCGCATATGTTATGCGTTTGCGCGTGCTATGAAACCTAATAATAAAATTGAAGAAAGACAATGAAGCTCGTTGAAACGGTTGGCAAACATCGGCATGCCTTCATTGATAGAATGGAATCAATCGCATTATTCGAAAGTGATAGAACCTCTCCTCTCTTTGTGCGCGTATCTTGAGAAATTAAAAAGAAATTGATACTTTTCTAAAATGTGTACAGATTAGATTACCTCGAGTGCAAAACCTAATTCATCGATCTTCTGTTACACATAAATGAAAAATCTCTGTTTTTTAATTAATTTCTCAAGCTTTCGAGCTTCTTTAGATTTACTTCGAAAGTATCAGTAGCAAGAGTAGACTACACGTACACGCTAGAAATTGAAAACAAGAGTGGGCGAATCCCAGTTACTCAACAAATCGAGCAATTTACTAAAAATGTTTAAAAAACGTTAGCATAAAATATTCAATGCAACGACCGATTTCGTTATGTTATCTAGGTTTGTTTTGGAAAAAAGAACCAGTTCCTCCACTTTTTCACGATTAATACAGCTTACTGCAATAACGTAAGCTTGCATCGAGAGAAGATATGGCTTGGTTCACCTTTGTCCTCGGTGCCTCGTATAAATTCAAATTGAAACGTTAAAAGAAACGTAAAAGTAAAAATGCACAGAATGCGCGTAATATGCAGGCATACATACGACAGAAGCAAAGTACAGTATCCGTTATGATATTTAGTAGGTGAAACAAATCTTTGCGTCTTTAGTCCTTTAGTATCCTTTAAAATCTTTAGTTCTGTTCATAGAAATATCAATTTGCATAAACATCTATCCAGGTCTAAATATAACTTATTCTTATACGTATATTCTAATATGATCTATTTTTAATCAAGAATTTTTAAGGCACTTCAAAATTATTACTTGCGAGTTGATACCAAGTGGAAACTAACGTTTGCAGAAAATATGCTGTTAACGTGCAGCAACTTATCTGACAGGTGCATAAGTTATTGTTAATGATCGGACGTATACGGTGCATCAGCGTAGAATGTTTCGCACGCCGTTCCGCAAACAAACTGATTTAGACGGTGTACGTGAGCGTCGTGCGAGATGGAAACGGGCCACAGCGAAATTAGCATGAGAAAACGTTCTGAAGCGGGATTGAAATGTACGGTCCGACGAGTGTAAGTCAATGTGACGAGGAGAATCAGCGGTTGTCGAGAAACGAGATGTCATGTGTATGCAGCATCTTTCTATCAAGGTGATACGTTCTGCACACGTACATTTTCGAAATGCAGAATGTGTAAGAAAAAGGAAAAGCGTAACTGAATATAGTACGACCAAGATTAATGATAGACACGATATTTCTGCTTAACTTTAAATGGAAATGTTCAGTTGACGTCACTATGTAGTCCTTGCATTGTTGGTCTTTATTATATTTAAATTATCCTACCATTTCTTCTTAGAATGGATTAAAATAAAAAGGAGAATTAAGAATGGACAAATGATCGAATTCCTTCGCTTTATAGAGGGCTATCGTGCAGATGATCGTATTTTCGAATAATTAGTGAAAAAAAGCGAAGGATTTTATTAAATGTATAAGTAACGATCCCACTTTTATTTTTTAACTTCAACTTAATATCGATGTTGTATTTTTCCCCTCTGTTACATTAATCTGTACGCGTGTACGTTAATTTCTCCATGATCCTCTGAATATTTACGTATAACGTTTTTACTTTTCAAAGCGCCCGTGATTTATATTGGATCATTATCATTAAAAACTGGTTGAAAGTGTATACATAATTTGTATGAATAATTTTTTTATGAATCACTCAAAACATGATACCTAGGCAAAGAATTCTTTTATTCGCCAAATATTATACTAAGTAGGTATTATACATTCTGCGGATTTCAGGAACTTCCAAATTTCTATGAATACACAAACATCCACGATCCATATAAAATATTCTAAAAATTTCCATATATTTTTTGTTTGGATTAAAATAAGAGAGACGTAGAGATCCTAATCTTCTGCATAGTAAAGCAGAGTAAACGTATGACTGCGAGTATTTTAGAAACCTGTTTTATTTTAATTTTTCTCCAACTATCAACAGATATCCTAACATGTTTCATGCTGGCCGATAACGATAGCGATATACGGTCGATATACTATTTAATTTTTTAGCAATAAAATGCTTCCCGATAATGTAGCATTAGCGACAATACGTCCAGTCTAGAGTGTTAGCAATTACAAAATCAATTACGATTTATGATGCAATTCTCTTGACTCATTATCACAACCGGTTACGTTACACCAGACGTGTCCGGGACGAACAATCGAGATCTAATCAAAGTTCAATAATTGGAGGCGGTTCGACGATTTCTTCGCGGAAGGAAGCCCCCATGGCGAGGGTGGACAATACACAAGGTGTGTAATGACTCATCTCTAGCGTGGATGTATCGCGTACTATGTCAGTAACGGCAGAATACATCATACGAAATGTGAGATGCTCGTTAGTCTCGTTCCAGGTGGCTCGTTATCGCTGGTAGCAGTGTGTCAAGTATCACATAAGTTAGCCTCAACGCGTGACACTCGTGTAATACCTAGTAAAGGCAAAATTATGAAAGAACCTCGGGATTCGATAAGAAGGAAGGGAGAGAAAGGGACGAGGAAGAACAGATTCGTTCGATGATGTGCGGTGAAAGATCCATTGACACGACGACCCGCTTCTTCGAATTTGCGAATCAAGCCGGATGCATCTGAAAGAGACGATGCACTTTGATTTTTGTATATGCGCCGAGCATACGGTCGATGCAGCGCGTTAAAAAAATATTATCAAGCGGACAGTGAGCTAAATTGACTGAGACGACACGTAGTTAGTTACGAGTGGATTTAAAGAATTTGCAATCCTTTTTCATTGCTTGCGACGTATCGTCGTTTACGTAATAAGAATATTATCGAACCTTCTTATTTAGACGAACAATCTTTCATTACCGGATTATTCTAAGAAATTTAGACATTGATTAGCCTTTGCGTTTACTGGTTCGTTTTACATAGACGTTCAAAGAAAAATCTATAGGAATAAATCTTCAGTCGTTAACCAGTAAAAAATAGTATCATATAAGTGTTATAAAACTGCAGAAAATTAAATTTGCATAATACTAGTCTTTAAAAGGTCTACGTCGCGACTATTGATCCTCCCTGTACGAATAATAGCTCAAATCACGCGATACAATATACATACGCTTATAAGTTAATACCTGTCTGAATCGCTTCCAGGCTAATATTAAACGATCGATGGAATCGATAACCATCACGATTGAGTCATTCGGACATCAATTGACTACGTAAATTGAAACGTACAGGAACAATAACGTTTCAAACATTGTCTTTTAAATTTTTCTTACAATTTCCTATTACATATTTGCATAATCTTGTTGCAATAGATAAATAGATTTGAGGTATCATTCGTTTCTCAAGAATTGTACATTAATGTAGTTATATAAAACGTTGATGTACGTACTTATGTAAACAGTAAGCTGCGATGAAATTAAGAAATTAAGAGAAAACGAAGTTAACCCCAGTTTAATCAGATTGGATGTTGAGATTGTTGAGGGGCTCGATTGTTGCGCATTATCGAAGAAACAAAGAAGACAAGCTAACACGACGAAACGCGCTGCACAGAGAAGATTAGATCCTGGAAGTCTGCGTGTTCAACGAAAATTATTTAACGTGGGATTAACAGAAACGCGGATATAATCTGCGTCCCAGTGATGAGATTATGGTAATACAACTTGTTTGCTGCTCGACGTGCGGTGACAGTTAGATTTAACTGTCCTTTCAGCGATATAATTGTAAATGGTAAAAATCAGCGTGTATATGCCTTTAAAAACGTAATTCTCGAAATTCGAAACATATACAGGGTGGTTGGTAACTGATGGTACACGCGGAAAGGGGGTGATTCTACGCGAAAAAAGAAGTCGAAAATATAGAATAAAAATTTCTTTTTTCTTTTAAATTTTTCCATCGAGACACCGATCTACAGTGAGATCCGTTATAACGAGACGTGATAAAGTGCACGCGTACCGAGCGAACATTCAAAGTCGATTTTCTCGAAAACAAAGCCTCGAACGAAAAATTTTTATTCTATATTTTCGACTTCTTTTTTCACGTAGAATCGCCCCCTTTCCGCTTGTACCACCAGTTACCAAACCACCCTGTATATCTTGTACGACACGCAATATTTATCCCGCGGCTTCTATATTTATTCAGCGGATTTGGCACGATACTGGTCTGGCTTAATAATCGAATGGCACCCAGACACGTCACAAATCTCTTTGTCATCGTTCAGATATGTCTTCCGGTTGTTTGAGCACTTATACAACTTATACGTTGCACTACCGTTCAAAAGTACACCGATAATTTTTTCAGTTTCGGCAAGATGTATTTTAATCGTAAAGTTATGGATAAACGAGAAAATCTGCTACCTCGCAGTCCTTGCCATGATCTTATTATCATTCTTATACTCGTAACTACATTATATAATAATATCGTATAATTATATGACAGAGAATATTTCAACATTGCTAAGTTGTTTTTTAGAAGCCAACAGACAATAAATTTGACACTTGTAATTGCCAAATCCTGAGTAATTTTAGAATAACTTTCCTCCTTGTCAAGCTTTTTATCTTCAAATTCATTAAATTATAAGTTATAAATCAGATTGACTAGGCTTCTCTAAAATAATAGAAAGGTTTCTGACATTTATGCGAATAATGATATTTAAATATATATATATATACACCATAGTATATGCATGTATAAGATAATATATATATAACCAGTATATATAATAACGTATAATCATTTTCATAAACTTATCATCATTTTTATAAACTTAAACAATTTATTAAAGATTATCATAAATTTAAATAACTTATTAATCTGTCGACTCCACAAAAATGTGCTGCTTCTAATTATTAATTTACCATAAATCTAAACATCTTTGACAAAATCACATTATTATAAATTGACCAAAGTATCCGGATACTTATGAATGTTAATATATGCACCCGCAACGAAAAATCAGTACAAGAGGGTATTTCGTATAATTGCGGTAAAAGAAGAATAACGAGTGGCTTGATGTTATTCAAGATCGTTTAAAGAGAACTGATTCTGCTTCCTCGATGGCAGAGCATTCGTCAGAGCATTCGTCGTTATTATTGCGTCGGAAGTAGGAAGCTTCGAAGATATTGTTGCGGTATTATGATAATGGCTCGGTAGCTTGCGACTGCATATTTACAGACTAGAGTCTAGAACGATAAACAAGCTGCACATAGTGTTCACAGCCATCCAAACATTAGATATATTGAATCATTCAATCGCGTAATTCTTGGCAGATTATGCGTCACTCACTTTCGTATTTTGTATACTAATACATTTAACCCGATACATGCACGCGCGTAAAAAAAATTATTTTCCTCCGTTTGACGTCTTGCTTCTTATCTAAAGATTTTCAAATGTCTATTCGGCGTCTCGCCTAATAAACGCGTCAACTATTTGTTCGAAACATTCCGCGTTGAATGTCAAGGATCTGAGACATTTTACGTAACATCATACTACGAAATAGCAGTCGAAAATTGTACCCGTTGGTTTTTGAACGGTCGACTGTTCAATGACTTTAACAGCGTACGATATAAAAAAATATAAACCATGATCTACACCCACTATATCGTGCTACGTTTTAAAATCGTTCGGAATCGCCGGTTACTGGCTTAGAATTGAGAGATAATGAAACTATTTGCGATAAAGGATCAATTAATGACCCACCATACATGGCATTACGATACATTTCGTTCTGAACAAAATTTTATTTCTTCATCGTCCAGCATGCTTACAGTTGCGAGCTTATAAAACAGGAAAATATAAGTGGGGAAATGCTTAATTCATAAATACGACTAACTGCATTACGATAAGCTTCATTTTTATCTTTCATTCTGTGTAATATAGGATTGATATAATGACACAGGATATAATATGGAGTAATATTAAAAATAAATTTTGTTTACCCTCTGAACCATTATAAATATAGAACAACTTTCTACTCGTTTCCTTTCTTTTTATCTCGAGTAATAACTTAATTTGGATAAATATTAATAATCTTTCTAAATTCGAGTAATAATGTACACCTATTACAGGTACGTTCTTCGAATTTGAGATACCTCGTGATACCTTCGGGACGTATTTTCCCCTTTTTTTCCTCTCTTCTATTTCATCGCTGGTGTGATTCGCTCGACGATTATTTTCCTGTACAGTAGAAGTAATTTTTAATTTCCTAGTAACATATATTTATTCAACGGGAAGGAGCGAGATATGTAATCGATGCTTCTAGTATTTAATTGTAACGTTATGTACGGTATAATCTTCCCGCAAAAAAGTTATATCGCGCGTCCGGCAAATATTTCCTTGATAAATACTATCGTTTTATAGTACGTCGATCGTGGAAAATACAATGGATCGGCTGTAATACTACATAGGGTCGATAGTAATACACGTTTAACTTTATCAAATTAAGATATTTATTGATTTAAATTATAATAATAAGTAGAACAAAAGTAAAATTTGTAACCGATCATCCAGAATCGCAATTGTGACAAATATAAAAAAACATCTTGATAGGTACATTTTTCATGTGCCCAATTTTTTCACTCACTACATTGCACCAATTTCTTCGTCTGGTTTCATCGTGCTGTAGGATTCCCAGCATACCAGACAATAATATTCTTTATCTTCTTCGTTATTAGATTCATTCTTTTCGTATAGGTATTAAAAGAACGTTGCAATCGATCTCGGTCATACTTTCGAACGTAAATTATAAATTTTGATTAACGAGACGCGTAAAACTGTTAAGTAACGATCGCTGTTACTTAGAAAAAGGCTAGATTAGAGATCAAAAAATAGAGAAAGCAACTACCTGCAAAGGAAATATTTATATCACAATTTTCAGTAAGAAAGGGTTACTTTAGGATATCGTACATCATTATAGAGAAGTTATTTTATTCGCTATATACATGTTTATGTTTAATCGCTATATACATTGTCTAACATTGATGGGTGTATTCCAAATGTTATTCCTCATTGTATATTCAAAATTTGTGTTAATATCTATCACATGTTTTGAGATATTTAACGCATTACATTTGTACAGCCCGTTACCACGGGCCGAACCAAATGCTTAACATTTTCATTACATCGCTTTAATTATAATCAACTATAGTATTTATGTACACATCAGAACCTTATAAAATTACAATTATATAAAAACATTAATTATTTTCAAGTGTAAATTGTCTATGTATGTTTTTCTGTATCACGTATTTCTATGTGCCATGAGCGCTCAATTTCCAATTTAACGTGCACAGGAATCATTATTTAAACTGAAGTATGGAAATTAAAACGCATGACCTCACGAGTAATTGTGAACTCTTATGCGAATATTAAATGATGAATACGACATGACGAATATTTCTTCAAAAATTTAATGTCCACTGACATCGTCATCATTGAACATTGAACGAACTAAAATCATAAAATCATGCTTACAAGAATCTCACAAACTAATACCTGACAACGAGTCAGCTTTGAGCTTGAGGTGAAGAACTTTGGTGTTAATGTTCTTCGTCAGTATCATCATCGATATCCAAAGAACCGAAAATGCGAGGCCACACTTCTAGTATCTGTAAATTTTGCAACTTTTCAATCCAAACGCTCAAAAACGGTGGAACATTTGTGATATTTGAAAAATGTCAAATTCTTCTACCTGAATGAAGTATGACCAGGTCCAGCCGAAACATTGGAGGAAACAGCTTGCCACAATTATCGACGACCAAAACACCAGTAAATTGGAAGTCATAGATTTAGACTCATTGTAATGTAAATTCTCAAAGTTTTTTGTCCGGGATGAATATAAGTAATCAAAGATTTCACCGATCGACATCGCTAGCCTCACACAAAGCTTTAAAAGTACTAAAACAATAAAATTATATCTGTAATATTCGAAAATCTCGATTTCCTTTAATTCGGTCAAATATAAGCTGTCAAAGAACCTAACGTAAATACGTATTATTATCCAAAAAGCACCAAACAAATGAAGACAGTACAACCACATCTGTAGTATCTGAAAGACTTTAAAACTTCTACTCGACTGTAGAGTCTGAGCAGTGCAGAATTCTCCGGCTCGTAACGATAGTTCATACACGATTATAAATTGCAAGATATAAAAAGTTCGAAAGAGCAAGAGAGTGCATGAGAGACAGAAATCGTGCATGACAGACAGAAGCAGTGAGTGAGACAAAGAAAAGCAGAGGAAATATATTAAGGGGGGGTGGCATATTGAACGCATTCATTTAAATAATGAACTGAATAGGAAACTTGTTTCCTGACATTTATGAGATGCAGTAACATTTGATGAATACAACAAAATTTGTTTCTATTTATCTTCAGGAAAATGGTGGTACTGAGACGATCCGCCGGTGAGTCCTTTAAATTTGTCCTGCCACATTGTCCTCATTTGCATCATGACCCTACTTAAGAGGACTGGTCCCTATCACCGCGCGCGGTCGGTCGTAGGTGCAGTAAATGACATCCGAATTCTTCATGGAGTTTATCGAAAATTTACTGTTCAAAACGATTGGTAGACAATGTGACTTCGCAAATATCGCATCTTACATTCTTTATAACAGAGGAAAAAAGTAAAAATTATTTAAATTAAAATAGAAATAAAAAGAAGCAGTCGCAGCGCGCGTATTAATCCGCGCTTGGTGATTGAAGACAGTCGTCCGATTGCGTAATAATCCACGCTTGGTGATAGAAGACAGTCGCAGCGCGTGGATTAATCCGCGCTTGGATGCAAATGGGCTAATGTGATATAGACCAAAAAAATCAAAAGTCTTTGTTTTTTACATGGTAAATGTTATGCAAGCATATAATAATTCTTAGAAGCATTTATTTTTATGAAAATCAATCGAGATCTTAACCTTATGCACTTCTGTACTTTTTGGCTTTTTGATCGTATTATCAATTATTATAGATATATTATTATTATTATAGATAATTATTATTATTATTATAGATGAAACTTCAGGGAAACTACTTGCTTTCTGATTGCGATGATTTCTGAATAACTTGCAAATCTCAACATTATGAAACACTTTTTTTCTGTACATGATGTAACTATCGGTCATAGTTTACCAGATAGTAGGAAAATTCTATTAATATCACTACAGTACGTTGTACTTATAATTATGGGTCCGTGGCAGCATAAGCGTCCGTATTAATTGTCAGAAATTGAATAGAATGACCTGGTCGAAAATTGACGCTTATTTTCAGTTTATATATACAACGAGGGTGAGTCTAAGAAAAGCTCCTTGCGTAACTGTATATGAGAAACTGTAAGAAATGTCTGTTATATGTAATTCAATTAAAAATGTATATAGTAAAATAAATATAAAAATATCATCGATGTGTTCGTTTTTAATTGTGCACAGCACTTTTTACAGTCACGCACATACAATTGTGTAAAGAGCTTTAAGATAGCCCAACTTCCGTTTACATGTATACATTATAAACGAAAGATAGGCGGTCGGCAACGAGATTAACACGTACGCTGATAAGGGCGTATAATTATAGACAAAATTCAGACGCATGGAACATCGATCATTTTTTGGGAACATTTTGGTAACTATGCTTGAGTAAAAATAAACTATACAATTACAATGTTGATTTCTACAACATATCTAAAAGTCATCGGGATCGGAAAGGAAGTAAGTTTTCTATAGTTTCACTGGATAGTTAAACTACAAAATTCGCTAAATAAACGATTATGAATAGTATGATTCAATACGTAACAAAAACTACAACTCCAACTTTTTGTGGACGAACTCGAGTCATAAGGAAAGAACAAAAATAGTTACAATTGATCAGACTAGTAAATACTAGATTAATGCATCAGATGTCAGTCTTTCGACCACACCAAAAATTATTCCAATAAAATACCGACTTGCGTTAAGTGTGCCAAAAATCATCCGATCACTGATTGTGCAATAAAAAGGTCACGCTGATAAGGTGAAATGTTTACCACTGATCGTTCAATAAGACGTCACATCGATAATGTTAAATCTTTTAACTGCCACGATAATCACCCTGCTAGTTACATTGTAGCATTGAAAGTAATTGCACCAGAATCTCCTCAGCTTTGATAAAAGTCGTTCATATATATAATACATATGTGTGTGCCATACTCGATTAGTCACAGGTCCCCCATTACGAAGATAATCCCTCAATTTGATAATGAAGCTATTATAAAGTTATATACATAAGTAACTGGTGTTAACATTCATACGAAAATTATCTGCCAAAAACTCAGAAATCCTTATAAACATACATAACGAACAAATGAATTTTCTGGAACGATAAATGGAACAATTCAACACAATGCTAGATCACACCTTACGAAACTCAGGTCCAATAAAAGCAAATATAAATGCTACTGCAAATATAAGCCCAATAAAAGTGCTACGTTTAAAGAAGCAAAAAGAATTATATCAAACATACAACAAAAGCGTAAGTATAAAACAAAAAAATAAACACAATAAAAAATCAATACAAAAATAAACATAAAACATTTGACCTTCAGTTGATGACAGGAAAAATTATAAAAGAATATCCTTTTAGATAAGCCCTCTATAAGGCTGATTACAAGTATCTTCAATACAGTACTGCGATCAAAATATTTGCAAAAGCCCGGGGTTAGGTTGGGATTTGCATTTAACGACATCATATAGGCCAATCTTGTTGCTATTAATTATATAAAAAATACTAGCGAGAATAGTACTGAGTAAACTGAAATCAATCATCTCGTCTAGAAAGCTTATTATCTAATCACCAGTTTGGATTTCGTAATAAACATCCTATAATTCAATAAGCGTATAAAATTGTTGATACTATCATTACATGCTTTGAAAAAAAGTTATATTGTTCAGCCATATTCCTAGATATCGAGAAAGCATTACCGTTTAAAATAGCAATCAATTTTCCAGCTCTATCTCTAATATTACTATCTCACTAAATCTTACATATCAAATAGAAAATTCATAGCCAAATTTCGGGACAGTTACTCCAATCAATACTCAATAAATGCTGGTGTTCCACAAGACAGTGTCTTAGGATCTGTACTTTATATGGCACTTTATATGCACGATAACGTTAACACTGCCTCTCAGTTTCTGCAGCAATCCCTAGTAAGTTTGTAAACTTGGTTCTTAAAACGAAAAATAAAACTAAACGAGGAAAAATCCAGACGCATTACCTTTGCATTAAAGGAGCAAATATCTCGTACTGTATCTCTGAGTAACAAGCTGCAGTTGTAAAATATCTAGGCATCTACGTAGATAGGAAATTAACGTGGAAACACCACATCCAGAAGAAAATAGGGCAGACTAAAATAAAAAGAAGAAACATGAACTATTTAACGAGAAGGAATTTAAAACTGAACTCAAAGAATTAACTTTTGTTATACAAGACCATCATTAAAACTATCTGAATTTTTGGAATCGAACTTCGATGTACAGTTAGCATGAGCAACATTAAAAAAATAGGAGCTTTACAATCAATAATCCTCCTTACGCTCGTTAATGCTCTCTGGTATATTAAAAACTAGGATCTTAGAATAGAATCAGTCGATAGTACAATAACGGTTTTTGCAGTGAGATACACAAAGGAATTAGAAAACTGTCTAAGTCTACTAACAAACAACTTATGTTGTGCATTTATCCCGACAAAAAGGAATTAGAAAACCGCTTAAATCTACTAGCAAACAACTTATATTTTACATTTGTCCCAAGGGGATTGAGTAAGAAACATCCCAATGATCTGCTTAACTAAAGCATTTAATAATCTACGAACAAATGTATTTATGTAACTGCAAGGCACGAACTACTAGGAATATACCTACAGGCTATTGTTCCAACTCGTTATACCAATTTACCGAATGTTCTCATGAACAAATTGTGAATTATCTCGAGGAAACTAAAAAAAATCTTCATTTGTGCTTTTTCTGTCCATTTTGCGAGATCCGTATTTCCTGACGTTTCTAAAAACTTTATTTCCTGTTTTGTCTAGATTTAATATTGTAATAAATTGTTACTAATCATCGATAGTTTTCTCGCTACTTGCTAATCTTGGGTTCTGAATATTTCCATACATGCGTACACAATTTTGTTAATTCTTTTCAGGATAGTACCTGAGCGTGGATATTTAGCAAGTATACGGGGAAAAACTACTTTCTGGACAATTTCGCACATTTTTTGAAATCAACAAAAAACAAGACTTATTTTGGAAATGCTGAAAAACATAATTAGAATCATTAAATTTGGGGTTTTTGTTACGTTAACAATTTCTTAACGACCAAAAATACAGTCGTTATAAAAAGTATTTGTACACCGAGGAAAACCCATTTTTCGCGATTTTCCATTTTACGACAATTTAAGCTATTAAATCACAATAGTTATAATGTACAAAACGTCTACATAAAAACGTGGTGTATCGGTTAATAGCGGGAAACGTTCGCTTTGTATTGGAACAAAACACGGAGTGCAGTTTCTGCAAAATAATTAATATTCTACTAATCATTATTTCTCTTAATGTCGAAGCAAAGTATAAACTTCATTTCAGAAGAAATACGGTGAAATCCATCGAATGTTGTTCTTTTTCTAGCGGACTAAAATATTAAAACTTAATCTTCTCAATAAATCTGTTTTTTCTTCTTTACTTTTCGTACAGTTATATCGATAAAAAAAAGAGTACACCGTATTTTCATTCAATTTTTTATTTATTTTTATTACTACATATATATTCCGTTTTTTTTTCTTTTTTTTTTTTTTTGAAAATATCTACGATTTGTTTCACCGTGCGGCGCGGTGCGGGGCCGCTTCGAAGAGAAGAGGACTTCAAGCTGTTCCATCGGGAGTGAGCGAGCGAGCGAGACGGGTCGTCCCACGACGGGGCGGCTCGTGGTGGGGTGTCAGCCGCGGCTTATCTGGCGACTTTATGTATATTACGATGCCCAAGGCAGGAACACGAGCAGTTCACTGCTGGCTAACTGGTCGGAGAAGTCGGCAAAGCTGAGTCTGAGCGCGACGGCCCGGTTCATCGAGAGAAACGTGTTCGAGAGCTAACGACACTGAATTAAGACTTCTGACACACGTACGCGCACATATATACTACAAATACACTGATATCGATATATAAATATATACACAGACGTACAGATATACATATATATACATTGTATATATTTATGTAAACGTATATACATACATAAAAAAGAGAGAAACATCAACCGTTGGCGAACCAACCGAATAATTACGGATACATACGCGCGTGCATACCGGTCAGGTGCGCGAAAACATAACCGTAGTGGAAGCTCGGGGCGGTCCAGAGTTTGGCAAACTGATCGAGCCGTTATCGGTACTTCTCAGTGATCACTACGATCCAGGATGATCGTCCTCGCGTGGTCCTTGTTTGTGCTGGTTTCGTTACTCGTCGCCACCAATCAGGCGTTTCTCGCTGCTCCCGTATCAGGTATTGACAAGTGATCATTTTCTCTTCTTCTTGTATGTTAATTAATTCTCTTCTTTTCTCTTCTTTTATACTCTGTCTCGTATTATTTTATTTTGAACGAGAACTGAAAACGTTGCGTGAAATCGTTATGAATACCGTAACGAATATATGTGAAAAAATATTAGTTGCTCGGTATGAATTACCGTTTGTCGATTTAAAAAGTTAAATACGATGTGTGTAAAATAGTGTGGGATGTGAGTAAATATATTCGATATAAATTACGTATCGATACGAAAAGTACAGTATATATGTATAAAACAGTGTAAAGGAAATACATATAGACATACGTGAGTAAATATTAGTCATTCGGTATAAAATAAAATTTTGGATGTATTGGTAAAATGGTATTTTTTCGAATTCTCCTTCGGAAAGTAGTTAAAGTGTCGGACGATAAAGTCGACGTCCTCACGTGGCGTCTCCGGTTGAATTTCCGCGTTGTGTTGGCGAATAATTGCCGCACACGTTTTCGTCCTTGTATGCACGAAAGACGCGAGAAATTGTTTCGATGGAAATTTCGAGTAAATGGCGTGACTTTCTCGCGTGTTTGATAAGACTGGTGAGTGTAAACTGTAAACAGTGATCAGCTATGCCTAAGGTTGTTTAAGTTTAAACCGGACGGACGCACGCGGATTTGTATGGTTTCGTGAATGAATCGCGACTACGATTTCGTGATACACGGTCCTATTAATGCTTCCATGTATCATCGTTCGAATTCACGCATCGTTCAATTATTGATCACAGTGAAGTTGAGGCAGCGTAGCTTTATACACTTACGTGGGATACTGGTTCGTAATTGATTCGTGTTTTGATATTTGAATGTTATATTTGGTAGCTAATACTTTATGTAAATAGGTCATTTATGTAACCTTCAAGTCACGTGGAGGTATAGAGAATTCATACGTCGACTGTCGACCGAATTTTGTACGCCTTACTTTACACATAGTCGATATGCTATCACTTATGTCAGTACGATAGAATATGTATATGTACGTAGTTCGTAAAGTGATTGCAATTGCTTAAGCGCTTTATGGAGCGTTTGACAATTTTACGAATGTTTTTACACATTTAAATTTCTTTGTTTACCGATTATATTTTAATGGTAAACGCGTTGACAGATACACCGTATAATTAGTTTATACAACTATCTTTATATCTTTATGTTTATGAAAAAACGTATTATTTTAGCAGTTTTCATTGCCATTTATTGCACACACCTGCGAGCATGTATACACTCGAAAGTATTTAGATCTAAATTTCATAGGCTGAAGTAGCAAAGCATAGAGTAACTACGAATTAATTTAGCTAGACGCGTACTGTAATAGAGCCACAGAACTTATACTAAGTTACTCCGGTCATAGTATCAGGTATAGGTTTATTATATATTTAGACGTCGTTTCAAAATTAATTGAAAATTGCGCTATACTTATTGGTTATGAGAGTCTGTTGCCACTATTTGCCCTCTTAAAACTGCCAAACACATTTTTTTGGAGTTAGTACGTTTAAAGGTTCCTACTGTCGCCTAAGTTTTAGGACACTGAACAATATCGTTTCTTCTGCCAAGAAAGCATACGACTTTCCAATTATTAGGGGATTATGCAAAGTTCCAATACTTTTATCTTTAATAAACTATTACAATTATCTTTTCAATAATGGTAAGATAAAGCGTTTACATTAAAAGGAAGAATTACGCTTAAAGGAGTAGCCGTACTAGAATTTTATACTTCTTATTCTGTTTTTTAATACTTAATTGATATTATGAAGACGACAATTTGGATTAAAAAATTGTATTATTTGATCGTAGATTATTTCATTTCAGTTCGTGTTATATCACGTAAAATATAAAATGTATAAATTATAATGATCGTCTATAACTCACGATACCGGTATGACGTTCCTTAAACTGTACCTTCTTATAGTCGAGTCGTTTGATTTCTCTCTCACAAAAGTCCCGTTAATTTCTAAGGTATCAGCAACGTGATCCGAAATAATTGAAATAATCAAAGAACACAGAATTCGATGATGTAAATGACTGGAAAAATAATTTCGAATGGAATTTGGCGTTAACACAACGTTAGTCCTTAATAATCTAAAAAAAGAAATTCATTCACTAATGGCATTTCACATATTTAATCTGGTTTTATCCATCAAACGGATTGTTTTAACTTCCACGAATCGTCAGCTAGGAGGAAATAGTTAGGTAAGAATTTAATTTAAGACCGGTTAATATTTCCGACAAGTTCGTCACGCATTACTATTGATCTTTGTACAAATTCACCGATTATTCTCGTTTATAGGAGTTTCTTATTTAGAAATTGTACATAGAACTCAATCTTACATCACATTATTATCGATTTATTTTCACTTGTTAATTCCCATTATTTAGCTATGAAGCATAGAGTTATGCTTTGTTCGAACTTCTTTATTTCAATCTGTATAATCTTGTAATTTTTATTTTTCATTAGATTGGAAAATTTCGTCGTTAGATTTTTACTTTTACAAATCTACTTATTCAGGTAAAACGATCCTTACAATTTTGTTTAATCGAATAAAAATTACGACTTCCTTGTTTTTTATCTAGATGCAATCTTTGTACAATTTTTTCATCAAGAAATATCGAATAAGTATTGTGTATTAGATCGTGAAAGCACTAAAAGAATATTTTAATAACAGTAGTTATTACGTTGAAGACTAATCAATATTTAATTTACTTAAAATAATTGAACTTTTCCTTTCGAAAAGAAAAAGAAAGTAGAAAAGGAAAACAAATAAAAAGCGATTTTCCTATAAATCTGATATCTTCATAGATATCGCCCTTATTTCTCAGGCAGTGTTTATAGCATAGTTTGTTTATAACGTTCGATCTTACGAACCGACACAATTAAAAACTAATTAGCCAGAGACTCGAATTATGAAGCTCCTTCGCATTGATCGATGCCAGTACATACGTATACTACTGACGTTCGATCGCTATTTCTAGCAAGGTTTATTCGATAAAAGAGACATCCACCAATGATCTCATTCGATCTCTATGTTTATGGATGTCATTACAAAAACGTCATCCCTTAATTTCTGGTCCAGTATAATTCGTATTAATCATCTAACAAGTTATTTCTTACTCACTCTTACTACTCACACAGCAAGAGAAACTTTGGAAAATTCAGTTTGTAGATATAATTTGAAAATTTGTTAATTCTCTTGCCTTGCATGTATTTAAAATTCTAAAAATTCTTCTCTTTCGGATAACACAAAAATTCCTCTAAGCCTGTTCTTTTTCTTTTTTGCGCAATTTAAAATTTCGAAAATCCTCCTAATTCCTAATGGAATTTACAAATTCTAAAAACACGTCTTCTTTATACATCCTCTATTTACTAAAAAAATTATTGTCAATGCATCCTCGTGCCAGTAAAATTGTCTTTTTACTTGATTCTGGAGCTGAATGTACGTGTTTTCATTTTCTCGACAATTTTTGATATTATTATATTGCTATATTATAATATATTGCTCATCATAGTACTAAAATAGCGAGGATATATGAATATTTGTCTTAATAATTATGCTCTTGTCCTCCACAAGATTTAAGCTTATCAACCATTTTTAAAAGAAGTGATTTCTAAATTTTGTTCATTTTCAATTACAATTTAACGTTAAAATTCTCCCGCTTATTGATTATAACAAAAAATGGACAAAAATATACTTATCATATCTTGTAATCTTCAATTATTAGCAAGCTTTATATTACCTAGGGCTTAAAGTAATAGTTGATTATCTGTAGCAATTTTTATCAAGATACAAGTAAAATATACATATACCTATAGGCGATATCAAAGAAAAGAAACTCTCATACTTGTATGTGTTAAAATGAAAGAATTTCTGTCTTTGGCTACGTGATTTTCGTGATCACACCGCACGAGATTACACGGTCTCATTGTACTTCATACACGATCGTTATCACTTTCGAGATATTTTCGATGACCAGGATGATGAGATCGAAGTAAAACTGCAAAAAATACGCGGCTTAATTTTTAATGGATCGCTCGAGTAATCGGTTACATCGCAATCGCTAATGATCACGAGTACGGTCGAGTGCTTTCTTATTATCGATCGTAGAACTTGAACATTTAGAATCTTCGTAATTAGCTTTCATATATTTCATTATATTTACGATTGGATCAGAAAAGGTTTGGTTTTGATAAAAATTTGCTTAAATCAGACTAATAAATAGGGATTGATAATTAATAATATCAGTAGATTCATTGGTGGTAATAGGAAGATAATAGATTTATCTTTTAACAAAATTCCTGTATTTCAATTAACAAGCCTCGTTATATCTTTTATCTTTGGTATTATTATTTTTGCTCTATCTTTTTAACAAAGTTTTGATACTTTAATTTAAGCCATTAATTTTTTATCTTTCAATATTTCTTTCTCATGATAATCGTAATCAGTTATTTGTTTAAAAATATTTTTTGTCCCTCGTTTCGTTTTATCGATAAATAAAGTTAGTTGCAACTATAAATATGTACATATTGGACTGAAAGAAATACACAGGTTCTCCTCAAATGTGTACAAGATTTGGAATATTTATTACCAGTGCTATTGGAATAGAAAACTGATAAAGTGTATATATATATATTTATGTATGCGTATGATATACATATATGATTATAACAAGTTTCCTATTTTCGAGGGGTGTCTCATTCGAAGACGCATAATTTCGCTGAAACAATACATTTCTTTTCACGGAATTTCTCCTCTATTTGGATGGATTTACTTTCAAGTACAACACGTGATTCGATTTCTTGAGAACCTGGCTTTTCTTGCACGCAGGTACGTTCGAAGAAACCAATCATATCGATCATACTTGTTTTTAGATCGCATGATAAAGCGATGGTCAAGAATAAATCCCTTCTCGACATATGCATGTGAATCAGAAATCTTTGATGTAATAACTCTTTTATACAATGACCTTTGAATTTTTCATAACAAATGTTCGATATACAAGCTTTCGATAAACAGAAGTTTTCGATTGTCGATGTGAGTAGTCAGAATGAAAATTAACATTAAAGTAAAGGTAATTTAAATCGATATATTAAAAGAATTGGGACAAGGAGATAGGAGAATGAACAATAAATAAGAATTCAAATTATTATTTATCCCTTCAGAAACATTGGCTACAGAAAGATTTATTAGGCTTCCAATATTCGAAGGAAGGAATAAAGATGTTGGTTTACAGACGATCCGTAAACTGTCAGTCAAACAGAAAAATAGAAGCGTACGAATCCATGAAAAGAAATATCACGCGTTTCTTGAGCTTCTATTGAAAAATGCGTAAGTTAAAAGCATATTGCGGCTTGCAATTGTATTACAGAAAAATACAAAGAATGGAACGAAAAGTGAAAATTTCGATACACGTAATCTAAAGTTACGAGTTTCCATTGTTTTAAGACTTGACGAGTCTTCTTCTATTTTTTAATGTCATTTTTAATGTCTGTGTTACTGCTGTAAGAAAAATGTCTTCCTCTAATTGTTGCTTTTTTTTGGGAAGACCAAGTTGCTTTGGGAAACGATGAGAAAAATGAAGAAATGTTACGAATTACGTAGTAGGCAGTTTACGCATCATAAATTTTAACCGCAAAATCCGGACGTTCCTTAAAATACGAGGAGTGTTTTAACATACTTCCGAAACTTTTCACTGAAGGATCAGCAATTTAAGAAAATAAACGGAACGTTTTTACGGAGAAACGAAGAAAAAATCCGCGATCCGTATGCGAGATGTTCTCCCTAACTTTTTGTTTGATTTTTATCAATTTACCATTAAAATAAAAATATTTCCTCCATTGGCGATCTCAAACCTTTAAACCATTATCCTTTATCTTTTTCATTTTATTAGTATCGATTTTTCTTTAACATTAGAAGCTGTTGTAAATTTCACTAATTCTAATCAATTCGAATTGCTGATATCTATCCAAATTTTCTACACAATTTTTATTCATCGTTAGCTTTCTATAAAAAAATGTCTTTTCGTTAACAATTTCAGATTCGTCCAATATAAATCTTTAGTTTTTACTTGTTCTATTTCGTTAGTTGTATATTTTTCGAGTGCCTCTAAGAGACTTATTAAATTGTTGCAAATTTTATTAATCATTATCATTAAATAGGAAGTAATTCGATGTCTTCAGGTCGGAGAGTTTTTATTTTCGAAAACTACTAAGCCAGTTACTAAATCAATAAAAAAGAAATCCTAGGTGTATAATGGAAAAATAGGGAACAAAAGTACAATATTAGGTTTTATCGCTTTCACGTATGCAGTATACTCGACCACACGCGTTATTCCGCGATCCACTTCACAATACACTCGACAAGCCAAGAACGTTCCCACTGCGCAAACACAAGTGTCAAGAGCTAGCAGAATCAAAGTACACTTCGGCGGAATTTGTGTGCCGGAAAGTGAAAAGGAACGTCAGTGGACAGAAACTTGTGCGCTTTAAAAATCACGTGTCTGGTCGCCACGGGGCAACGGGTTCAACGTTTGACCCCGAATCACGTTACACACTTGATTTTCTTTTTCTACGAGAACGATCATACAGACCTCCAAAAAATAGGAGCAAAGAAAGCAGATAATAGGTGGGAGAGCTGAAGAAGTACAATTTATGAGTTAGTGGAAATTAACGATTCGAATTAAAAAAGAGGGAAAAAAGAAAACAACTTGAGAGAAAGACGAGAAAGGCAAAAAACAGTGTAATTTATGGGTTGCAGAAAATTAAGATTTGGAGTAAAAAAGAGGCTTTCAAATATTCAAGAGTGTTAAAGTCACCCTCATTACGAATAATTAATAAAGTTTATCGCTGCGAATATTAGTCCACTATGAACTCGTAACATGTTTCAGAAAGGACAATCATTTCGATTGATTTTGTATCGATCTTTGTTGGTTTGCTCAAATTACTAAAAATTAAATACCAATAAAAACCAATCGTTACCAATTAACGCAATAATAATTACCAATTAGATTCCCAAATGATCGCACGAACGCCACAGGGTTGGCCCAGGTCGTTCTCCAACGTATATGAGCCGAGATTGAATATCCCCAACAGATATTAATAAAATATAGAAAATTGTATATCTTTTTGTCGTTTCTCGTTGTTCCATATTCGTCAGAAATACAGTATTACAAAATTTAAGGAAAAGATATCTGAAGGAATATAAACTTGAGGAGTGAGCAGAACAGGGTCAAAGGATGCAGTGACGCAAAGGTTGATAGACACATTAAACGGGAGACAAAACGACGAGAGGCGGAATGAATTTGATTTTACACACGTTAATTACACGTGCACCAACGTTGGGCCGAGTGGTAGTTAAATACCCTGGCCCGATCGATTCGTTTACCTTAATTGTCGCCGGTTATCCGTTAACGAGCCTGTCGTTTTCTGTCAGCCCTATTGGCAGCTTGCCAGTGGCCCTTTTAAACCCGCCAGCAGGCCTCGTCGATTGGATATTGTGGTGAACTGCTGCAGCTGCAGAAAAGACTTGCATGTGCGCACTTGCATGCCTAAGGCGGGTCCAGCTTGGCCTATGTATCGGGGGCAAAAACAATAAATATCGTAGTCATCGAGGAGTGACGAGTGGAGAAAGGATAAGCAAAGAGAGGGATGTGATTTCGGCACCTTTGAACCTTTTTTGCAACTTTGTTTAAAATTCAGAATGAAGGGAGAAAGGAGAGAGAGAGAGCGAGGGGGAGAGAGAATGAGCGTGAAGATTTGTTTGTTTTTACCAAGGTAATAGCAAACTGGGAATCGTAATTGCTTGCCACTTTATTGCTATTTTTTCTGAATAAGTTTAGTACTACTATATGTATATTGACTTAATGGTGTTAATTAATTTCTTCTATTTTTCATGACTCGTGATTGTACTCGCCACCTTGTTACTATTTTTTGTGAATGAGTTCAATTATTATTATTTTGTATATATCGAAGTGCTAATCAAGATATTTTTATCGTTTAGAAATTAATTTTTCATACGTAGACAAAATACTTATTTGTATGTTCATTGCTATATGTATATCGATGTTCATTTATTGTGCACTTGATAATGTATTAACATTGAAAATTGTATATTATTGTATGATTTACATATACATTTAGCCAAACAAATTTTTTTTGTGATTACGTTCGACTATTTTCAAAGTTATTAATATTGCTAGTAATTAGTATTTGACAACATGAAAACATTTAATTATAAAACTTATCTATTTTATTAAGCAAAACACCGATATGAAAATATATGAAACAAAGAATAAGATAAAAGATACTGTAGTACGATATTTTTATTACCTCTCGTAACAATATTGTAATACAATATCTTTCATCCTGTTCTTTGTTTCATATATTTTCATACCGTTTTTTTTTCTTAATAAATATATACGTTTTATAATTAATTCTTCTACGTTATCAATAATTATGTATCTACTAATTATAAATTATGTTAATAGCAATCAACAATAGTCGAACGTAACCAGAAAATATGGTTACCGTTGATAATGGTTATCGGTAACCAAAATTAAATTTCCATTATCGATAATAATTATTCGTAATCAAACTAAAATTCCCGTCATCGATAATGATTACCGGTAATCAAAAGGATTTTAATTATTTATAATCGTTATTCATAACCAAAATTTTTCTTAATTCAAAATATTAACTCTTATACCGTAGAATTTAGAATTTAGTTTTAGAATTTGTAACAGTTACAGCAGATAAAATTTATAACGGTGTGATATCTGAATTCAAGTCAATTTCGACATAGTCGTAACATCAGATCATATACTGTAACGTGAGATCCACAATAGTGGATACAGAAAGTAGAACTTCAGGTTAAGAAACCTAAGATGCTTCTTGACATGCTTCTTAAGATACTTCTTCTTTGAATTTTATTGAATATTTTTATTTTTCTGAATCTCATATTCAGATAAAAATTAACAATTTTAATAATCATGTCGTGATATTGGGCCATGAAAATCTCAAACATTTCTAAATATTCCAACTAAGGGAAATATAGAATATTATCGTAGATTAGATACGCATACATCAATACGTACATATAGTAACAAAAAAACATATATTTCGATTTCACAATTATAGCAAATTTCTTCCAATAGAACATCGAACGACTAGGTTCGACTAGGCTCAAAGAGAACGATTTACGTACATCCGTCGTTACGTCTCGATTCACCGAGTGATAATGCGAATTAATCAGAGATCCGATTAATCGTCGACTAATCAGCCGGTGTGGAATACTCTGTCCGATTATTCTAGACCATGAATCTCAATTCCACGCTATAGAGAAGGCGATCACGAACGTCATCGACGAAAAATCTAGAGACGAATGATCTTTGGGATGATGCAACATGACATTGACTTTTACAAACATCACCTTTCTCTTTTCTGAGACTTAATCGAGCATTGCTTTCTCTTAACTTTCTGATCATCAATAGAATCAGAATTTTGTGGAAACTTCATTTATACGTAGTTTGAGAAAAATGAAGGACGATAGTGATATTTATCATGCAATTATATGTGAAGTTTTGTCGCTTAGAAATTTATGATCATAACATCATAAATTAACAAACAATAAAATTCCTCAGGCTTGTCTATCGGCTTTACATGTTTTTGATCGTTTTTAATCGTTTTTAATTGATTGGGTAGAGCATTGGAAAAATGAAGATTGGTTTATTTTGTGTTTACAATTGATTCTTTTATAGAAATAGAATCGATGAGAATTTGTTCTTGGTGAAATAAGAAATGAAAAAATATTGAACGATCGCTCATCTGTCTGTTGCTTCTGCAATTTTCTAGTCAAATTGTTTTTCTATTTATTTTAATTATTTTCCTATCCATTGTATATTCTTTAACTTGGCTTATAATTTCCCTACAATTATTTTTAATAATGTAACAATCAATTTCTCAATAGACTTACATTTTTAGAACAACAAAGCGTATAATAATAAAAAGGGTCATAATCCTTATCATAAATCCCTAAACGGAGAGCTTGGAATTTTCATCGTTCCATAAATTCTGGAAATAAAGTTTTTTATTTCAATGCACGCCTCTCCTGATTTTTTTTTTATTCAAATCGCAGAATATTTAACACTTGGAAGATTAATTACTGAAAAATTTACTACCGGATTAAAAGATTAATTACTACGATAACCAAATTTTAATTTTCCTTGTATCCTAGGTAAACAATTCTCTGTTTTAGGAAAATTAAAAAAGTGACTAATTGTAAAAGTATTAATATTCTTGAAAACACTGTTCTATTCAGTGTATTATCATTGTTGGCGCCTATAATGCCACTAACTATACTAATTAATGAGTGATTCTCTTCAAGATGTCACCTATAGATGTTTTCCTCGATATCGATGGAAATCAACAAGAATAAATAGTCGTCGGCATTATGATTCGTTTTCTATGTCGCATATTCAACGAAGCTCCCATCTCGAAATATTTACGTTTTAAACAACTTTTAAACACTTGCTGTTTACCAGGAATTCATTAAAAAGATTGACACTAATCGGTAATTCGGTTCTCCCGCGATTAGTCTTTCTCAGAATAGTCCTTTGCATAATACTTTGTCTTCTCCTTTCTTTGTCTTGTTTGAAAAATATCAAAAAATTTATATATGTAACAGCTGTTTACATGCTATTTTAGAAGAACGTAATCAGTTTTACGCGTGTTGTTGAAATGTTTTATGACTTTCTGCTGCGTTAAAGCGCAACACGTTCCGAAAAATTTGAATACTAACCAAGAATAACTGTTTGTATTATCCGAGCAGCTTTTATTTTTTTCAATTTGTAATTAAAATCTCGTGTAATCACCTTTGAAGCTCTTTTATAAAAATTCAAATAATTCTATGCTTACTATTGAAACGTTGTACGACGTCATGGTGGATGGCAACGTTACAAGAAATATTAAGCAAGAAGTTCCTATTAATTAAAGAAATATATTTTTCTCAATTTGTAATTCAAACAAGATAAGTTGAAAGCAAGATTAAAGTTCCAAAGGAATAGTGGTTATTTCTTTGCTACAGTGGTTATTCCTTTACAACCAAATATCTTACTGTAATTTTGTTCGATTTTAGAATCATATTAAAATTCTTAATCCGTGGAATTTTAATGATATAATCAGATTTAATAATTGTTAAAAAATTAACAAGTATTTCGAATGAATTAAAAGGCAAATTTTCTCTAGTAAGTCTTCACGTTAAACAATCTAAGATACAACATCGTTCAAGATAAAACACTTTTTCATCATGCATGTATCATTAAATATTCAAAAGCACGGAATCGTTTTGTTTCGTGTGCGTTAATGGACGAGAAACGAAACTGGGCTAAGAACAGAGTCGAACTGAAAAATCGAACAGCGCATTGTGCCGATTAAAGGCGTTCATTATCGGCGTTGTTTTTGCTGGTCTAAAATCGAAGACACTTCCAGCAAGTCGTAGCTCGTTATCGCGACCCAAGATCAGCAGATTTTTCGAAGATAACCTTCGAATTAGAAGAAGGTTAGAACCTCTTACAGGCAGTTAGAATCTTCTTAATAGGAGACTTCGTTAACCGATCTCGTTTTTGTGCTGTAAATTACTCGATTCCCATTAACTCTTGGCATACTAAGATGGGATGGACGACGTTCTTTGTTAGGATTTTTTTTTATCCCTGTACAGCGAGGTACTATAAAACGTAATTGGTTTTAGAATCTCATTCGTTGCAACTTCTATTGTACATTGTCAGCCTTAAATATCAGGACATCCACTCGTTATACATTTATTGGAAAACTTATTTATAGCAATTTTATTGCTTGAAAAATACTTTATCCGTAGATTGTTAGATTGTTCTTTAAGCTATTGGTCAGGTAGTACAGATACTTCTAAATTGATAAAGAGAACGTAGTTAATTAATACGAGAAGTACGTCTATATTTTTGAAATATTATTATGCTAATTTATTTATTATTACGTTATTGCACTATTATGTTGTATGAATATTCTTCGTGTCACGATGTTTTTTACTCGTCATTGTGTAAGAATGATAATGACATTGTATGGTTCTTCTATTACATAATGTGGGTCTTTTTTACAACGATGAATATACCTTTCTTAGAAATATCTTCCAAGGATAGAATCTCGTGAACTTTGTAGCGTGGCGTCATCCTATGAATAACGCGATTATAAAAAATTAAGAATAAAATCAGAAAATTTGTTACTTAAAGAAGAATCGGAAGATGCGTGTAAATCGCAGAAAATAGACGAAAAATATCGACGACTGTTAATATGCAGAAAAGTTTCTTTATCTCGATCTTTCCGAACGAAGAAACATACATATTTGCACTGTTTATGAGATAATTATAGTCTAATTTAATTTTTCGCTTAATCTTTTCTTTCCATTTTTAAATTCTCAAATGTGTACTTAACAACTTTCATTTCAATATTTAATTGAAATGGAGAGATAAAGTGACGAAATTGAAGGACTTCATCGCAAACTTTATAATTGAATATAATATGAATTTGCCACGTCGTTTCGAGAGCCTAAATAAACAATCAAGGATTAAATATTTCTGTATTCATCAAGTTATGCACTTTGGGATACGGGAAGACTGTAATTAGCAAGATATTAGGCTCGTTCAGATTGGCAAAGGATATACTGTCTGGATGTTAAATATTCGTTGTGCAAAAAAAAAAAATCACGTACGAATAGATCTATCGTCTTTTAGGTTTTCGCTTATTGTACGTTTCATATTGAACACACAGTATAGACTTTTACATTGCAAAGTAATGTAATTTATTGTCAATCCTCTGTAAATAAGCTCATTTCAATTCTAAACTATCAATGTTTTTACTGAATATTTGAAATTTTTTTTAATAAAAATAAAAAGTCGGAGGAGAGAATTTCGAGTTCTATTTTTTATTATTCCCTTGAACTGGCCTGATATAAAATTCTTCGGTAGTTTTGAAATTTTGAAATAGCGATGACGTTTGTCCGTTGCTGTTCTACGTTGCTAGGGTTTTCTCCTCTTCTCTTCTCCTTTCATGAATAACAATAAACAAGAATGAAATATAACTTGTTTCATCAATCATATCTTATTGCAGAATTATTCCAAAAAATGCGAGAAATCATTTCATAACTACCGCGAATATTTCAAAAAATAAAAGAAATAGAAGAAATTGCTGTTTTGAGTAGGAATAAAAACATTATAAAAACAACGATGAGCAGCATTCTCAATTCTTCTTTAATCCAAAGAAACTTAATAAGCTTATTTAGATTGGATTGGCTTACGAATTTTGAATACTAAAGAAAACAGATTATTTACAAAAAGATATCATGCAATAAACTTGAGAAACGCAAATCACTATAACAACTTTATGAGTAATAATCATAAATAAATGTTTTCGTTTTATTTCTTTGAAAAAAAACCAGATGGATATTTTTTATATTTCATAATTTACTGTCATTACATGTAGATAAACCGTTCGTTTAAAGACCTACGTTTTTATAAAATTACATCAAGTTTACCTTACTCTCACACTTATTATTAATTACCTATTTATACTCGATAATGCACATAAATAATGTCACTAAACATGATGTAAAATAGGAATTAATATAATTATCGACAAATGTTTATTTAACTTTATGATTGTAATGGATGAAAGTTCAACAGAATAAGCAAATACAATTACATAGTACTGTTACTATGTACTGCTATTACTATTACTATTACTTTATAATTTACTATCATTACTTGTATAAATATTTATTTATTATACCATAGATCAATGTCTTAAAGATGTACTTTTGAACTAAGGATATCTACTTCAGTACATTCATTATCAATGATTACTCATTAGTTTCTAATCATTTACTATTACTATATAAATATCTTATACTATATGCACTAATATCTTTCTAGAATTATATTACACCTTGGAACCAAGATTATCTATACCTCTAAATCATGAGATCTAATTGGTGTGTCCTAGTTCGAGGCCGGACCATCGTGAATTACCCTAATCTCGCTAAATTTCTGGTCGACCGGTTCAGTGACCTAGCCAGAAACTTTCTATGGCGGATTTATAAATGTTAACGCGTCTATTCTGCGCGTGTACAAGCGTGTAACAGGCCCAGGAAACCGTTATAGCTCGTGGGTCGTCGTTATATTTGTGACGTCGAACAACCGTCCTCGTTTGTGTAAAAATTACACGCGTGAATACAAAGTCGTTCGTTCGTTGAATAAATAAATGTCTTTGTGCTTTTTGCATTTACAAGTCTGAACATCCCTTGAATATTAAGAGAATCGTTTGAAATAAAATCGCTCGATGTAACAGACGGTGCTTTTTATGGAAAGATGCGCAGACATCGTCTCGTTACTGCATCTGACCATGAAGTTCCGGATGTACTTACACGAAGGATAGACTGCGAAATAGTATGGGATAAAGTGAGAATTCGTAGAGAACAAATCTGAATTGGTTAGCATAAATTAATTCGCACTTGATATTCTTATATTTCGTGTAATATCGTAAGTTGAATTAATTAATTTTAGATTACTTGAATTTAGATTAATTTTATTTAATTTTGGGTTAATAAATTCCCTCTATTTTCTCTTACAGACAAAATGCTACGTTTAGAAAAATTGTACGTTTTCAAAGCCTAATAGTATGGTATTAAAATTACGCGTCCATTTCATAGAGATGAAATTTCTTATTCCACAATTTTAGATTTTCAAAATTTAATAGCAAAATATGAAAACATTTTTAATAGTAGAATATATTTTAAAGATATACGAATAATAGTAAGATACGAAGAAATTTTATTACACATGGGTAATTCCAATATTTTCGTATGATAAATATTATCCACTGCGAAGTATTTATCGATAAAATCATGAAACCTGATTGGATGGAATAAAGGATTCGTTAGATGTCTTGTTCAAAAAACTCTACAATTATCTTGAATCTCTGTTCGAGAGGAAGACCTTCGAACGTACTCTTTTGTTTTTGAGGCCGAGTCCAGCCGGTGGAACTTGGCCACCGACCAACTTTCACGTTTGTCGTGTATTATTATCGGAAGTATTGTTATCTGGCCTGAAGTGTACAGCCATTGTTCGCGTGCACGTGAACGGATACAAGAGCCTACACTAGACTTTCGCCGGATGCTGTGGCTTTAAGGGACGACCCTTCGGCGTTTGTTTCAAAGTCGGCCGCGTGAACGAGATCGAGATAGTGCATGTTACACTGATCCATATTTGTCAAATATACCCATGGAAAGATCTTTCAAATAAATCGAAACACTCTCAACGCTAAGAAGCTAAAACTTTAAAAGAAGTATGTTTCTTCGAACTTGAAAATGATTGCCATTTTCCTAAACGTTCTCCTTAATTGAGTATTTATCTTTCTGTGGGAACATGTGTGAAAATTCTACAAATTTGAATAAAATGTCCGATTAAATCAAGCTGGTCTTTTGTTAGAAAAATTTCTTTTTGTTTTTCTTTTTATTCGAGTACCTTGGATTTTGATATAAATTATCAATAATCAGTATCATTTAAAGAAAAGATAATCAGTATCGTCTAGATCAGTGAATTCGAAATATACTGTAAGAATCAGCAACGAAAGAAAGAATCGCGATATTATGAAGAAGACTGTGCAGTTACCGATGCAGTGCGTTATCAAATGCATATTACGTGAACGATTATTATAAATATCAAATGCGTGACTATGCTCTTTTACGCGATACAACGTAGGCAAGCATCGTAATTGCCTTAACTGCACGTGTATATTTTATCTGATTAGTACGAACGTACTCTCTATTCATCAAACGCATCGAAAAGATTTTAATCGGATTTTTCACGTTCACTAGACGCGTTTCTATAGATTTTTGGCTATCTGCCAAAAGTCTGGTTGTAGAAATTGCTTAGATTTTACGTAAGAATACAGAGCGAGCGATTTTCTCAGTGTCCAAAAATAATTTCGCCATCAAAATCTGATTCCTCGTCGGAATCGATAACACAAGATTCTTTGGCTCTGCATTTTATCTCTCGAAAACATATTTTAATCTTGGCGATAAACGATCGACGCGATAATATTGAATCGTTAATCATGATTTCAAATTATATTTCGCGTTTTAATTCGATTATTCACCGATCTAAGAATACTAAAGTAAAAAGAGAATGAACTTTCATGAAAGTTATAAGGCTTCTTGAAGAGTGTTATCGGGTAGATTGAAAAATTGAAAAATTTCCCCCACTCGTTTACTGTATCGATTTAATTGTTTTTCAATGAACACTTGGCTGGTTATTGCTTCTTATATCTTCAAATTCGATGAATTCGACGATAGTATGAAAAGCGATAAGGATGTAACGAGTATATATATACATTATTAGCATTATATCAGTAATATAATAATAGCTGTTTCATCGTACAATGCAAAGCAACAATTTAATACACTATTTTTATTTTTACACTATTTTATTTTTAGATAATACACTATTTTTCTCTATTCTCTCTATATCTATGCTTCGTAGTTTTTCTTAGGTATTTCCTTTCTAATAATTAATTTAAGTTAATCGATTTTACCTCTGCCAAGTAAAATCTCTATTTTGCAATTCATTAAATTCCTATCTTTTAAATACGGGGACAAATTATATAAATAACACGTAAAAAGAAATTTCCAATGTCTCTATGTCTACATGGTTTTATTTGGATAAGTACATTAGCAAACTGCGTATGGAAAGCTTTCTCTTTTCCTCTCTCTATTCGTTATCTTTTATGTGGCAACTATTTCTATTGATATCGTAGTAAATCGTAAAAAAGATGATTATCGGAAACGATGTATATTCTAGTAAAAAGCTATTATAATTTCATCAAGACTATCTATAAAATTGCATCAGCAAAATAATAGTCACCTCGGCATACCACACATAAGTAAGTACCTCTTATGATAAAACTACGGATACAAAATCGCTCTAATACTGTAATAAGATTGCACTAATTCTATAATAATACTACTTTAATCATTTTAATAGACATTGCAATAAATCTTCTAATAGATATCACAACAATAAATTAGTATATTATTATTATTATTATACTTAATAATATATATATAATATTTTTTCTTTCTATCTGTTTAACTTATTCTTATTTCTTCTTCTTTTATTGTAATTTTTATAACGATACTACGCTCGTCGTTTTATTCTATTTTTGCAATAAATCTGGCAATTGATAGAAAGGAAGCAAGTATCGCGATAAAGATGCAATTTTTTATGCAAAGTTTCTCATTTCTTCCAAAAGAGAAGAAAAGAAAAAGAACGAGGAAGTAGGTATAAGAAGTGTGACCAAGAAAGCCTCGAGATTCTCAAACGTGACTACTATTTGTCGCTAGGCGAATGAAATTTTATCAGATGACGCGATCATGCGTAGTAAACCGCAGTCTGGATGATTAACCGCGCGTACACGGGCATGTAAGACATATGACCGATTCGCGAACCGTCTAGGAATAGTGCAATACAATGGAGAACAACAGCTTTACCAAGAGAAGTCAACGAGGACTCCACGAACAGTCAACAACACGTTGCGCAACTTTTATAGTCGCGCTACGTACTTACATCACTGCAAAGAAGCACTAGTGGATATACATTTATTGTTAAATTCATCTGCATTCAGATAATTAACTGTATCATTAATAAGAGTCGATTAATGTTGAACAACATAATTAGGAATCAAATTTATTCTAACCTTCTGTAAGCACCTATTATGGAATAGTGTTGGTTGCGAGAATTAGAATTATTCGCAAATTGTTCTCAAGTTTAATGAATATTTCTATTTATGAATTGACAATTACAAATTATTATTCATAAGTTTCATAAATATTGGTATCTATCGATCATTTATTTATGAATGATATTACTGAAAGTTATACATTATGTTAGATTATGCTGTGATTCTTATAAAAAATACAAAGTTTTATTACTTTTTGTATGTAACGTACTAATCGGGATAGATTTGCTAAACTTTTCATTGTTTTCATAGCTATGTGAATGTTTCTAAATCGATAACTATAATTGTTCTTAATTTATGCAAAGATGGTTACGTCTTGAGACAAGTTAAACAATTTATAACACAATATTGTTCGATATCAACAAAATTCAATATAACGGATATCGAATGTCAATGAATTTTTTTCGTCGTTTTGATGCTTTGAGCATTAACAATATGTATGTTGATGATATTAAAAAATACGAGAGAGCTATGGAGATCGAAGAAACTTTATTTTCTTTGAAATTCGATGCTTCTCAAGAATAATTAGAGGGACTAATTACACAGCGTTAAGGGGTTAAAAATTACTTCCTCTACAAAGAATTATCATGATCTCTTCCTAATTATTTCTTTTTTTTTTCCCCTTATAATTTTGATCAGTCTATAGGTGATGCTACGTACTTAACATTTCCTCATAGTAATTGGAAAAAAGTTTCTAGTATAACAGAACAAGCTTGTAGCGGCATGAACCTATTTCATGAGCACGCCGGAACGAGGAGACTTTAAGCACACTTTCATAGCGAAGTTTGCCAGCAACTTTTCGGTAAAAAGTTTATCAACGAGATAGAACCGAGTACCGAGATAGGACAGGAACGCGAGCCACCCTATTTCTTAACAACTATGAAACAAACGCATTACGAAGTAGGTCGGCGTTCGTTTTAGAAGTGATAGAAAAATGGCATTAGATATATGTAGGGTTTTCTGAGAAACTTTTCTTTACTCATAAAGGAAGAGCTGATTGGAGCCAACGAAACGATAAAATTTAATATATGTGCTTCAAAAGTGTCTTAAAAATATAGTATACTTAAGTAGACAGAACAATTCACTGGCCTATAATACAGGGCGCACATTTTAGACGTCAGTTTTAATTAAGAAATATGCATTGTATGGTGTACTAAAAAGAACACAATATCGCACAATGGATCATTTGTTAGTATTGTGCGAACAAACGCGTATAATTTGTGTTTATCGTTACTGTATTTTTCCCGCGACTCCCCACTTTTAAATTATGTATTATAATTTACAATAAGCCTCTTGTTTTCCCGTTGCATTCTTCCTCGAATGCATTCTTAGTGATATACAGTTTGGTTTAAATACCAGATAAGAGAAATTGAAAAAGATCGATGAACAAAACGTGTCTTATTATTTTTCGATCGTAAGATGGTTCCGTCGTTCACCAACAAGAGTAAAAATAGAAATAGAAATATTTTCATAAAACTAGAGAAAATTGTTGATAAAAGTTGTTTAAAATATTACTTGATTTTTGGGTTAAACAATTATCTATACTGGAAAATATCTATTATATCTATTTAATTGTTCTAGTAAATTACAATGTTATTTTGCGAAATTACATAATTTTTTTTTGCGTCTTAAACTATCTTTTTTGCGTCTCTGTATACACCTACATATTCGTAATTGTTCTATTAAAGCGTTCAAGAGAATTCGAATCGAGTCTACCTCTTCTATCTGGAATTTAAAACTCATTTGTGACTAACACGGGTGCCGACGAGAGGCAAATTGGCGCGTAACAGCGCGTTCAATGGTTTAACACGATTATTGTATTAATTACATTTGCAATTATCCAAGCAGAATAAGCAGCAACAAGTAAGAGTCAATTATCTAAATTGTGCGCGCAAGGTAAACCGCGAACCATCTGGATTGCCATGTCACCATTGTTTTTCCCACTAGCTATATCTCATTTCGGTGATCTCAATCGTAAAACTGTCCGAAAAATTCCACCTCTTTTTTGCAACTGAATGATTCATACCTAATTATTCATATCCATCAGAATTCTGGGACGTCAGTATACACAGCGTGATAGTGTAAATTTCCTGAATGATCAAAGAAGAGAACACGATAGGTATTCATTTATATAAGCTTGTTAAACAATTTTGTCAAGAAATAACTTCTTTTTCTTGATTTATAAAAGCATGGTACATGGTAATTGTACAATAATTTGATATAACATTAAGAGAGTTTGCTTCGAGATGAGAAACGTAGAATGTTTCTAAAATATATGTAGTTGAAACGATCGGAGATCTGTTTCCAAAGGTCTTTCTTTGTTAATTGTCCACGATCCTTAGAAGATGACCAAAATCGTATTTAGCTCACAGCATGCGTTGCCAATTTTAAACGTTTCGTCGATATTAATACGTGTCGCATAGAACTGTCTATGTCTAAAAAATCAAAGACCCGAGTAATAATTGTTGCAAAAGAGAAAAATGAAATGAAGAGAAGAATCCCTATATGTGACATAAAAAACAATCTATATCTAGAGAGCTAAAAACTTTATTAATAATGGCAAAAGAGAAAGACAAGACAAGGAGAAGAGTAAAGCGAAAAAAGAAGAATCGGAAGATTCAAGAAGAGGCAAAATCTTATCCAAGCTGTTCAATTTGCCTGACGGCATATTGGAGACGATGCAAGTCCTCGCCAATTTCTCGTCAGGCCATCTCCTGTAATCGTATTCCCGAAGGTCGCCGATGATTAAGACTGCATCGTACACGGAATGTACGTAAAACCGTGGTGAATCGCCTCGCGTTAAGTGGGGAAAAAGGCCTGTATAAGCGGTTCCACGTAAAACGTGAACGTTTCGTGGATCACGTACGCCTTTTTCCTTCGAAGGAAATGAAACAACCTGAATATGGAAAATCCTGGTGTCGACCTGTTCTGCGCTGGTATATCGACGTTGGCACAATGAAAGTTACATAAGCTTCAACTTTGTTCGTCATGAAAAAGAAAAGGATGGAAGTAAAAGAAAAAAAAACGGATCATATTTTTATTAGCCAGGAATTGTGCTTGCTATTGGATACTTTTACTTACTATTTAATTTACGATACATATATTAAATTTGTGTTGCGCGATGGCAAAATAAAGACACAAATATATTGTTAGTATTATTAGAATGTGAATCGCGAAAAAAGAGAAAAATGAAGCGAATCTTGTTTTTATTGTCCAATTACATTACCTTTTTATTGTGTATTTTCGTGTCGAACGTGTATACGTGGGTGGTAAAACAGAGACACGGACATGTTATTACGTTATTGTGATCTGAGTCACGAAAAAGAAAGAAAATCAAGTGAATTCAGCTTTTAGTAACCAGACGCTACCAATAGATCATTTTCACTTGCAATATATTAAATTTGTATTTTAAAAATTTATACACCATCGCTCAAACATATTTGGACATGGAATTTTGTATAAGAAAATGAGTTCATAGAGCAAGAAAATACATGCAGTAATTAGTTAAATTTAATATCGAATAATACCGCCAGTAAATGAACTTACCAAATAAAGGAATATTTATGGTACTTCTAAGAAAAAATGAGACAATCAGCTACACATATCTTATAAGATATCTGTGGTATGTCAATCCATTAAAGACTGATCAAGGAATCGTCTCGGGAACACAATTTCACTGTTTTACGTTTTAACTGCGTACTCGTGAGAATCAGAGTCACGAGAATACGAGAGTACGAGAATATCGTACTTAGAACTCGTACCACTCACAATCAATATATACATTCTACTATAATCTCAAAGTGAATATCATTCGAGCCGTTTCCATCAGGTGATCGTTAACTACGTAAGATTGAATCATCTAATAGTACTACATTTATGTACAACGTAGTAATTAATAGGAAATAATCGTGTCAGGGTAGACGTAAATTTTTCATCTGTGTTTACAGAACGAAACGTTTTTTCCTTTCCCTATTTCTCGTGACACTTCGATCCTTCTCGAGTATATTGAAAAGAAAATTGCTAATGGACAGTATCATACACGTTGATCACAAAATTATTTATTTTGGTATTATATGTTTGAATACGAGAATTTAAAGAACTATGAAAGTATCTGCCCAAGTAGAATAGATCGTACTATAGTGTGGCTTTATAGGGTAAAATCACCCTTTGGAAAAACGTAAAATCTTCTTTCTCGTCGATATCTTAAAAAAATTATAAGAAAATTGAATAAAAATCGTGGCATTTCTTATGTGTACAGAATGGTTGGAAATAATAGTAAAAAAGGTTTTGTTTGTAATATTTTAAATATTTTATAGCCAATTTTTAAATTCTTAAATTATTTTTATCTTACTGATTCGTATACGTGTATACTTAATAGCTCTCATTTCTCAAATTATTATCTTATTATTCATTCATGTCACTGATTCCATATTTAGCGATTTATGTATTTAAATTTAGAATATTAATTTATATTTTGCTTTGAGCAAGATGTACTGCACACTTGACGTAACTACGATACTCTTGCGATCAACCGTAGAAGCCACTTGATAATTTCGCGACATCATTTTAAATGAAATTAGGTTTCGTAACTGATGCCGTGACTTTATTTCATTCACATCGAAGAACGTAGGAAGTAATTGGATATAACTTCTTATTTCATCTCCTTTTTTTTCATATTCAGTCTATATTTGTCTTTTCAAAAAACATGCTATCCATAACGATATATTTTAAAATATTGGTACTTGACAAGTCTCTCCTTTTTATTTCCACAATGATTTATCAATAACGATTGCAATTGTTTTTAACATTAATGACAAGATAAACAAAAGTGGTAATTTGAGACTAAGAGAAACGATAATTTATTTTATCAATCATTTTTTTGATTGGAACGATCTTCTGTCTGATTCGAGATTAACGAAATTGACGAGATTAATATTGATTGTTATTGAGACAGAAATATGATTGTGCACATATAAAATCATACTAATGCGTTACATACAATGCAATATGTTGATTAAAAATTTTGTTCGGTAATGTATTGCTAAAAAAAACATACAAAGAAGAAAAACATACGATTTCACAGTGAAATGTATCTCGATATATGTATAGATGTAGAAAGCGGATGCATCTGTGAGTGTCTGTGCGTGTAAGAAGCAGTCAACGAGTCGAAGGTGAAAACCATTGCGGAACCGTTGCCAAACCGTTAGGCTGCTTTCACACGGAGATACGCGTATCGCGATACATGTATCGTGAATTGCTTTCCGTGTGAATGTCGCCACTTGTTTTAATGTTTCGTCTGTTTCCTTCATACGAAAAGTATCCTTGCCAAGATACACGAAATGAGTATCACGACAGTGCGTTTCAGGAAAATCGTTGTGTGAACGCCTCCATTGGTATGTTCATATATGTTTATACATGTTCATATATTCAGTATCTATCATACGCGCATCGCGACGATACGCGACCAGGCAACCGCGACTGGACGACCGCGACCACGACCAGGCTAATCGGTAGAGTCGAATCGAAAATAAAATAAACTAAAAAATCAAGAGTCGAATTGCTGAAGAAAGTCGAAAGTCGTGCGCGGAGTTTAACGATTGCTCAGCGAGAGAAACGTAAGTGAGTTGCGATACCAAGTGTTGTAACCGATCGCGTTAATTGATACACTGTGGGTGTAAAAGCATTCGCACATTCTTTCAAACGGAATTTCAACAAAATGTTCAGCATGTATATAACATAAAATCTGGAAAATCTACTTTTGAAATTTTCATTATAGGCTCAAATGAAAAATTTGTAAAAAGTTACTTTTACTATTTTCTTCGCGAGTCCGATCGACTGCAACCTCCTCAAGAACTTTTTCCACGTCGTCTAGTAGACTAATTCTTCTAACTTCTCAGAAAAAGCTCAAATCTGGCCCAATTTTTGAAAAGTCGATCTATTTTAAAGAATGTACGAATGTCTTTCACGTCTGTCATATGTCTTAGATTGTCGTAAAAGTTTCTTTCGTTTTATAAGGAAATAATAGAACAAAATGGAAATGGATCACACATAATTTAATAAAATAATATAAAACAAAAAAATGTTGTGCGTTTATTATTTCCTTATGAAACGAAAAACTTTTCCTTAGAAAACGAAACTTTTGAGACAACCTAATACTTTTAATTATAATTATATTATACTTTAATCGCAAATTAAACATCGTTCCTCATTCACTCCTAATCTTAAATAAATCCATCGAAATAAACTATACTGAATAAAATTCCTATTTAATGTACGAATTTGAAATGTCCCTTTTTCCTTAATTTCAATGTTATATATAGATAAGATTATCATAAGAAACGTGCATTGGAAGCAGCATATGCGCAAAATTTTTATTTCTTCTTGAGCACGTACAGATAATCATATTTCTTTTCACGATAAGAATGATTAATACCGTTCTTAACAATTACATAGAGCATAAAAATAACGTATTCTTAATATGCTTTTCCTGTCCATTAAAAATCGAAAAGAAATATGAAGAAACCGATGAAATCTGCCAAAAATTAATCATCGCTTTATCGAACCTTAGAATTAAATTCGACCAAGTACTAAACCATTTCAACGACACGCTGTTGCTGCAAAAAAAGAGAGAAAGAAGACAAGCATAAAATGTAAAACTGTAACAATGTAACGTAAAAACGTCTTGAACACTCGAAAATTTCGTTCACGTGAATCCGTGATCTTGAATCGTAGTTGATCCCAAAATCTTAGAAGATATTTGCAGATGACAAGATAGAGGAAACGTGTTTGTCAGTGAATTGGGACAAATCTGGCGCCGTTGAGGCAACATTCACGTCTTGAACGATATATTGCCCCCCCATTAACAACGTGTGACACGTGAAATACTCGTTGTCATTCGTTAGTAGCCAATCAATAGCTAATTCTTTTTTATCTCGTAAGTTTTCCTTCCTTTTTCTTTCTTTATCGTTAGAGTAATATGATTTGATTATTTGAAGTACCTTGGTTCTTCGGTTCGTGACGTTATGTAATTTTCTTTTACGTTAATATATCGTGTGTATGTTGTATATAAGATATGCATGTGTGTATTGAAAAATAGAAATTGTAAAATAGGGAATTTACATAATCTTCCGCATTCTGAAAGTTAATCAATTATATCAGTATTAAGGAAGTATAGAGACTTCGAATTCCTACAGAAATACAAATTTCTAGAAATTTGTAAGAAATAATACCGAGTTTGTGGTTAGAGTGAAAAAGTTGAATATCTGTATTAATATTAAACTGAAAACTTCAATTTATATTTACTAAGAATTTTTAATATTTCAGGTATATATCTGAGTCTTTATTTACTATTAATATTAATATTAACATATTCCATTGAAAACCATATCTTACGATTTAATGTCTTAGAAATATTACACTGCACGAATTTTTCTACCTATTCTATTAACAATATTTCTCTATTTAAATTTAAATAATCTTAAATCTATTTTCATTCACACAATAGATTTTTAATCATTTTATATCATTAAATAAAATTTTAATTCCAAGTATCTACAATAATAAAATTTCTATCTGTAATGGTACAATCAAGTAAAAATTTCAAACTTTTCAGACGAGTATTTCTCTGAACTTCCCAATGAAGCTAAATTAAGATTGATCAAAATTTAGTTAAATAGATCCTTGAGTACAGCCTCAATTCCCAGTTATTCGGTACAATCCTCAATTGTTTCGAGTTATATATTACGAAGGCGTTCGCGACAGTTCCAACAGTTAATTTTAATTTTCCAATTGTTAACCTCTGTCGCTTCTACATTGTACTTCTGTTAAATTCATATACGTATTGTCTTATTGCAGTTCACGGAGCGCCGAGTTACGATGTCACTAGCGTTCAGTCACGATTGGAGACCAACGAGGTGATTCATAAAGTTAATAACAACCACCAACAGCCGGTCGATTTGAGAAACGATGATGGTGACGATGGGCAAACGCTCTATGTGATCGAGTTCGAGTCTGAATCGAACGAGAAAGAAGAAAGGAATAAAGGGAAAGACCCGTCTCTCGGTAAGTAGTGATTCATCTTTACGGATCTTAATTGAGAAAGTCAGAAGGGCGAAAATGATTTCTTCTATTAGTTTAAATAGTAGAAACGCGATACAAGTGACGAAACATTTAATTCGAGAATATCGTGGATACAATTAATTCTAATAGAGGAATCTATACATCTCTTATACTATTATTTTCTATACTGTGTTTAGTATAAGCTAAATTTTTATTTGATTCTGACAGAAAAACAATTAATAATACTCGATTGCTTACGTGTTGATTAATATACATTAAAATGAATTTCTTTTACTTACGAGGAAAAAATTATGACCAGTTACAATCTTTCACTTTTAATGGAAAAATTGAGAATCGAGAACTATTATAAATTCGCAAAGCGATAGATATAGTACGAGAATAAGGATATAAAATAATAATTGAAAAGTATAAATATCAGATCGTGTAGTATTACAGAAAATTATAAATTGTAAATTAAATTATAAGCATATTCTTGTTTCTTGCAGTATATATAAAGCACGATAATCATTGAAACAGATGATAATAAATCTAATCACTATTTATCAAATGTTAGCATTTATTTTAGGATTGTACATAAATCTTGTATCCATCATTCCACGTACATATTTAATAGCACAAATTCACGCAACACGATCGTTAGTGTCACTCATAAAAATTCGTTTGCCGATTTTAAAGGCTTTATTATCTCGAAAACTTTTCTCGTAATTTATATTCCATCATCGTAGCAGGATCTTACACGAAACATTTCTGATCATTCGTGACCAAATTTGATGCCTTCGTTTGCTCAAAATTTCAGCCTCGTACATTCTTTGGACTTCTTTTTTTATCTTTCTAGTATCTTCTTTCGACCAATACAGTTTTTTTCGTATAGTCAGTTCTATTTCAGTTCTTCTTCAGTTCCCTCTCTCTCTTTCTCTCCCAGAAATAATTTTATATTATTTTAATTTGTTTGAAATTGAATATTCCACTTATATTGTCTTTGACGATAAAAAGTAAAAGAGAGAAAAATATATAACCTTTTTCTTTTTGGAACAAAACCCATATTCTCAAGAAATTCTTTTGTAGAAGTATGCTGAAATTGTGGATCGATCTTATCACAAAAATTTGTTTAAATTCAAAGAATGAATATTAATACGAATGACATTTGATTTCGCCTTCAGTCAGTTGATTATCAATGTGAGACATCAGACGCATAATTGATTATTATTTATGTTTTCAAATGGTTAGTCGAACGTATTAATAGAAACTGATTATTTAATCGTGAATCACCGAATATAATTTGCATAAGATCTTACGTACAAGCAGCTAGTGATTGAAATAAATCAATTCCAGCATTGATTTAGCGTAAATCATTAAGGAATTTATTGCAGTAAACTAATTCTCCAAATGGTACCATAACGAAAGACGTCAGCAGAGTAAACCAATAACTGCCTCTCCTGTATATCTGTCTGTAATCTATTGCTTTAGATTTACGTATATACCTACATATACGTTTCAGATCGCGTGCATGTTATTTTATTACGTGCATTTCTAAAATTTAACATATTCTAAAATTACCTATTTCCCCAAAATGAAACCAGTCGAAACTTAAACGATACACATATGAAAAAGTAAAATTATTATACAGCTAATTACATAAATGAAAATCATGTAAAATTTATCACATCCTATACACACAATACGCATCCTTTAAAATCCCCATCAAAATTAAATCCTACTCATAAATTACATGTATTAATATAATTTTATTTTTCAATAAACTTTCTATGGGATTGCCGCTGATTGCATATATGTAAATATATTACATAAATCCTTTGTCAAAAATATCTCTTTATTTGCATGGGTTTTGCAAATTTTCTAACCGTTATAAAAAGAGGTCGCGACTTGGAAAAGATCGGAAAATATCATCACAGATATTCTTTGTTCTTATTCTCTTGGGTGAAGCAATAGAACCTTAGGTATATTATCACAGTATCATAGTATTAAAATCATGTTCACATAACAAATCCTCTAATTCTTTTAAGCTGTGCATCTTGCTATAAAGGATTATTATAAACATTTTATTAACTCGTCCGTTCCTTTTTTCACAGGCGGATTTCTTTTTGTTTCAGTGGACAATGACGGTCAAACTCCTCTAGACCCATGGTCGATCGTGTGGTACATCGGATCCTTCGGAGGTTTAGTCGCCTTTTTCCTAATCGTCAGTTGTTCAGAATGGTGTTGTCGTCGTGGTGGACGACCGTTAACAGTCCCCTATGCTCAACGAGCTGAAGCAATAAACGGACCTGTAGTAACAGAAACACCGCCTCCGCCGTATCATTTATTCGCACCACCGCCATACGATTCCGTAAATTACGGTGAAATCGTGGACAAAACAGCCGGAGAAAAATTGGACATCTACGTGATATCCGTGCCGATTCATAGACCCGTGGTCGAGGCTCCAGCCTAAGGTTTTCCCAAAGAGTTCCTCGAACAGAGGATTGCGACCGAATCAAGATCGAAACGACAAAGAAGAAGAAGAAAAAGATATAGTGTATTGTGTCGCTTCTGAAGGATTTGTCGAAGCTTCCTCGTTGGTATTCCCCTTTAACCGGGGACATTTTGACAATCGTCTGCTGATCCATGTGCAGGGTTCGTTGAAAACGAGCTGTGGATCAAGAAAGAATGTATGACGAGCTTAATGAATGTGTAACGTGTTGGTTGAACTTTGAGAACGTTTTAAGTATCGTGAACACTCGAAAGGACGAATAAAACTCTTGCTCATGACGAAGATAAGCTTGACAAACATGTTGCTCGGATCCTGCAGATATTTTAATAGTTGATAGTTGAATAGTTAAATAGTTGAAAGGACAAACAAGATATCTGTTCGTGATAGAGAAAATACTCTTCATAAGACATGTTGTTTGAATTTTGTGTAACTTTACTTGAGGATAATTTGAATATACGTATGATGAGTCTTTGAAAGGACGAAGAAGATTCTTGTTCATGGTAGAAGGAACAAACAATCTTCTCGAATTATTAATTGCATCTAGGAACAAGAAAGCACGAGAAGAAGCTTCGAATCTCTACGACGCTCGACGAAAATCGAGTTCATAAGAAATCCCCGAGAGGGAAAATTTCAACGCATTGTTAACGAATATTTAAAGAGAAACTCTCTATCTTTGTGAGTGTGGGCGAAGAAAAACGAAGTCGATGAACAATTAATTAAAGCAATTAATAGGGACTTAAAGATACCAGCGAGGGAGAAAAGCAAAAACGATTATGAGAAATCTCATCGTACACTCCGATGTAGGTCCAACTGAGAAGCAATGTTCTCTGTGATGAAGTTCGTGAAGCGAACTGAAATTAGAACTAGAGACAATCTTTTCGCGTGTGCTTTTAAAGTAAACCCGTTGTACGGGTGCCAATCAAGGAACTTTACTTTCTCCTTTCTTTAAGTCGAGTGAAAGATTAACAAGATGCAAATAACGTGTAAATCAAAGCTCGATCTCTTTCGAGGGACGAGCAAAGAATTAGAATGAATCGCGTGTTTCCATTAAGTGCTTTTAACACTTTAAACGAATTATTTATCCAATCACTGCCTGATCAGGTGAATAATTGAAATTTGATAATCCTTCTAATCCTTCCAGCTTATTAACCCGTGTATACGTTGATTTTTGCGCTCGACTCGTCCTAACTAGTTGAAAGAAGAAAGAAACTGCCATATTTTCGTACACTGTGCTCGTTATTCGTTATCCCTCGAGATCTACAACGCCATTTTTAACCCTGCTGCGTCCTTTCTTCGACTCACTCGTGATTTCTTTAGAATAAACAATTTTTTAAATATAGAAAATTTCTCAAAGTTATAATAAAATATAAAGGAGTCGTTATTGATATGCATAATTTCTATTTTTAATTTAATGTCAGAATCTTTTTTAAGGTATTAACCTGTTAATAGGGGGAAATGAATCATTTACATAATAATCTCTTATTTAGTAATTCTATATTTGTTTAGGTATAATTTCATGTTTGCTACAAATAAATTATATGTATAAGAATTGCGCGAAGAAAGCATGATAGATCGATTTTTGTTAATTTTCTAATCTCTTATAATAGTTATAAAAATTTCTGGCTGAAGTGCAACCAGGTTAACAAGTTAAAAGTGAGGTTTATTTAACGAAACAGGAGTAATATTGGAATATGCAAACTCTGTGATCGCAGCAGGGTTAAGGAACTACAAAAGCAACGCACAAAGACAAGTTCAAATGACGAAGTTGGTCGTTTTCTTCGCGCTCCTACGGCGTCACTTTTATTTTTGCATCATTCAAACTCGACCGAAAAATCAATCAGATCACCCGCGATGAAGTAATTAAATTGGCATTTAATTCATAGGTTGAAATAATTGCAAGATCATACAGAGAAATTCAAAAACTTGTCTAATATATTGTACGATTTGGAAATTAAACGAAAATATTTGGGATTATTTATGTTTATTTTCGAATTATTAAAGTACACATGGTCTTTTGATTATTCTCAATAACGTGATCTACAATAGGCACTTTTCTTAATCCTACTATGTTCTTTGGATTATTTTTAAGTAAATCATTCTTTTCTATTGTTAAAAGATTTTTTATTTTTGATAATAAGTATAAAAGAATCGGTAGAGATTTTTCTTAAAATATTAAAAATCTTTTTATTTGTCGAAATAAATGATATAAAAATGTGAAAATCATTCAAATCAATCAGCAGGGTTAAGTCAGGTCTTTTTTTAAATATAATTTTACTACGTATTGCGAAAATATCCAAATGCTTGCAATCGACATATACGTTGAAAATATTTCAAGAAAATTTAAAAGACAAACCGATAACTATTTCTAACTTCATTACAGAATCATGTAAATTATATCGACATAGAATACTTCATAACGACTACCATGTCTTATCTAGCATCTCCTTATTTTTCAAAACATGTCGAAATATTCGAAGTTCGCCGTGTCTTCTTTTTACCTTTCGATCAAAGTTAAATTATACAGACTGTTACAAGACAATGATTAAATATTTTAAATTGAATGAAAACAAACAGATATTACAATTACAATGGATGATACAAGGAGAATGATAAAAGATCAGTCTTCTTCAGTTTCGAAATGATACATAGAACATTTTAAGTTAAATTAAGCTTGAATCGAAAAAAATTACAATCAAATATGGATAGATGCTTCCTTTAAAAGCAGGAAAAAAGATATGATGGTTGAAATGTTCGGTTGCAAGCGTTCCGCTAATTACACCGTATCTCTAATCAGAGCCAATTACAACTGCGATTCTTTATATTTTTTTCTCGTTTTAACGGTAACTCAACTCTTCTTCCGGGTTGTGTATGTGTACAAGCGTTGCATAAGAGGGCGCGCGTGTAACTCGCCTCGCAACCTGAATGATCTATCAACGGGACACGTGTGCGAGAAGTTCGAATAATTTCTAATATTGCTACACGCGATTGACCTCAATCGCGATCGTTACAAGTCCGACAATTGCAGACGATCATATACATAGATTACGAGTTGACTGCCATAAAAAGAATTTAACCGAAGGGGGTCACGAAAACAGTTCGTGAAATATTCATGCGATTATGTCTCGAGGGAAGGACGATCCTTGTACATGAAAGCGTTTAAATACTTGCAGAAACATTTTATAAATATATGTTATACGAAACATTTGAAAATGTCATTAACACTGTAACAAGAGCCAACTATTATGATTATATTGGTAAACTGAAATAGATCTAAAAATATATGTATATGTGTGGAAGTAATAGATAGGATAGATATATAAAGTGTGTAAAAATGGCAAAAAAAAACATGTTATTATATTATTATATTACACAATACATCTCAATGTTCAATAATAGATAAAGCATCTTTAGCACTTATTATATATTCAAGGTAGCTATTCCAGATAAGATATACTAATTTTTTATTAAATATATGTTTGCAATAAATGAGCCATTCAGAAACCACAATTTCATAAACCAATTAATTTCATAAATTGAAGAATACAGAGAGGTGATGATATTACAAATATACTTTTAGATTTACCATTATATGTACATATCTTTTCTTGCGATGAAGAAATTTATAGAAGTAAGTGCACTTACATAATGAAATTGAGAAATTAATAGAAAATGGAATTCATCAGTTTGGTTTGTAAGAGGATCAGATATCTTATAACTTCTATACGTATTTTTTAGATTTGTTTCAAACTTAACCAATACATTGATACTAGCCAGGTCTTATTGCAATGCTGGTGAGATATCAAAATATTTCATGTAACACATATAATATGTACATAAAATGCTTTTACAAGTGTTATTGACAATACTTTCGTGAGCAACTTCCTCGGGAAAAATATTTTTAGTCTTCTCATTTTGACGCGTAGAGCGCCTTTATAAGAAAACAAAGTTTAATATTTAAAATGTTAAATGTTTTGTTAGAAAAATAAGTATTAGATATCTTAGATATTATAAGTTCGAAATACAGAAAATGTGAAAAATACTCGAAACGGAAAATTAGGGTATTACATGCGAGGAAGCCACGTATTGCGGAATCTAGTTTTATTTATGACAATGTTGTCGCATTGATCTCCGCCATTTAGCTTTAACCGGTCGATTAATTGTTCAAATAAAAGCAGAAGATAGGGAGAATTTGTGTATGAATGAGTGGGAGGGTGTTAGAGAAATTTATCGTACGATTACGTACAATGTCAATTATTATTATTATCGTTATTATCACTAGTAATGTTATTATCATTGAATTCGTAATCGCGTTTCCGATTGCGATTGGAGCACATTACGATGAACTTGCTCTCATTAAGGCATGCAAAATCGCAGCGCTGTCACTATTTATTTTTTATACTTTTATACATACTGTTTATACGTATTCCAACATCTCTATGTTATCAATAAAAATTTCTTTTCTCCAATTTCTACTATACGTAATAATTTTTTCATTTTTTCTCCCCGATTAATTATAACTGACTAATATTTATGCACATTCATATTCTTATGAATACAATTTAAAAAATATAACTTAAAATGGAAATTGTTTTATCTATCAAATATGTGCTTAATGTGCAATTTGACAATCAAAAAACAGTATACATACTATATATGGTATATAGGCAGCAATGATAAATTTTATAAAGGTTATCTTTTTCAAAATCTAATAACTTTCAGTACTGTTTTAAATTAAAAAATGAAGTATAAAAGTCGTAAAAATCATAACGCAATTTAGACTGAACAAAGCAAAGAAATTTGAGATAAAGAATAATAATATTTAAAAATTCTTTTCATTAAGCAAGAAAATTTTACCTGATTCGTTTGTACATTTCTTGATCAAGTAAATTTTGAAATATTACAAATTACTTACACTACAATAAGATATAAAAAAGATATGAAAAAATAAAATTTCGATATTAACGGACATTAACAAAATAGTTTTAAACGCGCATACAGGTTGACCAACGTAAAAATGCAAATTTAATTGCAATTTTAGCACATGGTCAACAACAGTCTTGACAACATAATATATGTAATTGCCTCTTACATCAGGTAACGATCGCATGTGCGTTTTCATTTTTAAATTTTCAATAAAAAATTATATATTTTAAGTTTTCAAACATTCTGTCGAAATGAAACCACATGGGTTAGACAAGAATTAATAAAACTTCTAAATATGGACAATTCTTTAACTTCGAGTTTTAAAAATATAACCTAATTATGGATTACTTAGGTGAAATAGTAGCGCTCGGAATTGATAGTATAATTTTCGGTGTTTGTTTAAAACAATACTTTCACTGCAAGAATGCAATTACAGCAGTCAAGGTAAATCACGTGTATTTCTATTATTATTATTGAATACCTAACTTTGTTACAAATAAAGTATGTTACACGTTGCATATGATAACTTAAATATTCTAACTAATATATCTTGATGTAAATTATAGTAACATGTTTAATGCTTAAAAATATCTCAAAATGTTTAGTTTCTCTACAGGGTGCAGAGTTTCATGAAGTTGGGCAACAATTGGGAGAACTCCTTGATAAAAGTTCTGATAATAAAATAGATTACATAGCAATTAGGGGTATTGTAAAACCCTTAGGAAAACCATTGAATAGCATTAATAATAAAAAATTAACTGGTGTTGTACAAAAGCTTAAAATCAAAGAACATGTTATAGCTAGAACTACTGCTGGCTTTTGGTAATATCTTTGTTTCAAATATGTTATAAAGATATAGAATTAAAAACATATGTATTTAAAACTAATAAATTTTTATTTGCACGTAGGTCAGATCAAGAACGTACTGTTCATAAAGTATATAACACTGTACCATTTTCTTTGCAACATGGAAGTTACTCCGTAGAAGTATTAGAACCATTATCAGCAGATATTTTAGATCTGGATGTGGTATCTAATACCTTTGAACCAACTGTACCATCCTTTGCAGATCATTTATGGGGGTTTTTCACAGGTAAAAAATAATTATTCATATACTGTATAACAAAAGTTGTAATTATATTATAATTCATTATTAATCTTAGGTGTGCGCCAACGTGGTTTACAATCTACTGAAGAACTACTTCGTGAAGGAGCAGTTATGACAGGTATAGGTGAATTAACAAGAACAAAATCCAAAACACTTACATTACAACCCCCTTTAAATGGTACACCATTTTATTTAACAAGCATGTCAATTAGTTCTTTGCTTCGGAAATTAGACGAGCGTAAACGGACATATAGGTGAGTTTTGTATTTATACAATTCTCAAATATGATTGTTAACCGATTTTTTATATTTTAGATTATTATGTTTAATGTTCGGTGCTATTGGAGTGTTAATTGGTGGAATAGTTTTTCGACGTTATTGGAAGGATAGAACAGAACAAAGATTAGCAGAAGATTTAAGACAATCTTTAGCTGCTTCACGAAAAGAAAGACGACAAAGAGTAAGAGATACTGATCTTAGAGAAGATCAATTATGCGTTGTCTGTCGCACAAATCCCCGTGAGATTATTCTTCTTCCATGTGGACATGTCTGTTTATGTGAAGACTGCTCTGATGATATTACTAGTGATTGTCCAGTTTGTAGGGCACCAATTGCACAAAAAGCAGCAGCATATATTATCTAACATCAGCATAGATATCAATTTTATTACTTGATGAAAATTAATGTATCTAAGAGTGAAAAGGTAAATAAATATGAAGTGACTAAAAATGCTAATGAAACACTAACATATACTTTTGAACAATAAAATAATTATTAGAAGTGATTAAAAGCAGTACAATCTCAATTGAAATTATTTACAAATTAATAATTTGTGTATTTTGATATTATATCCTTAAAATTCATACAAATATATTTGAAGGTATAAGTAATCGTCAAAATTCCAAATTTTTTAGTTTAGTCTTTTCATTGTTTTTGCATTTATCGTTTGTTATAGAATCTATCACTCGTTTAACTTTTGTAGATTTTCCAATGCCAAGTTTAGGGAGTCCTCTATTTAAACCTTCTAACATAATGCAAGCTTTACAAATTTCCTGGCTAGATACAAATCCACAACGAGAACAATTTCTTTGTTCTGGTAGTTTAATACTTTCTTTTATTTGCAATGTTTCTCCTATGAAAGAAAATATATTAATCATGTATTTATATAAATATCAAGAAATAATTTTAACACAATAATTATAATCTTATTTACCAGAATGAATGATATCCAATATAGAAGAGGGTCTGATTTTCTCTAGATCCTTTAGATATGTTCTTGCATGCCCTCTGTATGCATTTGGTGCATATATACATTCTGTTGAAAAGTATATCAACTGTTTAAAGTATGCATACATTACTATCTCTTTTTCATATGCATATTTGAGTGGCTTGCATCGTCTTATACAATCTGCTCCTGCCTATATTGTAAATAAAATGTTAATCGAAACATGTATTCACATATACATGCAACATGTACCTTTCATTTTTTATTTTTATTTTTTTTTTTTTTTTTGAGAAAGCAGTATACTAATTAAACTTACAGTAATAACTGAAGTACATCTTTGTAATCTTGCTATATCACCTCTTAAGATATTCATTAAAACTGTCTCTGCAATATCATCAGCATTATGGCCTGTTGCAATACAATCTACTTCTAAAAGAGCTGCGCCTCTATCTAACGCTTGTCTTCGAAATACACCACAGAATGTACAGTTACTTTTTTTGCCAATCTAAAATAAAATAAAGATTAAATAACAACTGTAAGTGATTTTTATGCAAAGTTTCTATGTAAATATATATACTTCTGCCACAATTTCATCCATTGTCCATCCATATAACTCTTTGTAAGATAATATTTTTAATGGGAGTCCATAGTCATCTTTATTCTGTTGAACAGTTTTCAAACTATCATCTCTATATCCTAAAATATAGACTTCTTAAAACAAAAATTCTGAAATATTTAAACATTATAGCATAATTCTTTTTATTGAAATACCAGTTATTCCTTCATCAATAGACAAAAGAAAAAGATCAATTCCATATTGGTATCTATCATTTAAAGTTTTCAAAACGTATGCAAGTACTGTAGAATCTTTTCCTCCTGATGCTCCAATAGCTACTTTATCACCAGGTTTAAATAATTTGCCTTGTGTAATTGTATTGTGAATCTCACTTTCAAATGCATAGAAAAAACATTCTTTACATAATGCATGCCCAGTTTTAGGTCTCTGTAATTAAAGACATAATTTTTCTTTCATACACTTCTGTAATATATTATACACTTAAATTTAAATTAAGAATTTAAAACAGTAACTTACTTTAAGAATAGCACCTTTCCCACACTGCTTTGAACATGGAATAGGCATTTTGCAGAATATTACACTGTTTACTTTGTTATAATAGAATGTTATAACAGAAATTTCACTGTGATAATTTAACTTCTAGTTTATATTTTTGTCTTTCTTCTTCTAATTTTTTATTAAATTAATAAAGAACTTACAAATATTAAGCTTTTATATATGTTTATTTATAGGGGTTATGTTAAAACTTTATTAATATACGAAATTCATTTTATCACACGTACAAAAATAATTTCAATTTATTATTTAATCGAAACCAATTTTTGTTTTCTACGATGAAGAAAAAAAGAAACTTTACTAGTTCATAAAAAAAAAATTTTCAACCGCGCGTATAGATTTTGCAATATGTATGTAACATGCGTTCTATCGAACTGATTAATCTTCTGGTTTCTCTGGAGGCGGGCCGCAAGGCTGTAGCATTTTTTCCATAAGATTGAATCGAACACGGGCTTTTGCTTCGTTTTCTGCGATAGCGAAGAAATTTAACAGATCATAATGTCCCATGTAAGAACTGCAAGAATCACGATGCTGATTTACAAGCCATTCAAACTTGGTTGTGTCAGCATGCCCTGTGCCAATATACTTTGATTGCAAATGCTCCAACTGACTATGAATGTTGTATCGTTCTCCCATATTCTAATTTTTCAACGATAAAGATTGAAGCTTAATGAAAACTTTGCTTTTACTTACTTAATATTTAATACTGTTTGTCGCTATCGAATCACTATCAACCATGGAATAAGAATTTCTCTTAAATATGTAAACATACATTACATCTTAAGGTAGAGAGCGCCTCTATCAGTAAACACATAATGCAGACATTTCATGTATTTAACAAATTTTAACATAAAATAATAAAATTGTAAGATTGGAGAAATGGAATTATACAAAAAGATATTTTAATATGTATCTAAAATAAGTATTTATTGGTTATAAATGTAACAGTATATATCTTTTTATATTTGTTCATATACATATCTACCTCATATTTTTCTTACATTAGTTTGAAAACAATACAAAACAAATCAATATTAATTAAATATAAATATTTAAACCATGAATTTAAAATCTAATTCGATAATATATGTTATATAACTATGTGAAGATATGTTATTAATATGTTTCGTTCTACATTTATAATTCTTGTATTTGTCTCTATTCTCTCTAGTTTGATAATGATGATATTTATATTTATATACACACATAACAAATAGATTTATTCCGACCAATCGCATCGAGTATAATAATATTCAAGATTATTCCGCAATTCTGTATACTCCTTACCTAGCCGCAAGAGTGCAGCACTTATCGCTTGTTACGTCAGACAATAATGACGTGCTAATGGTTAATGGCTTCTACTTACTTGAGCTACCTTTATGAGAAAGCCAAATACAATCCAAAGAAAATTCATGAGATATGATGCATCGGCTAGTAAAACTATAAAAATATGATTGCCTGAACACTTAATTGTTACGATAGCTATTAATTTTTATCAAATTTTACTCGTGGCCTACGAAATATGTGTTAAAACTGTTTACTGAGCAACGAACGTAACCATTGTATTCATCGCTACATTGGATCACCTCGATGCAAAGAAACTCAACATTCAACGTGTTATTACAAGATTTATATTGCACGTGAGTACTTATACGAGACATCGGCTTATAGTTCCGTTAAAAACATTGACTAACTTTCTTTTGTGAAAAGTGGGCAACTCCCTTGCCACCCAGTCGTTAACAATGGCGGCTATATTAGTTCGGCCGAAAAATTCTTTTCTGCAAAATATTCTTTAAACCGGAAAGTCATAAGTTTGTACTCGATAGATTTTTATTTTTACCTTGGAAATAGGGAAGTTTGTTAAAAATTACCGTTTTCCACTATACATATCGAAAAATCGTGCCGTTCGGAAATACTGTTACGTCGACTAATCTATGTATGTGGATGTATGTATGTATCGTCATACGTATGCGTATTATTGTCCATGTGTGTATAATGTCCATGATGATGTGTTGAAAGTATTAAGGAAAGCTGAAATATAATGCATATAATAATGTTCAAACCTTTTGGTTATATCAATTAAGGTTAAATTAAATGTAAAAAATTCATTTGTTTTGTTACTTCGATATTTTTGTAATATTTTTGAAAGTGAAATCTAATATATATAAAGCGTGTATTTCTGAAATTATATATTTATCTTTATGAGAAGGAATATGTAAGTAAGCTAATGATTTGTACAAATATTACATATTTTGAATTCTATATGTGTTATCTATAGTACTAAAGCATTGTCACTTATTTGAGTGCGATTCATTGTTATATACAGTTATGATACATACCTTACCAAAAAAAAAAGAAAGTAAAATTGTTTAAACGAGTTATATATATGATTGCTTTCTTAATTTTGATACTTCTATTAATTCTGCCATTGTTATTTACCAGTAACATCCAGTGTGTTAATAAAGCAAATAAAGTATTACAGATTACTTTTATATATTAATATTATTGCATTTCAGTAGGTGACATGCCTAGCAGTCGTGATATTGAAAGAGCTGAACGTAATGGAAGATTTCGAGCACGCAGAAGAGATAGTACCAGCAGTGATATAAATCGACATAGTTTTGAAGCATCTGATAAGAAGCATAGGAGGCATGGGAAAAATAAAAGTTCTGGGAAAAAGAAAAAGAAGAGATCAAGAGATAAGTCCGTAGAGAATGTTCCAACTGTAGCTTCTTCCATTGTTAAACCTTTGGTTGAATATTCAGATGTTAGTAGCGAAGACTTGTCTGAACCAGAAGCTGGGGAAATTCAGTCAGAAGATAGTAGAGGTAATAGCTATACAGATGGAGAAGTACCTGAAACAGTTTTACAAAGACGTTATTATGGAGGGAGTCCAGTACGTGCACTTGGTGCATCTCCTATTAGTCTTTCGCCATCTCCACCAGTTCAGCATAGACATGTTAATAGACATTATTCGCCAAATGAACAACAACCATCTGCAATGCATGGTGGAACACCTGAATATGAAGAAGAGTCTAGACGATATGCAAGAAGAAAAGAGAAAAAACACAAACGAGAAAAGAAGAAGAAGAGAAGTCTTAGTCCTTCATCCAGTACTGGGAAAAAGAAAAAACGAAAGTCTAAAAGGCATTCTCATAGTCTGAGTCCACATCGCATTGCAGATGAAATTATCATAAGCCCCGAGCATGAAAAACCAATTGGAAATTGGTCAGAATCACCGCCTTTACCATTAAAAGATAGTACCTCGCCGATATCACCTGCTACACCACAAGAACAAAGGTGTTTAAGTGATGTAGAACTTGAAATAACAAGGCAACCTCGAAATGTAACTCCTCCATCACTTCCTCCAAGACCAACAGAATCACCCCATACCCCTTTATTACCTCCGAGAACGACAACGCCAGAGAATAGCAAAGCAAGTTTATCAACAATGAAACATACTCCTGAAAGACAAAAGCATAGTCCTAGTATCCATACGCGACGTAGTAGCATTAGTCCAGGGCCCACTATTAGCTCGAGTCGTAGGAGACCTCATAGTCCATCGCCACCATCAAGACGAAGGGACCATAGCCCAACGAGAAGAAGAGATTTTAGTCCAAGTCCAATGGTGCATAGACTTAGGCACAGTCCTAGTCCTTCAACAAGGCGAAGAGAATTTAGCCCAAGTCCTGTAAGTCACCGACGTAGAGATCCTGTTAATTCTCCACCTTCGAGTAAACGTAGACGGCGTGAAGAATCTGAAAGACGACATAGACATCATGAAAAAGACAGAAGAGATAAAAGGAAGTCGAGATCAACTAGAAGTCCTACTGGAAACAGGTACTATTTATTACATGATATAACAATTCTAAATCATTTGTTTTGCTATTGAAAATAATATTTCTTTTTTTTAGGTTACATTTACCTCTTTCTCGTTCACGATCACGAAGTCCTGGACGATGGCGAAAGTTACAATCACGATCTAGATCGCGTTCACGGAGAAGAAGCCGTACTCCAAAAAAATCTCGTTCTCCTAGCAAGTCACATAAATCGACAAGAAAACACAAATCAAAAAGTCCACGTCCTTCGAGGATACCTTCTCCCTCTCCTCATAGATCCAGAGCAAGAAGCCCCTCAAGTATCACAGCAAGAAATCTCCGAGTACAAGCAAAGATTAGCGAAACTAGTTTATTTGCTGAACTCGTGAAAGATAGAAACATGAGGGAATTAGCATACAAAAAGTTACAAGCAGCTAAGGAGAAGGCTGTTATTCAAGATGAAGTTCAAATTATAGAAGGCACTGATGAAAAAGATAGTAGTAGTGTATCTTCTGAGAACAAAGCATCCACAGACAATAAGGATAAGTACGTGAATCATAAAGACCAATTGAAGATAACAAATGAAAGTATGAAGCCTGTTGACCTTGTGGATATTCCTGTTCCAATATCGGATGACAATGGAATAGCGGGAAAAACGCCACCATTGCCAATTACACAAACTGTTAATGCACCAAATGTAATACCTGCAACTAATCAGCATATGTTTGTATATACTTCACCTACAACTACCACTAGTGTCTGTCCAGTGACTGTTACAAATAGTCCAAGTTTCCCAGCTGTTACAAATCTGCAAGCGCCACCATTGCCACAATCTGAGTCTGCAAATACAACAGGTTTAGTGTCTATGTCAGTGCCTATTCCTGTACCAGTACCTGTTCTCCCTAATTTATCTGTTCCACCGCCACCTATACCTATACCAGTTCCAGCACCAAATACAGCTATGTCTAAATTCAATCCTCCTAACAATCTAGTTCCTCTTAAGTCGGTAGATCCTCCTAAGCCTCCTATTGTAGCATTCAAAACTAAAAGTTTATCACGGTTACCATTACCACCTGGAATTAATCAAAATGATTTGGAGAGTATAGACTCACCACCGAGTCGATCTCCAAGTCCGCCTAGTAAGGCACAAATGAAATTCCCAGCTTCAACTACAAAACCACCGCAAAAAAAGAGTATTAAAGACTTACCTATGCCACCGGGTAAGTTTGTGATATAATAACATATGTAATTTTAACCTCATTAAAATAATATCTTTGTTATTATCTATTTCATTATCTATATGATTAATTGATGTGTAGTTGTTCCTGGATCAGAAGATTTAAGTGGAGAAGATGATCCAAATGCAACGCCTCCTCGTACAAAAGTTGAACGTGTACCACCAAAACCGAAATTAAAAAGACCAAAAATTTTGAAACGTAGAAGTTCTAGAAATTGTCATATGCCTATGTCGGCTTCGAGTGGTAAAGATTGGGGAGAACGCTCTGTTGACGTATTTGAAGTCATAGCTCAAATAGGAGAGGGTACTTATGGACAAGTTTATAAAGCTCAAGACAAACGAGCTGGTGTACTTGTTGCATTGAAAAAAGTTCGTCTGGAAAATGAAAAAGAAGGATTTCCCATTACAGCAGTACGAGAAATTAAAATCTTACGACAACTCAATCACAAAAATATCGTGAATTTGAGGGAAATAGTTACGGACAAACAAGACGCGTTAGATTTTAGAAAGGTATTATATATATTAAAATATATAATATAGTGAGGATAGTATTGCATATTACAATATTATAGGACAAGGGTTCATTCTATCTCGTATTTGAATACATGGATCATGACTTGATGGGTCTTTTGGAGTCTGGAATGGTTGATTTCAATGAAATGAATAATGCAAGCATCATGAAGCAGTTATTAGATGGATTAAATTACTGCCACAGTAAAAACTTTTTACATAGAGATATCAAGTGTTCTAATATACTGATGAATAACAAGTACGCAAAATGTATTATTAGTGAAAAGAAAATTTGTATTTCTACAATTGTATTTTTACAATTTAATTGTATAATTTTTGCAGAGGGGAAGTTAAATTAGCTGATTTTGGACTTGCAAGACTTTATAATGCTGAAGATAGGCAGCGTCCCTATACGAATAAAGTGATAACTTTGTGGTATAGGCCACCTGAATTATTACTGGGCGAAGAACGTTATGGCCCTGCAATAGATGTATGGAGTTGTGGCTGTATTTTAGGAGAATTATTTTCTAAGAAACCGCTATTTCAAGTAAGGAAATGACGATGAACTACATTTCTGTTAAAGAAAGAAATTGAATAAAAGATGATTATTTTTATCTTTTGTAAGGCAAATGTAGAAATGATGCAGTTGGAGATGATTTCCAGAGTCTGTGGTACACCGACTCCTGCCGTTTGGCCTTCTGTGATAAAACTGCCATTATGGCATACATTGAAACCAAAAAAATCACATAGAAGACGTTTACGAGAAGATTTTTCATTCATGCCAGCACCAGCACTGGATCTTTTAGATAAAATGCTGGAATTAGATCCAGAAAAACGAATAACGGCTGCTGATGCACTTAAAAGTGCATGGCTGAAAAATGTTCAACCTGAGCAGTATGTTTTCTTCTTGTATTTGAATATGTATACATAAAAAATATTATTTAAGTTTATCATGTAGTTAGGAATAGTAGCAACAGTATTTATGTAGGAATATAATTGAACAAACGTTGGAATACTTTTTTTTATAGTTTTTTTGTACAAAGACTTTAACTATTGCCCATTCATAAGACCTGTATCTCTTATATAAAAATTAGGATGCCAGCACCTCAGCTTCCTACTTGGCAAGACTGTCATGAGCTGTGGAGTAAAAAACGAAGACGTCAGCAGCGTGAGCAACAAGAAAGCTCTGCTGGAAAGATGCCTCTTCTCCCTCTTCCAAATAAAGGAGGTCCCCATAAGGCTATGGAAGATCTGTCTGATGTCGGGGGGTGAGTAGCTGTAGAGAGACATATTGGCACAAACTAGGACGCGATATCCAGTACTGACCAGATACTAATTGCTTACACACGTAGATGGCTGTGTATTGCAGTTGTGCTTGGCATTTATTTTCTTAGCAAAATGCGTTGTTAGAGATCTTATTTAAAGAATGAAAACATAACTGTTGTAGTATCTTATTTTCATCGTCCGTTTGCATGTGACTTTCAATAATGGATAAAACAAGTTAATTTTAGTTTGATTCACAGTCGTTCAAACACGACGATGGCTATAGTGCAGAACAATGGAATATAGACACGAAAATGTACAGCAACGTTCTCTTTTCATGGGTTTACTACAAAGATTATGTTCTCTAATACTTTTCAAATACATGAAAATATTTTGAACGCATGTATTTAGAAGAAATACAAAATTTATAGCGATATGTTTTTTCACAACAAAATATATCATAATATAAAATAATATTTAAATACTCCTTAATAACTGCAAGAAATAATATCATAATATTATATATTAGTATCCTTTCAAAGTAATATCAAATATTATTTGTTTTGGAGGGTCAGCATTTATGTAAAAGGAAAATACGCGTTCCTTTTACAATGTGTTTGTGATTCAATTTAATTGCCTTTGAAATTAATTATATGAGCTTTAAAATTACGAGATATCTTTTATGTTTAATAATATTAAGATGATCAATAAGTAGCTAAATGTGTACATATTTGCTAATCTATGTTCATGTTAACATAGCCATGCATACATTATGACATGTTTGTGTAAATGAAAATGCACATATGTACGATTTTATATCACAGCTTATATATGCATTTACATAAGTGAATGTATATGCATATAATTACCAATATTCATGATTGTATCAATGATATACATCTCTAAAAGCTGAATTTTAAAATGGTTATATAAGAAAGAAAAGGAATATATATTAAGTATATAATTGTAAATAAAAAAAGAAATTTCGTATGTTAATTTTCATATTAAACTATTAAATTGAAATGTCTACAAGCGCATGAAACGATACATGAAATGAATGAGCACAAATTATGAGAAAATAAACGATCTTTATAATATTTAAAGTCTTGGAGTGTAAATAGGTCAAATGGATACTAAGAAGAAGCTGATGGAAGATTGAAGACAATGGAATACAAGGAGCCAAGATTAAAGTGTGAATGTATTACGCGAAATATTAACATCACGGCCATCACCATCGACATTTCATTTTATTTACGTTAATTCAGTTTATTTGAACATTCACATCTATAGATCAGGCATATTTTAATTGATCATATTTTCGCAATTGTGTGTTATAGTTTGTTATTCTGTATTGTAGATAATTATCATAAGTTTCAATATACGAATGGCAGTATAGAATATTTGTTAAATATTTTCATGTTTTTGCATGTATTATGTATCAAAGCCATTCTTATAATGAAGTACGGGATATGGACAAACCTAATGTATTATCTTCGCAATGTAAAATAATATTGAATTTCTGTAATATAAAATATTTACAAAATGTCCATAGGCATCTGCCTAACATTTTTATGGACAATGAATTTCTAATGTTATTAAAATATTTTATCGTTTAATTTGTTTAGTCCCTTTCAATGTTTCTATATTTTTATTTGTAAACTAAGTAACCACACACACATATAATCCTTTGATAAAGTCATATCTGACAATGAACACTGGGACCTTGGGAATGAATGATAATACCAGTGTACATGATTATGTACCCTTTTAAAATGACATGCAAAGTACATGTTATTTTTCTACTTATTCCACAATAAGTTTGTACGGATGTTTAATACATTTATTATCTCAATGCAGAATGTACCAAAATAAATAATATATTGATATTATAAAAATATAATTTCACGCGTAGGTAAAATAAAATAAAAATTTCATTTCTGTGTAAACATTAAACAGCGTTATATGATAATAAGATGATTCAAAAATTCATGCAGTTTATTATCACAAATAAAGAATATTTTATTATGACCTTTGTCATGAAGGTAAATGAATCAGATTAAGGGTGATTAATAATATGTGCTACTTTAAAATATTATCAAAGAAAAATATTGCTTTGTGATGAATCATTTTAATAAATTTGATGAATTTAAATAAAAACGGAAAACAGAATGGATCAATATAACAATATAAATCAATGTGTAAAATCATTTTTTTGTAAAAACGACAATAAAGTAAATATATTTTCCATTTTAGCTACTTTATTTAACATAAAGTATGAATGATTTGGTAGTTTCAATTCATATTGATTTTAAACAGAATTATATACAAAGTACAATATAATGATTTCTAAGCATTGCATGTAGCACATATTACAAAATTTATTATTAAAATTTATCAATTGTATGATCAAATTCAATTTTCCAATATTTACTATTTTTATTGTATTTGTATATGTAATTATTATGTAACTGATAAAATATAAAAATATTATATATATTATATCAGAAAAAATACGTGTGTACAGAAAATATTATACATTGCAATTATATATAAATATATAAATACTAATTATTTTACTGTAGAATATTATATAAATAGCATACTTTTGGTTATGTACACATGTTATCTCTACTATACATATATATCATAATAATACTATATATAGTACACATACATTAAATTAATTATTATTTATTTTACATTGTTAACGATAAATTATATTGTGGAATTCGTAGGAGACAACATAATACTTGAAATATAAAGTAACAAATAATTGTAAGTGAATACAAATTGGCAAGATATCTAATAAGAAAAACAATTATGTTTCAGGAAATAATGTTATTGTGGCAGAATGATAAAGGGCAAATTTTATAGCACTTATAAGAATATAAATAGGTAATAAATATTCCAAATCCGTATAATATATGTTTATACCCAGGGTGTCCAGTTTAATAATTCACACGAGACTTGGTTTTGCGTATCATATAACAAATTGGGCTTTATGACTAAAATAATAAAAGCTTGATCGTTTCGTGCAAAAAGGTTGAGGATGCAATGAATTGAACAATCACATTATGATCTTAATATCTATGATCCTTTATAAAATTGTTGTGTCATATCTCTTCACTTATACAGATATAAGTGATAAGTATGCAATAAATTGTGAAAAATAAAATTTACAGAATACAAATAAAGTTTGATATGCTGTGCCTATTAAATTGCATGTATATCCATAAAAAGTATTGATTTGTTAGTCTTGCTTGTTCAATATGCACGTTTATAAAACGTATTATCTTTTGCATGATTTCTATTAATTATGAAACAAATATTACTATTGGGTATCCATGTGTTATTGTCCATCTTAATAATATTTATAAGAATTTTATTTCATACTGTTTTATTAGCATTATTTTATAAATATTATTAATATATTTTATTCATTTCAAGAAATATTCCATTTTAATATGGTATAAATCATTATAGAGGTCATTTTACGGAATTATATATGTCGGAGATGAAAGGACAAATGTGAACCCGACATATATAACACACTAGAAGTTTATATTTATTATTAAATATATTTACTAATTACTTTATATATATAAATGTATATAAATATATATATATAATTTATATATATTTATATATGTTTTATATTCAATAAATTTATTTTAACATAACATTTTGTCATGTTCAATAAAACACTTGATCTTTACTTTTATAGTTTTTATGATATGCTTTTGACTTGATTTCAGGTCTTCCAAACGTTTAAAAATGGAAGCAGGTTACAATTCTCATCCAAATCGTCTTGATACGGAATCTTTCTATGGGGGAGATAATTTGTTCAACCAAAGCAGACCTTACATGGTCTCATCGCCATCATATTATTACACAAGTCCTCCACCTGTTACACCACGGCCCAAGGGAGATGTTAACAGACCTTATATGATCTCATCACCATCATATTTTTATGTTAGTCCACCATCAATTATGCCACGGCCCAAAGGAGATACTACCTCTCATATGCCAGAATTATACACAGAAGATAATCTTGTTCGAAAATTAAGTGCTCTCACAAATGTATTAAATCAGGGAAAACCAATTCGTGTTGAAGATCTCATGTCACTTCGATCAGATAATGAGGTACATATACTTGGATTATTGTTTTAAATACTTCATTTTTATAACTTCATATAATCATTAATTCTATAATATGATATTATTATATTGTTATAATATTTAATAGCATAACTATTATAATTCAAATTACAGAGTGACCCAAAAGTAGTACAATTACTAGGAGAATTGCATGCTGAACTACGACTTGCTGCAAATTCAAGATCAAGTGGACTAATAGAATCTCACCTTCCTGTACTAAATCCACTACCTTTAGGTAAGTTCTACTTATTTTTTCTTATATTTATGATGTATTATTGTTTTATATTTTATTTTTGCAGATACAAATGCAGCACAGTCAGGAAATTTTGATGCACATGCAGTTTATGCTGGTGATGATGCAATGAGTTCTGGAAGGTGGTCGCAGGTGGCTACAGCTGGTGTTCGCAGTGCATTATTAGCGCTAATGTCGCGCTATGGTTTGGAAACTTGCAATCCTTCCCCTGTTATCACCCGACCCCCAGGTAAACCAACATCCAACCTAACACAAAACCTTTCCCTACCCTCGACTTCCTCTCAGTCAGCATTCAGCTCATAATGATCTGTATATATAACTCTTTACAGCGTTCTAAACTATGTTCTGTATAAAGTTGGAAAAGGTCTAAATTGCTATTTTTTAAATTAACTAGGCATGGAAGTACAACTGCATCCAAGTTGTTTATAGACTCTACTATCTGTTCATAACTGTAAGTGCACATTCGGTGTATAATTGTATATAATTGATGTATTATTATTACGTGATCAGTTACTTAATATAGTACTTGTATCTTTAATAATAACAACATGCTCTTTATAGTCCACACTTATGCGACATATGAAATAAGAGCTTCAAAGTATTAATGTTTATCATCTTAGTTTATCACATTAAGTTTCATTTTCATATTGGAAATATTTAATACTTATGTGTATATATATATACATGAAAACACAGGTATAGTGTATGTACATCTAAAAGGTTCAAACAAAACATTTGATAGATCAATATAGATACTTTTATCTTTTTCAAAACAAGAATTTGTTTTTAAACTATTTAGCGTTTACTACATATAACTTTATGTTAGGTGATATATTTTGTTATACTGAATGAATTTGTTGAAAACGAATTAAAATATGAGGGTTGAAGGTATTTGAAAGAAAACTAAAATTGGATGCATTCTAAATGTTTATTTGTTGCATAAGCTTTTTTTTTATATACGATGTCAAATCCTTATTTATTATGGAAATATTTACGGGATGTAATGTACATAATAATATCGAGACATAATAAAGAGATAAAAGTACACGAATATAATAGGCTTTTTTTAGGACAGAAGAATGAAATTAATTCAACTACATAAATTCGTATTTATAAATTAAGTATATCATAAATAAATAATTTTTGTTTGGTTAGATACTTACAAAGTTATGTCAAGTATTTCTATTTTTTTTCTTATTTACAAGAAATAATAAAATTGAAGTTTTCGGAGTTCTTTTTCAACATAATAAAAAACAGGATAAAAGAAAAATTAACGCAAGTTTCACGAACGTTTCAGATTGAAGTGATTGCAAGAGAAACACGTATACTACGAAAGTGAGGTTAGGACGTGTGCTTCTATACCGGCAAGCTGTATACAATATGTATGTGACGATATCATGGCGATTTGTGCTGCAGTTTAAAAAGAAACTGGCGACACACTAGATTATTCAGTGAAGTGATCAGCAGTATGGAGTATGGGAATGAATAATAAATTGTTTATTTTGTTGAGTTTGTTCGATTCTATGCACAGTGTGATAATAATATAATATAATAAAAAAAGACACAATGAATTAATTAACGACAAGTGAAAAAAAGGGACAGGGTATTAAGTTGTTTTAAAAAGAGAATTACCTAACCTCATTCATTTTACTGATGGCTTTGTCAGATGTTTTACAATTCGATTGTTCCATAGAGAATGAGATTGCGCAAAATGCTTTGAAGAATTTTACTGGAATGCTAGGAAAAGCATTCGAACAATATAAAAGTAAGTATATTTCTATCATATATATTGTTCTTATATTAGCAAATGGAGTTTCTTCGTTTATATTTCTTTCAGTTATTTGTTTAACTTACAACAACAAAGCTTACTTTTTTTAATTACAAGGAAATTACGCTTACGATCGAAAAATTATTCTTTATAGTTTCTGTATGCAATTTTATAATAATATATATTACTTAATTTTTGATTTGTTATGTACAAATTAAAAAAATAAAATCTTTTAAAAATAAAACATTCATAATGAAAATAATAATGTACTTTCATTATATATGTACATTGCTTTATATCATGAATGCAATTTTAAGTAAAAAATTTGTAGTTAAATTTATATATTTACACAACAGACTCTTATATTTACAGAGTTATGGAATGAATACTTAAAACTGCAGAAATATTGTGGAAACATTACGAACATTGCTGACTTTAAGATTCCATGTGAATTGTTTGAATCAGACATTTTTAGTAATAAAGATGTGTAAGTTTTAATTCTGTTGCACACTTATAATTTATAATGTTGTATTAATAAGATTACATTATACATTGTTTAATGTTTTATATTTCAGTATTATACCTGCTAATAACCAAGTATTAAAAAATACAAAAATATTTCCACACGAAGATATTAATTGTGATAATAATTTTAGAAACTGTGATTATATTTCAAATGTAGATAATGCTGTTTTAATTGATAGTTCTGTTAAGTGCCAAATACAAGAAGATAAATTATTAAAGAGCCCAATACTTGTAAGGAAACATTCTAGATTTAAGAAGACTAATGTTATAAATAATCAGGTTAATCTAAAAAATTTTAAGAAAAATGAAATGAATTTGTGCCTACCAATAAAAACAGATATTTCTAGTTTAACAAACCTAAAAAGTGATATTATTCAGAATCCATTATCTCAAGACTCAAAAGAAAATGAGTGTTCAATTATCGAAAATAGCAATGATGAGATTAATACATCGATCAATACAACTAATACCAAAATGTCAAAAAAATTGGGAGTTAGTAAATCATACAATGTAGATACCACATTACTGAAAAATGGCAAAAATCATAGGCAATCAAAACTTGTACTTCTCGAAGATAAGCAATCAACTGATATTGTAACTCAAAAGAAGCATAACAGATCAGATTTTTTAACAGCACATGTATCGCCTAGAAAAGGCATAAGAGAACAGTTTAAAAATTATAATAATTCTATAGAAGAGGACGTAATTCAAAATAGTCCAAATAAACGTATAAAGTTAAGTTCAAAAATGAGAAGTTTGAAATTAAAAAGGAAAACTCCAAAAAAAGAGATTAATCAACACAGTCTGGATCGTCATTTGCTTCCTCTACAAAAATCTGTACAAGAAAATCGAACACATTTAATTACAGAGCCAAAAATATTTGATTTTTGTAATGAGAATGTTAACAGTAATGATAAGACACAAAAAAATTTTAATTCAGCAAAAGAAGAAACAGATTCCAATTCCTCAAGTGATAAAACGTTCTGTACTTTAGGGGAGTCATTGCAAGAACACTCTCCTTGTAATATAAATAAATTGAAAGAAAATGTACCTAAAACTAAATCTGTAAGAAGGACTCTTATGAATAGTTTTGATATGTAAGTATTGTTTACATAAATGCAAAACATTTTGTAAAATATATCAAATTTAATATATTTTTTAAGGTTACCCGCGAAAGAATATATATTTGATAAATCACCAAAGAAAAAGTCTGAAAGAGCACAGATGAATGGTGTTAGTTGTTGGCAATGTAAACAGGTAATATATAAGTTTAATCTATAACTTATAAAGAAATAATATAAATAATTAATTGAAATAATGTTAAGTGTAATTTATTTCTTCTTAATGCTGCAGAGATTGAACTGTAAGTCAATACTATATCAATCCTTTATACATACATAAAATAATATATATGTTTATAAATGTTTATATGTATATACATATGTATGTATATGGTATGATTTGAATAATTTCACGGAGAAAACTTTTCTTTTAGTATTACACTAGTCTTGGGCTTTCTGAGGAAGAAATAAGAATGAGGCAAAATAAATGTTCTCGACACAGAACTAAATATAATGAAAGGAATGAAACACCTGAAGGTAATTTAATATATTTTTTATATTCTTAGAAGAACAGAATGATATATGTACTTAAATTCTGTGTATGCTCATATATTTCAGATTTTTGGAATCCTCTATTTCCTGATACTACTTCTGATTCTAGTTATTAAAATTGAATTACAGCGTGATGATATGGATTTATTTATATATACATATAAATATGTTATTATTATCTTACATATAATTATTTATTCTATTAGTTTGTAAACTTTAAGATAGGTATAAAATAAAAGTACAAATTGTATAGAGATTTTTAAATGTATAAAACTTATGGTTTAAGAAAAGAAAAATTGATTTGAACAATATGAACACACTATATATTATGATTTGAACATAGACTGATTTATTATATTATAACACATATAGTATTACATCTTTTGAGTGTATGTGTAACATACACACGCGCACACATAGTATAGATTTATATATTATTTCATTCTATGTAGACTCATCCCTTTGCATAAAAATATAGAATCTTTTATATGAATCTGTGCTAAAAGAGACTAATAAAACATATCTGTTGGTCAAGCAAACTGTCACGTTGAGTTCACAATATATCACTTGTATTAATCCAACATAAAATATAAGCTGTTATAATTAAGATTTTGAACTTTCTTACTTGGTTTTTAAAATGTAGCTTATTCAGAAATGGAAGCAGTATTAGAAAACGTAATTATTAAATTTATTTCTTTTGTAATCTAACTTGTTTGCAGTACCTGATAAATGTATGACTGTCTTTTAAATCGTTATTTAGCAAAAAAAGGAAGCAACGTAAACATAAACTGTAGAAAGGAAACATTGTAATCGTACTGCACAATAAAGAAGGAAGGAATCACAAATACAACTTGTTCATCCTGTGGGAGGCTGGATCTACAGAATGAACAGAGCCGTAGTTTTAAAACAAGGATGACGTTTCCACTTACGGTTTGTCATATCGACACCGGCAATTTGTGCAAACATGTATGCGTATATTTTTCTTTTTATATATCGCCTAACATCATTTTCACGATATTAATGATTAAACTTTTCATTCACGAAGCGTGTTCATAGTAACATATTTGCATGATATTTAAAACATTAAATTTATGTTACATGGTCATATTCTAGTTCATATTTTACATCAATAAAACATTCTTATAATAATTCTTTTTGTTAATAATGACGATACTTAATTATGATGTGAATATTGTGCAGCTCGATCATTTTTATTTCTGTATGCATAGAAAAAAGACTGGATAGATAGCGCTTATTGCGACGTTCTCGCGTGAAACTTTACATTTAACGTTTAATAAAATTTTATTTCACGGAAGCAACAGTCATAGCCGTATTAAAATCCACTAAAATCCATTCTCTTTAGAACGTGTAACAATAGTATAAAAATTCTGATTTCAATTTCTAACGTGGGGCATTTAGATTCTCGCATTACTAACATAAAAATTTCATTAAAGTTTTGTATATAAAAATCTTTTCTAAAGAAATCAATTCAATAAACCAAATACGATCAGTAAAATAAATCAGTAATTATATGTGACTTAATTAATGTGATCATCAACGTTATATACACTTGATAGAATTGACTGAGCAGATAGAATTATATTATATTTTTTGGTGTCTTATTTAAAGCTATTGTAAAGCACGTTAGTAGAATTGTCCATGAGAGGCAGCAACGTATTTTTAATCCAATTAAAATAAAACTTTTATGGTATGAAATTAACAATGCAATGAATTACATAAAGACTGAGCTACATAATGGGAGGTAAACATTCATTTCCATGATAAAACAATAAATTACGTTAAAATTTGATCACGACAGAGTGTCGCGAAAGACAAGTGTATAAGGACTCACAGTACAAATGATTCCGTTATTAGCCGATATTTAGAATTCCATCAGCTGCATAGCTCAGTCTTTCGAATCTATATGCTTGTACTTGACTATTCAAGTAGGCCGTAGTCAAACGAGATGTATAATTAAATATTATAGATTGCCACAATAAATTCTTCTTTAAAATAATTATTCGGCAATATAATTCATATGTATATATTTATCTCGTAACACAAATAAACAAACAATATCTTTATAATTTAAAGGGTCTAAAATTCGATGTTTTCTGTGATGAAGTATAGTCAAAGCAAAGTTCGTTAAAAGTTTGTAATAGATTTAGATGATGTTAAGATATGTTCAAAAGTATTTAGGAGAAGAAAGTTATAGAAAATAAAAGATATAACAGGGACTTTAGACTTTTGATGCGATTACAGTTGACTAGAAATATTTGGCCATTTTTTCTCCGGTAGATTGTAATTAATTCTTTGCCTCTGCTCGTCGCGACTGCAATTTCGAATTCGAGTCAAATCTTACTGATCTTGTTTCGTCGAAGAATTATTTCCTGGAAGAGATTTTTCTGTAGAGGGGACAGGTAAAGCTTTAAGGATAGCGTGTACTTCTTCTGCCACTGCCATGAGAACAAATTTAAATTGTTGCTTTGTTGCAACCATGTCAGGTCTTTGATCTCTTATATGTTCTAATGTAGCTGCAATGTCGATTTCTTTGGCTCCTTTCATCATACGGTTTAGAACCATGTCAATTAAACAATATGTACCAGTACGCCCAGCACCATCACTGTAAATGGTTATGTTTCTTATTTCTATTCAATGAATCACGTATCAGATGAGATTGTTAATTATTTTCCAAAAGAAAAAGTTATTATTATATGTATAATATGTTAAATGTAAATAATATATTACAAATCTTACCTGCAATGCACAACTATAGGGCAGGATCTGCCTTTATAGGATTTGTTAATTTTTCTAAAAATAGATAATAATAGATATTAGGATACATTCTATATATACTGACATAAACATTTGAATTTATAAGGTACTTACCGGCGGAATTCAAGAAGAGCCTTGATGGAGTGTGGCACGCCGTTCTCGGGCCAGGACAAGAAATGGAATTGAGTTACAGTTCTTGTTTCGCCGGTACGTAGATTTTTCAAGTAGAAGGAACGCACCAGATAGTCATCGCACCAGAAATGCTCGGATACAAGGTGCACCTCATAGATATGATATAATTCTGATCCTTCTTCGGGCCAATAACGATGACACATGGCGATACCCTCTTCGGTAAGTCTAGTTAGCATCACTATTACGACGCTGCCTTGTTCCCAAACTAGTTGCCAAAAATCAGCTGTCGTTTCTGGTAGTGGTCCTTGTGTGGCAATGTAAGCTGGATTACGAGGATCATGATCCGTCTAAAAAAGAAAAAGAAAAGATTCGTTTGAAACATTATCTTCTTACTATTAATCTTATATTGAAGCAAGTCACACGGCTCTCTTGATTTATATAACAAGCGCATTTACTATTTTTTAAACTATTATGTGATTCTGGTGACCTTTCATATTATGTAGGGATTGTTCAAATGTTATCATATAATTAAACTTTGATTTTTATATTTAATCTAATAAAAGCTATTTTGTGGAACTTAAACTAATGCCTAAACTATGTAGTGCACGCATAGCGTTTATCTGAAATGAAGGTTCATCACAAAATGTAGATATAAATTTACAAGTAAATTCATGTCAAAGTGACAGAAAACGTTCATAAAAATACTTGTATTATGTATGTATATTTACTAAAACAATATATCATATTGTATTTTCTTAATGCATTTGAATATTTATTTGTTTTCTTATTCATTTCCTTATTCTTTGTTTATTTTCCTATTCAAAGTAGTTGAAAATACAAACTTTTAGTAATAATGTTATTAATATTCAATATATTTAACAATTGCTTTTCTTAATGACAATAAAACAATTGCAAGTTGAGTATAAAATTGACAAACGTTTATATGAATTATTCCATTACTTTCTATAGAATTAAATCCATCTTTAAATTTATATCTATATTTGTGATAACTTAAATCATGCTTCGATTTGCCATTAACTAACGTTATTAATACTATTAAAATCTACGCGGAAGCGTTTTTAAGGGAAGCATTGCTTTTTCATTAAAACTGCGAATATAGCAGCAGAATCTCCATGCTTGTCGTGTGACTTACCGATTTCTATTTTCAGTTCCATTTTCAACGATATTAAAATGAAAACCACGCATGTGTTATTTTACTCTGTATTTATGTTTTTCTTGAGTTCTGAAGAAGTCTCAAATGATTAACTTAAGAATACTTACGATTGTAGAGGCGTTAATATAGTCGGAGTTATTGACATTAGCGAGATCATTTAGAATCACCCTGGAATGATCGTAGGGAATCGCTGCACCAGGCCGATTGCATTTGGCATTCGCTTCGCTTTGTGCAATTTCGGTTGAAGAGGGATCCACCTCGTAAGCACATAATGCGGCCCATTCTTGATCCAATCGATCCTTGTTTTTTAGATGATCCTCCATGTAACTCTAGAAATATATGTAATATTGGGAATTTACAAAACATATGTAATATACTAATTTATAAATTATATATATTTTATTATATAAATAATTTATATATAGTAATTTAAGTGAAGGCATAAAATGGTGCAAGAAATTACAATATTTCTTTTTATGATATGTAATAGTTTTCTTTGATGTGTTTAACTTAATTTTAATTATAATATAAAAATTCAAATTTTTTAAAGTATATTAATATACAGGGTGGTTGGTAACTGGTGGTACAAGCGGAAAGGGGGTGATTCTACGCGAAAAAAGAAGTCGAAAATATACAATAAAAATTTTTCGTTTGAGGCTTTGTTTTCGAGAAAATCGACTTTGAATTTTCGCTCGGTACGCGTGCGGTACGTTATAACGGATCTCACTGTAGATCGTTGTCTCGATAATATTTTTCTCGAAAAAATATTTTTTTTTAAATTTTTATTCTATATTTTCGACTTCCTTTTTCGCGTAGAATCACCCCCTTTCCGCTTGTACCACCAGTTACCAACCACCCTGTATATTAAAATTTTAAACACTATTATTAAAATAGCATTTACTATAATCATATTAGTACATTTACGAGTATGTTATTAATTTTTATAACACAGAAATTTAATAAATAAAACAATAATATATAACAAATTGTACATTTGTGGTAATAACAAAAATATGAATGTCCGTAGTTAAGGAATAATCTCAGTTTTGTGTCATTATCTTGCTTTAAAACATCTATAAAAATATTATATCGACTTACTAGAACCATTTGTCCGGTTGATATGTCCATATTCGAAGGAGCCGGTTCTTCTCCCCAAGAGGATGTGCTAGATCGATTCGATGGCGAATTATTTGACTCATTTTCCCTGCTTAAATTCGTAATTCGCGGTGATTCTGGTTTATCTGCCGGTTGTTTAGCATGCATCCTTGCTCTACATAAATCTTGGTAGTCCTTCGATGCTTCCGGATCAGGTGTAGTTAGTCCTGCCAATTTAGCTCCAGCTTTAGCGTGTCGACGAGCGATTATCAATGTGACTACTGCAGCTACAATGGCTATGACGCCTGCAGTTACTATTGCTCCGAACACAGTCGAACTCATTTCTGCTTTTTTAACAACTTCCAGCGTTGCGGGTAGCTTGATCTTTAAATAAAAAAATATATTAATTTTTGTTTTCATAGAATATTCTCTTATCGAAGTATTTGAATGCACTGTTTAAAATAAGCAAAGAATCACGTTTATGATTCTGATCTTTCTACAATTGAGTGATCCTATAATTAATTTAAACAGTATAATTGCAAATATTATGTTCTAGATATGTTTTAAGATGAACCTTGTCACCTATGCCTGCACGAATCACCTCAACACCCAAAGAATTTTTCAACTTCCCACGTATGTCGTCTGAAAATATACAGTTGATTAATTTAGCGATTTATTACTCTATGATTATTAGAGATTATTAGTTCACTAGTAGACAGTAGATGTTTATGCAAATTCATATTTTTATGAATACAACAAAAGAAATAGGACCTAAACAGAGAAATTGTTTTCACCTGCCAAATATTAAATTTCGAATAGTTTATATATTTTTGCATATTATTTACATTTTTGCATCTTTAAATTTTCATAAACGAATAAGCATCCGCGATCTAGTCATTCGATCAATTGATTACCTATGTTATTAACTACGTCGGTAGCACTATAATCTTTATTATTTTTGACGACCTTGAACGTCACTTCCGCACGGCCAACACGAATATCTTTTAAAGAGCCAGATGACAGCCCCAATAATTTTTCCACCTGGAAATTGTTCGTTTATTTCATCTATTCTTAAAAAAAAAAAAGTTAGTACGCTTACGAAAAATGACTATTACCTCCTCGACGACATGTTCACCTTCCGACCATCTGTGAAATGGTTTCTGAAATTCAACGTAAACATGATCCAGATCAACGTTGTACGATTTTGAATCTGTTTGTTGCTTTACTTCTTTTTTCACATATGGGGTAAGTAATACATTATTCTAAAAATGAATATTTTTCTAATTAATATTTTATTTCATATTTTCTAATTAATATTTCTAATTAATAATTTTGTGCACGATTGACGACTTACATCTTGCTCAGTTTCGATAGAATCAGAACGATTTTCATTTTCTGAAACTGCAAAATATTTGATATTACTTTATATCGGGAAATAATGATTCAAGATTTTAAATATCAAGTAACAGTTTACATAAGTAAAGACATTTACTGGATGGGGATGGAATTTTAAACGCATAGTTATTTGTTGAAAACGGCGGTCCTGGTTTCTTAACATCCCCACGTTTAAAGCCAGCTAATCCGTGCTTCCGAAGGAGTTCACTTATATCATCGGCAAATAAATTGTATGCATTTTCTGAAAGTAGGAAAAGTATTTTTGTAAATTTTCTTTTTCTCGCAACTGTCTCAAACTAAGTACATATATTATAATATGCTGTGGATGTTTATGCATTTATAGGAAATTTCGAGATGCAAAAACAATACATAATAATACATAAAACGTAATACATATTATAATATTAGATCTTATTCCTTTAGTTGCATTTATGAAAGTATACATTTGCATAAACATCTACAATCTAATAATAAAATAATATACCGTCAGTATCAACATTAGCTTTATCACCAGCCTGTATAAGTCCTCCTTCGGTATAAATTCCATTTTCCATCGACGAGCCATCCTTCTGAGGCACTATCTCTTCATCGTTCACATCGTCGTAATCATCACTATCGTAATTATCTTTCGAATTGTGTTTCACGTTTTCCAGAAAACGCTCATTTTCGTCCGGTGTCTCGCTAAATTTCCTAGGTTTGTATTTTTCCGAGAACACTGTCTCATACTCGACATTCGGACCTTCGTCCGCAACTTCCTTTTTATCGGAATAATCTTCAGATTCGTCTTTAATTAAAAATTCTAGATCTGAAAGTTTCTTCGATATCCTCTCCTTCAAAGCGTTTTCAAACGATTCCATCGCATTGTTGTTGTATTCTTGTAAATTATACAAGGGAGGTTGACGTCTAGTTCGAGACAATCTTTCAACGACTCCATCAAAAGTCGTTGGATTCTTACGCAAATTACTTTCGTCGTAATTTTCTTCATAATCTTTTTCGTTCATCGAAGAGTCATAATCATTGTGAGAATTCGGATTGTACCTCGGTTTGTAGAACTGGGAATCGATTTCTCTGAATTGTTCTTTGTACGGCGATCGAGAGAATTCGTCATTATAGAATGAATCAGGGAAATACTGATTTTGTGTGCCAGGAGGGTAGTAGAGCTCATTGGCAAATTGGCTGTTGAACTTGCCATTGTTGGGCGTGAATTTTACTATGGCTATTGTGGGTACCTTCAAAAGCAAAGTTCCATTGTTACGTAGTGAAGGTAACGTTTAAAGTAAAGTTTTACTACAGGCGTTGTCGATATTAATAGATACGTTTTGTGTCGTGTAAGATGAACGTGAAATTTTCATTAGAAAAATATGGATATTGATTCATTACCGAAGTCTTTGAAAGAAGACCAAAGCTTCAAAAAACCTAGACCTTGAAATAAAAGTTCCTCTCAGGTTAAATACTTTATAATAGTTTGTAGTATTTAATCGAGGATCTAAACTTTTGAAACCTTGACTTTTTTCTTTTAAAAAATTCTAACATTATATGTATTGCAAAATTAAGGATCTGGAAAATCCTATTTTTCATTTAAACATTAAATTTAAATAGTTTATCACAATCTTTGTTTAAAGACTTTGATAAGGTTGAATCCCATAATTAGATATAACTTAATATAACTTTTCGACGTTATTTTAAGATTCTACCGAATCTACTTTTCACAGTTGGATATTCTACCGTGACTTCTTCATTTTATTACAAAGTTAAGACATAACTTTTCATTTTGTCACGATACAAAACATGCTAGCTATGGTGGTGTAATGAACTTACTTTGGCCTGGTCGATTTCATTCTTGTTTTCGAAATGCGTACGTTGCTTTAAATGCTGACAGAGTCGAAGATCGTAGTTTTCCCTATAAGATATAAAAAATGAAAAAAAAGGATAATAGTAAAGATAATACTAAATAGAACAATATTCAAGAATATAATAGGACAATAGCATGCTGATTCTTTGTCCTTTATTCTAAAACATTTTTTCTCTTTCTTTTTTAGTCATTCGCAAATTTTGTAGATATTTATATAATACTTCTAAAATATTCAATCAATTCCTCCGACGTTTCCACTTTAATCTCAGGTACCCAGTCTATTTTTAACAATTGAAAGTTTTATACACATTCTTATGAAATCTTTTTTCCAAGAATACAAAGATTTCTGTCGTATTAATGATTGCTTATTATAAATATCGTTTGATATTAACAACGTTAATCGTACCAGTAGCGTAAATTGTACAAGGTCATTTGCATTATACACTGGGTGTAGGGATGAGACCATTTGTATTCATCGACTTGCAGCCTCTCTAATTGCATTCTTAGCAATTCCAATTCGTCAACGTTGAAATTATATCTGAAAGAAGAAAAAGACAATAAATATTAGCTACCTCTAAATTGAAGAGCTTTACAAGTAAATGTTTATGTTCACAACGTTAATTATTTCAATTCGATAAGTAGAAATTCACATTCTATTTGTCTAGAGCATCGTATAAGTAGTACAGTCGGTTTATGATCAGACAGCAAATGTAAGTACTTACTACTGTCGTAAAAGATATTAGTATGAACTTATGGTTCTTATACTAAAGTGAAACATTCTAAGTTATTTATCACAAAACAAGTAAATATATGTATACAGACTGTTCCAACTATCTGTTGGCCAAACCTTGTCTTTTTTTATGAACATAAATTAACAGACTGTGGTTTTTGTATACATTCATAGGAAATCTGAAAGTGCAAAATTGCACAAAATGTATATAATATGAAATAACGTACTAGGTGAAGCAATTTTTCACCGAGATTCTACTTTTTTATTTACATATATTCTTTTAATTTATGAAATAAACGTAAGCACAGAATTGTCAATGCGACGACTGATTTTATTATACTGTCTGGTTTTAATTAAAAAATATGAATTTCTGCACTTTTGTATGAGCAATACAGTATATTGCGATAAATTCAGAAAAATATGACTACTTTTGCTCTAAATGTCTCAAATAAGGAAAATTATAATAGATTTATAAAAATTAACGTAAGACAAAATATCCGTTCGATCAAAGTTTTCCAATTCTATCGATCTTTTAATTTTTCCTTTGAAATCTCTGTTGCTAAAAAGGCTTCTTATTTGTGAATACTCACTGATAATAATCTTCATCGTTCAGGTCAGTATATAATGGCAAACATTTGCCAAACGCGAGATCTGGAATATTAAAACGGATAATCGAATGTTATTCGTATCAAGAGCCAGTGATTGCAAAACAAATATATTTTATTGTTCAAGCAATAACTACCATTGTAGCACGTTTCCGTTCGGGGATCGCAGAGGCTCTTACTGAACAGGCACCCTGGAACATGAATTTATACGTATCAATAGAAGACTAATGAAGCTTTAATTAACAAGGTTTCTTTTTTTAAATACATGATACCGAGCAAGATTATGATAACACCTCATTAATCATCCTTTTGCAACCAATTCAAATAATATTCTCATTGTCACATTAAATCCAATGAAATGTAAGAAAAGTACAATACTAGCAACTAAATACTAGCAAGATCTGATTACTAAAAATATTAATTTCATCATATATAACAAAAGTTCACGGTATAATGTTGAATATATTAAACTATGTTTTTATGATGTACTATAATCATAATTTTTATATTCGATAGAATCTTTCTTCTCACTTAATGTACGCAACGATTAACAATATTTTCTTTATTAATTTTATATATTATATAACTGTATTACATATTTTAATATACTAAGTATTACTGCTTTGTTTCACATAAAATTGACTTCATAATTACGACGAAAAGTTGACTTTAAAGATCAAAAATCGTCATTTTTTATGGCCCATTAACTAACGTAACAATTACTAAGAATATTAAATGCGTTGATGGTATAAATAAAATTACGTTATTTTCACTCATAATACATTGACGCAAATGTTTACGTCATAATCATGTGTGCAGCGATTTTCTGCCGCATATTCTATAGTTGAGATCGCAACGTATTCGCTAATTAGAATACCGAGCACAACCCACTTTCATTGCGTGGCTGCACGATCGTTTAATCCTTGATAGGAGTTGAATAATCACACGGAGACTTTGTTAATCTGCCACATTAAACGTTAATATCCATGCATTTACCTTGTTTTATTGATAATTTATACATGAGTTTATTATTGGAATGCTTTTAAATACTGTAATTAATCGTATATTATTTTTATTGATACGTAATACGATAAAATAACGCACGATCTATTAATTATTTATCTATAATTTAATTGCGTATAATTTATATCGTGTAGCTTGTAATTACATATTATAATATATATTTGTAACGATAAATTGAAGCTATCAGAAGCCAAACTGATCAACTGCACTTTTTATTCATTTTTAATTTCATTGCATAAATACCTGCAGGATTAATGTTCGATCGTCAAGAAACAAATGATTTACTACCATAAGTTCATGTTTACGGATAATGATGATAGAAGACGACGCACATAATAGTTAATTTTAAAATAAATTTAAAGAAACAGTGTTTTCTATACCTTTTTGATTTATGAAGTTCACCTAACTTCTGAATAACTCAATTATTAATTAACTATATACAGTTACTTTATTACATAAAAATAATGTACGCTTAATTATAACGTTATGATAAATTACACTAATTATAGATATTAATATACTGTATATTATATTTATTACATAAAATGTGATGGTATAATAAAAGGTAAAACAGTAAAATAAATCTTCAGTATGTATATACCTACATATCTATTTGTATAGCCGTTTTAAGAAGCTTTTCAACATTGGTCAAATAGGGAAAAGAGTTAAAATTTCCTCCCTTGATAAGATCTCATTACTCCTTAACTTCCCAACAGGCAATATGGAACAGGCGGACGTCGTTTCATTTCCCTTGACCTTCGTTTTAGAATTGAGTTCTTCTGAGAATTGCCTCGCGTTAACTACACCGACGCAACGATTCTACATTTTACATCTCACAAGTAACATTAATACCACAAATTTAATCAGCAAATCGTCTCAATCTTTCGTAATTCACACGGTATACGCTGTACAAATTTTGTTATCCTGAACTTTATATTCAAACTGAATTAAACCATTTTGTCCAATCATTCTATTAAAAACGATGTAAAACGAAATAACATTTTTATATTATTATATAAATTTTTATATCGTACTTTACGACATTCTGTGTAAGCTGTATAATAACATATTTCTTCATGGTACTGAAGTTTCTCAATCTATTAATTTCTGGATTCCGGATCTCTTCAGAGGGATTTAAGAGAATTCCCGCATTAAAAGAGCGTCACGATCGAGAATTAATAGCGAAGGAATCTTCGTCAAACAGAGAAACATTCTCGAGGAACCATCGTTACTACTTAAAATTACAAAGAGCACTTCCCTTAATTCCTTTCCGAAGAGTTGATAGAAACAACGAGATAAGAGCGAAGAAAAATTTGAAGAAGAATAGCAAGAAAGCAGGTGTAAACAAAGAGTAGCAGGAAAACAGGTACGACGAAGAATAACGATGAAGGGTCGCAGTTGTGAGTGGAAACGGATCTAGGGCAAAGGAGAGGAAGCAAGTTTGCAAAGGCGGTGGTCGCGTGGGATGTACGGTTCGATAATCGTGGATGGCTGGTGGGCGAAAATCGAATATCACCTCCTTCTCTTTTTATTTTTATTTTTTTTCATCCTTCCAATCCAGCCCCGGGAAGAAACAACGAATTTTCAAGGTTACGAGTAAATAAGCCCATCTACAGCTTATATTTGATCGGATACTCGTGTGTGAATAACAGACACGACGAGAAGGTATCGGATAGAAAATCGATGGCAAGTGAATTTGATGAACGAGGTGCTACTGCATGGGAAAAGAGACGTCGGAGAAACTGTTGAGACGAGAAAATCCTATCGGCAGTTCAGTTCCTCTTCTTTCGACCTTAGATCGAGAGGCAATTTTCAGGAACTAGTGTCGTTTTCTCTTCTTTCTCGTTTTTAAACTTTGTGTTTATCCATTTTTTTATTGCAAAGAGAATTATCCTTACTCTGTTTTTCGGTGGAAGGGAGACTCTCCAGCAAATCTAGCGATGAGAAAGCGATACTTTTATTTAGGAGAGGACAATGCTTCAAATTGATTTCGTTTTTTTTTTTTTTTTCTATTGGATATCTGCAGGATATTATGCCATTTTTTAAAGAGAATTTTTCTGCTCTGGTAATAAAAAAGTAATATCTTTGTTTCTGAAACAAAAACGTTTTTAAATTGATTTCTTTATATTCGTTAGCATTTTTTTTTCTTTGATAACAGAGAGTAATCAATATTATACAAATAAAAGAAAACAGGCAAATTATGAAAGCGAATGCCGAAGGGGACGTAAAGAGACTCCAATATTTCATACGGTGTGCAATGAAAATTAGAGGAATTTGCATCGAGTACTACGACGGCATATCTTCATTTAGGATAATGTGATGTCAATTACTAGTAGTAAGGATAGAAATAAGACTCAAATGGGATAGTACAAATCAACACTATATCAAAGAAATATTATTACAAATATATCTACTTGTGTACTAATATTATCGCTTTTAAAAAGGGCTTTAAAATAATAAAGCGATATAATTAACATTTTATTTTAAAGTGAATTACAGCCTGTGAAGAAGAAATTTAAAGTTCCAAGGATCATCTTGCGAACATCTCAAAAAAGATGAATGCTAATCGTGTTACTTTAACATTCTTGTTTCAGAAAAAAAAGGAAAAGTACAGACAAAGTAATTTGCAAATAATATTGAAATGTCCAAACGAAGTTCATAAGTAAATTGAATTTCAGGAGTTTTGCCATGAAAATAGTTAAGCAGATGCAAAAACTTCCACTAGCTTTTCTATAGTAATCGTAACAGCTTGTAACATTTCAATGTTTGCTTATTCATAATATTTAATTTTAAATATTAAAGATCGTAAAAAGAGAATTTGAAAATTCTTCTCGAATTCTTCGTGCATCCTTTTGTGTATTTCAAATTATCAGACGTCGAGTTTCGAAGAAATTCAATGATTAATAATTTGAATTAAAAAAATTCACTATTGAAAACAACAAAATATTTGAAATTTGTTCGAACAATTAAACGTTTCAAATAGTTCAAATGTTTAGTAATTATAAAATATTAAATTGTTAACGTTCATATAGTTGGAACTCTGAATAATTACATAATATTATGCGTAAATACATATTCGTCATTTAATAATTACATTTTACACACGCGTGCAAGAGCCTTATCCAGAATGTCACGCGTGATTTTAAAACACGTTTTGTGGTAAAATAACGTAGGCATGAAAAGTAAGAAACGAATAAGAAAGAAAACTACAAAAAAGAAAAGGGAGAGAAAGGCGTATATTAATTAAAATTATTGCACAAAATATAACTAATATTTCCAGCTGGAACTGTCCATAGCAATCCATATTCTAAAAAATGTTGGCTCTTTCTATGACTTGTGTAATCTTCATTCAATTCCATTTTAGCGAATCTATTTGCGATAAATTAAAGAATACTATATTTTTCTAAACCTTCGTTAATCTTCATTAATAGAAGTTTTCCTGCAGATGACATTGAAATATTATTCTATTCTCATGGTATTCCGAGAAATATCCATCAGAAGAAATGTTTGAATTGAGAAAAAGGAAAGAAGAATATCGGAGAAATGAAATTTTCGCTGAAATATCGATCACGCTGAGGATAAGAGCATGAAATAATAAATACACCGAGTTTTTCTAAACGCGAGGGCCATGAGGTATGAAATCAAGAATTTCATTTATCCCCTTTGCACTTTCAGTATTTCCCTCTGCGCTTTAATATCTAACGCTGCTGTCTTGTCAACGTTTTTATTAATTTTTTTGTAGTATAATAAAAGAAGAAAATCTGACGTGTATTATATTATGTCATAGAAAAGGTGCTAATAGCGAGATATGATTAAATAAAACAGGTATTATATAATAGCAATAAAAGTCATCCTTTGTAAAGCAGTAACCTTCGTACCTTACTATTTATACAATGATATTGGGTATGTATTTTGATTCTCGCTTTTAATATAATGGGAAAAATTGATACGATACAAATTTTTGATTCGATGGCCGAAGATAAAATAAAACGTGTTGATTGAACATGTTGCTTCAAATTTAGTTTTCAGTGAAAATATCTATCTGTAGTCCGTCAGGATATTGGTAGATTTGTGTTTCCTTTCTTAAATATTTATTTGTCAATGAACAGGATGCAAAATTTCATTCCTATTGTTATTTATTTCCTTTATTTATTTATTCGAAACTGGATAAGTCAGGAATATCCTCTTTTGCAGTTAGAGGATAATATAATAATATTCCCTCAACTTTTCGAATATGACATTCATTTTCATTGCAAATATGTTAGAAATATATATATATAACAATTTATATTATACTAAAATTTATGACAAATTGCATAAAATTTAAAATGTCATCTTATTTAATTTTCCTCGTTTATAACAAGCCGTTTTTAATTATTTGCTGCATAAATTCCATGAGAAACTCGTTGTTGGCATTATTTTAAAAAAGTTCTACGTAGAAAATATTCATTATAGTTTTATCAGATTTATATGCCGAAGACATTCGTTGTTTTTCATAAATTCTAGACTAAAAATAGTCATCGTTGTTTAATAATATTACATAATATTGTATGATATACTATATTACTTTAATATTATTTTTCAGATAGCCATTGAAACGGAATTAAGAGTTTATTATGAAAGAGAGATTCGTTTATTCCTTATTGCGAAGACATTCAAGGATTTAGAAAGTGATTCTCCAGCTATTCAACCCCCTCTGAAGGAAAACTTTATCTCGATTGCTGGAATAATCTTGAATGTGTAGTACTTACCGACATCACCATCACCTAGAATTACGTGATGGAGAATGAAGAGCACCAACAGTACCGAGCCTCCTCGCCACCACTGTTTACGGCCCATAGATCTTCCTACAATTACACATATGCATGTTAGTTTGTTATTCAAGATTAAGTAGATAAGTCCATAAGAATATTCTTTTTCTTTCAATTTCAGTCTTATAATATGGCAAGTCTATAAGAATATTCTTTTTCTTTCAATTTCTGTCTTATAATATGGCAAGTCCATAAGAATATTCTTTTTCTTTCAATGTCAGTCTTATAACAATGGCATTATGTTTCTTTTTGCAAATGAACAAATACAAGGATAGCTTGGACGGGAACAAAGATAGTGCGAAGATAGTTGAGAAAGATTGTTTCTTTTTTCAGAAAGTTCATGGTTCATAGTCGATAGCATAGTTATTTTCATTAAGCTAGGCCGAGCTGATGCTCCCCTCGATTAATGAAAAAGCGTAGATCTTCATTTTTAATGAGACGAGGCAGAAAAAAGAAAAAAAGAGCAAGCGAACCAGAGGATATCTGAGAGATTGCATTCTACATATAAAAATAGAGTACAATTACGAGTTTTTCTCTTCTTTAATTATATGTTGGTAATTATGATGATAATTATTGTTTTCATTGTCCATTCGTTTATACTGTTCAATACTTTTTACTTCGATATTTTCCATATTTTCCTGTACTTTTAATATTTATATTAGTATATAAATTATCTGTAATTATTGTTTTAACAACCTTAATAAATTCAAAAGCAGAACTAAATTTAAAAAAAGAAAGCAATCTTTTCATAGATTTTCCAACTAGTTTTTTCTTAATGTTCTTCCTAATATATATGTGTATATCCTTCAACGTGATAATCAACAATGTTATGAATGACAATTATAAATGACCTTATTGACACGAATATACATGATTTATAAATTATTCTAAAATATAATCAGAAACTGTTCACTTACAAAATTTCAATTTCACAATGGAAAATAATTTGCGATATGTATTACACCACAGAAAAGTGTACAAGCTGTTTGGACTACGGTACTGGGTACATGGCAACTTGTTAGAGTAATCGAGTTATATCTTAGCTGCTCGAAACTGTTCTCTTGTGAGCGTAGTGAACCTATAGTAAGGTATAACAGCGAGCTTCATCAAGATCATCCAAAAAGCATAACTACCATATTAATTTAATCAACGTTGAAACAACGAGCCGGTGGATACCGCATAGCTTCATAAAGGGTGCGGTACACCTTTGCATAACGACACGAGAGCTGCGTTTACGCAATCACAGTATGTATACACCCCTATAATCAAACGATATCGGAGCGTGAACAAAACAAGTTACAGCACTGTTATCGGAAAACAGCTTACTGAAGCGCAACAATCCAGAATTTAATCTCGACCAACCGGTCCAATTTTCCGATCGTACCCCCAAGTAATTACTTCTATCTCAATTACCATACCTATGCTTGAATAAAAACAGCTGTTCACTTTGTATCTTTTTAACAATCATTCCTTTCAACAATAATTTTTACCTTCTATCTTGTAAGTTGAAAAATGAACAACTTAATTGCACATCTACTCGATCCTGAATTTGAACAGAGCGTAAATTAGCAATTCCTTTAATTTTCCACGAAAGTGGCAAGATTCCGCGAATCACCGACCACGTCTCTAGTTATATGGCCGAAGCATCAGGTTGTAGTCACGTTCCCTCCCCCTCCGTCTCTCCCTTATTCCTGCGGACCTGTATGTCGCTTTGTAGCGGCAAGAAACGTGTCTCTTTCTCGACTTACCTGGGCGTGACACCTGGTTGCTTCCTCTCCTTAATACATCCTTGCCGTGATCCTTCGACCTTTGTGGTATGTACCGCGTGCGTTAGAAACAAGAGAACTTGATGCGATTTGTTCGTTCAATGGATAAAGATTATCGACTATGGACCATTTCCTACTCGGCGCGTACTGTTATGCCGCAGCAGTGCCACCGACTGAGTAGTCTTCCACGAAGAACGAGCAAGCAGGGCATGCGTTGACCAGGGAATCGATTGCAACGCGCACATGCCGGCTGGCAAACGACCAAAGATGTGGATAGTGATGGGACCAATACCCTCCTGGACCTTGAAAACGACAGTTACACAATGCACTGGATACTTCCTGAAATATAGATTATCGTGTTAACGCGGTGTTTCCAATAGTGTGGAAAAATTGATCTGAATTGGATATTCATTATTAGAAATATATTTGATAATACATACGTGATCAAATAATTAGTAATAAATATGATGTAATGATGTATTTTACATATAGAATGATGCTATGAAAAACACTATATTATAAAGATACTGTAACATAATATTTGATAGAAATAAGTAAGATGTATCCATCGACTGTTCCTAAGAATCAATTATTTCAAAAATGAAGAATTTACTACTTTTTTTTTTTCTTTTTGATGAAATAATGAAAACTGAATATTTTCAAATGTATAAAATTAAGAGAAAAATTTGTTAAATAAAAATCATTGGTACAAAGGGGACAATAATTTTCTGCATAATTTTCTATTTAAGCATTATAGAAAAATATTATGACCACTTTCATCACATGGTGATGAAATTATAAAAAATTAACACTGTAATAACGATTAATGATAAATTTACCACTAATAACATTAAAGTTGTAATATTATATCGTAAATGCTATTACTCTACATTAGCTGGAAATATGTCTATTTGATAAAATGAACATGATCCCAGCAAAGAATAGTTCCACTGATAATCGACCAAATTAGAATTTAACTACCTCATAATTAGACACACAAACACAATTATACAAATTATAAGAACTTTTCTGCAGGAGAGTTATCAAATATTCATCGCATTTGCAATTTCCATTTAAATAGTAAATCTTAAATAAACGTTTACAAAATTAATGTTAAATGTGTGAAAGTAAAATTTATTTTAAAATAAGTGGTGAATATAAGGTCGTTCCCATCGCTAGAAATGGACAAGAAACAAGCAGAGAGGGAAAGAATTAATATCACCTACAATAATAGAGAAACAATCGGAACCTCTTGTGCAACTTACTATCAACAAGCCTATATTGTTGCATACCCTATCTCGAACAGCTCAAAAACTTTCAGTAAAGTTTCGATTTAAAAAGATTTTTCCCCCCAGATAATGTCGAATTGCGTGGAGTGTTCGTGAATCGACAAACACCTGCGCATTTTCCATTCTATCCCTCTTGTACTTTCCATCTCCTTTACCGTTGAGCACCTGTTGTTCACGAATTGCGTTCCTTCTTTGAAATAATCGAGCTTTGCTTTTTGCACATAAATCATTCTATGCTGAAATAGAATAATATTAATTATATGAGGAATAATCGTAATTTAATACATTTTGGAGATTCAGACTGCTTTATTCCCTATTCAGTGTAATATTTGTTATATTACTTTAGTAATAATTATGCACATTTCTAAAATTATTGTATTTCAAAAATTTAAAGATAAAATTAAAGTATTCGTCTTCCTGCAAATAGATAACATTATCGTTAATGTAATTTTTAATATGACAACGATTCTTACTGACGAAAAAGCGCTTTAAGAAATGTTGTATTTCTGTTATCAGTGGCAGCAATGGATTCGTATAATTTCATCGAAGTATCGATTAGGAACACTTGTTGCAATAGAACTGACCCCAGCAGTAATAACTTTCGCTCTGTCCTCTTCTTTTATTGGGAAGACAAAGGCGGAAGCAGAATAGTCTGTGATGTACCAGATAGTCGATTCGTCTTAACATTCTAATCTTTTATTTTTTTCCGCTAATCGATGATCAACGTTGATTTACTAAAAAATATATTGAGCATGTTATCTCATTTTTAATATGTGAAATTTATCAAAGTTTATTAATTAACCAATCGTTCTACATTAAGATATCAAATATCTTGCGTATTTTACAAAGTGTATGATCTTTTAAATGATTAAAGAATGTTCATTATTTATGTGTATTAAAATAAATAAAATAATACACACTTTATGGATCAGAATAATAAAACATTTAGCGATAAATAAATACTGACATAAATAGCCAATTTTATTATGAAATATCATTATATTAATAAATAATAAATAGAGAAACATAAATTATTATTATCACTTATATCTGTTCTTTTCCTGATTTGACTTTTTCTACCATTAGTTTTATTTTATAATTATTTGGCAATATTTATTACATAAGTATAGTAAAACAATTTTTGAATATATTAAGAAATATAATTATACATACATATAAAATTGAATAAAATTCATTATCCAAATAACAAAATTATTATTTGTCAACCCTAAAATTGTATTTAATGTTATGTTAACGAAATTTACTATTAAATTAAAAGCATCATAAGAATGTTAATTATTCTACCTTTTAACATGTATTCATATTTCTATATTAATTAATATATTTCTATTTATTAATTTAAAAAGGTCACATATAAAGAACTGAATAAATAAACCAGTACAAAAATTTAGTCTTTCGATAATGTGAAGAACGATTACCTACAGAAGAGTATCGATTGCATGATAAATCGATTCGTTCAGATTTCCGAGAAGTCGATTACTGGTGTCGATATAATCTAGTTTAAAATGTAGCACACACGTGTATTTTCTGTATTTTCTATAATTCCCATTTTATAAAAGAGTAAAGTACGAATAATATTAAAACTACGATGGCTAATGAAAGCCTAAACAACAGTGCTCCACAGGTACAAATAAAATTTCTTACGAAGCAGGAACAGTAAGTATTTTTAATTATCTTTTGTAAACTGCATTAGGAGGTTATTTCATTTTGTTACACAGTTATGACATTGTGTTTATGCTTTATATAATTTGCAATAATTTTGTTATTTCAGTAATCATAATATATGTGGTAAATAATTTTTTCAAATTTTAGGTATGCTGTTCCGGATTTCCCATTATCAGTGCACACATCCATTGTAACAAGTGAATTAAATACTCTTATAAATGAACTTCTAAAAGGTAGCATATTTCTAAATTAATAAACTTAAACATAAATTAAGTTTATTGAGGAATATTTGTTTATTAACTGGATTTAATTCTAGAGTCGACCGATATAAAAAATGATATAGAATTTGATTTCTTGGTGTGCTCACAATTTTTACGCACTTCATTAAGTGAACACATAGCAGAAAAAAATATTTCTACAGAAGAAGTGATTATTGTTGAATATGTTGAAAAGTATCCACCACCAGAACCTCAGGATTGTCTTTTACATGACGATTGGGTATCTGCTGTTGATGTTTATGAAAAATGGTAACTTCTTTGATATTTATTGTTGTTATTTATTATTAACATTATTATTTTGTATTAAAATACTTATTATACTTTAATAGGATTTTGACTGGTTGTTATGATAACACATTACATATATGGACATCTAAAGGGAAACATCATTTAGTAATTCCTGGACATACTTCACCTGTTAAAGCAGTAGCATGGATATCCATGACTAGTGACACAGCCAGTTTTGTTAGGTATGATTTAAAACCGGGAAAAGTTGAATTGAATAATTTTAAATCATTCTTACCATCTATAATTTACAGTGCATCTCAAGATCAAACAGCTATAATATGGGATTGGAACATTATGGAAAACTCTGTAGATTGCATTCATGTATGCAGGGGACACGAACGTGGACTAGAAGCTGTTAGTATTAATTACGATAAGACTATAATGGCAACTGGGGCGTGGGATACAATGCTTAAAATCTGGTCTACAGGTAAGTAATTTATATAACAAAAAAATGAAGTTCGTTAATAAGAAAATGGTTCACTTTCATTTATGTTTGTAGCTAATCAAGATGAAAATGAAGATGGTGAATCCAGCTCAAAAAGATTAAAATCAGAACATGGTAAAACAAGGGTAAATAAAATGAATAATCAGTAGAATATTTATCAACAAAGAAATAATTTATTATGATATGTACGTTTGCATTATAAAGGTACCTAAAAGAACTATGAAAGGTCACAAAGAAGCCATTAGTGGTGTAGTATGGTCAGATAAAACAGAAATTATAACATCCTCGTGGGATCATACGATGAAAATATGGGATTCAGAATTAGGAGGAATCAAACACGAACTGGCTGGAAATAAAAGTTTCTTTGACCTCGATTATTCCCCATTAACTCGTACTGTTATAACAGCGTCAGCCGATAGGCATATTAGATTATACGATCCAAGATCTACAGGTTTCGACTGACATCGTTTATTTATAAATTTCTAATCATTGTTGCATTGAAAGTTGTATTAAAATAATATTTCTTTTTTAGAGGGAACACTTGTGAAAGCAATATTTACTTCTCACACGCAATGGGTACAATCTGTACGATGGTCGCCAGTGGACGAAACTCTTTTTATTTCAGGAGCATACGATAATGAGATGAAACTCTGGGATACCAGAAGGTACGATAATTTCCAATTTTATTTACAAAGTTGCTTTCCGTGTAAAAAAAAAACTATTTCTCTTCTTATAGTCCTAAAGCGCCATTATTTGACCTTTCTGGCCATGAAGATAAAGTATTATGTTGCAATTGGTCGAATCCCAAATTCATGGTATCCGGAGGTGCGGATAACACCGTAAGGATATTTAAATCGAAACATATTGTTCGTTAATAGCGAAATATTGTTTTATAACTTTTACATATAATAGAGAAATGAATTGTGCATAGTGCAAATTAATAAGAATAAGATTCTTTTTATCAACTTAATATTTATTATATTCTAAATCAAGCAATATAATCATCTAAAAGAAATAAACACGTATCGCCATCGTGAAACGTACTGAATCACGAAATCATGTACTCAGTGTAAAATAATCAAAAGATATCGGATCAATCTTTTAACTCCAACATCGTAACTTGAAATAAATTAAACGTGAATGCAGATCGAGATGATGTATATAAAGTAATTACAAAATATTTTCGTACAAATAAACACATCTAACGAAATCAAAAAGACAAAAAGTACAACCCTAATGGAAAAAGTATTGCATGGCCTAAGAAAAAGCTCTCAGCATCAAATCAAAATTCGTACTCTTTTTATTTCAATGAGTTCTTTTTACGATGTGTTTGCTTTCCTTTTTTTTTTCTTTTTAATTTTACCCTTCTATTTTACATCATTATAAAACCACCATTTAATTGACAAAAGAGGAGATCTAGTAATCGTTCTCATACATTGCCAGCATCTCGATTAAAATCTTTTTATCTTCACCTCTTTTTTTAAAATTTCGAATCTTTATTGCGCACAAATTAAAAGCATTTACTCAAAATAGTACAAATCGCATCAGCGTGTACGGTGTTAAAAGTATTAAGAAAAAGACTCGTTACGTTCTACCGTATTACCAAAAATCGAACATGGCATATTAATTCTCCATAGTCTTGTTACTCCGCAGAAAACAATCCTATCGTCGATTAGTATAAACGCGGACGCTGGATGTATTATTACACAATTAGTTGGGATAATGTGGGGGGCTTATTATTTTAACATTTCTTACAAAGGACAAATGTTCAGTCTGTTGGACATGCTGTACTACTACACATTAATAAACAGTATAATTTCGTTTAACCGATGTTCGATTGAGAAGAACGTGATATTTCTTGTTTCCTTTTTGGAGTTTCTTCTATTTTCGTTTTCTTTTTTTCTTTTTAATTCGTTAAGCTCACTCTTTTAGTCCTGGAGAATACCAAAAATCTATCTCAGGATATAACATTGAAAAAGGCATATACAATAGTCGCTACTTGATTCAATAGAAGGCATATTTCTCTTTTTTTAGTGTTGGAATACGTGTAAATACAGTCACTGATTTTGTACGAGAGTAAGTTTATTTTACAGACTTTACATTTCGTTTGTTCGTTTCTCGCAGAAATTGTTCTTTCACTCTTTGACACAACAAAGGAAAAGAAAAAACGAAAATGAATCTGTATTTATTTTTTTATGAAATTCAACGAAATCTAATGCAGACAAAAGAGAAGTACAATTTAAAAAAATGACATCTGAGAAGAAACAATGATATAATTATAATTTGGGGATTCACTCTCTCGCTCTCTTCTCTCTGTGTTGAAGACTATTTTCACAATTGGCCTGCCATTAAAGAAAACTTAGGAAAGGAAAAGAAAATGATTCGAATAAATCCCCAAAACAGATCGTTTATTGATCAAAAATAAGGGATGATAGTAATTAAGAATTTGATTCTTTCACTTTGAATACCAAACCATGCTTGTAAGTAACTCTAAAAACTGTTTGGTGCACGCTCCACATACAAAGTGTAAGAAGTGTGTGACGTTTAGAGCGTGCACACGCAGTGTGCAGTTTACAGTAACAGTGTGTCTCTGCAGTCTGTGTCGTGTCATAGGCAGATGGTTGTTCTTTTTATTTAAAGTACGCATTATAAATTATGCATACAACCTACACACCACACATTCGTCTCGCACTTTCTCTCTCTCTCGCTCTCGCGCACCTCATATGTGTTTCTTTTTTATCTTTTGTATTTACTACTTATATCTCACGTTCTCTCTCGCGCTCTCTCTCTCTCTCTCTTTTTGTTTTCTGTTTGCGTTTTTTGTTTTTCTCTTCTTTTTTTCGTTTTTTTTCTTTTTTAGAAGACCCTATCTATAACCCCCACATTATCTCACACAAAGACTAGCGTTTTTAAACGATCCAAAATAAACTAAGGGCACTTTTAGTGGCGTATGCCCTGTGTTCTTATTCAAGTTCCATGAAAAATCTAATTCTGACCGTTGTTAAACTTTGTTGTTGTTCTTGTTACTTCATTTTTTTTCATTTTATTACAGCACCTATCGACTTCTAAGAGCCCCTATTTCTTAACTAGCTATGACACACTTGCCTTAATCTAAGAATTTCATTACGTGCTATGCCTCGCCATCTTAAAAGTATCCGAGAACCTAATGTGTGTGTTCATTTTTTACTTTTTTTTTATATTTTTTTCCCTCCCGATTACTTAATCCTCGTTTACGCATGCGAACTTAATGCCTCAACATCATATTTTGTTTCTTTCCTTTCTCTCGCTCTCTGTCCCTTTCACTCCCTCTTTCTCTCATCTTGAAATTTACGAAATTTTTAATTCTCATGTATATTCTCATTGGTCGCACACCACATAACAATTAATTATATAGTGGAGAGAAGAAACAAACAAAATGAATCGAATATAGTAATGGCAATTTTTTTTTTTTTTTGTATAATTACAAGTGTCGTTCTTTCGTCTTGACGCTTATGAATAGAAGATTTGTATATGTCGAAAAATACAACGGATGTTGGATTAAACAAGGAGCACGGGAAAGTTATGGAAAAGAAATTAGAAGAGATACAGGAAGGGTCGAAGTAAAAAAAAAGCAGAACAATGGGGCAAATGGAAAAATGTTCGTCTCTCTCTCGTTATAGCTAAAAACCTATCTCCTTAACAATAGTAAAACAATGACTTAAAACCTCGGTGAAATCTAAGGACTGTACAAGTCGAAGTACGATGACGCGCGTTACATTATCGGGCATCATCAAAGTCTCAACTCGGACTCGCATCTTTCTTATTATTTCTTTTTATCGCTTAAGCCGACGTTCGACTAACATTATATTACTTATTTTTTTTTGTTTCGTTACTTAAAAACACCCTACGTTTTTTTCCTTTTTATCCTCATCTTTCTACATCAGCCTACGACTACTAGTTGTAAATCTAATCTAAAAAGAGGCTACGCTAGAAATTCTAAAGAAAGCTTACGGAAAGCAGCATTGCTTGGAAACATTACGTTCCAAAAAAGAGATTGGTTTTTTTCTTCTTTTTCGTAAACCACGCCCGGCCAGCCCAAGCACCTGACCCGCGGTGCGCAGCAAGCAGTTCTTACTATTTATATTACAGTAGATAATATGTTGTAGAATAATATATATTTATTATTAATATGAATAGCCAGTCAGTCTTGACGGGTGCGAGGTGCATAGGCTGAACGGTGCCTCGCCTGATGTGTGTTTTCCTTTCTTTTTTTTTTTTGCGTTTTTTTAACGAGGAGAGGCAGTTGTATATGTATCCTAACTATCACCTAACTAACTACCTAAACTTAATCACTTAATTGATTACTTCCTATCCAAAAATGGTACCTATCCTATATATTTATAATCAACACTAACTACACAACATCTCTTTCTTCCCAGGTTCTATACAATAGATTACGACGCATTCGCTCTTGTTTTCTCTCATGTTCACTCTTACTTTCTCTCTTGTATATTTCACATTCTAGCATCTATCTTCCCCCCCCCCCCCCTCCACTTCGCTCATTTTATCATTTAACTTCCTTCTACCCCCCTGCTTTCTACACACATTTTCTTCTAAATTTCTAGCTCACGCACTTTCATTCGCCTTCTATGATTCTCCGCGTCTCTTTCGCTCATTGTCCCTTGCATCCATTGATCTTCCTCACTCTCTTTCTCTCCTCTCTGCCCGCTCTCCAGTGCGGCTCCGTATCTGCGGGAGCTGGCATTTATGTCGGCCGAACCATCGTTCTTCCGCTCTCGGTCAGCACTATAAAAATGCTGCTCTTTTTTTTTGTTTTGGTCGTCACAATAATAATTAGTTATTTAGTACAAGTCTATTAGTAAAATTCTTCAAAATTCACTATTTAATCACATGTGATTTTTGTTGTCAGTCATGGTGACAATCGCTTGTGCAAACAATTTACACACTCGCAAATAGGTTCGCCTCTTTCTTTCTTTCTTTCTCTCGCTCTCTTATTCTTTTTTGTTAGTCTCCCTTAATGCATGGACTCAAATCGAGTAATAATCGGTCTCTTAAAAAATAGTTCATACCACTTTTTTCATCTTTTATCTCTTGTCATCAAATCGTGATGTACCAAAATAAACTAAATATATTATTTACTTCAAGTCTCAACAGTGTAAAAATCTTTCATACTTTAGATGACGTCAATAATAGTAATCATTAATTATAATAATACAGCATATTATTGTAATATTATAATAATAGCTACGATCGCCTCTAACTCTATCTAACTACCTGCCTGCCACTTCGAGCCCGGAGCTCGTAATATTTGGTAGAAAGCTTTCTGCTAATCGTTCCTCGACTCGACCTAAGTCAGACAACGTGAAAACTGTGCCAGATGTAAAAACGGGCTTAGAGGAACGCAGGAGAGGAGGGTGTTTTTTCTTTTTTTTATCATTAAACCTTTTGCTTCTCCGTTTTCTCTCACTCTCACTCTCTCTCTCTCTCTCTCTCTCTCTCTCTCTCGATACCACGTAGATAGAAAATTTTCAACTTATATTCTGTATTTTACGTTTCTTTTTGTTTCCTCGCGTTCGATCCTCTCGCCTATCGTTCTACTCCAGTCCCATTATCTTTTTCGTTTTCATTTGCAACGCGATTTTATTCGTTTGTTCGATATAATAAATTAATTTACACTCTATCTATCGTATTCCGTTGTAACAAGCCTATTCTGTCTCTCTCTCATTTTCTTTTGGGGCGGTATGGATTAGTCTCAGTTAACAATGATCCGCCATTTGATTTCATATCATTTTTCTTTTGTTCCTAGACTCCGTACGAACCGTACAGATGTTTTCGGTCCGTCAATCCCGTTAGTGGCAACTATACACATACAAAATCTATTCGAATTCATAACCAAAAAACAAACGTAGTGATATTTAACTGGCTACAACGCAAAAACAATTATATTCTCTTAACTAGAAGATCAAAATTTGGCTCAAGTTTCGCATTTACATACCGACGTAAAAATATATTATAATATTTTTCAGCATATCCCAGTCTAGCGGATTTGTCTGAAAAGGCACAATTCTAAAAAAAATATCTGTATTCACTGTACAATTAAAACTGATATCAATTCGTAGTAACTGTACTCATAAATATAAATCTTCTAAAAAGTACTATGTTCCTTTCCTTCTTGTTACAATAATTACATATATCCTGAAGTTTTTTTTTCCTTTAGAAATAAAGCTTCATCTTTTTCTCTCTCTCTCTCTCTCTCTCTCGCTCGCTCGCTCTCTCTCTCTCTCTTAAAATCTTCACTTCTTTTTCGTCCATAAAATATATTCGTCCGTGATTAAAAAGAGAACGCGAACTGTACTTGTAAAAGTAGATAAAAATCTCCGCGTGGCAATACATACATACAATATATGTGCCTGGCTTGGAATGTCTGAACGAAACAGAAGAAAACAAAAAGAAATAATATGATGAGAGTGCAGTTAGTGGATGGGGTGGTGTGCGCTGTTAAGGAAGAGCTCTTTTCTTCAGTATCTTCTGTGAAAAAGAAATACTGATCCACAACCCCTTCTCTTCGCAGCCCAGCCACCGGCCAGCCAGCTGGCACGAAAGTCCGGTAGGTACTGATTACAAGTAACCAAATCTGAATGTTTTTTTTAATCAATTCTAGCATTTGGAAGTGCTTTTTTCTGTATATTATTATTATTATTTCTTGGGAAGAATTCTCCTTTGTATATTTCTGAGCAGCGTTTCTTTTATAGTTTACAGTTTTTGTTAAAATATTTTATTCACACTCTCAAAGCCTTTAGCTTCGACTTATCGTTTCCTTAGTAAATGTAATACCTAAAGTTAATCCTGGAAGCCTATCAGCTTGACACTAAACTGTCCGTCGCAGAATATCAGTTTTGTCACTGTTGTAATGATGTGTTGGCGTTACAGCGTATGGAGCCGTGCTGGTGCCGAACAATGTAGATGACACGAGCACTCGTACCCCGTTCTTATGACAACATTCATTCTCTAATCGTTGGAAAATATTAACTACTTTCACCTATTTATCTGATGGATAAAATGTATAAAAGATGGCTGGCAAGTCAATTATCATGAGGAAGAATCTTATCTGACTTTATGTATTGTATTTAGCCTTATCTATCCTTCATTAATATAATCCTTCTTATCAACAGGTGTGGCTCTCCTAACTTACATAACTCTCGGTGTAATCGTATCTGAAATGTTAAAAAAACGGAAATCTGGTTCAGCTTTGTTTATAAAATCCTATATATTTATATATATAACAGAAAAATCATTGTGAAATGCTATATATACCTAAAAACCATAGCCTACTTGGGCTGCTGAGCTTGGTATTGTTGGTAAGAATCATCAGGAGATGCTGCATTACTTGTTTGTTCAGAATCACCCAGTGGCATGGTATGAATAATGCTAGGAGGATAAGTAGTATAAGGATAGGGATGTGGGCTTGCTATGTACTGAAAAATGAAATATTAAAAAAATTAAAATTAACATAAATGTTGAAAAAATGATTGAAAATTTAAGAGAAAGTAAAAAAAAGATTCTATACTTACGGAACCAGTGCCAAGATGTAACGTAGACATTTGTGTAGTTAGTTGAGGAATCATACTGTATTGTGGATTACTAGGATCAGCTGATGGCATCATCTGTAATATGAAATTCATATTAAAATTTTAAATTTAAATACTTTTATTCAGTTCTTTTAACATTTAGTAACAATTTAGTACAAAAATATCCAGATTAATAATTATGCACGAATATATGAAATTTTTCAATAATGGAAGAATAATATTATTTAAGATAAATGATAAATGATTTAAAAAAAGAGAGGAAGCAAAACCAACAAAAAGTTTGTACAAAAACTCACGTCGACCTGTTGCATGTGTGGAGGGGCAGTCTGCACCAAGTAAGGAGTCACCCAGGGCGTTCCTGGCACACTGTATCCCGGTAAAGCTTGACCATAATGACGACTATATTGTGTTAAGGTGGCTGCAGGTAGCATGTGAGTAGTTGCAACCCCGTTTTGACCAACACCACTTGTATCGTAATTCAAAGTTATATTCTGTGAAAGTACACACCACAACATTAAAACTGTACATTAAATACTATCTTCACCTTTTTGTAATTGCATAAATTACCTCGCCAGTTTCCCTCCATATTGTACTTTTGTATAATGATTTTTTCTTATTACCACCATCAGCAAATTTTACCAGTAACGGATCTTTAGCACCTTGTAGTGCCTTTCCATTAAACATCTGAATTATTTGTTCACATTTTTCTTTAGATTCCATTCTAAGATATACATAATATAAAATATTAATATTACTAAATGTAACAAAAATTAATATGATTGATAATTATCTTTTAAATGATAATATAACACTAACCTTGCAAATCCAACACCTTTACTTTGTCCAGCTGTATCACGTAATATTCGTGTTGAAATAACTTGCCCATATTGAGCAAGCAAACCTTCAACATCATTTTCTTTGAAACTCAGGGGCAGGTTTGCAATATATAGATTAGTTGGGTCCTGCTCCTGTTGCTGAGAAGAGAGTAAAAAATACTATGCAACTTATTGTATTACACTCCTGGCTTTTTATATATATTGTAATATATATAAAAATATATTTTATAATATACTTGTATATAAATTTCAAAAAAGCTTCATATCTATCATTTTAACATTCACGACCAAAACACATGTATTTACATATTCCTGTGTAACTATGATTACAAATGAATGCACAGACGAGGTCACTACAATGAGAAATCAATAATCATAATAAATATGATTGGAACATTTTTATATTAGCTCACAAGGTCAATATTATAGATTTCATATATCCTTGCATTTTTTATGATGATATTCGTTATAAGTATTTATTTAAAATGTCTCATAATACGCTTCTATTGTATATACACATTCACATGGAATGTTAAAATGATAATTCAAAATTAAATCTCATAACAATATATACAATGATGCAAGAAATTCAACAAACTAAAATTGTATACAGTAATCACAAAAATTTCTTACATGTAACTTGTCAATGTATTTTAATAAAAATAATGAAAAAAAATTGTATAAATCTACAACAAGATACTACTAAAGGAGAGCATTAAACTATAACAATTACTTTAATCTAATATTGAATGTAAGAATGAACAAATACTCAAAAAACGATTTGTTATGAATTAAAATAATCATTATTTTTAATACTGAAAGATTATCATGCTTCATGGCATTACTTTACCATATTGTGGTGGTTCTCCAAATTTGCTTTATGGATGCTTAAAACTAGTATTGACATCAAATATATACTGCATTTATGTACAAAGCATGCTCACACGCATTCGTTTTTTCATAACGGAACTCCTTTTTTCTAAATTGTATATAAAATTTACAATCTATATGTGCCTATTGCATTCAAAATTTAGTAATGCATAATAATGACCTAAAAGTCAAGAAGCAACTAATGAATTCACAAAAAACCACAATAGTGAATCTCGCCTGTGCAAACATTGTTTATTTAATGCAAATAATAAATTGTTACATTCTTCCAGAACGTATTTATCAATTATTATATCCTTTTCTTTTTTCCAATTAAATCATTTGTATTAAATGATATCTCGAACGTGGTTTCTGTTAGATTTACATTGTTTTGTTAACTGTGTAAAATATATATTTGTAACAGTAAGTATCTTTCTTTACAAGTAAACTTTTTTGTAAAGAATATTCATAATTCTTTTCTAGTTATATTATCTTTCTACTACTTTTTATAAATTTGTGTTTTAGGAATCACATATTCTTATATGATAAATAACCAGTACCATAAGTAATGCAAGCTAACTAATTGTTTATAATAAACAATACTGAGGATAACCATTCAAAGCATTAATAAAATTTCAGTCACATATGACACACTGTTGGATACAAGCATAACAAAAAAGCACAGGCATGTTCACATATATACAGTTATATTATAAGATAGAAATGAAAGTGAGTCAAATTATCTTGCAATGTTATTAAAATATATGTTTCCAAAATATATACACATACATATACATGTGTTCATGCTCAAGTTTTTCTTGCTTACGATTCTCATATGTAGAGAACAAAAAGCAAAAAGATATATGTACACTAAACTTAACTCGAATTCGAATTTGATATTTATGCACCCTCAAGCATATTTTGAGATCCACCATTTCTCTCAAAAATCAATCAACTCTACAGTTACTTGAATATACTTATACTTTACGACAATTTACTTCAATCTTGCGAATGCATTAAAACAAAAAAATAAATAATGAAAACATTATGATATAAGCTAAGCTTATGGCATCTATATATGTATATATATATTTCTTTTAAAAAATATAATATACATATACACATATATGTATGCATATAAACACATATACATATATGTATGATAAAACCATAATATAATTTAATGACTTTGTATCTCAATAAATTGATTTAATTGATCAAGTGTGAATGTGTATAAAGGATTTTAAAAATAATTTGTACATATTTCTATACATGATACTTAATCAGTAAATCACTAGAAACTTTAGCAATTCTCTGTAGCTATAGTGTACTAAGTTCTTGCTAAAGACTTTTCAAAATTCCCAAATACACATCCTAAACTTGTTTGGTGTGCCGGTTAAACTTTATTAATCAAGCCAAGTGTGTCAATCAGAGTCAACCAACACCCCAGGATTAAGATAGCACCTGATCTTCGCATAGCATCACTAACTGGTAAGTAAATACCATGTACCCTGAATACATTTAATAATGGGTACATTGTTTAGTTATATCATATCACATGCGACTGACATCATCACAGCTGCTGATGGCACCCCGTGCTTTTACCGCGGCCAGATTAGAAGAAACATTCCAAGTTAGTCTTTTATTTAGCAATAAATATAGGCAGGAACCAGTACTTTTTATTGGCAATGTGCATACGTAGATAAAAACAAATAAAGAAAATTCAAAGTGAAAAAATTTTTAAACTAAATGTATATAAGCGATCTTTTCTAATATTTACACACCGTTAGAATAAGAGACAGACACATAACATTTGACAGATTGCACAGAGAATAAGATAAACTATAACGTATTTTATTCATGTAGTATAGTATACTACCACACTTAAAAGCAATTTTAATGGAGTATTCTAAAGAATTTTAGAATTTTTCTTAGTATGACAATAAGCTACTGATTCTTTTTTTTACATAGGGCACAGACACAGACATCTGAATACATTAGAATAATTTGCTAGAGGCTTGATTTAGTGCTGAAATGAATGCAATCTTCAGACACGAATTATAAATGTGTTGACACAGCAGTATCAGCAGTTTGTGGCCGAGGTACAGCAACAAGCATCGATAGTTTGGTAGGTATATAAGACAGAATGGCAGAGAACTGGTGAAAACTAGAGATTTTCAGACAAGTGAGATAGGTTCTAATAGGAAGAACTTTATAGTACTTCTTTTTATCTTAAAATATGCATAATTGCCTGCTACTATATTTTCACTGATAATACAATTATATAACGTTATACTAGTCATATTACCTTTACGAACATCTGTATCTTAAAAATTTTTTTTCGAATTTTATCAATGAAAATATAATTTGTGCATAATACCACCCCTCTAGCAGCAATATTTTTCTGTTGTTAAAAGATAAATCTTAAGCATGTGAAAGTTTATAAATTTATTTGAAATCCCTTCTCACTTGTCAGTAAATTTAAATAGTTCTAATTTTTGTTATATCTTCCATAAAACCTGTCACTTTCTTTTAATCTGACATCTCTATACTAAAAATACTTTTTCTACAAGACGCAACGATTATAAGATACTAAACAGTCTTGTCAAGATACAAACTCTATGCATTTCTAGAGGGGCTGAGAGCAGAGCAATGATGCCAAGACGATGATGCCATGTTTGTCTTTCAACTATTATAACAAAAGTGAATAATTTAACAGCATTTTAAAGAACTTCATTATTAGTTATAAAATATTTATTGATAACAATTTTTCTGGAATTTAAACATAAAATTAAAAAGAACAATATACATTGACACATATATTGACATCTACTATTTATCATAACAATTTGATTAATTTTTTATAGTTAATAAAATAAATAATAATAACTTATATATTATGACTGTAGTCAAATACTGCTATTAGCAAACAAATATTGCAAATAAATTGTTGAATCTAACTTTAAAAATCATTTCATTGGAAAACTTTGATCACTGAAAGACAACCATGATATCTATTGTGATCAGAATTTCAGTACTTTTTTATCCAACATTATATGATAAATAATGCATGAAAGTACTGTACTGTATACATATTTATCATAGCAGTACAGGAATAAAAATCTTTTTCAAATTAATGGCATTTAATAGTTGATATATCAATGGGAGAGCGTAAGGGTTGTAATAATGATCAAATGTAAGAGGACTACAGATGGATTTTAGAATAGGATAGACTGAAAAGTAGAAAGGCAGAAATAGGAAATAAAAAGAGAAAAAAGATAAAAGGGAATAGAAAAAGAGGGGAAAAAGAAAGAAAGAAAAGAAAAGAAAGAAAAGAAAAGAAAAGAAAGAAAAGGAGTTTACTGTTACTCTGGTATTACTGTACTTGCATGCACAACCAACGTACACTGGGCAGTCTAGGGAGCAACCAGATACCCACTTTCGCCATCTGCGCTTGGATGCCCTTGGCAACCAGTGCTTTCACAGCACCCTCTGCCGCCACTGGTGACTCAAAGTCTACAAATCCGTAACCTGTAACACAACAATTGCAATATCAATTAGCAAAACCAGTTAGTAGTAACGTTGAATTCATAGTTAATAAAAAATAAATGATAAAAACAAAGATATAATAGAAAAGTTAATTACCTTTACACTTATTCGTATTTTTATCCAAAATGGCCTTTGTAGATGTAATAGTTCCATATCTGCAAAAACACAATGTATTAGAAATAACACACTCCCGCACTATAAATAAAATTCAATGTCTGTTAGTTCTACTAAAAGTTAGAGTTATATTGACAATCAATTCAAATAATAACATACTACCAATCAGATATTAACAGAAAATACTAATTGCACGAATGACTTACTGAGAACACATGTTTACGAGGTCCTTGTCAGTTGTATTTTGATTGAGGCCACGAATATACAAATTTGTTTTTGATAGCTGTTCTGCCTGTTGTCCTTGTATAGCATTATTGCTAAGACTTGTGCTCATTGTCCCACTTCGACTGCCGGTAGCACTGCTGGAACTACTATTAGTGTTAGCTGGAGAGGAAGCTGTAGGTACCCGTTGTCCACCATACTGTAATACAGTTAAAATATACAATTAAAAACAATTAAAAATCATTATTAACATAATAAATATATAAACAAAATAGTACAACATGCATATTTTATTATTTTAGAAAAAATTTTATAAAAAATGTTTTTGGGACTAGATACATTAAAACCTTTTAATTATATTAACAATTAGTATTTTTTAAACAATAGAACTTAATACAAAATATCAATTTAAAAATATTCAAGCAATAAATAAATACGCAATAACGAAATATGATTCAAATTAAATACTATTCTGTTAGAAAAAAAACATCTAATATTTGAACTTGATGAAAAAAGGTATCGAACGTGGTAATCAAAAATTATAAAAGTATACTAGCCCCACCCGGTACGAGAAAAGATTAAAAGTATCATGATATAACACGTGATAATTTTTTATTTTATCACGCCCTCTATCTACATACTGCCAGAGAATAAAGCTTTTCTTTTACTTTCAACTTGTCCTTTATAATTATGCCGGTAAAACATAATACCACTACTACAATAAAAGAGAAACGAAGATCTATGTATCATTCTATGCGAAGTACATACATTTTTTGAACAATCAATTGAAGAGACACATTGTGAGTTCAGAAAAGAATAAATGTTAATGAAAGATTGGAAAAACAAATGAGAGAAGAAATCGCACATCGTTTCCACGAGAACTGTGCTGAGTTGTCACGGCCCCACCCGGTTTGAGAAAGGGTTAACCCTTTCGCTGCGCAAAATGGTCTTTTCTCCTGCCTACGCATATATTCATTTTACAATATCACAGATACCTAAATTAAATAGTTTACACAAAAAAAGGGAAGATCTACAATTATCACACGACACTCCGCGCATACTTTATAGGTTACCTTGTTGCACTACCCAACCATTTTCTAACCATCAAACTGCACGTAAGCCGACTACGAACGTCACCCTCTCTTCATAAAACGATTAACCTTACTCACAAATAATTCAAAACTCCATCTGTTAAACTCAAGTTTAAAATTCACCATTGCATTCTAGATAAAAGCATCAATCATTCTTTAAGTTCATATGTATAAAGAGGCTAAACATTCCAGCTAATAAATCACACTTGTATCCGAATAAACAACAATCAATTTGACGTACAATGTTTAAAGTCTTAAAGTAACAACCTATTTGTCCATATGCCAATCGAGAGAATCAAAGAATCCGTCCATGTTCAAATCGAAAACAGTTCGTTACAGGAAAACGGCATGAGTTCCGAATGGTATAAAGCTCTAGCTGATGAGGAATGAAAGGAGAGGACTTACCGACGCGTGCTGTGCGTAGGTGGCGGTGGCGTAAGGATTCGCCGTAGGCGGTAGTTGCTGTGCTCCGACAGGCATCTGGCCCGCCGCAGCTGCAGCCGCTGCGCTTGGATACCGCGTGTACGGTGGATAGGCAGCCGCCGCCGCAGCCGCAGCCGCAGCCGCATGAGAGGGCGGCGCTGCGCCCCAAGCCGCTGCACTGCTCGCGCGATACTGCACGGGGTTCCCACCTCGTGGTCCGCCGCCGGTGTTCCCCTTCAATCCATGCCCGCCTCCACCACCGCCGCCGCCACCGCCACCTCCACCTCCACCGCCGCCACCGCTCGCCGGACCAACACCGATGCCACCGCCCGTAGCGCCGCCGCCGCCGCCTCCACCACCACCACCGCCACCCCCGGCGCCACCGGCATTACCATTATTAGCACCCACATACGCCGGTCTAGGACCATTCGTACCCTGAAACAGGTAACAAACAAGTACATTTTGATCGTTCAATTCTGTTTATTGATTTGTCGGTAGAGTGAACATATTTGAAAGGGAAGAGAGAAAAATAAGGAATGTTACAAAATAGCTTTATTGAAAAAATGATTGTAGTAGCAATAACATAAAATTTATACCTTACTTAGATATTCTAAAAAAGAATGATCAATAAAACATTAATTATTTTATAGTAATTATTTCTGTGTTTTGTTCCAGTACGAAGTGGACATTCCCTGTTTTTAACCAGTACATTACATCTTTAATGCTATCTTATGGAAAAAATTTTGAACATTATAATCATTGTGATTTGATAATTCTGCTATAAAATGAAAAGTCAAGAAAAATGAACTCTGCTTGTTTCTTTCTTTTATTCTTCATTTATATGCAAATCCATATTTTTATGAATAGTAATTTTTTTTTAATTTTCATTCAAACAATAGAATCAAATGTTGTAACAAGTGCTATATTTTAAACATTTTCCATAGGATGTTTCAAAAAGTTGATGCCAAACTTCATATACTATTCATCAAAGCGGGCGAAAAGGTCCTAATAAACATGACTGCAAACATTGGAGACCTTATTATATAAAGAAGGTTTTCTGGATTACAGACATCTAACCAGTAATGTGTTCAGTTCCCTAGATTAATTAAAAATTTCTGAAATGATAAAGGGCAATTTTCAACACTTTGGAGAATCGAAAACAGTTTCCACTTTTGACTTAGAAAAAACAGTTTTGCAAAAAGTTGATGAGAATCCCGATACAGGCTGTCGAAGAATAATATTTCAGAAAGAGACCATTCTTGAGCCATGTCACCATGTGGGAAAATCAGAAAATTTCAAAAAGTTCAATAGCACCGGTACTGCCTGATATTATTAATGACAATACTAATCTTCTTTTATTACTCGACGAAACGAAAATATATCTGGTAATTCAATCACAGTCACGGTACCACACACAAATCTTTTTAGGCACAGTTGGCCTTTAAATTTAGCCTCGCGGCACAGGAATACAGAACGTACAATCGTAACTGAAGACAGAGTCACGCCAACTGTAACATTTTCCAACGTGATCGCAGCGAAATCGTGATCGTCGGCAGAGAGACTAACGCGAGTCACCCAAGAAATAAATCGTTTAGGATGATTAATATCGCCTTGAGTATATTATTGTGGCAAAGTGAGAATAGGCAACTGGTTCATTACAGAAAGGAAGGAAAAGAAAAGAAGTTTGCGCTCTACCTGAGATTTGTGAGGTAACGATAACAATTACTATTTGCGGTGAAAACAGAAAACTTGCCCGCAACATTTCTTTTCATTGTAACCACATCTACGCTAATTTTCTTCGACTGTTCCACAGTGAAGATCATAGCATTACTTCTGTAAACGATATTGCGTGAGAACATACATACACAACGTATACACAAACGGACTCACACTTAACCGCTGCGCTACGCTATCCTAATTAGAGTCATTTGCACAGCAAATTCGTGTCAGTTAATGTCTTTAACAAACATGTTACAACGACTCTTGTAAGTCCGCGTACCAACAGTAGGCACAATCGGTTGGTCTGTTGCCAGATAAATTTGTTCACAAATAGGCCTTAATTGTAACGTAGGGAACGTATTGTACATGAAACAAGAGAGAGGGATATTCGAAGGTTGTCCTCCAGATGCGCCCAGTTAAAAATTACCGAATTCACAGCTCTGCCTCCATTGGTCTATAATACGTGAAATCATTTTATCCGTCTCGCGAAATACTCGGAAAAATTTTTACTACTAAACCATTACTTTTAATAAGGAACTTTTGGCGTTTTAACACTCGATATCTTTTAATGATGTATGACATTTCGTCATTTTTGTGTCACTACTTCTTACGACTTTGCGGCATTATTAGATGAAAATGTCTTGTTTTTATAAATGTTTAATTTTAAGCAATAATTTTATATTTTTAATTGGGTTTAAATATAATTCAGTATACTTTTATAATATACATGTTTTAGATCGTAAATTTTTCACAATTATTTTCAATTCACCAACATCTTTGAAGATGATTGTTACGTCGCGTAACACTCTACCTAGCCCAGGTCACACACCGCGGGCAAGATGGCAACCAGATGTCTTCGGATACTCACTGCGTACCCTCAATAGTCTCAAGTACCTTCCATAAATCTCAGGAATTTCCTAGTCGAGGTCCTTCAAACCAAACAAACGTCTGTTTCCGAAGCATTTCTAAAGACCATTGTCTACTACAGCTTGACAAGGGAAAGTTAGTTTTTCTCACGTATGATGCAACTTTCCTCCCACTAACCACTTTCTCTCGAGGGCGGTTAAGACCCTTCGTTTAACCAATTAACAACGAAGCCTATTTCCCTCACTCTCTTAACTAAAATCGTCACCAACAAATCCGATGGCCCCGTGCGCTAGACACACCCATCCTTAGCTTTCCTTCGCCACAGCATCGTCTCCGAACGGACTGATTTTACATCCTTCGAACGGTCAACATCCTTTAACCGGGTATACACAGCCGTAGATCGGTCACTCACTCATCTCGTACATACGCACCAGCGTAACTGTCTTCGTTATAAGTTGTTAGAATAAATGGTGATATATAACTTACTATACTGTGTCATATTCATTCAACCACCTCTGTTATCTTAACCGAAACAGGGGAACGACTATTTCGCGGCGTCGACTAACCGAATCGTAGCGAGAATTGACGCCTCTCGCTGACGCGTTTTCCTCGCGACCGCGTCTCTCCGCGAACGGTCGTAACAATGATACTAATGCAGAAGCATTGTTGCGAACTTACAATAATTTTCTGATAATCATATTTATCATTTTAATAGAATCTTTGTATTTAGATGTTTCATCTTATATACCACTTATGCCGATATGTAAGAAAATGTGACGCTATCACACTGTGACATTGTAACACTGAACTTCATACGTGAATTCATTTCTTTATTTTCAAATGGATTTAAAATTCATCAGTTAACAGTACCTTTCATTATCAAAAATTGCATGTTGGCTATGTTATCACATCCTTGTTACATGAAGAACGTAATTAAAAATAATGTCTAATTTACGTAGAATTAATAAAATTTCTGTTTCTATTATAATTAAAATGACTACACTAACTCAATCAAAACAATCAAAATGTATACAAATTAAAAGAATATTATTTGTTTATAATTATTGTGAACAATAGCTATTTCTATTAAATTAATATTTGCTAAATAAATAAAAAATAATTCAAGCTTAAAAAGAATAGAGGAATAATATGGGAACGTACATAGGTTCGTTTACATACGTTAAAGTATGTCTTCAAACAATATCGTTCGAGGGGTTTAACGTTTATCGAATCAATTCTTTTTTGTTTTTCATCGGCTTATCTTCTAAGATATATTCACGTAGGAAGAAGTAACTTATACACATATATATGTGAATATGTATTGTAAATACAGCTTTTTATCTATCGTGCTTGACCTCTACATAATGGTACTATCAAATACTAATAATATAGAGAGGTCTCGTTACAAACGATTGTAAAAACGTTTCTCATATTCGACAAGCTCGTTCATTTCTCATTGATGCAAATTCGAAACAGCATTACGATTACTTATGTAACGATAAGATAACGGTATTTTACTTGTAGCAAGTTCCAAGCGCAATTAATGAAAACTTCGCAAGGATTCTCTAGGAAATGTTAATTCCTAACGGCACAAGGCGAATAAACTGACAGTATTTTGCAGTTGCGAAATTTTGTACCTATTTTATTTGTAAATATTCTGGAACAGAAATTGTTGACAAGGAAAGGTATAGCACTCTATAATTAGTAAATAAAATAATTTTCCGTCTAGATTATATCTTTTTAATTCTTTTAATTACGAATAGGAATTTATAGATATAAAAGTCTATATATAGTAACAACGTACGTATATCTTGTTTAAAATTTGCAAAATTTTACCAAAAATATTAGTTCAATTGTGTACAAGAGGGCCCAGTAGATAACGTGTACCATAATAGCTAATCAATTTTCATGACACTTACTATTTTTATCGCATAAAGATATGACTTAATTCTTTTATTTAACTCTCAGATAGTATCATTGGGTTATATGTAGATGACTATAATAATTTATCTAAGATTAATAAAATCTTAGGTCATTTAATGTTACTTTGTACTGTATATTCCCGTGATATAGGTTAATAATAAAATAAAACTAAATTAAAAATTAAATAATCTAACTCTAAATTATTATGATCTTGAATGACTCAATAATGATAGCCCACATAAGTGCTAAAGAAAACAAAATCGAAAAGAAATAGTGTAACTAGGTATAAAATGAGGAAGTAGTGTAGCTAAGTAAATGAAAAAGAAAGGGACGTGTTTCCTTCGTCGATCAACACTCGCAGAATCACTCGCGGCATCGTCTCATTGGGCGGATAATTTTCTCATCGAAATAATCGAAAGCTTGCTGTCGTTGATATATTTTCTATGGGCGGCTGATTGTCAGGCAACATCAAAAATAAATTGCAATCGCGATCACGAAGGACTTTCCTCGTGGTGGTGTGACCGCCGCCATTGCATCTGTTGCAATCGCAGGACAGGCCTTTCCAGGACTTTCGAGCGCGTTGCATTCCAACCTCTTTAGAAAGGCCTCACTCGTTGATTTGCATTTTTGGCATAGTTGTGATAACACGGTTTACCGTTTGTTGGAGAACGAGACGAAAGCCAACCAGGTATGGAAGGGAATAGAAAAGAGAGAGAGAGAGAGAGAAAAAGAGAGAGTAGTACACGGTTGGCAAGTGACACCAGAGCTGAAAATCACGACTTTAAATCACTTATCGCGAAATTCAAACCTTGTTGCTTCCTGTACTACTTACTGATTTCTTTCCTCCCGTCTTCCTCTCTACCTTATTAGTAAACACAGAGAAGTCCTATTTCACGCTTCTGTGTGGGCGATTTGTTTCTAAACCCTTGTTATTCAAATTTCTAGATACACATGAAACGTTATCTACATCTGGTAAGAAAAAGAAAGCGTTAATGGATCAGATCTATCGGGAACTGCTTACCGATACGCTTGCGCATCGACTTTGCTACTTCCTACATTATCCACCAACTATAATGTTCCTTTTTTCTCCATATGATATCAAGTGGACAAGACTGGTAGAAATGGGAAAAACATATATATTTGCCTTATGACAGGTCCAAACTGAATTAAAGCGCTTCTTCCTCATTGATCTTGTCAGATTCGTCTCTCATAAATAATTATGCAATAAACGCTCGTATAATTTCTAAGTTTCTGCCAATTTTTCTGAGATACTTCTTTAATAAAATCCTAGATACTTCTTTTCTAATAAAATCATCAGTTTATACAAGGCCATTGCAATTATAAAAACTGTTATGCGTATTAAGAACTGGCGGCATTAAGAAAATTGTAAAGTCTCGCAGTGGACAAGTCGAAATCATGGAGGGTGAGTCTCAGTCTCGAGAGGCTTCGAATCGTCTTATTCCCATCGCTAGGTACGGTACACGTTACAATGATGCGCAGACGTGATAAGCAGGAAGTGGCATCCGGTCGGTACATCACGATACCCATTTCACACGTCGTTCTCTATTTCGCAGTGACCAACGGCCACGTTGTCTGCATGCCGTTCAATTGAACCGGCGGCATCTACGGGCAAATCGTCTGTCTCGTTATCGTTCCGTTCTGTTAAAGCACCGCGATGCCGGTCCTCCATTGTCACGATGATCACAGACGCCTCCACACACCCAACTTTGGAGCCTTGCACGCGCCTTTTTCATTCATCGTTAGGAATTTTCATTGATGTTAATCGCTAATACGAATAGTTAAAAGAAGTATGTTACATGTACTGGGTCTAAAATTAATATATAAATAATCTTATCAGCTTCTTTGATTGATACGTCACGTGATATATGCTTTTTTAATGTTTTATTAGATTATCGAGTAAGTCCTCGTTGAGGTGACAATTTTATTTTGAAGTTTAAATGGGATCTAAATATTACTTGCATAATTATTATATTATGCTCATACAATTTCTTTAACGGATACAATACGAGGCATCTCATTTTAATTATATTTTCTATTATCGAATGAATCCTTGTTTTGTTAATTTGTTACAACATTATTTCGAAGTTTAAGTGGAATCTGATTATTACCGATATAATTATCTATCTAATATTACTATGCTATAATATATATCTTCAAGAATCTGACAATAATCCATTGCAATTTTTACTATTAGAAGTTGCAAAACAAATTTTGAAGGGAAGAAACCACTAGGAAGCTTAAAGTATGGAAGCAGTCGGTGGAAACACTGATATTTGTGTCATCTCGAATAATTTACAACTTGTACTCTCATTTCTACAAGTAGTCATTAAAATCCGTTAAAGAGTCTAGCGAGTTAAGGAGAAGGAGATGGTAAAGGTTCAGCACGTTATAAGACGACTATATTTTCTTCCTCGATGAATTTCGATGACATTATCATTGGCATAAGTTTGCAAACTTTTCATGATTAGCAACGAGGAGATAAACGTTGCATTTACTGCAAATCTTAACGAGATCACGGGAGTACTCAGCCGGATAATTATGTTCAAGATCCAAATAATCTTCTTGATATTCATACAATTTATTAAAAACTTGCCTTGACTCTGAATAATATAATGATCATGAAACTTTAGAGCGACTTTAGACACATTTCAAAGTCTATTTAATTTTGAAGGGTCAGTTATCCAAATTAAGCATATGCACTTACTTATAATACTTATAAATTATACCTATCTATAATAAGTATTAACTTATTGTAAATAAACAGCCATGTCACTGTTCCACGCCAGAAAAATTACTGAAAATTCTCAACGTGAGAATTGATTGTAATTTCAACAAATAAATAAAAAAAAAAAAAGATTTTGAAGGGTCAAAATAATTAACTCCATTTATTTAGTTTCAATTAATTGATAGTAATTCAAATATTATTTGTCTATTTTTTTATTTGTTATATTTACTTAATATCAGTTATGAGTTTTTGATAATAATATTATTTGCGTATTTATTGCTATAGAGTAAAAATTCAATTTAATTAATCACGTTATTCCATCCCAAAATAGCGAAATCGTATTTGTCGAAGTTTTCCTGATCCTTCTTAATGATTCCTTAACAAATAGGAGGGCAAATATACGTATCTTATGGCAAACATCAAGTTTATAGTTTGAATTGATCAAGGGAAATGACAGATTACGAAATTATAGTAAATTTTGTGTACGTGGGGAGTACTTTGGTATGCACAGATGTCGATGCTTCCTTCAATTTCGTAAAAATAACGATTTTTCAGCGAACGACTTGTCATCACCATCTACTTCACGCATCATCGTTGTTTGAAAACGGTCGCGTAAAGCTATCTTTGCCACAGACTCGTTCCGCTTTCAAAACGGAATAGCAAAGAGGAAGGGAATAGCATTGAAATAAGGAATTGTCTGCAGAGATGTAATTTGCATTCATGTATAAATTAAAATTATGGATTTAACCTTTGACTTTTCCTCCGATTTGCTTGTTTGACAATCTATTCATTAATTCTTTAATATTTAAAAGGAAGATTATTCAAAGCAAATTATAATGAAGAAAAAATTCGAAATATATTACAGAACATATGGTTTAAAAGTTGATAGCCTTTAAATATATTTGAATTTTTGTACTTCTATTCATAAACTAAACTATTTATATATAACAAATTGTAAAGGAGAATAGGGTTTCTTAAAATCAATAGCAACAAACTAGATGGTCCATGCACAAAGCAGAAATAAAGGAAGGAGGTAAGTATATACATATATGTATACGGGAATTGGTGATTCTTTCTTCTTATCAGAGAGGCGTGACTGTACGAGGTCACTGATAAATGATAGTGGTGGGGAATTCTTATCGAGTCGTCCAGTATGCATATGTGAAACTCTCAACTCTCGTAATCACTTTCTAAAACAGTCTTTCACCTTATTTTTTTTTCATTAATCTGTTTTGATAACACTTTTTCAATTCTGTAACTAATTAAATCATAAAAACATTTTAAAAAGAGATTATACAAATAAATATAAAAAAATGTATTACACTAAAAGAGATAGAATATGTGCTTATAATACAGTAAAAATATAAGTTTAAAAAAACAAAATCATCTTTTTAAACACAGAAGATCTTTTGACTGGCAGAATCTTATATAAACAGAAATTGAATGCATAGGTAATAAATAATTTGCATGGATTGATTTGTTTTGTTTTAAGATAATTAAGTTTGTGCTATTAGATTTACTCACAGAAATTTAAACACATAATATGATAACTCTACTTCCTAGCTTGTAATACCTGCAATTTGATATTTTTGGAAATCTTCAAGTTTGTGCAATATTTCTCCGCTTTCTGTCAAAGCGTCAGCAATGTTTTAAAATACAACCTAAGTTAATGTAATCAAGTGATAGATTTATGAAGGAACGCGGGATCTTGTGCTACAATGAACAATTACACGTATTCGTCACATTTGAAAAGTCATAAAAATGTAAAGCAACGTACTGATAGCCGTTCAAGAATCTATACTTCCTATTGGAACAATTTGAGTGGCGACACTTCAGTCTTACGATTTATGAAGCTATTTCGATATCAATGAACTGCTAACTAATTACAGTTTTCGGTGATAATAAATCAACTTGCATCATATTCACCATGACATTAATATGTACATTAATTCCTTGTAAAATACGTTTCATCGATATCATTTATCCTAGATTTCTCTATCTAGATTTAAATTTCTTTTAACACGTTACAGAAAAAAATAACATTTTAGTAGAATCTAAATCTCTCTTGATAAAAAAGTTACAATAAAATATTTAAATATAGAAATATAGCAAGTTAAAAAAATCATTGTCTGCTTAGTAAAAGTTCTTAAATAAAACCTCAATGTGTTACACATTAAGTGCTAGAATATTGAAATTCTATTTTTTGTAATTAGATATATTGGGAATTGATACTGAAAGTATAATAATTAACTTATCTAAAAATATACAATTATGATTGTACTAGAATTCTTTCATTATTTCTGATTTCTAGTAAATTCTGTAAACTTCTTATCGTACAAGAACGTTTCGTTTCTGTTACATTTATAACAAGTTCTTGCTTGGTTCAAACTGAACAAGCTAACTTTTTAGACACTAATATTATACATAAGTAAATGTAACATGAGATACTTTGTAAGATAATCCTGACTACTTAAGAGATGCCAATGTGTTTCTTATAATACGTCGATAATGTCTAATAACACCGTATCATTTGGAATATCTAGCACAGTTAGTCCCCTAATTGATTATTAATTTCAAGCAACACCTTGTTTCCTTGGGCAGATATATTTAACATTACTATCTCACAACTTCCTGTACCTTTATTTTGTCTTCAAAATTTCTACTCATATAGCCACTACTTAAATATAATTTTTTACTTTTTTTTCAGTATTCTAACAACTAAGTGTGTAATTTTATTTATACCAAATTATTGAAGTTCCCAAGGAAATAAATTTCCAAATTTTTAATTTTTTAAACTTGGAATATTAAATACCACTTATTATTATAATATTGTTTCAAATTTTTGAAATGCAACAGACAGGGCATCTTCGCAGGATATGACATGGACCGAACTTTCTTTTATGTTAATACATCCCACAGCAGGTCCTGAGAGGAATCAGGATGTCCCACATACCATGCCAGGGCAAACAGCGTCAGTTGCAAGATCTCGCATGAATGTTACGCTCTATTAGCAAACGGATTCACGTTACAAATACGATAAAGTTTTTTCTTTTTACCGAGACTAGAAGGGGTCCACCAAAGATTCGTTGCCGTAGATTGTGAACAGTACACCGAAGAGATATTTTCTCTCGGGAGCACCAACGTATGATAAATATCATCATCCAATCGCTATCTTTTTACTTTTCCATAAGTGACGCCGGTACAAATCAATTAGTAGTTTTGTTATTTTTGATGCTTTTTATTTTTCTTGAACCCACCAAATAAACATCTAAAAAGGACTTATACATAGATAGTATTACTATAGTAATTACAAATAAAGTAAGAGAAATTCCTATAGCTCTTACCAATTTTTTTTCTAGTGAAATCACGTCACATTCTAATGAAATTCTACCGCGGCAAATTTGAAATTTTCTATTGAAAGTCACCACAGAATTGCTAGTTTCTTTGATAAAACACTTTCAAGGTTGTTTTAACGTGTAACGATCAACGTGCACGAGTTTAATTGAATTCCGTGGCCAACATGCGGCAACAAATTTGCCATAAAAGAGAGTCATAGAAGCGAGTAGATGAAGCGAGCCGATAAAGTTTACCGTGCGTTAGGACTGCAACTCGCTTTAATCCCGTTTACTGCTTCACGGCCAAGATGCATGCAGTCAGTGAACATGGTAACAGATATAGACCATACAGGTAGATACTCAAACTACTCTCACGCAGTAGCGGAGTGTCCGCTTCTCGGTTTCAAACACGCCGTTAACTCCATCTAGAAATTTATTTTTCCTATACCAACTTTACACTTCGCGGCACGCTCAACTAGCTGCAACATCATAGCATTGAGTAGTTTACTCGCTTATAAGTGGCAGTTTTAAAGTGGCAATTTGTATATTTAGAATAGTAAATTTCAACACTTTTGTATTATTATAATACATTTGGGAGACATTACATATTGAAATTATGATAGATATGACTTTCACATGAAAGAGGTTATTGTGTACGATATTCTAGGAAGATTAAACATACTTTTACATTTGAAGTAGGAAAAAATGAAACTTTCAAAAGTGCTCGATATCTTCCATTACTGTCTCGCCTGATACGTCACTGACTGTTTCACGCAGCGCTGGCGTGCATGTATCTAGCGATGGGACCAATATCCTCGTGTGCATTACCGGCATTGAGTGATTATTTTAGTAAATGCTATTTAACATATTACTTGTTTATCTGGAATTAACATTTGTTATTATTTTGCATATTTATATTTCATACACAGTCGATGACAAAAATAAGTGGATGTAGTAGAAATAGGTAGTAATGAAGTTCCGTGAAATATGGCTTGTACACATAAAAATTTAAATATTAATTCTAATTATTTACAAAATAATCTATATGCTATAAAGATATATATAAAGAAAATTTAAGTATATAACACTAGTACTAATTCGGCTAAACTTCATTGATATCTATTTCCATTACCTATCCACTAGTTTTTGTCTTCAAATATGTACATATACTACAGTTCTTAGCATGAAGATGAATTTAGCAGAAAAGTAACATAATAATAAAATAAAGTACTAATAAAATTAAATCAAAAATTCTATATTAATAATCCATATGTCGATAAACGTCCATATGTGGAAAAATCAGAAATAACAAGTAAAGAATCGGTAAACTTTCATCATTTATAGTTCTCAAGAACAAATCGAATCAGTCCCATCGCTAAACATCGACGGATGCGCGTGGATGCGCATGCGCATGCGCGTACGGCCTTAATGGTCAAGAGAGGACGGGAAAAGAAAAGTGGCAGAGGGGAGCAGGTAAGAGGGAACCAGTCGTCAGGCTCGCTCATCCCTCTGCGAAAGAGTTCCTCTTTGCCAGCGCATACCGGACATTCCGTTTCTTCACCTTGAGAAAATACGTACACTACGCACTCACGCAACACGGTGTGACACGCTCTGCTGTTCCTTTCGTATTTCACCGAGAGACATACGACACATACATACACATATAACTGCATGTTCTAAACTTTAGATTATTTTACATTCGAGTAGCTCTCTGTATCATATCTATTATCGATAATTGAACTTTCTTTTAGATCCTAAAGTTGCAGGATATAAAATTCCAATAGCTTCAAACACATCGGGAAAAAATTAGTCGATATTGAATTTTAGGGAAGAGATCGAGAGCAGACTATAGAAATCTGAATATTCTGCCCAGCCATATGTTTTTGGAAACGTTCGTAGACTGACTAATCGAGGACAATTTCAACGATACCAAGCGAGCCACGGAATACAAAGTAGGATTTCACGCCGAAGAACACAATTAATTACTTTCAGATCGTTGTACCAGCAAGGTCGACCTCGAGGCAAGCGAGTGTACAATACCGACACGTTTACCTTCCGATTGACCGTGCTCTTTCCCTGTCTGTGTTTCAAGTACAAAATGTACGAGGATAATTTATGAGAAGATATCTAACAGAAACTTGATTGAAATTCGGCGAAACTGTTTCACGAAATTAGGAAGCTTTTGATATGATAAAAATCTGTAAATAAGTCTATTGCAGACAACATTGGGAGGCACGTTCAAGTTTTTCACATCAAGGGAAAAGTATGCGTGCTATATCGCAGTTCGTCTGCATAGAGAGAACGTACTTTTTAATAACACTCTTCGTTGAAAATATTTTCTCCTCGACATTCGCTGATGAAGTCACGTATCGTGACCGACCGACCAACGATATTTGAATACTTTGTTGCACGAGAATAACGTTATCGTGTAGAATTTTTTCTATATAAACATTTTACAAACTTTTCAAACGGTCCAGGTAATTTCTTATGACGCCTTCGAAATTCTAAAGTCATTTCGATGGTATTAACATGATAGGCGCTTAATTATGTAGAAATCTAAATATGACAGAGGATTTAAGTAAAGATATAGGCGTACCTAATGTAATCGGGCGAGTAAATACATGTTGTCTTCGATCGAATAGTCAAAAACTTACCTGAAACAGAAAAAAGAAAGCGAGATTAGCGAAATGTAAGCTTTATATACAAAAACACTACAGTTATATCGCTCAACAAATGAGACAAAAAGCTCTAATATACTACATAAGATACGTATTTAAAGAAAAACATTGATGCACTATTACATATGTTTCTTGCTCGTTTAACATTTTGTTAGAAACAACTGTGTTTAGTAAAATCATTAGATCGTGGATGCTTATGCAAATTTAAATTTTTTCAAGCTCTGTTACATTCGTTATATTTCAGATATTGTATATATTCTACGTACACAATATATGCATTGCGTGTATTTTTATATCTTTCAATTTTCCATAAACGTATAAACATTCGCCAATCTACTAATTACTGTTGAACAATCTCAACAATCTACAAGCCATTCATGAAGCACTATTTTGTCTAGTCCCTTCGCACATAAGTACATTGATTAGATGTGATTATAATGAAGGAGTTTTAATACAAACATTAAACTCTGTAATTTGCCTCTAAATCTTGATACAAGAAAACTGCCATACTCTAAGATTTCAATAGAAAAAGGAGAAAGAATATCAAAAATAAAATACCTAAGTAACGATCGGTTATTTACGACTATTTTCGTCCGCATTTTTCTTATCGATCCGGCGATTCGCGGAACAGAAAGTCGATCTGATAAGGGCGTTATGAACCATGAGCAGTACGTAGTGAAAGTTACAAAAGACGTGGTGGTTTATTTGAAATTACACAGTCGGTAAACGCGCGGCAAAACCTAGTAAACACCAATCGTGACTTCCTCGCGACCGTTAATTCTTTCTCTGTCTATGAAAAGATCATTCACGCACGATGCCTGCTTCACAGTGATTTTTATCGACTGTAAGTAAAAAGAAGAAGAAAATATTCTTAACTAATGGAATTCCAGTAGCGAATTCAGTCTTATGTAAATCGACTTTCGTTTTTTAACGAAACTATCATCGAGTGATACAGGGAAAAGAATATTCTTTTATATTGGAATTATATATTAATATATTAAACATCATAAATAGTCATAAATCATAAATAATCTTCCCTTTAAGTTTATGTCCTTCTTTTTTCAAGTTAGGTATATGAAAGTTTTCAGATAGAATCGCAGAAATTAACACTTTCGTTTAACTTTTAATCCAATAAAATCCAATGGTATATTTTATTACTATATATATCTATGCAATATATGCATCTTACGAAAAAAGTTAATATCAATGTATGAGAGTATGTAAACGTTAGAATAAAGTGCATGAAACTGAAAACTGTCGTTGGTTTCAGATCAAAGTTGATTAAAGTAAAAAAACGAGCGAAAACATAAAAATGAATCAGCTGCTATAAATCGTTTTGTAATATGTAAAACTTCGTAGCCTCGAATGGCTTAAACTTAAACGATGCACTCCTTTTTGTAGGCACCACTATATATGAGTCATATTTTTCTTATTTTTCTTTTCTCTCAACTGACGCAGTCTAAATTCGTTCTTTGCGTTTGTAATTATATAATATTCATAGAAGGTGGTGTTGAATGAAAAATAGTAATTTTTAATAAATAAAACGTAGAAAATGAGATGTACGTGTTTCAAGGTACACGTTTTAATCATTATAATATACAAATATGACGCACTTAAGAATTTTAAAAGTAAGTCTTTTAACATACGCATCTTAATGTACAAGAACATATGTAATAAGAGAAGTAGAAGAAAATCCGTGAAATGCTACAAATTATCAGCCACAATTTAATAAGTTCAATGTTTATTTCGCGTTTGACACGTTCCAACTATCCGGAATGATACACGATACAGCGATATACTACGTTTTAGCATTAATAAAAATAACAGGACTTCAGTATCACATTTTATATTATCATAATTCTTAGAGTATGAAATCCTTCTCAAATTTTTCAGCACACTACTTAGCATGAATTTTATACGAATGAAAATCGATACTGAAAGTTGTTTCGATTGGCAATTCGTTAGGAGGCGCGGAAGAAAACACCCAACAGAGCGGAGGCAGACGTTTGTTCGAAACGAAAAAGCAGCCGTTGTCGGCCGGCGAGATACCAAGTTCACTGACTCCGATGACTAATACGAAATTAATTACTCGACTGCTAACGTTTCCTTCCAGACGCCTTAATGGCGCTCCGACTACGTGGAAACTATGCGAAATTTACCGGGGTAGAACCGGCAAATCGTGGAAATCGTTAATTACCGTTCACTTCTACGTAGGACCGTCGATCGTATATCGTTATTGTTAGCGGAAAAACTTGCATGAATTTACGACTGTGTTTACGAGTAGATCGAGTTACGAGCGCGACATTAATTTCTCGTGTAAATCGTCGTGTATAAACGCATTCGAACGTTAATTTAAAAAAGTATCACTTTATACGTATCTCTTGATGGTTATGAAAATGGTTTGGATTAGAATAGTGTGAAAAGTATTCGTTGTAATATCAAAAACGTGAGGATTTCATTTTTAATGTTTTCACATCGATAGAATATTCCGGTTAAGATTCATCAGCGTTTAGAAAGCAAAATTGCAATCTTTAGTAAACAAATTTAACGAAAAGTCGTATAAAGATACAAGTGATAAAAATATTATAAATTATCAACTAGATGGTTTCGTGGCCAGAACTCCATCAAACACAGTATTAAGAATTTCAAAAATTTACTTGGCCAGAATTATCTTTAATTAGGTGGATATTGACATAATTTATTGAGTTTCTAAAACTATAATTCTAACGAAAACGTGATTTTCTAGTAGATGTTTCATTAAAAATAATTTTACCAAATAATATTGCACGATAACTTTAGACTATGTAGCCTATTTTCGTACAATGATCGTCAATGGCTATTGTTAAAACGCATTACTCAAGCTATTTTGTCGTCAGAAAATGTCATAAAAAATCAATGAATGCAGTCTATCGTCTCACGTCCTTCGACATTTTGGATGCATTCCCAGATCAACAGGTTTCGTGGAACAGAATTTGACTACGACGTAGCTTATTTTTGCGTTAAAACCAACTCTCGTACGCGACGGAAGCGTAACGACATTATTTATTGCCCGTTAACTTCGATCATAAAAATAACAAGTCCGCGTCGGGAACGAATAGAGATTTCGTATGATAAAAATACGTGGCAATAACAGAGGAAAACACGAATCACTGTGAATCTCTCTATCGCATTGGTCTACCTATGAAAGTTGGAAAATTTGATGCTTCCGTTTTATTGAAAATAAACGATCACTAAACTGCGAATTTTTGTTTAATTTCATATTTTTATAGATGAAGCCTAAAAAAAGTGAGATTTATGTGGAGATTTGGTCCACCTACTAAATGTAATAACGAGCTATTTATTTTACATATTTTCATACTATGTGCATTCTATACATTTTAGATATTTACATCTTGATATTTCCCATAAATGTATAAATATTCACAGTCTAACGATCACAGATTATGAGAAAAACCTAAGAGTCAGTTGAATCGAGGCAACGTCGTATAAGCAGTTGAAACTGTCTGCACGCAGAACGTTAGAAGTTTCACAGTTAGTACCGATACGGTTATTGAAGTAATATTTCGCAACTACCTCGAACGAATACAACAGTTAATTTTAATTACCCCTATCTACACTGCAGTTAAAGGACTGAGTCATAAAAATGACATTAATATTGACGATCGTACAGTAATTATGTTAATGAAACTTTAAATGGAGAATGGCGTTAAACGTTGGTAAAGCATAAGTTGAGATTTATATAATAACTTTAATTGATTTTGTTAATATTTTATCATGTACCTCTTCGCAATTATTTCGTAGCATTTCATTTCATAAGTAAAACTCATTTACAATAGAGAAGAAGATAAATAGTTTTGCTCGAGACATTTGTAATAACGTTTTCGTTAAATTTTGTTAATTTGCCAGCTGAAAAACGAATTATTATATCGAATACGAAACAATTAATAAGGAAAAAGAAAATTGGTACGAAGAATACCAAAATTCCGCACGTTTGAAGTGCTTCCGACTTACATTTTCCCCTAGAATAACCTAGTCCAGCGATATCCATCCAGTGTACCTAACTATTTAGTCAGGGACACTAACCACTTTTCCTTTTAGTAGCCAAATAAAAAGATTGCAATAGCCAAAGCAATAGCCGTCCGATGCGAACGCCTTGTCGTCCACCAAATGTATTTTTCGTTTGTCGCGGAATTTTAATAATTAGTTTATGAGACGAGAAAGGTTGAAAATCGCTAATCTAGTTACTTTTATATTTCGTGTCGATACATACTTTGTTAACAACGTGTCATATACATCTTACCATACCACGGTCAATTACGGAGGCGCGCTTTTCAAATGTATCAACAACAACGACCTCTGGCGTGTCTCTATTATTCCAAAATGCAATTATCTACAACGGCCGAAACAGGAATTTCAACTCAGAAACGTTCCGATTCATGCACGTGTCGCCGGTTATTACGCCGGCGCAGCATTTAAGCTCCGGCTACACTCGCGTTAACGTAATAATTCAAGACCCGACGCAGAACTCGGTCTGGTCGGAATAGAATGATTGCTCGCATACCACAAATACGTAACACGCTGCGCGCGCGTTACGCGCACGTACGCCAACGATTAAGCAGAAAGTATTATTTTGTGTCGTTAAGACGCATTCTACGGATTTTCACCAGGTAGATCGAACTTCTGCGCGTCACTAGTTTTAACTACTCGTATTGGATTATGTTCGAAAAGATCCATTCTACGGTTCGTATTCGAGAAATTTATGGCCTTTAAAGAGCATGTATTACAGGAAACCTATGATTTATGGACGGAATTACTCGATGGAAAGCGGCAATAGTATCTATTGATTTTGAAGTTTGTAAAGTGGAAATTTAGAAATTTGATAAATTTAATGCGTTTACTGCCGTCCGAGTTTTATATAATTTATAATAGTATCACATTCTAGCGTAATACCACCATATATTGCCATAGGTTTAGATTGGATCGTTTAAATATAGTAATTGTTGTTGCAGTAATAGCCGCTGAGATTCATCGTATTTGAGTTGTTCTAATTAAGCCGGTCATTGGAGAGCCACAAAGAAAATTTAAAGAAAGAAAATATCGTACTTCAAATCTAAACCATCATATCATCTCCTTTCTTTGGTCAGGTGATCCGGGTTATGGTGGCAATAAATTAATCCTCTATAACTGGATTCTTTACTGCTCATCAGAAAAGAATTATTGTTGTGGGCAGCATCTTTGATCTGGTGGAAGAAATAAGAACTAATAATTTCTATATATAAATTGATACATGGCAATAGAATGATGCAATAGTAGAATATAATGACACAGAGATAGAAGACACGTAAGGCATAAGATATTAATCTAATTAGATATATTATAGTTTGTAGATACCTCTTGTTCCTTGTCTGATTTATGATTATTGGGAAACTTTATAATTAGTTTTCTTTAAAGATATTAATTAGCTTATAAGAATAGCATCCTTTTAAGAGTGAAATCACTTGAGAAAAAGTCAGCGTTTTTCTCTTTGCTGTTCAATGTAGGTAAGTCTTATTAAAATCCTTCAGAACTTAATTAGAGAAGATCAAAGCCCTTTGTAATACAAATTGCTTTCAACATTTTATGAAAATAAAAATGCGGAAAGCTGAATAAGCTGAACAAGCTTCCAATATCTGTCCATAATCTGACTATGTCCTCACGTTTAACCAATAACGTATATCTTGTTAAATTAAATTTTAATACAGAGGCGTGTAAGTTGCTACTATAAGTTACTATATTGTAGATTATTATAGTATAAGCTATATGCAAGAACGCATTGCATAGTACAAAATGCATTAATATACATTGCAGAACGTCATAGCCAGCTCTAGTACTTCCATAAAACACTGTAACAAATTAATTGCCGCCAAAAGGATACTGTTGACAATTAGTGGATCATTGGTTGGCACTCCTAGAATAAAATACTTGGAAATAGAAGATATGACCAATGAAAATTAAATAAAGTAGCAGATACAGTTACAGTTCATAGAGAGGGAAAAGCGTTGTATAAGTTATATGCTAAGTATAATGCATTTTTAATTTAACAAAAAAAAAGCAGATTATTAATAAGAATCTAACCAAGAAAAATTAAGCTACTAAAAGTTGAACGATGAACTTCTTTGCTTATAAAGGTAGATTACAGGGAAACAATTTATCGGCATAGAAAAGGTGACAAAATCCGGTTTTATTTAACATGTTCCGAAGCAGATGGTCAGTTAATGGTTCGTCATCAATATCGTCAAGCTGACCTACATACGCGGCACCAGGACATAGATCTTTCCTTGTGTTTGATCAGCGAATTACACTTGAAATATGCAACCGAGTTACATTTGACGAAAGTTGATGAATTTCTCGCATTGGAATCCACCTTTCGTTACGAAATCTTTTTGATATTCATTAGCTGTCAATTTCCACGTTTGCCACTCAGCTACGAACAATCAACAACCTTTCGCACTTTCAAGCGTGTGACGTGTTCCATGCTAATTTTATAATGATTCTGAGTGAAATAAAATTTAACGATATCGATAGGGGTACGCATAATGGACGATTAACTTTCGAGAGAAAATTTGGGGAAAAATGTGAAATGGAGGATAGTTATTAGCAAAATTCAACCTCTACTTTAAAGAGAATAATAAAATATTATAGAATATAAAATATTATAAAATATTAAAATAGTGATTTTAAGATATAGAACTCTTTGAAAAAGGGGTTTCACGTTTTATCGTATGATCGGTTTATTTATTATTAATTAACTCAAAGAAGTTTCTTTCCAAAGAAACGAATTAAGAACGTCTGCGATATTAATTTTGAATAAATAAAAAACTTAGTTATACAGACTCCATGCTATATAGCTAGATAGATACGTTTAAATTTATAGATATAACTAACTACTACATACAACTTCTCCAATTTCCTGTTTTAGATATTTAGATCACCTACAAAAGCATTCCGATCTACAATCGCTGACAAGAATGTATCGACAGAGAAAGAAAGAAAACAATATCGTATCCTGTATCCTTCTTTTTCAAAAGTACTCGAAAAAAGGACTATCTAACAGAGATCCTCTCATCGATGAAATTAAACCCAGTTCGATTCGCGGAAGCCTATCTTTCTACGAGAAAAAAAAAAAAATATCGATAGATGATTCCATCTGGCCAACTCGGTCGTTGAGACTGCAAAAGGAAGAACGATTCTCGTGTCGCTTTTTCACGGTACATACATCTATGGCTCGAGTCTAGCGATCCATCGGCCGATCTGTGCAGGTGCACGCACCAGAGAGAAGACATTTTGCGTGCCTTCTCTTCCCTTTCTCTGTCTAGTACACGTACCACACGTATGGCAAACGTGAGACGCATAATACGTTAGCCATTTGAGAGGCAAGCATCATGATCGCGATTCTATGGTTTCATATGGAATAGTGTGGTTTTATTATCACGATTAAATTATTTATCGTGAGGTTAAATGTGAACTATAAATTATTGGACATGCCCAAGAGTTGTATTCGTAAAGAGAATCGAACTTCTCAGGCCTTAGGACTTATTTGACATTTTTTTTTTTTTTTTAAATGTACAGATATTTGATCAATTTTCTATGTTAATTTAAGTTAAGTTGTACAAGCAATCACGAAACAGGAAATCAACTAGTAAGTACAATACGAAGTAAAGTACGAGTCGAAGTTAGAAAGAAAAAAGAAGACGACTGTACCAAACTCTAATTCTCTTTTAATTCAACTTGCTCAAGAAATCAGTCAATGAAAATATTTCCCCATGCTCCAATGAAAATTTCATACTCTCTAAAAGTCCGAAGAAATGCGTTAGAATGAAACGACAGACAAAAAGACGATGTGTAACGGACTAGAAAAAATGAAGGTAGAAAGAATAAAGAGAGGGAGAAGAAAATAAAGACAGGACTTGGTTAGCCGGCTACCTGATCATCTCGAGTCTGACGCCCTTTAACCGAGTTTAGGCCGACGGCAAGTATTATTAGCCAGAGATCGCGTGCTTCCGTGTCCTTACCTCATGAAACAATGAGATCGTCCGCGAAAGATATGCGCCAGAGCGTTCTACGTTCGCGATATATTGAGCTCACGCGAGACTCTCTCTTTACCCATAGAAATCCAATCATCTTGATATTATTCTTTCTCTTTTTATAATTCATTTTTTCCTCCTTTAACTCTATGTCTCTGTCTTTCTCTTTCTCCCTTGAGCTAGGCGAACCCGTTATAGGTCTCCTTGAACTTGCTCTCCAACCAGATGATGAATTATCTCTATACTGAACGAGACCAGAACGTGCCCAAGCTCCTACAGACCGGTCACAAAGACGATTTTCAATGGGGTCGTGAAGACGTAGGGAACTTAAGAGATCGTGGATTTTAGCAGCTTAGCGGTGAGATTTGCAAAGATATTACACGAGAAGGATGCGAAGGTATTGTATGTATATATATTGTGATACCTGGAAAGTAGAATATGAGGATGGTTGTCTTAATGGTTTCTTTTTTGTTCGTGAGTCCGGCGAGACAGTTAATGAAAGTATTCAGCGCATGAGGAACCTTGACATTACATTCGATTCAAGGCTAATGACCTTGAACTGGCAAGCTAGGTCATGGGATAGAACTTAGAATTTTAGCGATTAACGAATGGGAACTAGTACTATTCTCAATATCCATATGTTTTAAAGAAAACTATTTTGTTACTAAAAATTATTTGTAAATCTTTTTTCAATTCCATAGAAGATAACAAATTTACTTCTATACGAGTTCCAATTTCTTATCTCTGAAGATTAGAAACGCTTTCCTAATTCTTGCTTAAAAACTGGATTTTAGGTGTAAAATAGAATAAACAAGTATCTACCTTAGATTGAATTGTACATGCGTAATAAATACGTGAAAGTACTACTCGATTCCACGTCGAAGAGAAAACTATAAAGCAACTCTGTACCGCTTCAAACAATTGCTTATTATCTGTCCAAATATTTGTACCGCTTGCTAAAATATCTTATCCTTCAGGGGTCCAAGTTTAGTGAACTACGTATAACAAATTTAACAAACCAAAACAAATAAAACTATTGCTATACTAAGTTCAGAACTTCACCTCTATATGTACTATTACTGTTCCTTTTGAAACTACTTAAGACTTTTCTACCTATACTTTTGTTCCTTTTCTACTAACATTTTTCAAAATTGCTTTCGATCGATATATAAGAATTTCTATTTGTCGTCACACAGTAAAAACTACTAAGTTACACGCGGTTACAGTTATATGTCTAGGTAATAGAAACCCTCAGAAAGTCAAGGCTTTTCGAGCAAGGAATTTTGCAAGAAACGCTGGACATCGTACGACCTTGACTCCGCGCAGACATCGGGTACCGTTGCCTGTCTAGGAAATTTTTTCTCGGTGACCGTGCGCGTCGGCCACGAGAAAGCCGCGCGTAAGTAGACAATGACAAAGATTATTGCACGCATACACCGTATTCGCGTGGGTGTACTTTCCGTTCAGTGTCGGCCACTTTTGTCTAACGGTCTGTATAGCCATCAGATGCGTGCGGTATGTCAACAAATGAACTTTTGCACGCATCCGCTGCCTTGTCAGGTCAGTGATTCAGTCGTTGATCGTTACACTCGTTACCTCCAACTTTCCCTTTCGTTATCATCACCCTATTTATCGATCAAGGAAGAAGAAAAAGAACCGTCGGGTTCTCCCAATTTTTATCGTACAGCTTTCTCCTTCTCTGTGTCAACGTTTACAAGATTATCTCCCTGATTTAATAATCTGCCTAATCTGCCTAATAATAGTTTAAATCGTTCGTTCGATAAATGTTCATTAAGAACTACTTTTCAACATTTGAATTAAATTTCTGAGAAGGATTTGTAATTTTTAAATAGTATAACATTTCATTTAAGAAGAACATATGTATAATAAAAACTACAACAACAACAATAATAATAATATTTATGACGTATAATAATTAAATTAGTTAATTGAAATCAATTTCATTACTTGCTAATTTTTGGCTCTGTGTATTCAAAGGTGCTTAGATATTTAAGCATCGGAGATATATGTACACTACTTTAGACACGATCATTTCGTATTTTCACTTGCGTACGTTATACAGGTATTTCATTTAAATATGTAGTTCATTCTGCAACTCTACGGTTAAATGACGCTTTTAGGAAAATTCTTACGTCTAGAGTATCCCAAGACCGCGGGGATATTTGCATGGATGAAAACCAAGAGAATAATAATATATAGAATGCGATAAGTTTGCCCGAAGCAAAATGAAGCATACAAAGAACAGATTAGAATGACACATCATTAATGTAAACAGCCGCAGAGATCATTTTCAAAGTGACTCATTTCCGACGAGATGAGTCTGCCTTCGCTTACTTCTCTTCTTCTTCATCTTCTGTATATCTTTTCAGAGAATAACCTTAGAATTCTTTGTTATTTGTCTATTATTTTTCTATTTCCTACTTTCTATCTTATCCGTTCCGCTTGTTTCTAGATCGATTTTGCACATTTACGTATATAAATATTTTTATTATTAAAAAAAAAATACGATTATCTATATTTAAATCAAACTACCAGTAAGAATATGTGTAATATCCTACACATTCTATACATCAAAACTCTGTTCTTCATACGTAGAGAAAAATCTATTTACATATTATGAACTATGTAAAGTTAAATATATGTCAAGGTATTTTAATTCAATAAAGTTGAAAATACGAAGATCATCGATGTAAATGTGATATGAGAATTAAGTAAGTGTACAGAAAGTATCTGCTTATCCTTCGCTTGTTCGTTAAAAGTATACATCATAATGGTTTTGAATTGTTTATAAAAATTAAGTTCTATGAGAATATACTAAGGGAAGAATATTGGATTACGGAAAATGAGCTACAAGTCGGTCAGAATCATAATTTTACAAGTTATACGCGTTCATTCTATTAAAGACGGTATTCTTTGGTTTCATAAATTTAATCAAATAATAACAATAGCCAGGAAAGTTGGCACGAGGCCAATCAAAGAATCTTCAATCTATTCTCAACGTAAATTCCCACAAACGTTAATGCTCAATTTAATTACGTTAAATGTACATTTGAAAGCTTATGCTTCCATATCTATACATTTATTTATAGAGATAAATCTTTTCATAATACAATTACATGAATTTACGAGTAAGCATTACCCTATTTGTGCGTTCGCCGCTGTATTTCTCTTATTACCACACTATGAATGTGTGATATAAACAGGATACATATAACATGAAAAAAGGTATAAAACATCGACAATATTTCATGAATAGAAGGAATCTCTATTCCATTTATTTAGTTGCAATACATTCAGAAAAATATGAAATGGCATAAACACCCACAGTTTACTTATTAATCATCGTATAGAAATTTCTTAGAAGACTTGCCTGAAAAATGGTCGCCAGTAAATCTAAAATATTCGTAGAAAAGATGAAAGAGGATATTCTCGTTGAAGTATGTATGCGCGAGAATCCTCGAGAAAATGTCAGATGTACGCGGTATCGGTGGCATTAAGAGGCGCGAGCGATAAAGGCAATCAAATTATTTAGCATAAAAATGGCTAGTTGCAGGTTTCCCAAGCAGCGAAACCGCCCGAGGGTGTCTTTCGATGGAGATACAATCACTACGTAGCGTCATGACGAGAAGAGAATCCTTCGATTCAACGAAGGAAAAAGGACGGCTCTTCTCTTTCACTATCGACGAATCAAGGCCCTTCGATTTTACGCTAGCGACTCCTCCAATCTTTATACCGTGTGGCTGTGCGACCGCGTAACGCGTTCCCCGGGACGATTAACCGTATAGCTTGGTCAGTTATGACCGACGCAGGAATCACCGTAATTACGTAATCACGAAATTGGCCTGCCCCTAAGGAACAGAAGGCAAATTGAGACAAATGGTAAAAGGAATCATGGCCACCAAGCCGACAAAGATGCCGGGCAACGACGTCGTTGAACATTTCTTCTTTCAACCGAATTCTGGCCAACCTTTTTTCTGCTAATTCGACAAAAGTACGACTTTTGAGCGTGGAGAAGCTGGGATGTTAATAATAACGAGCTCTAAGTTTGACGCTATTCTTAAGTTCAGTGATATGACTTTCACTATCTTGAGATTATTATTTGGCGGAATAACTTGTAATACTAAGAATATCGATATTATCGTATTATACAGGGTGGTTGGTAACTGGTGGTAAAAGTGGAAAGGGGGTGATTCTACGCGAAAGAAGAAGTTGAAAATATAGAATAAAATTTTTTTTTTAATTTTGTTAAAAATCTACAGTGAGATCCGTTATAACGAGACGTGATAAAGTGCACGCGTACCGTAGCGAAAATTCAAAGTCGATTTTCTCGAAAGCAAAGGCTCAAACGAAAAACTTGTATTCTATATTTTCGACTTCTTTTTTCGCGTAGAATCACCCCCTTTCCGCTTGTACCGCCAGTTACCAACCACCCTGTGTATATATGACCAGAAATAGGATTCCTTATGAGATATGTTTTAAAATAACTATTTTAACATTGTCATAGTAATTGAAAATTATGTTCTTGCATTTATGCTTACTAATTCACTTCCTATGCTTACGTTAAACTCTTGTATTAAAAGCATAAGGTATAACGATATATAACCTTAAAGTAGGAAATATATTATATAATCAAGGAATAAATCCATTCAGAATGAATATGAGTATTAAATAGTTGGTGAATTCGTCTTTAAAGAATCTAAATAAATAAATAAAAATACAAAAAGAAGAAAGGAGTTCTGATAGGCATAGGCCGGTATCGTTTCCCTAGCAACATTCCTCTTCCCTCCGTTCATGGAGACCCTTGTTCATATAACTCGATTGTGAAGTATTTCAAAACCGGAAGGCAAAAATGAGATTAATCTCGGTTCAGTGTATCACATCGTCGAGATTTCCGGATGTTCGTCCTCGCGCTCCAGCGAAGGGAGCTGAGCCTTGCAGCCGCTGCAACCACAAATAATCGATATCCTTTTGCTGCGTCTATTCTCTTCACCCTACCTGGCCCTTTCTCTCTTCGCCTTCGCGTTCTTCCCCCACTCTTCTCTCTCTCTCTCTCTCTCTCTCTCTCTCTCTCTCTCTCTCTCTCTCTCTCTCTTCCCTTTGCACGTCGGTTCGTTTTTATATTCCCGTCGCTTGCAATTTTTATCCACCCACCAACCGCTTTTCGACGCGAAACTCTCCTAACAGTGAAAAACTTTCGTTTCGTGGCGGTATTTTCTTTTCAAACGTTCCACAAAACCGACACGCGAATTTCTGTCACCTCTTTTCCAGCTTTCAGTCGACTAAAAAACTTGGTTTTTGGGTATAACCAGGCTACACTTTCGCCTTTGTCTTTCGTTTACGAGCTGGAAAAAAGTGGACAAATTTTGTTTGTCTTGTTTTCGCTAAATGGAATCTCACCGTTCTGAAGATGTATTTGTTCTATTGTTTCAGTCCAGTTGCTTTCTCCTCCTCCTTCTTTTTTCTCGATTTTACTTCTTAGTTAACGTCTTTTCTGAGCTGGTAAATTATGATTTGTTATGGAAGCTTTTATTACCATTGATTGCTATTTTCCAATCGATTTCCATGATTTCGAATTAATTCATAGGATGTCACTAATAATAAAATGAAAATATCCAGACTACAGGAATGGCAAATAAGAGTATCGATAAACTATATGTTTCGTAATATAATTTAAGATTTTTATCTTTGAGTGTTTATTTTCTGAGAAATCTATGTATCGTATGATAGAACGCTTTCGGGTAGTCGATCTCGCCCGAGCTTTGCCGATTCGACGAGTTCGGGTCTTCTCGACTTCGCGTAACCGCGCGTAATGCAAACGATTATGTGACTGAAAACATGAAAAACATAGACATAAGAAATATAGACCGTTGGTGCATTATGAAGAACGTAGTCCTCGTTAAAAGATAGAAAATAAATATTATTATCGTAGTCTCCCTTTCTTTCTGTTGCAGATATTTTTTATAACACATAAAAAAAGGAAAGGAAGTCCTCGTTATGTATCTCTATCTCTTTTTCAACGGGGCCCATTTTCTCAACTTCGCGGTCTATACTTCTTAGATACGTCTATGGACGAAAATGATACACCAGAGCTAACAGTACTCCTGAAATCATCAGAGACACGCAGATCGATGGAAACAATCAATCATCACGATCGCCAGAAGTGGTCGTGGCTCGCGACGAGAATGACTCGCCTATGTAATCGCGATTGAAACAAATCGGTTCAATTATCGTTATGAATTCTCAACGTCAATCGACTAAACGCACTTGGTAAAGCATCGAGTACCGTTCGCAAGCTTAACTGAACGCAGCGAACTTTCTATTCCTTTGCATATCAAAAATAAGAAATGTTATATAATGAAAAAGAAATATTAGGGAAAATCATAAAATTCGAGAATATATAATTATATATTATAATTTTCAATTGTTGTAAGATAATAATGTATGCGAATGCACGTTAAATCATGGTCAAAGGCAATCATGAAACGTGACGCTATAGCGATCGGTAGCGTTCAATGTTCGCTCGTACTGGACAATCTTCAACTATTTTTAGTACTTTATGATCAACGGAGAAATTGTTACACGTAAGAAACGTATAAGTAAAGACCCGTATATAAAGGCCATTCGCACTTTTTGTTCCACGTTTTAGTTTCTTATTCGTTTTGTTTTTCTAACATGTAACATGATACTTTTTATATTGAAATTTTATTTTATGGAAATGTACTATAAACATAGACTAGAAATTATCGATTTTCAAAAACCGCATATATCTTATGTATAATATATGTACATACGAAATCTGTGTTACGTACAGGTAATCCCTGAGCCTACATAACTTTGGTCTGCTATATATTGACTTGTAAAAATAATAATAACGAAAATATGGAAATACGAAATTCAGGAAAAATGCAGCTATAGAACTATAGATATAAAAGGATAGATATAGAAATGTAAAGAAACAATTGAATTCTGTCTAAAGAAGCTTTTTGAATATAAACGAAAATGCAAAATTGAATATTTCCTTACAATCGTTGATTAATAAACGACAATCGAATAATCTTACACCTCCAAGCACATTAATATTGCAAAATGATTCATTAATTCCAGTCTAATCAGCGTAAGGGATCGTCAATTCTACGTATATAAATGGAACAGTTCGTTGGCTGGCATTGGCTCTCGTTCCATAAGACTGCGTACATTTAGGTAAATTTTGTTCAAGCAGTTCCTCAACGAATAAGAGATCAATCGAGGCCCACGAGCAATTGATGCCAAACGAAAGTTGCTTTGGCTTGGAGCAGAGAATCTGATAGCGAAATTGAATATCTTTCTAGATCATTAAGCTTGAAGATCTCATGATTAGCTTGAACTGTCTCTTATAGATACAACCTAGGAATTTGTAAAATAAATCATACCAATAAGAAATCTGACGAGATAGACTTAACCTTTTAAATCATTAAGTTTGAAGATTCTAGTATCAACATAATTCTTTTATTCCACCTCATAAATATGGCTCCTAATTTTTTGGATTAATGATTTCAAATAGAAATTTGGTAGTATTGTTATACTAGTATATATATATATATATTTATTTATTTATTTTGAATGAATCAATGTCATCTGACATACTATGAAGGCATTATCTTCAATGAATTGCTTGATTATTATGTACATAGTTCCTTATGTAGTCTCTCAGGATCTATACAAATCTATGGATGAACTATTTCCCACAGAAATAATTCAGCAATGCTGCTTCTTTTTATTCTAGAAAATCCAGATAACATTAAGTCTTACATTTTGCTGCTAATAATATCGTAGCATTTTAATTATTTTCAGTATTAGCTTTATAACCTAACGTAATATTTATATTCCTCTTCACCACAAAGTAACTTTTAGGACATTTTTCGATAAATAGAAGAATCAGGTATATTTTACATTTGTTTGCAAATAGTCTTATCTTTGTATGAAGTATTAAAACTATTTGTTGACTAAAAAACTTAACCTATATAAGTAAATCATATTTCCTTTCACTCTGTTTAAATGACTGATAAATGATGATAAATAATTGGATAAAAAGGAAGGAATTTATTTATACGAAAAAATCCTCTGCTATGTACATCAATAATTTTGCATGTAATTAAAAGAAATTAAACGTAAAGATGTCTGCATTTCTTGTGAAACACGTACAATGTGCAACTTTTACATCAATAAAAACCGGTAAGATAAAAGCATGCGAACTTACTCCATAAATTTCACGCTTAGCTCGTGCTAAATGACAACTTTGTATTTGGTCGCGGTAATTTATACGTGTGGGTCATTAATAATATAATATGAAGCTCCTGAAGTGTTTTATTTTAATATATTGCTTAGTGAATAAATATAAAGTCAAAAGCAATATTAACTACGAGACGATTTAAATTTAAATATTGGTTGTAGATTTAAAAATTTAATAATTTAATGGAAAAATCTAAGTTTAGATACCGCGAGTTTGAAAAAGATTTGTATCTGATAAGAGTCTTAAATTTAATGAATGATGTGTTCTTGCAACTGATAAATTTTCTATAGATATATCAATTAAGATAAAGAAAGAAACGATCATGAAAATGCACTAAACAATGCACAAACTGTTGGCTATAAATATGTTACAGATAGGCGTCTGTAATCTTGATAAAATATTTGATGTGTTAATTAAACACTTCACTTCAGATTGTGAAGTTCAAAGTACGCGAATAACAAACCGTGGTTATGTTCAACTGACCTCCGCGAATTTATCGATTTTGACTTAATATACTCTCAATATGCTTCAATCTCTGTTCTATATGAATTTGAAATTAATAAAATCTTTTTTGTTTCTTAATATTTGAAGATTCGTGGATTTTACGCAATTGTTTAGTAAAAAAGAAAGTTAAAATAACTGCATATCGATACACTACGTTACTTCAGTTTGTGTTAGTATGATATTCAAGTATCAATTTTCCGTTGGTAACACTGAAAAGAACAGCTGTTTGCACACCAATCCGTTTAAACACATTTACCATGCGATAACCTTTACATTGGCTACATTAGCAATCAGCAAACTTGGAAACAACGTGAAACATTAATTGTCGATATTGTTGATCATAAAATGACATTCTCTGATTACACTTAACACTTTTATTATTATATGAACTTTAAATAAAAATTGATAAAAAATATTAATATATAAATTTTCAACTTCTTATTAAAATTCAGTTGTCATATTACAAAATAAAAATAATTTCGATCATAATTACGCGTTTAAAAACTATGCGAAAATGTTATTGTTGTGTCACTAAAAGCATACAACGAGGTTGGCTACACTGACGAGCGTTAGGTCGAATTTCAATGTGCAGATTAAGAATGCTTCCGGATAGTGGCTCCACGTCGCTTTCACAAGCAACTAAATATTATATTAGTAAGCAATTGAGATTTCTTTAAATATTGACAAACATATTTCAGAAATAACATATCAAACAAAATATAGTTATTTATCTCATATTCCACCCAAATTCGTAACTATCATTCATGAAAATGTTGATCATGGGAAGAGCAATAAAAATACTAATCAAAAACAAAATTATGAAAAATACGAGAATTCCCTTAAATGGAATTCTTACTCATTTCTATTAGTTTTATTAAGCAATAAATCAAACGAAAAAAACATTCAATGATGTTTACTTGTCTAGAATTATCACTTTTTATCGCAATTGGTATATTCAATGTGTTATTTCTAACTTTGTATTGAATTTATCGTATATCGATGAGCAGAAAAATAAGTATTTTAAATGTAGTAAAAAATATAAAATTTCACGAAAATCGGAGCAATTGAAAGTAGACACAGAACAGGAAGAGACAAGAGCCTGCGCAGAATGCCAGGACCGTATACATAAGAGTAAGAACCTGACACATGCACTATCTAAATACCAAAACATTTATTTTGACATTTCTGTAAAGGTAAATCATGAAAATGATAAATGGTAGTTCAATTACAAAACTTACAGTATCTTGATCAACGAGAAATATATATTTTTAAATGTTTTCAATTAATAAGAAAAAATAATAGGAATAATATTTTAAATACATTTATCCGATTACATTTCAGAGGAGATAGTACTAAATGAGCTAACAGTAATGATATTCATGACTATAATATAATAGAAATGTTACTGAGACCATGTGGTTTGAAACACTTTATTCTTGATTTTTCAGGATCAATTCAAACTATTCTAAGTGTTACAAGTACTATAAAGAATAATATAAAAGTAATAGATTAATAAAAACAACAAAATCATGTAACAGAAATATATATTTATTCCAATGAATGCCATTAACGTATTACCGGCAACTAGTATGTACCTACTCGTGACAATCGTCAATTCGATCCATTAAGTTGATCATTCGTAATTTATTTAAATACTATCGACAGAGACTGCGGATTTTTATGCATTTATGGAAAATTTAACGATGCAAAAATACACAGAATGCATACGCAATGCAAAAATGTATAAAATATCCAAAATGAAGTACCAGTTTTGATAAACAAAATACATTTCTGCTTAGGTTCTCTTTTTTTAATAGTGTTTAATTTGTATAATATCCATAACCTACTGAATAATAATGATATTGCGGATTTTCATGCATTTACAGGAAATTTGAAAGCGCAAAATTGCAGAGAATGCACATAATATATAAAAGTATATAAAGTATCCATATAGTGTTTTTTATAATACTAAAGTTATAACAATTACTATATACCTAGTAAAACAGTTTTCTATCTACTTCCTATTTTCTTAATTATTTTCTCAAAAATATGAATTTGCATAAAAATCCACACTCCATCGATAATTGAAAGCAAAAAAAAAAAAAAAAAACAACCAAAATGAACGTATTCTAAACTATTTCAGACGAATTCTCCCCGGTTACAAAGCACGATAGACTCTCTCGAGGGAGAGAAAAAAGGAAGGAAGGAAGAAAAGAAGCAATACGCGAAGACGGCCGAGAGAAGTTGAAGTGGGGGAGAGAAAGAGGAGACTGGGTGGGGCAGCAGACGCCCCGCGGCAAACTGTCAAACTACGCCGGTTCCGCAAGGTTCGTGGCCATCGGCCGTCCCCATGGTAATGCTACGTTTTCCAAGAGCATGTACACACAAGTAAATATGCACGCACACCGACACGAACGCGAAGCATGGAGGGTTCGATGCGGAAAACCGACCGATACGAATTGATCTCGAATATAACTAAAAACCCGAGTGAATTATATGAAATAAAATGACAAAAAATATTGTTGGATTTCATTCGACTTACCATCATTTTGTAGTTGAGCTTCCTTGGCGCGGCTACGTTTTCCATTCTCACGGACATGTTAGCGGTCTTATCGCTCGTGGCGCCCGCTCGAAACGATACGCTGTGCCGTTGTCCTATTATTACGGGTAATGCGTGTGTCTCTTCTCTCTCTTCTCTTATTTCGTACTTGTAGTTCGTTGCTGGTTTTTTCAGGCTAGTGTTGCCCGGCCGTTAAAGCAGCGTCACCCGCGGATTTTCGATATCTCTTCGACACTGGTCAGATGCAAGCAAAGAACCAACACAGCACGGTCACGAAACGAATTTGCACTCCGATCGGCCGATAAACCGGGGTGGAGCGGAGGCAGAAAAAGAGTGAGGAAGGAAGAGAGAGATGATGAATATAAGTGTGGGTGAGACGCTTCGTAGAACGAGGGTTGTCGAGGAGGGGGTAGAACCTAGGATGAAGTACAGTATGTATGGTTATGGACGCGAAGGGACAGCAATAAAGTCAAAGTCAGTCGGTATAGTTTTAATACCGACAAAACCCGATGCGACAAGCGCAACAATACATCACTTTGCAGCAAAGAGAAGAGAAAGAAGAAAAAGAAGACGGTAGGACGATTTGGATAGAGAAAGGGAAAGAAAAAAAGAGAGAGAGGGAAGAGAAAACGTGAGCTGAGGGGTTGAGACGGGAGGAAGAGCCAGAAGAGAAAAAGAGAAAGAGGGACGTGGTGTGTGCGGCTTTCTGTTGCAATGACCGAATGTACACGCGGTACTACGTAAATGTAGCCAAAGGATGGAGTGAGGAAGAGCGAGAAAGATGAGGAAAGAAGGGGGTAGAGAGCCTGAACCGATGGCGATATGAGACGGATGTCGAGTGTCAAGAGGGTGTGTCGGCTTATACACTTCACTACTACTATCGGTCGAACACTTTTCTCCACGTCGTAATTCGTTATTAAAACACGCACCACATCGAGAGAATCAGTTAGGCTACACCGAGAACTAAGACAACGAGTAGGAGAGACTACGCGAGATTATCACCTACTTCGGTGTCGTTTTCAACCAATAGTGGTTGCTGTTGCGGTACGATCGTTCTTATCCACGTCGTTGCCGTCTTCGTCGGAATTGTTCCCTTTATCGTTGTCCTCGTCGCTTCGGTCACTGTCTTCCTTAAGTCCTTATCTTCGATCCCTCGCTCGTATATCTTCCCAATCACACCGTCTTCTTCCTTTATCCTTATCCCTCCTCTTTGTTTTTCTTTCCTTCTTTTTCTTCTTTCGCACTTAGATCTTCCAGTTATCGCGAAAATCTTTCTATCTTTTTTCGTACTTTCCGTCGTCGTCTTCTCGTCCGTTATATATCGCGCGTGTGGCCTCGCACCTTTTTAATATCGTACAAATTCCACGAAGCACTACTAATACAGCATGTTACAAAAATAGAGTTTGTGTTCCCTTAAATAAAATAAATGTACAATTAATTGTTACTTGTGGTTAGGAAACATTTAGTGTATGTGTTGTCTTGTAGGTAGAGTCTAAGCTACTGCCCGGCGAGGTTCGCCCATCTTGCCCGAAACTAAGGAGAGTCGCCGCTTGGAGGCGCTATGCACGCCACCACCAACGGTGGGGCTCCGGCGGCCGCACCTGTCTGCACGACCGCCACTCAACACACATTCACGTATCAGCACATATACGAGCGATATCTTACGAGTTCGTTGAGCGCGACAAAGAGATAACCAATGTACCAATCGTCCGTCCAATAAAGACAGGGAAACTACAGCCTAAACGAATGACGTAGAGGAGAGAGGGCTATGATCACCGCGGTTTTCTTGATGAGTTTCAGCGTGGCGCAGTTGGCAAGCATGCGAATGAACGAGTGGCGAAAGCTCGACGGAGACCGCTAGCAACAGCGCCCCGCGAAAGACGAAGAGCGATAACGAAGCACGATACAAGGGAAGAGAATGAAAAAAGAAGAGAGAGAAAACGGACGACAGACAGTGGCGGGTGGTATACTCACCCCCGTATACGCGACCCTTCGCGATACGGCAATAAACATGTGTGCCATATGCCCTCTTATGTAGAAATCTACCTGAGATAGAGTACCGACCGACTCTTCTCTTCTTGTTCACCGACCATTTACTAAAGGAGAAAAACCGGTAGATATTAAGATCTCTCTCTTTCTTTTCATAGGATGAGAGATCGATTCTTTCGGCCCTTTCGTTGATGCCCGACGAGCTTCTTTCGCACCTTTCCGCGAGAGACTCGCGTTATCGATCGTGGAACGACCTCACTCACTTCTCCTACTCCCTCGAGGTCAGGAGACGAGATTTTCCCCTAGCTTTTTTCCCCCCTTTTCAACAGCAAATCGCGGTAATTTCCTTTGCGGTCATCGACATTTCTCATTCATCGAGATGCTGCCTAGACAAACGCCACGGTAACGTTCGATGTGGATCAATCGGGAAAGCAACGCGTATGGAAGTTTCAATCGATCTTTCACTTGCACTCTTCACTATTTCGTTCTATTATGATGTTGGAGCGAAATTCTCTTTCTGGTTACCGCCTGTTGGCCATAGCTCCGTACTACTCACAGATGCCCTCTACATTTCCAATCCTAGATTCTCGATCAGTGGCGTAGCAATTGGAAAACTCGATTCGATCGGTCTTGTACATATATCCTATTTCGTCACCTACACAACTACGTAGCGATATAAATTGAATTGATAGGTTATGATTATACGATCGTGTGCAATTTCTAAAATACATCGTAACGAAGAAAGTATCTGTAAACCGGATTTGTGTAGCAATTATGTTGTTACTAAACTTATCATGCAGATCTACAATGGCAAGAAAGCATGTATTATCAAAACGTTACTTTCGATAATGACAATATTGTCTTTATATACGTCGAACAGATGTCCGAACATACGTTTTTACTTCGCGAGAGCCTTGAAAAAACTGCAAGAATCTTTCCATTCGTATCAGTACAACTTGCACGAGTAATAAGTCACTTTGATATAACTACTTAAAAATGTACTACTTACCAATCATTTTGTGATTTCTCTAATAAATACAAACCGTGCCAAAGGCATGCATATAACGTGTCTTCGAAATCCATTGTCAAGTGTTCCGAACATAAAACTACGTCATTCTTAGTAAGAAATAAATATAATATTATACGTTTATATAAATTATGAATCGTTTAAAGCCATAAATCATATACGAATCATTTTAGTTATATAAGAAACGGTATATAAATAATTCGTTGCCGAACAATAAATTTTACATTTTCTTAAGATATATAACCCATAGATTAGAATATGTATTCATGTAGGTACTTACACTAGTTTCACTATTAGCACACATGACGCGTCGACCCTTCGTCTCGCATAATGGTATGGATCTTAATTAATTGCACTCTTCGTTGTCCAAACGAAACCGAGGACCGATAAATCGGTAACTACATAATTCTTTTACCTCTAAATCCAAATTCCACAGAGCACTTACAAGGCGTTAAGACCTGGAGATTTATGTAGTCATTACCATCGACTGGCCGTTTACCTGAATTTGCTTGCCTGCCTGATTGTCTGTCTACCTGCTTGCCTGCTTGCTTGTCAACCATATACAGCATCTTCGATTTTGAAGAAAGCAGGCCACTTTGTTTTGAACGGTGTCTTTTCTTATATCTCTCCGTCTCTTTCTCTCTCATTCATGACGAAGTCACGGACAAGGTCAAGGCCGTTGGCCTTCATTTCTCGACATCCTCCACAACCTCCTACGAACTACCTCTCTTTGTCTCTCTTGTATATTCTTTCTAATCTTACACATTTACCTTGATACATAACATCTAATGAATATTTATGACATCGTAACTTTTCTATCGAGGTAGCTCAGTCGATACATTCAACTTATATTGTTTGTCCAAGGATTTATTACTAGGGTTTGTCCAAGGATTTATTATCTTTTTTTCATTTTCAGTGCTAACTATGCCCTCCCTTGTACCGTTACTTTCCCTTCCTGGCCTGGCCATTTTCCATCTTCGATTTCACAGGCCCTGCCACGGCGAGTCGCCTTCAGAGAAGGAGGAAGGGACTGAAACAAAAATGTCTCTTGCAGAATGAACGATCTCACCTGGTCGACTCGTTCTACTACGCGTGGAATTGCACGGAGATGAGAGGACGGCAGCCACTCAGACATTCCGTTCCTCGTACGAACAGGTTTCCTACCGATTGCAGAAAAAAACTACTTAGACTGAAGTAAGCTAAACAAAGTTATTCGCGAAGAATCGATACGCCCGATTTCGGTATGGAGAGAAAGAAATCTGTAAGCAATCTACAATAACGGTTACAAAAAGTATTGACACGATATTGTATTTGATATAGTATTTACGTACTAATTAAATAGATTTAAGTATATTAAATATCGTATCATTTGCAAATACTTTCATATGATTACAAAAATTTGATACTAGAATATAAAATGTAGAATCTAATATAAAAACGTTTCATTAGAAAACAGATATGTTGCCAATACTCGTTGCAATAGCTACACTTTGCATTTTCTATAATTGAAACGCTTTGACCGTATATATATATGTATATGATAATATTATATATATATATATATATATATATATATATATATATATATATATATATATATATATATATATATGTATGTATGTATGTATGTATATATGTATATGATAATATTAAAAAATGAAAAATTAATTTTTGTCATATATATAAAATTTTAATTTTGTATATACGATTATCTTCTGGAAAGAGAATAGTGTTCTTAAATTATATTAACTTTTTTTATTTGCTTTTGTAGATAATTGCTGGAAGTATGCTGGACCACATGGGAACTCGTCGATCGCGCTATGAAAAGGCCGAAAGTGATAGTCCCAAAAGACCGTATCAATGTTGATTAAAAATCGTCGTTTCCACGCATGCGTCACTCTTAGCCACTATCAGTCTTATTCGCCGAGACTATAAATGGACGAATATGATATATAAGAATGATTATTTTTAAAATACTTTTTATATAACTTAGGACGTATATTAAAATATTATTTGATAACTATATAATTAGATAACATGTATTTGTTTGATGTATAAAATTATATATATATTTTTTGTAAATACTGAGTGAAATGGTATCGAAAAAGATGGTTAGACGAGATATTCGAATATCATGGTAAGAAATTCCACGATGTACGCCAAAATTCCCTAGGGGCACTTGGGTCAACAGGAAGTCAAGGCCACGCGGTCAATTGCCCCGCGATCCGTCGCCGTTATAAATAGATACGAGCGGCCGGTATCTACGCATCTATTTGCACGCATGCTGTAAAATCCGAATCGGAGTTATTCCGACCGAAGTATAGATGGTTTTTGCTTTCCCTGGACTTTTTTCCTAGCGCGTCTCAGAAACCTCCCATTGATAAAGTGGCACGTAATGAATGTATCGATCGTTGAATCCCCTAACGCTCTAACTGTTTATTCCTATTAAAGCAGTTTAATGAAAGGAATGAGTTTCTTTCAGATATCCCTTTATAAATACGGTCGTCGCCATTCTAAATAAAGGACACAAGAGAAATGGAGAATCGTAGGCCTCTGGTTTCTATATAAATTAATAAATTGAATAGAATAAAAGAAAGCAAGGGTTGAAGACAAGCAAAAAGATTACTTATTGTTAAAGAAATTGAAAGTCTTTCTCTCAATTTTTATATTTTAGTACATTCACTCTGGATCACTGATTATATGTAACTAGGAAAAACTTGCAAAATATGAAATGCAAGAGTAATCTATAGTTTCTTAGACTTTTGACATTATTAAAGAAATAACTCACAGTTAATTTGTCATTTAATACTCTTCTGAATTCCGCCCCTGTTATCTTTGCTTTATAATACGTGTTTCCGAGAAACGCATCGCATGATTTCCTCTATAATTTACAAGCAAGTGAGTTCTTTCGAAAAAAAGGCAGCATAATTATCCGACATTCAGAATGTTGTGTTCCGCTAGTATGTATTAACACATAAAGATACGTTGTTGTAATGAAATGTTAGATATTATCACAATACGGAGAGATCGTGCAGAAGGAAACAGTTCCTATGAAACAAGAAGAGTACTTATTGATCCGGTAGGTGGTGGATGTAGCGAGCATGGCTTATAAATGCCATCCGCTACGAAAACTACATATAACCGATGCCAATACTCTCTTTGACGTGGAATTATTATGCAAGCCAATTCCTTACGAGAAGGGTCGTCAAATAATTCAATGAAATGAATCAATTAACGATACGGTTTATTTTATATTCTTAGACGTGGGAAAACGCAAAAGTTGATAGCAGGATGAATTATCTAGAACCAATGATTTGTTATAATCCTTTGAAATTCTTGAATGTAATACGTATATATATTAATAGAGTACCTTAATATTAAACAGGTTCTAATTTTTTATTTTTACTCTAATTATGTTGACATGTATTTTTTATTTTATGACTCTTTGTTTTATTTTTCTTTCATTTTTAATAAATATTTAAAATTTTTTCTGGCCAGGCTTCAATACAATTTGATAAAAGATACAGCTTCGCGGATAAATTCAAGGGGAATAACCCTGTACCACCCTATACCGGCAGAATATATAATCTCGAGGTCATTGCCCGAGCGATCTTTGGGGGTTCCACCATGCCTGAAACGAGGGTGAGGTAACTCGGAATACTGGGCAGATATCGACCACTTTCCCCTAAAAGCTAAAATGCAAGGATGCAATTAAATATCTTTACACATTCCATTTATAAAATACATAAAAATCAATTTAACATAAATTTATAAAAAATATTAATAAATTACTAATTACCTCAATATTCTTAGACATTAGCATCATTTAATATCCTGATCCTGGTAGACACCTTCATCATCTTATATTAAAAGTAATTCAATTTCTTTTTTCTATTAATTCAAATTTTAGTTCAGATGTATTCTTCTCTTGTTTTAAGAGTGGCAGGTGGATGTTAAAGAAATTATTGCTAGTCACGGACGGGCTGGAACTTAAATTTTTACCAGGAGGTTACTGACATGATTAGTCCTCCATTTTTCGTTCATTAATTAGATTCTGCAGAGAGCGGCCCCAAATCTGTACCGGCCCACCGGGAATTTCCCAAATTCCTCGATGGCCAATCCGCCCCTGTTGTGTTACATATAAGGGCATGCACAATACAACTGTTTAATTGTAACTAAATTACATTATTTATATTTTATTGATAATAATAATATCAGTAATAATATAGAGAAAGTATGAAAGTATGCTTTATGATCTTCAATTCGGTAGAAGTCGACCTTGCTATCTAGAAATCGCAAATCAGACCGCAAGATTAATCGGTGCAGTGATATTTGTCAGTTCTTCTTGTCTTTTCGGCGACTGTACACGAGGTCTGTGAGCAAGGGCGAGGATTCGATCTTTTTCGACGTATGAGACGGTCAAAGGAAGAGGAAAAAGAATAGAAGAAGGAGGAAGAAAATCGAAGAACTGTCTTATGGGTAGGAGGGAGAGATAGGATAAGGGTTATTCGATGGGTGGCCGTGCCTTTTGGGGCAGTGGCCCTTGCTGCGATGCCTCCGAGGGTGAGAAGGGGCAGACGAGGACCTACGCGTTATTGAGCGGGCATTTCCCACAAAGCGCAGACGAGGGCAACCACCCCGTAGCGCTGCGGCGCTCAGAGTTCTCTACTCACTCTTCCTTCTCTCCCTCTCACGTTCTCTGTCTCCCTTGCCATCCCCTTTTTCCTGTTTCTCTGTTCGCTCGATCTCTATCCGATCTCTGCATTTCTCCCTGCCCTATCCACATTTTTATCTTTTTCTATCGCCTTCTTTTTCTGCCTCCCTCTTTTTCGCAGTCTCCTCTCATTTTTTCTCTATATCCCTTTCTACTTTGGTACGTACACATACACACATACCATACATATATATATAATTTGTATATATTATTATACTATGTCTATATACATATATATATATATATATACATATACATATATGTATATATATACATATACATATATGTATATATATACATATACATATATGTATATATATACATATATACAGATACATATTTCTACCATTCTTGTCCTGTTAACATAGAGACCCTTCGTTCCTGCAAATTTCTTGATGTCAATAGGCGCTTTCGAGTTTAGTGCGCGCGTTAAATATATCGAACACAATGCTCGTGAGCTCGTCTAAAAAAGAGGCGACGAAACCCGAGGAATATATGTACTTTGTCGCTCTATTTCATTTTCCTTTTTCTTTCGAATCCTGAAACTAATTATGAACATAATATAAAACAGATAAAAAAAATTATATTATGTTTAAATATATAAAATTAAAGAAATTTTTTTTCTTTTACTAGCGTGTACTTGTGCATGATAATTCTGTTTGAAAAGAGAGGTAGTTTATTAGGTTAGTTTTAGTTTGTTAGGTTCGTGTTTGTTTCTCCTTTGGATTAATTTCTCAATTTTAAGCTATCTTCAAATTTTGAGGGAATTCTATATGAAAAAATGTCGTTTTTCCTCCCGTCGTTTTTAGTCCTACGTTTTAGTCGTTGTCTCCATCGTTCTTCGTTTATCCTTTTGTTCTCACGTAGCTTTCTGTGCGCATGTTTTTCATTCGCGCTTTGTCTCCGCAAATCCGTCCGCTTTCTGTTTTCACACTAAGAACTATACGATCCTAGAGTACGCTGTGATAATATTACGAAAATTGTTTTTAATTATATTCCATTTTCTCTCACTTTATGATGCGTTATAAATAGAATACTTATCTAGCTGCTTATAGTTATTGCTACATGGACTGCATTTTTTTCAAAATAATACATGTTTGATTATTTTTCCATTTTCACTTGATACTTTATCTTGACTTCTATACATTTTAGATATACTAATAGAAAACATTTTTTATTAATATGTTACAAAAAGATTTTTTTATATTGATACTTTGAAAGTGTATTAATTTATGTTATACATTTATTTCATAATATTTTCATTTTTTGTCGCTTGTTATGAAAAAAATCTGTTACAAAAAGTTTTGATTTTCTGTACTTTAAGCTTTTTTCAAGTCGGCTGAAATCGATGAGTACTAACCCCCGTGAAAACATGAGGGAAAGAGAAATGGATGTATCGATCTCACCTCTAGGGACTTGGTGGGATTAGGACATCACGATAGCCACCCACGACGAGCCATGAAGCACCATGCAGTAGCGGAAGACGGGACTTGTAGTCCCTTAGCAACGTGTTATCATGAATTTGAGATACATAATTTCAGATAACTTTACATATTTCAATTAATTTCTTTTTAAATATGTAGTTAAATTACTTTTATCTTTTAAAATCTATTATTACTAATAAATTTCCTAATTAATTACCATACTTTAGATATCCACCAATAACTATCTTTAAAAGTAAATACATATATATATTAAACATAACTTTGTTTAAATAGTTAAAATGAAAAATGATAAAAAATCTGAAATCCGTTTAGTATATTAGATCATATAAATAATTTTATTATTGAAATATTAATTGTTAGTACCTTGCATTATAATTTATATATGTGATACTTTCGTATCGAAAACTACTCTATATAATATATACAGTTTTTATACATTTTAATATAATATTGATTTTCAGATGGAAAAAGACAAACGTACGCCTCGTCCCTGTGGTACCAATCATCCAATGACGCAACATACCACCCTCAACCTGCACCCTCTGCGTCACACCCATCCTGTTTCCGCATACCACGTGCCCTCAACCTATATCTGTCTCCTAGGTCGTTGATCTGCAAAAGTCCTATTGCACATACGGTGTAGATCTACAGTATTTATTACAATTTATAAAGAAATAACCACTAAATAGCCCAGAGTAATTGGTATAAAAATGATCGCATTCTATTTATGTATGTCAATTATGTTACGAATAACAGTTATAATACTTCCTAAAATATCTGTAATTTGCTCTCGTAAAATTGTTAAATTTTATTTAGTAATATAGTTGATTAAAATAAATAGGATTGCATTATTTTATCAATTTGTTATTTTACATCATGATTTATTAAGTTTTTGATTTCTAGTTTAACATACATATTATCCGCTTATATAGTGCATCTGTACGCTGCATCTATGCTCTGCAGAAAACACGTGATACAAAAATGGAAGAAAGTATACCAAAATTACAACAAAATGAATTAAATGATAAAAGACCACAATTTGGTAACAGAGTCCTCTCCAGCAGTGACAATATATTTCAACATAACGCATGGTACTTATATATATTTAATGTTTAATAAAGAAAATTATAAAATTGAGTTATTGAAATCCTAACCTATAAAATATGGTTTTCTCAAATTGAATTGTTTTTACACACCGAAAACATCAATTTTCATTAAAGAAAGAATTAATTTATTATATTATAGACTTATTATATTATTTAATTATGATACATTATCATTTTACAATATATTATTTAAAGGGACAATGTTGTGTGGGATGAGGAGCAGCAAAAGTTAGCTCAATTAAAAGTGAATGAAAATTCGACCATAATTTTATCAGATGAAAGAATTCAGGAATATGAGAGCAAGGCTGATAAATATTGGGATAAGTTTTATGAAATACATGAAAATAAGTACATATATGAGTTAACTATAAACTCTACAATTTCTTTAAACAGTGCATATAAGAAGAAGAGTTTTACTTTTAATGTTGCAGATTTTTCAAAGATAGACACTGGTTATTTACAGAATTTCCTGAGCTAGCTGCTGATATTGTAAAGCAAAATGTTAAACAACCTCTGAGATCTACAACTGAAAACACAAGTGAAAATAACCAAGGATCTCATATAAAGATTCTTGATTTACCTAATAAGAATGGAAATAAAATTCTAGAAATTGGTTGTGGAGTAGGAAACACAGTATTTCCAATACTTTTATATAATAAAGATCCAAACTTATTTGTATATTGTTGTGATTTTTCTGATAAAGCAATAGATATATTAAAGCAGAATTCTTCTTATGATACATCCAGGTATAGTCTTATATCTTAATATAACATATTATAGCAATCATATATAAGTAACATATTACTTACATTTCATTTAAAGATGCAAAGCATTTGTTCTTGATGTAATACAAGAGAAATGGGAAACTCCTTTTGCACCAGAAAGTTTGGATATTATAGTGCTGATATTTGTCCTTTCAGCTATACATCCGGAAAAGTAAATATTTAATTAAATATTTATATATGTTCATATAGTTGAAAATACAAGTTACATAATTACATCTTATTTCTCCAGAATGAAGCATGTTATACAACAAATACATAAGTATTTAAAACCAGGTGGATTAGTTTTATTTCGAGATTATGGAAGATATGATTTAGCTCAATTAAGATTTAAGAAGGGCAGTTGTCTTGCAGAAAATTTTTATCTTCGAGGCGATGGGACCAGAGTATATTTTTTTACCCAAGGTATTTTGTTCAATAATGGAAGATAAATAAAAATAATAAATAAATAAAATATTTATTTACAGAAGAAATCAGGACCCTTTTTACAAGCTGTGGTTTCACAGAAGAGCAAAATCTTGTAGATAGAAGATTACAAATTAATAGAGGAAAGCAACTTAAAATGTACAGAGTATGGATTCAAGGAAAATATAGAAAATAAATAAAAAGTTATGTTAAGATAATTGTATTTCATTTTTCTTCAACATATTACTGTATAAAACCGTCCATAGAACAATTAGAGGCAATTTTTTAATATTTTTAAAATATTTTTTGTTAAAATATTGATTATATTTTTGATTATATGAGCAATTTGAAATCATTAAATATGAAAAATAAATAAAGTTTTTCTTAAAAAATATGCCATGCTTCTTCTATAATACCGGAGATTTCTCTCGAATAGTACTATAGTATATTTATGCTAATGAAACGAAAATAATGAAATTATAGTTCAAAAAAATAAAGATATATTGGTAACACTGCTGCACTATTAGGACATAAACATGGCGTTGTCCGTCATCGTTCTGGTTTAGAGAGAAACAAATCGTTCCTGTATTTTAGTACTAAACTTTTTACTTTAAATCGACAAAAAAATAGAACAACATGGGAAATGCTGACACAAAGTTAAATTTTCGAAAAGCAGTTGTACAATTAACATCAAAGACACAGGTAAAAGTTATTGTTTATTATTTCATTCAGCAGCATATGATATATTTGACATTTCGATGCATTAAAACATATACAACTTTTTTTGCTATTTACATAACTTTCAATTAAAATTAATAACTTTTTTTCTATAAAATAAATTAAATTTTACATAAAACTGTTTAACAAATTACAATTTACTACTTAGGTTAAAAAAAATACATTTTTATTTTTTAATTATAGGTGATTGATGCTTCAGATGACAATTTCTGGGACCAATTTTGGTCCGAAAACGTGACTAATGTACAAGATATTTTTACTTTAATCCCTGCACCTGAAATTCGAATACTAAGAGAAGAAGCTCCTTCTAATTTAGCCACATTGTGTTACAAAGCAGTGGAAAAATTAGTAAAAGCAGTTGATAATAGTTGTAGAACCCAGAGAGAACAACAAACTGTTTTAAACTGTTGTCGCTTGTTAACAAGATTATTACCATATATTTTTGAGGATCCTGATTGGAAGGGATTCTTTTGGTCCAGTTTACCTGGTAAAGAAGATGAAGAGAGTATACCATTGGCTCATTCATTACTCAATGCTCTTTGTGTAAGATACATGATACATTTTATTAAAATAATAAATTTATTTTATTATTTATTAAAAGTAGTAGAAAATATTAAGAAATGTTATATTGTTATAATTCCTATTTTTATTTTAGGATTTATTATTTTGTCCTGACTTTACAGTAGCTGCAAATAGAAAATCTGGCCCTGTAAGCATTTTCTTGTCTTTTGAAAATTTTGAAAATTTCAGAGTGTTACTAAAATGTTTGAAATTATGTAGGATAAAGCAGAAGAACTGCAATCTATAGATAGTTGTGAATATATCTGGGAAGCTGGTGTAGGATTTGCACATTCACCTCCTAGATATCCAATTTTAGATTCGAACAGAACAGAATTATTAAAGTTATTACTCACTTGCTTCAGTGAAACCATGTATAATCCTCCCTTGGATTTGTCAGTGACTCCAAACAGGTGGATTCAACATTTAACTAGTTCTGAAAATAGGTAACTCGAAGTTATTATATATACTCTAATGCATAAAAATAAATTGGTAAAAAACCTTCCATGTTTTAACACAGACATGCTTTACCTATGTTCACATCATTGTTGAATACAGTATGTGCATATGATCCTGTTGGACTTGGAGTGCCATACAATCATTTGTTATTTACTGATTCGTTAGAACCATTAGTTGATGTTGCATTACAAATCCTTATAGTAACACTAGATCATGATACTAGTGGTGGTACTCCATTAGAAGAAGGAAGTATTGGAGATAATTTATTCATTAATTATCTGAGTCGAATTCACCGAGATGAAGGTGATATTTATTTTTATATTTAATTACATGTATTTTAAACAAATGATCGAATAAAAGCATGATTTATAACAAACTTACTTTCAGATTTTCAGTTTGTATTAAAAGGTATTACAAGATTATTAAATAATCCATTAATGCAGACGTATTTGCCAAATTCAACTAAGAAAGTACATTTCCACCAAGAATTATTGGTATTTTTTTGGAAAATGTGTGACTATAATAAGAAATTTTTATACTATGTACTAAAAAGTTCAGATGTTCTTGAAGTACTAGTACCTATATTGTATCATTTAAATGATTCACGTGCAGATCAATGTAAATATTTATAATTCTAATAATTTACTAAATTTAAGTTAGTATTTTTATTATACACAGTAACTTAATAAAATTTTGCAGCTCGTGTTGGATTAATGCATATAGGTGTATTTATTTTACTACTATTGAGTGGAGAACGTAATTTCGGTGTTAGATTAAATAAACCATATACAGCTACTGTACCTATGGATATTCCCGTTTTTACAGGTGCAGTATAGTATTAATACACTTTATTTAAAAATAATATATAACTTCTAAATATACTTGCAGGTACACATGCTGATTTGTTGGTCACTGTATTTCACAAGATAATCACAACCGGACACCAAAGATTACAGCCATTATTTGATTGTTTACTAACAATTCTAGTCAATGTGTCTCCATACCTTAAAACTCTATCAATGGTGGCTAGTACTAAGCTATTACATTTACTTGAAGCATTTAGCACTCCATGGTTTTTATTTTCAGCACCTACCAATCATCATTTGGTATTTTTTCTTTTGGAAATCTTTAACAATATCATTCAGGTAACTTTTACATATATTGAAGGAAGAATATTTAATATCTAGAGAAGAAGGAAATTTTAACAAAATTTATATATTATTAGTATCAATTTGATGGAAATAGTAACTTGGTTTATACTATAATACGTAAAAGGCAAGTGTTTCATGCATTAGCAAATTTACCAAGTGACTGTAATACAATCGCAAAATCTCTCAGTAAAAGACAACGACGACATGTACCCGCTAGTACATCTAATGAAAATGTCAATGAAGCAGCAATGGAAGGTTCACATCCTGCGCAACCTGCAGAACCTGGAACATTGAAAGCAACCTTATTAGAAACACCAGGTATATTCCTTTATTTTATTATATATTATTTGAAAAACAAATTTATGAATTAATTCTGTCAAAGGTATTGAAAAAATGACTGAGAAAGAGTCTGCACATCCATTAAGTCCTTCAGTAAATATTGATGTAGGAAAACCTAATCATCAAAATAATGTGAATGCTGCAGAGGATTTAATGAATTCTACTTCTAAAAGTTCTGTTATACCGGTAAGATCACAGTGTAAATAATTAACAAATTTCTTTAACGTCCATAAACTATTTACATGTTATCTTATCGATTAAATAGAAAGGAGGTATCAGAGTGGCAGAACATATGAATTCTTCTAATAATATAAATCAGTGGGTTCCTTCTAGCGAATGGGTATATCAATGGAAAAGTAAACTTCCATTACAAACTATTATGCGATTGCTTCAAGTTCTTGTACCTCAAGTTGAGAAGATATGCATTGATAAGTGAGTATAATTTACTATTTTTCTTAGTAATTTGTTTCAATAATATATATATATATTTTTTTTTTAATATTTTAGGGGACTTACTGATGAAAGCGAAATTTTGAAATTTTTGCAACATGGTACATTAGTTGGCTTATTACCAGTACCACATCCTATTCTTATTAGAAGATATCAAGCAAACGCAGGAACAACTGCTTGGTTTAGAACATATATGTGGGGCGTTATATATTTAAGGAATGTCGAACCACCGATTTGGTATGATACTGATGTAAAGTTATTTGAAATCCAAAGAGTTTAAACACGATGCATATTATTAAGTAAATTATTATTAGCTTTAGCACTGAAATTTCTATATCATTCTTACATGAGGTATCATTCCTTAATATAAAAGAAGAAATCTCAGTGATCTATACTTATTATAAATTGCACCAAGTGATAAAGAACTTTACGACTTTATTAAATAACGAATGACATTTTTACAAGTGTAGTCTTTCGTACAATTCTATTACACAGAGTTACAGAACTGATTTTACAAATATTGATTGTGAGAAACTATGATGGTATTATAATTCTCAACTTTCACCGATAAATATGTAAATATTTGCGACTGTGTAAGTGCCTTCACAGATGTAAATGACAAATTATTACACCAAAATGACATCTGTTTAATTAGTAACGTAGTTTCTTATTTTTTTTAACTATTTTTAGTCTAAACTATTTTATTTCATTAACTTGATATTTTTAGTAAAAAAGCACTATACAATTGCTTGTTTGACATCACTAAAGATAATGTAATAATGTATTTATTAAGAGTAAATGAAATTATTCTAAATAATGTAAAATATTGGTTTTGTATGTCTGTGTAGTAGTCACGAAATTTTTGAAAGACAACTTGATAATTCACGCTTTGTAATGCATAATATGTTATTTGAAGTTAACAAATCTTATCCCATCTGGTATATTTTTATTTTGTGATGGTACAAAACCAAGTATATCATATATTTTGCATGTAAAAACAAATGAATTTATTTTTACATTGTAAATGCATTAATAATCTCAATTTCTTAGCTTTAGAGCATTTCAAAATAAGATAATAAGTTCCTTTTTACTTATATTTCTCTCATATTTTAAATTATGTTTCAAATTATAAAAATTCTCTAATCTTATAATATAAAATATATTTATTTGTTAAATTTTAGAAATGAAATAGAATTTTTATAATAAGACATTTTTTATATTTACATTAAAGTAGTTGATTAAAAAATTAATATGATTTTATTTAGTAAATGCGTATATAGTATGTATATACATATATATATATATATATTAAGTATTATATATTGTTATTTATATATGTTTATATATATATAATTTTATCTTTTACTTCAACTTGAAGTATTGAACATAATGATTTATTAATGATATCATTTTTCTTGAAAATATTTTGCTTTGATTATATATAAAGAAGCCAGAAAGATAGTATAAAGGTGACATTTGAAATTTAAAATTTAGAGGCTTTTTTATGCTTTTTATATTTCTACTCATGTACATCATTTATGTATTGGTGCAATTACATGGTTGTACTTTAAGATTAAATTATATTTATTTTAATGTGTAATAAAATGATATAATAAAATATTTAGCCATATTATGCATAAAAAAGAAGCACCTACACTCAATAATTATTTAACAACTCTATACAAGTGTAGTGTATTTAGAAATTTATAACACATTTGGTATACTAAATTGAAGAAGTAATAAAACAAAAAAATTGAATAATACTTTCCTTGGTTCAAGCTACATTTTAATATGCAGAAACATAGCTTGAAAGTCATTGTTAGTTGTAACTATTAGTTATGATATTCTATGTGATGATATATATTATATAAGTTTATTTCAAATATAAAGCACAGTTATTGCATAAAGAGTTTCAATATTGACAAAGAAAAATTATATAAAATCATATACATATATATGTATATTAAGTTTGTGTCATAGCCAAAAATTTTGGAGCATGAAAACATTACGCGTGTATGTATGTACACACTTATCTATATTATGTACAATTATGTAATATTAAGTATTATAAAACACATACTATACTTAACCTATGCTTTTTTAAATTATTATATAATAGAGTTATTGTACTTTAATTCATAGTAAAAGATTTTAGATTTATTTCAAACTTGATAGATTATGGAAAAGTGAACAGTTTATATGACTCTAGTATGACTCCGTGCTTATTTTCTATAAATTAACTTAAGTTTCAATTTTATTTTATTGCATAAATAGTAGTTTCACTTTATAAATAAATACATATATTAATCCAAATGAATTGCAATTTTATCGTAATACATCGGTTTCTCTTATATGTTTATATTTTATAATGAAAAATTTCTTTAAAGGTGAAGAAACGTTACTCATTTTCTACAGCAAATCATTTTGTATATTTGTATTTCGCTTAAATAAACTTATTCGAGTATAAAAAAGGAAAATATATATTAGTACTGCATTAAACATAAAGTATCGCGGACATCAGTTGTACTTTCCGACTCACAATCAGACATTGTATATAATGCCCACAACAGTGCCTCTTATGTTTCTTTAAGTTGCAAATGTTACCATGGGCGACATTGATGTTACATTACTATTTTGTATCACAGATATAAAGTTTTCCTAGCCTAGAAAAATTGTTAATATTTTCATTAAATTTTCCTCATTTCTTTGTTTGCACAAATCAAAAGCTTGGAAATGAAATATTTATAGTTAATGATGCACTTTTGATAATATTGTGTATCAATGTTTTATGTTTAGAAAATGTAGTATATGAAAAATAGTGATAGTATTTTATATAGCTTTATATTAATATACTAATATTAATCTAACGCATAATTTTGTCATAAGATGGTGGTGGAGCTTCTTCTGGTAGATTGTTCGAGGGAATCAAAATAGCAATATGATAGGGTGGTGGTGGATTCTGTCTTACTACAGAAATAGGTCTAATATTTTCATTAGGTATTGGAGTTGTACCAGTCACAGATGCAATGCGCTCCTCTTGAATTTGATGTTCTTCATGACTATTGTGATGATGTCGACAACATAAAATAGAGTATAAGCATGCAAATAATAATAATGTTAATAGACCCCAAAATACGAATATTTCTATACCTTGACCCTGTTGAGAAAATGTTCAATATTAATAATAAAGAAATGAAATTAAAACGTTTACTTCATAAAAAATTTTAGCTTCAACTTACTCCACTACTGAAATAAAATTTTGCAGCAGCCACAAATCCTGTTACAAGCACAAACGTTATCCAAACACCACACCGTAATCTGTAACTTGCAAGTTCTGCATCATTAAATTCCGAAAAATCCAAAAAGCTCCTATTTGTTCCATTTGATGTAGTATTTGATAATATCAATTGATTATTCCCAGCAGTTGTTACATTACTGTAAACAAATAAAAACTTTAATATTTTGGCTATTGTATTCATAATAGTCCCTTAAACATCCATATTGTTCATAACAGTTTATCATTAAGGGCGAATCATTTATAAGTACTTTCTGGTGATAGACATGTATAAGTGAGTCACCCTGTATATAAGAAGAACATGTTCCTCAGAATCCTCTTAGTAGACCTTTTTCTTTAATTACTTGGAGATGTTGTTTAGCTGGACATGTTGAGTAGAGCCAACTGGAAAATGTTGTGTCTCATTGTTTGGTCTTATCGTTGTTCTTATCATTCTGCAAGTATTCATATTACTAGGACCAGCTGTATTTCCCACAGCATTCAGATTTTGAAATCGGTGAAGTGGAGTAACCATTTGTCTCAAATCTGCATTATATCTAGATTGATCTGTAAAAGCAACAAATATAAGCATGAAGATCATTTGGTCTACTTAATGAAGAAGATTAACAATTTTGTTGTTGTGTATATTAAACAATTTTCACCAAAATTTGTAGGTATCATAAGTAATAAATAAATTTATGTATTAGAAAAAGAAATTGAAAATATTTTCTTACTCAAGCGGGTCTTTGGCAAAGGTGTGGCGGGGTATCGGCGGCCAGTGAAACCGTAATACCTGCCCGCCGGTTTGTTAATCCAGAAATGCATGCTCCGTTTGAACAGTTTTACATATCCATTGCTATTTATGAGACTTGGCCATCAACTACTATAGGAAACTGAACCACTTTCATAAAAGTCTTCACAAAAAGGTTGCGGATGGTTTTAGTTCAAGTTTCATTGCCCGTACATTTTAAATCGATGCATCGCATCAAAGCAATTCTGTTATTCATCATTCGTAAAGAAGATATTTAAAGCATTTAAAAAAGTTATACATTTCTATCTTCTCTTATCTTAAGAACTTTTATCACGTTTAATAAACATTCTGAAAAATTCAATACAGCCAAACGAGAATTTGCATTCGAATCTGATTCGAATAACATACGTCAATACATAATGACTGAACTGCAGCTTGAAATTTTGTCATTGTCAATTTAAAATCAGGTGTACCAACACAGATGAAATATACATCATGGATTTGTTAGAAGAGAGAACTGAAGAAAATAAATTTTTCAAATAATCTATTTGAAATAAAAAATAATGAATATTATCTGATATTACTCAATTATTTAACAATGAAAATATATTTTTTTCTTTTACGTTCAATCATAATAATATTTTATGTGTATGTATAACACACGAAGAAACTAAAGAAATAACATTCAAATGTAATTTTTCAAAATGAAAGGTTTGGAAGTAAATTATATTTTTATTACATATTTGTGCGTCACTTCGTTCTTTATTATCTCTTAATTTTTATTTTATTATATCATACTACATGTTATTAAATAAGTTCGAACATTTGAAAAATAAATGTTTTGTCTTTAATATTTTCTATTTTAAAGAAATGACAAATATGTTTAATTCATTTTCTAATTAGAAATTTTAAGTTGTAATGATTTTTTGTGAAGCATTTAATTATTATATATGTATATGACTTTAATTTATGCTAACAATTAGTTGAAATAAGTTACGCAGTTAGCTTATAAATTGAATAGCGTATTGAGTTTGTATCTAAGTTGGCATATTATCGGTATGCTTATTGCCAAACATTTGAATTGTTCTATATGTAAATATAAATTGATAGAATCGAAAGTATTACTTGATGTAGTAAGAATGTTTTAACATTTGTAAATAATGCTGATAAATTAATTTACCGTAGTTTATTCATGGGAATGTTCAAACCTAACCTATTAGACCTTTTATAATTTCAATAAATAATGTGTTATTAATTTTATTGGCATAATGATTTCATTTAAAATCAAACAACGTGTGCTTCAATCTAACATATCTTTTTTTAAACGATCCCCTTTTTGCTCTGCTATTTCGAATGTTAGCAATGAAGCACAGTTAATATCAAATGATCAAACTGCATTAAATAATGCATCAGACTTATATCAGGGAATCAAAAAATTAGTCAAAGTTGCAATCTTAGGTTTACCAAATGCTGGAAAAAGTACATTGGTAAATAAACTCACAAACAGATGCGTACGTATTTTCATACATGTTAGAATAATTTATTTATTTCATAATTTTAATATAAAATAAGTATCTTTAATATTTAATATTAATATACAGATATGTCCAACGTCTTCAAAAGTTCATACTACAATGCACAAAGCAGAAGCAATATATACAGAAGGAGATACTCAAATTGTATTTATGGATACTCCTGGATTAGTAGTACCTAAAGAAATAAAGACTTATAAATTATCAGATTCATTCAAAGATGATCCTAAAACTGCACTCATTGAAGCAGATATTATTGGGATAGTACAAGATGTAACTAATGTATTTACTAGACATAAGATTGATGATTTTGTCCTTAATTATATAAAGGAAAAAAGAGAAGACACACAACTATTGATAATTCTTAATAAAGTAGATAGATTAAAAGAAAAGATGGCATTGTTAGAAGTTACAAGACAATTAATAAACAAAGAGAATTATCCAAAATTTGATGATATTTTTATGATATCTGCACTTAATGGAGATGGTGTGGATGATTTAAGGGTAATTTATAATAAATATTATGATAAAAATAATTTTCAATGATTTTTTATGTTTTATATTTAAATATATGTTGTAGAATTATTTGCTCGACTCAGCTAGAGTAAGTAATTGGAAATATGATGAAAAACGTTATAGCGATCAACCAGCTAAAGTTATAATAGAACAGACAGTTAGAGCTAAATTAATGGATATACTTCCATATGAAATGCCATATAATATAAAAATACTAACAGAACATTTTGATTTGGGTGATGATGGTAGTATTCATACTGTTGTAACATTAAATTGTCCTAAAAAAAAATATGTGGAGATATTATTAAAATCAAAGGCCCAAAAGGTTAAATGCTTATCATTTTACGTAGAGAAAGAATTACGTCATGCATTTAAAACTAATGTAATAGTTCGTATAAATGTAACATGTGCAAAATATGAAACTTCTCAACTAAATCGGTAAAGTCATAATTTTATAAATGATATTTTTTTCCTTTTATATATTATAGTACAATATGTAAATTTATTTAATACATTGATATAATTTAAAGTACACCATTTTTGCGTACAAATATTTAGAATTATTTACTTATAATTCTCAATGAGAATTGATTGTAAAATTCATCCAAATAAAAAAAAAGGTTGGAATATATAAATATATTTTATTTAACAGAATTTCCTAACAATAACAATAATAATTTATTTCCCAGTCTTCCAGTCATGAAAAAGGACTTGCTTTGCATTCTCGACTATATATCCTTGATTTCCGATACACGTATTTACACATTGTTTTTACCTAACCAAAATTTTCTAATTTTTTCTTAAAAATATTAAAAAATAATTAAACGATCTTAACTGTTTGAATTATCAGTTCTAGTTATTATTAATGTTATTAAAATACGGGAAAAAGAGATCAGTTCCTCTCAAATTTTCTTCTATCCATTTATCAGCTTTAGCATTAAGTTCCTCAGTGAAAATATCTTGCCATCCACCACTTTTGCCTTTTCTGACAAATATTCCTTTCGTTATAATACCACATTCGTTTAATTCTGATAAATTCACCATTTGATTATTTCGAAAATTCTTTACATTTAAATAGTCTGCTACTTCTTTTAATTGTTCTTCAGTATAAGTTTTTCCAAGAAATTTAGCAACTTCTTTAATTGCTTTTGAAAAATCCTAAAAATATGCGAATAAAAGAAATTTTAAAAAAGGATTAATCTTTTTCAAATATCGTGTTTTATCTTACATGTTGCATATCTTCATAAAACATAAATAAAACGTTTGGATGATTTCTATTTGCCCATGCTTCCTTTAAGTGTTCCCAATATGGACCCCAATATGCTAAAAAAAAGATTATATAGGGGATTATATAAGACATAATTTATGTTCTATAAAATTTGTTAATCTTGTTATTTAGGTTTAGTATGAGTATTTAAAAATTTACGTAATACCTACTAAGATTATTCTGAAAGTAATTCCAAAATGTTGGAAAATCACCTATGTATCCTTGAGTTTTAATACCTATATTTAAATAATACCAAGAAACAGCAACGTCCTTTGGATTTCTTGCAACGTACACTATCTTCCACGAAATAATACAATTTTACATAAAATTATACAATAAAAGACAATATAACATCTTCATAACTATAAGTTTACCTTACAACCACTGTCCAAAATATTTGGTAACAAAGAAAATGGAAAATGTGATTTTATGAATCTCTTTGAAGGCAATTTTGCTAAGACTTCATACCCTGGCTCAGCAATCTTTTTACAAAATTCTACTTTGTCTTTATCTCCCTCATTCATCTTTATCAATTCTCGAGTTACCTCTGAATGATTAAACATACTAAATCTAGAAATAATATTTGCAGCTGCGTTAATAAATTCTGTATGCAACACTGTTATTTTCATTTTGCAATATTTATACCTGTTATACATTAAAATATTTCTACGTATGATTTTAGATTTTGCTTATGGAACTATTAACCGTTCTTGTAAAAATTGTTTTATTTTTAATAAAATAAAAAAAATTTTTTTTAATGTAAGATGAATTTCACATTCTATCTTTTTCTTTAACTATATAATTACATGTCGTTCGTACGTAATATTATGGTCACAGGATATTGTATATTAGCCAGGAATAAATCGCATAATTTTTCAGGGACGATGAATTCATATAACATTAGTATTGTAATGTTATATAACTGTTAGTTCTGTTATATTGGAAACTACTGTTTTATGAAAACCAGTGACAAACTTCTACAATCACCATATCGTCTGCTAATTTTTAATTTATCTTAAGACTTCATTAACGTAATTTACTTAATTATACTAACTCAAAAAATGGAAATCGTTCTGCCAAGAATTCCGTCCTTGCTCTATTAAAATCTAAGTCATTTGACAATAACCAGATTAATTCTTGAGTCCACGTCGTTCCTGGAATAAATGAGAAACAAAGTAAAGTGTTTAAATTTATTCTAAAAATATCTTAGTATACCGTCTTTTGATATTTAAATTTAAAAGATATCGATAACCGAAATAATTGAATTATATCGATTATATTGACATTGTGCATACAAGCATTTAAATTCTTTAACCTTGGTACTTTTTTAAAGGGAAGAGTATAAAAACTTAAATAATAATCACGTTGAGAATTAGAATTATATTTTATTATCATCAATGATAAAAATTTTTAAAACATATTTAGTTACCTGATCTTGGATAGGATAAAATCCACGTATCGTCTGGCCTTGCCTTAAAATTATAAAATCCTTTACCTTCTATCGTATATTTATAGGGAAAGAACCACTTTTTTGGACCTACTAAAACAAAACCTGTTCTTTCACCTTTAAATAATTCCAACATTTCCTTCGTATCTTTTTCGTTCAAGTATTCATATTTCGGTGACTCAAGGGCCATTTTTCTATATTTTTACTCTGTAACAAGATACCATTGGCGGATTATGGAAATTGACTAACAGTTTTATTGGCTCCTATGCATTATCAATAGACAATCTATTGATTGTTATGCATTTATACGAAATTTGAAAATACAAAAAATGCACAGAATGCGCATAATACACAAAGATGTATAAAATATCTTAAGCATAGTACTTTCTATAATATTTCTACATGTTAATTTCTACATATTAATATATTTATTATACAATAAAACAGTTTTGATTGGTAAAACTCCTTTTGCAAGTGACCATTTCCCACGTTACCGGCACTCGATATAAATGTATAGAATTACAACGTTTACAACTGTAAATGAGTAAAAGGATAAAAACATAAATCCAGAACATGGGATGAACAAAGAAGAAACTCTGACATGATACCTACAATTTTGTATATAATAAAACGTGCAGGATATCAGCGGGTAATTCCAACATAACTCCAAAACACTAGCCTGGGCGAACGTTTTTTAATTAATGTAAGTTTCATAATTAATATAAATATTTAATTAATACAATTTAATTAATTAATTATTATACATATTATAATTAATATAATATGATTTGTTAATATTAATTAATATATTATTAATTAATATAATATAAGTATAATATTTTTTAATTAATATTATCGTGTTTCCGTCACGGGAAATGTTGTTCTGCGGCTTTGTTTTTGAACATAAGTCCACTTTCATTACGAAATGATATGTGACACACTATTAAGTTATAGCAATATCCTTCTACCACTGTTCAAAATATCATGTCAGTGGCAATGTGCAACTGGTTTATTCCTTATTTACATGCTGGGCTAGACATCCCATATAATCTTTTATTCATTAATAAGATTTAAGAATTGAAATAAATAATAAACAGATAGAAATAAATTTATTAACGACAATGAAAACCATTTTACATTGATCCTGTAATACTGGTCGTTTCACTACAAAATGTAAAATAATAGAATTTTTGAAAAAAGTATGAAATAATTTCTATTTTATTTGTATTTTATTTAAGTAATTTAGTAAATGGTAATTAAGTAAATGGGTAATCTAATTTAACAACTTGCATATGTGTCTAAAAAGAATACAAATAAAATAAAAATTATTTCATAGTGTTTAACACACCTTGTTTTTCTTTCTTTTTTTTTTTTAATGATTAATTGTTTATGAAGAAACGTAATATTATAATCAAAATAAATTAGCGATTTTTATTTCAGAAAATTGCATATATATTTATTTTTCAGTCAACAATTAAATGAACTAAATAAATTACTTACTGAAGTGTAGTAATGAGGATGTTGAAAAGTCTTCGTTATTAAATTAAGAGATTGTTGAACTATATGTATCACTAACAAGAGACGATGTTTACGCACCGTGACAGAACGTACACCTGATAGAAGAAGAATCCATGAATAAAACCCGAAGAATATAACGGGAATTCAGGTTAACGGATTTTTATTCAACTAAGTACATTCCTACCGGTCTAATCCCACTTCTTATACTTTTATTTTCTGGTAATAAGTTTGTTATCCAAACTAAATCCAAATCCAAAATATAAAATAAATTTACATAAATATCATTTAACATTTAATTTATTATCTCTTCGAGGACGATTGACACATATATGTATGTATACATATGTTCAACGTAAACCATCCACATAGTCTATAAATCCATATACATTCAGCAACATGAAGACACATACATACAATATGTCCGCTTTAAATCTCTACACGTGATTATTTATGTAATTACCAAATATACGAAAAAATTCTTTAGATAAAAGTTGTATGGTATCGAGGGGGACATATGATGATAATTGTTTGATCTTGATAAAATTGAAATGACCTGTAAAAATCACTTTTGAATGTTTAAATGGAACCCTATACTTTTTATTGTATATTCTTGTAGCTGATTTCGAGATCATTCGAGAAAACAATACCTACACATGTAATTTACATACGCCGTTTTAAAGATCTGATCTCTTAAAGTTACTCGATGTACACCATTTTATCTCTCCATAATTGCGACACTTGAGACCCGATTTCCTGTAATATCACCTCCAAAACATTATTCATGATTGGAACATTTCAATATTATTAAATTTTTTACTAAAGAAGCAAAATTATAGTATACTTTTAGAATTTACAAAGCTTTTTAATAATAAAAAAATATTTATTTTACATAACACTTATTGGATATTAAATTAGATACAAAATAATAATAATATAATCATAATAATCATATATGTAAGACAAAAGTTACTCTCTATTATCATTATCACGGTTTTGGTTTTTACTTCCGTCCCCCCTTCTACTCGGTCAATCGTGAGTCGCTTACAGGGCCGCATTAAGAGATGAGAAGAAGAGACGGGGACAAGACAACAGGGTGCGAGTTATTTTCACACGATGGCGTTACACAACGACGTTACTAACTTCTCGATTAAAGTACCCTACTGCAGATAAATTGACATCATCGTTCTTCCCACCACGAGAGTTTCAGACTTGTATGTATGGTGGCTCTAGGAAGAATGAATTTTATGTATTTGTATGTGTGTTTCAGGGAAAAGTAACATCTGATTTTAATAAATTAGGATAATGTTCATAAAATCTTTTACATACTTCAAAATAAGATAAAAATCCATCGCCTTGGAATAATACATATTCAACTTTCTCTTCAATAGAAAATTCTTTTTTTTTTTTTATTTAAAATTTCACATTCACAATTTGTCCAATTTGGACATTTGGTAGAATTTTTTATATGTTTGATGGGATACCATCTTCATGTTTGTTAAGATATATCCTTTGTGATGTCAATAGAAAATGACATGAAAATTCACTAATATTTACTCTTAGTGTAAGACTAATTTATTATAACGAAATTCTTTTCTTCATTCCAATTACAAGATTGCAACAATATATAGGTACTGATGACACTGCAATCGTATGGTAATTAATAAAAAGAATTAAATCGACGTGGCTCAAGTCAATTATTTTGATCTACAAAAATAACGGAGATTATCGGGTAGCCTTTTCAAGGTAGTGCACATAAGGGTAACGCTAATGTTAACGGCACGTCAACTGAAAAGGTTTCGATATTAACTACAGAAGAATATACAATTAAAATGTAGGATTCTATTTGAAAATTCAAAAATGATCTGTACAACTCATTCCAATATTATCTCAAGGCCAAACAATTATCATCATGATATGTTTCCCTTGATACCATACGACTTTCATCTAAAGAATTTTTTCATATTTCCATTAGTTACAGAAATAATCGCAGATAAACGCTTAAAGTACATACTGTATGTATGTACGTTTGTCGAAAAAAATAATAGATTCGGAAAAGCTACTGTTATTATTTCAATGTTGAGCTAATAATTCTTTGGTGGGTGGGCAAAAGAGTTTAAGCAAAGAGGAAATCTTTTCTTTGATGTAAGTCAGAGTTATAAGTTTCACAGGGAAGCACATGTAACATTTAAAATGCAATGTAAGATTAGGTGTTAGGTTTTGGATATATTATTAAAATTCCAGGTAAAAGAGTGGAAAAGAAATGAAATTAACATGTACTATTAGAACCATAAATAAAAGACAGCAGCAATGTAGTAGAAAATATTAGTACACTTATCCTGTTGACGAAAATTTGAGTTATACTTTTTTGCTCGCCCACTAGAGAATTTCAAATGACTATTGTTGCTTGACTCCACGAATCATTTTATTTGCAAAGAATTAAAAATAGATAAACAGTATTAGTAAAATCATTTTTATAGACTAAATTTTTGGGATATGGATATTAAAATGTCTTTATTGTTTTATTTCTTTTTATTTAATACTTTATTTGGTTCAAATGATAAACATTTCGTATTTCAATTTGTTACTCTGATATAAAAAATTGAACGACTAAAGATTATTACTATGATAATAATTACTATAAAGAGATTTTAATAATATATACTTCCGCGTAAAAATCATTCCCGCGTGAATGAATATATTTTAAGTCTAATTATTTTAAATAGGAACTTTTGCAGTTATAAATTTAATCAGTCTTTTCTTTTTCTTATGATTAAATAAGCGTAAGAGTGTAAGAGAGTCATTTTGCTTTAATATATCTTTGCATAAGTTAAAAAAATAAGTTTATACTGATAATTTTCTTTGGTCTTGAAATCAATTTATTATCAAGACAAGGTAAATAGTTCTTTAGAATCATCAAAATGCACGAACAATAAAATAATGATTAATTACGTACTGTTTCGAATATGAACAGTAGTAATCAAATTGTCGTGTAAATCGATTTTCTATCTATCGAATCTATCTAATTTGAATCACAAAATGTATTTCTCATATAAAAATATTATATAATATTAAACCTTAAACATTAATTATTATGTAAATTTAATCAAATGTATTAAAACTTGTTCCCAAATTTAAGTATTTTTAAATAATAGGCATAATTTAATAAAAACCAGATATTAATAATTTTCTGGTCCTAAGACGTTTTCAAGAATTGACACATTTTCATTTTCTGGAATTAATCTGTCATCGATATTTGTAACGTTAATTGCAACGTTTTCAGAAGATTTCATTACTTCTTTTTCATTATACATCTTATCAGAATTCCATGTTTTTTCTGTTGATTCAATGCAAGAAATATTTAGCCCTAATTTGCGAAGATTCAATGCAGTCTTTTGTTCATGCTCCACAGTCTTTACTACTAACATTTCATCATTCTGGTTTTCTAGAGAAACTTGAGACATTGAATTTGTCATATTACCAGTCTTTAGCTCTGCAGTTAATTCTGCTATATTATTGAACGATATAGTCCTTTCTCTCTTACTTAAAAGATTTTTTAGCTCTGGATTTGCCAAAAATAGTTTACATCGTTTAGTATGTATCTTCATATTGTCCAGACGATTGAAAGGTTTGTCACATCCAGGACAATGAAATCTATAAATAAGACATATGTTATAAATAAATAATATTAAATATAATACAATAGTATACCGCATACATAAATGTATACAATAGTATACATATTGTCCGCCAAATGACTCAATATATATAATGTTAATATATATTTTAAATACCTTAGTAGAAAAATAAAATTATTTAATTGCTTTATACTGCATTTAATATCTTACATTGTTATCATAATATTAAAAGAATTTCAAACTTTCTGAATATGATTGGTGCTTTAATTTAAATACTTCGATTAGTTTTAATACCTCCAGTCATTAGTGAATTTCTCAGGATTCAGTGAAGTAAGAGACCATTAAGAAACTATTAGAAAACATACCTAATTTTGCTATGTACTGCCATGTGAGCAGCTAAATGAGACTGCTGACCAAACGACTTTTCACAGACATTACATTTGTACTTTCTAATACCTTCATGTTTTAAAAGATGTTCTTTTAGTATTTGACTACTCTTATACACATTTGGGCATAGAGTACATTTGTATTTTGCAGCAGCGTGAACCTATGAATATAATTTGTGTTTTTAATTATATTCCAAATCAGTAACTAATAAATTAACAAAATATATCTTACATTTTGATGATTGTGTAAAGCTTTTCTTGATTTGGTGTGTTTACCGCATATGTTACATACATAATCTTGCATGTGAATGTTTTTATGATGCGTTTCTAATGCTTTTGCATTAGATAAATAAGCAGAACATAGTTTACACATAACGGCTTTATCTTTGTTGTGTACAATCATGTGTGCACGCAATCTGCTTTTTGAATAAAACTCTTTTCCACAAAGTTTACAGTTAATATCCTATAACAATTTTTAAATGAATAAATAAAATACAGTAATTAATATATTATTTAATAAATTAATCAATTTTATTGATGGTACCTTCAATGGTTTATGAGTGGCATTATGATAACTTAATATTTGTCTACTAGAACTTGCAAAATCACAGAGCTTGCATTTGTATGGACGGGCACCTGTATGAGTATTAATATGCTCTTCTAATAAAATGGCATTTACATATCGTTTTTCACACAGATGGCACGCGAATGGTTTAATTTTTAAATGACTTTTTCTGATATGGCATCGAACATTGCTAACTGTAACTGTGGCAAAGTCACAAGCTTTGCATTGATAGGGCTTCATTTGTAAATGTCCCCAAATATGTACCTACAAGAATTCAATATGACTATTATTATGTGTTTTATTACAAATTTGAATAATTTCTTACATATAATAAAAATAATTTGTACAACTTACCTGACACTTATCCATTCTGAGATAAAGGGAGCCACAAATATTGCAGCGTATATTCTTTTTATTAATTATCGTTATGTTTTTTTGTACTTCTTCCAAATTTACTATCGACATGTCCACCGTGTAATAAGTCTCAATAGCTCGTTTTTGTTCATCACTTATCAATTCGGAGATTTTTCCAAACGACCTATCTTTACTTTTAATTTTATTAAAACTATCTTCACTCAATCGAGATAATGAACGTTTGCTGAGGTTGCATTCTATCTCATTTGTAGTACTTTGGTCTATTACATCTATTGCAATGCACGGTTCTGTGGAATCTTCCTGCATCATCTTTGGATTTGATAATTCATTAGATTGCAAAGACCTTATAACGGTCACACGATTTTGTTCTGTAAATATTTTTAATTGCGGATTATTAAAAACATCAGAATGCTTAATAATATTTTGTACTGTTACTAAATTAGTCTCACTATTTTCAGTTTTCTCAGATTCCTCCACCAATGAACGAGATATCTGCGTTAAATCTAACTTTTTTCCTTTTTGATCATGATTCTCCGCTACAGTTTTATCTTTCTGTCTTAGTATCTCATTAGGAGTCAAACCAAGCTGATTTGTCCTTTTAGTCTCGCTAGGAGGAGTACTTTCTGCTTCTCCTTTCTCTTGCTTTACAATAACTGATATTGCTTTACTTTTTACAGACAAATCTCCTGTATTGTTCAAATGGCTGTCAGGTTTTTCTGTGCTTTTACCATCAGATTCCATTTTTCTTAATTTATTAATTACTAAATCATCGCCAATATGATGATTTTCATTATTTATGTATACAATATCAGGTTCCTTAACTTTGGTATAATTTACATTTGAGGATGTGTCCACCATTGCCACCTGTTCCTTCACTGCCTCTTGCTCAACTTGTGGTTTGGGGGAGGTTTCAATATTATTAATCACATTATTGGACTTATCATTATCATAAATAACATGCAGGCAGTTGCTTTTGCATTTGTTATCCAAATTTTTTAAACTACTATTTAAAGTATCACTCTTACCCATATCATTTTGGATTATCTTTTCTTTTTCTTCTTCCCTCTTTCTCTTTTTTCTGCTGCCTGCTGAGAAACTGACTCCTCTCATCTTCTCCAATTTGTTTTTCGATCCTTTTCTACGTCCTACAGGCTGATGTGTATTTATACTAATGTCCTCCTCATCTTTTTGCGCCGAGTTCAAGTTATTCATTGACCTTGTACGAACTGTAGTCTTTCTTGATATATTGTGGTTTAAATTTTTATGTTTTAAATTGTTTGTATTCTCTTCTAAATTACTAGCATCACGCTGGTCACTCCCCGATGTTTTTTCACATAAAATTTCATTGCTTATATGTACCGTAGTTTGTGTAACCGAGTGATCATTAATAGGGGAATTATTTACGAGATTGGCGTTTTCTTCTTTTCTTTCAGTCCTGTAGTACGACGTATTATTTTCGGACAGATAATTTTTTGTACTCTTTAGACTTTCAGGTGATAATGCCTTAGCTTTCCGTTTCATCTCATTCGCAGATGGAATAGCGTTCTCCTTATCAGATTCAACATCGCTATCTTGCTGGAACTTCTCATCTGTTGTATTTTGACTCTATGAAATAGAAACAAAATATTTCCAATCTTTCCGAAATGAAATATTAGTTTCTAAATATTTTAATTCTATAATTAAAAAAAAAAGTATTTTGATTATGTAGGCTATAATCAGTGAAATCAAAATATTCTTAAAATCATATACAGCAAGTGAATACAAAAGTTAAATCTTATTCTTTTTAGGATTTTAAATATTAATTTTGAAATATTCTATACATTTTTATATCACATATGAACATAAAAGTGTTATTCAATCTTCTTCGTCTAAATTGTTTCAAACAATATATGTGGATTACTCCGGAAGCGGAGGAATTTCAAAGATTTCGAGGTCACTTCTATCTCTTTTTTAAATTGAGCTATATCTTTTTATACACTTTTTTTATAATAGGCTCGATTTTCTCTATAAAAAGTATTCAAGCACAGAAAACGATAAGTTTAAAAGGTATTTTAGCTTTAAGTTCATACAACTTATCTTATGAAAAGCAAGAAAAAACGTAAAGCAGCGCTTTTACGTTCATGTTGTCTTTGTATTTCATACAAGTTTTACAAACTTGAAATTAAATACCTTTTAAATTAATCGTATATGAAAAGGTATATGATTCAATTTAAAAAAATATAAATACCCTTTAGTAAATAATATATAAATATACAACTATTATTTAAAATATAATATATAAAATACAAATATTTGGAACGCCTTCATTTCCAGTGTAGCTTATATAACGCGTGAATGTAGCAAAATTTTTTAATTTTGCAAAATAAAATTTTTGTCTATCCCATATCATTTTAAAGCTGTCTTCATTTGTTTATAAGAAAAATATTGGTACATTTTATTTTCTCTAACAACAAGTAGATATGGGCAAACGCGAGATTTTAGTTAGATAATGTATCAAGTTACAATAGCTTACAGCCTGCAAGAACTCCTGTTGTACCAGATGACAGCGATCGTAAAAGTCGCAGAAGAATTCCAGGATACCCCAACATCGCAAACAAGCAATCTGCGGCAGCCCATCGTTCTTCTTTATCTGAAACAACAAAAAGAAACTTCTGTGTCCAAAGAATGATCCACGTTATCTTTATAGATAGCATAAAAAAAAGCACAACACTTTACTAGGAGATATACCCCAATTAATCACAATCTATCTTGCAACAAAATAAGACTAAATCTAAATGACTTTAAACTTAGTAATAATATACTGCTATTTCTACTATCTTAGAATTCTACAGAGGAATTATATTAGTAACAGAACAAACCTCGTTGACTCGTATCTTTTATGTACATGCAAGATAAAAATAAATTACCATGCAAGATGAGTTAGAAGTGGTATGGAGAAAAATAAGGCTGAAAATCAAATAATTAGCGGTCCCAAAAATATCGTACCTTTATTGAGAAAAATTGTGGAATCCTTAAACAAATGTATGCTTTTTTCTTTATTGTCGAAAAATTGTTATATACGCTAATTCATACTGCACATTAATAACATATTAATATTTACCTTAAGATATATACACAGTATATATAGTGTATATATATACAATATATATATCGTCTTACTTATTACCTACTAAATGGAAAAATAGATTGGTTTAACAAACGTCTTGTACAAAATAATAATTATTGCTTATCACTTATGTTATCTGAGGAAAGAGTTTAAATGTTAGACGTAATATCCTTCGCACGATTTTATTAACAGTTCTCACGGGGAACAATTTGTCCCGAGGAAAAGTAATAATCATAGTTCATACATAATTCTTTGCGCTCTTATCTTGGAAACGCGATAGACAAGTAGAACGTTTCACTTAGTAAAAAAAAAGTTAAAGTATTATACATATACTGAATATCCTGAAGCACTGTATAAAATAATAACTAAAACATTATCAATTCATTATCATCATTAACTAAATTCTGCTCCATATAAAACTATTACATTCTAAGTAAAAATAATGAAAAAATGTATATCATAATTATTCCTATCTTTTATCACTTAACAATTATTTCATGTAACATCCCTTTCAAAATATTCAATATAGTTCCTAAATTATATTAGGATCATTTGAGCACAAAGAATTACGACTAATTTTCTTCCGAAGAAAGATCAATGTTGCACGTGATACGTACACATCATCAGAATCATTAACGATTTTTTCATTCACCAATGCTCTTGCTTAATACATGAATAAAATATATATTGAGTTGACCAAGGCACTTACGATATAGTTCTACGTTTTTCTTTCTAGCAAATCACATAATATGCTTTCTTACATAATTTATTGTATGCGCTACCCTTATAGCAAAATATCCGTTAGTTTTAATAATATAAGATCTATCGGAAACAATAGTTCACTTAAATCTAAAGACTTTTCATCATCAATCAATAATAATATATTTTGCAAATTTTCAATTTTCTTATATGAATCATTATTTTTGCTCTGAATCTTCATCTATATACATATGCAGTTTTACATATAAAATAGAATCGAAAATATAATAAAATACACTTTATACATGTATTATTTAAAAGTTTTGCAGTTCTATTAAAAACAGTCATGTAAAAATATATAGAAAATATTTTTTTTCACTTCTATATTCTTTCTTGGTCGGAGTTTTTGACTTTGGAAGCCCTGTATTTACACCTTTTCATGAATTAATCTTTCCTAAAAAGCTAACTGTGCGATAGACATACAAATTTTCCTTAAAAATGAATCCAATAATACTCTTTGGCTTCCTTACAATTACAAGTATCAATCGTGACGTTTCTTTTTTTAATTTTTGTTATGTCTTATTCCAATATTCTGTCATGTTTCATGGCTTGTCTTTATTATAGCTTTGGTAAATTCTAATCAATAATGTTTCACGTGCAAAAATATTTTCTAATGTAGTATATGTAAATGGAAAAAATACTTAGGAGATACCAGTAGTCTCTTAAATGCACACCTACTACATTATGTACAAAATGACGACTAACTTACTGTAAAAAAAGAAAAAAGAAGGAAAAACAAAAAAAGAAACGAGCGACGAAAGAGGAAAAAAATTGAGTGATCCCCATTGCAATTATTCATTCGATAATATAAGTTACTCCAAAATTTAAAAGTAAAATTAATCAATATCTCATGATTAATATTGCTGAATTTTTTTAAAAAAGCTTTTACTTTTAATTCTTGCAGCAATATTTTTGAAAATTTTAATTTATTGAATAACTAATGCTTTATCGACTAACTTAACGTTGTTTGACTAAGAGTTAAAAAAAACGTCTCTTTTGGAAAGCTCTAACTCACCCATGAATTAAGTTAAGTCTTAAAAAAATATGAGAGTTATGTCAGTACCGTTACTTTTCGTTGGACGCAGTGGAAGCAACGTCGCCACTAGATGCGTTCTTCTGTTTGCTATTACTAGTCTTTTTTTCTTCAAAGTGTCTTTTTCTATGTACCTTCATGTTATCACGCCTATTAAACTTTCGTCCGCATTCCGGACAGGCATGCTTTTTCTCACCATGCACGTGTCGGTGTGCAGCCAGATGACTAGCTTGTGCGAATCTTGCACCACACTTTTGGCAGATATGTTTCCTCAGCCCTTCGTGCTTCAACAGATGTTCGTTTAGGAATGCTTTGGAGGCGTATCTATTGTTACAAACGTTGCACACGAACGGCTTAGGATTTGAGTGTTGTAACACGTGAGCCTTATACTTGGACGCGACTTTGAACGTTTTACTACAAACTTCACAAGTATATGTAGTCGCGTGACGCGTTTTAATATGTTCATTCAAAACTGAAAGACTTGAATACAGGTTGTAACAGAATCGACACCTGAAATTGCGACGATTTTTTAAATGTACGCTAGCTATATGACTTAACAATCTCGTACGGTACGGGAACACTTTGCCACAATATTCGCAAGCTAAGTTCTGCGGAGGTAAGTGTGATTTCATGTGGATTTGTAGAGACACTTTGTGATGATAACTTTGACCGCAGTCTGTACAAGAATAAGGTCTCACACCTTTGTGCACGTTGTCGTGCTCCATTAAATAAAATTTCGACTTGAACCTTTTTGGACATTTTGGACATTGTATCGGTCTAGGATTAGTATGTGAGCATCGAATATGTTTCATTACATCGGACTTGCATACAAATTTAGCGTTGCACAAAATGCAAGTATACTGCTTAATACCGAGGTGGGTTTTCACGTGAACCATACATTTGTCCTTACGTTCATAGAACTTACAACACAATTTACAAGAGTAGCCGTTTTGATTATCCGTGACGACATGTTCGACGTTATCGTCGACACGAATTTCTTCTCCGTCGATCCTGAAAAGTTCTTCTGGGTTCTGAGAAGCTTGCCATTTCTGCTCAAATTCAGCAGAATCCTTCAATTTCGTTGAACTGCCATTCTTCAGGCTACTGTTGATAATGGTGTTTATTATACTATTTACTTCTACGCAACTTTGATTTTGTAAAAGACCAACGATTGCCTTGTCCACCAAACAGGAACCCTGATCTGGAAATACTCGCGCTCGAACAGTAGCTACATCGTCACTTTCCTTTTTACATAATTCTACAGTAAAACTAATATCTTCAATGTCGCTGCTTTGATTTCGGGATTCTTTTACAGAAACTTCGATGTTTGGAGAGTTTGACACAATACTTAGAAGTTTATTTAATGCTGATGTTGGAATTTGTATAGTGTGCGGATCTTGCTGCTTCCCAACCACTTTCTCGCCAATTTCATTAGGGCTATTACGTGGACTAACAGTTATTTCTGTGGCAGTATTATCATGACTTCTAAGTCTATTTGCGATTGGCGTATCAGTCACTGTTTCGTTTGCAGCCGTTGTTTCTGTACTTTGTCTACTTCTAAGCCATCGCGTGGGAGTTGTTTCAGAACTTTGAACAATTTGTATATTCTCTGTATTGTCTCCACTTGTACTTTGAATATTATTCTGCTCTTTTGGAGCTTCTTCATTGCCTTTTACTTGCTGTTGACTCCTTAAGTTTCTCTGAGTCTTTGTAGCTGTTCTTAAAACACGTTGCTCTACTTCTTTAACACTCCCATCATTAGGAGAATTAAGATTTTTGTTGGTTTCATTGTTGTTGTTGTTTGTTGATGTACTTGGTGTTGTATCTTCAGTCTTTACTTCAGCCTAGAGATAGATTGAAATAAAAGTAGAAGTGGGTACCAGAAATAGTTTTATTGAAGAAAATGAATTCAATCCGGTATTTGTGGTACATACTTTTTATTATAAATACAAATATATTAAAAACTGCATATTTAATAAACAATTTTTTATATTATGATTGAAAATTGTTTTATGAACCAAAATACCAGATGATACCACTTTATACTATTTGAATTTCAAAGAAAAAAGTGAGCTGCATGCTCTGGTAGCATCATAGATGAGCGGTAGAGCTATGTATTAAATTTGAATACGAACTTACAATCTCTGTTAAGGGTGGTAGATTGTATCGATCGCGTAACACTTGTTGGGTGCGAAGACACTCCTCTTGGAAGTCGCAAACGAATTCGAGCTTGCCCAGACATTGAACACAGATCGCCTTGGGCAGAGGATCCCTTTCATCTATCTGCGATTCAAACAAAATATCTAAATACTAAATATATGTGATTTTTAAAATCTTACTTGAAGATCTGATTCTGTACAAATTTTAATTGAACTGAGAAACCATATTTTGTCTTGTTCAAGAACAATTATGAATATATAAACAATTTAATTAAAACCCTACCGCTCTGTAAATACACCATTTTGAAAATTCTTATAATCTGGTACCCACTCTAATAATACATATTGCTAACATTCATACTTATCATTATAATTGTGTAAATACAATAACATTAATAACCATTTACAAATATCTAAAAACAAATATATAATGTTTATGTAAAAAATATTGGATATAGAATTAACAATTACTTTTTTATGTTTATATAAACTTGAAAAAATAAAGATAGATTAAAAAAATAAATACTTTCAAATCCAAATTCAGTTTTTTGTTAATCAGATTCCAAGAACAAATTACATTTACAAAACATTGATTACAAAATATTTCATTTTAAAAAAGATATAAAACATAATATAATCATAAAATAAAGAATAGCAATATGAGGATAATAAATGATTACTTACAAATTAGATATCTTGTATTTAATAAAATAGTCCTTGTTGTACAGTATATAATACAATTATACATGTCTCTAAATCATAAACATATTACATACAATTATTTAGGATTTACTTAAGAAGTCTTTAAGTCTATGTAAACAATTTGACACATTTGGAATAATAATATGAAACTGAAATAAATATTTCTTTCTCAAAACAAACATAAAACATAGAAGTATATACGATATTAGTACTAAAACTACACAAGTGAAAATTAATGCGAACAAAATATAATAGAACAAAGATAGCAAAAAGAAAGAAAGAATATCTTTTCTTCTCATGCTCTTCTCCCCTCCGGCCATTTTTCTAACCCCCTCCTCTAACTACAAACGGGGCCCGGACCCCATGACACACCTCTTACATTTGTACTCACCAGAATGTTGATTTTTGTGTGGATCTTTAATCCTAAAAATCGTTTGGTGCCTTCCTCACCGAAAACGTCGATGTATATACTCTCGCACTGGCCGCAAAGTCGACAAATTTGCGCGTCTCCCTCCCCTAACTCCATTTTTGTTTACGTTGAAGGCTGCCTGAATTCGCTTTCGACTACTTGATCACACTGAAAATTTACCATGGAACCGATGCTTGTATTATTTGGCCCGATCCCCGTATCATCAGCCGCTTGTTTTAATGATGCCACGATTTTCGAACTCAACCAGATTACCGGCAAAATAAATAGAAATGAATTAAACAAAAGACAAAATTTTAACGTTAGCGTTACTACTTGCTCGTTGATCTGACACGGGGATGTAGCCGCGTTCGGGCCAGACTAGCATACATTCACTTCCCTTCCCCTCCTCCGTTGTACGAATTTCGACCAATCGATGATCTCTGTTTCGCATTACACATTTACCGTGTTCGTAATTGGTCGCTACCATCGCGGTCTAACTTGAAGCATTGTATATAGACTGACAGTAGATCGACAAAGTGATTGAAAATTTTGACTTTTTTCTTGGATTTTCCTAATTTTGAATCTTCTAAGGCACGTAAAGAGTAAAGCGACAAGCTTATATTATTGTAGCCATATTGACATTAACAATCAGTAATGACGCATTGCCGCTCAATTGTTGTATAGCCTATTTCACATCTATTTCATACAAATCTAAAAGTTTTATTTATTTTGTGTTTATTTCTCTATCACTTACTTTGTGTATATATTTCGTGTTAGATATTCACAGATTAATGGTAACTAACTAATTTTGGTGTTGTGTATTGTGCATTTAAGTATCTACTATTAACACTCTTGAGATTAATATTTTGTAACTATAATTATATTTCGTAACGTATTTAATATATATGCAATATATAGTACTTCATATTTATCCAGTTTTCTACCCCTAATAATATTTACATTTTTATTTATTAATTTATTTTTCTTTTTTGTATTGTTCATAAAAATAACAGGAAGATAAACAATATATGATATAATGAAAATATCATTTCAATTTTTCGGTGAGGTTAAATTTAATACAGTAGTACGATGTAAAGAAATATATTAGTTTTAGTTATTAAAATAATCAAGGAAATAAAATAATATTTATCGTAAAGGTATGAATGGGTATATACTCTCTAAGGGAATTTCAATTTGTTTAAAATTTAGAATTATGTTGTTATGTTTTGTACCTTTAGGTTAGATTGTAAAAGAGTTCAAATAAAAATTAATGACGGAAAGATACAAACATTTAATTGTCAAAAATGTACAAGATTTGTGAACGTCATAAGAGAATTTAAGTGGTATTGGTGATTCATATAATTTTACGATATTATTGATAACCAAAATACGAATATTTACAAGTATTGATTCATTTTATACTTAATATTCAATATCTTATTTGTAAGTATCAAATATTTTAAAACTATTAATTTAATTACTATTAATTTAAGAATTATGGATTACTATTTTATAAGTCTCTTGTTAATACTCAGTGATATTTAAAAACTGTTTTACATGTTTTAAGAAATGAAACTTCATTTATTTTTATTTTATAACATGTAGATGTTAATTTAATAAGGTGAAATATTAAAAAAATGATTTAAAAATGAGCACTTTAAACAACTCTGTTATAATTTGTTACGAAAATTCAAAACCAAGGAAAGAAAAAGTATCTTCAAAAAAAAAAAAAGTACAAAAACATGTAAAACGAACATTCTATGAAAGTCCACTGAGACATATCCAATTAAGGTAATAGAAAATGCAAAGAGAATTTGTACGATATATATAAAATGTAGACTTATATACACACATAAGCATTTGTTTTTGTAATTGTAGTAACAAAAGATGGGCACAAGCACAAAAACGACTATCATGTAATACTAACCAAGTCTTTAACAAAAGAAAAGATTCTTTTTGCTTTGCAAAAGAGTCTTTACAAGATAGCGTTATTATTTTAAGCGATAATGAAAATGAATTAAATAATAAAGATGATGAAAGTAAACAAGAACTACAAACAAGAAAGAGATTCTTAGATTTGTCAATAAATGGTGAAGGAAATCCTCAATGTAATTCAAATGAAACATTAAGTCAAACGAAAACTGCAGTAGAAGGACCTCCAAGGAAGAAAAGGAAAAAGAACATTGTTGCATTATCAGAAAATAATTCAACTTGTCCTTCAGTATCTAATACAATTATCGATTTAGATGATGAAAACATAGGTAAAAAATATGTTTCCTATAAAATAACAACATTTTTCTAATTAAGAATATTATTGCAATTTAATTTTTTATAGCTTTGGTATCAGATTCTATAAATCAAAGTTTAGATGATATTGTTGTGGTATGGTCATCAACAAAAACTATTCCATCATCTGGAGAAACTATTCCATCATCTGTAGAAACTGTTCCATCATCTGTAGAAACTGTTCCACCATCTGCAGAAACTGTTGCACCCTCTACAGAAACTGTTCCACAATCTGTAAAAATTCCTGTGCCAAGTGCAAAAACTCCTCCACTATCTGTAAAAACTCCAACATGTGCAAAAGTTCCTCCACAATCTGTGAAAAGTTCACCATGTGCAAAAACTTCTCTACTCTCCATAGAAACTTTTGTACCATCTGTAAATCAATCAGAAGAAGAACCTATAGATCGAAAGAAGAATGACAGAATTTTTATGATAGATACTACACCAAATAAAAACAATCTTAGTTGCTTACAATCCAATGAAGATATATTGCAACAACATGAAACAAATACTGAAAAGGATGCAAAAAACAAAAAAGTAGAAGAAGAAGAAAGTGTGATAACTTGTTTACCTTTCAGCAAACGTAGATTGAAATTTCCTAAACCTCATAATATAAGCAAGAACATTATAATGATAAAACCAAAGACAACTCAAAGATTAAGAAATTTCAAACGACCAGTAACAAACTATACTACATCTACATTTACATCTACTACATCTACTATGTCCACTACATTTAATACATCTGCTACATCTACTATATCCACTACATTTAATACATCTATTATACCTACTATATCCACTATTTATACATCTACTATTGATACATCTACTATACCTACTATCTCTAGTACAAGTACATTACCACTTGTATATAATATGCCAGTCGCATATAACTATCCTAATTTATATGATTTTTCTAATCCTGGATTTCAAACTACTTTTGAGCCTAGCTTTATATCATATCCCCAATTATCTACAACTGGATCATCTGTACCTCAACCACTTAATAGCTTACGGGAGATAGTTATTGACGGCAACAATATAGCTATGGCGTATGATGATTGATTATTTGGAGATTATATTTAATTTATGTATTATAATTATACGTACAGCAACAATTTAATATTTTCTAGGTATCGTAAACATAAAATATTTGCGGAGGAAGGAATCAAGATAGTCGTAGAGTATTTCCAAAAGAGGGGTCATTCTGTTAAAGTATTTGTACCTCATTATAGAAGATCATTAAACCACCCATTACTTGAAAAGTTATACACAGATGGAATAGTAATTTTTACACCAAGTCGTGTTATTGGTGGTAAACGGATAACTCCTTACGATGATAGGTAAATTGTTTTTCTTTTTAGCTATTGTGAGAACTATTTATTTTATAAAATGGTATTCCTTATCACTTCTAGGTATATATTAGAATATGCAACAATGTGTGGAGGTATCGTAGTTTCTTCAGACCAATATAGAGATTTATATTTGGAAAAACCAGAGTGGCGTGATACAATTGAAAAGAGATTATTGATCCCAACATTTGTAGGAAATTATGTTATGTTTCCTGAAGATCCTTTAGGTAGGGGTGGTCCTACACTGGAAGAATTTCTAAGACATTGAATGTAAAATGTAGTAAAAAATCAATGTAAATAGAAATTTAGTTTATACAGATAAGTTTTTATATTTTCTAGTGACTATTTAATAATAAATTACAATATGTATATATATGTGTATATACATATTGTAACTTATTTTATTTGTAATTACGAAAGAATTATAGATAGTATAAAAAAGATTAATACATGACAAAATATTTGATTGATCTAATTAGCAAAAGAGAGCAGCATTTTTTTATTGTAAAAATATTTACATCTATCAATTATTTTCCAATTTATCTTTTACATGTAAGTGCCTAAGATATAAATTATTTCATATAGGTAATATAGTGGGGTGAAATTATTGTATGCTTAAAAATAGTAAAATGAAAAAGTTATTGTTTCTAAACCACTGAATTAATACATTATAAAATAATGTATCATTATATTTAATATACAAAAATAGTTTAATATTTAATTAATAAATGATTATATATTAACGCAATATTTTATACACAATTAAAAAAATAGAAATTAATTTACAATGGAAATACAAAAAAGATTGTTTTAACATAAGGTTTTGGAAAAGTTCATAAATGTTCATTAAGTTGTACTTATATACTTGATTTAGTTTCAAAAAAGTGTTATTTTTCTGTAAACATACATTTAGATCAATAATTATTTTTTTGTTTAATTGGAAAATTTAAGATCACTGAATAAAGAATCACTTTCAATAAATTATATAAACTAAATGTTAATTACTTATATACATGTATAAAAATCAGTAATTTTTTGGTGACATAGAATTCCACATGGGCTTCCAACACCACTTACGAGATTTACGAATACTGTCCATATTTTCTTGCGCTGTTTCGCGCGCTAATCGTTGCATTGGATTTTTGTCATCAGAATTATATTCTGAATTTGATAATACTGTCTCGTGTTGAAAAGCAGAAGTCACGCCTAAGGAAGAATATTTTATATATTTTACTATTATTGTATATAAAAAATCCTAATAGAAAATACGCTCATATAATAAGAGAATAATTACTCGCTTTGGCAAATAATTTTTCTAAGACGTATTGATCATCTTCAATTGGTTTAGTTTCCTCGGCCAGAGAACGTCCAAGACGTCGTCCAATTAAATGTGAGACACGTTCTCCTTCAAATAGAGCTGAGGCAGCATGCTCTTCTAATCGTGAACTTCTTTTTCTTTTTTCTTTGCAATGATTTTTATTTAATTTTGACAACGTATCTTCATTCATATTCACATTACATGTTACTGTTTCGTTACTTCTATCTAAAATTTCAGTTATATTAGCATCATTAGATAGACATTGTACAGTAGCCTTATTTGATGTTTCATGTATTTTAATATCAAAATTTGATCTACTTGTTAATGTATGATCTTCATCTTCCAGTTTATTATTTAAGATGTTGTCTGTATTGTATTCAATATCTTTTGAAATTTTATTTTGGATATTGTTGTCATTCGTACTTTCTTGATGTGCAGAAAAAAGTATATCTTCATTTTTTTTATGAAGATCACTCTCGTTTCTAATACCTTCTTTTGTTAAATTATCCTTGAATATTTCATAATTGTGTTTTAAAATATCTTGATCAATATTATTATTATGGCAACTTGAAACATAATGATTCTCTGTAACGTGTGCTATTTGTATTACAGGTGTAGAGTTTGAGGTATTTTGACTTATATTTTTACTAAGCGTAGCTGCTAATTTTCGCATTTTTTCAATTTTATTAGGTGAAAATTTGGTAGACGAAGAAACTAGTCTAGATTGTCCGAATAATTGATCTATTTCACTAGAATTATTATCGATAGATTCATTAAAATTAAAAAGTTCAACTAAATCGGAAGTTTTAAATAATCTATGTTGACGTGGATCTTCTAAAACCTTATTTGCAAGAAGTATTTTAAATATTTGTCTGTGATACATCTGAAACAAAACATTATCTCATAAATACTTCGAAATATTCAGCAAAAGAAAAACTTAAAATTTTACCTTTTCTTCAATAGTACCAGCAGTAATAAGTCTATAAATGGTAACTTTTTTGTTTTGTCCAATTCTCCATGCACGTGCTCTTGCTTGAGCATCAGTTGCTGGATTCCAATCCGGATCATAAATAACTACTCGATTTGCTCCAGTCAAATTTACTCCCAGACCTCCAACACGCGTAGTTAACAAAAACACAAAATATGATGGATCCTGTATGAAAAAGATCAAATTACAAAAAGACTTAAAATATTAATAAAATACATTTTCCGTTCATCGATATATATATATACCTTATTAAATAAACGAATTGTTTCTTGTCGTTGTGACATAGAAGTAATTCCATCCATTCTTAAATAAGAATATTCTTCGCTTTGTACTAGAGATTCTAAAACATGCATCATCTGCAAATAAAACTTTGTTATACATTATTTTGTACATAACGTATGTTTATAAACAATTATATAACTTATTTACTTGTCTCCCTTGAGTAAAAAGAAGTACTCTATGTCCCTGTTTCTTCCAAATTTTAAGAAGGGACCGAACCACTATCATTTTACCAGAGCGCTTCCAGTATCCAAATTTCTCCAATGCTTCATTTGATACATCAATGTCTTCATCTGAATCCTAAATATACATTTAATTAAATACAATGAATATTATATAAATATTATAATATAAATTAAATTATAATTTAAATAAAATATATAAATTATAAACTTACAACTGGATTTGTATAAAGAAACAAATCAGGATGATTGCATATCTTCCTAAGCACTGATAATGCTATGAGGAGGCGAGCCCTGTATCTTCTGCTTACTGAATTACTCTTTTCATGCAAAATGAAACTAACATCTGCAGAACGTAAATATTCTTTATATAATTCCTTTTGTTCTCCTGTTAAACTGCAAAACAGTACCTAAAAAACATGAATTGAGATATGAAATTATAAATTCTTACAAAATATCCTAATGTGTAACAAACCTGTTCGTTCTTTTCTGGTAGACTAAGATGATGTTGCACATCATTTTTTGTTCTTCGGAGCATATATGGTGTAATAGTATCTCTAAGCATTGTAGCGACCTGAAGCGCGATAGCTTCTTGCAAAGGAGAAGCATTTGTATATCCTCCACGAGTTATAGGGGCTGCACAATGCTCTAAAAATGCAGGTAAAGTGCCTAACTTGCCAGGTAGAATAAAATCAAAGAGGGACCATAGTTCTTTTAAGGAGTTTTGCATAGGGCTACCCGTTAACAAAAGTCGATGTGGTGTAGAGAATTCCTTTACTGCTTTACTGATCTACAAGAATTCAGTTGCAATTGCTTTTGTACCTAATTGTAAAATCGTCACAAATTAAAAGCAAAAAACTACCTTTGCTTGTGGATTTCTTATTTTGTGACCTTCATCAAGTATGACATAGTGCCATTGACTGGTTACAAGTAAATCTTTATGTATAAGCATACCAGAATAAGAAGTAATTAATACACCACCAGATTTTAAAGAGTGCATTAAATACTCCAAATTACCTGAAAAGATATTTATTAATAATATAAAAGTGATAAAATATCACATTATTATTATATGTTAGTGTAGTAAGTAACAGATGATTTTATCTTACCATTATAAGTTCCACATTGATGTAGAACAGCCACTCTTAAAATAGGCCACCACTCATGAAAATGCTTTACCCATTGTTCCATTAGAGTAGCTGGACAAACAATTATAGTTGGTCCTAAACCTCTGAACCTATGAATAAGTAGTTGTTATTAATTAAATATGTATTATGACTTTGTTAAAATAATCAATAAACAGAAAGTATGTACCTTCCACCATCTGACAATAATTCACTACAATCTAAACCTGCAAGAAATGCAATTACTTGAACAGTCTTTCCCAAACCCATTTCATCACCTAGTAACCCTCCTAAGCCACGAAGATGCAGTTCCCACAACCATTGTACAGACACTTTCTGATATCTAAAAAAATTAGTCAATTTTATATATACACATAATAGATATATATAAAAATCAGTCTTTTAATTATTCATACTTATATAACTTTTTCCATATAGATTGAGGGATTTTAAATAAATTATCTATTTTGTGTAGTGGTTCATCCTTTGGATAACCACTTTTCTCTACCCTTTCTCTATACATCTCTTCATTTCCATCATCCAAAACTAAAATTCACATAATTCTCTATTAATAAAAGTGACATATTATAATGATTAATTTTATGATAAATCACTATGTTTACCTCTTTTTGTATGAACAGATTTGGTAAGAGATTTTCTCTTTTTACATGATTTTCCTTCATCTGCTATAAAATTAAAAAAAAATGATGCTTCATTAATAAATATTAAGTTTCAAATTAAACTAGTGATAATATGTACCTGAATCTATTTGTTCATCACTCGGTACATATTCACTTTCAGAATCATTAGTTATATCTGCAAATTTAATGTTTGTTGTATTTTCAATCAATGTCTCTTTAGTATTATCTTCGGAACTATTACAGGAAATGAATTCATTTTTTGAATGTTTAGCCTCTTTGGTAGAATTCTCAATTTGATTAAACTTACTATCTTCTGTTTCATAATTAATATCATTGTTTTCATTTAAACTTTTTGATGTTTCAAATTCAGAAACTAATTTCTTCTTATTAGCTTTGATTTTTGTTTTTTTCGCTATTTTAAATTCTTTAGGATGAATATTTAATAATTTTGGCTTTTTAATTGTTACTGCATTATTACTAGTATACTTAGATGCCTTTGAATTTTCTTTCAAACGTTTTCTTTGTTTGGCAAGTTCAGCCTGCTGTCGAAGGTATTTTTCAAGATCAAGTAAATGAGAGGATTTATTAAATGTCCTGAAAAATGAATATTAAGTTTAGTTTTTATAATTTTTACTTATAACAATTTTATTAATATCATATACCCTTTAGTTTTTAACAAATCAAACTGTTTTTCAATTGCTTGAAAGGGCGTAATCTCTCCAGTTTGAACTTGTTTTTTTAATTTTTTTTGTCCTGAACAATCTATAGTACCAGTTCCATTATCATTGTTTAGTTCTTTTGAATCCTTTTTTGTTTTTATATTTGATTTCATGAAATTATCAATCTTCTTTGATGCTTCATTAAAAATGCTTTCCTCGCTTCTTATTGACAAAACCTAATAACGTTTCTTTATTACTAACAGTATGATAAGAATAAATTAAATTTTATATTACATATTGTATAATAGTATATGTTCAACTTTTTTAAATATTACAATTGCAGATAGTAAAAGTAATATATTATATTTTATTATCATATTTTAAATAAGATATAACATAAATTAAAAAGAAAGATGAGGTAATTAAAAAAAAATGTTTTATATATTCTTTTTCGTTATAAAAATTTAAAAATATTCTAACTAAATCAATTTTATAACATAACCTTCTCTCTCAAACTGTTATCTCCCCCATTTATGTGTATACCATTAAATTTTTCATTATTAAAAACTTGTCCTTGATCATCACTTTCCATGATTGCGATAATGAAATCAAATGATACCTTCACGTGTTACAATACAATATGTGATAAACAATAACCAGAAAGTGGCAAAAAATTGAGAAAATGTAGAATTTTAAGAACTACATCTTAAATAGTTTTAATGTTGAATTATTAATTTTTCTGATAAAATACTTGATAAATAAACATTGTCATTCAACTTGCATAATATTACAGTCAATGGAAATAGATATAACTGTTGTCACGCCTAGCTTTACCGGCATATTAAACGTTATTTTACGTAAATATTGTTAGATGGTAGCACTAAAATTGTTTTTTTTCATTAAATTCAAAATAATATTATAACCTCTGTTATGACTTACTACGTACCATAAATAAATAAATAAATAAATAAATAATTATAATCATTAAATTCTATATAAAATTAAATAAATATAGTATCAGTACAAATTATGTAGATCAAAATCATCAGAATATAATAAATGTAATATACTCGCGAATTTAATGGTTTTTAATATTAAAATAAAGATTTAAGGTGATAGAAATAAATTTGGAAACACTATAAATTCTTATGTTTTTATTTTATTTCCTAAAATTTAACCATAGGCGGCTAACATATGAGCCAGCTATAAAATATTTAAATACTATAATTAAAAATTTTGCCTAAGAAGAATAAAAATCAAACTGCGAGGAATTGACGGGAAATCGTCTCCATTCTCTTAAAAATACTTGAAAATGTTTTTAAAAAAGTGTTAGTTTTAAGCAAAATTTTAATAAAATTAATTAGGCCCAAACCCATCTTGGGGTAACGCCTTTAAATTCAAAAGAGTCCGGGTGACCTACATGCGAAATATTGGGGAAGCTTTTCGACCACTGGAATGGTGTTCGCGATTGCGATGTAGATGGTCCAGAAGTAGCTTCAAAGCTTTTGAGACCATCCGCACAAATTGCTAAAATCTTCGTATCTATAATACCATACGGTACAGGTATATCCTCCAAATCTCCACGATACGTCAATTCCCGCAACTGACTTGTTTTTGAATTTTGTTCCTCGGAAGTGCAACCTTCCTGGCTGCATCCACGCATGAAGTTTCGAAATTGCTCGAACGTAGTGATATTCTCTTGTAAACGCATTAAACGGGTTTTCAAAAGATCTACATCCTTCTTGGCAGGCCGTACGATGTCGTTGATGTTTTGAAAATTCGATATACCAATATACGATATGAAGCCGATTTTTTTAAACTTCTCGGTGTAATTCATAGCAACGGTGATGCGTGGTAGTTGTTCCACTAATAATACAGTCATAGAACGTGGCTCAAAACTGATCCATTGCAATGCAGAAGCTCCACCATTCTGATGAGATATAGTATCAAACCAAGATTGACTGTTCGTTGCTAGTCGATTTGCTGCCATTAATCTTACAGTTAGCATTACCTATAACATTATTATTATTACTTAATAACTTTTTGTACATAAAATAAACTATATATATGGCGCACCTGTATATCATGTACGAATTGGCATAAGGTGATTCATTATGAAAAACTAAGGCGAAAATATACAATAAAATTTTTTCGTTCGAGACTTAGTTTTCGAGAAAATCAAGTTTGAAAATTTATTAAGTATACTTCAATATAGCTAATTTCAGATTGACAGCAGTTAATAATCGGCACGAGGTTATTCTACATGCTAAAATGAGTAAAAGATGTGAAATATTATTTTCCCGTTTAAGGCTTCATACTAAAGACATTAGATTTCAAAAATGTTTAGTTAAGAATTTGCTCAATATTTATCCTTTACATGCGTAGATACATTTTCAAATTTATTATTTTAGGAAACAAAGCGTTTTATGAAAAAATTTTATTCTTATTTTTATTCGACTTATTTTCACGCGTGGAATAACCTCATGTCGATTATTTATTCCTATCCAGTCCAGAATTAACTATGTTCAAATACATTTTATAAATTTTCAAACTCCATTTTCTCGAAAACTAAGTCTTGGACGAAAAAGTTTTATTCTATTTTGTTTAATTTTCTTTTCATTCTGTCATAAAGAATCGTCCCATACCTGCTTGCACATGATATTCAGGCGCATCCTATGTAAATTTAACAATAAATTCATACATGATCTTTTGGATACAAAAGACTCCACTCATTCTGATTCGTTGCTAATAAAGATGTTCCAGTAATAATCATTTCATGATTTTCTCCATTTATTAAATAGAATTCATCGCGGGACGATAATGCTCCAGGATAGGACGACAATACAATTGATCGACCCGGAATTAATGCATCAGTTTTTGTCGTAGGTAGCACATGATAGCCAAATGTGTATTTTTTTAAGAGTCTTAACATTTGAGTGTATCTATAAAATAAGAAATAAAGATTTGTAGTTTATTCGTATTAATTTTCTATCATCTAATAAAGTACACATTTAAATATATTTACATAGTTTGTAGTTTTATATAGTTTAAATAATTACACTCACGTTTATTATAATTATTCTTGCAGCATGAAAATACAAAGCTTATGTCAGTTTATATTTGAAATTCTTAAACAAATTGATTAATATAAGAAATATATAATGATTCACTTACGGTGCTGATGTATGTTGATTGATTGCAACTAGAGGTTCCGAATTGTCTCTTGCAAGAAATTTGAAGTGGATCATAGAACTTACTACGGAATTGGAAATATTGAATATTTGTTGGAAACCAGATAAATCGGAAGTCAAGGCGAGCCAAAGGAAATCGTCAGATTCCAATGATACCGACACACGACTCCGACGTACAGCAAATTTCCAACCAGCTTCCAAACCATCTAATTGAGCATAAAATAATCGTACCTAAACAAAAATCAATTTTATTTTATTTTATTAACATATTTTTTAATATTTAGTATTTTTTTAGTTATAGTTTATTTTATCGTCTTTTAAAACTACTAAAAATATGATTTATTATTAAGACAATAGGGTAATTGTGTACCATATGCCAAAAAGGATCAGTAGACTCCGTCAATTCAGCACGTTCACGAATGACGGCAGTGTTGTCTCGAAGATATCGCATTAGCTTTCGGCACTCAACGGGTTTTGTTTCGCATTTTGGCTTTATAGTGTTGAACCAATGATGATGAATTAATTGCCAAGTTAGACTACCTTCCAACAGTCCGGCGGCATAAGCTTGTACAGTATCTGGGTATTTTGATGATGTTTCTATTTCAATATAGGACCATCTGTAAAAATTATATCATTTTATATCTTGAATCTTATATTTGAATCTTGATTATATATATATATATATATATATATATATATATATATATATATATATATATATTTAACATACAAATATTATATTATATTTGTAATATTAGCTTTATACATATATTTTTTATATTAACTTTATGTATGACATTGACTTACCCATGCTCGAAAATTTCAGTTTTATAATAGGCTCGAGCTGCATGCAATGGTATAGCAGTTAGATCATTGCCTTGGCCCCAAAACTCAATACGATATCCTCCTTTACGGTTCCATAATACGGTGGCTGAATAGATTCCATCTTGTTCGACACTGTTAACGTACGATAGATAGGTAATTAGAAAAGTTTAACTGGTGTATCTGCGCACATATGAAATGAATATATTAGACAAATAATCTGGAATGTCCACATAATTGACAATAAAATAAATTTTAGTTTCAACTTCTACGATTAAAAATTATTGTTAATAATTAATGATCTGATTAGAAGAGAATTAAAAGTTTATTATGTCTCTATGTGAAATATGCGAAGTATACATTTTACATATCAATATCCTTCACATACAGAACCTACTTCTAATTGCAAATCCTGATTGCAATCACATGTGTAATATATGCTACATTATTCATTTATATCGAACTTTAGAAACGTAGGCAACTCATGAAACTCATTAAAACCAGTTTTTAGTAATTCTTTACACACACACGTGCGCGCGCGCGCACATACACACACACAGACTTAAAAACATCTCGATTGGAATACGAAATATTTTTCCCTACTAGTTTGTACCTACACTTTTTGAAACAATTAATTTCTTTCAGATTACCTATCAAGTTATATAATAACATGAAAATCTGCTTGAATTGAATTAAAATTAAAGTTACAGTACTCGAAAATTCAGGTGCCATCTATACAAATATATCATAAACATTTTCCAAAAATTTTACTCAACTAAAACAATGGATAACAGCAATTAGATAACAGCGACGTCGTATAATACAGATCAAAGGACAATAATTTATTAATTAAATAACAAAAATAATAATACAAAAATATTACAAAATAACAAAAAGATATTTAATTAAAAAAACTAAGAATAAGACACATTTCAAGAATTTATGTAGATCACGTGCAAATGATAATGGCCGGTGCAAATATGACAATGACAAACTTATGACAATAAATAAAGTAGTTTTTATTATCTGTTCGGCGAAATTATTGTTTACCGTTTGTGCACGCGGCAAGCAAGATAAACCGCGTGACAAGTACGTAAAAGCTTTGTGGTACGTCGGAAGCGCAACGTGTGCACGCACCAGCCGTGCTGTGATAGCGACAAGCGCGAATTCGAGAAGCCAGACGTTGCGTTACTCGATCCTATGTCGCGACCGGTCCCATCCAGCTTGTTACCATTGAAATGCTGATGCTTTCGATCGCTTCACTCACATTGCTGCACGCGTTTCACATGTGTCGAATGCGGTCGGAGTTATCGCAGGAACGTTGATCTTTCAAGTAAGAACACTTGTTTCTTGATGAAAGATCACGACATCCGTTATATGTATGTATATTGAAATTGTATGTGAAATAACTTGATATAGATCGATATTTGATTTATGGCCAATAGTGATTTAAATAAGATACACATAGTTGTATTGTGCATTAATTTTTAATATGTATATGTTCTAACGTTAGGTGAATGTTATCGATTTGGTAATATTTCAGTTAATGAATGCTATAATGCTTTTAAATATTAGATCATTATTTTTGCGCTTTTCATCTAAATATAAATCATATTTGGAATACTTTTCATACCTTTCGTACTTTTTAATATAATAATTACTTTTCGTCAGGACAGTCTAATTTAAGAATATTTATAAATATCAGCCATGTCATGATTATTCCTATTTAGTCCTGATTCCTATTAAAGTGATATAGTGAATTAATGAACTTACTGTCCGAATTCACCGAGTATTATGGCCCCGACTCCTAGTAAAGCTACGGCGATTAGGATGTAAGTGGAGATGCGTGTCTGCAGCCAGGAGGCTCCTACTACCTTCAGCATGGCTCATCGGTAAGCTATACACCTTGGTTACGAGAAGAGAAGAAAGCAGAAAAGCACGAATTTCGCGTTCTCAACCCATCGATTACAGAAGCTGGTCTTCGGCCTCCTCAGGCGTTTCAATAGCTGCCAATACGCGCTTGTCTCGTGAGTACTGAAACAGTTAAATAATTTCCAATTCAGTCAAAATATTAATTTCTATTGGAATTATCTATATATATATATGTTCCTCTATATCATTAAAAGTCACTATATTATTAAAAGCTTGATGAGAGACTTTAACTATTTTATACAGCATCTTGTTTTTCATGATAGTCATCGTAAGTTCTCTAAATCTATATCTATATTTAAAATTTTCCTGTCTTGTAACATAAAAAGAAAGTCCATAATTTTATCATAGAATACGCGTTTGAATAGCAGTTATTTGAAGATTCTAGTACAGTTACTCTGTTATACTTTGTTTATTTGGACATTATTACAAAACAATTGCCAGATTTTGTCTTCTATAAATTATCCCATGGTCTATCGTTCATTTGTCGCTTACAACACGGATCGCATAAAACAGGAATGAGGCTAAAGTCGAATTCTCTTTGAGTATAACATTTGGCACTTGTAATATGCATGAACAAATTGATAAACCTACAAAATATACGTTTACTATTGGTACCGTGGATTCCCTATAAATCGACGCATTTTTTTCAGAGCATGATGATGGATTATAAATATTGAACGATTTTTTTTTGTCGGTTACCCGTTCATTTTCAATTCTTAAGCATTCTTAAAATTTTCACAAGAATCTATCAACTATATGTAGGAATACACACTCTCTGGTTAGTGATCTCTACAAAATTATTTATTATAATTTAAACAGGAAACAATGGTTATTTAATGTGAACTTAATGTAGTAATGTGACTGAACTAAGACAACTTAAATTAATGATTCACAACTCTGGCTACAACTCTTAGTACAACTCTAGTCGCAACTAACGGCTACCTTTTATACCACGGTTTTGGTACTCCTAGCATGCAGATGTGGATGATCCATGGTCAAGCATAGCTTTTTTAATTATCCCGTGTAGTAAAAGGCCACGGCTATATGGTCCATCTTTCCCTGGCCTGTCAACACTTTTATTGTTTTTTACCTGTAGTACATCACGATTTGCTCCAGGGTTTTTCCTCAATACTACATGTATATATTGAGGATATAGTACTGGCATTTTTGTAAATTTAAAAGAAGATAATATTGCGCAGTTTTCTATTAGCTTCTGACTTTCCCCTCAACGCTAACAAAAACACTGATATGACTTTCTAAAAAAAAAAAAAAAAAAAAAAAAATGAAGATCAAGGTTATTTTATTGATTGATAATTATTATATTATCATGTTGTATTATGAATACTTTTATGGCAAAATATAATACAATTTGGTATTGACAGCGCTGTTTTTATACAGATATCTCTCCAGGACATAAAAGACTAGCGAATGATCTTAGAAACTTGGAAATTGCCGATGAAGGTTAAGGTCTAGGTTCGTTCACAGCATTTCAAGGATTTTGCGTTGATATTTGCAATTAGATGTGTTTAGTTCCTTTAATTATCGTTCATTCGGCCAACTATGCTTATAGATAGTAACTTGTTACGTAATTGTAAAACACTTATCTGTAAAGGTTAACGGATAAATTTGCCATTAAGCATAGCGTTAGACTTAGACAAATATCTATGTCATAATATATAATTAAAAAGATAAGTATAAATTGAAGTAACACGAAAACATTTTAGATAAATGTTGTTAGAAGCTTCTATATCCTATTAATGATCACAAGAAAGAGCACAACAAACAACACATTACATATATAGAGTAAAAATTTGTTTTCATTTAAATCTGAAGATAGCAAATTTGAAGATTTAGATACAATAGTTATGTATTACACACACTGTTCCTTTTAAATATTAACTTTTAATGAAAGATATACATGCATATTGTATAAAAATAAATTCGTACTAACATTTAATAACACTGCAAAAATATTGGCAAGTACGACGAAGAGGATTATTATAATTCAATTGCAAAACTCTAAAACTATTCTTCAAACGGAGTTACGATCTTCTTCTTCTAAAAAAATAGCTTCTTTTCTTAATTCATTGTAAATTTTATTGACTTTTTTCTGTAATTATTAATGTTCTACTCGTTAATGATAGTATCATCGTTTATAGATGAATCTCGGGAACTGAGCCAATATGAATTTTCTCGTTGCTGTCAGAGTTCACTTGCATCCGATAACTATATGTTGAATTGTTTTCTGCGACGTATTATCTTTACAATTGACGTATTCTTATAGCAAAATGTAAATAAATTTATCATCATTCAAGACTCTGTAGAAGCTCATAAATTGGATGAACACTAACTTCGAGAGATTTCTTGCTTGCAATGCAACTGCTAAAAGAACATTTTCTTTTACAAAATGTGACTATGGAAACGGAAAAAAGATATTATGTTTAAAGTAAATATAATAAAAATTCGGAAGGAAAATCGTTTTAAATTACTTTGTTATTTAAAGAATTACATCTACTGTATTATAGAAACGAAATATTTGGGACCTTCTTTAATAAAAATTATTTTTGACTGTATTATCAAAGAGATACATATGATCAGAACAATCTTTCTGCAATATCTTTATATTTTCTTATATTCAATTTAACAACTGCTATTAACGATAAAAAGACGGCGATGGTTATCATATTCGCTCGAAACAAAAATCGTCTTATACCAAAAATTGTACTCTTATATTTATTTTTTCAATTCTGAGACATGTCCAAGAACGCATAACAATATTTCTATATAATATGATATTAAATTACAAGAAATTACTCATGTTTATTCCAGATAAAAAAATGATAAAAGATAATAATAATCACATTTTTTTAACGACTCTTTACGACGAGATCCTTACTAAAAATAGTATACTTCACTAAAAGATTAAAATAAACCAAATACATAATAATTACTAGTGTACTTTTGCATCAAAGGACATTTTGATATATATTATATAGAAAATTTGAAATCTACTAATCCTGATGTAAATTAGAATTATCAATATGCTAAAATATCAATGGAAATTTTAATAAAAATATAATAAATATAAATAAGTCCTGTGACGATTCGAAAAGCACAATAAGCTTTTTTTATACTACCTATACATCCTCCTATCTCTATAATAGTTATTTTCCAATCATAAATCTTGTATCATAATTGAAGGGCAAATAATGTTTTTCCATAGAATTGGGTGTGCCAATCGGAAAAATCTATTAGCATACTCCACATACGCTTAATTTCAAGTGAATGCATAATCTATAATAATTTACAATCTTTCCTGTCGATCGAAAATATTTAAAATGGATAAACGTGGTACGTCAAACTTAACGATTTTAATTAGCGATTGGCAAGTACAAATACCCACGCGCTTATATATTCAAATTTAGTCACTCTGGTACACGATGTTATAAATCATTACAATTCATGTTTCCACGTGTGAATGGCGTCTTTGTATCTCATAATCATAATTATGTGAAGTAATGACGTTCTTCAAGATGGAAAAAAAATATGTGGTCCGTAAACGTTGTGGTAGAATTACATTGGTATTAAGTAAAGAATGAATATAACTATGTATTAAATATTCTTGTCAGATCTTCTGGCTAATTACAAAGAATAATTAATGTAAAGAATGGTGGTAAAATTTGTATAGGAATTTAGAAAAATATTTAGTTTCTAACTTTGTGACAAAGGTGTAAGGTTCTGAATATTATTGCAAATCTATATATTGAATTAAGTAAATTTAGCCGGAAATACAGCGCATGAAATAGATACACTGCCAATTCGAATCAAATCAATGTATTGTATAGAGTCACGATTTCTTCGACCTCCTTATCATTCGCCAATTATTAATCTGAGTCATCGTTGTACACTTTGACGTGGGATTCTAACTTGCAATTATCGAGCGACCTGAATAAACATATACTACATGAAGAATAATATAATATATTATATTATTCTACATTATTACTACATTCATTATTCTACATTACTTCTCTTAAATTCATTTTAGAGTCAATGAATATAAATAATATAAGTATGTATAAATTATGTATGAATACAAGTATAAATAATAAAATAAATGATGTTTACACCAATTTGAAATTACTATATTTCACACGAATAGAACGTACTAATTTACTCTTATTTAAAGAATTTGCAATAAAACCACGATATACATATAAGTTACCATGACACGAACAAATTTATGGAAACAGCTGTACCTCTCATTCTAAAGCCTCAAACAGGAAGCAATATAGCATGCAAGATAAGAACTCTGACAAATATTTGTAGATAAATTGGTAAATTTTTATATTTAAATTCATATTTAATTTTTAAGAGATACCGTACATTATGCTAATAAACGATTTACACTTTCACTAAAAAGCAGAGCTAATAAATCTGTTCCAAATAATATGAATACAAAAATAAAATCCAAAAATCTAAGAAAATAAATTATACACACTCCTTTGCTAAACGAGAAATAAACTCTGATTTTCACTTCAAAGAACTTGCAATGTACGAATCTCATAGGCGATTCCACACGACATGAGAGCGCGGCAAACAAGTTACATGCAACCACGTGAACAGACTACCGTCGCGGCAGCTGTGTATTTCACTCCAGAAAATTAAAACTTAAAAGTTCCAAAAAGGGAACAAGTATAAAAATCAATATCCTTTATAGAAAAACTTCACATGAGAAAATATAATAATATTGAGAAACAGGAACACTTCTATGAATCGCAAACGATCTATTAATCGACCGTCTCGGAATATTTCTATTCAGTGTGCGCGCCTGAGCCATACACGCTCTCGTGCATGCTTTTTTTTCCTCGTATGAATTCTTCGTTCAATCACTTACCAAGAGTAATAGAATAGATTCTGAATTGAAGCGCGTCGAACACGGGTAGAAAATCAGTCATTCGTACGGAGATTACATTCCTTTGGCGTGTTTTTTTGCCGCGACTTTACGACGTGGACCAGTTGCTCCGACACTGAAGTCCAAGCGCGAGCATACGCTGCTTCTCGACTGACGCGGCAACCCGTCGACCAGAATTTCGAGTACTATAAGTTGCATATTCCCTTTCTACCTTCCACAAGCCAACCGGCGTCGACGGCCTTTGCTATGTCGTTGCCACTGCTGGATCACGTTGTCGTGGCACCCTGCACTTGCATTGATACGCCCCGTTATCAATTCGCTTTATCATTTTCAAGTTTCCGTAAATTTGCGTCATTCCTAAGCAAAATGATTGGTGTAAAATTTAAGATATTTTACAATTATATAAGATTTTAGATACATTTAGATTCTAGATATCTGTATTAACAAACTTTTTATATTTTATATTTATATTTTTATTTAATTGTATTAACATATGTGAATGCTAAAATCAAATATTACATAATTAATTATATTGCTTTTAATTATATACTTTGGAACTATTTTGGAATAATACATGAATATATTGCAGTCCTACCGATTTGAAAGATAAGGTGTATAAAATGCTAATGTATACATACAAAATAAATAGAGTTATGTCTTTGAGAGAGTTCTGAGAATATAGTATATTACATCAACGATGAGAAGTTCTACGTATAATAAAAATATGTTTGCAAGCTATTTAGTTTATACAGCATGAAAATTTACCAATACTTTATCAGGACATCAGTTTTGTAAGTTTATGTAAGTTTTTCAAATACTTTGTGATTGTAATATATATATATTCCCTTTCAAGTAGTAGTTCCAAAATTGATAAAGTGTCCAATAATCTCTAAAAAATAAATGAAATTGTTTTTATTTAAACATCTCAAAATAAAATGCTTAAAAGTCGATATAATTATAAATACTTATGAAATAATTCGTATCTATACTGTACCGAGAACTATATAGCAGTTGACTAATACACAGCTCTTTAGCAAGACAGTCATCACTGTTGAAACTTAATGAGTTTTAATTGGATGTAATTGAAAATTTTAGTCATCTCGCAACTGTGACTGACCGAATAAAGGCATAGATGCACTCTGTTTAACTGGATTACACAAGAAATGATACTAATCCTTTGCAACGTATTTGCTGTCATAGAAACGGAGTCCAGAACGAAACGTTCTAACATTGTAACAATAAGCCCCGTTGTTCAATAATAAAGATTATATGTATGCAGCACTTGCGAACAACAGTTTCTCTTATAATGAGTTCCGTGTAAGATCGACATTTTCCGGTGACGTAAGATTCTTGTATCGCAATTGTTATTATTTTCAAGCTTCCCATAGTTTGTCATTTTTTTCTCTTTTCGTGTGAATTATTTTATGCTTGTTATTTCGACAAGGAATTTAATAAATTTTCTTAATAATATCGTGAGTCAAAAATTTCATATATCATATTACGTGAATCATGCAGATAAATACTAAAAGTACTAAAAATAATAATGCTTTTGAGATACGAAGGAATATTCGAGACATTTGATCTGTCCATCATTGTACGCGCCAGCACTCGTCAACTTTTCATCATTCAGTGACCTTATTCGACCTTCCACTTGAGGAATTTTATACTCCCACGTTTGAACTTTCATCACTGTTATAAGTTTACTTATAATTATCGCTTTATCTGCTACTGTGTAATTAAACAAATTTTACTATGGCTTTATTTTTCAATATTAGTTGCTCAAATGGTTCTTTTCCTTCTTCTTGTCTCTATTTAAGTAGTATATCTACGTTCAAAAGTTCCATCGTAAACTTCTAGAAAACACGGCATTTTTTGAAATACAATAATAAGATAAGATACGCAATTTTCAATGAGTCAGAAATTGTACTAAGTGCTCTGGAGGCGTTTATGAAAACTATCGCTGTCATTTCAATAAAACAATTACGTAATATAAGATTGTGAACGCCTTTAACTAGTTGAAGCGATAAAAATTTTCAATTACAATTCAACCCAATCTCGTTGACTTGTTCGCATCGCTCTTTGAAAAATCTAAAAATACTATTTTTGTCAATTTTAAACGATCTAAGAAACGAGAATTAATGGAAATTAGAAGAAAAATATAAGAATAAAGATATTTTGGTAATCCTTCGTAGAAATTTTATACGAATTATCTATAATATTCGAACCAATATTTCACAATTCGGTACTATTCTTCCACAAGATTGCCATCAGTGGTTGACGGAAACTGAGATAATCCTGAATATATTCTACATTTCTGAAAATAGATTATCTGCGTATACAACAGTATTTCTCAACAAGGAGTTCTTCCTAATTTTACGCGTCTGACACATTCAATAAGATGTATAGTTACTACCGGCGTATGAGGTAACCTTTCTTAACTTAACCTCCTTTAGTTCGTAAAATTTATTACATATTTTTCAGTCAATGCTTTCCGCTATATAAAATATATAATATATTTAATATAGTAAGACATTTCTGATGAAGAAACGATCTAACTAACGAATTAAAATGAAATGAAATGAAATGGAAAAATAAGATTTGTTAAATATGGAAAATTTACAGCTTTTACTTTACTTTACGGACAATGCATTTAATTGCAGTTTACGTTGGCACAGGCTATCCAGAAGTTAAGGTCCTCGGCAAGATCGGGTTATTTGATGCGCCGACAGGTATGTTTGTGAATTCATGAAAGCAACCGGACCGTTAGCCAAGAAAGGATTTAAGGCATTCATTGATCTAATGACTACTGCACAATGACTCGCTGTTGCTTCAACAGACACTATTGCTGGTTCTAAGAAAAAGTGCAGGGAGCATTTATACAAGTATTATTTAGGAAGACAGTACTTTCTAGTAACATTTATATTTGATAACTATAATGAAATTAAAGGAGATTATTGCATAAATAAATAAAATTGTAAGAAATTGTGTCCAATAAAATTATTAAGAATTATTATGTTCAATTATTTTACATTTGTCACTGGTAGAATTTATAAAAAATACTTAGTTCATAGCTTATAAAATTATATATCTGAAAAATCACATAGCTTATAATATCATATACCTGAAACTATACAAAAAATAATGTCAGGGAGATGTATAAATATTATTATATCGTTATAGGCTAAGAATAAAACAATCTAACGTAAAAATAAATAAATTTTCTAATTATCTTTTCATATTCCGGAAATTTCGGTAGTTAATTTTGCAGCTAGATAATTCAATAATAGAAAGGAAAGATAGCGAAACGCAGCAGTGCCCTAAAAAATAAGTCATATTGAAAATCAATTTCGACACTAGTGTCACGTGACCTAAGCTATTTATTCGCATCAAATAAAGCCTTTCGCGAAAATTGTTCTCGCAATAAGAGCCGCGGAATTTCTTGATTGCAGCTGGAAGGAAAAGCACGCGCCATGACTGGAATGTAATATACACCCTCTGGCATTCGATTATTATCAAGATATTTTCTCGATGTTCTGGCATCTTTTTTCTTTTCGCCTATGAACGTTATCTATCTAGTGTGAATATGTTAACTCATAAAGAGTCGACGTTGCGTTAAAGTAACATTTAATTGCAATTTTTTTTAACATTTTACATTTTCAAATTCTGTATTTTAACATTGTGGTTATAAAATTCAACTTTTGTTTAATATCTTTCTTTCTTTTGGTATCTTTTCTGTAAACTTTATAGTTTTATAAACTGTAAAGCAATTAACGTATTTATAACATTATGATAAACTGTTTCCTGGTCCTTAATGAGTTAATTTGGCAATCCACAACTTTTTTACCTACGGAGAAGAATGGTATAAAATAGAACAAGAAGATATGTGTAATCAATAGTAGACATAACACTTCTTATGTTATAATGAAGTTTGATATCTATTTCGATGTGGAGTATATCTTATTTCCATGAATTTTATTAAGGAAAAATCGGAATTAGTCGAACTTGACCTCGAGTAGAGTGATTTTCAGTTTATTGGAAATTGATAACCTGTATAATCTACTTTCGAGTAAATGGAGATAACGAAGCCAGGGGAAGATGGATGTAGGTAGAAAAATATAGATTGCTTGAATAAGAAAACTATGCTATTAAAAACATTAGAAATTAATATTATGATGTCATTTAAAATTTGTTTTAACAATAGATATCTCTTCATCGTAGATTTGAACTTATATATTTTTTCTATTTATTATATTTTAAACTCTAGTATGCAACATATACAAGGTTAAACTAAATTAATATTTTTATATATCTTTATCTGTATAATTTTCTTCAGTAATTACTACTTACATTTTTGTTGCAGTTCTTCTAACTCACAAGCACAATTTCGAAGTAGTATTCACATATGCGCATGCGTATCTATTACAAACTTAGTATATATCAATTTTATGACATTAAAAGAATTTAATCATTCGAGTACGCACTTTTTTAATTTTCCTTACACTTTTCACGAGCTAAAAATTACTAAGTGTTTCTTTATTTACCTTTTTTTTAATAAATGAAATGATTGTGTGTGTACATATTATGATGTAGTATCATCGCGCATGAGCGCCGCAGAGAATCGGCGGCAAACCAGTGTTATACGAAGTCTTCATCTTTTCGGATCATTTGGAACCTGTTAGTAGAAATTGGCGATAGGAAGGTAAAGGATCATGGAAATATCTGTGAAGCTAGTTCAAAATTGAGTAAAAGACATATAACATCTAATAAATTATAAATCAGAAACGAGTGATTTTTCAAGTAGAAAATCCACTGATTTTAAAATCTAAGATGCTTTTGAAAATTTATTTACTAATCTTGTTTACAATTTTAAAAGATGTATCGTGTTTATCCTGGCATGATTATCATCAGAATAGCGAAGACAGTTCGAACAGGAAAAATGTTCATACAGTTCCGCTTGGTTCAGGAGCCACTTTTCATTGGAGGTATATTTTTATAATATTAATTGAATTTAATGTTAACAGATACACCGAGGAATAATTAAAAAATTGAAGAATAATTTTTTTAGGGTTGATTTTATGAGCGAAATGATAATTGCGGAAGTCCACTATATAGGTGTCGACAATACTTGGTTTGCCATCGGTTTCTCGAATTATGGAGAATTAAAACCTGCCGATTATTGCGTTCTGTGGATTGATTGGCACCGACAAATTCAGTTACAGGTAATCATGAAATACATTAAACAATTACACGAGAAAACATGATAAGTCCATTTTTATCGATTTTATAATTTTTATATCAATTACATTATATTGTAATTTCAGGATGCGTGGGCAGATGAAGAAGGAAAATTAAATCTCGACCTGCAACAGGATTGTGAGAACTTTGCGTGGAGAAGAAGAGGAAACGTCACGAAGTTTACCTTCACCAGGAAGTTCGATACTTGCGATGAAAATGATTACATCATGGAGGTAAACTAACTATGAAATTAATAAGAGATATTAGTCATTTGATTATTTTTCTTTGACATAAAAAAATATTTAAAAATTCGTAGAGAGGGACCACGCACTTAGTATGGTTAGAAGGTTTGGGACCACTGTCGTCCTTGGCTGGTTTACAAGTATCAGATGCAGAAGCTTCTGGCATGTCCAGAACAGAATTGATCAGGGTACTCCATAAGAAACCAACATTTCCATCGAATGCCTGGCAATTGGAAATGTTGGCTGATCATGTAAAAGTGCCAAATAAGGAAACGACTTATTGGTGTCGCATACAAAAATTACCACCCGTTTTGTCTCAAAAGTGAGTCTATTAGACTGCAACAAAATTCGCCAGAATTAATCTTTTTCCGAACTATTATTTCTAGACATCACATTCTGCAGTTTGGCCCAGTCATACAAACGGGTAACGAACACTTGGTTCATCATATGGAAGTTTTCCATTGTGCTGGACCAGTGGCTCTTGAAATTCCTATGTACGATGGTCCTTGTGATGGAGCTGATAGACCGGAAAAAACTCAAGTGCGTTAAGTTTCTTAGACAGATTTCTTCATTTATGCCTTTAAAAAATAATTAAATATGTTTTCTAGAATCATTTTATTTTTTACTCCGTCTCTTAGGTATGTAAAAAAGTCTTGGCAGCTTGGGCAATGGGAGCAGATGCTTTCGTTTATCCAGAGGAAGCTGGTCTTTTGATCGGTGGCCAAAATTTTAATCCTTATGTCATGTTGGAAGTTCACTATAATAATCCCGAACTTCAGGATGGGAACGTCGATTCTTCAGGAATTCGTTTTATCGTTACTAGGAGTCTTCGCAAATATGACGCCGGTGTAATTGAACTGGGTTTAGAATATACTGATAAAATGGCAATTCCCCCACGACAAGTAATGAATCATTGCGCATATAATTAATCAAAGATATATGCACAGATATATATTATAATATATGTTACTAAAATCGGAATTAATAACAAAATTTTTGTAGGAAGCCTTTATTTTATCAGGACATTGTATACAAGAATGTACAGGTGTTGGTCTCCCACAACAAGGAATACATATTTTCGCATCCCAACTTCATACACATTTAACAGGCGTAAAAGTTGTTACTCGTCATATTAGAGATGGAGAGGAGCTGCCTCTGTTAAATTATGACAATCATTATTCCACTCATTTCCAAGAAATTCGTCTTTTACCGAAACCTGTTACCATTTTGCCTGTAAGAATTAAAATCTAATACTTTATATATTTCACGTGTACTCCATTATATTATGTACATATAATAGATTTTAACGTAAATTAATGATAGGGAGATTCGTTAATAACAACTTGCACATATAATACGATGGATAGGGAAAATATTACTCTTGGTGGATTCGCCATTTCCGATGAGATGTGTGTGAATTATATTCACTACTACCCTAATGCTCGATTAGAGGTATGAAATATTAATATTCTTTTATAAAAAATTATAAAATTATAAGAAGAATTATAAGAAATATTCAATCTGTTTTAGGTTTGCAAAAGTGCTATTAGCGACGATGCACTGAGAACTTATTTCCGGTATATGAGGGAATGGGAGAATCAACCAACTAGTGTCGATAATGGAATTTCTGCAAATTATGAAAGTATAGAATGGACCAAAGTTCGTGTACAAGCTTTACATGATCTATATGAAGCTGCACCATTAGGTTCTTAATTATTTAATTTATTAATGTATTAAGCATCTGAAGTTTGATTTTGATATTTCAATTGGAAATTTTAATCTATATTTGATCAGGAATGCAATGCAATGGCTCTGATGGATCTCGACTTCCTGGATTATGGGACAACATACCAGCCACACCGGTCAAACTACCCTTACCTCCACCAGCTCGAAATTGTCCACACTCGTCGTTAGGACAAGAAATAATAAATTCTATATAAAATTCTTTTTCTGTTACATACTGTTATCTATTTTCGAAAATATTAACGAAATCAAAATTCATGTCTACGGATTATACACAAGTCTGAACATTAGTGAAACATAAACGAAATAAAGTATAATTATAATTCATGTGGATTTACAATGGTTTCCATAAACGTATAACTTATCAGCTTACGCATAAAATATTTTACAAATAAAATACTTCTTTACTCACATTATTTAACAGCTCTTTCACTTTATCTATATTCTTTTAAGATTGTTTCATTTAATTACATAATTTTAAAAGAATATAGTTTTTCAAAAGAAAAAAAAAAAGAAGAGAATGAAAGAAAAACAATTCGGATTACACTACAAGGTGTTTAAATTTAATGTAGTATTTGTGTAAGCCAAAAAAAGAAAGAAACTGAAATACTATTAAAAAGCGTACCCTGGGAAAACGGTAAACATATTATCGATATATAAAAGTTTATAAACCTCCAGTATATTTATGCATCTTAAGGGTTCCTTTTTGGCAGTACATTGTCTTGCTGCGAATAAGCTAGCTTAATCGAACATTCGTTAACAAATACTTGTTCTATGAGAAATTGGTATTTGTAAAATATGAAATAATAAAAATAATCATAGTTATAATAATAATAATAATAATAATAATAATAAATCGTGATAGCTGAAACTTTGTCTTTACACATTTTACGAATGTACAAAAAAGGGACGCGTCTTAACGTTAAATGTGATATAAAAATTAAAGATATCCAATTATTTACGATATAATACACATGGGCGGGTTATACATACATACATACACACGCACGTACACGCTGAAATCACGCACACAATAGTTGCCTTGTTCGCTCGTCAAGCGCAAAGATCACTTCCGGAAAAATAACGTAATGTGTTCTTTTTTAATTTCTGTTTTCTTTCAATTTGTTCTTTTGTTTCTTCGTTTCTTTTCTCTTGTTTCATTCGACCCTTATGTACGATCTTTTGATCGAGCTCTCGTTACATTTTTTAATCTTTCAACTTCGATTAGAAGTTGTTCACAAACATCCTAGCATGTAACACAGAATTCTATCGAGTATTAAATTTGTACTGCCAAATGCACTTCTGTGTGTTTTAATCCTTTGAAGTATATATTTCCAAAAATGGTATCTTCTTCCTTTTTAGTAAAGCACAATTCTTTTAAAAATCTAGTGAACATGAAGATATAGACTTGATTAGCTGCATTATATAATAGTAAAAAAAATACCATTATCTACCTAGTAGATAAAAAGTGAAAAAATTTTGTTTAAAATTTGCAAAATGATTTGTTTTAATCTGATATACTTCAAAGGGTTAACCATAGTTCTCTATTGAAGGTATGGGAGAGAATTTTTCTCTTTGGTACTTAATTAAGCTGTACTTAGACTTGAAAACATTGATTTAGAAAAGAAATTTAAAAAATGGTTGCTAACAGAAACTGATTAAAATGATTTGTATATCTTACTGACAATATTGCAAAGGAATGTATACACACACACACATATATATATGTAATATATAAATGTGTATATAATAATAAAATATAATACTTTAAAATTGCATATACAAAATATTTATGTTTAATTTATCCAAGGGTTGAAAGAATTTCCTTTTAAAAACAGTATTCCTTTTTAATTTTGTAAATAGATCGTTAAAATATCGAAGTTATTACAGTTATTATTACAAACTTAAGCAACTTGAATAAAAGAACAAACACGAGTCTAACCACAGCTTAAATGTTAGAAACTTGAATTTAAGTCATTTCGCGATATTTCTTACAAAAATTCGAGAACGCAGAATTCTTTAAAGATATTCTTATAAAGAATAGAATCGGCAGAAAAATGTGGCTTTCCTAGAAAACATAAATATCAAGTGACAAAATGGAATATAGCCAGCATATTTTGCATATACTATTAGAAGCTTTGATTTGCACATCTCGAGAAACGTGCTTCCTGAAACATTTAGGAACGTGATTGTTTTGAATACGTGGACATTTTTGTGGACATATGCGTAAAAAAATTTAGATTCTCTGCTAGGAACACGCTCCATTGGAAAAAATACTTACTTTCTAAAGCGTGGATGCGTTAACGACCGGAATTCCATATTTATGTTTCTTTCTCTCTCACTCTCTCATTCTACTTCACGGGAAGAATTTTTTCTTCAACGTAGCTTTCTTTTTTGGAAAAATGTTTTACGTGGAATCATCACATAACAAGAGATCGTGGCTAAGACTTCGCGGGTATATAAGTATAAAATATATATTAAGGAGCTTAAAGTACAATAAGTGTTCTTTAAGTCCACTTTGCTACATTATTCGTATGCATACCAATACAAGAGGAATTTCATCGTTCAGGATTTTGTCAAAGCCTATCTACTTATGCGTCTAATTCAGCGTTGTGTAAACGATACGTCACAAAACTAATAAAATATATATTATAAAAAATCGTTAATTTTACATTACAACGTGAGTTGCTGCGAGCCTAATTTCCAATGAGACTCGCGAAAAGCAGCTGACGCTACGATGTATCAACAAGAACCTCTCGACTAGAGTGACTGATTGTTCTGTTGCATATGCATTTGCAAGAAACAATAAAGTATACCGGCCTGTGCCATCACGTCCACGGTCCCTGCAGCTAATGGATCTCGACTTTTTGCATCAGATCGCGAATTCGTACCAGGACGCAGAAGCGTCGGTCCGAATACTGTCGCTAGGTTGTGCAAAGACATTTTATTTTGGGCCTCGTGTTTATTAACTCGTATCAAATGAGTAAGTAGAAAGTCGATAACTGCCTTATTCACGGCTGGTAGACTTTCGTATACTCTTCTGAGAGCAGCACCTTTTGATAACTCGCCAGTTTGGAAAGCTTCTAAAAACGCGGGATACAGAGCATCCGTAAAGAGAGCTTCCGGCATTTCACGGAGATACAATTTGAGCACACCTGTTACAGAGTGAACGTCAACCTAAAAATATAAAAATAAATTCATATTAATACACAACTCTTTGAATAATGAGGTATTTTAAAAAGAAAGGATTTTATTCTTTTATGTAATGTATTGGCTACCTCTTTAAGCAGTTGTTCTGCTTCGTACGAATTACTTTCAAATGATTTGCGTAATTTTGTTAAATCAGAAGCTGAACCAGAAACGCGATATAATCCCACTTCTCCGACTCCTCTCCTTTCTACTTCTCTAACGCATGCGGTTATAATAAAAGGAACATCGCGCTTTTCACGTCTATAAAAAACATGTAATTATATTTAATACAGATGAAAAAATTTTTAATAAAAATATATAATCAAAAGATTTAAATAAGAGTTCATAGTTCATAGTTCAAAAGTCATAAAACATACTTGCACACTTGTTGAATTTTAGCTCCAAATAAACCTTGAGGTTTAGCAGATGGTACCCGCCTTAATGTCACTTCACTTGGGACAAAACGAAGAGCTACATCTAATGTAGCTGGGCCTAAATTTAATGACCTTTCTACTTGATCTGATTGAAGCCAAGATCTACTTAATCTTTGTATGCATTTGCCACGTAATACAGAACGCGTTCCACATTCTTCATACAACAAAATTCTAACATTTTGACTTCCCTCTAGTTCCACAACGAATGTTTCGCCTTAAATAAGTGAAAATTAAGTAATTAATTAAAAAAAACTTATTTATTCAACTTTCGAAGTTTTATAAAAATAAAATTTTACCCCAAGTTGGAGCTTGGCCTCTCGCAACTCGACTTCTTGCACGTTTAAAATAGTGTCCATAACTATCAACTTCCACAATAATATAAAGATCCCCTACTCTATCTAAACCAGGTGGTGTCAAGCCAAGTAAAGTTAAATGAAGATCGCCTAATAATAAACTTTCATCGCGTCCTGATCTAAGTAAATAACTTCCCATATCTGTTTGAAGGTAAGTACGACAAGCTGTAACCCAAGCCTGTAATTCGTACATTGATAAAGGTAATGGTCCTGGAGGTTGTCCACCCTAAAAAATTATCATTTGCCATTCATTTCTCTCTCATTAGATTAGTATGATCATTTTTTTTTCTAATATCTTTACTTGCATCCTCGTGTTGAATTTAAATAAAGTGCATTATTACATATCTTTATCTTATTTATTTATTCGAAATCTGTGAATTACGCACCTTTGACTTATCTAGGTACATATGGGAACGCATTACCTGTTGCAATGCCTCCACCGCTTCAACCCATTGAGAACGTTCAAATTCACTGGATAGAAAGAATGTGTACGAGTTTTGTACTCGATGTTGACTTTTGTGCGCAACGCGTAATACTAAATTTGGGGATGCTAATACTAATTGAGCTTCAAGCTCAGCAAGTTTCTTCCTATTTTTTTCTGAACCTCTACCACCGAGTCTAATTCGTTTTTCATCATTCCGTTCTTCCCATAGTATCTGATCACGTACTGTACATGCTTGTGATCTGAATATGTATAAATTATTATTATTATACATATAAATTATTATTAGGAGTAAATGATAGACTTTTATATGTACCTCAAAGCTACAACATTAGCTGGACTAGTCTCACGAGGTTCAATGCCATCTTCTGTCACTACCGCCTCTGCCACTGGTACATACCACTTCAACTCAAATGTAAATTTGTCTCTGCCAGAAGCTTTATACTTTGCACAAGCAATTACATCATTAAAAAGAAAAAGATGTCTCAACTTTCTATGACCATCAGACAGTTCTACCACAAACGAGTTTTTTACTAATCTCCGTTGTGCTCTATCATGACTCTAAAAATAATATAGTTTTACAAAATACTAAATTAATTATTATTGTAGCTATAAATATAATTTATTTACCGGAAACATTGACTTCGTCTGAATAATATTAAATTCGTCTAGGAAATTTCTAGTCATACCAAGAGCCTCTGAAAGTGGCGCATGATCTGCATGATTCACTGGTGTGTGCTTAAGGAGATCCTACAATCAGTTGAGACACAATTATCAATGCGAATTGAGATAAGATAACGTTTACAAAGTACATTTCCACATCATTTTATCAACTTATCCAATCAACGTTTTATCTGTGATGTATATCTATACCTATATAGCTTTGGTTAATATAACAAAAGTATAAACTATACAATACTTACATGCAACACTAGCGCATTTTTTTGTACTCGCGCTACTGGCTTATGTAAAAGATCTTCAAGAGATAAACCTGGTCCTTTTGGAATTCCTCTGAGTCTTATATCTCTTGTAATTTCACCAAATTGAGTCGAATGTGCAGAACACCTCCGCACAGTATCAGTAGCGCGAGCGTAATTATGTAAAAAAGCTCCGTATAATCCTATATTGCTGGCCATTACCTTAATTTGTAATCCATAATGGAATATTAATAAGAGGGCAGGATGTGTGAATTTCTCAATATTTATATATTAATATATTTAGTTCTTACTTTAAATTGTTCACCTATAGTAGTTTTACTGTCCCATTTGTCTAGTTTCTTTCTAAGACCATCCAAAAATGTTTGATGTAGTGCATGTAATTCAGGAATTTTATAAAACATCGTACCAAATTCATCTTCAGAAATAACAGGTTGCGATGTTGTTAATGTTGCCCTGATGGCTTTCATGTACTACAAACAACATATACTTTTTTAATCAAAGTAATGTTATTTATGCATATTATGGAAAATGATAGAAATATTACATACTTGTAACATTACATTTAGACATTCGACATATATAGTTTCACTCTCTACCACCGAGTTTACGATGCATTTAATCATAGACGTTCTATCATCTTCACGGTCTTTACTTTTCTCCTGTCGACGAGGTGTAGTTGGTGTTGGAGATTCTAAGCTACCTTCGCTTAGGCTTAAAGGCTCTGCATCACTACTACCAGTTTCGTTATCCGTGCTAAGAGCACGTAATAAGATTGGTGGTGCAGGACTTGCACCTTCTTCATCCTCACTATCCATTGCCGCTCGATGTCTGTAAATAAACAGATGTATATTTGTAAATATATATATTTAATGTAAAATTATTTTAAAACCAATAATGTTCAGATACAAATAACTTACTGTATAAAATAATCAATGTTGACATAATTACTCTGATTCCCTGGAGAATCAGGTAAGGAGGGCGGTCTTCTGGGTGGTGCTCTACTGCCATTATTGTTTCCAACAGGTGGAACACGTGCATCAATATATACATATTCTCCTGTTTGATCTAAGGCTACAGAATCATAATAAGGTTCCTCCTCTGATGCCTCTGCATCACCATCCTCTCCATCTTCATTAACTGCATTTTCTAAATCTGTTTTTAATTATTAATATAGATGAAACGAATACAATTAAAATTATTAAATAAAATTTTAAAATTATAAAATTATAAAAGTATAATATAGAAAAAATATAATACCTTTTTCATCTTCCTCTTTAAGAGATTCTTCATTTTTATCTTTCTTTGAGCTTCCTGTCACTTCAATTACAGTGACATAGTTACTTGGCACATCTGGGTCACTGTTTCTTCTAAGTTCAGGCACTTTATCAGGACTCCTTGGTATTTCACTTTTGGGTCTTTTGCTTGTACTAAGAGTAGAACTTAGTTCAGAAACACACTTGTCCTGAAATTTACTTATATCTTCACGCGCTGGAAGAGGTGGAGCTAACGATTCCACATGTTGAACATTAGATGAGCTTGTAGAATCTCCCAAATTATTCTCTGTTGCTAAACAACTGTGTTGATTTTGTGATTCTGTGGATTGTTGTTTCTCAGGTGTAGTTGTAATATTACTATTTGCTAATTGCTTATGACGTTCAACATCAGCCAATAACCTTTCTAAATATTCCACATAAAATTCTTCCTTTTCAAGTTCTTCTCTCAAAGCAGTCACCTGTGAAAATAATAATGATTCTGTTTAACTATTTTTTATGTAGCTACATTATAAAATATACATAATATAAATTTGTGTCCTTAGTAGATCATAACAAAATTGAAGTAAATAGCGAGTGATTAATCAGTGAGAATATATTGTATAAGGAAATTTAGTAATAAGAAATGATGTTCTTAGTATAGCAGATAGTTAAATATATTTAATGGCTTCATTTCCTTTATAGATAATAATAGATAATATATAGAGAAATTTTATATGTAAGGTAAACAAAATTTTTAAATTTATTTGAAACCAATACAATGAACATAAATAGTAGATCACATTAAAAATATCAATTATGGTTAAATATAAATTAGCTTAATTTCCCAGTTAAGTAAGAAATTAATACGATGACTCATAGAATAAAGCTCCCAATACCTCAGCAAGGAGGAAAGTTTTATGTAATAAGGAACTAACAATTTATTAAACAGTCCCCTTAAAAACATAAATCCTATTTAAAGTTTTCAATATATTGACTCTTCCACTATTTATTTCTAAGAAATAATTGGCATCAAGATAATCATATCAAGACATAATATTCCTGTTTGGTCTTACTTCCATTAATAGTACAGAATTAGAATGTATCATATATAAATCATAAATAATATATTATAGCTTTTAAAATAAAACCAGCTATGTTAAATTACTTAATTCAAAATGCAAGAAAACATATCCCTTGATATCCCATGTGTCTGATATTTCGAATTTTTATTTAAATAAATATATCTACAGAAAAATCTTAATATAAATATATGAAAACTTCATCGAAGAAAATTCTTTTGCAATTAGAAGATAATAACAGAATTCCTGACTGGATTCTCACCTTCTGTTTATGCTTGACTAGGTTGGCCCTGACGTCTTCTTCCCAAGCTGCCGGCAAGGCGCTGTCCGGGAATCTCTGTACCCAGACACGCTGGAAATCCCCGAAAACGCTCATTACTCTACTCCAGGCCCTTTAAAGAGAGGACTCCTCGGGGACAGTGATGATCTCGGACACGATTCAAGCCGCTGTGTACATTGCACGGGCGCGGCGGCGGTCGTGGCTCTCACCCGAATACGCCTGATCACGATCTCGTTTTGACACAGAGATTCTATTGAAACGGACGTGTCACCGTAACGAGGCATAAGTCGTTCGTTTCGTTCGTGAACGATTTTCCTTTCCGGTACACGCTATAACGCTATACCCGAAGAATCAACGAAACGAGCGTCATACAACCGCTGTCATCTTGTCGACATCTCCTGCGTAGCTCACGGTCCGATCCCCATGCCCTCTCCTATCATTTTGACGCCTCCGCTATACTTTATTCACAGACACTGCCCTTCCTTAGACGCAGCAGGTGCGCTTCACGGATGATGATACTTTTCACGGTGCGCTTACGCAAAATAGAAATTCATTTCTTACGAAACGCAGCTAAAATTATGCATTTTTCTCTTCGTTGACAGATAAAAATTATACTTTTTTACGATGGTATAAATAAATTTTCGCTCCGTTGCAACATTACATTAGCGATGAATTTTAATTTTCGAGATATTCACTGGAAAAAAGTAATAGATATATTATAACGATATATGACGATAACTTTACGTAATGATTTAGAATTGCTGTTTATGTATATTTATATGCATTTATAAGAAATTTAAACGCGCATAATACAATAAGAATGCACATAATGCATAAAATATTCACAATATAAAGGGTAAAGTATTCATTATAATATTTAAAGAGTGACACATAAATATCTACCTAGATTTCGTTTCCTTATAAAAATGTAAATTCGTATAAACCTTTGCAATTTAACTAGAAAATATAGGGGAAAGTAATTCCATCTTAAAAAGTGCAACGAAAATTTGGTTTATTTTGAAATCAATATTGATAAAATTTCTATTAAAGTATATTTCATATGTAGATGAATAACAAAAATAATTTTGATATTACATCGATTTTTTTTAATTATAATATTGTATTTATTATAATATACATACTCTTTAAATTCATTTTGAAACATATTTCCATTACTAAAATGAGGGGATCAATTAAACATTAAATAAATTTAAAAAATAACGTATATATAGTAACAGATGATAAAAAACACTTATAAATAAATACTCAAATATATATATAATTGTTATTAATAGCATTTACTAATAATTATTATGCTTGTCAAATACCTTATTCGAATCATTAATATGCTTCACGATTACTTCAATTATGTTCCTCACTTTTCCTGTATAATATATATCTAATATCTACTAACTCCATTAAAAGCATTGTAGCGCTACAGTGTGCGTATTCAAAAATAAAATCAAATAGCGGGACATTTAAAAAAATAATTCTATAAAATAATTAATTAATTATCTTTACAAAATTGTAAATTTAGATATCAAATTATGATTATGTATATTGTATAATCGTTTTCTAAACATATTTTGATAACGAAGAATTATTAATTAAACTGAATCTTTTTTCACTTATTTTTGTAAGTTGCTGTACGCGTGTAGCTGTCAACCTCGGTGGCTGTACAATTTAGAGGTTATGTTTCTTTTAGAAAATTAACGAATTTTCATCAATTTTTCCACTTATTTATAAAAATACCTATTATGGACGAGAGACATAACTGCCTGATATTACCAGAATTAGTAAAATGCATAAAATTGGAGTCAAAAGGCGGGATTTTGTCATGTTTAGAACGACTTAAAGATAATTCAAGATGCTATAAGCACTTTGTCAAAGATGGAGGATTAGAAATTTTAGTAAATTTACTTCGTTATTTTCATAATATAAAAGCACTAAACATGACACTGAGTATTTTAGCGAATGCTTGCATGAATTCAGATGCAAGGGAAAAGGTACAGATATATCTATTTTCATTTTTAAAATCAGTTGATAAAATTTATCTGTTATATACTTATAAACAAAGTATTTTTTCTATGGAATTCGCTTATTCATAATAATGCAGCACAAATCTTTTTTTAGGTCAGAGGCTCTAGAATAGCAATTTATGTAGTTTCTATAGTAAAATATATGAAACTAAATAGTAGTATGGTCTGTCGTGCCTGCAGACTAATCGGGAATTTATCTGAATGTGACTGGCATGCAAAATCATTATGTGAAGCTGGTGCAATCCAAGCTTTGATTGATCTTCTACAATTAGATACATATGTGTACATATACTTAATGGCTATCAGAGCAATAAGGTATTACAAAATGAATATATATAACAAAAAATAATATCCTTGTACTAAGTGGTATTTTTAATTAATTTGTATACGTTTTTTATAGGATTATTTGGAATACATATGAAGGTAGTAGAGAAGAAATCTTAGAGTCTAGAGTAATATTTAGAATTACATATATATTAGTATCGACAAAAAAAAAATCAGAAAAATCAGATAAAAAGTATATGGAGCTAATAGAAACCTGTTTAAAAGCCATATGTGCTTTTTTGGCCACATTGGATCCACGAGTTGGAGAACAATTACGAGGAGAAAAAGACATACAGGGTTATAAGAGTATTGTGCAATGCTGTGATATGAATAATAAAGTGGCAATTAGATGTTTGTACAATCTTTGCCAAATTGCAGAATATCGTCCCATTTTAGGGAATTTTGGTGCTATTGAAAGTTTTATTGCCCTTATTAAAAATCGTTTGGAATTATCTAAGGAAACATTAGTCAGTTTATGTTTGTTCTGTAGAGAAGCTGTAAATCGTGCGAAAATTAAGATGGCATCAGGTTTAGAATTAATGTTATCTTTACTAAAAGATACTGAGATTGAAAAATATCATCCCATGTTATTACATGCTTTAGCACAATTTGTTTATGATGATCCAAGCATTACAATAATGGTAAAAAATGGTTTGCTTGACGTTTTAGTTGTTAAATTAAAAAAAATGGTAACTGAAGATGTATCTAATGAGGGAACAAACGTTTCAAAGAAAAGAGAAAATGATTCTCCTCCTAGTAGACAAACGGAATTAAAATACAATAAGACGAATTTAGGAAGGTATGTTTGTAAAATTTAATTTATGTCTATATTATAGAAAACGTAAATTAAAAATTTGTTTATTTATAGATTTAGTTCAGACTATTATCGAGATGACTGGAGTCCAGGAAGTGCTACTAGTGTTTCGTCTTCACCTCCTAGTACACCACCATTACCTTTTTATGATTCTATTGAAACTGACGAAAGTGACGAGGATAATTACAGTCCAGTTTGTAGTGATGCAGAGATGATGGATACAGAAGATGGTAAATTAGTTTATACATGTACTTTGTGACAGTTGTTATAAAATCATCTTGAAAACACTTGGGAGTAATAACTTACACTTAATTTTTTAAAACCCGAAGCAAAAGTTGAGTCATTAAAAAGTTGTAAATCAATAACTATAGATACAGAAGAGTCTCAGAACGAAGGAAAGGAAACTAAATCATCGAATGTGTGGGAGTATGCAAATGTGTGGACATTAGTATTACTAAGTCGATTAAGTCATTCAAATGATCCAATTGATCGGTTGGCCGATCCCGCAACCATTGAAGCGTTATCAGCTTACATTAGACACGCGAAAAACCCAAGAGCATCTAGAATTTTAACTAGAATTATAAGGTAAGTAATAAAATAACACTCATTTTATAAGACATATATTATTTAATAAAAAATTTTGTATATAGGAATGGAGCGTATTTAATGCCATTGTTAAAACAAGGCTTCGTTTTTGAAGCTGAAACGTTGTACGGTTCGGAACAATATATGAGACAGTTATGTGTTTTAGCAGAAACCGGCGGAGCAGTAGGTGAACTTACGTCTATACTGCTTCGCGGAGAGGAAGCTCATAAATTGGTTATCGCAGTTTCGATACCATTCGTAATCAAGTCGCGATATATTCTAAAATCGCTACTGAACAATCACGGTGGTCTTCAATTAATATTTCACGTTCTATCCGACCAACAACATGTTCTTCACGAAAACGCTATTTGTTCAATTTGTCGACTGGCAAACACGCTTGAAATTCAACCTGAGATTATAGAGAAGTGTCAAATCACGGACACTGCTTCGACTGATTTTCCAAGAGTATATGACAATCATCCCAAACTTGCAACGGTTACATTTGAACTGGACGACGGTACGACTGTCGACGCTTGTAGGCAAACGCTGTGTCAAAAATCGGATGCATTTTCCGCCATGCTTGAAGGGTACTTTTCAGAATCCGGCAAGAAACGTGTTAAATTACGAAACACATCGAAAGAAGCTCTTAACACATTATTGTTAGCTGCTAATGGAGCAACTTTCGAAAATAGAACTATCGAATCATTACTAGATGCCGTGCTATTGGCTGATAAATTTCTTATGGCTGATATATCAGATATTCTTACAGAAAGTTCTATTTCTCAGTTAAATTATAAAAACTTCAGTAAAGCGTGGAACTGGGCGAAAGCGAATTCGTGCCATGAACTGAAATCCTCTTGCGTGAAGAGGTTTCTGACAGCCCCGATGACAAAGCCTGAAAAAGTTCAAGCATTTAAAGATTTTTCTACCACTGAAAGTTTTCAGGAATTTCTAGACGAAATAAGAAAAATCATCAACAGCGTTTTGTGCCAACGTTAATGACGAATTAATTTCATATATATAGGGTGTTTCGATACGGTTACTAAAACCGGGCGTGCTTAAATTTATGGAGAAATAAATCAAAAATACAGAATGAATAACGATGTTTTGTTATTTTTTATTATACTATCCACATCGAAACACTCTGTGATATAGTGATATTTACTAACGATGGCGTGAGCAACTGTTATAATTATGATGATTTAATCATTTAATCAACATTCTTTAAGTAGAAAGCACTTAATGAGACTTTTACATAATGAAACATTTGGTTCGTACAATACCTTGATCATGCTTATTGTCAATATATTTTAAGACATGGAATTGATGTATAAATATACAATTTATAAGTATCATTTAATTATAAATATATATTTAAATGCTGATAATTGTAAATAATTACATGCGTTCGTGTACATACACAAACATGTATGCATGTATAATGACGAAAATATTTCAATCTTAGTTTATTCGATATAAATGTAAATGGACAATACATTGTTTCGAAGGAATAAATAAACAAAAAATAGAAAATGAAAAATACTTTCCTTAAATGATATTTGACTTCGATACATTATATATTAGTTTCTCTCCAGCAGCTTTAACTTCATCGGCTCCGACGGTACAGATATCAAGTGTAAAATTAATTTAACCTGATCCTTATTTATACATTCTATTTTGAATGATTTAACCAACTGCAATTTTTAAGATAAAATCAAATAAATTCAATAAACCTTAACATATCTTAAGTTTATTATTTTCGCACCTCTGCCAATGCAAGCAATATTTGTATTTCTGCTAGTTTTCGACCAATGCAACTTCTAATGCCTAAGGCGAATGGTAAACTACCATATGGATGCACTACACCTTGATAAGTGCCTTTTTCCGTTCTAATCCACCTTTCCGGAAGGAACTCATTTGGTTGCGGAAAGTTCGCAGCGTCGCGACCACTCGAATAAAGTGATAATACGAGTAGCTCCTACAATAAAATATCACGTGATTTTTAAATACCTTCTTTGTTGTTTATCGATATGTTTATTATAAGTAACACGTAGTATAAATTCATTTACCCCTTTTGGTACAAAGTAATTACTAATCACACTGTCTTCCGGTAAATATCTAGATATAAATGGAGCTATAGGATATAGTCGAAGAGATTCTTTGATTACGCCTTTTAATAATGGTACGCGCAATATATCTCTCTGTGAAAGATCCTTCAATTGTTCAAATAGTTCCTCTTGCCTTTCGGGATGATTACACAACAGTAACAATATCCATTGTAAGGTGGTTGCTGTCTGAGCATAAAGTATAAAATTAGTTTTCAAATACTAGCAATGTATGTAAAATAAGTATGTAAAATGAATCATATTGAAATTTAATTTTAAATTAAAATTTTTCTTGAATTCTTTTCTTTATTCTATTCTTATTAATCTTTAAATTCAAATTTCAAATGAATAATATTATCCTGTCGGTTTCAGTTGAGCTAACCGTATCACCAGCTGCTAAAATGAAATCGGTAACGATGCAGATCGCGTCTTCGGCTTGAATACCTTCATCCATCATTTTCTTTAACAAACCGTCGCCACCTAATTTAGTCATTTCCGGGACCAGTACTCGAACAATTTCGAAAGCTGTATCAGCAGATGCAATGAATTTCCTCCAAACAGGTAAGCGTAAATTCATAGCTAGTTTGGCTGGTATAATGGATAATTTAGCTGAATATTCGAATATTTTGTGCAACGTTTTCGCCAATATTTCGAAGTCTCGAGACAACTGTTTCTTATAAAAATGCCAACACGGTCCCATTAACGTGGCAATCATTGCTGCAAAATAAAAAACAAGCTTCTATAAATACTTTTCTACCTTGGATTTTCGATTAAAGTAAGTTATTTTTACCCTCGATAGACCATTGATAAAGTTGAACCTGTAAGTTCATTATGATAGCATCAGTCTTAATCTGTTTTTGCCATTTCTGTCTAAGTCCAATGGCCACCTCTTGACACGGCTCAAACATTAAATTTGTTGGATCTGGTACTAACATTACTTTATTTAAAATCTTACGAAAGTGTATCCATTCCTCGCCATCCCTATCAAAATGTAAATGTTCATTTTAAAATTCAACCAAAAAATTTGAATTTTCTTCATTTACGTTCTTAACATACCACCATATTACGTGATATGTACAATATGTACAATTTATGTACAATAATTATCAAAACTGAGTTTTATTTGTGATGTACATATTTATACATTAAAAATGACTTTTCAGATATTTTTAAACCAAAGAAATGCTTAAAGTTACTATACATGAACAGTAAACCGCGGCGACATTTCCGTATTTCGTTGTAAAGTGTCCAAGCTTCCGGTAGGAAATGTTTTGGCGCCGAACCTTCTAGTCTAAAAATTCTTCGATATTCATGGACTGAATTTACGAAAACTGCTGTAACTGGTCCTAAACGTTCCCTATAAACTGGACCCAATTCCTTGTGTCTTCTATGAACGTATTCATGTTGCCTTTTTGGCCCGCCAGAAAGAATGAACGACAAAAGCGTCCCAAAAACAGGAATTCCCCGTGGTTCTGGTGCTTTCCGTATAACACTTTTGGACGCCGTTGTCACCACAGTAGCAAGATTTCTGTCGCGCGATTTTTCGCTGATCTCTATGTTCGACTGATTCGCGCCATCTATAGATTTCGAGATATCGGAGTGATCATCGATCCTCGATGCTTGCGACGCGCCTGTGCAATCGCAACCAGATGCACATTGTTTCAACGCGGTAATTTTATTGGAAACGTTTACAGATTTGCCGGTTTTGAAAACATTTTGCGCAACTTTCATCTTCATAATTCACCGATGATTCTTCCTTATTTACCGTTAATGCGAAGAAACGATGATTACCGCTGACACGATACTATTTTAGGGTGTTATATATTTTACATTGAACACACGTTGTTGAGTTTTAAATTTAAAACTTTTATTTTGTCGACGAATCGTTCTTTCTTCGAAATCTCAGAAATGACTTCATTGAAATAGAAGTCGTTTAACAGTACTAAAGAAGCTCTTCTTTTCTTTCTCTGGTGTCATGTTTAATAACTCGAGATCAATCCGGTGATAACACTGGGTTGACAATTTAATGCGATAGCAGAATCGTTTTTATGATCATTGTATCAACGCTGATTCGTATATTTTTTCTGATAACGTGATCGATCATAATTCTCTTGTGGTAAATATTTTTCAGTTGTACTCTTCTCCCGGGCACCTTGACAATTATTGCAGTTTCCGGTTGTAACCGAAAGTAGATACGGTAATAGAAAGTATTGAATCGTAAAGAGAACGGAATTCGAGGAAAATATTGAAGTTACACGCCAATTACAAAACACTGGTATACACGTGAAGAAGAAGATCGAATACCGTTTACTATGACCGTTATCTAGAAGCCGTTTACCTCTCCGCTGCAGGTTTCCACTTTCATCCACGAGAATTCCTTCATTTTGTGATTTGCTACGTTCTTATTTTCAAATCATTTACAGTGTCGCTGAGATTAACATAATAACAAGTAATTAATGTAAATCGCTGTTTGTAATACTTCTTCGGCTACTTTGTTATTATCTTAATATTTATCCACAATTAATTTACATGATATATGCCGCGTATGTGTTAAACTGATTACAGTTTGATAGTACAGAGAGGTTGTTGGTATTAGAACAAGCACGTTTGTTGCATACTGACGTAAATGTAATATCTTTCTTAATTCGTACTTCCGATTCTTATGTATGATCAATTAAGTTCAAATTGAGACAATCACTATAACTATAACAACGAGTAATTAAGAACAATAAATAGATCAAACAGTTTTGTGCTTATTGTAGAATAATGTTTTTATATATAACACTATTATTTCTTTAGCTCTCTGTAGGTCCACTAATTTTACATTCACTGAAACTTATCTTTAATTATTGCCGTTGAGCTTTTTATATTTATTATTGTGAAACAATCGTGTCTGAAAGTATCATATTAATATATCTTTTTATTTCTATAGAAACTAATCCGTTAGAATTATTTCAAATAGAGTTGCGTGATTACAACTCCTTTTTGAGAGTGGCACTACTAATCAGTTTTTCATGTGTTGGCAAACACTGATACTTCCTCGCGGTCTGATCGTGGTTACCCCGAGCCCATAACGCCCGACTACTACACACTGTTTAACAGTTTCGAAGATATTTAAATCTCCTGCTGAAACTTCTTACATGGAGTGGGGACCACGTGCGAGGTTCCAAGAATAAAGTATTATAAGCTATATAAAATTTCATCATAGGAACAAATTTAATAATACTATCATGTATTATATCTATTTCATAACTTAGTATTATTCGTACTAAGTTATGATTATTATATATACTATATCTGCTTTTAATACATAATAATAATCAACAATTTAATAATTTAAAATATTTTCTATATTTAATGCATTTCAGAATTTCATTCAACATTTCGGAAATGTTTAACCATATGACTAGCGAAAAAATTGGCTTTTATCAGTAATAAATATTTGTGTAAGTTAATAAATATGTTATTAAGTATAAAAAAAACGGTATCAAAGTTCATCATTTCACGTGTTGTTTTGTTATTAAAGACTTGTAAATGACTGTTTTAAGTGTATAATATATCTAAGAACATAGTAAAACGTAATTTACGTAGATAAGAAGAAGATATTTACATATGTAAAATTGAATAAGGTGAGAAGATTTTGAACAGGACAATAGCATTTATAAATAATACATTCGATACTTTCCACCTAGATAGAATATCTACTTTTGAATACTACAACAAAATAGATCCACTGTAAAAAGAGGCCACTGGTAAAATTCATCTTATTTCAAACGGTACGCTCGTGTCTTTGTAAATTCCTCATTTGAAATTTTTTATCAAGCAGTACGCGTATCGTATTTTGTTTGTATTTTATATCTTATATGTTAATACAAATTGAAAACTATTTGATATCTTGCACATAATTACAACATCATGAAAGTGATTAAAGTGTAATGCTCATTCAGGCAATACTTAATGATGCAATGCCACGATTATACATACTGTTGTAATCATACATCCAAAAAATTTGCGAAAGAAAATTTTATTTATTGTTATTAAAAATTCTATTATATTTTAATCATCGACTGATTTCTGAAACTAATTAACACATCTCTGAAGAAGTGCTTATCATTGAAATTCGTGTATTCCACGACGGATGAAGAAACGTCCAGGCAGGTGATACTTTTTACGCGTTGGGTCAGAAGATCAACGTTGAACAGTCAAAATGAAGTGCGATGAATATAAAGGAACATGTTTACCAGAGAATGCAAAGCACTTTTGTCTTCGCAGATCGGTGGAGCTGTCTGGTCAACGACCGTGAAAAAATTCGCGTGTTCAACGATACAACAGGACGCGGGTTAAATTCACCGACTGTATGGTACTGTTCGCAAATGGCGATTCTACCGATAGTTTACCTGAACAGTGGCTCGATCAGCTGACATTTTATGATTGATAAATTTGAAATACGAGTTCAAATTAATAAATGCCTAATTACTCTACTAAAAGTATAAACAGTAACCTTCATAGGTAAACATTATATAGTCAAAGAGTTTGAAAAAATGACCTGCGTCTATGTTTTTATTAATAATTTGTTAATTAATAGGAAAAAACTTTATTTGATTTTGATCTAATCTAGAATTATGTATCGGAGAAGCAATGTTTCCCAATATTTTCAGAAGATATTGTTAATTTTAATAGCTATATAATTCTTTCTGCTTGTAGCTATACACTATATACTTACAACTTAACATACGAAATGCAGAGAATATTACAGAATATATAGAATGTATTAGATGTAAATTTGTAATTTTATTTCTTACAAAATTTGTCAATATTCATTCGTTATATGTTTCTTAATTATTCACATTAATAAAAATATATCGATTTCATCACCATGCTAATACTATTTAAGTAATTCCTGCTATAGTCAAATTTAAATTGTGTATTAAATATAATTAACGAATGTGATATCGTTATCACTTGAATTATGTAAGATGGACAGTAGTGAAATGCCCAATTTTACTGACAAATAACTCAGATATATTTCAGCAAATTTAGCAATTATAATTATATTTAATTCATTATTTCATAAAAATAAAATTCCATAAAAGTCAACTTTTCTTACTATTCAAATATAAATTGGAAAAATCTAATTAAATATTTTGATGCAATATTAAAACTTTTAATCTTCTATTTATAGAAACCAATGAGCGTTATCAAAACTGTTCTCCAAAATCTTCCATTGGGTTTGCGAAAATCTAGAAGATAAAACTTGTTAAAATGCTTTAGAAGAAAGAAATGTACCAAATAAATATACATTGAAAATAAAATTAATAATAAAAAATAAATAAATTTTAATATTGGATGAAGTTCAAATTACATTGCAAAATTTAAATTCTCTATGCTAAATATGAAATACATATTCATCATATATTCGAAGATTAGCACAACTAATAAGAGACTGTTTCCAGAGCTCTCCTTCGCTACTTAAATGCACGAGGAAGTGCTTGACTCAGGTCTATAAGAACACCGCAAATCATTGCGTACCTGAAACTTTAGTGAGTCGTTACTCGTTGGCCATCGTCCCTTTTTTTTTTGCTGCGATGGATACTGATGTTGAATCCTGTTTAAAAGACTGGAACGACCTAGCACAAGAGTACAAGGAATTAGAAGTAAGATAATTTTTTGTTAATCCTGGGTACTGATGTTGTCGGTGGTTTAAACGTTGGACCATTTTCTATGAGGTTAAGTGTATTTTTTATTTATCCATAATCGCAACCGGTGCATAAAAATACTTTTATATAATATTTCCTGAAATTAAAAAACCCTTTTTTCGAAAATATATTCATAAACGTGTTTGAAATACTATCACGAAACATTTCTTTGTTCTTTTCGTTACTGTTCATTGTTTAATCAATACATTTGGAACAAACAATATTTCTCCATATTGTGTGAGGTATTTTGAATATTAATGATGTTTCAACGTCATCAATATTTCAATTTTGTTAACAGGCATTGAACAAAGAATATCTTGCAAAATTAGAGGAAGTAAGTGAACTTCAAGCAAAATGTTTGAAAGGAATTTCTCACCAAAAATACCGGATGAGTATAATATCAAAATCATTGAAACAGTAAGTAATTGTTTTAGTACGTATATACTTTTTCAATTAATTTTCTTCAAATAATTGAATATATTCTCATTTAACTTTAGGTTACATGCGAGCGAAGCACAAAAAAGTTTAAGCAAAGAGATGGCTAAAAGAAAACAGCAGTTACATGAAATAGAACAAACATTACCAAAACCAAATGGCACATATCTTCAAATTATTTTAGGCAATGTTAATGTTTCCATTTTAAACAAAAATGATAAGTAAGGATGACAGTAATAGTCATTTATCCAACAGACAAAACATTATAGGACGTATATTTGAACATCTCATTTATCTTTCAGGTTCAAATATAAAGATGAATATGAAAAATTTAAATTAGTCCTTTCTGTAATCGGTTTTATTTTATCTATGTTAAATCTGGTAACTAATGTCAGGTAATATATATTATTTATTTTGTATCGAAACAGAAAGTATATTTATAACAACCTCTTATTGGTAATATCTGTTGCAGAACTTTGGAACTTAGTTTTATGTTCCTTTTAGTCTGGTATTATTGTACATTGACAATAAGGGAAAGTATATTAAAAGTAAATGGTTCAAGAATAAAAGGTTGGTGGAGATTTCACCATTTCTTTTCGACTGTAGTATCTGGTCTGTTATTAGTATGGCCTAACACAGGGCCATGGTATGCATTTAGGCAACAATTTATGTGGTTCAATGTTTACATCAGTATGTTATTTATCAAAAATTTATCCAACAATTTCTTTTATTTACATAAAATATAGTATGTTTTATTTGCAGGTGTAGTACAGTCTCTGCAATTTTGTTATCAGCGGGGTGTTTTGTATCGGTTGAAAGCATTAGGTGAAAGGCATAATATGGATATTACTATCGAAGGTTTCCATTCATGGATGTGGCGTGGATTATCGTTTTTATTGCCATTCCTTTTTGTTGGATATGTATTTCAGTTATACAATGCATATGTCTTATACACATTAGTATCCCATCCAGAAGCTACATGGCATGTTCCAGTTCTTAGTGGTATGTTCTTGGTATTGTTCCTAGGTAATACAATAACAACTACCATGGTAATTCGTCAAAAACTAAGAGAACGCGTTAAATATCACTTTGCTGGAGTATTTTTCTCCAAAACTGAACGAAAAAAGGAAGTAAATGGGGAAAAGGAAGTGAAAGCTCAGAAATGCGAGTGAAATAAAATTAACGAGAGTTTTTTAATCAGTCGAGTATGATAAAAAGATTAATGAAATATGGAATGAATATTCACGAATAAGAAAAATGCAAATGTCAGGCAGAACTATAATGAAGAAATGCAAATAAAATAAATATATCGATTAACTCTGACTAAAGAATACCAACCAAAAGTAAACAAAACACTGGAAAACTCTTCCATGGATTGTCGTCTTTCTATCACTCTCATTAACACAAGACCCATTTAAAATATATGTACTAACTTGTAATGTAGAAATGAATTATTTGGAAGTATTCTTTTTGTATGCCTTTCCACATCAAGTTTACTTTTCTAGATATCAACAAAATTACGCGTATTTACTATTAATTTAAGAAAAAATTAAAGTGTATTAATATATCCTTTTAAAACAGCAATTTTATGTAGCAATTTAGTAAAAAATTTGTTCACGTTCTATCTTCTAAAAAAGTGTTCCTTGAGGATGTTATATTTTATACTTGCTAACATTTAAATTCATGTTGAAATTTAAATTTATTTCTCTCAGAAATGATATATAAACAAATTTTGTTTGTGTCAAAACATAAATATACCTTGTACGTGTACCAAGAGAAAAAGAAAAATGGTCTCACACGTAATGTTATATTCACATAGGAGTACACATGCGCCTATATGTGTGCATGTTATTATGTACTATTATGACAATTTAATTAGAACAATATATGTTCACGCACACACCCGTATACTCATGGGATACTTATGCTAGTTACAGCTAATAGTCACTTATAATTATCATGCATGACATTTTGCACATTTGTGTAATATAAACTTATTTGTTTTGTTCTTAATATATTTATTAAATTATATATGTAAATAAAAATATGTAACTCGCCTAATATTAAATAAAATAATACATTTTCAATCATACGTGTCTACATGACCGTGTACGTATATTTGTGCTTATATTTCTATTGATGCAGAAAATCAATAAAATAAAACAATCTCATAGCTAATAGCGAATACATATATCAACTTACATTCCAAATTTTATAAAAAAAAATAGCGATTTATTGCGTAAAAAAATCATGAAATATCCTATCTGTAATGAAGCTATTTTTTTGCAATTCATTATTGTTAGTACGTTATTTTTATTAAATGTGTGTATAATACGTTTTTATCTCATGTATGAGAAATATATGATTTTATATGATAGTTGTAATTTTATTTATAATATTAATTGCATTACATTGCATAAGTATTCATGACGATGTAAATTCATCGCAATCATTGTTACCAATGTACGTAATAACGGATGTAACAAGTAAAAGTGTGTAGGTGTGCCGATAGTTCTCCGAAGTAAGTGTAAGCAGTAAGTACACCACTAGAAAGACGTCAGTCGCGAAACGTAATAAACGCATTTTCTCTATTCTCTGCAATCTATGTTCAGGTATTTTGAAAAATAGTCAAATAATATTTCCTTCTAAGTAAAATGCCTGTAAAAATATCTTGGCCGGTTGTGGCAGCTGTTATTTATCCGAATATAGGAGGATGGGCTGGAAGTTATATCACTAGAAAAAATATCAAACCCTGGTATGAGGTAATTAAATCGATTAATCGTTAGAACTACTCAAATCCAGTAGTGGAACATGGAGTCAGAAAATTTTAGCCAATAAATTTAATTTATGAACAAATATACATAGAGAGTGGTATAAAACTTTGTAATATACTAACAAATACTAGTTTTGAATATTATTTCTAATAAAATAACAAAAGTCCCGATTACTGTATCTATTAATTAAAATTGATTATGTTCAATTTTTACTCGGTTAAAATAAGGATTTATTTCTAAATAAATTATATATTTCTCCGTTTTATTTTATTATATTAAATGCTTGAAAAAATCTCATATATTCAGCAACTTAAAGAATATTGTAAGATAGAGATTCTTATCTAAGAACAGAACACGCGAATCATATATTATCGTGTGAATACATGCGATATAGGAATAGGAAAAAAACGTTGCATCGGAGCTCTTTCTGTCCTTGTCTAATGAGATATGCACAGTAACGCTGCTTGTTGATCGGTGTTGTGCTTTCATATTTATTGTAAGCGTTATTAGAGAAAAACACAAGAGGCTTGTATGTAGCGTTCTCTTTTTATCCCTACATCGCTTTTTCAGAGAGATTCATTCGTTTTTAATATACTACAATGTATCTTCACTTTTGACCATTGGTTACATTAAAATTCTTTTCAAATGAAGTTAGTTTTAATAAAATAATAAATGTTTTAAATCATATTTAACAGTCTTTAAAAAGACCATGTTGGACTCCACCAAACTGGGCATTCGCTCCAGTATGGACAACCCTTTATTGCACAATGGGGTATTCTTCATATTTAGTATGGAGAGATGGTGGTGGTTTCAGGGAAGCAATAGTACCTCTTTCTATTTATGGAACTAATTTAATACTAAATTGGTCTTGGACACCACTGTTCTTTGGATTACACAAGATAAAATGGGTATTTTGATAGAAATAAATATATCACAGATTTTAATTACCTTTCCATTTATCTCCTTTTATGCTTTTAGGCTTTGTATGAAATTGTTTTATTATGGGGAAGTACTGTAGCAATGGGTATGTGTTTTTATCATGTGAATTCACTTGCTGGTTGGTTGACTATTCCATATTTAGCATGGGCTACTCTTGCTACAGCATTGAATTACACAATTTATAAGGATAACAAACCAAGTATTGAACCAGCTGTGGATGAAAAGAAAAAATAATATACTTGGTGATACTTCTGTAGCAAACAACATTAATATAGATCACCTAATGAAAACAATACTTTACTCTTGTTTTTTTAACAGTTACTATATCACTATTATCTTATTTGATAAGAAACATGCCTTGCATTGAACGCACAATGCTATTAGTATACACATGTTTATTGTTTGATATGAAATAAAGGTTAGTCATAAAGTTAATCAACCATACGTACATTACAATATATATATATAATATAATATCTATATTATATATATAATTTAATTTCATTGTTCGCATTATTAATAAATCATATAAAGAAACTTGTACAGAATCACTTTCGTACTCTTCCACGGGGTAATCTACCCTATTCTGTGTAAGATCTAACAAAGTTACTATATATGTTATCTTAAATTTGCTTCTTTCTACAATGTCATCTTTGTAGCAAGGTCTTAATGATTAATGAGTTAACAGTTTTTATACAGAATAGGGCAGAATATCTTACAGAAAAGAGATATCGAGCACGGTACAGGTTTGGGCGGGTCGCTGCACTCTGCTGCCATTTTTCACAAGCGCTATGTAGGATCGGTTGCATAAATGTAACCTTGTTGTTGAAGTACGTATAGGCGTTTTTCAACAGCATCTTTATCTAAAATAAAATATATACATTTTAATATCTTGATTAAAAATAGGAATATATATTCTACAATAAAAAAAATATATAAAATACATTTAATAAGGAGGGCTCTATCCTGACTGTGGCTGACATGTTGCGATAAAGAATGGAGCAATATCTGTGCTGTATGATACCGCTGAAAACATTCTGCAGGGTTGCCAAACAATTCGTCTAGTGCTGCTGACTGACACTGTTAAAAATATAGTTTTTCATAAATATATCTATTTCATAGGTATATTTTTACCTAGTTAAAAAAAAAAAGAAAGTAAAAGAAATTTCCCAGATACTTACCATTTGAATGGCATGGTTGTAAAGAATTTTATCTGCAGTAGCTCCTGTCTGATGAAGAAGCCCAGCACTATTGAGCTGTTTACATTCTGAGAGGCACGTTCTGAATTTTTCGTTCATTGTATTCACAACTGAAATATAATCATCTCTATATATTATTATATTTAATATACAATAATTATTCATAATTATAATAAACGAAAATTACCTTCTTTAACGGTAGTAGTTGGCTGCAACCGACCAGCGTTAAGTTGTTGAGTTGCAAGATTTAGTCCAGAACTGAGCCACTGAAGAGCTCTAACAAGTAAAATTACTTGTTCTGCTCTCCTCCTTGTTGCAGCAGTGCTTGCTTGTTCGATACCACCCAAAGGCGCACCTAAAGGTCCTGCTCTTGTTCTTGCTACTTCACATACACATTCGCATAATGCAACAACAAAGTTTAACTTCGCTAATATTTCGTTGTGTTCTCGTTCCAAAAGCGTCTCCTCTGGAAGTTCAGGTGCAAAGAACGTCAGTGGTCGATCATCTGTTATCGTAGGATTTACTTCTGGTAGGAGATTTTGGAAACTACCCGCCTCTGTAAATATAGTACCAAAAAAAAGAGTGAAGATATTGACTAATTTAACATAAAATATTTCTCCTGCTGTAGCACAAACAATTTGTAAATAATATAAAATGCGTACCAGATATTTCAGGAAGTGTAACAGCTCTTGTTCCAAAAGGAATAACTGGCGAATGCCTCAATGTGTTGTTATTATCCTGAAATGCTCTCGATGTAGGAGAACCTAACACTGCCAATGGTCCTGTTAGTAATGGCGAAGATGCACTATTATTTCCAGTCGAACGCCTTAATGGTGACGTCCCACTGGAAGTATGTGAATGCCTTGCAACAGGACTAACTTGCCACGTATTTGGTGGTGGAGGTGTTTCACTTAATCTGAAAATAATCACAGTTAAAAAAGATGATACACATATGACAAATAAAATAATTTATACCAATAAAAAATTAGTATACCTTCTACTGGGTGGTGTACCAATGACAAATTGAACACTGGGTGGACTAAGAGAGCCAATATCAGGAGCATGACTTCTATGAGTATCCACACTGCGTTTCATACTTATAGGTTGCGAGCGAGGAACAACACTACTTCCCGATCGTACATTTGTAGAAGGAGATGATGGTTGTGCAATACTTCTTTGAGATGGAACGGGAATTGGCTCAGAAATGGGAAGGAAGCATGGTCGTGGTGGACTCACTGCCTCTCTACTAGTTTGTTTGATATATCTAATCAATTAATAACAATATTAAAAACACATATAATAATAAATAAAATAAAAGATAAATAGAAATTCTTTGTATAAAATGTTATTAAATTACGTACTTTACTTGTTGTGTGTTGGGATTATTGTCTGTGTCACTACTGAGATCACTTGGCACAAGCACAAAGTCATCTTCAGGGCTGGAACACGGACTGGTTGTTTCTGGCTCTGATCTTGTAACAGCCGTAGCTCCTTCTTGAATCGCTAATGTTCCTGGAGAAGCAGGAAGTTCAGCAGGAACTGGACTAGGGCTTTCCCTGGAACCTTGAAGGAAAGGATGTCCAAAGAATTCATCAAAAGGCATACGATCTCTAGCATTACGTCTTAATAAGCCCATTAAAAGATCTGATAACTCAGGTGAAGTTCCGGGTGGGATTCTAAAATATAAGCAATTAAAACAAAAAAGAAAATGAATATAAGCTTCTCTTTTCAGCAAAAGCACATAAGTATATTACAACATACTTAGGTCCAAGATTTGCATTTTTCTCATAAAACAGTTTTAAAGCCTGAGGTGTGTGAGCTTGAAATGGAGCTTTCCCAGTAAGACATTGAAAAACTATTGTTCCTAAAGACCAGAGATCTGCTTTCGCATCATACTGAAGTGACATTATAACTTCTGGTGCCATATACATAGGTGAACCACATAATGTTGCAGCCATTACACCATCTTGTAAGAACCTAGCAAACCCAAAATCCGCTGGAACAGAAAAGTATAATTTAGAACCCTTTTTCTTTACTTATCCCTTCAATTTAGATAAATTTAAACTTTTTTTTCATGTGGTACAATACGTATTAAAGAAATAAAGAAATAAATACTTGCCAATTTTTAATGTTATTTGATGTGGCTGTGGACAAGCCTTACCACAATTATGACTGAGTAAAATATTTTGTGGTTTAAGATCTCTGTGAACTACACCTTTGGCATGTAGTGCTTTCATCGCACCTGCTAATTGCTTTAGAAACACTCTGATAGTATCTTCAGAAAGAGTTCCTTTTGCTAATTAATGAAAAATGAAATAATAGAGTAAATATAGTTGATCTTTAGCTCGTGTAAATATCATTTCAATGTTTTAATAAGACTTTTTTTTTATAGAAAACATACCACTTAAATAATCAGCTAAATCCCCACCATTACAATACTCCATAACCAGGAAGACATTATAATTAGACTCCTAAACAGTAAGTTCATAATTAAACCAATATCAATACTATTATATAATATTTACAAAGAAAGTAAAGATATTTAATGCTTACTAACCTAAGTATTATGTGCTAATTCTCATTGTACTAACCTTGCAGTCCAATAATGCAACAACATTTTCATGATGTAATTCTGTTAGTTCCTGAAACATAATGTTTCAGTCAGCAACCAAACTCATTATGCAGTTGTTATTGAAATATGAAACATTTAAACTGTTTCTTAACCACAGATAATTCTTATTAAAAAATATATGTATTAGTTTTAAACATTCAAACTTCCTTATAGTAAATATTATTGTTCTTATTAATAATTAGTGTAAGATACATAAGTATCTTACGATTACTTTACAATTTTTTATTTCAGATGAATAACATGAGAAAGATCATGTTTCTTTATAAGTTAAGTAAAGGCAATTCTTTTATAATATAAGTCAAATACAAACATTGAATGTATCTCAAAATATAGATACAATAGCACAAATTACAAACCTTCAGAATCTTGATTTCTTTTCCAAGTAGATTCTGTGATTTTGCCAAACTTTTTTTGGTGATACTTTTGATTGCCACTACAAAATTTGGTTTCTACAAAACAAAAAGGACCATATATAATCACCAACACATATAATAATTGCAGATCACTTAAGAAAACATAATAAATCACACTTTTCATGTTTTACAGAGAAAAGTAACATCAAAATTATAAAATCAATGCAAATAGACTTATCATGTTCTTTTTCTGTTGTCTTCAATTGTGATGGTGAAATCTAGTTTCCACAAAACAAAAAGGAACACATGTAATCACCAACACATGTAATTGAAGATCACGGGAGAAAAACATAATAAATCACACTTTTCATGTTTTACAGAGGAAACTAGCATCAAAATTATAAAATCAAAACAAATAAGCTTATCATGTTCTTTATCTGTGGTCTTCAATTATGATCAAAGTTTGGTTGATTCACTCCTTTTTATAATTTCATTGACGATCATGATTTTCAATGATCGAGAAAAAACAAGAAAACTCACTTTACGATGTCTACCTCTGAAGACGACGGCAAATGCGCCGTGGCCTATCAGATCTTTCGTGTTGTACTCGTAGTCGCCGACGATTTCCATTGTTGATCGTAATTTCTCGGCGATCGAGAATCTTTCACCGATCTTTAACAAGCAAGGTCAACAGTTTATAAACATAGCACGACAGGCTAGGAAGATGCATTGCCTGCGGAGAGAGAGATCGATACGTGTTGTAAGAAAAGTTGCGGTCCGTAGGATTTTCTGTTCGGTATCAGTCCTATTCTCCGACGATCTTCTTCAAAGACTTAATCAACCTCGGTCATCGGTCTACATTTTGTCCACCCTTATGAATCACATCGATCATTAACTCGAATCACCACACTGATGGTAGTGTATACTTGCAAAATACAAAACACTACGGAGTACGCACTCAGACGTACAGTTGCCTTTGCAAGATGTCAGACGATTCCGTACAGAGGTCGTGTTAATGTTCACAGGTATGTGACTATCGTATTAGAGGCCCGCGACTTAAAATTTCTTCAAATTTGTTTGTGAGTGAATATGAGGCTTACCATAAAATTTGAAAGGGTTTAACATGAGTAGATTGCGGATTTTTATGCAAATTTATATTCCTGCAAATATAATTAACAAAGTAGGATCTCGGTAAAAATTGTTTTACCTATCAAGTATTAGTTGGATATTTTATATAACTTTTCATATCAAATGCATTCTGTTTAAGAATGGAATTTTGCACTCGCAAATTTCATATAAATGCATAAAAATAAGGATATCGTACAAATTTTTAATGAAAATTGTATTCTTATTTCAACTCTATATGGTATGTATTATATGTATATGTACTTTTAAGTATTTTGTACTGCTAATAAATAGAATTTTATATAAAGTTTGATATTTGGAATTGAATTTGTACTACATTTTATAATGAAATTAAATATATATATATCTTTCACTTTATATTCTATAAAATTTAAAGGAAATTGTAAAGTTTTAAATGAAAATAATTTTGCAATTAGAGTTGCTAAAATTAGATTTTATATATATTTCGATTAATATCATTTTCATATTAAATCATTTAATAAAAAGAAATAAAAAAAAATTTAGAATTGAAATAAAATATTTTCCAGAATAAAATTTGATAATCGTTGCTAAATAGTTAATTATAATTTATCTTACGTCTATTTAGAATGTTAAAATTATGAACAATTAAATTATGAGCAATTAAATGCTATTATATATTTCTCTTTACGTCTTCCTTTATTAATTAAATTGTAATATTTAATCGCTAAATGTCAGAAAGTGTTAAATAATAGTAACTAATCAATAACACTGTAAATATATTTTGCTTTTTATCTTTATAACTATCGAGTAACGTATGGGGGCTACAACTTACCAATATACAGTCTTGCAAGATCTAAAATATAACTATAGTCAGCTGTGGTCCCTGAGCGCGTGTCATGCACACGACATATACTTATATTGGAATCAAATATTTGTATCTGAAGAATAACGATAAATATGAGCACCTAACCTTACTATATATTTGTGATTTGGAAATATAAGAGAGAATCACAGTTAAATATTGTTTGAATATTTAATATGGAAGTGTGAGTAACTATCTTTTCGTATTTATAATTGTTTTAGTGAGTAACTATTAAAAACTTTCAGAATAAATTTTATGTTAGGCTCAAAGATTGCTCAGCTTGTTTAAGCAATTATGAGGTTCTAAATATTCTGCAAAATATAAAATCAAATAAAAAACAAAAAATGAAACAAAATCAGTTGGCAAGTATAACGTATCAGACTATAAGATATTTAGAAAAGACTCCATGTAAAAGGCAAACACCTGAAAAAATTAGAGGACTTCTACAAGCATTGGAACCTTATAAACTAACAAAGTGCGAGAAATTAACTCTTTTAAATATGTGTCCTAAAACACCTCTTGAAATACAACTGGTAATATAAAATGCGTGATAAGAAATATAATATTTGAAAGTACATATAATTATGTATATATATATTTTTTAGATTATAGAGGATAGTGAAGACCGTTTGACCGATGATGAAGTAAATTCTTTACTTCAAGTAGTAGGAAATTTCTTAGGTGAAGATGAACAAGATGGATAGCATGGTTTTACTACTTTAACTGTACAAAGTTCTTAAAAACATTTTATATACTTTATGTACATTTTATTTATATTAAACAGAAATGGAAATGATATAATATTAAATACATTGTGCAAATAAACTTTCGGTTTGCTCATTATCTTTTATGATCCCCCAGGTCATCTATGGAATCTTCATCAATCTAAAAATTTGTTAAATATCATAGATTGTGTATTTTTAATATCATTCAAAAAAACAATTATTGTTCTTACTTGTGGCCACTTTTCTGGAATTACTTCAAATAGTTCATCTTTTACATCCCCTTGTATAACTATTTCATCGTCTCCTGTTACGCTAGATCCACATGCAAATTTACTACCAAAAAACTTTGCAGCTACTTTTAGATCTATGTCTGTAAATTAATATGCATAAAGTTTTAATTTTACAGCTAAGCAACTATCTTGTTTAGAAAAAAAATGAATTGCTATGAATAAGCATTTTATATTACCAAAAGTGCTGAGACCAGTAACAACTGTAACAGATTTCTTTTTCCCTCTAGGTGCTCTAGATACGGTCACTAATTTTGGAACATCTTCTTTTTTCTTTGTCTTAAGCATGCCTTTGCCACCACGTTTTTGTCGTTTCTTTTCATCTTCACCTCCACCTGCCTCTGTAGTAGTATCTTCTACTGCTCACAAGTAAATAAAATTTATAGTATGATAATAGAACTTACAATTTAGAATAACAATATAGAAATTATAATTACCTAATTTAACTTTCTCAAATTCTGTTGGTAAATTCCTTTCTAGCCACTGCTTACACTTTTCATATTCTGGATAATATTCACAATACTGTGATGCAAATGGGAATTACATTTTCAAAAAATCCAAGTATTAACTTTTTGTCATACAGTATAAATTTCAGATACCAATTGTTTAAGATTGCCTTACCTCGATGGGAAGAGAACAATTTCCACAATATTGTACTTGTATCGGATAACTGACATTAGGATCAGGTCCTAAACGCAAATTTGAAGATTCCTCTGCCGACATTCTATCAAGACACCTAACCTTACAGTTTCCTGTAGTTTGATACGAATTTACTAAATAACAAATTAATCCCTTATTAATTTCTTCAATTAATTTTCTTTTTTCAATATGTTTTTGTACTCCTGTAATACCTTTCTTAAATAAGGTCCAGACAATTTCTTATTCAAATGAGTAGTCACATAAGGTTAGCAATCCGATATCTAGTAATTTTAATTCCGTTTTGTTAGGTGCCAAAAAACGATTTCATTTCTACCAATTTCTACCAACGAAGGAACGTTCTAATAACGTCCAACTTCAAAAGGAACCATACTGTTTGATACACCGGCAAGGACAAATAATAACCGTTCAAAGAACGTCGAGGGGTGGATCACGTGACGAGAAGCACCAATCAGAGGAGGTGATTCGATAAACCGCTAGACAAGGCAACCAATCGTGTGTATTAGACTTTGTACTTCGTTCGAAACGCACGTGCAATACAGAAAAGCGGCTCGGTGTGCCTCAGAGTTAGTGTGCTGCCTTGTGAAAAGAGTCGGACGTCGTTTTTACGGTATAATTTCAACGAAGTGTGCGCGCGTGTTATTGTGAATAATAAGCACGTGCCTGTTTCTAGAGTCGTGTGAAAGCTTGATAAAAATTGTCAAAGAAAAATGACATTGGTCACACAAATAGAGACCACCACGGAAAATGGGAGTATGAAAATCCCTCTGCTCAATGGCAATGAGAAAGGAGCCAGTACTGGTTAGTATACTCATGATTTTAGAACCGGCGACCATCAATTTTCTTATTTCTCATGGTTAAGCAGGGTACGGCCGATCATGTTATATAATGATTCGATCAGGTTACCATGTTCTATCCGTTTTAATGTGCGTTTTTAACGATGCCGCTTCAGTCAAAAGCCGGGCCTTCTGTGTTATGTAACGCGCGAATTGCGCGAATCTATGTATTGCAGGGTCATGTGAGCCACACATAACTTTTACGAGAGAAAAACTAGCAGAAGACACGACCTAAACTAGCAGACGAATCTTATTCCTTTTGTCGGCCCTATTATTACCAAGAGATAATGATTTCGTTTTTCTCATAATTAGTCGTAACCCTTGCCCCTCATTTTGCAAGCAATTATACATGAACGCATAAATGTATCGTTTGACATGCTTCTTCCTTCGAAGATGCACCTTTCAATCGATGTACAGTCTCCATTTAACCTTTCCTTACTTTCCGCATTTTCCGTTGGTGTTGAGATAGAAATACATTATTTGTATTAAGGATATTTGCTTGTAGCACGTGATTAGTTTCTCTCTGGATGATGAAACCATGTTACCTGCCCTGTTTAATTCATTTCAATACATCTCTCTTTATTTCAAAATTTTCACACTCGTAAAACGTCGTTCGCTAGCTTGTTATTATTATTTTCTATTATTATCCTGTTATGTCTGTAAATGTTAAATAACTACTAAACTGCTGAACAGATAAGTATTTTTGTGTACTGAAAGAATAGAATCTAAATAGAAATTTATTTATAAGTATTGTGACACTTATACTTAGCAATGTTCTAGTAATTTTTTGCTATTTTGTATAGTTTTGTATAGTTTATTGCGTTCTGAGTATTTTTACTTATTTGAATTTCCCTTAAATGCACAAATATACCTAATTTAATGATTATTGATCATCAGATTAAGATAATCTTTCATTTAGTGATATTCATATTTTCGTCATATATACATAGTTATTATTGGTTTGTACTAGGCAGAGGATATTTAGGAACAATGAGAATTATGTAAATTATATTGCACAATTGTCTCTCTTTTCTCGTTAATGGTAGTTCAGTTTAAATGACCTTATGGTACATGTTTAAGCTCATTTTTAAACTCTAATGGTCAATGAAAAGTGAATATGTTTATTTTGAGAAAGAGCTATAAATTTTCTAGAGACGTATTATTCATCACTGTCGATTGACGCTAGACCCTTTCTGTTAATTTGCTCTTGTTTTAGAACTCATTTCGTGAAAAAAAGAACCGAAGGAAAACACGTGCATGTTAATGACCTCTCGCACATAGGCGTAGAAACGAGGAAATTTTAAATTATGAAAAATGTGTCTGAAATGTTCAAATACTATTTAACGAAATACCTTTATTGTGAAATTTATTCTATTTTAATTTTTTTGGTAGATGCATTGCAAAATATATTTAATATAACTATATGTCAATTTAACTATAATATTTTGTACTTGATGATTTCTTCTGTAATTAAAATACGTTTTCTCTATTTTTTTGAATGAGATGAAAGGAATAATAAAAGTAAAAAGGGCTAAATTTAAACGATGCTAGGACAGTGATAGTTTTATAAAGGGTCACGTGTTTTGAAAGAACAATAGTGAATTACGAAGAATTATCGATAGCAGGGGTTATCGGTATTCCTTCTGACGTTGTTTCCCTTACGTCTTTGGTTTCTGATACACTAAAATGATATTTTAACAAATATCTCGTACAATTTGGGAATTTCTTAAATTACATTTACAATATTACATTACAATAATCGTCTCTCACTATATATATATATATACACACGCACGCGGCATAAATAGTAGTCTTAAACATATAATTAGTGCTAAAGGTAGTCGCACAAAATATTGTGGCTTATTAATATAGTAAATAACCGACTTCAAATATTTTGGTGATCTTCACGAAGTGTATGCTTCCAATAAATATCTTGTAACCTTCATATCCATTTTCAAATTGGTTTCAAAGTTTACCGATATAATATCGATAGTCTTGCCTGTTTACAGTGTTAACGAAATTTTAGTTCCATATAATGCACATAATATATTCATTAAAAATTTCTGTATGTGTATATTTCTGACTATATATATATATATATATGCACATTTAACAATTACATGAACATGAACAGGTTATCGATTACTTGTATTTTCTTAAACATGTCGTAAAATGGTTATGTAAGAATTTTTACATCTTATGAAAAATTCTGTTATTGAAATATCTTTTGACAAAGCCTTTTTTATCGTTTATGTACGAAAAATATAGAATTATTGATTATGTTACGGGATTGTTTGTTAAGTTTGGTAAAATGATTCATTGTTTCCGTTATCTATGGTATTTCTTATGTCGAAGCTAGTTGTTTTGAATATGTATTAAAGTTTAAGATTTGTAGAGATTCTTATCAACCTATTTATGTATAATCGCTTCGTAAATGGTTTCGAAACTTGTCAAGTTTTTCTGATTGTAATAACGAAACGAAAAATATTATATCTTCTGGTATGTGTAAGTCAATGGTTAGTACTTATCGAGTTCGATGTTTACATATCGATTGAAATGGCTGCGATTGTAACTCGTCTATTGTCAACAGATCGCTATTCTGCTTTGATCGATCTTATTTCCAATTGATTTTCGAATCTTCTTATTCATTAATGATATTATCAATCTTTTTCTTTATTAATGAATATAAAGACAGTTCCATGATATTATATTCATCTTTTTATCGTTAAAAACTATTAAATTAAGATGTATGAATATGTTTTCTGCTTCTATCATTTCGTTTTTATATAATAAGTTAAATATATGTAATAACTTTATATGATAGGTTAAATTATTTTTTGCCATCAAATAATATGAATTCTTTTACTTTCACAACTTTTTATTATTGCTTGATTTTTCTTAGTTTTTAAAAGATAGAATTTTAGAAGAATCCCTTAAGCAAGATAAGAGATACAAGATCGTTTTGAGAAAGCCTTATCTTTTTCACGTTTTCATTTTTTTATCTCCGAATCTTTCTCACGGCTAAATTTTTTATCTTCTTTCTTAGTAATAGAGAAATCCAAAAAAGGAGGATCGTTTTCGTACAAACCAGTAAGATGTATGATAAGAATGCGATAAAGCAATCGGTGTCTAAGATAAATTGCTGTAACTTGATAGTACATGAATACATATATTCATAAGACGATGCAATCGAACGATTTAATTTTCACGATAAGAAATGTGTTAGAATAAATCTGATAAAAATATGGTGTTGTACATATCGTTATAACTATAAAACAGTTCATTTATTAAATATTGCTGTAGAACAAGATTCGTACAATTCCTCATAGAAATTTCATGTTAACCTTGTTGCAAAAATAAATGTTATCATGTGTATAATTTCCATATAGCATTGAAATTATTTGCTTGCAAAATTATCGATAAAGATAGTTTAACACGTTGATTGCTACGAGAATTTATGTATTCTTTATAATATATAATTTTATTATATATAGATATGTTTATTATTTATAAACTATACCACAACACTTAATTTTTCCAAAATATTATATTCTATTTGCACATTTTTTCTGATGTTATCTAAATCAAAATAAATAAAAAATGTAAATAAATTTTTTTATTCAGCGAAATTTATCTTATTTTAATCATTCTAAAAAATTTACGTACATGGTATCGTATGTCACCAATGACCTTCGTGCCGCTCAACGTGTCAGAGGAAATCATTATATGCATAAAGAAATACTGCAGCTACATATTCCGAAGATTGTTCGCTTTTAATTTTCTTTCGATCTTGACAATCATAGATGAACGCCCTCTAAGATTAATAAGATTTTGATTGGAGATAACTCGATGAAAAATCGATAACTGCTTCAAATAAACCAGCATGAATGGATATAAGTACTTGAAAACAAACATAATTTTAGCCTTATACATATCATTTTTATTAAATCTTTTTGATTCAGTTATTACGTTACATAATTTCTAAATTCGTAATAAATATTCAACGTTTATTTATTTTAAAATACCCGAGTACTGAAATATTTATTTAAAATTGTAATGTTTATAATATTTTTATTTTTGTTCCTCTTTTTAACAAAATTTGTATGTACGAAAGTGGAATTTAAAAAGATATTTATAATCATTTATTGCATCAACACATATATATTTTAAATTCAATTTCCATCTTTTGGACTGTAATTTCAACGAAAGAAAAACGTTTGGTTTCATATTAAAACAATAATTTGAGAAAAGGCGATATATTAGAAATAGTAGCTATATAATATATAGAAATCATTATTAGATAAATAATATCTGCTTAAGAGATTAAGTACATAAAAAAATTTTCCGCGTAGAGTAATGCACAGCCAATCCATACAGAAAAAACTATAATCTAATCAAACATTAAAATAGAATTTCAATTCAACTTTATCCATTTATCACACACAATACCTATTATGCACAAACAAATAAATACTTATTTCAATTCTGTTTGTTTTTTCTTTTCCTTCTCCATTCATTTATCTAGTAATGTTTATACTATCAATATACTGATCTTATTTAAATTTGGTGGTAAATTTTTATTCTATATTTTCGACTTCTTTTTTCGCCTAGAATCACCCCCTTTCCGCTTGTACCACCAATTACCAACCACCCTGTATAAATATGTAATATATTGTTTATTTTTGTAATTATTCTGATCTGTAATCATCAGTAGATAGTGGATTTTTATGCAATTTTATAATAATAATAATAATTTATTTTTCAGCTCTTCGATTATGAAAAAAGTCTTGGTTTACGATTGTTATTTTTATTTGTCTTGCACTTTTAATCGTAAAACTTTTATGCAATTTTATATTTTTATCAATATAACTAACGATTTGTCTCATGTATTTAATTTTATGACAAGTTTCCTACTTTAGATGTTTTATACATTTATGCATATTTTTTTCATTCATGAAGCTCTAAAAAATGTCCTTATGAAGAGTCATATATATCGTTTTACATTATCTTTCACATAAAATTCTTATATTGTAACTTTACTAGGTATATGAAATATATGTCAAGGTATATGAAATTTTAAACATTAATTGTAGAAAATATAGAGGAAAATTACATTCAAAGAACGATGTGCATGAGTACACATTTCAATGCGTGTATTCTCTGTATTTTTGAGTCTTCAAACTTCTCATACATGCATATAAATCCGTATTCTAATCATCATCAAATTCTATCATTCTAGAAAGACATCAAAGTTCAATATTTTATCAATTAAAATTTGATTCTGCATACTCTCTTAACTTATTCATGCACACGTTCAATTGTTACCGAATTATATGCAGATCATTACAGAGCGAAGGCCAGTAAAGATCAAGGTTTCACAGATCCAAATTATTTGAAACATGTTAGAGTATTTTAGACGTGCCGTCATCATAGGGTTACAGTAGTCACTGATAAGCAAGCCACACTCTCTGTAAATTGTAATTAATATTATAACTGCCTAACATCGGCGTATGCCAGAAATGGATGTATATTGCAAACATAGTATCGATAAAATTAGTACGGCATTTGAGTGCAGACTATTTACATTGCCGTTTATTTATAAGTACATTGGTGAATGCAAGTGGCAGCCCCACGGATATCCACCGTCGTATCTAGTCGAAAATGCGCCTTGTTTCCATGGAAATAACGCGTGGACTCAGTTATTCGTATCGTTGTCACCGTTGTCTACATTGAAACATAGATCGTTAATATCCATTTTAAAAGAAAAGAAAATATTACGTTTCATCTAACATATTATCAAAATTAATAAGGTAAAACGTTTGTTATTATTTTTACTTGTTTTATTATTTTTTTGGTTCTTGAGAATTATTCGGTGAAGCCACTATGAAATTGATAATATAATATTTGAAATAAATTATTTTATTGTCATATTGTTAGTTATTATTTTGCTTGTTTTATAATTTCACTGATTCTTGAAAATCGTTCGATAAAATAATTGCATAAATAATCATAATTCTGTAAAATAACAAAATAATATTCTGAACAATATTCTGTAAAATAACAAGTCTGATATAATTCTATAGATATTTCTTTAGTAAAGTAGTACTTAGCAAATACTGTAAATTTACGATAAAATCGCAAATTAACTTTCGGGGATAATATATATAAGTAAAAATAATCTAATGATAAAAACTATCAATCAGTAAGATACTCATAGCTCTGGTATGTGTTACATAAGCTAAAAGCAAAATTGTTGCTATTTTATTTATTGTTGATATTTGATTTATATTTAATGTTTAATATATCCTCGATTAGTAAAAATTGTTCATTTGCTTCATTTGATATACTTTTTTTATAAACTCCAATGTTTGAATAAAAATTTATTAATTCGTGGTTTGTATTTTAGATCTAAAGGAAGTTGTAGAGGAAACCGGAAATGTGAGCACGACTGCGAAGAATGTCGTTGAAAAGGGCGAAGTCGAAGCTACGAAAGAGAAAGGGAATGAAAAAGAGAAGGAGAAAGAAGAAGACAAGAATAAGAAGAATGACAAAAGCGAGAAAGAAGATAGTGATAAGGATGCTGGAAGCGAGCAAGAAATACTTCTCATTCAGGATATGGGATTCACTGTTAAGATCATCTGTCCAAATGCTGAGCCCTTTGATATCCAAGTTTCCAGTATGGAGTTGGTTCAGGTAACTAATCATCCATTCAAGAATTTCGTTTCCTATGACAACAATTAATAAAAAACAAGTTAATAAAGAAGATTAGATAATAAATTTTATTATCTTTTAGGAAATCCATCAATTACTCATGGATCGCGAGGACACCTGCCATCGCACATGTTTTTCCCTTCAATTCGATGGTAACACACTGGATAACTTTGCTGAGCTGAAGAATATTGAAGGCCTAAAAGAAGGTTCCATTATTAAAGTTGTGGAAGAACCGTATACAATGCGAGAAGCTCGTATACATGTCAGGCACGTGCGAGATTTATTAAAATCTGTGGATCCTGCGGATGCTTACAATGGCGTCGAATGTAGTAGTTTATCATTTTTAAATGTGGTTACTAATGGCGACATCCTTGAGAAGAAGAAGAGCAGAGCAGATTCGGTTGATTGTACTCCACCTGATTATATTATACCTGGCTGTAAAGACAGGCCATTACTACCTCTACAACCTCAAGCCAAAGAACAAAAATGCCCTCCTTGTTTAAAAGTAACTGATATAACATATCTATAAATAAATTATTTACTTTGTCTAATTTATTATTAATATAAATATTTAATTTATTAATTTATTTATTGTAGGTATTAACAACATCTGGGTGGAATCCACCACCCGGTCACAGAAAGCTTCACGGTGATTTATTATATCTACATGTGGTAACGTTAGAAGACAAGCAATATTATTTGACTGCATGTGTCAGAGGTTTCTTCCTCAATCAATCGACAAAGGAAGTATTTAATCCGAAACCAGCGACTCCGAGTCATTTGTGTCATAGTTTAATTGAACTACTGAACCAGCTCAGTCCGGCTTTTAAACGTGGTTTCACTGCTATGCAAAGACGAAGAACGCAGAGACATCCATTTGAACGAGTAGCTGCACCTTATCAACTTTATGCCTGGTGTGCGCCTCAAATTGAACATACAATCGATGCAATACGCGCTGAAGATAGTATGTTTCGTTTTATACAAATTAATAAAACTCTTTCATATTAAGTGCTGTATTAGTCATACATACGTATAACATGCAATACTTGAATTAGATTTTTTCATTACGAGATATATGTTTTACTATTATTACTTCTACTGACTTTAAATTAATTGGCTAGTTAAGGTGTTAATTGTGTTGCATCACGAGTACACACGATTCTATGTTTAATCATTCATCTTATTTATTTGCATACAGCTTTCTCTTCTAAGTTGGGGTACGAAGAACATATTCCCGGTCAAACTCGAGATTGGAACGAGGAGTTGCAAACAACGAGAGAGTTACCTCGTAAGAACTTGCCTGAAAGACTACTTAGAGAACGTGCTGTCTTTAAAGTATGTCAAAACTTGACATATTAATTGCATTTCGATATGTTGTTCCAGTAATACGAATTGAGTTTCATGAATGACGTGTTTAGGTTCACAGTGATTTTGTCACTGCTGCTACTCGAGGTGCAGTAGCCGTGATAGACGGTAACGTAATGGCAATAAACCCTGGTGAGGAGGCAAAGATGCAAATGTTTATTTGGAACAATATTTTCTTCTCTCTTGGATTCGATGTCAGGGATCATTACAAAGAACTTGGCGGCGATGCAGCTGCTTTCGTCGCGCCTAAAAACGATTTACAAGGTCTTAGAGTATATGCTGCTATTGATCTACCCGGCCCTTATACGCTTGGTACCGTTGTAATCGATTACAGGTTTGTAGGAAATTAGACACACGCATTCCTTTCATCACATTATTTGTACGACGTGGATATTTTGTAGCGGATCATTTGTACATACTTGTTCAGTATTCTATCGCAACTTACATCTCGATCGAAAGGATGTTAAGTTTTCGTGGTAATCACTCGTATTCCTCTGCATAGAGGATATCGTGTCACCGCTCAGTCAATCATCCCTGGAATCTTGGAACGCGAGCAGGAGCAATCTGTTGTTTATGGTTCTATAGATTTTGGGAAAACGGTTATCTCGCATCCAAAGTATCTTGAATTGGTTAGTTTACAATAATGCTTTTTTGTAATTTCTGAAGAGTATTTATCTAGAACTTTATATCACATGTGTATTATGTTTTATAGTTGAACAAAACTGGTCAACTATTAAAAATTCTTCCTCATAAAGTTATCAATGATGTTGGGGAGGAGGTTGAACTTTGCAGCAGTGTAGAATGCAAAGGTATAATCGGAAATGACTCTCGACATTATGTGTTGGATTTATTACGAACTTTTCCTCCTGATGTCAATTTTCTTAAATGTAAGTTTATATAACTAACGAAAAGTTCAAAATTAATTACTGCTATCATTATTGTTAAACTTTTACTCTGATTTTTGTAGTGGAAGGTGTTGAACTGAGTAAAGAAGCTAGAGCTTTAGGTTTTCCAATTGAGCACAAGCATAAATTAGCCTGTCTTCGTCAGGAATTGATTGACTCCTTTGTTGAAGCTAGATACGTGCAATTTATTAAACACGTCGCTTTTCATCTACAACAACTTACATCTGTAAGAAAAGTACAGAAGGAAAATGAAACCACTATTAAAGTAAACAAAATTTTTCAAACTTTATAGTAAATATTAGTTTCAAACATTGTTATTATTTGGCATTGTATTAATTTTAGGAAGATAAAAAGGAAGAATTGAATGTCGTTGCAGTGGATAGTAACAAAGAAGATTCTTCTCATACTCTAATAGAAACGGATGAAGCCAAAAAGATCGTGGAAAGTATAACTGACTCTATCACTGGTGGAGAGAAGCAAGAGTGTATGTAACTTAATTATTCTTTTTAATTTATAATGTTTTACTTCAATTCTTCATTTAAATCTTTTTTTTTAAGTGGAAGAAAGTACAAAAGAAGTAGTTCGCAGTGCAGCAGCAGCAGTTGGTAGCCTACGGGAAGCCGAATTTGATGTCAGGTTTAACCCAGACGTATTTTCTCCGGGTGTTAAACATCCAGATCCAGATGGGCCTGCTTTAAAAAAACAAAGACAATTGGTGCAAGATGCGGCCGACTTTTTACTTACCGTACAAATACCCACTTTTGTATGTTTTGATATAGAATACTTTTATATTTAATACATCGATACAATTTTGTATACAAAAAATATATATTTAGTTCAATTTTTTTATTACAGATACGAGAATGCTTAGATCATACAGCTGCTGCAATGGATGGCAGCATATTGGTAGAAGCTTTACATGGTAAAGGCATCAACGTACGATACCTTGGTAAATTAGCAGACATGTTATCTACTGTTCCACAACTGCAATATCTGAAACGTATTGCTGTTTCGGAACTTATTTTACGCTCGGCGAAACACATTTTTACATTTTATATGCAGGTATATTTATTAAAATTGAAATTAAAGTGGTTATTTTAAATTTTATAAACGTAAGAACCTAATACTTTTTTTAGGGTACAGAATTAATGAGTCTTTCTGCAGCTATTAGTCATTTCTTAAATTGCTTATTCTCTTCTGCACAAATCATTCATCCACAACAAAATCTAGAAGAGGTATGGCAACATTTATTTATCAATTAAATAATATCAATAGTCGAAATAATTTTCTACATAAAAGTTTATATAATTTTCGGTTTCAGCTTCAAAGTAAAACTGCCAAACGACGCAATAAAAGAAAAGGTAGAAATAACGGTCCACAACAGTCTGAAGTGGAATGGGCTTCCTTAACGCCTAAATCTCTTTGGCAACAAATTAAAGCAGATTTGAAGAGTTATTATGATTGGGAAGCACCATGTCCGGAATCGTTGGATGCCACGATAGAACATTTTCACCTTCAGAAAATTTCATTGCTTCGTAATTTCTGTATAAAGACTGGTATTCAAATTTTGTTACGTGAATATAACTTCGAGAATAAGAACAGAGCCACGTTCTTCGAAGAAGATATACTTAATATATTCCCTGTTGTGAAGCATATCAATCCTAGAGTAAGTAATGCATTTAGGATACAAAAAATAAGTCATATAGAAATTTTCATAATAAGTTATTAGAAATTATTCTATTACTTCATTTAGGCTAGTGATGCATATAATTTCTATACAACTGGACAAAGCAAAATTCAACAAGGTTATTTGAAAGATGGATATGAACTGATTAGCGAGGCACTCAATTTATTGAATAATGTATATGGTGCAATGCATCCCGAAATTGCACAGTGTCTTAGAATGCTTGCGCGATTGAATTACATAATGGGTGAGCATGGAGAAGCTCTTGCCACTCAACAAAAGGCAGTCCTTATGTCAGAAAGAGTCAACGGTATAGATCATCCATATACTATTATTGAATATGTAGGTATAAAGTAAACGCACTTAATTAATGATTAAATATATGTAATAATTGCAATTATTCTAATATTATTTTTCTATTTGTCAACAGATCCGTCTAGCCCTATATTCTTTTGCCAATGGCCAAGTCTCTGTGTCACTTAGGTTATTATATAGAGCACGTTATTTAGCCTTACTAGTTTGTGGCGAAGACCACCCAGAAGTAGCACTTCTTGACGTGAGTATCTATGCGAATACTAAAAATTCTAAAGCTTTAATACCTTTAACCTTGACCAACGTTAATTGTTTGTTTAGAGCAATATTTCATTGATTCTTCATGCTGTCGGAGAATATGAATTGTCGCTCCGATTTTTGGAGCATGCTTTGGCTCTAAACCTTCGATATCACGGGCCACGATCTTTGAAAGTTGCTGTTTCTTATCATCTTGTCGCAAGAACTCAATCTTGTATGGGTGATTTTCGAGCGGCTTTAAATAACGAGAAGGAAACCTACGCTATTTATAAGCAACAGTTAGGCGAGGATCATGAAAAAACCAAAGAGAGTAGCGACTGTTTGAGACATTTAACGCAACAGGCCGTAGTTCTACAGAAAAAGATGAACGAAATTTATACTGGGAAATCCGGTGTAAGCCTACCACCGATTCAGGTGCAACCGCCCAGTATGGGATCCGTACTTGATATGTTGAATGTAATCAATGGTATTCTATTTGTTCAAATCAGCCAACAGGATATTGAAAATTTTAAAGCGGAAATAGAGAAACGACAGAAAGAACAAACACCTGACAGGGAGATAAAGGCGCTTCAAAATGGAAACAAGAAAAACGAGAAGGAGAATAAGAAAGAAGAAAAAGACAATAATAAGAAAGAGGAGAAAGAGAATAAGAAGAACGAAAAAGAAAGCAAAAAAGAAGATAAAGAGAATAAAAAGGACGAGAAAGAGAATAAGAAAATAGAAAAGAAAGCGGAAGCACAGAAAGAATTGAACAAGTTGGAGGAAAACAAAACAGTGTTAGAGCCAATAGTAGCAGAGAGCTGAGCTCGCTTTAAACCGCTAATGATGATACTTAGTAGTTTTTTCTGAATCCTAGTCTTTCCCTGCCCGCGTCCGATCTTTTTTTAAGAGTAACGCGAGTACGGCATGTATAACTGATTGGGATAAAATGAAAATGGGAAGTGTTTGCTCGAGATAAGGATCGTTATTTGATGTATCGTATATACGTTTATAAAGTGCTATCGGAATCGAACTTTTATAGTGTGGCGATCAACAGCATAGGTGAAACATTTCGAAAGAGTTAGATTTCCTAATGGCTCGCGATGCTCAACTACAATACGCCAGGCTACAGAATTTATTTGACTGACTTATAACTGCATATAATACATACACGAAAAAAATTGATTCTTCACGTATGTAAATAATTCTAAATGAAAAAATTTATTGCCTTAGCACTTGCTTATCCAAATCTATTCGTAATTTGATGTATGAATTTCACAAATTATTGGACAGATAAAAAGAGAGTATGATTTGATAAAAATATAAATAAATATCTGTGTCGCCTAATATTGTCGCGTTTTTCAAAAGGCTCAATTAATTTTATATCATAACGATAAAAGTTATGGATATTGCATACGTTACTCTTCTATCGATTGACGAAATAGTAAACTAATATTTGTTCCAGCGTATTGCACAATTGCTGCTGAAACTCGAAGGAAATGCATTGTACCAGTAAAATTAAAATGCTACGATAATTATTTGTAAAACAAATAATGGACTTTATTATCGTAGAATATAAGTCAATTGTTTTTTCCTACACTTTCGATAGGTTATTTTATTACTACATATTTGAAATCATTATTTTGTTCCATTTAGGCATTGCTGTCACTTTCCCACTTTAGTTGTCATCATTGAACTCAATACATAATGAAGTCATATAATTGTTCTTTTATCTTTAGATACTATTAATTTGAGGTGAATCTTGTTGAGTTCAATATAAATGCTATAGGTAAAACTGATATCACATGAAAATCAACGAGGAACGGTATCTGTATCGTATTCAACAAGACAAATTCGTTTAGTTTTGTTAATTGTTTTTATACTGTATGCATCACATGAAAAGCTTCCTTTCATCTTTTTATCATCGTTGTTTTATCGTTATTTTTATCATCTTACATGAGGATTTAAATCTGAAAATAATTTTGAATCTAAACAAATTTCCTGTTATATGGGAAGGAAAAATGTTTTTAAAAAATATGGTGGTGGCAGGAAAAGCATGGTATAATGACAAGTGTGCTGTTATATTTCATGATCATTAATAACAGTTATCAAAAAACGACTCATTAATCAACATATTATAGAAGTAGCGTCAATTTCCTAATTACAATTAGAAATACTGCAGTTAGTTCTAGAGTTATAAACACTGAGAATTATCTGTTACCGAGCATATATCTTTATCAAATAGCATTCGCTAAAACGAATGTTAGAAATATGCTATGTTAAAATTTTATCATATTACCATAAAAATTAAGTTGAGAAATAATACCTATAATCTGTTGACATTTGTTTTAAATGAAACAAAAAATTTTGTTTTGAGTTTATTATGTTTATAATAGTAACGTCGATAATAATAGCGAAAGGCGAATAAATGAAAAATTTCTAATAGTTTCTGTTGAACGAGTTTGTATACTTTATAATATGAATTAATATGGAATTATACTGCACTTGTTAGCCAAAATGTACGATAAAGAATGCTAGTTAATAAGGATTATTCATTATGAATAAAGTTAAATACTTCATACATATGTTACCTGTTATATAATTTCATAAAATTTGCGTATGAAATAAATCATTTTGTATAGAACATAAATTGACATCTTAAACAGATTCCGTATCATTCTTGTGCAAGTTTTCGACTTGTTCCGAATTTATTTCGATTTTACTTGTTTCTAATCGTTTTCTCTTCCTTTTATTCGGTCTTTCATGCTGCTTCTGAAAATATTCTCTAACATCTAATTTGTTTATTAAATACTGTCGAAACGTTTCTAAAGCAACCTTGCCACCAATTCCTTTTTCAAAGATCATAGATATTTTTACTTCATCATTTTCAGGTTCTTCATGTTCTATCACTTCAGCAAAAAAGTTACATATTAACAAAGGTTCGTTCTTTCTCACGATATCTCCCGAGTTATTCTTTATTAATTTTTCTGTATCGTTTTCTGTAATATCATTTATTACAGATGTTTGTCCTGTGTCATGGTTCACAGATTGATTCATTAATCTTTGAGCTAATCGACGTTTTCTACGTGCATGCGACCATGTATCATTGTCCGCAATTAGTTGACACGACCAACCATTAAAGTTACCAATTGGCAAATTTAATTCTTTGATTTGTATCTATATAAAAATGAAAAATATGTCAAAAACTAAAATATTATAAATACAACATGATGGAAATATAAATATAATCTTACATGTAACTCTTCCATTGCTTCTTCCAAAAAATTAACAAGGTCGTCAAAAGAAGCAAATTTATGTCGCATTGGGAATTGTATCTCCATTGGACGTTGTTCTTTCAGTAATTTTGCAATATAATCTCCACTTTTTCGAATGACAGGCGCATTTGTCAAATTAATAACATCTTTAGGTAAAAATGACCAAGCCAATCCCCATCTGTTAAAAAATAACATTCATAAATAACAAAATAAAAAATTTAAAATAAAAAATGTTTGTAAAAATATATTCACCTTTTTGTGTGACCTTGACAAAACTCTGTCCATGTTGAGTTTTCTATGCCTTTTTTCTTTAGAAATTTTAATAAGAATAGTAAATTACTTCTTCTACCAAACATAGTGGTGTAAATTTTTGCCTTTTCTTTAATTTCCATACTTTCTTCAATCATTTGTATTATAAATGCTCTTTCACCACCTTGAACTGTAAGTTCAACTTCGTTTCCAGTTGGAGCATTTCTTGGTGGTAATTGCTTTATAATTTTCTCTGATGATCCTTCTATTTCAAAAAAGGGTGGATTACACATTGTAAAGTGATACACATTATCCTCTTTTATAATTTCTTTCAATATTGTTCTTTCATCCACTTTATATACTGCAAAAGAATATTCTAAAGTAAAAAATATAAACTTGTGTATATTTTATAAGATAAATAATGTGTCATTAATTTGCCTTTTATTATGTCTTCCAAATTATTATTTTTAACATGTTCAATAGCTGTCTGTATACTTGTTTTGTCAACTTCTGTAGCGATCATTTGATTTCCATACATTTTTGCAAATAATAGAGGATAAATACACACTGCTCCAGTACCTATAAAAAAATGATTATTAGTACTGAAATTTTCTAATACAAAATTTTATTCTTAACTTGATTTCCAATATACCAATATCTATGCCAATTACTTCCTTCATTTCATTGAAAGAAGCATGTTTCATTAAATCTTCAATCCATAAAATGTAATTTAAGCGTAATGGCAGAGTTGGTACTAATTTATTTGGAGGTATTTTTACTTGCAGATTAAAATCATGTTTTAATAATACCTCTGTGAGTACTCGCAGAGTACCTTCTCTTTTAAAGTCAATCTTTATCTTGCCGGTTAAATTCTATAATATAATAATATAATTCATTAAATAGATAATATATATTATATTTATGTACGAGATGATATATATAATAATAGTAAACAATTGCTCAAATATGTAGCTTACAACAATTGCAATATCACGGAATTCTGGATACAGCAAAACAAGTTTTTTGAAGTCTGGTATTTTCTTATATATATTCCTTGGGTGCATAAACTTTCTTAACGACATTTCTAAACAATTTTTTTTTTTCTTTTCAGTAACGATGTCAATACGTGTTTTATGGTCTTAAATTGCATAAAATGTTGAGAAATGTTAAGTTGGTATGATCGCTGCTTGCTACAAGCTAAGTTGGTACGACTTCTAACGACGCTCTTTTGTCTTAGAAGTCGACCACGTTGTTCCATTGACTTGGAGATTCCTGTGTGGTAAGACGTGTTATAAGACTGAAATATATTGGAGAAAACGAATCTAAGTGAATCGTTATTTTATAAACCCAAAACCTTATTAAATAACAGGTTATGGGCCCAGAAAGTAAACTGCGGGGAAAAACGGTATTATTTTTTTGAGTTTTTTGTGTTTTCTAAGATAATCCGAGAAGAGACCACGCCATGGCCGATCACGACAAAGTAAGTGATGTGGACAGCGATATGAAGCTGGTCCTAAGAAAGGGGAATTACGAGTATTGGAAGACAATGACGGAAGCCTCGCTAATTTTCCTGGCATAATTTTTTCGACATATTCGCCCCGAATATATCGGAGAAATTAAATCCTTGAAGACAGCGAGGGATTGTTGGAAGGCGCTAGAGGACGTCCATGGAAGGTCCACGTCGATGGACACTGTCCTATGCATACGGGAACTGGGTACCATAGAAAAAACCCCCGATATGGACGTCGCAAAACACCTTCAGAGGTTGCCCGGTCCTTTGGTATACTAACTTCAAGTCTTTGGTCTTTAGTAAATATCTGAATACCCGCTTCACTGCTTTCCAATCGGATACAGTCGGATTCGCGCATCTTTGGCTTAGTTTTCCTATTGCACACGCAACATCAGGACGACTTACAGTAGCTACATACATTATGTGCCCCACAGCTTGTTCATATAATTTACTGCCTTTGAATTGAATATTACGATCGAGATTAGATTTACATCTAATTCAGGCACCCACAGGGCGTTCGACAAGGATAGACTCCACCCGCCACAGGCTTTGGTCATCTTCACAACGATCGTGTCTTTTCCCTTGACTTCCAGGTACCCCTTACCAATCCGGATCTGTCCAGTCGCAGGCACGAAGTCCACGAACCGATACCTATCCGGGGTCATATGGTTTGAGGCTTGAGTCAAGATAGCTGATCCTGTCCCTTTCCACGTGGTTGATAGATGATAAAGCCAGTGTGGAGAGAAGTCCCTTGGATCTCGGTTTATCTTCCGATCCTTTCTCCACTTTGTTTTCTGGGTCTTTCTCTTCCTTGTCTTCTTTTCCCTCATGGCAGTTGTACGATATGTGGCCTCGTTTTCCACATTTATAGCATTTTTTATCCTTTGGGTCTTTGTGCTTTTTCTTAGCGCCATCTTGATTTTGTTGGGGCTTGGTCTTCGATTGTTTGCAAGCCGCCATTGCACTGTTCTTCTCGGAGGGACCCATAGCCGCTTCCATTCTCCTTTCCTCAAGTAGGAGATCGGATTTCACGACCCTCGAGGTTAGATTCTTATAGAGTCTTACCGTCCTAAGATATGTCGTGTAGTTTGGGTCCGCCACGAGGCCGGCTAAGATGAAACACGCCATCATGTGGTCTTCGATTCTTAAACCTGCGTTGGAAATTTTTTCGCACAGATCGTATATCTTTCCGCAGTATTTTGCGACGTCCATATCAGGAGTTTTTTCTATGGTACCCAGTTTCCGTATGCATAGGACAGTGTCCATCTGGTTTTGATATTGAACGTGATGAGCCTTTCGGCAGTAAATTATATGAACAAGCTGTGGGGCACATAATGTATGTAGCTACTGTAAGTCGTCCTGATGTTGCGTGTGCAATAGGAAAACTAAGCCAAAGATGCGCGAATCCGACTGTATCCGATTGGAAAGCAGTGAAGCGGGTATTCAGATATTTACTAAAGACCAAAGACTTGAAGTTAGTATACCAAAGGACCGGGCAACCTCTGAAGATGTTTTGCGACTCGGATTTTGCGGGTTGTACGGTAGACAGGAAATCCAGGAGCGGGTATGTGTTCATACTCGCTGGTGGTGCGATATCCTGGTTATCCAAAAAAACAACCGATTATAGCTCAATCGACGTGCGAAGCGGAATTCGTGGCAATGCAGGAAGCAGCAAGGGAAACAGTGTGGATTTCTTTACTGTTAAAGGAATTGGGTCAACTGTCATATTGCCCTCGCCCCTGCAAGATATTCTGCGATAATATCGGAGCTATTTCATGGTCAAAGGACGAAATAGTTGCTGAGAGTTCTAAGCACGTCCAAGTGCGCTACTTTTACGTTAAGAATTGCGTATCGAGGGGGATACTAGATTATACTTATGTACCTAGTCCTGAGAATGTGGCTGACATTCTCACCAAAGGCTTAAATAGGATTAAGACTCAGCAATTTACCAGGGCTATGGGGCTTGTAGAAACTAGCGATCAAAGGGGAGTGTTGAGAAATGTTAAGTTGGTATGATCGCTGCTTGCTACAAGCTAAGTTGGTACGACTTCTAACGACGCTCTTTTGTCTTAGAAGTCGATCACGTTGTTCCATTGACTTGGAGATTCCTGTGTGGTAAGACGTGTTATAAGACTGAAATATAGTGGAGAAAACGAATCTAAGTGAATCGTTATTTTTTAAACCCAAAACCTTATTAAATAACATAAAATATGTGTATCCACAACAATCAGTAACAAATATTTTTATTTACAAATGTAAAACCATAGATAAGATACAGAATAGATCCGGCATCTTAAGAGACTTTGTATAACATATTCTGAAATACCGACCGTTCAATAAACTAGTAATATAGTCACAGACGAGTTATAGAATAGACGTGACATGTAATCAGTTCATGTTACACATTTTAGGGTGACTGATCACCTTACCATTTTCGTATCACATGTGATGTTATCGATTCAGTATAGTACTGGTTTGAATTAAGGTTATAGTTTTTTATAAAACTAAAAAATAATAAAACAGAGCACCCTATAATTGCAAACGAAGCATACTTTGTATTTCTACAATACTTCAGAAAATATTACTTCATTACAGATTATAGAAAACAGTTCATATTCGGTCATAATCTCGCTAACAATTTAATAAGCTTCTTAATTATATAAAAGCATAATTCCGATCGCAACTGGTTATCATCTGCATCGGAGGAATAAAAATTGCATTTCGTGAGGATACCTTTATTTAAATTCGAGTAAAATTCTACACAAGAGGCCGTTCATGAGCCACTCAACACTATACATAAATTCATTTAAGCTGTTAACAAGGATGTCGACATCTGACTCTATTTGGTCCGTGTAAAGAGACGTAAAAATTTCATACCCTCCTTGCGAAATACTTATCCCTATACGGAACTTATACTTAAATTTGTTTTGTAATATATTACACTAAAAATTTGTTAGCGTACATTTTTTAAATGTTTGCCTAAATAATTGTTTAAATAATTTTTTTTTATTTTTCTTAAGGTAATTCACTTGTATTCGTAAAATAAAATTTATTTTTTCTACATAACGAGGCACGGAGTATACATTTTATATATTGGCACAAATTTGCTGTAGTTTGTAATATAAGGCTATCCTAAAATATTAATTTAATTGATTTATGATCTTAATTACTTGTATTATTTTATTTATTAAAAGAGGAACATTACATTCATTACACTTAATTGTCCATTGATGATAAAGAACTGAATTCGATTAATATTATCGACGTAAGGAAGATAAAGATTGCAAACTTCAAAAATTCCTTATATTTATCTGTTTTGAAACTGTTATATTGGGTTGGTATACCACCTAATAACAAAATCCGCAATCACTTAGTTGCCAACCCAATAGTTCATTGACCCAAACAAGATTCCCGGCATACAATATTTCAATTTTCTGCACAGCTTTGAATGAAAGAGAAGCCTTCCGCTTCAGCCAATCAGGAATCAACTGAGTAAAGTTTTGGCGCGGAGCATCACTGTACCGTTGAAAAGCGTGGTGTCAAGATGCGATGTTCTCTGAAGTGGGTAATTTCAACTACGCATGCTTCTGTTAGTATTCTATTATCTTTTATCAGCTATTTTCAGGCTTGTTTAATAATAATATGTAATACGTCCTTATTTAATATTTTATTAAGTATTGTTATATCAAAATTCTATAGTTTCTTAAACTTATTTTAAGTGTTAGTTTTAATAATAGAAGCTAATAGCTTGTATTATAAGCTTTCAAGACAGAATTTGAGTTTAATTATTGTTTCATTTTAATACAATTAGTTCAATTTTATACATTAATTCTAAATTTTTGATTACGTTTTATACAGGTTACTGGTTGAGTGCGAAGATGGCTTCGAAAGGATAAGAAACGTACAGACGTTGTCACAATTAAGGATGATTCGGTGCAGAGGATGTAATTTGATGACATTCGATGCAAAACATTTGATATCGTTTGATTTATTTTAACAAAGATGAGCGTACGTATACGTTTATATTGCTTTTTAACTGATTCACATATTGGTATCCAACCAATATGTAATATGATAAACAATTATATAGTTTGTTAACAAATGAACAACATAGATTTATTTAATTTTTATTATATTTACACAAGGAATTGAAGTTTGAAATAACTTTTATATTTTTGCTACATTTCGATCACGAATTCTCTATGCGTAGTTATTGCGTGTTCTTTTGGTTTAAACAAAAATCTTCATTATTGATCAATTTTCTATCTTTAAACTTCAGATAAATAATTTTCTTTAACTTCTAAACTTGGATTTATTTAAATAACATTAACTAAAACTAATTTAATAAAACAATTTTTAAATTTCTAATTAATTTTATAGTTTTATCATTTTAAAGGTTTTATCACAAATAAACAAAAGATTATTTAAATATTGATTAATAATCAACAATTATGAACAACATTTTCAATTAAAAGCGAGCGTATTATACATAACATATAACATGATGTTAGATAAAATTATAATCATACGAATTAAAATATTAGAATTTTATGATGTTTGAAATTCGCGGCAGAAATATTAAACAGATTCCCGCCTACGTTCGTGGTGTATCAAGACGGATACGCAACGTTTACCATTGCCAGATTGTAACATTTGAAACGTTGGCAGCAGTGTAAACGAACGAATCTATCGTGATGACAATTTTAAGTGGTGACAGCCGCGTATGTGTTCCTCAGCTTCAGAGTAGCATTATATACGTTTTTGCTGACACGAAACATAATTTTCTTAGTGCGTGATTTGTTTCATAAGAAGCATATGGAATATTAATCACACGTAAGGTATGTGCTTTACGATAATTTTAACGGATATCAGAAACAGATGGTCGTCGTCGATTTCGTTTCGCCTGACAGTTTGTTAATATGGACAAGTGCCACTCTGACAGTTTTCCTCTCTCGTAGTCGTATTGTTAGGCACCTGTTACCGATTCATCGTTATTTACATTTCTGTTATCTGATTCTCGCCACTTTATTATCGATTTATGTTTCGTCTGCGTGAAAAGCGGCACGATGTGAATAAACTGTATGTGGAGTAACGTTTAATGATGTCACGTTGGAAATATTTATTTCTTCTGGTTTGAAATGAGTTTCAAGTCAATGAGAGTACATTTCGTATTTTATATTTTCATTTTTCCTAAAATAAATTACTATAGAACTACGCTGAGATGATGTGGTTAATAATTGATTTAAAGATATAAGGACGCTTTTAAATAATAAATGAATGTTGGAGGTTGTTTTTTTAGACTATATTAGGATTGAAGTAACAAAATAATGCACAGTCGTTATTTTTTAATAAGATTGTAATTAAACATTGTTATACTGTGGATGTGCTAAATGTGCAAAATTATATAAAATTTATATGTTATGCATTTACATGTTATTTACATGTCATATAGAATTTATTAGATATTATTTATTATATATCCAGAGTAAAATATTTGAAGAATGAAATGAGTTTCTACTTATGTTCCATTTTGTTAATTGTGTTCACAGAACTATAAATTCACATAAATATCCATTAAATATTGTATAAGTTAACTCAGTTCTTAAAATTTCATGTGGTAGGTGAATTTATCCTTTAGACTTTAGATGAATATTTAATATAAAATACTAATAACTATTATTTCATTAACATAATTTCAATTTACATTTAAACTTGTTTGTTATCAAACAAGTATTAGATCACATATTTATATTTTTATACTTCTATGAATTTAATTAAGAAAATGTAACTTAAATAGATGTATGTTTTAACTATTAAATATTAGAATAAGTATTTCACATTGAATATTTCATACATTTTCATATATTATGTGCATTCTATATATTCTTGTATTTTCAAATTTCCAGTGAATGGACTAATTATAAATGATCTAATTGGAAGGAACTTTACATATTTGTAAACTTTATATATTCGACAGGAAATGGAATGAAGAACCTGATCGATAAATTGCTTCGTTGGAAAATAGGGCTATGTGTAAATACCTTTTGTAGTCACTTAATGGGAACTACTCAATAAACCTCTGCAATCATGTGGAAAGCAAAAATACGTGTGACTAGACTGCAGCTGTTCATGCATTTATGGCAATTTTAAATGTATAAAATTGGACAGAATGCACATATTGTACATGAATACCAAACTAAAGTATTCATTATAACATTTAGAGAATAAAACAAATCTTTGTTTAGGTTTTATTCCTTTAATTGTATTTATAAAAATTTGCATAAACATATGCAAATCATTGTAAGGTAAAATAATTTTCTTTTAATTGCCCAATCTAACGATAACAGAGTTCATTTAAAAAATTTTATCACAGACTGACGTCTACCAAATTTAAAGTGAATCTAAGTTTTTCAGATTGTTTCTGCCTTTATTTTGAGGAAACTTTTTTCATTAAGCTTCATCACATTTTATCCATACCAGTGCATTCTCATTGGAATTTGATTGCTGAAACCGTGCGAAAGAATTCTTTTTTTTTTTCAAATCATCGCATTCCATGGTGTGCAACGAGTGTGCTTTCTTCCTCCCCCCGCGCGTTTCCCGGTCGCTTTGTTTGCACATGCATTTGGACGATTGCTTTCCACGTATACAACCGCGTATACGTTGTGTAACCGTAACGGTAAAGCGATCCGTCATTCATCGTTACGGAACAATTAGGAAAACATATTGTAAGGAGCATGAAGATCCGATGTAATGCATCGAGCGCAGATCGAACACTCCAGAATACGGTGGTTCATGAAAGTATTTGAAAACTTACGATAGAAAACTTATACAGGGTGACTCGTAATTCATAGTACAAATAGAGTCAGGAAGATTTCATGGCTCAAAATAAGACAAAATAAGAAGATCAAAAACAGCGAGAATTGTGTCGGAGGCTTTGTTTTTGAGAAAATTAAGTTTGAGAATTTGTTTGGTACGCGTGTAGCGGGCTAGTTTTTGACTAACATATTCAAATTTTATTTTCTCCAAAACGAGACCTTAAACGATAGAATTTCTTATTCTTCATTTTCGACTTATTTTCACATTTTGAATAACTTCTTGTAAATTATCCATTCATGTCCAACTGAGAATTGGTAGAATTCACGTATACCGCACAAATCGTCAAAGTTGATTTTCTCAAAAACGAGACCTCCAACACAATATTGTTATTTTTTATTTTCGTCTTGTTTTGAACCATAGAATATCCCTGATCCCATTTGCACCATAAATTACCATAAATTTGGGCCATTCTGTATACTGTATGTATTATATAAAACATTAAAAAATTCAATTATCGCTGTAATGAGACACGACCGCCATGATTGTATTGGTAAAATTTGAAACCAGTCTGAAAATGTACATATATCTCACAAAAAAATGTCCATACAGCATGAATAGCGATCTTAAACATATAATAAGTGTTACAGATAGTTCACTGAATATCGAGGTTTGTTAACATAATGGATAAACTGTTTAAATAGTTTTGTAGTATTTGCGAAATATATGTATAAGTATACTAGTATTAAATATTTCATAATTTTTATATATTTTCAGATTAGTTCCAAATATTACCAATGGTGATAGTCCCGCCTGATTGCAATGCGAGTATTTTATTTAATACACATAATATACCGATACAAAATTTCTACGTGTGTTTAGATAGTTTTGTGAACCAGTGCAGCCAACGTAACGAATTTGTTTCGGTAAACAGAGACCGGTGAAAGGTTCGTTGCTTTTTTCCGCGTGTAATTGTTCCTTGCGCGAGCTGATACGCGCTTTTTCTACGATTTCATTTTGGATCCAGCTCGCTGAGATATTTTATCGCGTTTCTTTTTTCTCCTCAACCTTCTTAGGGCTAATTATTGCTTCAATGTCTCAAGAAATAATATCAGATATTAGTCTAGAATACGGCAAGAAATTTAACTGCAGTTACGCAATGAAAAATAAATTATAGTTACGTAATTACGTATATATATTTTTCAACGTATCAGGTGATATAACTTTTTCCATTAGAAAAATGTAGCAGCCTGTTATTAAGAAAAGAGTAATGAACATAATTTGTTGAAATTTTATTGGGAATTTTCAAATTATAAAAACAAAGGATTCTTTTTTTATAGCTACATAAACTTAAATGTTCACAAAGTTAGTAAATTCTCATTGGATTTTTCTATGAATGATGGAATTTACTGTTTAGTTTAGTTGAGTTTTTCATTGAAAATTTTACAAGTAAGGAAATAAAAGAATTTCTTATATATAGATTTACTTTTTATAATGCTGGTCATTGTTTTCTCATTGAATTTTCTCGCGAAGTTCTATTTAAAAGATACCAATTGTATAAATAAACGAGTTTACTATAGTTATACAGAAGACTAATTTATCGGTTCTACAATAAAACCAATCGATTTTGCCTCGTTACAAAGCAGAACCTGCTATACACGAAACGTATGTTTTTGTTATTAATTGGAACTCCAATTGTGGAACGAGAAAGTTAAGAGAACCTCTATATCTATAACTCCTTTCCTATAAACGTGAACAACATTCGCTATAATTTATATAAACCGTGACTGTAACTTATTTTTGTAAAATATATTTATCCTCCTCGGTATCGACGAAATAGTAATTAAAATGAAACAAATATTGTACGACATTTTTATTATATATTTATACATGGTATTTTTATTACTTCATTACAAGCGATAAATAACATGTAAAGGTTGCACAAATGCAATATTATTTAAAAATGTAAATAAACTAAGTTACTGTTAAATTAAGAAGAAATAGAATAATGTAGAGTAATAATAAACAAGCTATTAGTATAATAGATACATTACAAAAGTCCATTACACAAATAAATTCAACGAATGTGTAATTTAGTCAAAGTTACTGTGTTTATCGTCCGGAAGAATTTTCTATCTGATCTCGCTTGGTGAAGAGCGTTTCATTAAATTTGCGTATCAGAGGTCATTGACCAGTTATTTGATTTTTCGTCGAAATTTAAAATAGAATATCAATGAGAATAAATATTTCGGTCGATAAATGTTTTAAGAAAAGGACACTATCTTTCTTTCATTTTTCTCCAATTGAACGGGCATTATTTTCGATTTTCTATTATAATATAATATTGATAATAACGCTGATCTGTCCTCATTATTCAATACAAGTTTTTGAAGTCTTGCAGTATCGCAGAAAAAAATATTTGTTCAATCTGGACAATTTAATTTCTTATAATAAAGAACGATATACTTGTATCAATATTTCAATATTCTTATATTCTCTTAATACCTTATATATATTTTCCAATATTTCAATAATTCCACTAATCTTCGCGATTTAATATCCCTCTCGTATAACGATACGATGTTTCTGGTTAATTTCTCCCATATGTCAGTCGCTCTTCAGTCTTCGTTGAAAAAAACCTACATATTTAAATTTTACTTTTTATCGTTCCATCCTCCGCTTTAATATGTTTGCTTCGCACATCTGGGACCCGAGGAATTGTAACATTTTTATTTATCCACGAAGTATCGTCCTGAATTTTAAAACTGTTCCTCCATAAAAAATAGCAAATGTGACTTATCGTATTCTTGTCTTAGAGCCTTTATGGTACCATAATATCGTATAAAATATCGTAAGCATCTGAACGACGCCGTTTCGTGAAATACCTCGACCATAGCGTCGCACATCACGAAAATTGACATCGGACTATGGTTATAGCAGACGCGTATTTGGACGAACTAGCGTTCTGACGAATGAAACATCCGAAAACTGCAATGCCTAGCACTCATAAAAATCTATAAACATATTTGATCACATCGACGTATTGGATTCATCAGAACTCTAATTTGTCCTAATATGCATCTACCTTAACTGTTAACCAACCGAGTGTGATCTTCATAATTTATTCGAAGTCAGATTTTTCTCTACAAAACCACGGACGAAATTTACACCGTGTATAAGTTCATCGAAAAATCTAATTAATATAACAGTGATATAATATAAGAAACAAGAAGCCAACAATCTTCTTGCAACGTTTCATTAATTCGTAAATTTTTTACTCCGAGTTACAGATAAATAAATAAAATAAAAATAGAAGTAAATCCATGGCGAGAGGAATTTTGAACTGCAATACAAAAAAAAAAAAAAAAAAAAAAAAAAACATGATAATATCGTGGCCTGCCGAAATCAACGGAATAAATACTTAAATAAAATAATTTAGTTAGAAATAATGAACGGAATAAGTAACTTAACTGAAGGATTAATTATCTCGACTGATCCAATGCCTGGCTTTGTCCCTGAAAAATCAACATAATCAATATCGCATTTCTTCGTAATATTTCTAGAGAAAATTTGCTATCGTTCCGTCGGCGGAATCGCGTAGGTTCTTTTATTTACTTTCTCGTTACGAAAGAAGAAAGAGAGGTCGGTGCGCATGTGAAGCATCCTGGCCTGCGCGGGCTCCATCGACCCTCAAACCATTTCGTATACGTTTCCAGTACGTGTTTAGCGATCCTACTGTGCCAGTTTGATCGGAAAAGGGAACGAGATAAAATCACCATCGATTGGCCAATTAACCGGCGCCCCTTGTCGGACAATCGTGCCTCGACTGCATTCGAGACCAATCGTTATCTCTGTGTGATATCGTGATATTACCGGTTAAGGCAATCGTCCACACCTGTCACGCCACTTGATCTCGATCCTCGTCTTTTCTGGTTAGACGTGTACGGTCGTTTCGTCGCAGTGAACGATTTTAGTTTATTTCATTCCGATTACTCTCTTTGTTATTTCGTTATCAACACGTTGACTGTCGTACGAATTTCATATACTCTGTGCTGGCAGCGGCGACAGATGTCGATGGTTTACCCTGCAAATAATGTACGTTCGATTTTAGCGTTTTCGAGAAAAAACGGTTTTACAAATTCGATGGTATTTTATAATTAAATAAGTACGTTCTGCGATGTAAAATTGATCGGCAAATTGTCCATTGATCCCTCTTAGGAACGTAAAATGACAAAGGTCATATTACGGTTCAGGATCGTGGCTCTTGAAAATCTCTCTCTGTGTATGTGTATATATATACATATAAGTAGAATAAATAAAAAGATTATTTTTGAGAAATTTGCGAGATAGATGTGATTTTTATACGACGCAATGAAACAGCGAAGAATTATTTGTCACGTACAAAAATTCAAATTTCACAAAAAGCGGACGTACGATCTTTGTGCAATAAGCCATCGATACATTTGATTTGATAATATTTGATTTTTCGAAAATACTATATCGTTCACTTCTTTCTCATAATGTTATTCGAGTAATTCACGTTGCTGACGATTGATTGGTCTTATCTTAATTATTCCAAAGAATTTAGTAACGTGGGCCACCGATGGCCACCGTGGCAGTCAACGTATTAATACGTATTTTTTCCTCTTCTTTATTTCAAATGCTATTATATTTAATTATAGGAGGGAAGAAGACGAAAGAAAAGGACGATGGTTGTCTTAAAGGGGACGTTTTAAAGGGGAGCGAGTTCTCGAATTTACGTAATCGTGTTTTAGACGATTGTATACACGGTGACTTGGAAATCGTGCTGTAATAGGAAAAGAGGTGATTCCCCGTGTAGAAACAAATCGAAATCGTAGAACAACGATCTTCAGGTATCTCCCCCAAGGATTCTCATTTGAATTAAGGGATACAAAGGGTGTTTGTATAATAATAGATCAAAAGCAATGGAAATTTCTCCAGTTTCAATCTCAAAGTTTCTTTGGGATTACTGAGATTAAATCGGTCGAACACTTGGAAAGTAATTCACAGAGAAGATTTTACAATTTACGTAATCGTACTTTAGATAATTCTATGCCTGTTAGAGCAACGTATTAGAATTTTTGTTTAGAGGTTTTGTAAAGAGTATTCTACGCTCGTGTATGTGTAATAGATCAGTAAAGGCAGGATCAGTAAAGGTTTAGAACGGAAGAGTTTAAAAGTTTGCTTTTATTCAGGTGGAAGACGGATTGAATTTAACGAAGCCCTGCGAGATCGTTTCTGTGGAATCTCAGAGTTTACGTAATCGTTCCTTGGACGATTATCTGTTCGTTAGGTTAATGTACTATTGCTGCTTTTATTTGGAGTTAGGGGATATATCAACATACGACATAATGGATAGAAAGTGGTTGAAGATTGGAAGGAAGGGTGTATTGGGGATGAAATAACAGAACGTTTTACGTTTGCTTTCTCTTTCGTGATTGAGATTCTGTCTTTCGCTTCTTTCTTATTAATCGCAGTTTCTTTCATACTTACGAAAGAATACAGTTCCTTATGTCGCAATTGAAATACTAAAAATAATATTTTTAACTTATCTAAAAATTGTACATTTTATCGTACTGCTCGAACAATACTATTGATTTTTCGAACAATTTGAGTCGATCAAAAGGCTGGTAACTGTGAGCATCATCGAGCCTCGATATTTATAAAAGTCGCATCACCGCGATATATACAGCGAGTCAGAAGCGATTCTAAACAGGTTTTTTTCGTTACAAGCGATTTCTTCGTAGATTCTACGGTATATTCGAATCGTCGCTTTATTCCATTGTATATCGGGCAGAAAAGTGACTGCAGAACTCTATACGTGCCGTATATAAAACACGGAGAATCTTTACACTGGGTCTACATTGTCAGGTCGTTTAACAAAGTGAAACGCGATCGATCGTCTAATGTCTGATATAAATTGTGTCTTGTTAATCGCACAGCTTGCAATACGACTGTAACGTACACATAGGTTTTCCTATGGCATAGCCCTTTGTGCGATTTAAAGCATCCATTTTCATTAAGACGTTGTCGTGAACCAAATATGCCGATGTCCTTGATGATTCTTAGAAATAATACTTTCTTATTCTTTCCATATACTTTTCTTGTGAAAACTATTTTTATAAATACTATTTAAACTTTCTTTTTTTTGCAAAAACTATTTATATGTAGCACACGTGTTAGTCGAAAAGTTTTGGGATATTTCGAAGAAAGAAAGCAACGAGAAAGATAAAAATGACGTACGTAGTTCAGGATGTAAATGACCAAGTTAGATTTACGTTAAATTTCGTTGTTGATATTAACGCTAAAATTACAATAAATTCGATATTAATAGCAAATATTAATACACATTTACGAGCATATATATTCCTCTTTATTTCGATATATTGCGATGGTGAATGCGTTATTAATTAAATCTAGACGTTCAAACGAAATTATACAATGTTTCTGCAAACGTGTCTTTTTTTTTTTTCCTTGAAATTAAATTCCAGTTTCGTGACCATTTCGTCGAATAAAATATTCGTTCTCTTATCAATAGACATACATATGTACTACAATACCAAATACGTATCGTACGGTTTGGGCAAATATTGTTATTAACGATAAGCTTACCATGCTGTATACTGAAAATCGCTATCTTTTGAATAATTACGAACAATATACATTATCAGAGACACTTGTCGTGCCTAAACAGCTAGATATTATGTGTCTCTAACACGAATGTGGAACGTGAGATAGTCAGATACGCGATCAAAAAGTTCTGTCACACCTACAATTAGTTGTTACACTTTTGCGAGTGAAAACGAAACGGAACGTGGGTGGGAACCATGGGTCGGTGATCACGCGATTTTACCTTGCTTCTATTCTCAGAGAGTTTAGAATTAATTTAACGAATAGTCTTTACATTATAACTGTAAAAAATGCTTATACACGAGTTACAAATATTATATATCTGTGATTATACAATGGCCGATAGAAGCACGAATTGTGCAAATAGTTTTAGATTCGTTAATATTTCTCAGTGTCTATATTTATTACTGGTTAATTTTTCATTGATTTATTATTGTAAATGTATTATTATACAGGGCTGTTATTCGGTACATTTATTGGGAAATTTCAACGAATTCTACTTTATTTGATTTTTTTATATTGCAAGGCATTTACAACGCGAGATAAATTAGCAAAGTTGCGATAAAATAAGTTGAAAATAAAAGCAACCTAAGGGATACAATGCGTTTACGTACATCGTTCTCTTTGTCTATTTGAAGTTTCAATATCGTAAAAGCTGCGCGAGAATAATAAATATGGGAATTTTGAAAGATATTGGAATTAACATGATTAAAGTAATACTTGATCAAAATAATATTTATTCAGAATGGTGACGTGTTCGAATGTAATTACGTGGAATTTGTAGCGAATAAAGTGATTAAGAGGAAGAATAGACAATGTCGGTGGTAACGTTCTGTAATGAATTCTACGCGATCCATCATTCTAATTTGCGTTAATTTCAATGTAAGATATGAAAACATATTGGTCTTCCTTCTCATTAGCATATGAAAGCAGCCTTTTGTATGGTACTATACTTCCGATAAATGACTCAGTGTTCGCTTACCTCTTTAGGAAAACACGGAAAAAAAAAATAAAAGAAGAAGAATGTTTCTACTTATTACGATTACAATTCTCTTTTCTGCTCTCTATTTCTGACACGTTTTAACGTATCCTCAGACTACCAATATGTATTTTCAAGGTTCTTCACTAAGAGGATCAATATGTATCGTTAATATCTATTGACAAATTGACTATTTTCATCGAGAACCCTGAAATACAACGATTATTGATTAAATGACAAATTTATCGATTGTCCGAGAGCACTTTTACTTCTATAAATCAAAACTACTAATTAACAGGTAAATAGTACAATACATAAATAAAATTCATAAATAATCTTCAGAAAATTATATAAAAAGAAAATTCACTCGGCTGTTACTATTGTTAAATTTCATTGAGATACTTAACTTGAATTTCGTGCTTTGTTAAATTAAACGCTACACGTTCAAGGATTATTTATTTTTACTCGTAATACTATCAGTTTAATTTACACTGTATTGTCGAAAATAGCGTGTCAATATGTTAGATTTATTTATCGTGTCCTGCGACAGTCCACTGTACGTTTACTTAAATATTTAATTAAATATACAGGGTGGTTGGTAACTGGTGGTACGAAGTCGAAAATATAGAATAAAAATTTTTTTTTTTAATTTTTCCATCGAGACAACGATCTACAGTGAGATCCGTTATAACGAGACGCGATAAAGTGCACGCGTACCGAGCGAAAATTCAAAGTCGATTTTCTCGGAAACAAAGCCTCGAACGAAAAATTGTTATTGTATATTTTCGACTTCTTTTTTCGCCTAGAATCACCCCCTTTCCGCTTGTACCACCAGTTACCAACCACCCTGTATAAATATGTAATATATTGTTTATTTTTGCAATTATTCTGATCTGTAATCATCAGTAGATAGTGGATTTTTATGCAATTTTATAATAATAATAATAATTTATTTTTCAGCTCTTCGATTATGAAAAAAGACTTGGTTTACGATTGTTATTTTTATTTGTCTTGCACTTTTAATCGTAAAACTTTTATGCAATTTTATATTTTTATCAATATAACTAGCGATTTGTCTCGTGTATTTAATTTTATGACAAGTTTTCTACTTTAGATGTTTTATACATTTATGCATATTTTTTTTCATTCATGAAGCTCTAAAAAACGTCCTTATGAAGAGTCATATATATCGTTTTACATTATCTTTCACATAAAATTCTTACATTGTAACTTTACTAGGTATATGAAGTATATCTCAAGGTATATGAAATTTTAAACATTAATTGTAGAAAATATAGAGGAAAATTACATCTCTTCAAAGAACGATGTGCATGAGTACACATTTCAATGCGTGTATTCTCCGTATTTTTGAGTCTTCAAACTTCTCATACACGCATACAAATCCGTATTCTAATCATCATCAAAGTATCATTCTAGAAAGACATCAAAGTTCAATTTTTTATCAATTAAAATTTCATTCTGCATACTCTCTTAACTTATTTTATTTTTTTATTATTAAAAAATTTTTATTCTATATTTTCGACTTCTTTTTTCGCCTAGAATCACCCCCTTTCCGCTTGTACCACCAGTTACCAACCACCCTGTATATTTAATAGATGATCAAGCACGTATTTAATTTACTACTATTCGTTGTACAATTGTTTATCATTCATTCCAAAATTTACCACGGAGACGTACTTATTATACAATAGGATTTAATTTAGTAACACCGTTTCCAATCGACTGTCGAGCGATCATTGAAACTATTTAAACGATATGGTTGCTGCTTGCGCAGATGTTCGCACACGCTTGAAATTCCACGGTAATTCAGAATACCGAGAAACACGTATTATCCCATCTCGCAGCCGATGTATGGCATATTGCCAGCAGTGTTTCGCGCGTTGCATTTGTTCGCTAATTCATTCGCACGCGCTAATTGCTCGGCTTTCTTCTTGACCTTTTGTCGTTCGTGCGCGTCCGCTCGCTTCGAACTCGACTGGAAAATTCGAGGCACGAAAGTTTAAACATGAATTTCAGTCGTTTTTAGAAAAGATATTGAGCGATAAATGTACACGAAGAAAGCTGCAGGTAATAAAAACGAGCAAACATATGAATTGTGATGGTTGAAATGTGAAAAATTAGTTGCAGTTATTCCAAGAGAAGTTGTCGAACGAACACGAAAGAGTAGTTGAGATATAAATTATGGTAGCCAAAGTGGGAAATATTTCGAGGAAAATTAATTCGAATGTTTGATAGGAATAACTAAAGGATTTCCTGGTTGGGAAAGGAACCGTGAAACTCTTCGATCGACTAGAGAAACTTCGGTCTCAAGGATAAAGTTGCGAAGCATATTAACGTTAGACAGCTGCATGAGTCATTTCGTAGGATTGCTTTGCAGATTCCAAGTAAAATGCATTCGTTTTATCTAGGATGGAAAGTAATGGAGGAAATTTAAAAGAAAGTTTAATTTCTCGTATTCTGACAATTTTCTACGGTTTCAATCTAATCGTAGAAACTTTCGTTCACGAGATTCTCACGACTGCTATCCTTATTTATAAAAATAAGTTTCTTAATTTTATCGAGTTCCATTGTTTTGCGAATTTGCAAAACTCCGCCAATTTTGATAGATTTTCACAATAATTATCTTTCCCGTTATCTCTTAGTAGGTGTTGTTCTTGCGATTACATTTCAAGCAAAAACCTAATATACAGGGTGGTTGGTAATTGGCGGTACAAGCGGAAAGGGGGTGATTCTAGGCGAAAAAAGAAGTCGAAAATATAGAATAACAATTTTTCGTTCGAGGCTTTGTTTCCGAGAAAATCGACTTTGAATTTTCGCTCGGTACGCGTGCACTTTATCGCGTCTCGTTATAACGGATCTCGCTGTAGATCGTTGTCTCGATGGAAAAATTAAAAAAAAAAAAATTTTTTATTCTATATTTTCGACTTCTTTTTTCGCCTAGAATCACCCCCTTTCCGCTTGTACCACCAGTTACCAACCACCCTGTATAATTCAATTTGAAAGATCTTGCGGTAAACCGAAAAAGGTTTATCGTAATTAACGTCGAAAAGTACGTAGAATAAATTTTTCCCCGTAGAAATTCGCCGACCTACTCGGGCAGAAAGTTATTCCAAGAAAAAGATGCTTCTGAACAATGCGAGTAAAATGGTTCCGGGGGAAATGGTTGGAAAATCGTGCGCTGCGACGAACGTTTCGCGGAAAGATGGAAAGTAATTTGGTAAATCGAAGGTGGCGTGTCTAAAAGTCGATTTTTCGATCGAAAGTTACGCGAGTGAGACGAGAAAATTTCTCGATGGTTCTTCGTGGTTTGCTGGCACCAGCGGCGGCGCGATGGACACGAAATAAAACAACGAAAAGGTAGAACGATTGCATTAATTGAAGTTCTTAATGAACGTTGGACCGCGTTCTAAAAGAGGACATAGGTGAAACATATATAATGCTTGTTACGTTACATATATAATGCTATGTTAGAGATAAAACGCGAAATTCAGAGAAATGGTGTTTTTAATTTAAAAATCGAATTGTGTAACCCTTCTCGCATAATATTTGAATAACATCAACATTCTTTAGATTATGGACAAGGTTGGCTCGTTGAAGATATTTGATGCGAGCTAAAAAGTTGCAATTAAAATTTCAAACTGACTTGAACAATGAAATAACGATGAATGACAATTAGAAATTGTTATTGGAATTTTATTATGCTCAGGGTACATTGAAATACAATTGTAACAATAACGTGTATAAGTTTGATTGTTCGGTCTTGCATGATCTTGACTAATTTTTGTCGTATTGTATCTTGTACCTTATAGCTACGTAAGAATTAAAAATGTTAGGACATTAATTATGAGACACGGAATATTTTTTACATTGCCGGATATTCTCTTTTCTTTTTTTTTTTTTTCAAACAATGACATAATATTGTATCAATTTATAGAGTAATTTATTTTCCTTGGTATGAAAAGCATTTCCTCCAATGAAAAGCATAATATGAATACAAACATTAATTGTGAGACACGGAATATTTTTTACATTGTCGGATGTTCTCTTTTCTTTTTTTTTTTTTTTCAAACAATGACATAATATTGTATCAATTTATAGAGTAATTTATTTTCCTTGGTATGAAAAGCATTTCCTCCAATGAAAAGCATAATATGAATACAAACATTAATTGTGAGACACGGAATATTTTTTACATTGCCGGATGTTCTCTTTTCTTTTTTTTTTTCAAACAATGACATAATATTGTATCAATTTATAGAGTAATTTATTTTCCTTGGTATGAAAAGCATTTCCTCCAATGTAAAGCATAATATGAATACAAGCATTAATTGTGAGACACGGAATATTTTTTACATTGCCGGATGTTCTCTTTTCTTTTTTTTTTTTGTTTTTTCAAACAATGACATAATATTGTATCAACTTATAAAGTAATCTATTTTCCTTGCTAAATATTAGCAATGCAAATCATCTGTCTTGTTGTTACGTTTCTTCGTATAACTTGCTCGAAAACCCTGTTTGTTCTATTTAGCGTGTTATTCGTTCATATTTAGACATACGCGTATAACAAATACGTAAAATAAGGAGTTGAGAAACACACGAGTCGGAGTTTTAATTGGACGTCTATGAAATCCATTCGTCGCTACTTGAACCTCATTGATCTTGCGTGAAACGATATTTTATTTAACGACGAACGATTTAATACAAGAAAATATAAAATCGATGTTAAGGCCGACTCGTTAACGAGATGTTTTCACACTTTTCCTTTTTATCCTTTTTTTGTTAATTAATTTCCACGTCGAAAAGGTGAGAGGTGTATACCGTACGGTTTATCGGCGATCTCTCTAACTGCGTAGACGAATAATTATACCAAAATAGAAAATAGTATTTCAAATTACACGCTTTTCTTTTTCGACTGTAATTTTCGCGCGTAACTCCATGTTCTGTCTTATTAAGCGCAAATAAGAGAAAAGCAAAGTGACTAACGGTAATGTTAAGAAATAAAATTAAAATGTAGAAATTATTAATTAATTCAGATTAACTGTGAATGATAATATAATATCTTTTATAACAATCGTATTTTTTTTTTCTTTATATATACATGTAAATCGGAAATGAAAGGTAAAATTTCTTCGAGTAAGGTTTCGTTTTTGAGAAAATCGATTTGTAGATTTATAGATGTATGTGCTTTGAGTTATGTGCTTCTGTAATATGTAGAGAGACCAAAATCGATAAACCGATAGATACCAACAACATGTCGCGATAATAAACCGGTAGAATAATAGATAATAAACCAGGACGTTCGTAAGTGTATAAGCAGGAACAGAAACAGATATGTATGTACACCAAGGTTTATCATATCATTACTTCGAAGTTCAGTATGCGCGTAAGTATACTTGATACATTGCAATGTTCTCAAAAAAACTTGTTCAATTGAATAAATAGAATATTGTCTATAATATTCTGTTCCTTATGTAGACATTGCATTTATTTATATTTTATGTACATCTGTTTCATTTAAACCACAGTTAATAGTAACATGTACATATTTTTGCATTAAAAATAAAATTTTGTCACTTCCCAATGAGAAACATAGCAGCGGATGATTTAAATAATGAGACGACAATTTCATTTATTTCTAAAAACAACTGAATTATATATAACTAAATTAATAAATATAAGTTTTATCATATATCATTATTACATCGTTCCAGGTATAGAATAATATTCTTTTCACACACACAAAATCACATTAATGATAAATAGACTATGGATGTTTACGTATTATAAATTCACATCTGTGTGAACCTAAATTTTTATTTATTTATACTTCTTTATATAATCGCTTTATAATTCTCCATAAATGCCTAAACATTGGTAGTTTACTAATAAAGTCATAATATTTTTTGATGATATTCCAAAAGAACAGGCATAGAATGATAACAGTAACTGGCCTGTGGAAGGTATGCACATGTATAACATTTTTGTTACGTCACTTTACATGCTGACACGAAACAACGATCATTTTACAGGGGTCAAGAGAAGCAGGCAGCCGGACAATTAGGATTATCACGTTATGGACCGCAGGTGATGAGTGTGTTGTGTTTATGCACCACGATACACCAGACGGGTCAGAACAACAATCAGGCCAGCAAGATACTTCCGAGCACACCACCGATCTCATCTGAGGAAGAGAGGATAAACTCGTCGCAGGAAATACCCACCGACGAACTGGCTCTATTAGCTAAGCTGGAGGAAGCCAATAGGTGAATCGTCGCGCTGACTAACGTTCAACATCGACATTGCATGTGCAAACGAATCGTGCTTTAGATACTGCGTATACATTGCCGCTTACACGTTCAATTATGTTGTGTTACGTGACTCAATATCATTCCATACACGATCAGTTGATTGTGAATGAGAGAAGGTGTAACTTGAATGGGATGAATCAAAACATTTCTACATAAAAGATAGCTTATGTAAATCGAAATATAAATATTTGGCGCTGTTCTGAATACAATGGAATATGCTAAACTCTAAATTTTTTTCTAAGCGTTCAATTTTTTAGTAAATGTAGAAGAGGAAATATATTGTATGCGTTTCTATTCGATTCAACGAATAGGTGAATGAAAACACTTTTAAGGAAAAAGTGGTTTACGTGAATGGAAGGACAGATATTTGTTGCTACTCTGAATATATTGACGGTGTTTTCTAAATTTCTAGCTTTTCAATCGCGCATCTTTGCATTTAGAAAAGAAGAAATGTTGTATGTTTCTATTTAACTCGATAATAGGTGAACACAAGTAGATATTGAATTCACATTAATATGAAATCTTTTAATTATTCTGAATAGTCTGTTTTTGTATTAATTTGACAGTTATGTTTATCTTATATTTTTATATTTCAACTGATACTAAGCACACGTTTAGAAAAGAATGTATATACTCTTGCATTAATTAGGATATTTATTATAGTCTTGGGTTGTAACATATGAAAGTATAATTTTGTATGACACTACCTATCCGTAATGTTCTATTAGCTGAGAGTAATTATACAAAGAACTGGCATTTGTTAGTAAAAAGAACTTCAAACTTTATAGCACCACTTGATCGTATTAGTCCATTATACATCTATATTTATAAGTAATTTTTATGAATGTCCGAAGTTAATTGGATTTAAAAATTCAAGTTAATTGAATTTAGCAAGATAATTGTATTTAACTAAAATTGAAATCTAATTGATCAACATATTTAATTTATATCTAATTCATCCACTGTTACTAATAAAGATGAATTTATTTCATATTTATTTTTATTTCAACCAAGATGATCAGATATCTCATATGTTACCACTCAATAGTGTTTTAACGAGATTGCATTAATGTAAAGTACATGTCTAAAGAGTTTGATGTAATTAATAACAGGCTTATCGAATCGGATGCAAAGTCGTTGAACTCGCTCCAAAGCAATCACAGTAGAAAAGGTTCCGACACATCTCAGGTGTCCGTGGCGTCGGGGGGCAGCGGAGGAAACAGCGATGCCGCACCCCGACGCCACAATTCAGCTGATGGTGAAGAGAATACGTGGACCCTATGGGGTCACATCGTCGCTGATTGGGATTATCATTGGAAGAAGAGGAAAGAGTTCGTCAAAGAATTAGTACGTCAAGGAATACCTCATCATTTTAGGTAATCAACTCTTTAGCAAAAACTTAAATTTATCAAGTTCATTAGTATCTTTGGATGATCTACGTACTCTCCTAAATTTAATAAGAATCAATAAGAAGTAAAATTATAAGATAAAAACATATTATAATGAGTGGACAACTGATTCATGTTCATCGTTACAGAGGTATTGTTTGGCAACTATTAAGTGGTGCACATGACTCTCCTGTGAAAAAGCAATTTGCTGAGTATATCAAGGCTACGTCAGCATGCGAAAGGATAATCAGGAGGGATATAGCCAGAACGTATCCTGAGCATGATTTCTTTAAGGAGAAAGACGGACTTGGTCAGGAGAGTCTATTTAACGTTATGAAAGCGTATAGTCTTCATGATCGTGAAGTGGGATACTGTCAAGGTTCGGGATTTATTGTAGGATTACTCCTTATGCAGGTACACTTTAATATTTGAGTGGGATTAGAGAGCTATAAAAGAATAAGAATAATTATTTTAAAGAAAAAAAAAAAAAAAAAAAAAAAAAACGAAGACATGGGATGAATTCTGTTGAGTCAATCAGAATTAAATAGGTATATCAATTTGTTACAGCAAATGCCAGAAGAAGAAGCTTTCGCTGTACTGGTAGCGCTTATGCAAGAGTATCGTTTGCGAGACATGTTCAAGCCGAGTATGGCTGAATTAGGGGTGTGCATGTATCAGCTAGAACATTTAGTTGCTGACACTCATCCCGAGTTACACGCTCATTTTACGGCTCAAGGTTTTCACACGTCAATGTACGCGTCGTCTTGGTTTCTTACGCTTTTTACCACAGCGCTCAGCCTACCGCTGGCCTGCCGCATTTTTGACGTGTTTCTGTCCGAAGGCATGGAAATTATTTTCAAAGTTGCACTGGCCATGTTGCATTTAGGCAAGGAAGATTTATTAAGCTTGGACATGGAAGGCATGTTGAAGGTAACTGTTTATCATCAGAATCCAACATCTTGCCCATAGATAAGAACTTTAAAAAAGTACAGAACATATTACGTTTAGTCGTAAAAAAAAGTCAAGTATCGCAGGCTTTATAATTAAACAATGTTTTCTCCACACGTGGATTTGTTTATTAATTATTTTATTAATATTTATCAGTTTTTTCGTGTGTAGTTCTTTCAGAAACAGCTACCTGGAAGAGGCGAAAAAGATCCAGATGGTCTCATGAATCTTGCCTATGGTATGAAAATAAATCCGAAAAGAATGAAGAAACTCGAGAAAGATTATACTGTGCTGAAAATGAAAGAGCAAGAGGAGATGGTTGAACTTCGTAGGCTTAGAGCAGAAAATAGGTTACTTAGGCAAAGAACTGAACTTCTGGAAGCTGAGTCTGCGGAGTTGGCAGATAGATTAGTCAGAGGTCAAGTTTCTCGAGCAGAAGAGGAGGAAACTGCTTTCGTTGTACAAAGAGAATTAGCAGCTCTTCGACACACGCATCTTGAAACCAGTCATCAGCTTGAGCAAGCTCACGAAGAACTAAGATCATTGTCGCTTCTGCTAGAAGAAAATGTGACATCGAAACAATCCTCTTTGGATGAAATTTTGTCAAAGCAGGAAGCATTGTCACAAAAAGAGGAAATGATACAGTGTTTGCAAGAGGAATTGGTAAGAGTTCGACTACACGAAGCAGAGAACGACGCGACGATAAGGGAACTTAGAGCAAGAATACAAGAATTGGAACAGGATAAAAAGACGTTGCGTGAATCAACGCCGGATAATTCTGTTGCTCATTTACAAGAAGAACTGATTGCTGTGAAACTAAGAGAAGCAGAAGCTAATCTTTCTTTAAAGGTAATTCATTTTTTTGGCACGTTAAAAGTTGTGAATTTTCTATATTTATAAAGAATCGCTTAAGGTTCTCAAATATTTGTAAAGTATGTATTATGTATTTAATAAACTTATCGTAATATAAGAAATTTGTTAGGATCTTCGGCAAAGAGTAGTGGAATTGAGCAGTGCCTGGCAAAGGCATCTGCAAGAACATCGTTCCGCTCAGAATCAACCTGCAAGCGATTCCACGCCGAAGAAACTTTTGTTTTGGGAGAACCGAGGACATGAAGTGCAAAAGTTCGAAGAGGATTTAATGACAACCAGAATTCGAGAGATGGAAGCTTTGACAGAAGTGAAGGAGCTTAGACTCAAGGTCATGGAGCTTGAAACTCAAGTGCAAGTTGCCACGAATCAACTTCGTCGACAAGACGAAGGAGGGAAATTAATTAAAGAGGAATTAGAGGCTGCCTTAGCTAGGGAGAAGGAACTTACTGCCAAACTACGGGAGCAACAACATAAATATTCCGATCTGGAGTCTAAGATGAAGGATGAAGCTATGATGGCTAGGATACGTGATGCAGAGCATGCGCAGCAAGTGGCAGAACTCACCCAGAAAATATCTCTTCTTGAATTAAAAGTACTATTTTTTTATTTGTACTAATTTCTTTAACTATCCCAACATGAATATTTACATACAGATATAGCAAATATGGATTATCCCTATTTTTTACAGAACGAAGAGATGCACGCGGAAGGTGAGCTTAGAAATAATTTAGATGACAGTGAGAGAGTCAGAGAATTGCAAGATAAAGTTGCAGAATTAAAAGCTGAGGTATGTGAAAATTCTTTGCTTTATTCATGCTGCATTAATGAAAGCATTGATTAAAAAAGAAAAAAGAACTGCAGTAAGAGGTGAATGGAAGAAACATTGTTAAAATGTTATTTAGAGCAAGATCCAAATTTAGCCTTAGTATTATATTTTTTGCATGTATTGCTCAATTTGCTCAGGATATTTTTATTATTTCTATAAAATTTATCATTAAACGATGTTAAGTTAAAAATAGAACCATTCATGTGAATCTCAAAGAAGCATACAGTATTTTAGTACTGAAAATATAGCTGCAAATGCTTTCAATTATGCACAAGTATAATTATTATACATATTTATGATCGACGATGATCCTTGTTAAATTTCCTTGATTAAAGTTGAATCTTATCTCTTTGTTTAACGTATTAACTACACTATAAGTTCAAAGTATCAATGGTAGAAGTAATGATGGTAGTTAACAAAGATGTAGAATTATGATCTTATTACAGTAGTTTAAGGTCTAATTTTTATTCAATTTGCTATTAGACTGCAACATAGTAAATTTTAAAGCTTGTAGAGTTACATAACTATTAAAACATATCGTACATTTGGATATAGAAGTAACTCGAGTTGTTAGCTTGTTATAAGATCTTGATTTCTTGTTTCAGTTCGTCCATTTTCATACGTCTGTTTTCATATAATCATATACATAAATTCTATACAGTTGTCGTAATCATTGATACATTTAACATTTCTAACAAATTATTTCTGATTTTAGTATTTTTAATATTTCTACGTGATAAAATAATAAACTTTATTTGCATAGAGATGATATTTTATTAAATTTTTTGTTTCTAGGATTTTTCTACATAAAATCATCAATTCTAATGATACTTAAAAATCATGGCTCAAGTTTTTTCATGAGAATTTTATACAATTCACTGTGACAATTTTTTTAAATCATGTTTACATATCTGTGATAATGCACATTTTTTGTAACACCATCTTGTGAAGTACCCATGTTTTTCACACACACATTTTTTCTCTATCTGGAAGCTCATATTTATGGGGGTTTAACACTATTGTTGCTCTTTTCTGTTGCACTGTTAATTCACATATCACAAAGGATTGAGATGTGATACAAAGGATTGATGTGTTCCTAATAATGTTCTAACTGACTGTCCTAAATCCTTTCAACAAGAAGGATATATGAAAAAACATGTATATAAATCAATTGTATTTGTTGGGTGCACAATATTACGTCAATCGTTATAATATATAACATAAGCGAGGATGTAATTTATGCTTTCATGTTATTGTGACTCACAAAATTATGCACCAAATTGCACCTCTTACTGCAATGTAATGCTAATCGTCACGCTGATAAACAACTTTTTTTTATTGATAAAATCATGTGCTATAAAAAGTTTAATTACAATTTTCGTTCCAGAATATTTTTCTTTCTGCTTGTAGGTGTAATATTAAAATTAATATGAAATTTTATTAACATTATTGACTATGATATTAATTAATTAATACCGAGATAAACGTTTTATAATATTTCCAAAATTAATCAAGTGAATACTAACTATGTGACACATATTTTTCATATTTGTAATTAACAATTAACTGTTATGATAAAATATAGCTTTTCTCATATTTTTCATATTAAACAGATAACATGTTCCTTCAGAGGTACCTGTACACATTAAGAATTCATTGTGCTTTCATCATCAAAAGTACATCTGTGGTTGTTTTAATCCTCTCCTGATTTTGTGTGAATTTTCTGTTCACATAATTTGTGTGAATTTTCTAAGTCATGAGAGAAATTCTTGACATGTAAAAGCTTTGAGGTGCATTCACAGCTTGTTATGTCTCTGCTGCAATGCAAAATATAAGTAATAAATGTCGAATCGCTTCTAAACTTAATCGTGGTTACGATAGCCGCTCAGTTAATGTTATTTTTTGCATTTATGAAAATAAACTAATCATCATCGTAACTAAATTAAAATTTATATCTTTGAGGGCATCATAATATAATAAAGTATGTATTTGAATAAAATATTTATGTTTTAATTGTATTGTACATTGAAAATTTGCAATAAATTAATTACAAGATTTTAAAACTAAAAAATATATTCTATCTAAAATTTATTATGAACTTTTTTTACGACATTAAAATAGATATAAGTACCAAATTTTCAATGTTTTAGCATTAACATTTAAGGCGTTTTGTGTAGTCACATATTAAAATCACTCTATTATAAATCAAGCTTGCCATTTATAATACTAATTGTGCTTTAAGGACATTGTATTAGATATTGAGAGCTAGCACAGCACGGAGTAACAATTGGTTCTAATTCTACAAGTAATTTTAATTGAAAAAAACATGCAGAAAGTATGATTTCGAAGATACACCTTCAAAGATATCTCATTTATTTTTACACCTTTTCTTAATTAGACATTCAGCAGAAATGCATTGCAATATATATGCTATTAAAAAGATATATCAAGCAAAAACAATCATTCATGTAGAGAGATATAGTATCAATTGAAGTTGATTTTAATGTGAATATAAATATGAATGGAATTCTTATTGTGTAAAGGTACCAATCATTAACACAAAGAAATTAATGGTCTTGTAAAACTAACCCTCTATTGCTGTGTTATCTCTGTCTCCTTAGTTCCCTACGCCAATCACCAGCCCGGAGACTGAGCCTTGGCGCTGGCTCGAGTAAGTCTTTACCCATCCGTAAGCATTATTTTCTTTCCATTTCATGTTTGTAGCATGATGACAGTGTGTACTATATCAAAAAACTGTATTTTCTTTCCATATAGTTTTGTACATATATTTTATGAGATAATTACTTGCTATATTAAACTACAGGACAATTTATCCTTGTCTATAATAAAGTGCTATGAGACTCAGAAAAACATTAAAATGAATTTCGATCTTGTCCTAATATCTCCTTGGACTTTTCATTCATCTACACATACACATATAATTCCCCATTACATTGTTTTCTTGTGCTGACTTACAATTGCACATCTAACAAAGCACTGATTTAATTCACTAACTGTGTTTGATATATGCTTGCAACTTGCACATTGTAATTAGTGTCTGCTTGCTTTACTTTCATTTTTTTCACTAATTTATCACAGGTGTAAATAAAGTTTTTTATTGTAGAAAGAAATAGGAACGACATTTGTGAAATGCTTTAAGAACATTTATAAGCAATATTACAGATATCTTTATGTAACACATTGCTTAATCAATGTGTTAAGTAGTGCATGCTATCCATTATAATTTTCCACACAATTTTCAACTCTGTGTGCTTTATATGAAACATAAAGTTGATGCTATCAATAATTTATTAAATATAGTAGAAGAAATGGATATTAAGGATAATTTAACAGTTAAAAATTTGTGCTATATTCATAGAGATGCACAATCGAATAAGATTATTTTCATTTAGAATTCTAGTAAAAATAACTACTTGATAATTTTTTATTATTCTTTGTTGTATTTTTTTCAATGAATTTTCGAACATACAAAAATAAAATGCATGGTAATCATATTTGGTTCATCTAATCTTAATCATTTATATTTATTTGTTGCAACTTTTAAAACACATCATCATCTGATTTTAGGCAACTTTTATCGCCTTAAAAAATGGCGTGAAAGACTTCAAAAAGTAAAAAAATTGAAAAGATCAGAATAGAAGCATCTGAATAAATTTCATAAAGATTGCATACATTATAAAAATTACATTATTTTGTGAAAAAGAAGTACCCAGAGATGGTAATCTCACAAAATTGTCCTAGAAATAATTTTCAACAGAGTGATTGTTATAATTAATAGAGTACCAAATCATATAAACTAGAAACTACAATGCACATTTGCCTAACAAACTAGAAAGTAGTTGAACCATGTCAAATGGAATACTTTTAGAAAAGGAAGCATAAAGCACATTCCTTTTGAAAATGATGATGTACATCTGCAAAATCTCATAAAACTCCCTCTCAATGAAATTTACAAATATTACTGCATGTTAAATGTGTGTCACAGGTCATGAGGCTAGAAAGCTGGAAGCAACGTTGGACAGGCAATGGTGGGCAAAATGTAAGAAGTTTCAGTGTTGACACTGAAAGCGAGCTGGACGAGCGGGATCTCAGAATTTGTTTACAGGATCATATCAATGCAACTACACAGAACTCACCAGAGGTATAGAATTCCATGCATACCAGACATTAGGCAGCTAATTGTCGTTCGAACACACACAGAAGTATTCCATATGTCAGAGCAGATGGGATCTTTTACGTTTCATGATCATGCTTTCGCTGTAGAGAGAATACGACGAGTTATAACACACATATAGAATATTATAAATCGAGAACACATAGGAATAATAGCGATATTATGTTTTTAGTTTACGTGTAATATCACTATAGCTCGTGATGTATTAACAACATGGTAGTAATTAAAATAGGTGTAATCTGGCGGTCATTAATAACGCAATATAAAATTATCTGACCCGGATCGATCATTCGTTGCAATCAGACTTCGAAGTAGTATGTATTTGTAAAATGTGTTCGTTTAATACAGAATGGTGTCTAGAGTGTCTCAATGTCTCGTAGACATTTTGTTTCAATAGCATTGCAATTAACATTGACAATTTTAATTATTTTATCACGAGTCTCCGCAAAACCAGAAACCACCTTCAATTCATTCCATTAATTTTTATAATAGATAGTTCATTGCATTTCGAAGTCTGCTTACAATCGACGAATACTATAGGTTAAATATAACTATGTGACGCATAAACGACACGTTTTTATACGTATTACGCATTCTGTGTATTTTTTGTAATTTAAACCAAATGTAATTCCATTTAAGGAATTGTATATTGAATAGAATGAAATCCGGCGACGGGGAAATCGGAGTCTTATACAAAAGACTAAGAGTCAAAAGGAAAAAAAGAAAATTGATAAAAAAAAGAAAAAAACGCGTTTTTCCTGATGCGACGGAATACTTAGAGTCTCATTAACAAGTCGCAGTAGCGTATTACTCCGGTTTGTAGAATATTATAGGAAAACGAAACAATAAAACAAAACACATACATATATGAGTAAATAAAGTATACCAAATACTCTTTGGATTCATCAGTATTCTTCTCGCGTACATTCGCGTATTTATAATACGCTAAAAGTAGTAAAGAAACGACACGAGGTTAATTTCAAACGGTCCAACTATTGAGTGGAAAACTTGCGCACACAATTAAAATACAGTACTGTGCAAAAATCTTAGGTTATTTTTCTAGTTTTTACATTTTGCTTTTCAAAAGTGATTGAAGGTATGGTTGGCATTATTTTAATACTATTGTTATACCTAGAAAGTTAATATCTATCTTTAAGTAATTAATATTTTTAAGTCATTAATATTTTATTCGTAAATCATGTTTTTATAATGCCATAAATATTTGATAGTATTTGGAACAGCGAAATTGCAAAATTTTTAAAAAATTTATGAATCAGAAAAGACAGCATCTTGAATAAAATATTGAACAATTCCTTTCCATATAATAACATATACAAAACCTTTTTTATTATAGTAACTAAAGTAACAGTAACGTAGATAATTTGGGATTTTTTCACAGTATTATGTACACATACACAAACATTCACATTAAACAAGATTAGAAAAGAAAGATGATCTTGATTAGATAGAGAGGGGTAAGTAGGCGCTATAAAAGATTCGTAATTTCGTTAAAATTGGATCTAAGCAGCTGCTGATCGGTGAAGGGTGAATCGGTGTTCTTTAAATCAATTTACTAATTGCAGATTATTGAAAGTGAAAGTGAAACCGAACGAGATAATCGGGAGTACAGTTGTAAAACTTAAATAGCCCGGATAGCTCGTTCCTTATAGCGAGGACGTGATAATTACTTCCAACGTAAGTAGTTGCGCAAATCAGAACGTCAAACTGCTTTTATCTCAAATTTTTTTTATTCATGGATTTGTTTTTTTTTTTTTTTTGTTCATTTCTTTTTTCGGTTTATTTTCAGCTTAATCGAACCCTTAACGATCCATTCTCGTTCCTGCAATGATTGTACGTGTTTTCAGACGGTTTAAGAATTCAAGTAAATAGCCTAAACGTATTTACTTTTAAGATAAAGGGAGCAGCTGATCGATAAAGAGAGCAACTTTTCTTATCGTTCCATAATGATACACAATACATAATTTTCAGCCATTTCGGTTTCGTTTTATCGCTTTGTCTCTTTTTCCTTTTTTCTTCTCTTTTTTTTACTCTTTTCATTCGACAAGTGCAATCTTTATTTACGTTCATTAACGTATCTTCAGAAGAGTGTTATTAAAAAGTATATATATTGAAAAATGATTTTATGGGGCAGTGTAAATAGGCAATTTTATTATCGATTATTCTTTTAACTAGATTTTGATACACAAAAATATCTTCAGTGATATAATATTTATAAACTTAAAGTATGCATGAACTTGGCAAAAGTTTTATTACTCATAAAGAGATAACAAACTAGAGATTGGGAAGAAGCAATACTTAGTAATTAGTATATTTAAAAGTTGAGAAATGTATGTTTGATATTGATTCTAATTAACCGTCGTTCATGAATATTCATTTTAAATCGTTTTACGTATCGTCTGTATTTTTATCTACAGATTACTTTTATTAGAATAATCATTAATATTTGTTATCAATTTCTAGAAATGTATGTTTGAGATTGATTCTAATTAACCGTCGTACATGAATATTCATTTTAAATCGTTTTACGTATCGTCTGTATTTTTATCTACAGATTACTTTTATTAGAATAATCATTAAAGATTTTTATCAATTTCTAGAAATAAAAAATTTATGAGGTATATAATTTACAATTTTTATAACGAAAATTGTGTTCTTAAAGTCGATGGCAATTTTATTTACTGTACCTATATTAATCTTTTTTAACTAAATATCAATTTTTAATTAATTTATTAATAACGAATTTTATTATAAATAACACTGGAACGTTAAGGGTTAAACGCGTCCACAGTTTCTCGCTTTGGCCTAAATTGTACTGTACATAATTTCGTTTTGTCACGAATAATTGGCACCAGGATTATAAAAATCGATCGTGAACGCACCGAACACAAGAATTCTCTCAAAAAAAAACGAGACTTTCTGCTTTCGTGCACGTTTGATCAGAAAGGAAATTGCATGTAACCTTTGCGATATCATAAAATCTTATTAATCGAGTAAATTATTAATGTTGAGTAAATCTGCTAATCAAAAAGGAGGGCTCGATATTTAGACTTTTACAACGTGGATGATCTTTACTCTGCAGCAAGTAAAAATTCTATTTGCCACTCGAAACTCACATTTTCACTCGCTTTCCAGCTATTGTAATTTAAAAATCAAGTCTAAAATTATTTTATCGCAATTGTCTACTGTATTTAAATATATATGTATTTATTGATTTGTTATGGGGATTCCTGTGATGTATTCTGTATATGAAGATCATAGGAGACAAACATAATAAGTACATTTTTGTTGATCCTCTGACTTTCATATCATTTTACGATTAAACAACAATGTAATTAAATAACTTGTTAGGTTTAAAAATAATATTAATTATCAAGACATGCAATGTTTTAATATCATGATGAGGAAAATTTTAAAGAGCATGAAAATACACATGTGTAGCTTCACAATCAAATAAAAGAGATAGTTCTGTTAACATGAAAGCGATTGACATTGTACTGAATTTTAAAACTGTTTCCTCGTAACAAATGTTTCTCTCCTGTACTCCTCATATAAGATTTCAATACATATACATAGTAATTTATATTTACGAAACTTTTGTAATTTTTGCTACGATTTCTAAATTTTGTTATTTTATAATATATAAGGAATACTTGAATAAATCAGTCTTTGAATTCGGTTTTTAAACATTTTTAACATTGTGATTTTTTCATAGATCGCTTTTTAAGGAATACTTTTAAGGAGGAAATTTTTCGATTAAATTTTTCTAATCTTTGAGGAATATTTGTATTGTGAGAATGATGGATCCCCTGTAGCAATTCGGTATTTTCCAGCAAATCACGAACAAGTCAGTATGTTGTGTCGCTTTTACACAATTCACGAGAAGGGAAAACGTTTCTGTAAGAGACGAAAAATCATTCCGTAGAAGTCTATACTTAATTTTAAACAAATCATAGAAATACGCTAAGGCAATGCTTAATGGCACAAGCTCAATAATTTATTACTAAGAAAGGCTTAGTTTCTCGTCTTTTCAGATATTTCGCCAGAGAAATCGAAACATGTTTCTTTCGTCTATTAAAAATAAGGAGAGTAAATAGGAATAATTTCGATACTGCCTGATATTCGAAACCGAGTGGATTAAACCATATAAATGGCTAAAGAGAAGTGTCCATTAGAAAATATCCAAAATTCTCTCACGTCGCTTTTGCGAATATAGGTGTGCGATTATCTGAAAATCAATTTTTACGCAGAGTACTGCATTTTCTTAATTTTAAGCTTGTTCTAACAACTAATGAAAGAGAATAACGATATCAAATGATAGGAGAAAAATAATGATTAGTTGTATTTAACTGGAAAATCGTGAAAATCCAAAAAAAAAAAAAAATTATATAAATTAATACGATTTAGCTACAGCTCTTTTATTAAAAAAATGTAGAATTGTGATATATGTATATGTACGTGTGTACTTTAGTATTTGTTATTTTAAACAATTGACCAGTAAATGCATTTAAAAAAAAAATAGTTTGATCTGTTGCTTTTATCGAAAAGAGAAATTATTTATTTATTCGATTTTTTAATCGGATTTTTTAGCGCTTTTCAAAAATACTGATCGAGTTTAACACGAAGCAATCTCTTGTACACTCTCGAGTATTTTCTTGAAAAAAAAAAAAAGTTTGGTACAGAGAATTGTTTTATTTATACTTATAAACGATTGCTATATTTATGTAGCAGTTATTTGTACAGTTTTCACATAAATACTTCTGTTTATTATGAATCATATAACTTATTTGCGTTCAATAAAACTATCTTAAATAATGCCGCTATAGTAATCAGTATTTATTATGATGGCAAATATTTTCCCAGGTATCGTTTGATTTTTAAACATTGTCTATTTATTGCCTTTATACTAAAACTATGTACAGTCATTATTAGTCTGTTATATTTTTTAAAAGCTCTTATTATTAGAAATCACTTGTGCAATTTTTAAAATGATTCTTTTGTAAATCGTGATTGTACTGGTTTTAATAAAAATTAATCTCTATTTTATATATTTACAATACATATTGTATACTTTCAATTTGAGGTTTAGAAAGAATTCTTTGACCATATTTTTTAATAATTATTCTTAGTTAAATTTTAATAACAATCTCAGTCATAACTCTTCTAACAATAATAATAATAATATAAATAATTATATAAATATAAATTTACCGGGAAATATATCGGCTATCATCGATCAGTATTCGTAGATATTTATCGATCAGTATCAATATTGGATTAACTTTCACCATCGATAGCGCCAACTTCAGTCGAGAAAGAAAATAGTACTAAAGGACGTACAGAACTTATTTCTTATCGTTATCGAAAGTATGCGAGTGACTAATATATGTCTTACTAACATTATTCATCCTTTTCTACACGTTTGTACTTTAAGAAACTATCGTGAAACTCTTCAGATATTATATTCATTCAACGTTTTACACAATGCAACGAGTCTCTGTCTGAATATACCTCGATATCTTGTTACGGATCATTTCGAAGTAACTATATATGAACTGTACGTATTCTGCGCATTTAAACTGTATTTCTAGAACGAGCGTTCGTTAACGAATCATTTGTTAGTGATTTTCCTGTTGTATACAAGGTTTTTGGACAGATAACGCGCACACTACGAACAACGATATGAATTTGTCACGAACATTGTGGGGAATATTATAACATCAGGAGTAAATAAATTTTTATTCACTTTTAATGCTGTAGTTTTCTTCCCTTTGGTGTTCAAACATCAAACTATTTAAAGAAAATTCCATAGTATTGAAAAATGGTTTGTTTTCATGTTCCAAAAATTTATATTTGATTTTTATCTTTCTAAACAATACTTTGTGGATCGTTACAAGATGTTCATATATAACGAGTGACATATATACAGAGTATCACAGTAATCATGGTACATTTGGCAAGGGGAAATAATAAGTTGAAAATGTAGAATAAAATTATTTCACAGGATGCTTTGGTTCTGAGAAAATTAAATCGAAAACTGGTCAAGTACGCGTGTATTCAATTCATAGTTCAATACATTCAAACTCTATTTTCTAGAAAACAGAGGGACAGTAAAATTTTATTCTACATTTTTTATTTATTTTATCATTTTTTTCGTAGAACCATATGCTTTTCGATCGTACCGCGTTTGCTGAAACACCGTATAATATATAACAATAAAAATTAATTACGAACATCTTGAAATTATCCACGAAATTTTATTTAAAAATATAAAAATTACAGTAGCTACCAAAAGTATTTGTACACCACTGTATTTATTATTTCATTTTCATATACTAATTAACTAGATCCGACTGTAACACATTTTGTATCATTTAATGGTAACTTTCACATGATTACAAAAATTTGATAGTATGGAAATGAAATGTAGAACCTAATAAAGAAACGCTTTAATGGAATATACAAATATATACTTTTTGTAGCCACCGCAAATATAATCTTTTATATAGTATTTATGTATCCTTTATTCCACATTTAGTATCTATTTATCTTTTTTCCGGTTGGTCGATAATCGAAATCGCTTCGAACTTCAGTTCTTACCCTTCGATCATTAATTCGCGCCTCGAGACAAGGGGACTCGGTCGTCTCCTTATACCTATTGATGGTCCCTAAGCGAAGCGGTAACCCACAGGAAAGGTATAATCCCGCTTACAGACTTAACAATCTCGATACGATATTCGGAAGGAGCAAGAAGGATGAAAAGGAGAGAGAACGCTGAGAAAAACATGTGAGGGAGAGTGTGAAAAAGAGAGAGAGAGAGAGACAGAGATAAAACGAGCGAACGCAAAGACAAAAGCAAAGAACCAAGGACCAGGGAGAATTTGCGTTCATGGGCGGCGCTAGTTGTGGCAGGTAGTTTTCCAAATGGAGTCTATCGGCCAGAGAGTGGAAAAAAGTAATCCGTGAAAAGGGGTTCGTTGTTACGCCGATCTGATGCGACGTTGCCGATTCTGTGCGAATGAGAAGAGCGGTTGGCTGGGTTGGTCCAGGACCGAAACTAGAACATTATAGAGCCCTTCCCTCATATAACCTCTCTCTCGGGGGAGCGGGGAGCGTTGAAACAAGCGCTATAAATAATATAAATTCTAAACTTTGGAATATTTGAAACAAAAATACAACTTATTGATGAGAGGAGAGAGAGTGCTATTTATATGAGTATAACGATTAATCCATACGATATATATTTCGTAAAAGCAAACAAAAATTTCGATACAAAATTCGATGAATAGAAATAGAATATTGTTATGACAATGTATGTATTTGATAATTCGTGCAGGGTACCTAAATACATAGTTGCGAGTTTGTTCGGCCCTCTTGAGGTGGCGGTGGCGGCAGTGTTGCCAGGCGAGACTAACCACGACGAAGTGGAAGCCGAAGCCTGCTTATGGGGGTTCTCGCGGGAGGGAAGGAGGGATTGAAAGGGGAAGTTGGATGAAAAAAGAAAGGTAGAATCAGGGCAAAGAAAGAGAAAGAGCGGCACGCGGACCGGGCAGGGGTGGCGGACCAATTAAATATGGCGACGGCAGTGGGGTGTGGCGCTTGCGCATGCGCAGCGCCGGTTTCAGCTGGGGGGACAGGAGCCACGGACAGAACGGAGCAGCGACGAGAAGGAATCAACCGGCCGGCAAGCAGAGGGATCTAGACGAGTACTCGACGTACGTTTGTGTGGTGCGCGCTGTCTTCGAGAGGATAGGCTCTTCCAGTGTCGCTCGAGAACTTGCCCGCTGACGTTTGTTCGCTTGGCTTAGCTCCGCTCCGCTCTGTAACGAAGCGTTTTCTTCGTTTTCACTTCGAGACCGGGTCGGACCTGTGAAAAAGTAAGAGTAAAATCAAGAGATAATGACGATGGCAACGGAGACAGAAAATACCGGGCCCGAGAGCAAGGAGATTAAAGACGTGAAAGAGATGAAGGAGGCATTGAAGGACGAAACGCCGCCGGACAACAAGCAAGAGGAGAAAGATGCGGCGAAAAAGGAAGATAGTGGTAAGAAGGAAGAGGCCGCTGACGCCGCGGCCGCTACGCCATCCAACGCACCGACCAAGGCTATCAGCGTGCATAAGACCAACTACGAGAAGGATATTGTTTATCTGTATCAGTTCTTTCGAATACCGCTTCTACCCTCCATCTCGCCGTATTGTCTTAAGGTGGAGACATGGTTGCGGCTCAACGGCATCAAATACGAGGTAAGTATTTTCATTTATTTAAAGATTTACATATTTACCGTTTTCAGATCCTTGTTTATTTGCTAGAATAGTGACAAAACAGAAAGGTGATATATAAAGTTTGGCGGAGATTACTTTAAAATAGTACATTCGAAGTAGAGAATTATTAATCGCTCGACTGCCTGGGAATAAAAAAATGTTTTTTTTTTCAATTTAAATAATCCTTAGATTCTTAAATTTCCTTTCATAAGATATTGTTTCTATTCACTGATTACTATTAAACGTAGGGTTAATATATACTTTGTATTCTGACATCATACTTATTACATCGTAATCTTGTTAAATAATTACAACATTTTCATAACTTCATTTTAGAGTTAATTTTTTAAGACATCTTGTAATTGATGTTTTTCTAGATGTCATTCTTTTAACAGATATTCTCTCTCCGTACTTTCCGATTATTTGAATTTCGAAACTCATGACACGGGGCAAAACAGGGAGATCGATGCGAGCACAATGCTCCCAAGGTTGTACCCCAGGCGTCATGTTTCTTCCGGGTATATCCAAGAACGCTTTTTTTTGGACTTCCGTCATTATAAATCTACCGAGTTAATTTTCAATGTATTCATCACGTATCATCTCGGGGATATATACAATCCCATCGAATCGATAAGCATGATATATTTTAAAAATTGATAGAGAAGCTGGATCCTTTACCGATTATTTCAAAATGGCGACTCTTGTCAACCTTTGTGCATTCAAAGTAATGTTTAAATGCACCTTCGATACTGTTTTCTGTCACTTTTCGTAGTTTTCTGCTCAATCAGGATTTCGTTTTTCTTCGTTCGTTCTTCTTATTTTATTAATCATTCGTTCTCTCATGATTCGTGATTTTATCGAGAATTTAAAAATACCTCTTACTACGATATCGATTTCTCTTGACTGAAAACTCGGTGGGCATTTGCATGAATTTTTCAAATCATTAACTTAGGTTCGAATGCATGAGATGTTGCATTGTTAATTTATTATTAATCAGAGTAGTTGCTATTGCAACTTCTGTATGCACTGTTTAGTTTAGAACTTCTCAGGTTTCTTTAAGATCAAAATAAATTGATCCAATAGCTTACCTTGAAACTTTATTGTGTAAATATTGATAGAAATCGTACTGTTCATACTCGAGCTTGTAGACAAGCGTTAGATAATGTACTCACGACTCTTTGGACGAAGATGAAGCATGTAATCGTGCACGTAATAGCTAAACATACAAGAATCTTATTCCTATTACACGATACATACAGTGTCTGCAAAAATTATTGGCACACTATTATGTGTGTTAGTGCATTTACATACTAATTAATTAGATTCAAGTATATTAAATTTCGCATCGTTTAATAGTGCTCTCATACGATGACAAAGATTTGGTACTATGAAAATGAAATGTAAAATGTACAGCCTAACAAATGGACTGCAAATTTTTATGAAAATTAATATTTATGTTTATCTATTAGAAGTTTGTGAAGGGTATTCTGCTGTATATATATTATGTATTGTTGTACACTATATACATTCTGTTCATTGTTACATCTTCAAATTTTGCATAAATTCATAAAAATCTGCAGTCTACTAATAAAAAACTCCTCCATTGGAAAATAAGTACATGTGCCGATACTTTTTGCAGCCATTGTATACATATACGTATCAACCTAATCCGCTGGAACATCAAACCTGTTACGCTCTTTCGAAACCCAGCAATCTTATACATATCGACCTCGTTATAGTAGATCTCGCTCTGTTACACATGCTATATACATATAATTCTACGAATCGTCCATTTGAATAAAATAATAAATATGAAATATCCATGACCCGTGTCGGGGTCACGTTCTGATTTCCAATGTAGCGTTTCGAAAAAAAAAAAAAAAAAGATATGTACATTAAGAACCGATTTCTCTCTCCATGCGCGATGTAGCTACCGTTTTCCATCGTAAAAATTGTATATCCGGCGCGAGAGTAAGGCAGCCGGATGACTGGCACACGCGATCGAAAAGCATGAAAATACATTTTCTCGCGAAAGAGGTGAAAGGCCCGGCGGCATGCATTCCTTTACGGACTTTTAAAACGGGTTTCAACGAGTCGCGTGGGGGGCGAGCCGGGGAAGCCTATTGGAGGGCTTCCAACTTGAACAGAGGCAAAAGTGCCCCCGTATGCGCCGCTGATCCTGCGCGTTTGTTTCCGAGGGGGGTGGAAAGGACGCGTAGCAGACTACTTCGCTTCCGAACATACGCACCAGAGATACTACTAACGATTATCGATGTGTTAGCGATACTAGAGGGCTTCTGAGGAATCACAATGTCTAATGTTTAGTTCTATAGATATACAAGCGATTCACGATGCGTTCCTAGGGATTGGAATAATTTCTTATACAAATATATAAATCTGTTATTACCGATACTGAAATTACCAGACTGGACAAAATGATCAATTTGTAATTTTTAATTTTATAGATTTATACGTAAAATTAGTTTATGTACTGATACAATTTAGTGACTTTTCTCAATTTTCATTATTTGATTCTTTTTTTTCTTTACGAAATAGAAAATTCGAACAATGGAATGCCTTTTCAGTTTAATCCATTTAATACTGAAAATGTACCAAACAGGTTAGGTTAGGTTTCTTTGCGGGGTAAACAATTTTTTAAGCGAAGAGAGTACTTTTATTTATTCAATTACGTTGCATAAATATTTAAATAAATCTATCGAGATCGAACCTAACCTAACTTGTTTAGTAAATTTTGAACGTTATAATAACAAAAGGTACATCGGTTTCATCTACAATTGATTTCTTGTTTTAGTGGTTAAACGATTCTTTTTAAAAAAAAAAAAGACTGAAGTTAAATAGAATTGGGAAGAGTTAGTAAACTGCTGTGCCAATTCTCCAGCAATGATTTCTTTTTACCGTCGTCATAAAATTGTTCTGTCGTATTTTTAGGCGACGTAATACTTGCTCTTTCAGGATAACGAATATCTTTCTGTACACAAAGAAAGAGACGGAGATAGTGGTTTCTTATTGTTACTCTCGGGATAGCTGTGATATGTGATCTTCGCGGCTGTTTACGCGCGTTTTTCTATCGATTTATTTATATCGTCGGCAACGGCGATATTGGTCGCGGGTCACGAAGCAGACAATAAATAATCGGAATGTCTTATTACGGAACTTACATGTGGAACAAGTACATATCACGTTAGATAGTACTTTGTATTTTTTCTTGTTCTAGTTGTATGAAATTTCGTTCGATTGTGATTTTTAGAATGTACATATACCTTTGTGTTTATACATATTTATTTTTATATTTGTCTTAAAGTCAGTCTTACAGTAGGTATTATCAAATATATAGTACTTTTTACAAACGGTACTTCCGTTTACTTGGTTGATATGGTAGAACTTTGCATATTAGCAATCGTATGTTGTTATCGTTGTATGATAATGATGTTGATTGATACATTGTAATACAATTTCAAATGGCAAACGACAAATTTCCATAGATGGTAAATGATATTGCGTGTAAATGTATATTACGTTTTTCGAATACTGATACGGACACAATGTATAATACGTACATTAACAAAACACGAGTAATTGTAACGTCAATTTTTAAAATTATCAGACTACAAATCTTTTTTAAATTATATATCAGAAATAACTTAAATATTATATATGTAAACTATATATCATATCCTTTTAAAATAATAAAACTATATATTGTAGATCGTGTCATTCTCTTCGTTTGAATAATTTCCATAATTAATATAACATAAACAAAAAATTATTGAAACTTCTAATCTTGAAATTAATTAACGTATTATTACAAAAAACAGTATTTTCTCTTACAAATATATAGTAAACCGTTTCCCAATAACGGGAAACAAATTCTTCGCGTATTTAGTTTCGCGTTAAAGAAGGAAAGAATCCAGGAATTTTTCTGTACCGTGTTTGGAACGAATGGAATTTCATTCTAGGGTGGTCGACACTTTTGAAACACTTTTGGAAGCTACCTCCATCTCCTTCTAACTGTTGCTAGAGCGGCGTTCTTTTTCATCTGGCCGCCAGAATCGCAGGGGTCTTCTCACAACATCTGTTGAACATATAACGCTTTCCCCTGAAAAGGAACGTTGCACGGACCTTCTAAAACGTAGATTTTAGACAGTCCATATTTCTCTACCTAATTCTATACTCTCAAATATCCTTCATCAATAAATCAGAGATACATGGCATCCAGATGTCATAAAAGAAATGGTATTATTATTATATTAGTATTAATAATATTATTACAATAGTATTATGAAATTTTACAAGACACAAATTACGAGTTACTAATATTAAATGATAACTGCTAAAGTTGCGTCAAAAGCAATATCCCTAATGTCTTTTTAATAAATTCGCATTTGTAATTTTCTTTTTTTATCAATTTACGTTATCTAATTCAGCGCAGTCGCGTTGCATCTGGAAAATAGAATTTGAAGAATTTATTCAACGTTCTTTTTGTTCTTAAAACTGTCCGTCTTAAAATTGCAAGCAACGAAGATTTATAAGCTATAAACTCGTAACTCGTCAATTCTCCAAGTGTAATTTCGATAATTGATAAATTGTACCGCAAAGAGTATGCAGAGAATTTGTGTAATTTTCTGTGAAAATATACTTTCCAAATCTCAATTATCTCAAATTCTCTGAAAATGTTGGATGAATAAATATAGCATTGTTTCGTCTGGTCTTTTCGGATTGAGAGGGCTATTTTTAGACATCCTAATGGAGGATTGCGCTTTATGTAATTTATCAGTCGCAATTGTCAAGTGTTACTGACGCCTCCACTTCCGGTACCCGCTTCTGGATTCCCCGATCGCAGCTCTTGATTTCATACGCATGCTCTGACTGAATCATAGTGGTAATTGTTGCGTTAGTCACCTAATATAACGATATTTAACACCAAAACTACCAGAATAGGCAAAATGGCATAATAAATTTCTTAAAAAATAAATAATCAAAATTTTCTAGATTTATAAGGGTTGCATGCCTAACAATGTTTTTATTTATTTATTTATTTATTTAAATTTTACAATCTGTCCAGTAGGACATTTGGTCAAATATTATAGCTTAGTGGTATAATAATATAACATGTGGGTGGCTACCCCCAGCGGGATACCATCTTCGTGTTTTATGAACCTAACAATGTGAAACAAATTTTTATGAAACATATAATTATTATATATATAATTATTATTATTAAATATATATAACATCTCTTCTCTTGTGATATATCTTCCCATACACCTATATTTGCCATCTGAATTTCTCTGATACAAATTTTATGCTTAAAGACGAGTCAAATTAACTGATCTATATTATTCATGTTTTGTAACAAAATGCATTTTTAAGAATTTTAATGATTTCCTACTTATTAGGAATATGTTAAGAAAGAGATTATTACTATATGTTTGTGTTTACCATTCTCTCTGTTATTAAAAATATGCATTACTATCTTCTAATATAAGTGACTATTTCTTATTATGATATGCATGTATTTATCGTCTTCTTTATTAAGAAGAACATTCCTTCCTAGTGTAATTTTCTACCTCTATAGAAAATTCTATCAATTAAGAGCCTCTATCTCGGCAAACAGTAATTAAAAATCAATTCTTCGATGGCTGGAATAGAACTTATTTTACTTCTTCGCAATACTAAACGCTTCGAAGAGCTTAATTTCTGGACTGGATGAAGATGGGAAAATCTTATCTTGTTTGTTGGAATCTGGTCGGAAATCGCGGTCTGAACGATTATAGATCGTATTCCCATCGAAAGAATCGTAGTAACTCGTCCGCAATGTATGGCTGTTCGAATGGCAAAATGACAGAAGCGAAACAAAAGAGGTCACAGGTAATACGGAGGAAGTTCCTATTGAACTAATCATTATCAAGATAGGTATAAATAACGCGTGGAGTGGCCCGGATCAATTGGCCAACTTGACCAATTTTGCACCGGCTATAAACGATGCGTGTAATTTCTAAGAAATGCTTTCTATCCTTACAGATTCCATGATAAACACTATGCATCCCTATATTTGGTGTTAGATCACTACATTTGGAATAGTACTGTTGTTATTATTATGGTACACTGAACAACACTGTTCTATTGTCTTCTATCTTTAGAAGAAATTGTCCCTTTTTTTTTCCTTCATTCATATTTCCAAGATTTTTTACATCTTTTTCAACCCTGCTGTGATTTTCAAAATCCAAAGAAAAATTTTACCAAAGAAAAAAAAATGTTTAATTAAAGAAGATGTGTAACATAAAATTAAAACGAACCAAATCCTGTATTCCATTAATAATTTATCTTATTCGAGCTTAAGACGTTAATTAGTAAAATGCAATTTCGACAAAAATGATCGAACGATTGCAATGGGATTGTTTCTTTTTTTCAATCTGGAATGTAAACCATCATTGTTTATTGGAAACACAATTATAGCCTTGTTTAAGGCTACACAATTATGCCACAGAAATCGACGTCGCAGCCTCGGTTATTGTGCATTGTCTGTTAGTTATTCTCTTAGCCTGAAATTATATGGGGTGTGTCGTGCGAAGTATTACGAGCTGTTCTCTTGGTTACCGTGTTAAGATCAGCCGTGGAAAATACAGAATTGATATTTTGGGATTTCTCAACATCTTTATGGCGGCCTGAATGTGCTACACTGTACCTTTCATCCAGTTTTAGAAACCAGTCGAAAGAAGCCTTCTTTTCGTCATTTTTTAATTCCACAAATATTTGGATTTACGTCGCGAAATATTTATTTTAGAAACAAATAAAAATGTAAAAATGCAGGGCGGTATTAAAGATAATAACAACGGCCAAGTCTCTCCTTTCTTCCTGATTTTAGCTTCGTAAATATTTAGCTTTACATCTCGAGATACCTATTTTAGGAACGAACAAAAAATCCAGATAGAAACTTTTAAATTGTCACTGTATCGTATATACACACGCTATTGTATCAAAGATAAAAATAATATTTCTCGCACGTAGATTCTCTTGTCTCTCGCTGATTTGAATAACAAATAGAGACTGTAAAAGATATCACATAATAAAACAGCAGGTTAATCATTGTTCCAGTGAGTTTTAACGAAAATTTACAATACAAAGGGCGACAAAAAGTTCGAAGAAAATAAGTTGTCTATTGTACGAACGTGTTTGTTACGAAGAATGCTATGCCATGGTAAATGAATATTCATCGGAATATTGGAAGTCCTTGAAAGGATGCACGATTTGCATAGAGTTGCGAAACAAAAGAGAAGGAAGAGGCTACTTTCGAAGGTGTGCAGAGAGACCTGGATCAGCGCTAATACGCGAATCTAGGTTATGAAAAAATCTGAAACAAGAATTCTCTGTTTCATATCTGCTTCTCACGCTTTCTTGGCAAGACGCGCTTTTCGGTGCGAAAGTTAGCGGGACACGGGAACGCGTGAAATTGTGCTAATTTATCTGTAATGCCTTCTCTCCTTCTCCTCTTTTAGTTTTTTTTTCCAACCTTGTATGCTGCATATCATGCTGCATATCTCTTGATATATTATTAATATATATTAATATATATTGCAGTCTCTAACGATATGCCACCTGCTTTTCAGGAAACTATTATATCATAAAGATGTTCGTTTCGTCGTTTTCTTGTTTGCTCTTTCTCTATATATCTCTCCGAATCTGAAAAGTTACCATTAGCGTCGTCGAGACTGTGATTGCTATAGAAATAACTGCTTTCTGATAATTTATTATGTGCTTCACTTTATTGGGCTTCTTATCTATATATAGCGTATTATTGTTGAAATTTGTAATGTGGTATATTTAGCGTAACATGTAACGTTCTTTCCCATTCATCGATTAAAAATTCCACACAGTCGTAGGTATACTGATTCATAATTCCAATGTGTAGTTCTTTCATATGCATATGTATAGTTCTATTCTGAAATTTTGCCATTATAAGCCATAAGACGTAGAAATTACGTATTTGTATCTTCATATCCCACAATCGTTCTGTTACCGTACTCCTCTGTACAAGAAGTTAGTAGCGTGATATTTTTACTGTCATCTCAGCAATGCTACGACCATTTGGTAGGACGAGGAATGCAGCTCATAGTCTTATCTATAAACAGATTAAATTTCGCGAGTCTACGATAAGCCGTTCGCTTATGGCAACTTCTTTAGTATGCTCATGTTTCTTTCGGCCGACACACGTTCTGGAAACGTCTGGTGATCTTTTTAAAGGCCGAACGCATTCGTGCAAAATTTCTCGTAAAAATCAGGAAGAAAGGAACTGAACTGGTTGATATGCTAAAAGAACCATACGAAGAGAATGCTCGAAGCAACCATTTACAAATGGACGAAGTGGTTTCAAGCAGGAAGAGAAAAGACGTGAAAAACGATGATGCTTGCGAGGCTCGACCTTCTACCTTGCCACCGATGAGAACATCGAACGTGTTCGTAAACTTGTCTTATCAAATCGGCGAGTCACTGGCCGGATGATCGCTGAAAAGCTTAGTAGTAGGTAGGTCAATTTAACAAGTATGCGGTCGATTTTAAAAATTGATTTAGAAACGCGAAAACTCGCTGCTAAAATTGTCGCGCGATTTACTGATCTAACTCTACGAACGTTTTAAACAGACTAGTATGTGAACTTAATATTATAGTCTACCCTAGCAATATATCGTTGCACTCTCATTGCTTTCGAAGCAGCAATTTTTAACTTAACCTAGTCTCTTTTCTCAAGGGAAAGATAAGAGAACAAATGCAATTATAACCTAACAAATCTCTTGTAAATTTCCATTACAAAACTTGCAAATCGATCAGGAAAGATTCGACGGGATGTTCGACGAAGGTCGAAACAGGTAGGGCAACGAATCATGCGTGCGAACGACCGAAGAAAGAACGAGGATGGAGGGAGGGAGAGAGAGAGAGACGCGCACGTAATGCGCATGTCCAACGAAGGTTTGTCGGGCCGAACCATTTGTGCTCGGCCAATCGATTGTTTCCGACGTTTCTCCAACACGCTAAACTCGTTTCCGGTCCGATTTACCCGCGACCAGTATCCGCGATACATACTGAGCACGAGAAGTCGACTACGAAAGCGATACATTATAATTGCATCGTACAGTCGCCCGTTAAACGGCCGATTGTAGCGGTGGTTTTATTGTCAGGAGTGGGGGTAGAGAGATGTTGGAGGGGAGAGAGTGGGGGTTGTATCGGTTACTTTTACAATAAGTAGAATACGGATTTTTATGTAACATCATATCTTTATAAATATAAGTACAGAAAAATTGAATTTTCAGTGGCTACAGAAAGTATACCAACTGCATCTGTATACTAATTAATGAGATCGAACATTCGTACGATTACAATATGATTACAAAGATTCGATACCATGGAAATAAAGTATAGAATCAAATAAGAAGAACGCTTCGTTGGATAATAAGGGTGCGTGGAACTACTTTTTGCAGTCATAGTATAAATTACGATTTGTTTCATTTGGATGGCTGTGAAGGTATTCGGCGTAAGTGAGGTTTCCATGAAAAATGATTTAGCCCGTGAAAATACCTTTTCGTTGGCGGAACTTCCAATCGACGGAACAGTTAAATAATTACGTTACAATAACTGAATTAATCAATGAATTATAAAGAATAAATCGTTCCGTTGACAGAATGTTTCGAGACAAAAGAGCGTAAACGAAAAGCTGACTTACACCGATTGGCTTCCGAGCCCTCCTCGTGTTAAATGTTATAACAGGTATTCTACTCTGAATATTTCATATAGTTTTGCATATTATGCACAGCCTATGCTTCTCAACACTTTTGAATTTCCTATGGACACATAAAAATTCGTAGTCTAGCAGTCAACTCGTAAGTAACCACTTAATATTATATGAGGATCTCTCGGTGCTCCATCGAGCATAAGTATTATACTTTCATGACGGCGTAATGAGAGAAAGCAGATCTCGTTGCAAAGAACCCTGGTAAACTCGATCGAGGTCGCGCATCTCGGTTTAACGATCTCGTATATGTCTATCTTATGGCTTTTAAGAGAATCGATTAGAGCTTAAGAAGCTTGACGATGCTTTTAGATATTTAGGAAGATTGAAGCGTGTAACAGGTGGTTGTTGCTGTTAATCAAGGAATGATAGGGCAATGATGACTTTTTGTTCCTATGGTAGAATGTTCAAAGATGTGATAATCGAGTGGAGAACTTGTGCATGAACTGCAGGAATTAATAGATAATTAAAAATAAATAATAATTGGTGGATTCGAGGCATCGAGTCTTGCACTTGGACCAAAGAAATTGAATTTTAAATTCGGCAAACTAAAAATGTCTAAATTAATAAATCGTTTGCAATGTTTCCATTCTGCAAAATTCGATACTGCTGCGGAATAAGAATAAAGGTCTTCTATTATACAAAATCAGTACCGATGCTGGAATGACGATATGATGATAGACGAATAATAACTACAATGTTTATTACGTGTACAAGTACAAAATAAAACGAGAAAGAAAAAATTGTCTGACAAGTGGTACAAGTTTAAAAAGGACACGATGATGGTACCCCGCTGGGGGTAGCCACCCACGTGTTATATTAGTATACCGCTATAATATTTTACCAAATGTCCTACTGGACAAATTGTAAAATTTAAATAAATAAAAAAAAAAAAAAAGGTTAAAAAGGAATTAGAAAGCAATTTTCTAAGACAAGTTTCTCCCATCGAAGATGAGATAACGTATCCATTATTAATCGTAGATAAGAAGGTGTAGATGAAAAATAATAAATCAGACGCAAGTGACAATGGCAACGGTGCAATTGTTTGAGAGGAGACTGGTTCTAGAGGAAACAGTCCAAAAGATCTGCAGTTATGGCTTGGGCTGGGTCGGGATTTAACGAGCCATGGAATGAGCTGACTCATAGGAACTACGGAGAACGCAGTTCACGAGGAAAAAACAAAAGTGGGCCTGGTATTTAGGTTGGGAGGAGTTATCAGCCATGGGCACCTTTAGCGAAACTTTATTACATCGTGTAAGTGTTCCCGATTAAGCGACGTGCAGTTTGGTCGAGTGCTTAAATTGCATGATTGATCGGTCGCTTCGTATCGTTGTCTATCCATTTTGATATTGAAAATTATGGGACTGACCTTCGTGAATGGTTCAGACGTGGATCATTATCGAATATAAATGAACTTGATAAGCGTGATACGTTGTAATTGAGATGAGTCTTATTTCATATAGCGTGCATTTATCCACTCGATTATATTTTCTATGTTCTCCAACGATGATAAAAAACGTAGATAGAATTTCCGTTCGAAGAATTACAAGAGGAGTAATATATTTCTTGAGATGGTGGAGTACTTGCAAAAAGTTTTCAAGAGGTTCTAGTTTAGAAGTTAATCGTGGCGTGTATGTTCTGCAACTTTGATGCTCTATGCTTTTACTATTATTATTATTTATACGTATACGAACGATTTGAGGGAAGTCTGCCAATTTACGAATGCATAGCACCTGTTAAAAATTAAGAGAAGATATTATTGCGTGCAGCAATGTAGATTTATAGAGTTATTATATATGTGTCCTTTATTTTCATACTCTTAGTCCTTTATTATTATTATTATTATTATTTTTATTAGTATTATTATATACAAATGATTTGAGAAAAGAATCAGTTAATTCAGTAATCGTATTTGTCGAAATAAAGAAGGAATATAGTTACCTTGATCCGTCTGAATTTTGTTTATAAGAATGTATAAGATAATAAGTACGATTATTCGTGATAAAAGAGAAGTATTTTAAAATTCCTATTCATTTTCTATGAAACACGAAACATGAACATTTCTATGTAACACGTTCTTGCCACGCGCTAGCCAAGTTTCCACATGGCATCGTGTATCTTAATCTCCACGCGCATTCTTAGAACTGTTCCTCCTTCGTAACCTGTATCTTAAAACAAATTCGGCTGTTCCGTTATACTCACACCATCGTCATATTCGCAAATTCAGATTACATTTATTTATACTTCTACACGTGTCACATAATACATAAATATTATTCTGCATATTATTTTAAGCGTAAGTAACAAGCCCGTCTAAGATAACGTTTAGAAATCGATTAACATTCTATAAGATAAATAATTGATGAATACTCCTATTCATAAGTGTTCGGTTCCTGACGATGGTTTATCGATTATGATAATTGACTGGAATTATCAGGAAATTGATTATTCAATTAGAATTATGTATTCGTGCGAGAGCGTCGAGGGAATTTGCGAGTGTTACTTGCAAAATAATCAAGGAACTTGGCTAATTAGAAATTGTATATCAACGCCCTCCTTGTCATCATTTCTTAAGATCGTTTCGAAATGAGAGCATTTAACGTGGCCGCCTAATAAATTCGACCGCTAAATTATACACGTTGGAAACTGTTAGCAAAGCGTACTAAACTCAGCGTACTAAATTCCTGAGTTTCAGAGTTACTGAACTCGAAGTTCCTGGGTCCAGAAGTTCCGTAGTTAGCAAATCCAGAGTTCGTATATTTAAAAATATCGCTGGCTTCATTTATTTTCACTTCCACTGGTTTTTTCTTCGACCAGTTCTCAAGTAGTTGTAAATGCAGCTCAAAATCTGCAAATAGTCCTGATAACCTTTTAAACGGTGCTTCATTTACGAAGAAGCGATAATCGAGACTTGTGGGTTCTTGTCTTGTAGTGACGTTAAAACGCAACAGTTATAATCATTATTATTATTAAAACTCGATATATTTATCTCGAAGCCGCGATAAACGTCGAATTCAGATCGTTCGAAATAGTTTGAAAAATTCGAGGAATTAAATAAACTTTAAATCGTATTTTGCTGAAATGTTCAATTTTCTGCGTGTGTTCCAGTTTCTTGAAAACGGGTCATTTGAATTGCTTAATATTTGCTCTCATAGAATTTAAGTTTCTCCGTTTTTATCCTGCGAATTTATTTTCTACGAAACACGACATATATACACAACTATACATAAACAACGAGATCTTATTCGAGCAATAATCTAACGATAAGACAGTCTTGAACAATAGTAGTCGTCCTATTATTGTCGTATCGCGTGTGAAACGACAAGGAGCGTCTTGGAGTAGTTTTCAAAGTTTGTTTCGTCGCACACGAGTTACACGAGCGTAGGCCAATGCCTGTGTTAATTTGGAAAACCGATTCGTGTTCTTGAAGTTCAGGATGTTCTCGAGAGTTTATAACGCGCCGATCCCTATTGAGTCAGGCGAGACGAGTTTCAGATCTAATTAGAATTCGTAACTTGCCTACCCATAAATAACTAGGCTGAACAGTGACGGGACAGATGTTTGGGGTAGTTTGTTCCCAGTTGTCGAAAATTGCAAGAAGCTATATGTTTAGCTCACGTTCTAATAGTATATTGCGTTTCGTTTGAATAAATTTCAAAGTTGCAGCAAACTTCATCTTTGATTATTATCACGCTGTATCATTTGAATAATACTGTGCTTAAGAGATTGTTGTATTCAGTAGAAACTTCTATTAAGACAAAGTAATATGAACGATCCGTGAAGGAAAAGTTTCGTAAGACTTTTTTTTTTTTTTTAATATTTATTAAAATTACAATCAATTCTCGCGTTGAGAATTTTCAGTAATTTTTCTGGCGTTAATTATTTATAACAAGTTAATATAAGTTTCGTAAGGTCGTATTACAAGGTAGCATAAGTGTACTGTGAGGTGACTTAAGAAAGTATGTATGTATGTATGTATGTATGTAAGAAAGTATGTAAACCGGAAGTCGTCCAAAGCCGAAAGGCAGGGACTAAGTTTAATAAATAATATAAGTTTCGTAAGATGGCTTGAAAACTTATTCTATTATTTATTCTATTTGTTATTCTATCAATGATAAAAGATCATGAAATCTTTATATTTTACATTATATATATATGTCAGAGATGAAAGGAAAACCGGAGCCTTCCCTTTACTATTTTGAGGAAGCCTTTTAATGCTTTAGCCTAGATTTTATCATAACTGTAATTAAGCAATTGTCATTTGTAATTGTTTGATATTTGTGAAAGCGAAACTGGGTTCGAGGTGACAACTGGTCGCCGAACGTAGCCACGGTCACGGGATAAACGTTTTGCCTGACGAAGGTGTGGATCGGTTGTATCGTTCTCCCTAGAAATCACATAGAATTGTACTTTAGAGATGTCGATATAATGGGACACATGTTGTATTAGGAATCAATCTCCAGACAGAAACTGCCTAGCAACGGCGTTTGGATCTTTCTCGATGTTTCCAAAGAGTATACAACAAACTTTTGACAGAAATTGCCTAGCAACAACGATTGGAACCTTCTCGATGTCTCCAGCGAGCATATAACAAACAAATGCAGTCGTATAGCGAAAAAGATTTTCATCAGATATTCATTCGTGTGATCGCCTTGGAAAGTGATACATCGAGCAATTTACCGAGTGTCTCAGCAATCGTATTTTTTTGTGTTTAAAATTATTCTACGCATAGTAAAGAGTTATCCCGTTGACCGTGGATTCGTTTGAACCCCGGAACATTGTTAATAGCGTAAATTAAATTCATTATTCGTAAAACCTATCAATCGTTAATCTCATTATTCGTTAAATTCATTATTCGTAAGACATATTATTCGTTTCTCTTATTGTTCGTTAAACTTATTATTCTTTAATCTAATTATTAATTAAACTTATCGTTTGTTAATCTTATCATTTATTAAACTCATTATTCATAATATTTTGTAAAATCTTGTTTATTCGCGTAAATATATTCTCTGTTTCGTAAAACAATGGCTAATTCAAACGAAGAATCATTACGCGCCTTAAATCCTAATGATAACCCGACATATATATTACGTAACTTGTAACCTGACAATTCATATTATATTATACACACATTAATATATACATTTATAGTTAGGAGGATGTTGAGATAGCAAGGCAACTAAGAATAACGATTTATCGTAAACCGAGTCCCTTTCCAAGACCAGGAGGTTAAGAAATAAACTATTACATATCAAGTACTATTATATACATTTATATATATGCGATATACGACTTGACAATTTATCGATATTATACATACATTAATATATACATTTATAATTGGAAGGATGTACCGTCGAGATAGCAAGGTAACTAAGAATAACGATTTATCGTAAACCGAGTCCCTTTCCAAGATAAGGAGGCTGAAAAATAAACCATTACATATCAAGTATTACTATACATATTTATATATACGATATACAATACTAATATCAATATAATACAACAAACATAGCATCAGATAGTAAACGATTTTACAAATGAATTCGTCATTTTTTCAATTTGTCCACCTTGTCTGTCGAAATATGCCGCTATTTACCTTTAATCACAAGCCAATTGCAACGTCAACGCCATCTACACCGCGCATAATCGTCGAGCGAAATGATCCCGTGCTCGCTATAATTTCACAATATTATCCGGCTCTATTAGTCGCAGTTGGCGAGCGTGTTAATTCAGCGATTACGTCGGGCTATAGTACGTGAAATAGCGTTAATAAGACTTTCATTCTGTACGGCGCACGGTTGGCCTACTGCGCCTCCTGCCGATCGGCTCGAGCCTAAAGCAAAAGGGGTATGAGGCGAGACAAGGAGGCGAGTAGCGTGTATATATATGTGCAAGCGTGCACGCTTCACGCTTGAGGCAGGTCGGGCTCTTTAAATCACCGGAAACGCGCAGGTAGAGAGAAGATGTGGGTAAACTGTTCTCCCTTCCCCTATCTTCGCTCTCTCAGCCTTTTAAAAACAGTTTCGTGGAAGGTCTACACGCCTGAAAAAGCGCGTACACGAACGTTTAACGTGGAAAATTTGTCTGGTCGGGATTTCTAGGCGGACCATGTGCATTTTAACGGCGCAGCGGTTTTCCTGTTAGGCGCCCCTTCGGGATGTTACGATATGATTATGGTGGTAAATTCTTGCTGTTGAAAGGTTTGGAGATTAACGCGAAGATTAGGTTTAGTCGACCGGGAAATTTCGAGGGCGTTTGTGTACTCACACGGTCTGTTCTACTGTTTACGTAGACGTTTCTGTATTCGTATCTGCGCTTGCGGGATTAAGTGGAATTTCCAAGTGGGTTGTTGTACAGGATTTAGTACTTAGCAACAGTTCGAATCAGAGTATCGTGGCATTACGCGGTATTTGCGGTATCTGTAGCGAACACCGTTTAATTCTCTCTGTATTCTATTTATCGAGATTTCATTGTATAGCGCACTTACGGAATATGCTGTTCGCTTCTAAATTTCGTTTTATCGCGTCGTCTATAGAAGCGGGGTTACATTGTGCGATGAAATTGCACAAAAGATTGGACGGGGAATTAATTCAAGTAGAATTTCCTGTTGTATCGTAGTTTTCCAGCGGAACAATAACAGAGACGAGGACATGGAAAGAATTGGACAAGGTGGAGTGGTTTTTGAATTTCAACGCTCAAACCTTTTCGCATATCGCACTGCGACAAAATTATTTATAGTATTACGCCAACGGTACTTGGCTGTATTAATTCGATGCCAACTTTTAGCATATTTTTTTTAGATTGGATCAGTTATGCGTATAATTATGATATTACTCGCAGTAGCAATAGGTAAATGGAAAACATGCTAAGGATATTACACGAATCAAAAATGTATGGTAAAATATATACCAAAAAAATATTTTTTTATTTTAAAGTATAGATATCTATAGTTTATGTGCAAACCCGTTAGTTCTCCTAAGCTTTTGGCAATTTTTGTCGAATTTTCTCAGCATCGTCTTGCGAACATTAAATTAAATTAACGGTGTAACGAAAAATACGAAGGTAATTTCCGGTAAGGGTCGAAAAAGCAATATTATTTTCGAGTTTCCGAACGAAAATGATTTTGATTCGTTGGGGGAAGTGTCCAATATGCCTTCCGGCTGTTGGAACGCGTAATTCGATTCTCTTTATCGAGGCTATTGTACGAGCCTCATTGAGTGCCGGATTTTTTTCTTTAATTCCCGATAATAATCTTAATGGAAATGTTAATGGAATGAACGTATTGGTGGATGCTAATAATAGAAGCGTTTTAATGGAGACTTTACGAGGCGTTATAACGGTGCTGTAATGTTCTGCATTTGAATATTACAGCCGTATAAATTAGCAGCAATTTTCGAACGAAAGTAGTGCAGCTTTATGATCGATATTTTTATAACATTGCATACTTGCTGGTAAAAAATTATTATTTCTAATTACATTTTGCAATGAGTTTATCACGCGATGTCTTCAGCAATAAAGGCTTTAATCGCGTGGATAAGTAAATTTAAATCAATTTTTTCTGTCACTCTGGCTCTATCTCAAAATGAAACGTTCGTGTTTGCGCAAGCGATACTATTCAGCTTTGAAATGAGGCTAAACTTAACCGTATATCGTTTCTTTGAAATCGACGAATCAATAAGTAATTGGTTGAACAATTTTTATCGTTTTTTTACTGTTTCCTGAATATATTCTATGATAGTATCGTTCATGCGTATTTTACGATGAAAAGCGCAAGTTTTTTCTCGGATAAGAAATTATGGCGGTAATTTTCCCTTGTGAATTCGCGATATAACTGCAAATTTTTCTGCGAATAGTATCTCTTTGTTTATAAATAACTTCATAAATAATATTTTACAAAGTTTTTTCTATAAATAATATCAGACACAGATGTTTCTATAAAAAAAGAGGGAAAGTGCGATGTAATTTTAACGATGCTATGGAATTCTTCTCTGTTGATGAAAAAGGTAACAAGGAATGCGGAAGTTTCTCGTTAACATTTCCAAATCGTCTCGGGGCGAATTTAATTTGTATCGCGCATATCGTCACGTATACATATAACGTGACAGAGTATGCAAATGAAATTTTTCTTTCGGCTGAAACGAGGCTTGAAAGAATTTTAGAGCGAGAGAGAATTTCGTAGCGGCGTTCTCGAGTATCCTTGAATTGATGATTCTACATACATTAAAAATATATGCATTTTTCTCATGCCTATGCGTGCACCATGATTACCTTGTGCAGACTGCGACGTGCCTTGCTATTTTATGCCTTATGCTTATCTTTGTTCTTCGTCCAAGTATTTACGTTCTTATTTAATGATAGAAAAGTACTAGCGAAAACAAACTCGTCTATTGTTCCTTTTTCTCTTTCTATTGCGATATCTTCTTAATAGGCATCAGGAATAATTAAGTATAATTATGAATATAGCACGTAATGTAATGTCTAAAATAAAGGACTAATATACCAAGGTACATAACGATATCGATATAAATTTAATTTTACATAATAATATAGTTATTTTTAATAAAAAAAAAACTGCTGAAAATTTTCGATAGCCCAAAAGTGGTTTGAAGAATTTTAGGAGCCTGACAGACTTAAGAAAAAATTGCAATTTTTCTAATAACGTTATTCCTCAGTGTATTACACTACAGATTTTGTACGGTATTTAAATTGCACATTTAAAATTTTAAAAAGATATTTTTCTCCAATTACATTTTAATATAAAAATATTTAGACTACAACAAAACTCTCCCATGTGTTAATTAATTAAGCAAATAGTATATTTTTTACAGGTATTTTAATAATCAAGATAATACATAGACAGTAAATATACGATTCTCTAATTGTGTATTCTTTCGCGCTTGTTTTATCAACAGAATAAACCTTTTTCTTAATTGAGACATTTATTCTCGTAAACGTAACATTAGCTTCGTTTAACTTAAACTCGTCAGCTACCATTTCCTTCTGATTTGTTCTCCAAGGAAAATTTCCTAATCACGTTGCACGTGATTCCCCTGTGCAGTTTCTTGCTTTGCAACTTAAGCAACTTACCGCACGATCGTAGGCAGTAGTAGATGTTATCTTCAATTGAAGACAGAATTTCCGACGTAGTAACATGATCATTGTCGATGCACCAGACCTTTCTTCCATTCGTCACGACTTTATCTTCCAGTCTTTTTGCTTTTCCATTTTTTCTTCGCTGCAAGTTTTACTTCCAATAGGTTATCCACATTGCGGTTACTCAAATCCTTTTTTCGCTGTTTTGTTTGTTATTTCTCACGTAGATCGACTTCGATCAACGATAAATTGGCTTCCGTCGATTGCTTCTTTTCTCTACTTTTTTACCTGAAATTACGCCAATTGTACCTGTACCGCGTAAAGAAGGCGAAAGGAACAAGCAATGGAAATTATATTACTGTGCAAGAAAGATATTTCCTTATTCCAAAACTTTAGATCTTCAAACCTATTCAATCTATTTCAAACACGTTAAATAATCACTCATATTATCATGAAATTTTTTCATTATCTCAATTATTATCTTTCATGCCCTAAAGTATTTCTTTATTCGTTCGAAGAACAAAAAAAAAAACCAAAAAAAAAGACCAAGAGAAACGCTAACATTATTCCTCAAACATCTTCAATCCACGTCAAATCAATTACCGATACCCAATTTCGGAATAAGCCAAGTAAATCCATCTCCCCTTTGAATCTCTTGCGGACAGCAGCTTCAACCAGATTTCAACTGAACACTTCGCACAATAACCTTGCATACAGACACATTCATTTACCTAGAGAAAGAAATGAATTTCGATCGAGTATTGAGCGCGCGCGAAAGATCGTCATTGTCTGCGCGCACGCGATACATAAAGAATAAAACGTACGTGTATACGTGTAAGGCCTTACACACGCACCTTGTTTTCCATGGACAGCCGTCAATAGGTATCGCATTATAAATCAACGCGACGCGGTTTCCGTCCGAGGACTGTCCATTCGAAGACGCAATACGCGATATACGCGTTCTTTCGCTATATAAAGCATCCTCCGTTCGATTTGTTCGACTCGTCCGTGGCTGGTCTATTGAATCGCCTCTCGTCGTCCTGTCGTGCTCTATGAATACAGATTTACTTTGTCGCTCGCACATATACAGTAGCCGACGAAAGTAATTTGAACACTCGCGATAGGATACATTGATGTATGCGTATATCGTGTACGTGTTGCATAATACATTTCGAAATTTCAATGTAACGGGATACGTCTGCTTCGATTATACTGGTCAAATTTGAAACCGATCTGACAATTTATATAGAAGTTGGAAGATATTTATCAGAAATATGTATTTCATAGAATGTTAATATATACCGCACGAGTCGTAGCCTTGAGCATATAATTTGTGTTAAAGATAGTCTCGCTAAGTATTGTTTGGGTAGTACCGAGATAGCGAATAATTGAGTGTTCAAATACTTTGGTAATTTCTGTGAAGCTTGTGGTAAATAATTTCGTCGTTTGTACATATCGTGGATTTTGAAAAACGCAAACATATATTTGGTAAAAAATTATTTCACAGCGCGAATGCAATGGTCTTAAATATACAGGGTGGTTGGTAACTGGTGGTACAAGCGGAAAGGGGGTGATTCTAGGCGAAAAAAGAAGTCGAAAATATAGAATAAAAATTTTTTAATAGTAAAAAAATAAAATAAGTTAAGAGAGTATGCAGAATGAAATTTTAATTGATAAAAAATTGAACTTTGATGTCTTTCTAGAATGATACTTTGATGATGATTAGAATACGGATTTGTATGCATGTATGAGAAGTTTGGAGACTCAAAAATACGGAGAATACACGCATTGAAATGTGTACTCATGCACATCGTTCTTTGAAGAGATGTAATTTTCCTCTATATTTTCTACAATTAATGTTTAAAATTTCATATACCTTGAGATATACTTCATATACCTAGTAAAGTTACAATGTAAGAATTTTATGTGAAAGATAATGTAAAACGATATATATGACTATTCATAAGGACATTTTTTAGAGCTTCATGAATGAAAAAAAATATGCATAAATGTATAAAACATCTAAAGTAGAAAACTTGTCATAAAATTAAATACACGAGACAAATCGCTAGTTATATTGATAAAAATATAAAATTGCATAAAAGTTTTACGATTAAAAGTGCAAGACAAATAAAAATAACAATCGTAAACCAAGTCTTTTTTCATAATCGAAGAGCTGAAAAATAAATTATTATTATTATTATAAAATTGCATAAAAATCCGCTATCTACTGATGCTTACAGATCAGAATAATTGCAAAAATAAACAATATATTACATATTTATACAGGGTGGTTGGTAACTGGTGGTACAAGCGGAAAGGGGGTGATTCTAGGCGAAAAAAGAAGTCGAAAATATAGAATAACAATTTTTCGTTCGAGGCTTTGTTTCCGAGAAAATCGACTTTGAATTTTCGCTCGGTACGCGTGCACTTTATCGCGTCTCGTTATAACGGATCTCACTGTAGATCGTTGTCTCGATGGAAAAATTAAAAAAAAAATTTTTTATTCTATATTTTCGACTTCGTACCACCAGTTACCAACCACCCTGTATATTTAATTAAATATTTAAGTAAACGTACAGTGGACTGTCGCAGGACACGATAAATAAATCTAACATATTGACACGCTATTTTCGACAGTACAGTGTAAATTAAACTGATAGTATTACGAGTAAAAATAAATAATCGTTGAACGTGTAGCGTTTAATTTAACAAAGCACGAAATTAAAGTTAAGTATCTCAATGAAATTTAATAATAGTGAATTTTTTTTTATATAATTTTCTGAAAATTATTTATGAATTTTATTTATGTATTGTACTATTTACCTGTTAATTAGTAGTTTTGATTTATAGAAGTAAAAGTGCTCTCGGACAATCGATAAATTTGTCATTTAATCAATAATCGTTGTATTTCAGGGTTCTCGATGAAAATAGTCAATTTGTCAATAGATATTAACGATACATATTGATCCTCTTAGTGAAGAACCTTGAAAATACATATTGGTAGTCTGAGGATACGTTAAAACGTTTTTATTCTATATTTTCGACTTCTTTTTTCGCATAGAATCACCCCCTTCCCGCATGTACCACCAGTTACCAACCACCCTGTATAACAATCGTTAAAGATAGTTGCAGCCAATGTTGAAGTTTATTTTAAAAGATGCGCTAAATATCTTATAATCTCTTTGCAGATTTCTTTCAAATTTTATCCATGTAATCGCGATAGTTGGGTCTCGTCCATGTTACCTTCATAATATAATAATAATTTAATTATATAATAATGAATTATTATATTAGTAAGGATCGATAAAACATCTCTACGATCGACCAAATACTTTCGTGACACTAACTATACGTTACCATTGCAGTCTGTTTTGAATTTGTGCGCGTGCCTAACGAAACGCGTTCACGCGACTTATTTGTAACGCGTAGAAAGCGTTTCCGTTTGTCAGGTGAATATTCGGTAGCAGCGAAAGTTCTCGTTTAGTCGATATTAGTTGACGAACGCAAATACATAAAGCGGCGTTTGCTGGATGGTGTAGGTAGAATGTAAAGGTTAGATATGTTAGGAATGTATTTATTGGAATGATTGGCGTTCAGGTTGGGTGTTGAACCGTAGGCTGTGTTTGAGTAATTTATTGAGTATGATGGCGTTGTAGGCTTTCAAGCGTACAATTGAAGGTTGAACCTTTCGTAATTACGTCGTTTCTTTTTATTACAGGCAGAAATATTATAAGGGGTCAGTTATTCCATTGAATAATTGGTTGATAGTAGATTTTGTTTAAAAGTAATCATGTAGTATAGTTATATATAGTATAGACAATACGGTTATATGTAATTTTACCAATAGCATTTATAATACTTTACAATTCAATTAAATTTTATTATATAGCTCTTGTCAAATATTCTAATTTAGTTGATTACGCGATAATTAGGATATCCCTGAATTTTTCAAACTTCTCGTTACCAATAACGTTTTGGAAGAATTTGTATACGTAGAAATGTAAACAGTGGCTCTTCCTTAGCACGATGCGAGCAAACGGTTTCACTGTTTACGCTGTTTTCTAGTCCTTTGAATCCGGCCAGCGTATATATACGTTCCGTATATTTTGATTGAATCCGGACGACGTACATATACGCTACTGTATATTTCGATTGAATCCACGGGAAATTTATGCGCGGTTTTGTTAAGTAGTTATTTATTTTACTTATTTATCTATGCAGTGCGGTTTGGGAACTCGGAGCTGCGCGCTTTTGCTGGCTTCTAAATTGTATCGAATATTTGAAAGTGTTTGTAATTTGCAGAAATTTCAAGATAGATGGTCAGAGTGATAGGAATTACAGTTGTTTATACGAAAAAGATCAGTGAAGTGTCTGTCGAACAATTAAGATGGAGGGGTTTTGAATTCGGTTTCTGAATGTTAAGTAGTACGAGTTACAAAATAATGAAAGTAGTTGTCGTAAGATGTTAAATTATATCGATGAATGTAAGTGGCGGTACACGATTAAGCGTTTGAGCAATCTGAAAGAAAATTGCATCAAACTGTATATTTAATTAATACAATTGAACTTAGAAGCTTAGCTGTTTCTGCAATAAAATGATGAAAGGACTAGGAAGGAGTAAAACGTCGAGAATTTCAATTGGTACAACTAATGTCATAAGTTTCGTTTTCCTTGCAATTTTTGAATATTTAATATTTCTAATGCTTTGCTAATGTTTATCGCTTGTATTCGTTAAATTCCTTTCCTTTGCAGACAGGTGGTTGCATTAGAACGTATTTCGACATACGTTTCAAAGCGTCAATTTAGAAAAGCGATTGTGCTTACACCTACTTTGCTTGTGCAACAGAATTAAGAAATATCTGTACGCATGCAATGAAAATTGTATGTATATACTTGTGACAACTATCATGGATTGTAGGTACCACACATGTTAGACGTTAATCTTCTTAGTTAAATTTCAAATGTTTAAGCATTATAATGTAATCGATCAATTTCACCGTAGAAATATTATTATTACGTAGAATCGTTAAGTTCTATTTCTGATAATTCCTCGTTATTTCCTAATTAGTTAGAATTAGCCCGCAGCGAAATAGAATCTACTGTTTGTGAAAGAAGATGGAAATTAGTCCAACAGTCGATTTTACGACAGACTTTTTCAATACTGTAGTGAAAACTACCTGCATGCCCTAGATATTTTCACATTGATACTAAATAACGATAAATCCTGTAAATTGCACGAGCTGCGACGCAACATGAGAAATTTGATCCTAGAGTTTGAGATTTGAAATTTCAAAATATGAAGAAGATTTGAAACTTCCGGGAAATTTTGCAAGAACATTTTGAAAATTTAATTCATTGTGCGTTATACAATAATTGGTAATAAAATAACACAACGTTTTACACTCGAAAAATAATGTGTTTTGTTTTCGAGTAAAATTTCAAATAAAAATTTCAAGTCGAGTTGTTCGAAAACTATGGAACTTGGCCAGCAGCACCAATATTTACACTCCTTATATCGCCTCGTATTATTCATAAATTTCGTTCAATCGTGTGCATCAGTATAAATATATAACGATAATAATGAGATTCAATTTATTCTTCCTATCAGTTGAAACGAAATATTTGTATAGTAAAGCAACAAATTTGATGTCTCTTTGATCATCAATACTTCTCATTCAGTGACCAGAAGGCATTGATTTTCGTCGAGGATAATTATTTAATATTGATGCGAATGGATCGGTATACGGGACGATAAACGCTTTATCCTAACGAGACGGTTATAAATTAGCGGATTTTAACGTAACGTAATGCGATTATGCGTGGGTAACGTGGGGATTCCTTATCGAGCAGAACGATCAGAAAACAGACGGCAATTATTCATGGTCGATGATTTACTGGAATGGTATGTCCTGAAATCGACACAGTGAAGTCTCGATCGTCGTTACATCGTACAGAATGTAAAAGTCACATTTTCCAGAAGTAAATACAATCGACAATAGAAAATGTAATTTTTCTATAATAATCAAAGAGTCGATGATCGATGGCTTTTCGCCACATTTGCTTGAGAAAGTATAATATTTTTAATCAGATAAAGATTACACACCAAGGATAGAGTTTTCTAAAATGTGATATCAATTTGGTATTTAATTAGATGATTATACTTGTGTCATCTGGGCAACTTGGGATTTGAGAAATTACTTGAAAATTCGCAATTTACATTTCGGGTGTTCCCTCTGTGTTCACTTTATCCGAAATTGTGATATGAATAGTAAATTCGAAGATTGATCTGTGTGTCAGAAAGTACTGGGTTTACTGGGTTCGTTAAAACTTTATAACTTGGATCTCGAGATTGTTAGTCCACAATCGATGTACTATGAATGCAATTAGAAGTCTCAGTCTTTAATAGCTGCCTTTGATGTTCCATCCAAGCAGAATGGAGCTGGATAATGAAGAAGTTGAACCTCAGCAGTCTGGCTCGTTAGACAGCCATCAGTAAATGAAATAATTTTAGAAATCACCTGTCTTAATCTTCAGTTACTAAAGAAATTACTCTCACGCTATTTATAATGCCCCTTTTCAGACATATTTCTACTTTCTTGTAGATTTTTATTTCCTCTGTTATTCGCTATATTTAAGTAACAGAAATATTTCTATTCCAATATTATATAGTATTTCTATGCAGATTTTAATTCTCTTTATGTTATTTACTATTAAATATCACAATCATTTGTGCAGAATGGAGCTGGATAATTGAGAAGTTGATCCTCAGCAGTCTGGCTCGTTAGACAGCCATCAGTAAATGAAATAATTTTAGAAATCACCTGTCTTAATCCTCAGTTACTAAAGAAATTGCTCTCACGCTATTTATAATGCCCCTTTTCAGACATATTTCTACTTTCTTGTAGATTTTTATTTCCTCTGTTATTCGCTATATTTAAGTAACAGAAATATTTCTATTCCAATATTATATAGTATTGCTATGCAGATTTTAATTCTCTTTATGTTATTTACTATTAAATATCACAATCATTTGTGCAGAATGGAGCTGGATAATGAAGAAGTTGAACCTCAGCAGTCTGGCTCGTTAGACAGCCATCAGTAAATGAAATAATTTTAGAAATCACCTGTCTTAATCCTCAGTTACTAAAGAAATTGCTCTCACGCTATTTATAATGCCCCTTTTCAGACATATTTCTACTTTCTTGTAGATTTTTATTTCCTCTGTTATTCGCTATATTTAAGTAACAGAAATATTTCTATTCCAATATTATATAGTATTGCTATGCAGATTTTAATTCTCTTTATGTTATTTACTATTAAATATCACAATCATTTGTGCAGAATGGAGCTGGATAATGAAGAAGTTGAACCTCAGCAGTCTGGCTCGTTAGACAGCCATCAGTAAATGAAATAATTTTAGAAATCACCTGTCTTAATCCTCAGTTACTAAAGAAATTGCTCTCACGCTATTTATAATGCCCCTTTTCAGACATATTTCTACTTTCTTGTAGATTTTTATTTCCTCTGTTATTCGCTATATTTAAGTAACAGAAATATTTCTATTCCAATATTATATAGTATTGCTATGCAGATTTTAATTCTCTTTATGTTATTTACTATTAAATATCACAATCATTTGTGCAGAATGGAGCTGGATAATTGAGAAGTTGATCCTCAGCAGTCTGGCTCGTTAGACAGCCATCAGTAAATGAAATAATTTTAGAAATCATCTGTCTTAATCCTCAGTTACTAAAGAAATTGCTCTCACGCTATTTATAATGCCCCTTTTCAGACATATTTCTACTTTCTTGTAGATTTTTATTTCCTCTGTTATTCGCTATATTTAAGTAACAGAAATATTTCTATTCCAATATTATATAGTATTGCTATGCAGATTTTAATTCTCTTTATATTATTTACTATTAAATATCAGAATCATGCAACGCTAAATAGTGCCTCTTTTTAGTCACTTTTCTAGTTTCTTCAGACAATTTTTCCACTAATATACTGGATTTCTCGTTTCAAGTATATTTTCTTCCTCTAAACCGTTCTTCACGCACTGGAAAACCTGTTTCATCGTAGGTAACCAAAATGAGATTAAGATACAAACTTTGAGATTTACAGGAAGTTTGAATTAAATGATAAATCACCTTACTCTGTGTTTATGCATTCTTCTCAATTTTGTTTCGACATTGTACAAGTCTGAGTTATACATTACAAGAACAAGAAGACTCCGTAAGATCTAAGCAACGCTAAACAGACGTGTAATACAGCTTACTCGCAATCTGTAACACGACACCAGCAATATTAGTGATCCCGTTACGTTAGCACTACTTGGGTGCCGAGAGCTCACCAACCGATTCAGAGAGCCTTCAGACACGTAAAAGTGGTACTGTCCACCAGCTGGTGCATCGATGACACCGTAAATCGCGAGTAATCATGTCTGCACTTGAGAAACCTGCTCGGAACGATTTCGTTTCCTTTCTTACCGCAATAATTTATATGTATATATATATATATATATATATATATTTATTTAATATTTATTTAAGACAGCTTATATATGGTGTGTTAAAATAGTCGATAATATCGAGTTGTAGATGATTTTATATTAAAAAATAGGCGAAGAATACGAAATGGAATTCTCTCATTTGTGGCTTTGCTACTGTGACGATCGAATTTTTAAATCTCTCGAGTAAATCTCGAGATTGATGCAGTAAAGGTATAATAATACCGGGTAGATGATAATTCTAAAAGCAAACATAAACGGTTTGGTTAGTAAAGTTTAGTTAATTAATAATTGGAGTTTAAAAATGTCGATTATTTTTGGACTCGATGTTATCGAAAACGAGGCGTTAAGCAAGAAAGTTACATCGATTCGAACCGTGCTTATTTGTAAATTTATGTATTCCATAAATTTTGAAATTGATTTTCTTGAAAAGAACAGCTTCGAACGAAGAGATTGTTATTCTACGTTTCCCACTTGTTTTTGCACACGTAGTAAGTTATTGCTCGCTTCTGATACCATCTGGAGACACCCGGTATATATGTGCACTGTACACATATCTGGTGATTATTTATATTGGTGGTATAATAACGGGTTATGCGTTTTCAGCGTGGAACGCAGTATAGACAGCAATTGAAATTCATGGCTCGATAAAGCTTCATCTGGATCATTGCTTGATAGCGTTTGTGGATCTAGGAATCGCATAATTGCGATTTGGTAGGAAAAGGTTTCGTGGAAAGAAAGTTATGAAGTATTGATTATTCTAGGATCTGTGATTTAAAGCAAAATGGTAGTTTACGATGCGTTTCATATATACGATAATTATGAATGTATCAATTTATTATTAGTATTTAAAAAATGTTTAATTAAGCGGTTAATTTCAACATTCAGAATGTTAGAGTAAGCTTGGAGTTTAATAAAACTCGAAGCCTTGGAATGCACATAATGTATATTTCTTTCAAGGAGATATAGTTTTTAGCTTCGATGTGAACGTGAAATGTAAAATGTAAAATCGAGGAATATATAATATACAAATATTCTTATTATACATTTTACGAAAGATTTTACATTTATTATTATTACATTTTTATATGATAAGAAATTAACAATTCATGGTTGAAATAGGTGTTGTTAATAAAAACTTGAAAATGGCCAAAAAATAATGAAATCTATGAACAAGAAAAATGAAAGAAAAAAGAATTTAAGCAATTTAGTCGATTTCAGTGTGGTATTTTTCAAAGCAAAGTAGTTTCTATAGTAAATGTTAATTCTTTATTTCACACGATGAGTATGAACTGGTCGAACGTAACTAACTGGTAAAAAAAGAGCCATTAAAAGTTCCTAGCAAAATTTCACAACATAAAATAACTATTTTAATATCCTTGCTCTATTAAAATTAAAAGTAAATTTTGCTGCAAATTTTGTCATTTTTCCGTAGTTACAATTTATCGTAAAAGAGATTTTTCCGTATCAGTAAAAATCGAGGATTCCAGGCGAAAGTTTCGCTCTTTCGACAAGAAGATCGCGATCTTTCGTGAAATTAATTTTATCAAAGATCCAAAAACACACTGACACGAATCGATTTCGATAAACCCGCGATACCATACAACATCGAGGACTCCAAAACTTCGATCTACTTTTATCTAAAGAAATGAAAAAGAAAATTCTGATGAAAGTATACCATTTAAAAAAATCTAATTAAAATCTTTCTCTTATAATCGTCTAAAATTATCCTTAATTGTTTTACAATTGTCATACAATTTTTAATGCTCATTTGAAAGATTTACCTTTCCTCCAAAACTCTTTTACACGCCGCATTCTTGTTTGAGATGTACGCAATACCTAATTCAACTTGCCACGCTTGAGAAACAGGCTGACTCACTCACCTGGCCATTTAAATGCCTGGAAAAGAAATAAAATGTCGCACCTGGTGCAACGTGTCGTCATTCGCAAATCCTAAAATATACACACACACACACGCAGACATAAATGTAAATCTTATACAATCCATTAAATTTCATGGTGTCCATTTAAGGTGCATAAAAAGAAATCTGTATAAATTTCGTAACATCGACCGCACTCCCTAAATGGAGATTTTACTGTAAATCCAAATATATACAAAGTGTCTGAAGATTCTTTGAAGGTGTAGGATATCAGTATGGAATTGTCGTTGAGGCGAAATTCGATATGTAGAACGCAGTAAGAAAAATATAATAACAGAAAGGATACCAGTGGCAGCTGGTCGATCGTTTCAAGTGTACAGTACACTTTTATTTTTAAAGGCGATCGATAACTATCGATCCTCCGTCGTTTCATTCTTAAACCTTGATTACTTTTAATCTTTCCTCTGGATAATTATAATTTTCTTCTTATTCGTTATAAACATTCCGATTATGGAGAATTAGAACAACTCAGTTTTATATATATAGGGTGAAAAATCTGAAGTATGAATACAAAAGACGAATATGTACGTACATGTAAATTGAAATATATCGAACGTGTAAATATTGATGAATTATTTTAGGAGTGTAATTCTTTGGCTTAATTTGTTCCTTGTATATGAAAATGCTGGTGTTATTTTATTAAAGTTTCTCGACTGATCTTTTCTTAGATGGAACATTTTGAATATGAACTAGCCTAATTCTCAGTTTGAAGAACTCGATAGCTATAGTTATTCGATGTTTGAGAAACTTCAAATCTACGTATTTTGCACAATGTCAACCTTCGACCGAGATCTACCACTTAATTTTAATCTGTTCAAAGTATATTTTATGAGATGACTATCTTAGATATTTTGTGTTAATCGCATTTTTGAAAAATATTGTGCATGTGTGATTTTAATCATTGTGGTAGCTAAATTGTCCATCCGTTTCCTATTTGCACTTTTGTCCTATGAATTCTGATCTTTTTTTTTTTAGTCTTCTCTATGTCTTTTCTTTTATAGACTAAAAGATGTTCTTGTTTTACGATCTTTATAAATCTGTTCATGTAAATCATCCATGGAGAACATGAACAATATGTACATTGTAGAGCTTTTACTTCATGAAGCTTCTTAAGTATTCTAAAGCGCACTATATAAAGACATTTGCGACTGATCAAAGCATGGAAACTCCAAGAATACGTAGCTGTCATAAGTATGGCCTTAGGCAAATAAGTAGAACATACAATCGGAAACTTTGCCGACCATATAGAATTTTCTAAATTTCTCCTACTGTTCCCGAGTATTCGATTTAAATAGAAAATATTCGGAAACTAAGAAACATGAAAAAACAATAAGAAACCGTTGATAAGATATCAAAAGGTAAGGAAAGTAACAAGAAATAAGGATGCGAGAAATGCTATAACTTTTTACTTGCCATAATAAATAATATAAAAATACAATATTTTATGGAATGTCTAAGTATATAGAAATACGTGTAGGTATACAAACTATACAAAGTAAAATATTTGTTACAATATTATAGAGGCTGAAGTAAATCTAAGATATTTCTTTAGGTATGTTTATAAAGATAGGAATTTGCATAAACATCTATAATTTATTATGAAACTCAAGAAAGCTATAGTAATTACAGATGGCTATAATAAGAAACAAATAGAGAAATAATGATAATTCTTTTAGGTTTTGTATTTACGTTTTAAATAAAATAAGGAACAGAGTAGAAAAATCGTTTCTCTGGAAAATACGTGGTCAACGTTGGAAAGAAATTTCTCTGAGCAATTTTAAGCTCCTTAATGGATCCGCATGACACGAAATCCTGACACGTGTCCGCCTAAGGAGGTATAGGTATTAGAACCCTGTGCGTGAGATAAAGGAACTTGGAAAGGTCATTTTTAATTTCGTATGACGCAACTGGTTTAAGTAACGTGTTTGCACATATTTGCCCCCCGTTATCGCTACTCTCCTTGCTACGCATATATATAGGATGGTTCATGCAGCTGGGATAAATCCGTGTTTCTTTTTTGATCGCAATCTGCAACGAGTGCAAATACAAATAAAAGATAAAGAAGTCGAAGAATCGTATTTATCTTTATATTCATAAAGGTAGATGTCCATTTGCGAGACAAGGCCATCGTTGAAATTCGAATCCTCCATAGGCAGACTAGATCATTCGTGTCCATATCTAAATTCGTTTTTGCTGTTCTGGACTTTCAAGAGATCTTAAAACTTAATTACAACAATTCTGAGATATTCGTTGCAAGTCTTCGTTACGTTAGAAAGTCAATGCTTCAATGAGAAGTATTCGAAAGATTTTTCAAAGATGTTAAAAATTCGTTTCGAAGAATTTCGGGGGATAAAATTTCACTAGAAGGTTTAATCTGAATTAATTGTTCTATTCGGCGGGGCAGCCAGCTACGCTCGTTAAAGCCCAGAACTGAAAACGACGTGTCGCGAGTTCGAATCCTCGGCATACAGAGGAGCACAATTAGCTGCGGACTGAAAAAAGTTTCTTATTAAAAGAAACATTATACCATTTATTAGAAGCATTTGTTCTATTCATAGAAATATCGTGATGATATCAACGAATGTTTAAGAGACGAAAGAAAGAAAGAAGAAAAAAGGAGACAGAAAATGATAAAGAAATTCTGGTTAATCTGTTGCAACGAAATCATTCCCCTTGAACGACCTCATCACCAGACACCATCATGCGTTTCATAGTAGACGAAGCATACGACAGAAAAACTGTTTCGTGGCCAAATGGGTGCTGGGCGTGCATCTCGATGGTTTCTATCGCGGCAGAAATAAAGTCGCCGGAACGAATGCGGGGGCAGAGGCTTCTTAAAATAGCGTCGAGACCTCTGGATGGACCTCGCCGATTGTGCGTATCTCTTGGACATGATGAAACAAAGAGACGAGTCGATCATCGTCATTCGTTATAGAAAATCGGAGAAGCAATGTAGGAGGATATTTCCAAACTGGTGATACAAACCAAAAATGGATGAATTTACGTGAAAGATGAGACGAAAAGTAACATTTGTTTAGTATACATGTAGGGAGACTCGTTTCCAAGTAAATCGATGTTAAAAGTTCGTTAAATACTCGAACAATTGCTTTAGTTTCTGTTTCTTTTAATCGAAAAGATACAGTGAACGTTTTTGCGAATAAATGAATCGCCAGGGAAATTAATCTTAATCTCTTGAAGTATATTAGCATACAATTAGACTTTCTTTTAATTTAAGTGCGATTGTAATTAATTGTAAGTGATAAGCAGTATTTTAGAGAAATATTTCTGTGTATACGAGATTCTTTTTCAAATCATCGTGCATTTCAGATCATTGTGTTCAATAATCAAGTATTTGTACATTATTTTTTGCAGAAGAAAATTTCTGTAATTTTAGTTAATTTGTCTCTACAAGAAGTTACCGCTTAATGACCAAGTACTTGGATATTATTCTTGTAAGAAAAGAAAAAGATAATTATCTTGTCGTGGTCTTAATAAATTTGCCCTTCAAGAGGTTAACATCCAATGGTCACATATTTGGATGTTATCTTTCCAAGAGAACTAAGTAACAATTCTCGTCTTCTGGCCATAATAAATTCTTGAAGAAATTATTTCATTCGATCTGTTCAAATTGTTGGATTATAGTAAACGTCTCGTTCAGTATATGGTAGATTCGATCAAAGAATTATACAACAATTACCGCCATACAAATAAAGCTTAATAAATTCCATATTACAATGTAAACTCCTATTATGGTAATATTATAATTATTATTGTTATATGACAAAATTCAAAAAATTCAATATTTTCTTATATAAAATTCTAGTACATTACGTACAGATTCTATCAAAAATTGTATACAAATTTTGGTACATCGTAAACTTTTCAAATTTCAACAAATTCCATATTACACTGTCGAATTACAATTACACAGTGATATTACAAGAATTCAGTATGCAACTACGTTGTACGTGCAATCTTTGTCGACAAAAGCGAATAATAAAAGAGAAACGAAGGCTTAAATAGACGTGGAATAGAAGGCGGAGAAAAGAAGAGAGACGAATAGGAGGGAAAAAAAAGGTAGTCGTTTTGCTCTCTTGAAGTCGTTGATTAGCGAGCGACCAATTGACGTGCTCCGTAACTCATCCATTCCCTTTTCCCATCTTTTTTCTTTCTCTTTTTTTCTTCATTCTTCTTAACGAACGATCCCATATTGTCGGATAGTTTAAGCTAGTTTCCTTCGTGACGATGCTCGTTTCGGGAATGCAGGGTCGTTTAACCTTTGACTTCGTAGTCACACCGGAATCGCGTGAAGAGTATTCGTGGGATTTCGAGCATCCGTCTACGAACTTCAGTTCTACTTATCTTCGACTCTGTTTAATGACCGATTATCGTTGGTGAAAACAAGATATGATAATTAAGAGGAGGAAATTGTGTCGTTCCCTTGTTTCCACTAGATGTTGTTGTTGAGTGAAGAAAAACGAAAACTACGCGGTATTTTCTACAGTTCTACGTATTTAGAAGTTACGATATTTCTGATCGTTTCTGACTTTTTTGTAATAGTTGATCGTCATTGGTAAACAAGATATCGTAATTAAAAGAAGAAAATTACGTCTGTTCCTTTTATTCGGTAGATATTCTTAAGTATAGAAGAAATAGGACTATGTGATATCTTTTATAGCTACATGTAGTTAGAAGTTATTATTTTTCTATGAAACCATTCAATTTTTATATCGTATATATTATACATTATATATTATATAGAATAGAAATTTCATTTTTTAATTTTCTTTTTTAATTTTCCCATCGAGACAACGATCTACAGTGAGATCCGTTATAACGAGACGCGATAAAGTGCACGCGTACCGAGCGAAAATTCAAAGTCGATTTTCTCGAAAACAAAGCATCAAAAGAACAATTTTTATTCTATATTTTCGACTTCTTTTTTCGCGTAGAATCACCCCCTTTTCGCTTGTACCACCAGTTACCAACCATCTTTGTTTCATTTAATGGTTAATTAAATTGTTGATTGTGTATATATTGTTGAATTAAAAAGGGAAGAGTACATATTTTTATAGTTCGATTGAGATAAAAGTTACATGCAAATAATTGCGGCTACTATATATGCATTTTGAAGGAGATACGTATAGTAGAACATATATAGTAGTTCGTTATGGCTTTCCGTCTGGTTGGTGTGATTTTATTTTTGAACAAAGCTGTTATTGTTGTTTCATCAGACCATCTCTTTCTATCCTCCTCTTTATTGTGCGATCGATAGGCTATTTATACGAGGTTCTTTACCTCTTACAGTTTATTTAAATATAATATGAAACGGATTATTATTAACCACAGTGTGAGAGAAGATCTTGAAATTAACTTCGGCTCGCCTTTTATTCTTTAACATAATTGCATGCATTGCGTTATACAATAGAACGTATTGACATAAATACGAATAAAAATTACAAACTGCTCATTTCTTTTAGAATATTGTGCCAGTTTAATGTGACATATAAATAAAAAAGATCTTCCAAAATTGGAAATGAACGGTAAAGAATTTCTCGGAAACGAACGTACGAGCGCAAACATTTAAAGAAGTGTTACATGACCCGATCCACTTCTCGAAGAAAAATTCCCGAAAAAGTAAAAACAAAAATTTCTCTTTAATTCAGCCCCAATTAAGCCGACCCGAACCACTTCTCAAAGAAAAGTCTCAAAAAAAATAAAAAAATAAGAAACAAAAATTCCTTGATAATTTATTCTTCAATTAAACAAGACACTATAATTACTGTGTTTCATTATATTAGAAATTTCTTCGTTATGTACTAGATCAACTTACACGCGTATGATATATATATATATATATATGTTACAGGTAGTAAATCAAACGATGGGTAGACTAAAAAAAGTTTTTAGTTTTAGAAAGCATCGCATGACTCAACACACTTCTCAAGAGGAAAGATTAAAAAGAAAAGAAGAGCAGAAAAAAAAAGAAAGAGAAAAAGCAGAAGGAAAAAATTTCTCATAATTCAACGTGGCTCCAATTAAACATGACAGTATAATTACTATACTCGATCATGTTGGAGAATTCTTTATTATGTAGTGGATGAACTCGTAACCTCCTAGGTGATGGATCTATTTCCTCGTATCGTGAAACGAATACCGATGCGTAAGTTACTTGTAATGGGAAGTTATATAACTCTGGACAGGCAGGCAAATTGAAGAGTACCGTTATGTACCGCAACTGCGATAATCGAACTCCGCCCATAATTAAATTATCCTTTAATTGGATCACAATGCGACTATACACGGGACCCACGTTTCCTCGCGATGCATCATGTGGGTCCTATAAATGTTTCTTTTTCGAATCCATCGTTAATACAACCTCCGCATCTGCCATAAATCTTTGGTTGCTCGTAATTCTTCTCGTTCTCTCCTACTTACAGTATTTTTAGCTCGTCCTGTACACGTAAAACCGTTTTCTATTTACTCTTCGAGTTTCTCGTCTCTTGTTCCATTGCCATCAAGTTTGCCTGTTAACCCATTCAGCGTTCCATGAAAGTTTCTTTCATAGACGTTTCTTCTTGCTGCTTGGCATATTTATTGCACCTTTTTGCTGTCTTTCTAATATTTATTTATTTCCATCGTACGATAGACAGGCGTATTTTCAAACCGTAGGAAATTTGTTCTTTTCTATGAAGCAAATTATATTTCCTATAATTAATATATATATATATATATATATATATTATATATATGTTGGAGATGAAAGGAAAACCGGAGCCTTCCCTTTGCAATTTTGAGGAAGCCTTCTAATGCTTTAGCCTAGATTTTATCATAACTGTAATTAAGCAATTGTCATTTGTAATTGTTTGATATTTGTGAAAGCGAAAATGGGTTCGAGGTGACAACTGGTCGCCGAACGTAGCCACGATCACGGGATAAACGTTTTGCCTGACGAAGGTGTGGATCGGTTGTATCGTTCTCCCTAGAAATCACATAGAATTGTACTTTAGAGATGTCGATATAATGGGACACACGTTGTATTAGGAATCAATCTCCAGACAGAAACTGCCTAGCAACGGCGTTTGGATCTTTCTCGATGTTTCCAAAGAGTATACAACAAACTTTTGACAGAAATTGCCTAGCAACAACGATTGGAACCTTCTCGATGTTTCCAGCGAGCATATAACAAACAAATGCAGTCGTATAGCGAAAAAGATTTTCATCAGATATTCATTCGTGTGATCGCCTTGGAAAGTGATACATCGAGCAATTTACCGAGTGTCTCAGCAATCGTATTTTTGTGTTTAAAATTATTCTACGCATAGTAAAGAGTTATCCCATTGACCGTGGATTCGTTTGAACCCCGGAACATTGTTAATAGCGTTAATTAAATTCATTATTCGTAAAACCTATCAATCGTTAATCTCATTATTCGTTAAATTTATTATTCGTAAGACATATTATTCGTTCCTCTTATTGTTCGTTAAACTTATTATTCTTTAATCTAATTATTAGTTAAACTTATCGTTTGTTAATCTTATCATTTATTAAACTCATTATTCATAATATTTTTTTTTGTAAAATCTTGTTTATTCGCGTAAATATATTCTCTGTTTCGTAAAACAATGGTTAATTCAAACGAAGAATCATTACGCGCCTTAAATCCTAATGATAACCCGACATATATATATATGAGGTGATGTGCGTGATAGGTAATTGAAGGAACACTCGAATATATTTAACGACAAATATTTATTAACAAATATATTCGGTGAGTACACTTGGCGTAAAACTCGCGGTTATTAATTTCGTTTATTAATTCGATATGCTATACGAGTTCGGACGATGATTGCCTGAGATTCGGACAGGCGTCTCGCGACTGACTTTCCATCACGATGATGCTGCATAGGAAAAACTATGGTGGGGTGTGTCTAAGGATACGAGATCATCGGATTCGTTGAGGAAAGCGTTCGTTCGAAAAGTGAGGGAAATGCACGTCGCTGTTTGAGTTGGTGGTTGGAAAAGGGCGCTAACCACCCTTGAGAGAAAATTGCTAGCAGGAAGCGTCGTACGTGAGGAAAGCAGATTTCCAGCATCTTCCCGTAGTAGGTGGTAGGTATAGAGACTGTTAAGACAGATTATTTATTCCTTTTGGAGGACCTTGGCTAAATAAATCCTAAGATTTGTAGCGGGTCCTTAGGCTAACTGAAAATATTCAGTAAGAATGTATCGGCATCTGGTAATCATCTTGCTCGAAGGATAGGGTCTGCGTAGCGAGCCACGGGACAGAAACCGTTGGAAAGTTTGCTGTCGAGTGCCGCTACATATATTTTTTTTTTATGTATTTATTAAAATTACAATCAATTCTCGCGTTGAGAATTTTCAGTAATTTTTCTGGCGTGGCGCAGTGACATGGCTGATTATTTATAATAAGTTAATACTTATTATAGATAAGTATAATTTATAAGTGAGTGTTATAAATAAGTGAGTATTACTTAATTTAGGTAACTAATTGGCTACATATATATAAGATTAAATTCTTTTTAGGGTTATTTGTTATTAGATATTTATTATCGGATGGTGGATATTTGAAATTTAAAAATGTAGTAGAAAATTTAAAAATGCAGAAGTATGGCAGAAAAGATAGAAAATATTAAAACTGTAGCATTCGTTGTATAATAGCTTGCACGTGAAGCTTTTCGTGGAAGGTTCAATTTTTTAATTGCGTTGATTAAAATATGAATTTTTCCACAGTCTGTTTATTATACGTATATTTTGTCGCTATCTTTGCATATGCATTTTGCTATAATTCTGATTTTCAATCTGTATCCGTATATACATCTTCATTTTAATGCTATATTAATGTCAAACGTAAACAAAGGATACCTACGAGTATTGCATATGTCATTCACGTAAATGTGATTCACCGAGCAATGGATTGACCTTTAATTCGATCATGCCTCCTAGTCGTAAGTTACGTTTCTATTGAATATCGCTGAATGTCATGATGCATATATACAACACAGCATACAAATTACCCGATTTAATATTATAATTACCTGATGGAAAACCGAGTGCCCAATTTTACAAATTTCTCCTTAACCGTTACGTTACTATCGTATACTTCTACGCTCAAATTCGCAAAATTATGTAAAAATAATACATCGATAATAATTCACAGTAGGATGTAAAAGTAATAAATAATACACATGAAAATAAAAACAAACGATATAACGGTGCGTAGTAGCCGACATAGTCGTCATAGCACTCTGTTTAGTACGAATTCTGTTTTCTTATTTTTCCCCGGTTACGGCGAAGGGCCGTAGATCGTTCGGTTTAGCGTAGTGGCAACAGAAGCATCGTGTCGGCATACCACCGCAATGTACCCAATTTATCCCCTTTGCCGCGGGTCTTAATTAATTAATCTTCCAATTGAACCTCATCATTGCTTATCTTATCGCGTTGGAACGCTCGAAAGACTGCACGCGGCCAAACGTTCTGCTCTCTCTGTGGTATTCCTCCACCGCGAGAAATTCGTTTCGTCGCGTGGGTTCATTGCACCGTTTCAACATAGAACGAACAAGAATATTGGACGTTGCGATATACAGGGCGATTCTTTCCCTAGGGGTCTCCCTGAAGGAGCTCCGATCACTGCGATTTTAACCGGATCATACAGAGTGTTTCGTTTAGCTTGGATTTCCCCATTGGCTTAGTTACTTTTATCAAGAGAACAGATCGGGGCAAATTTGGTTGGATTAAAATGGCCAACATCGTGACCCGTGATTTTTTCTTACCTGAGGTTATTTTTTAATTTTTTTAAGATTATAACGAGATTGTTTTAAACAAAGAAGTTTTTCTTAACGAACTAATTTTTGTACATATCGGACGTATCTTTTTATCTTCGATGGAAAAGTGTTAAGGCAGTCTTCAAGTTGTTTAGATTCTGCCTAATTTATACGAGTACTATTATGAGAATCTTACGACGATTTAAAAAGTTACTGAAAATCCGAAGAATCTTAAAATAAATAAAATCTTAATAATTTAAAAAATCAAGTTATTTACATTCCATTTAATTGATACGAGTACTAATATGACAATCTGACGACGATTTAAAATGTTAATGAAAATCTGAAGAATCTTAAAAAATAAATAAAATTTGAAGAATCTTAAAAAATAAATAAAATCCTAATAATTTAAAAAATCAAGTTATTTACATTCCATTTAATCGATACGACTACTAATATGACAATCTTACGACGATTTAAAAAGTTAATGAAAATCTGAAGAATCTTGAAAAATAAATAAAATCTTAATAATTATAAAAATCAAGTTATTTACATTCCATTTAATTGACACGAGTACTAATATGACAATCTTACGACGATTTAAAAAGTTAATGAAAATCTGAAGAATCTTAAAAAATAAATAAAATTTGAAGAATCTTAAAAAATAAATAAAATCTTAATAATTAAAAAAATCAAGTTATTTACATTCCATTTAATTGACACGAGTACTAATATGACAATCTTACGACGATTTAAAAAGTTAATGAAAATCTGAAGAATCTTAAAAAATAAATAAAATCTTAATAATTAAAAAAAATCAAGTTATTTACATTCCATTTAATTGACACGAGTACTAATATGACACTCTTACGACGATTTAAAAAGTTAATGAAAATCTGAAGAATCTTAAAAAATAAGTTAAATCTTAATAATCTAAAAAAATAAATAAGAATCTTCGTATCAAAAAATACTAGATAATCCTAATTAAATCCTAATAAGAGTGCCTTCAATGACAAAACTTCTGAGAAGAAAAGAACCTTCACATGGTCGCAAGAATTCATTGGAAAGTCTTATTCGTAAATCTCCATGTCACGTAAGCGCTATCTATTCGGTATCTCAAGAACGTGGAAAGAACTCGTGTCCCTTAGTGTGTTTCGTTCGACGTTGGTAACCCTTATCAAGGATACGTGATGCCGTAATCGCATCGAGTGGATGATGGCTTGGCAGGCCTCAGACGAGAAGACGCTTCCTTCGAGTCTGTTCTATTGTCCAGATATCAAGGAAGAATTATCTTGGACGTTTCGTAAGACGTCTCACAGGCGGCAATGAAGGAAGTTCATTGTTCGATCGCCGACGATCTATCGGAACGCGGCCATAGAAATAGTCATTTCAAGATAATTCTGTATATGATGAAAAAACGAGGATCTTTATCTGTTCGATGGGCTGGAGTATTTTTCCTTTCTTATTGTCGGTATGATTCATGTTAAAGCAGCGATGTATAATTATATAATCCAGTAACGGTTTGATAATATTAACACGTGTGTCTTGTGCGTTCCATAATTTTTATAATATAAATATTTATATTCTGATATATCACAGAACATTTACATTTAAATTTAAAAATATTCTTAAAGCGTTCATAGGATATAACAAAATAAAATAAATAATCAGAAAACAAACATGTAAGAATGTTACATAAAAAGTCATCTGCTAACACAAAAAGCAACGGCGATTTTGTTTCACTGTATCAACGATGAAAGCGACGAATGCGATATAATTTTCTAATTGCCCTCGATGTATTCACAATTGGTCTCCCACGGAGCGTATCTCCCCAGTCGGGCATACTATTTACTATATTAGGTAGCTATAAAAAGAATTGACATTTACCTTTCTTTTCTAACCATGCGTTTTTTTTTTTTGTTACCAGAATCTATATTTCATTTCGATATTATCAGATTTTTCTCAGTCGTATGAAAGTACTATTTGCTACCAAGTGACAAACTTATTTAATTAGCGTATAAATGTTATGATAAATACAACGATATACAAATACCTTTTCTAGCCACTGTATGTATGTATTTACGTATAATCTAAGTATACACGGTCGAATCTCATATCTGTCTGTAAGCGTTGTCGTTTCACACAACGCTAAAGAGGCGGTAGCCCGTGAAACGACGGTGCTGGTGCACGTTGACGCGGAAACGCGGCGAACAAGGTGAACTATCTGGACACACACGTGTTGAACTGCTGGCCGACATGTGCGGCATCGAGTGTCGATACGTTGAGGTAGGCCGGCCACCGACCTCTCTACCGAGTTCTAGAGTCGACTCGCTCCGGCCGACTCGTTCTCCGTTCTCAACCGGTGTCCCGTCGCATACCGCTACATTTTTATTTATTTTATCCTCTATACGTGGACCTATTCCAAATGCGTAATCGAAAATCGTCAGTTAAATCAAAATAGGTAAAAAAGCTACGGGGTGATTTGTTTTCACGTTTTGATGGGGTAACGAAAAAATTGGAATATTGTTTTTTCTCTGTCATACGTTGGATTTTATATCTATTATTTATTCGTTTAACGATACCTCATTTGTATTTTCGGACCTTGAGGGACTTTGGTCTTTACATGCTTAAGACTGTGGATTTTAAAAAAAGATCTTGGTTTGGAGGGAAGAAATTTGATCTTGGAATTAGAAGACAGAGAATCGAACACTTTTTTCTTATCCTATTTATTTAGATAATGTCAGATTTATATGAAAGATATTTGCAATATTGTATTGCTTAAAATTACCATCAGGAATTTGAAAACACTAGCGTTCCAATTTTACTAGCGTAAAATTCCAATTAAAAAAAGCTTAAGTATAATCGATATTTATTTTCATATTTTAAATTTGAAAAGCAGGAACTTCATTTTCATATATGAATGATTACGTAAGAATTGTATTGTCACGTTCGTACATACAAATATGTGGGACGTTTACGTAGCAGTAATTAATAATTAATCGATATACATACAAGTGTTAGACTTATCTGGTTAGCCGTAATATATCGTAAAAGGTAGAAGTTACTATTCAGTTAGTTTGTAAATATATAGCTTGGCGAATGTTAATTGCAGACCTGCCATTGAAGCAATCTTTTAAAAAGATTCTCATAATTTCCTACTTCCACCAGTCAAAAGTGTTTGTCGTTCGTTAAGTAGGCGTTTCGAAATGAATGTAGCCGGGGATCTTCATTATACACGTTCGTGCTATGAAGAAACCGTTGTTCTCCATAATTAACGCTGCAATCTTGTAATGGTAAAAGGATCCTTAACCCTTTTAATGTTTAAACTAAGGTCAATGTGGGTCAAATAAAAAATTGTACGGAACAGAAAATTAAATACTAGTCGTTAAAACACAAAAAGTTTTCGTCATTACGCTGGGAAATTTAATTCATTCAATGAATTGCTCACGATTAGTTTCGTTAGATGGAATATATAATTAATGAAACTTTCAGGCGTAGGTTTAAAACCCACGTTTTAATTAGCCTTTTGTCCCAGTACGTAAAGAACACATATCTTAAATGAAGAATTTTCAATGTACCAAAATATAGGAATTTTCAGATTAGAAAATACAATTTCCTTTAAATAAGAAAATAGAAGATAGTAGACAAATGTAATGTAATGTAAAATTGAATAAAGATTTTTTAGCATTATACTTAGAAAATGTAAGAATTTGCAAAAATGTTGTTAAAATATCAGAAGAAAGTTTAGTCCATTTAATGGAACAAAAAATCCAACTTTTTACGATTTGAAAATCCTCGTATATTTCATAAAATGTTAAACACTAAAATTTAACTAGAAAATTACGAACTAAACGTGCCAAGAAAAATGCACAATACACTACGCGTGTTTGTGAATCTTTTAGACTTAATCTACGGTCTTGTCGCACCTTGAAGGATATATATATATATGTATACAACTTGCTTGGATACATTTCAATCGGAAAATCAAATGAAGAGAAAACATAAAATAAATCGATAAAATATCTGTCTAAAGACAAGTGCAATGTTTGCAACTTCAATAATTGAAACGATTATAATCGACTATAATGTCGTACATCTGTTGTACTGTATCTCTTGTGCTAGTCAGACAATGTAGAGCGTCAGATACAGTTCTGCAAGCACGTATGGTGCACGCTGTCCGTTAAAATTTAATTGTATGATTATGGATCGGAATTTCGTGGCAGGGGGCAGACAACGAGCAGAAGATTAGGCGTTATGCAGCTACTGCAATCTTCTTCCGAGTAATTTCTTCTCATAGGCTTTTCAGATTCGTCGTAAGTGATGCAGACTGCTGCATCCCACATTGGACCACGCATTACGTAGGATTTCCTTCTGCCATTCCATCAGTTGCCACGGATAGTAATTGGCACGTAAGTGCAGCCTCGAGATTCACGAGGTTCTCCTTCATTCACAATCTACCTATGAAATTCTACCGGGGAAACGAGGATTTCTAATTTATGGAAAACGATACATTTTGCATTACCTTTCAAGTAGGTCATCGTGTGAATTATAAAATGGTTCGATGGAGAGGAATTTAGACGAGTAACGCAGAGCGAATTAAACGATGAAAAATGAGGAGAAAAGAGAATTATTTTATACCAAGTCTCCTTCGATTTATCTTGCTCATTGCTAGATACGTACTTTCTGGATAGTTTTAGTTCTCCAGTTTAATACTTTATATCTCGGTCGTTTTATATGTTCCGAAGTACCGTTTTAAGGTAATGGAGAGTTGAAATTGGATTGAAATTGACTTGGCCTTTGAATCAGCGTATTTCACCTTATGATCAATTTTAGTAAATTATTAATCCGCCTTTTAGTATTTCGTCCCTGTTTTATCGTATGCACAATCATTCTGTGAATCTTATTTCTAAATTTTCCACAGATGCATAAACCTTCATACTCTACCCATTATTAGAAATACAAACACTCTGTGAATCTTTGTATTTCCAAATCCGCAAAGAAAATCTATCAGAAAAGACATAAACTCCTCACAGTGGCGTCAAAACGACAAACTTTTCTTCTCTTGCCTTGCCCCGCTCTATATCGGGTTCTGCCTCTTCGAATCCCCCGAAGCTAATCGTCGGTGAAGACCACGAACAGAATATAAGGACCCACTCGTTTTACAGCTTCTGAACATCGCGACAGGGCGCCCATTAGGAATATTTATGGGGTACCACGATTCTGTCACGTCCAGAAAGTCTCTGTTTCTCTTTTATAACCCCTCGATACCCTTCTCTCTTTCTGGCCAACTGGTGGACGTAATCGAGCGATAGGGTCATTTGTTAACGGTTAGATAGGCCGGCCAGCCTGGTGTGTACGAGTTAGAGAATGGGGACCACTTTCAGTCCTCTCCATTACAGTGGTAGGTACACCGGCGGTCTCGAAAGGTCGAAGCGCATCAAAGTGACCGAGCTACGGCCATTTTACGCAACAAATTGCCCATTGTTTCAGGGATACACAAAAAAAAGGAAAAAAGAAAAAAAAGAAAGAAAGAACTTCTTCCTACTTTCTGTATTCTGAGATATTTTCCGCGACAATCGTCAACGAAGAGACCCATTGTCAGATACGCTGCGCAATTTCACGTTTCCGTTTTTCTTGAAGCTATATTTCTTGGAAAAAGTGGATGCTTAACGATGAGAACCGCCTCTTTGGGTTAACTTGGTGGTTTGTTTGGTGGAGTATAGGAATTCTTGTGTATCGACAAGGTATAGAGATGGAAAAGTACTTTTTCTTGGTTTATAGTTAGTATTCGTTAATAATAGCAGGTAGAGAATTATTTCTATAAATCTCGTTTGACTATATTAAATGTTATTTTCTTCGTAAATTTATATATGTAGAGATTTTTGTTGCTACATGATATTAAATTTTGTGTATTTGGATAAAATTAAAAGTGGTACTAGAAGCTCTATGATGCATGTAATTTTTTTCTCTTGTTCTGAAAAATGGTACTAGTATAGAATTGATAATGTGATACTAGGAATCCTTATAACGCTGTATATTATATTACGTTTCATTAGTCGCCAGTTTCATTAGCAAAAAAGAGATTCTGGTGGATAAGATTACAAGTGCATTATATAAAATTACAATAAAATTGTAGCCATTAATTTAATTTTAAAAGAGCGTGTAAAAAACGTGTTACAGAAAAGTAGGACACGTTCAGCTATACAAAATGTCTTCTTCACTCCTCATGTTTTGACACTTTCCATCTACAAACCTCGTGCCAGATTTAACGACCTGTAACTATAAACTATCAATAACATATCCTGCTTTACAACTTCCTTCGCTGTCATTCTCTCAAAGTAGTTCTTCACGTATTACGTGGCTATAAATTACTGCGAGACTCTTTGTAAACTTAGTTGCAACGGTGCTCATGCATGAATTACACCCTGTGCACCTATTCCCTCGTGAGTCATATACGTGACTCATCCCTGTACATCAAATAATAATTTCGTGTATGTGTTTCACGACCGATTAGAATCGTCCTATCCATCCCCTAATTCAACGAGTCTCGTTAACACGGGGTAAGAAAGAAACTTCATTCAAGAAAATCGGCTGACTCATCGGTAACCGTGTCGAACGGATCACTGGCAATTTCATGGATGCCAGTGACAGTTTTCTGTGCCAACATCGGGCACCGACACTCCGCGGTTAAAATGGATTTAGGTTTAGCGGGTTCAGTGTATTAAAGACACTCTTGAGCACGGACGTCGGCTGCCAAGTGGCAGGTTCGTTGGACTTGGCAGTCACGGCTCGCGTTTGCTTTCATTTTCGGCTCGATCGGTTCTTCGCGGTAGCGGCCGACTTTACGACATAGCCTTGTGTAGTGAAACTATTTTCACGTGCCGCGAACCATTCACCTCTCGCCGGTATTTTCATCGAGACGACGTGTTCTAACCATTGATAGCCGTCCGACATTTCTGCACGACGTGTAGGTGTCGGTGAACGCGCGCTTTCCTCTTGCAATTGGCGAACAATAGAAATGTTGTGGACGTATTTATGTCCCCTTTGTATGCTTCATACATTACTTTTAATCCTTTTCGAAGCTAATGTATTATTGTCGTGCTGGAAAATACAGTAATATATTAATGTTATGATTTTGGTTATAGTGAAGGATTAAAGTAGTAGAATTAATACATATAGAAAATGATAGAGATATATAAATTACACTTACTCATGAGTTAGATGTATCTGTGCCTCATTTGTATGCCTCGTGTCTAGTGGAAGAAATATGGTTATGTTGTGAAACATGTCGCTTTCCTATTTTATATATGGTAAAGTAAGAGCATAGTATTGGTACAAGTGATAGGTGTAGTTAGCTGATGATGAAGTTGGGTTATTTTGAGATATATTGCGATATAATTAGACGAAGGTTCGACGTTTGATGGGGAGAAGACACGGTAGGGTCATTGATTTGATGTTCACATTTTGCACACATGTAGCACATGTGATGCATGGCTAATGGATTTTGATTATGTGAACGATATCGTATAAAATTATGGCCAGAATTTTCTCATGCATTTTACATATACATTTAGATCTTTATATCATTATCATCTCTATGTGAATCTTCTGCATTTAAGTATTATAGTATTTTGTATTATTTTAATGTCTGTAACATTTTCCAATTTCAACTTGGGCACATTTTCTCTTCTAAATACAAATCGTTATTTTATTCTTCTACGGTTTCAAAAAATGAAACAGTGTGAAAGAACATTCATTATCACATCCCTATGTTTTTCTATAATCATCCAACTACCACACCTATCAAATTAACCAACCAGAAGTTTTTCTATCGTCTAAAACGATACAGTAACAATAGTTTACTGCATTTACTTTCATTTTTGGGCAACAATAATGGGTGGGTATAAGCCGAGTAGAAAGTCAAGAGAGAGAGAGAGAGAGAGAGAGAGAGAAAGTGGTGGTCCTATTGGTCCTTGGTGTAGGGCTGTGGCTAAAGCTCACTGTTAGCCAGCGCTGGAGCAGCCAGCAACCAGCAGCAGCTAGCAGCAGCATCCCGTACGATCAATACGCAGCGCAAGCTGCGAGCCACGACTACGTGAAAATACAACAACGACTACCATGATCGTCACTGACGAAGACGATGACACGACTACTACGTCCATGACGAGGACTGCCTACGTACGATACCACGACATAACGGCTTGGAGCCTCAGGGAGAGGAGGAGGAAAAGGGAGGAGAACGTTGCCAGGCGACGGAAGCTGCCTACCGCCAGAGTTCATCGTCCTCTGGCATGTTTCTTCTCCCTTCCACCCACCCATTCACCCTCCGTTTATCCTTCTCCTCCCCTTCTCTCCCCGCTTCGCTCGATTTTGTCTTGTTCTCGCTCTTTCTCGTTTTTCATGCTCCCTCTATCTGCCTCTCCCTCTCTAACCCCACGCATGCCCCCCTCCTTGACGGTTCGCTGTTGTACCACTCCCTGATTCCCTCTCTGGCTTCTCTTTTACATTCTCGTTCCTTCTCATCTCATCTTTTTCTCTTTCAATCTGTTTCTTCCTCCTCCTATGTAGAGTGCTCTGGCCCTTTTTCTTCAGGTTTCGTATTTTCCACATCGTCCCACAATGTTCGGTCAATGTTTTCCTTAGTCCGATTTTTCCTAGACTGTTTTCTGCAGCTTTATCGAAGAGTCTATTTCTCTCGGGGGCTCTTCTCATCTGAAGAAAATTACTTTGCTAGGTTATCTCTCTTTCGCTTAGGATTCTCGCCTCCCTTCTTTTTCCCTCTTGTACTCGTCTTACCTCCGCGCATTTATTTTTCCCTTTCGCGTTGGTTTGTTTTCCCTCTTCAACCCTAGTTCCCCTCGATGTGCAAGTGAACGTACACAGAGAACGCGCATGCGCGCATCGTCTCGTGTTATATACACGCGAGTCGACGGGAATCGCAAACGGAGGGCAGCTGCCCCACGGTAATTTGTACTCCACCGACCTTCCGCCTCTGCTCGACTTTTCATCTCTCGAAATTGATACACGTTTCTCCGCGATATTCCACGGCGTCGGTTCGCTCTCTTTTTCCCGGTTATTATGCGCTTTTGAATGCGCGCGGACGTTTTTTAACGATCGTCGCCGGGCCACACCGGTGTACCACGATCACCGCGCCATCTGCGGAACCGTGGACCCGCGAATTAATCAGTACCGACCGCCTGCATTGATTTTACGCCAGAGGATATTTAATTCTGCCACGGCATATCGGATTTTCATGCTTTCTGCTCAAGTCGTTGTCCCTCCGTTCGGGTATGGCTTCAGCGCTCAACTCGCGACCATTTTTTTCCTCCATTTTTTCTCGTCGCGCGTTGTATTCGAAACAAACACAACGCGCGAGTTCAATGTCCAGCCTGGATGCTCGTTTCCAATAATATTGCAGCGAAAACGAGAGAGTACATATATAGTGTATCTTCTCCATATCCCTTTATCTTTCCGGCTACCGTTGCACATGTGTACCCGGTTTCTTCTTTTTCTGCCCTCCAGTTTAAGCTTCTCTTTTTCTCGATTTGTTTTCCCCCCTCGATTGTTTGTTTTTTCTCCTTTCCCGCTTTGCGTCTCTCTCCCTAGACCGTTTCTCTTGCCTGAAATTCACATTGGTATATATTCTCCGCTGCTCTTCGTTTCCCCCTTGTCCTAACCTCTTTTCCCCCTCACCTCTTTTCTCATCTCCTACTCCCACCCCTTCTTGTACCACCCGTTCGTTACTCACCATTATCACGACGCACTCGTATTGCAAAACAGCAGTTGCACCTCCGTCGCTGCCGTCGTAAACGTCCACGTCGTTTCCATCATCGCTATTATCACTCACACAGGGAAGATGCGCACGGAAGCTGCGCGTACTGCGCTCTTTAGGGCCTATCCTCAACGCGCCTCCCGCCTCTCCTCTCATCATCGAACCGAGAGATCTTCCTATTCGACTTACTTTCGTTTATTTCCGATGATGGTGCAGCTGCATGCGGCAATCGCTGATTGCTGACGATGATGAGCTCTTTCCGAAGAGGTATTCCCACGTATATATATCGCGACGTTGTTCCCCTTTTCGTGGGACCGGACTCGATGCTCCGGTCTCTTCGTACATTATTGTACGGTTAATTCAGGTGATTTCTATAGACACGAGCGCGCACCATTTGTTCCGCTCGTCGATTCGTAATTGACATGTTTCCTTGGCATTTTTCTTTGTCCTCATGTTTCAGTATCCTTTGTTCTTTATGGATTTGACCGACGATTCGACAACGACGCCATATTGGTTTTTTAGGGAATTGTTGAGAACTAAATTGTAGGTGCATACACAATTAAGAATAGAAATAAGTGAACAGGTAGTAGAAATAGATATTAGTAAAGTTTCGTTAAATACGGCTTCTTTTTTTTACACAGAAATGTAAATTTTAATTTCAATTATGTAATGAATAATTTATATACTGTGAGTATATAAGGTAATTGAAACTTAAGTATATAACACTACTACCAATTCGATTAAACTTTATTGATACCTATGTACTGTTACTACCTGTCCTTATTTTTGTTCTCGACTATATGATACATGATATCTATTGACACAGATATATAAACATCCAATGTGGTCCATATAAACAGGTGAAAAGGAGAACAGGGTTAAAATGGAATAGGTTGAAATGTTCTTTATGTTAAAACTAGTAATTTTGACGAAGAGGGAATGGAAATACGAATAGAATATATAATTTGTGAGGACATTAAAATGAGGAGTTATATTTACTGCACCCGGAAGAATTTTTAATATTCTACTATTACTATATTCATTGATTCTCCAAAAATGTATAATAACGTTGCATACACATGCTGTGTCATTTATCATTTTGTACCAATTTGCTTAAAGAAAGTCGTAAATCGAGAGATTCTAGGTCACCGTTCATTCACAATAAAATGTGCTAACAGATGGCCAGCAAATAGCTAGAAAGTTTCTTATGTACTGAGGTGAAATCTCAGGTAATATAAATGTTATTATTCCCATTGACAGTGTTTTAAATCTTACCCATTGTAAACGGAGATTGAAGAAAGTGGATCACATCCGTATTAATTTTCATATCCTTACATATTAATGTCATATCAGAATGATTAACTCACTGGAATTTTATTTTTTATTTGCAGAAACATTAATATAGATTTATTACTCTTCTTAAGTAGCTTATTATCTATCGTCCTTCATCGAAATCGTTCTCTATTTTGAAACTATATATGCATTGAAGTCATTTGCAGACCTATTGTTGTATAATATAGTATAGTATATACCACAATACTGTTTTGCAATATGATCCCACCTGTAAAGGAACACCAGAGATATTATTGACTGATGTGGGATGAGGATGTGTACTCTCTTGTGTGTGGCGCTGACGCGTATAAATGTAGCGTGTTTTGCTACAGGTGCAACTGTTTGTATATTTATTTCAATGCACCAATTAAATACTTTTGAACTTAGTGGTACATATGTTTATCTAGAAATCCATATTGATAAAGAAAAATATGTTTTATTTATGTTGAAGTAGAATGGAATTAAAGATGGAGTAAGTGTATATCTTTATTCGTATCAGGATTCGAACTCGAGCCAACAGCACCAGTAGCGCGCGCCTTAGTCGTGACGCTATTGAAGCCCCTTGGTGTTCCTTTACTTTTTCCGGTTTTTTTTCCTGTGAATTTACAGTTTGTATCGCAAAGGCTTCCGATCCCACGAGCACACACGCTTCAAACATTGCGTACCAAATATTCAATATAAAGCATGTCTATCCCGAGAGAAATATGTACTTATTACACTATACATTGTGTATAATGTGAAAATTATATTTCTTTTGGATAGATTTTATTATATCCAAAATGACGGATCCACATGAAGAGGGTGTCATTAAAAAATGCGTAACAATACTCTAGTGATTTTTTGAGGAAACTGCCGAAATTTTGGAAAGTACCAAATGCTGTTTTCCACCAAAAGCTGCTTCCCAAATTTTGCAAATTAATTTTCAAAAGCACGAAAAATACTTAGGTTATTTAGTATTCTCCGCTTCGAAATACGGAATTTCAAATTTACAAATCTCCGTATATAAAAAGAAATTTGTTTTAGCAGTTAGAATATTAATAATTATTAATAATTAAAATATTAATAATTAAAATTTTGTTTTTTAAATGAAAATATTTCTTATAGTAATAATATATTAATGATTTCAATAAAAGAAAAGATCTAAAATTTTATTATTTTCCTTCTGATTTCAGAATGTGGACCATAAAATGAAGTTCCGCTCTAAGAAAGGAGCATTGCCCTTCGTCGAGTTGAACGGCGAGGAGATCGCGGATAGCACCATCATCCTTCGCGACTTAAGCGCGAAATTCGACAAGGATTTGGACGCCGTCCTTACGGCTGAGCAACGAAGCGTTTCTCACGCAATGATATCGATGATCGAAAACCACCTGGTATGGGTTGTCATGTGCTGGCGTATCAAGAATCTCGATCAAGTTTTGAAGGGTTACAAGGTGAACCTTCAGCACGCGCTCGGTACTCGCATTCCTAATGGTATCCTCAACTTCTTCTTCAAGCTTACATTCGGGCGTAAGGTAATTTCCTATTCTAAATCCCGTTGTTATATCTAACAAATTTCTTATATTTTGAATATTCAATCTTTGGGATAGATTATAACTAGATGTATCACTAAATTAAGAAAAATTTTAATTAATTATCTATTGTAACAATTAACTCAGATATACCCAATATCCTTGGAAGAGAATGATTAAAAAGTAATTTTATTATATTCTACTTAAACTTTATGGTGCTATTTATCGCAATCAATCTTTTTTTGGAAAAGATGACCCTCTTTAAGAAAATTTCATTTAATAATATGAAAATTTGTTAATTAATATATAAGGGAGGGAGCAATATTTCAAAATGTTTCATGAGATGGATTGGGCATATTTGAGTTAATAAAATATGATTACGTCTATATTAAATGTAATATTTTAAATATTTGAGTACTTGTTCCAGGGTGCGAAAAAAGTGAAGGCGCAGGGTATGGGTGTGCATACCCCAGAAGAGATATCCCAATTCGGTTGCGCCGATCTCAAAGTTCTCTCCGACATGCTTGCCGACAAGCCCTTCTTCTTTGGAGATGAGCCGACTACGGTAAATTTTTATTCACTTTCTTAGCAAATCTATTTGAAGACTATTGCGGAAAAGCACGATAAGTCACATTTTCTATTTGCTATAGGTCAGCAATTTCCAAATTCAATGCATTTTCAAGTAATAATGTGTTACTGAAATTCCTCTTTGGGGTTAAACATACATTTCTACCTTAATTTAAAAGATATAAGATATCAAAAGCGATGAAAGCTTTTTGTAACATTAAAATAAAATATTTTAATTTCTTCCAATAAGTTAATATTATAAGAAACTTTCAAGCTTCTGATATTTTACATTATATTTTTTAAATTATGGAGAAAGTCAAATAAATAACAATTTTGGATTAATTGAGACACAATATTTTAACATCTTTCAATATTTTATTAAAATGTGTTAAAATATTCCCTTTTAGTCATACGGTAACACTGAAATTATAAATTCGACAAAAATGTACTTATCATGTTTTCTCACGTAATCTTCATTCATATTTAATCTCTGCTAAAATACTTTTATATTTGAAACAGTTGGACGTGGTGGCATTCGCCCACCTTGCCCAAATCCTCTATATCGACAAAGACACGCCGTACAGTCTCCGAGATTACATGCAGGAGAATTGTCCAAACTTGGTTGGTCACTGTTCGCGAATGAAGGAGCGATGCTTCCCGGATTGGGATGAGATCTGCTCCACCCTTGACATGAACACGCACCTACCGAAGCCAGAAAAGCAAGAGGAGAAGGAAGGCAAGGAGGACGCGAAGGAGTCGAAGGAATCAAAGGAAGAGAAAGAAGGTGACAAAGAAAAGGCGGATAAGGAAGAAAAAGAGCTGGAGAAGGACAAGGAAGTTGACGAGAACAAAGAAAAGGAAAAAGAAGGGAAATAAGCTGTTTCGAGTGGACATGCAAACAAATAAATCTTTCAAAAAAAAGAGGGAAAGGAAAAAGAAGATTTGAAACTGAAGAAAATTGAGGGTGTGATCTGGTAAGATATAGAGAAGGGGGGAGGGGGTTGAAAAAGGAGGGAGTGCGGGAGAAAGAATGAGCGTGTGTGTGCGTTTGCATGTGTGTGTAAATGAGCGTGCGCGCGCGCAAGTGTGAATGCGTTTCGTATGGAATGCTCGACAGAAAGGAACAGAAAGAGAGAGAGAGAGAATGTGTGCGTGAGAAAGAGAAAGAATGAGTATATAGAGAGCATGACGATAAGGAGGAGGGGCAAGAATGTGCGTAAATGATAGAGCGACAGAAATTCGATGAGTGCAAGAAAAAAGAGGGTAGTAGGGGGGTTTCAGGTTTAGAGCTCTCTACTTATACGTATAGATATTAAAATAGACTCATAATGTTAAATACTTCGTTTATACGTTCGTAACACGTTACGCCATTTCTCATCGACACCCCAGCACACCCAATATCGAACAACAAACTTTATTATTATATTCGACCCAGGGCCCTTTTTCCCCCCGCGAAAGATAATACATACAATGAAAGCTGGATTAAAAAAGAAGAGTGGGAGGAGTAATAACAGAAACGGGGCTATCTTATAAGTCATTAGAATATCGTAGGTTTGCAATATATCAAATGCAATAGCCTGATACATTCAGGTGTGTGAGAGATCTTCTTCGCTGGACAGTGGCCAAAATGAAATGCATCGTATTCGTCGTGCGGATAGACACGATGTGTATTGTATACGATGCAGTTTAATGCGAAGGAGCAAGATCGTTTATGGTTGCGAGACAGGACGATAGATAGCGCCCCTGACACTGATTCAGGGAGAAGGCGTCTTGTGGTCGCTTCTTATACCATTGGCTCTTACTGTGCAAAATGAGTTACGTACCTAGCGTTCCAGCAACGTACCGTATATCACATTATGATCTTCGTTTGATCGTGTTCTTTAGCCACACATGTACATGTCCGTACTTTTAGAATTGCTATTTAATATGTGATGATTTTAATATTTTGCATTTTTTAACCGTTCTTTCCACACAATCGGACTCCATTCGAATAATCATCATTCAAAACGTAATATATCATAGATTCCTTTTTGATACATTTGAATACTCGAATGACCTCTCAGAAATCGTTTTTCATGCAACGATAATCAGAGATCGAATTGTCAGGTGCATCAGAAAAAGAATAATGACTGTTTTTCATATTGTCTTGAATTTGCATCGTGATCTTTATTTTTTTATACGAGTTTCACCTCGAGTAAAATCTCACTTACGTATGTGCGTGCGTCGAGTTGTGATTTTTTTACGATTTATTAACGTCTCTTCGATGAACGAAGGATCATTTGCGATTGCGGATCGACGGTAAATGATAATATTTACGATGATTTGTATATTATTAGAGATATTTATATTGCGTGCACGCGGATGCAATCCGATTGATGGCGCCGTTGGAAGCGGAAACGGCGCCGTCACCGCGCTCTGAAATCGTTTCAGGCGCTTTGTTTCTTCTTTTTCTTTCATCGAGACAAGAAGAAAAAATATAAATGAAACAAAGAGACAAAAGGAAACTATGAAAGAGGCATCAGACAAATATCGATTCCCTCTATCTGTGTTTCCTTTTGATATTCGAAAACGAAATAAAATTTTTTAAAAATAAAAGAAAAAGAAAAACGAATGAAACGCTGTGCTGCCCCCGTGTGTTAGTTGAACTTTATTAGATGACTTTTTTCTTCGAATGTGTGAGGAAAATTTTACATAACGAAGTAAAAGAAGAAAAAAAAGAAAATACAAAAAAGTGTCTTTCACGCATCGAAATGAAGGGAAAAAAACAATTTACACACAGAGAATACACCAAACACATACACGCTCACATAAACACACAAGTACAGACATTTTGATGTATAATGTTATATCGAACGGGAATTGAGTGTTTTTTGTACGAGACCCGCTTTTTAGCAAGCGTTGGTCAGAAAAATAATTCCACGAGGACACGAGTTTAATATAATTAATATTTAAGTAGCTTACTATAATTAAACGACGATTACGATTACATAAAGGACAAAAGGAAAAAACAAGTAAACAATTAGTCTGTGGAAGCTGTTTATACCTTAGGAACAACGCATACGTTTACACCCGTGGTTACATTATTATTATTATTAATTATTATGGATTATTACGAGTACGAGTAAAATAATAAGATAATGAAAAATTAGACGAAGAGGAAAGGAAAGAAAGAAATGAAAAGGAGACAGCAAGTAATAAGAAAACAAGACCATAAACGTTGTAAGCACAGTAGGTAGGCACACATCCAGTACAGTAAGATTATTATAAGAGGAATAATAATAATAATTATAATATGACTGCTCGTTTTATGCTCGGCGCTATACATTTCATTGTCATTATTATATCACCATTTATTAACGAAATACATACGAACAAATAAAATGTGTTTATAAATATAATGTCATCTTTACGAAATTTTCATCGATCTTTATTGAACCGACCTGACACGATGAACGTTATTTTTTACAAGTAACAGAAAAAAGAAGAATCAACGTTTTATTTTGTATTGCTTGTATTTTGCGACACATATTTTCTCCTTGTGCATTTTTAAAGGTAGCACGTATACACTGCATGCAAATTTAGGTTAGGCGATATACGTAATTTAGGTTTCGTTTTTAAGAGAAATCTTCATTTTTTAATCCCCCCTTTTTAATTATGTTATAATTATAACGAATATGTACATACGTCGTGTATAAGCTGTACGATCAATAATTTTTTTCACACAAACCTTGATATAAGTTTTATATTGATATACATATATACATAAATGAAATTAAAGTATAATTAGAAACAAGTAGAACAATATGTGCATTATATTATAAATAATGAATAAGAACAAAATTGTCGATGTCGAGTTAGAGATTTAATAAAACACAATAAAAAAATATATTCACAATGGTCGATATTAATGTTTATTTTAGTTTATTTTCAAAAGTGCCATAAGACGAAGATGATAAAACGGAAGAAGCATTTAAATAGAATAAAAGTATGATTAGACTTGTTTATTATCTAAAATCTGAAGATTTACATAACAACGAACGATTGAAACGATTCTGTAAGATAGTTTACAATAGAATACTTTTAATTTGGCGTAATTTTCAACTGTAGCTGTATTCTTTTTAAATTTGTTTGTACCAAATTGTTTGAATTAATGAGACATATAACTCTTTCATTTTTATCATACAATTTTGAGAAAATTTTACTGTTGATTGCTTTTAAAAGAATACAGCTTAATAATACTTTTTAGTAATTAAAGCTTTATTTTACGACCTTCTACTCGGCACCAAGATATGTATAATATTGCTATAATTTAACGCTACGATTAACCTGTATACAATTATTCAGTGCCACGCAGATAGCTTTTTATTTTCCGAATCTTTTAGATTTGATTATGGTTACACATTAATTTTTATTTTCTGTTTAACTTTTCCTAAAACTTCTTTTGATCGACTTTTTTTTCAACAATGCTTAGTCTATAAAGATTAATAACAGGTTTGTAAAAGCAATAATCAACTCAGAAATCAACTTTAGAAACTAAAAACACAAACTTTTAGATATTAACTCTCCTTTTATTACATTAAAATATTTTTATCAATCGTGTAACTTGATAGTAAGTTATTTTCTGAAAGTCAGAAAATTCTCTAGATATGTAAAAATAGACGCAAGCAACTAATATTGCTATACATGTGGTCCCTACTGATTCAAAAATATTTTAATCATGTTCTAAGAATTGTTGTTGGAATATAACCAATGTTTTACTTTCTAAAAAAATAATTTCTGTCTATATAAGACTAATATTTAAAGAAATTAATATACATATTCGTAATGTTTGAAATAAATTACTGTCAAATATCTCATAAAACAAAAGGAAGTTCAGCAGAAACTACATAGCTTCAAATCTCTACAGTTTATCGCACATTTATTTTTATATTTTCATAGATATAATTAATTTTCAAGATTATATATATTAATCTAAATATCATTATGGACTCGATCTAGAGTACCATGTTCGAGGTAGTGTAATTAAGATCTTAATATTGATTTAATATTTTATGTTTTTTAATATCTCTTAATATCATCCTTCCTAGGATTTTTAACTCTCTAAACTTTCGAAGATGTCAAATCAATCAGATTCGCAAATAAATTTAGAAAATAATTTTTTCAATTCATTTAACAAGATATATAGCAAAATATTGTAACACACATTAATTCCGTAATCGCATAGTTCCATTTTACCCTCATTCTCTTATCTAACAATATTATCTGCGTTTTTGAACTCATATCACAAGAAACATTAATATTTGCAATTCGCATATTCTAAAAAGTGTCATTGCAACATATTAACATCATAAAAAATATGATAGGTACTTGTCCAGTTCGTCTTAAACTCTGCTATTGAAGGTTTCTCATATGTAATATCTTAACCATCACTCTCAAGCGAGTGAAACAATTTGAAAGAACTGTACGAACGGTAAAATGCAAAGAATCATGACAGCCTCCTCAAAAGGCTGTACTAGCCGTGGACGACTGCACGCCGGACTTTGAATTTGATCGTCCGGCGTGTGACTATAGCTACGTGGACGCAGCTAGACTTATTGATGTCGATTCAGTGACGGCTGATCGTGGTTTCACGTCCAACGAGTCATAAAGCGGAAACTCACAACAGAAGAGGCATTTCAGGAAGTACGGCACCTCGACGTAGAAGGATGGTGGCATTGGGATTAATGGCGATGTGGATTGCTTGTAATAGCGATACTCGGCGTTACTGGAAGATGATAAAATATTTTTCTCGACAAATCTTTCTTATTATTACATACTACATTTTATAAAAGATTTATATAAGACTTAACCCATTGTCTTAAGATCTCTGCAATATTTACTTTAACCCTCAAACAGTATTGTTGGGTTAATTATGATAATTGTTAAAATAATTATTTAGTTTACGTCTCTTAATCTCACAACCAGATAAAAAGTCAGTTTTGGTAACATAGAAGTGATTATTGAATTTGAAAATTGAATTTGAATATCATATTCTTTCCCCTCTGATATACAGTTTATAGAATTGAAGATAGACATTGAAATACACAATCTACCTTTGTTGAATCATAACAATAATCTATACCACGATTATGACACGATATTATAAGACAAGGAATTAGTAAAGACTGAAGATTTGATAAAGTGATACATGGGTTGTAAATCGGGAACTTACTCGCGATACCTCTCATCAGAAGCTCTTTCCAATAGAGGCATACCAGACAAAAATAGGATAATAATTGTAGTGAAGATTGGGGAAGCTATAGCGATCCATTCAAAGCCTTCAATCACGTTTAACGATATCGTGAAAATACCCCACCATACCACTATTTCCCCGAAATAGTTTGGATGCCTGGAGAGTCGCCATAATCCTGCAATTAAATATAAAGTGAACAGCAGACTTTGAATAATACTTTAAAAAGTTTAGTATAGAAAATATACCATCATTGCACCACTTTCCATTATTTATTGGATCTTGTTTGAAAGAGAATTTCTGTAAATCGGCATATGTTTCGGCTAATAAACCGGTCACAAAGAGTCCTGTACCAGTGCTATCTAATGTTGTCATAGTTTTAGGAGCTGGTGGTATTTTATGCCGCGGTGAATTGATGATAATCACTGGTAAACTTACTACATAAACCCATATAGCCTAAAAATAAATTTTAATTAGTTATATATACATATTTATTGTGTTCTAAACAAATATTTGATTTTGACTAAACTGTGCGTAATCTTAAAATTGTTTGTCACCTGAAATGTCCAAAATACAGCGAAGCGAATCACGTTACTGCGGCGATCTTCAAACCTCTTGTCACGACCAATTTTAATAATTCGATACAACAGATATCCAGAAAGACGAATACCCCATAAGCAAACGAATATGGTGACCATAAGCTGCCTGCTGTCATAAGGCTACGATACAATTGTTTACACAAATATAAATTAATAATTTACAAATTATTTATACGATAATAAATCAACAATTTTAGAAGTTTTACCTATTGATACATTTAACATACATTTTATTTGTATGATACGTACTATAGAAAGCAATTTTCTTTTTAATCTCTAATCTCTCTATAGAGAAAGATTCAATGTTAAATATTATATTTTTTTATAATAATCTTAAATTATTTGCACTTATAATTTAATAATTTACAATTATAGATAATGTAAGCTTTTGATGAATTTACTGATGTGGATTATATTAATCTATTACAATATAATATAAAATTACTATAAGACACTTCCCCAAAATACCTTATGGTAAATTTCATAAAGATACGTTAATAGTTCCTCGAACCTGAGAGGAAGTATTCGAATTACCTCTTAATGGCGGCCATAGATCTCTTTCGAAAACAAACGGTCGTGTAAAAATAAACTGTGGCGGTTGAATCAAACGTTCAAATGTATCTTTCCGCGCATTTTCGATTAAATGATTTCGGTCTGTTGTTCATTTACACGAGCACGAGCATGGAAGCGGTTTTATAATTAGAATACCTTGCCCACTTGGCCGAGAAAAAAAGTGAGAAGGGCGAGGATGATGAAGTTCGTGCCGCCGGCAAAATCTGTTAATTTGTCCAGCTGAAAGGTCGCCGCAATCGTGAAGAAGATGATTTGCATGCCAACGGTGACGATCGCGCTCACCGCGAAGTGGTCCTCGTCTAAAATATCGACCGCCATTGATCCTAGTTGATTGCCCACTCCCGCGCTCGATGAACTATTTTCGAATCTGGAATCGTTAATGAAGATATTACATGTGCGTTCATGTATATGCTTTGTTAGATAGAGATCTAGAATTTTACTGTTTTAATTTCATTACAGAATGGAACTTTTGGTCACCTATTCATAACTTCATATGTAATTACGTAAATAATTTTTTTATGTCATTTTATTTTATGTAATTAGATATTTTATGATATTTCTTTAAAGGTTATATTTTTTTATGTATTTAGATATTTGAACTACTTGTTTATAACTTTATGTAATAATTAAATGTCAGGGTTATTTGTAACTTTTTATTTTTGTACTTCATAATAGTCCTTTACAGGTTATGTTTCTTTCCTTAAATTTGTTTAAATTATCTAGTCAGTCTTTCATAATTCCGTAATTATTAATAATGAATATAATCAAATAAAGTAATTTAATAAAATAATTAGGAATTAATAAATGAAAGAAAATTTATTCTTTGTGTTCTTGTAATATCATTTATATATTATATCTTAGCAATTTGTGTTACAGTAATTGCTTATAATACGATTGATGTAGTAGATTACAAGCGTAATAAGTGTAGTTGGAACAGCAGTGTTATAACTGGTAAGTAGTATAAGCAACGGTTTGATCAGACTTGAGAAGATTATGTGTTGATACATAACTCAAACATCTGACATCTTTATGATTCTATTTTGTTTCTTGTATAAGCAGCCTTGATATCTATAAGTAGGCTCATTTATAAATTATATCGGCTCGTGCGTACTGCAATTGCATTATTCAATAAGAATAGTATGTTTCCAAAAACATAATATATCTACTTGAAACTGAAGAAAAAACATTTTATAACTTTTTAAATCTATTTTATAACATTTTATAACATTTATTTTATAACTTGAATCGCTTAATTTGGAGTCAAATCTCAATAAAATTATTGATAGAAACTTAAAACAATTTATGTGTGTCAACTTGAGATAAAAATGTGAAAGATTAAAATAAAGGTGCAATGTTTAAAAATGAAAAATTTTTAATTCAAAGTTAAAAATACAGATGCTATATATTCTCCATTAGTTTGGTTAATATATTTCATTGTATAACTTTGATTCCTGCGTCAACATTATGATCATTTAACTGCCACTGCATCGTAGAGCGTCGCAATGCAGTTCAGTTTGTTCAATATCCTCACAAAAAATGTTCAGAAAGATACCATTCCTTTTACAACATATACTCGTAACACTTAAATAATCTCTTTTATCTAATGCAATGAGATTTCACAAAATATTTTCAGTCATAAAAAAAGTAAAAAAAAAAAAAATCATTATTTGTATTTACCGTTCTTTAATTCGAAACTTTTGCATTATATATTCTCACAATTCTATCTTTAATCAATCATAAGACAAAACGTATCTTCCTCAAAAAAAAAAAAAAAAAAAGAAAAAGGAAAAGAAAGAAAAGAAAAAAACTCTGAAATATCAATTACTTATTCAAAACAATACGAATTTCCGGAAGTGCACATTATCACCACTTTCGAGCCAGTATAAAAAATTCCTACCATTTTTCTACTATGAAGATTGAAAAAGCAACTTGTTCGATGTTATCAATGAAAAACAACGCGAAGCACCATTCACGAGCTCGAGTATCGCCAAATATCAAAACTGAAACCGTTAATTGTTATTCGATTAACCATTTTTACGTTGGAGATGAATGCGGATCACACGAGCCACTGTCACCTCGAGAATACCACGGAAATTTCAGCGAAGTCACAATATCTTAGTAGCGCGAATTTTTAGCTAATGAAGAACGTACAGAGTCTGTGCGATGGTATATACATCGGTTAAAGGGATACGACAATTACCTCGACAGAGAGGGACATCATCGTAGTAACTAACAGAACGGGTGGACTTACTTCCACCCGCGGCGACAAGCAGCGGCAGGACTACGAGGGGATTCAATGTCGAGTCGAGTCTAAAACGAGAAACCCATGATCACGTGCTATGAAACGACCGCGAGCGCATCGGCGCTTTTCTTCTAGCTCCGTCCTTTTCTCGCTACGCTACGCGTCTCTCTTTGTTTATTACTCTATGGTGTCGACCTATTGGATTTCCCGATTCAGATTGACCATCTGGCATTATGGTTTATTATAATTATTTCCATAATTAATACTTTTCCTCATGATTACTTTACCATTAGTGATTTCATTAGAAAGAATTATTATAATTTGTTATTTAAAATGATTTAGAAAGGGGTAAAGATATACTATAAGGTTTTTAATTTATTTCATGTTCTTTAAGTACGTGTATATGATGTTTACTTTTGTATATACATTTTTTGTAAGTATAGGTAACGTCTTCATGAAAGATGTTTTTTTCTCTTTTTTCGATAAAATGATTGTTTTTCTGCTTTCTGCATAGTTATTTTATCACAATTGCTCTTTTCTCTCAGAGCGCTGTGATCTGCGCCCATTCAGCATGGAATCAATACGTACACGCGAGCGCGGGTGAGTTTCCAGTTAAATGGAACATGGCGCATTACGCTTTTCGTTTGTATTGTCATTCATTTGTACTTGCAAAAACAATGGGCATCCTTTAAGAGACATCTTTTAAAATGCTCGAGTTTGGTATTGAACTTAGGAATTTTTTTTGTAATTATACAAAGATGGATGAAAATAAAAAGAATTAGTAGATTGTTTCTTCAAATCGAATTAAGAATAATTTATTTTAGTATTGTACATTATATTATTATAATAGTAACTTTACAAACAATAACTATGCCTTAGATAAGATAACGCTTCTCAATGCGTATTTTCTTATAAATGTTATAAAATCCAGTTTGATGAAGATAAATGATTATAATAAGTGTTTCATGATCGCGCGTTACATTTTGGTCTTCCTTCGCGATAAAAAAGTATAGAGATCCATTGTGTATGGAAATGTAATAATTTATAACTTGCAGTGCTCTGTTTCTCTTAAATGAATTGGAAAATAATATTAAAAATGTAGCATGTTTTCTTGAATCTTATTGATCTTCCATTTTTACAATATCCTCAACTTCTTCTAATTCATTTCAACAGCTGCACTGCACAACTCGTTCCAATTGTTTCATTTTTTTCTTAAGCTAATACCTATTTTAGATTTTAAGATCTAGTATATTTGCCCCAGATGTGAAGCATGAAGACAGATGCAATGAAGAGAAGAGACATAACAAGCACAGGCACTGGTCCTCTGTAAATAGATATTTAGATTATTAGCATTTGACTCAAATATATTAGCTCATGAAACTATTTCAACACCTCTAGAAACATTTTATGTATATATTATAAACAATATTTTGAAATTTCATTAGCACTAGAGCAAAACACGACTATTGTCAATAAACGTAATATTGATAAAATTTGAAATAGATCTGGACATATATAGTACTTACAAGATATTTCTTAGAAACATATACTTTGCAAAGATTACTACAGTATTTCAACAGTCAATAATTTCCTATATTAATAAACTAGAATATTTAGCGAGACCATTTGTAATACTAATTGTGTGTTTAAGGCTACTATTCATGCTTTATATTAATTTTTCACTAACCATATGTTTGCAATAAATGTCTTATATATTATATATATTATAATAAATGTCTTGAATATGTTTATAAAAAAATTCTGCAGTTGGTATTCAAATATTTTCATGGGCAACTATACATATTTGAATTCTATATCTCTATATTTTTTCTCAAGACTTTACGTTTACTTACACTTTGATGCCAGGAGAGTCATCGGTATAAAACCTCCACATGCCATCAGAACCAGCTCCTGTGTTTCTACTTCTGGTTGAAGTAGTTGTCGCAGTTTTCCTTTGTCTAACTGTACCACCACCACCTGTTCTAGGTACTATAGCTTTGCTTGGCGATCGGCCCGTGGCTCCAACTGAAGTAGAACTAGCTGCAGCAGGCTTAAAAAGATAAACAAAATATAACCATAAATTTCTACACAAAAAACTGTCTTCATTTCCTATTTAAAATTTTTACGAAAATACTTACCATTGTTTGTTATGTTTTCTTGACGCTTGTTCGTCAGTAAAGTGCCAAATAAGGAAAAGTTTGTTTTATAATTTAAAATTTTGTTTAAACTCACAATGAATTAATATGTGGATTCGCTTCACTTTTTTAAGATACGTTTCGTTATCTTATTGTGAGCAACATTAAGAGAATATTGGAATAAAGTGACTTGGTAATATTGTATCGCGCAAAGCCAACCTTCTACCAATTAGTTTTAAACGTTTACTGCTAGCATAAAGCACGGTATAAACCGACGTGTCACATGCATACCATCCACGTAGTGAGCTCCAGACACGTCATCATATGCCGTTAAATTCATAGTGATGCGTGAGCGTTGATCTTTATGCCGCGTTTTCATGTGAAGAATCGTGACCAAACATTTTATCAAACTATATATAATTACAGTCTGTGAATAATATCCAATTATCTTTAAAAAAATGAGCAGTTGCATAAATAATTATTTTCAAATTAAATTAGCAAGTTTTGTAGAACTTATTAGATCATAAAATAAATAGAACACAGTACGGCAAATTTAATTGTAAAATATAGCTTGATATTAAAAATTATCTGCTTTATCAAATTTAAAATAAGATAAAAATGAAACAAAGATATAAATAAGATGTTTTGATATATAACATAATAAAAGTGAAAAATTTTGAAATATCACGAAATATCACGCTAATGATTTAAGTATTTGTAATTTTATAAAATTTCAATTTCATCGATTTTGTTAAATAAAAAAAAACTATAATGTTGCATACTTATGATAGTATAGGGCATTTATTTGTTATTTACAGAATATATGATCATTAGTTTGTGTTTCACAGTTTTCTATATTAATTATATTTTTGGTAATAAATAACATATAACTTTTATATAAGTATAGATTGCGCGAATTAATGCATGTAATTTGTCATACTGTGATTCTATACAAAAGATCTTAAGTATACGTGCATGTATAATGGTCGCACGCATAATAATTTATGTTCTACAATTTTATCCGTTAATCTTTTCCGTGTTTTAGCAGACTAGTTATAAATTTATGACAACATATTACACTATCTCTTACAAAATTGTTCACACCATGATATAAAAGAAAATCGTACATATCGTTACAGGAACTTTCTCCTTTTTGTTTCACTTATTGTACATTTTTAGCCAATGTAAGGTAAAAAATACGAAACTGTGTTGCCGTTGTTTACATGTAAATCTTTACACAAATGCATTCATTATTAATAAAAGTAAAAAGTTCATAAAATACAAAGTTTAATACTTCTATTGGTCTCAGAGTGTACAGTCTCAATGATACTTCTCTTTGCGCCAATAACAGAAAATATTCTGTAAATGCTTATAAATGCAGTAGTTGCATGTAATATACAATACTTATTTGTGTAAATTAGATATACCTTTTCAACGGTATCAAAACAATGATTATTGTATGATTGTTCAGTCACTGTAGAGTATTTTAAATGCATAAATTCGAAATATTTCATACGAATTTTACAGTAATATATTGATATACTAGCAATACAAAATTTTGTAAAGGTATGTTGCATATCTAAGCTACTGTAACTTCATTATGCTTTGGCATTCTGTTATATATTTTACAATATAGAAATACTTAAAAAATTAAAATGACTTTCTCATCCATATAATTATTTCTTTTGTTAAAAAACCAATCAAGAAATACGCTTCACTTTCTTGTCATTCAAATAAGACTTCTTTTTGTATGTAAATATATACATAGTGTTAAGAAATATTCATATGGACCCAGCGCAGCAGTTACTGTTTGGCACAAGGAATATTGTTGCAAATTTTGATATACAATAAACATTATATAGTACGATTTTTACGCAGGCGCATCTAAATCACGCTTTTTAAGCATAATTTTACATAAATGATAGCATCATTAGCCATTATCAGAAAAACATTTCCATACAATCACATTTTTTTCAACAACAATAACGAACCATAACAGGACCTTTATACATATATATCTATTGCTCTAATGCTTTATTTTTATTGCAATTAGAAACGGATATTATGCCTGCAATGTAACCATAACAATCAGTGAGTGTGCATCAATTAACATTATGCCCTATTATAATTGGAATCGTAAATAATTGTTACGAATATGTTTTAAAAATAGAAATTAAAATACAAAGTATTTAATCATTTTGTGACAACTAACTCAAAGATATCTTACTACTGGTCATAATCTAATACAATATTTGGCAGACATATAGCTCCAATAAATTGACTTTGTTATTGTATAGAGCGAAATAAATATTCTTCTTAGACCAAATTGATCTCTTATTTGGTATTTAAGTACTTGTCACTCCTTTACGGGCTACTAATAGATTTAATACTGGATGCTTTCTGATATATGATACTGCTTTTTTATGAGTTACCATTGTAAAATCATACCCATTGCACTGTAAAATTTTATCATGTATACGAAGACCGCTCTTTGCTGCTGGTGATCCTTCATGTACTTCAGTTACATATATACCCTAAAATATTGTAAAATATCAGTTAATAACATCTGACAATATGGGATGCATTTACAATATCCTATATCATATTAATCTCCATTACATTATCTGTATAACCCTGAGGACTTTTTCTGAAATCTTGATCAATTCCACCTCCAATTTTAAAGCCACATTTCATCACTTCTTCCCCATTTTCATTAACATCCGTTTCTTTTACCAATATAATTGGTATCTAAAAATAAAATAAAGTACATAGTAAAATTTGTTCATAATAGAATATTTTGTTTAATATTACTACATGAATATCTTTTACCATGATTATTGCATCGTATCAATTTATATTGTATGAAAACAAAAAAAATCAGAAAGAATTTAAAAATAAAATTATATATTGTCAAAAATAAGAAGAAATTAAATTAATCATGAAGTTCAATGCCTAAAAAATACTTGACAATAATCGAACGAGTATCACTTGTATACTTACGCTTAAACATTCCATAGCAGTGCCAGCTTGATGCTGAAAAGCCATTTTCGCGCACATAATGATAAATCTTGTGTCTGATGAGATCAGATTGACAATTGCTTCTGATGATTCAACGTTACCACCAATTGCTCACGCACTATACACACCAATGTACCGATCACACAACTATTCAAAGATGTGTGTATGAAGATGTATTTAGAAAAACGTGTTATTGAGTAGCAGAAAAATTTTGGTTCACTCTGAACGTGAAATCAATCGGACAATACCGTTAAGCTTGGTACACTTCAGCGTTGTTAAGATCAGTTAAGTTAAGACAATTTCGTTCTCACGTTGACAGCCATGCGTACTGTTCGATATAGATAGGAAAATATCGTTCCAATAGTGTATCGTAGAAAATATCATTGACTAAGTATAGGATAGACTTGACATTCAATGCTTTTTTGTGTTCCATGTTTTGAGTCACCTGACTCGCTTATCATTTATGTGTCACATGCGATATTATCGATATATCATGTATCCCACCACCGACGAGGTACAGAATAGATGTGACATTCAACGCTTTTTCGTGCCCCAAGTTTTGGGGGTTATAGACACCTCATGCCATTTTCATATATCATGCAACGTTATCGATTCAGCATAGTAGAGATTTGAATTGAAACTAAATTTTTCTATGAAATTACAAATAATGTATAGAATAAGATATTTTGAAGACTTGAAGACTTGAAATTGGGAAGTGAAATAAGGAATACGAAATGACAATGAAACTTGACGCGATAAATGTCTGTTTCTCTTTATTAACAAGCTGAGTTAGCATACCTTGTGAAAGTTTGACACTTCGATAAGACATTCGATTGTTTTATTCTTTTTTTTTATGTTCTTTATTTTACTTTCGCGTTAACCATAACGGACGACGATTAATTTTATCGAACTCGTCCACGGATAGTTATACGAGGATATGATACATAAGTTCTAAGGTTCACGGATCTCATGTATTATACAAATAATTCGCTGGTTCGCAGTAGCTGCGACGAGTTTCTATATCACACGCATCTCACCTATGCACGCGTTCATCGGACGCACACTCGGAAAACCAATTGCGCTATTTTGTGTTTTCGCCCAAATTTTCTTCTAACTATGATCACGCATTTTTTTTGACTTTGAAAAAAATTTACTAGAAATCATACGGTCACTGCTATCGTACGTTTTGCGCACGATTTAATCTTCATACAATTCGCCATGTCCGTTACGTTTGTACAGACGAAATATATATTTATGCACGTATAATAAATTACGTCGTTATCTCGTAAGAGGGCATACTCTGCATATTTGATGTCTAAATTATGAATTTTTTTCTAGGGGTTTTATAATTTAATTAGTTAAGCATATGTTGCACATCAATAGTAAGGCGCGTCATTAAAAAATGTAAAAAATTTAGAAAACATTGGGATAGCCCTTAATAAATACACATAGTAACTCACAAAAGTATTTGAACACTTATCATAGAAAACTTTTATAATATATACTGTATATTTTATTTATCTCAAATTTTACCAATATAATCATGATAGTCGAGTCTCATTAGAGATGCTAATGAAATTTCAAAATGTTTCGTAGAACACAAAAGTTTATAAAAGATTTCTACAAATGTTCGAATTGTTATTCACTTTTCTGAGCTACTGTACATGATAAATATGCGACATATTATTGAGTGTGACGTTAGCGAAAGAGGAACTTCGGAAGTTGAAGCTGTAGTCTAGTAAATTCCTGTAAAAAATTTGAAATGGGAAATTGTTACATTTAAAAGTTGATATGGCAGTTTATTGATTAATTTTCAACTAAATTATCGATATAAATATATTAGTACCATCGAATTCGATAGTTTCAATAGTACTTTTATACTGTTACTTATTAAAAACGTTTGTGTATTAACATTATTACGAACAACCTAGTCTGTTAAAAGTTTTCGTAGAAATATATTATTCATATAGAAAATGAACTTCTTTCCCTCTCTTTCTTTTTGGATAAAATGCACGGAGTATGCCCTCGTTTGTGAAAATTCTGAAATTATGAGCAGTCGAAAAACGTACGGTCTTAGACGCCATGATAACGATATCTCGTTTAATTATTACAATTAAGGCAATAGCCTTATAAATTAATAGTCTTTGGGAACCGTAAACTCTGTTTGGCAGAAATCAACTTAAGCGTAGTTAATTAGCCTCAGTCGCATCATTTTGAGAATACGATGCGTGAGACTTTAATTGCTTATCGACATTTGAAAATGCCTTATCAGTCCGCGTAATGGGTAACTTATCGATCATCGTGAAAGTCGTCTGATTCAATAAGTTTTGCTTCGAACAAAATGTTTCACCTTTTGTTTCACTATGCATTTCAAGAACAAGCAATTTATAATTTTTTACTCGCGCTTTAATAAAATTCGTATTAGCTTTCATGGAAGCTAATCTTTATTCTCAGAAACCGACTATCGATAAAAAAATTTCCTGTTTGTTGCTCTTCCTTCGTTTCTTTTCCCTCGTTTCGAAATGCATGATCACGAAAGGTTAAACATTAAAATATCTATATAGAATATTTCGCGAATGAAAACAACGTAATACTTAAAGCTATCTTTTGTCGTTAATTAATAATCGAGCTCATTGTATGTCGATAAATTGTTCATCCTCTAAATATGATGCATACATGTATGTACATTTTTAAAACATACCGTTAAATACTCTTTCTCACTCACACTTCTCGATCTTTGATCGAAAATGCGCGTTTTGACGCAAATATAATCCTCGAATTATTTTATCAACATAATTAATCAAAACGAAATGTTGAAACGCACAGTCGTGCTTTCTTAATGCCGATATTTAGGAATGTTGTTGCAATTAGCACTCTGCGTAAAGCGGAAGTTGCCATGATGTATTTGGAGATTCGTTTCTTTCTTGAAACATCGTTATATTATACTTTCTTATTCTTATTAATTTATGTAGCGGTAATTTTACAAATGATATTTGTATGAAAAGAAGGGAATATATAGATTTTTTATGCTAAAATGTAAACAGAGTCGATTTAGTATAGTTGCCCTGAATACACTGAAATAAAGTTGCATTCATTCTTCTTAATTCTTTGTCAGTATAATAGAATTACAATTGTACTTAGTTATCATATCATTAGATTTTCAATGAACGCTTTATGTCAGCTTTTTGTTTTATGATATAAAGCGAAGACCACAGGTAAAAGACACGATAAGCAATTTTAAAATTCAATAATCAATTCCATGTTACTAAAACTATTCTTTTAAGTAATTGTGGAACCACATATTTCTTGCACTCTACTGGACATTCCAAAAATAATTCATCAGTTGCTTCTTTATATAATTTTAAAGATATATTGCCTGTTTTTTTTGAGACATACCTGTGCACCTAACAAGTTGTTTAAAATCAAGAAATTAACAAAGATGGACTTGTCACGTTCTTTTCGTGTGCTGTTCAAGAATAATAGAAGCGATTATACAATAGATATTTAAACGATGTTTCTCGAGGATAGCAGCAAACGATTCTCAATACCTCACTCTCATCATGCCTCTTCAACTATACAATCCATGGTAACAGTGTGACTAATGATACGTACAATCTATACTATACAGTAAGACGATTATACACGTGTGTAATCCATCATTCCATCTTTAAATTGACTCGTAACGCTCTGTTGATGTTCTTGTTTCTTCTTGTTAATCGCTGTTGCAGAATCTTTCCAGGAATGATTGCGTTTGTTGCTCTCACGTAATGTATGTGGTTGGGTTTTAAAAGATGAAATTCTTATATAGGGCTAAGGACTTTTGTCGATACTTTCACATGTAACTGGTTCCTGTCGTTTCGCGATTGGTCGATCGGAAAAAGCTGCGAATAACGCAACGGCAGTATTCGATGCAACGATGAAGCGATCGTTCAGACGATTTGTCGATAACTTTTAACAGGAGAATGCACTGAGAAAAATGTTTAAATATAGAGAAACTATCGTTTTAACCTATAGGAACATTTTGTATATATACATATACAATATTGTGCGTATATATACAAAATGTTGTATATGTATTGTATATATGCATTGTATATGTCTATATACATATACATATTATATTAGATGTTATGCTAACATTAATTTCTCTTAAGTACAATGGACATTATCTTCGAAATGTTAAACGCTCTTCTCAGTGTTCCAACGTGAGCAAAGATTTTTACTTTTACGACGAAAATCCCTAGTTAATTCCGATTTTGACAAGAGTTATAACCAGACTCTGTCAGTTGTCGAAAATTGCAATTTTTCACTGTACGTTGACGTTTCTGTAAGACCCTTAGATAGTCAGAGGATTCTTTAAACCTCTATTTATACCTTTTCATGAAGAGTTCCGCTAGAATTGCTAAATCTTGATCATACATGTATAGTGAATTCTTGCCTTTCTTGTTCCTTTCTTTGTTGGTACCTGAAACGAAATTGTATAGTAATGTTTTTAGTCATACTTCAAATTGCAGGAGGTATGCTATTTTTCTTTAAATACTAATCTATCTTTTAACGCTAAACAAGCTTTGTGTCATTGAAGCTTTTGCTAGATTAATATGTGGCGTGAATTTTTATTTGAGTTCGACTGATGATGCATTTCGGTGTAGCTTCTTTAATCCTTAGAAGACATCTGTTCGTTTGGAATCATTAGATATAGTTTGAGAGTCTTGGAATAAAATAAAATTGATAGGAATCCCGTTTATTTATAACTCAATAAAATTTTACTACATTTATTCTGAGAATTCAATGAAATGGTAATTTCTGAATATCATGATTCGATCGTTACTTGCAGAGGGTTCGATTAGGATTCTTATAAAATACATTGAATTAACTATGACATCTATTGACCATAATAAGCAGTATTCGAAGTCCTTGAAGCAAACCTTCGATATTAAATTTTGTTTGCATTCGTAAGTACATATTGAACTTAATCTCATCATTAATAAATATAGTGGTATGTAAATACTTTTGGTAACTATCGTGTATCTCCTGACGAAACTCATTGGACAGGATATAGTCAACCAAAATTTCAGAGGCCTTCCTAGGATTAACACGAGTAGAGAAGGGAATCTCAACGTGTCAGCTTACTACGGTCTACGGAGGTTCGTGTCGATACCTAGCGAGCATAGATTCGACGGCCTCGATCGGCAGTCTACCCAAACTGCCGCCGTGGCGGGTCCCGGTCGACAGATCTTGCCAGTCCCGTTCACGATCACGATCACGATCACGGTCGCACTCTACGTCGCTCAATTCGCGGCTGTCGCTAAACCCGCTTGGCGGCAATAACGTCATGTCCTCCACCGAACTGCACAATGGATCAGGAACACAATATTTAGAAAAATAAGAAATTATACATAATATTATATTGGAAAATATTCTTATCGCCATTCATTAAGAAATTGATCTTTGATTTTCGAGTTTGATTAATTATTCTGGATCTGGTATTTAATGGTTAAATAAGGTTTAAATTAGATATTTGTATAATCTCAGTAGATCCAGATTAATTTAGAGAAGTTTGAAAGAATATTGTTATTAAATATTTTATATGGATATAATTACTTCATGATGATGAGAGATTATGATGATATATATGAATTTAATCGTCAAGGAATTTGATGAAATTTATGAAGATATACGATACGATATCTTCAAGTAATAGAAAAATGTAATCAGTGTAGTAGTAAGAATGAATTTTTATGAAATGTATTGCATATGAAAGATTTTAATTCTTTTATTATCGTCGTGATTGTTCTTACAGACTTTACATTTTTCTATTATTTATCAGAAATGAGATTGATAAAATCGTGATACGAATATTGAACATAATCAGGACTGAGTGCTATGTGGAAACAAACAAACCTTGGCTACCTGCGAGTAGACCGGCTCGGCTGTCGGCTTCGTCGTCTCGCAAGTGAAGGTGAGCCTTCGTTGTTGGATTCTGTACTGGATTCCACCCCTCGTGAAAATACATCTACAGAATGATTTTATGCAATTAATTATGTAATTGTAAATTTATCGATCTACAGACTTATTCTATAAAAAAAGCAATAAATTAAATCAAAAACTGTTTTTACAAAATTACTACTTTAATTGCGAATCTTTCTAAAACTTTAGAAAATAACAAAATTTGGCAGAAAATCTGCGTCATTCAGGGGGCAAAGTAGAAAAATAAAAATTTGAACGAAACAGCAGGGTTATGTATTAATAAATCAAAGAAAAACAGTGAATTTCCAACAGGAACTAGAAACAATATTACAAAATTTACCTCTGCAAGGCTTCACTGGTACCCTGTAACTAGGTCCAGCGCACTCTCCGCAAGGGCTTCCGGACGTGTCGCTTCCGGAACCCTGACGACTCGAGCGTAGCTTGCTCTCCGCTTCTGCGATGCTTGGGAAGTATCGTTGCTTGTGCCACCTTGGAGTTTTAGACCTGAACGTGAAAGAACACCAGAAAGAGGAAGAGAAAAGGGTTTGGGAGCAGGATATCAAGCTTTCTTTAGCAAGGAAGTCGAGCAAGGAACGTTTACTCTGTCTAGCATGCGCTTTAAATAATAGAAAAGGGTTGAAAGAAAACAGTTACCTCTCGAAGTCCACGCTGGACCTCTCGTAATCGATCGTGTTGATGTCTTCGTTCTCCAAATGTCCAAACGTTTTAAATTGCATCGTATAATCGAGCGTGGCTGTTGTTACTGAACGATTCTCTCTTCCTGGTACGCTGAACGTGGCGTACGGACTTATTTCGTACATCTCTACAAGAGAGAAAATGATTGTTAGTTAATATGTGTAATAAGAATACAAGAATATTATCTAAAGATCCCTTTAGAAAATTATATTTTTAATATAAGTCTCTAACTTCTTTCTATTGAATCTAATTCTTCAATTTGACAAGTGATAAAAACAAACCTGATCCATGGTCGTTAGACTTATGATTCTCTTGCTTCACTGGCGAACTGGTATAAACCTGATGATTCCTTCTATTATCACGTTCAGCAGTGGACTTCAATTGCATGGTCGACATACAACTTGAAAGATGATGATGTTGCTGATGCTGCTGCTGTTGCTGAACCAAACCCAATCCTGACTGTTGATTCTGTTGTTGTCCAGGAAGAATTTCTCCTAAGTAATTAGCTCTAAAAAGCACAAATAATATCATCCTTAATCATAAAAATATTTATTAAATAAATGACAATTTTTAAAATTTATACATATTAATGATAATGTACATAAACGGTAGTTTTTGGAACTTATATAATTCAAATTTTATATATAACTAAAATTATAATTTTGAAAATAATATACCTTCCACTGCGTTTCAGCATTACGTATCCCAGAATGGCGGCGGAAATAACTAACACGATTGCACAGACGATAGGTACAACCACGTAAAGTACTTTATGATTAGGTATAGCTTTTTTAACATCGTTTTCCATAATCAGGTCATTCGGAGGACCAATACTAACGCCACTGAGAGTGGTGGTCGCGAATTCCATTTGCGTTTGCGTGGATCCAGCGTCGTTATGAGCTGTCAGACGTAAACTATACCACGAGGCAGTCTTTAACTCTCTTATGACTAGATCTTCTGTAGCACGACTTGCCACTAAATTCCATGGTTCAGTGCTGACACGTCTACGGTACTCTACGGTGTAATATTGAATCGGACAACCACCATTTGGCCAAGATATAAGATTTAATTTGACAGAGGTGCCATTGGCAGAGATGATGTCTCGTTCTTTTGGTAATAAAGGAGCTATGAGAAAAATTTGGGAAAGTTATATCGTATTTTAATAGGAGATTATATAAGAAGTTAAATCTGTATTAAAATGTTACCAGTTCCTTTGGTCGTGGCACTAATTAAAGGACTTGGATCTCCAGTGCCCACACGATTATGAGCTGTTAAATGTGCCAAGTAGGAAGAACCGCATTTTAAACCTGATAAAATGAACTCGGTTTGTTCGGGTGATAATGCGATTTCTTCCCAGCCACCCTGGTCCCTTTTGTAGCTTAACACGTAGCCTGATAAAAGTAATATTTTTATATCAGTTTTATTAATTATCATTAATATTAGAAATAATATCATTCTATCGTTTGATTATTCTATTACGATTTCTGATATTCTATATTTCTAATATACCTTGAATAGTCGCACCACCATTATTAGGATGATTCCACCTAAGTCTTATGCTATTCGTTGTTGTATACTGTAGTTCTAACATTGGTGCTCTGGGAGGCATCACCACGACCAATGTGTAAGTGATGGAATCGTCACCGAATAAATTGCTAGCTGAACACGTGTAATTCCCAGCGACTGATTGTTCTAATCCTAAAATTTTTACTTTCTTTAATTTCTTCGTTTATATATTTTTTAACTCATTCAAAGTTGTCTGAATCTTACATAACATTTTAATGTTGCAACGATTCTTTAAGATTATTGATTGAATGAGTTGAAGTACATATAAGTATATTAATTGAGGAACTTCCTGAGAGGGCTTGTAGGTTTATATACATTGTATATTATATATAATTAAAATTATAATTTTGAAAATAATATACCCACGACTAAATACATATATAATTAATCATTTTACCTTATCGATCTCTTTACCAGAGATCTTTTCAACTATTTTTAAACCGATATTGTTAAACTAACCACGAATATTGAGATGACCATCAGCAGTTAATTCGTAATGTCTTCCAGTAGAAACTTGACTATTTCGATATGTCCATATTGGACGAGGCGTAGGATTACCCACGACCAAACAAGACAAGGTAATTGATGATTTAATCGCTCTTCTTAATAATTGTGAAAAAGACGCCACTCTAGCTGGAGCTGTAGAAACAATTTTATTAAACCCTATTATGTATATCTAAAATTATTTATAAATTAAACAATTTACAAAGAATATTCTATAAATAATCAAACCTCTAGTATTTGTAGTTTGAGTTACTATGGTGGTCGGTTCTCCTTCACCCAGCCCTGTCGTTGCTGACACCCAGAACTCGTACAATTTACTGATACGTGATTTTATTTTACATCATTATTTGCATTAAAATTTCATTACAGTAATTTTATAAAATGGCTATTACCTTTCAACCAAACCTCTTAGTTCCATAGTAAGAGTGTCAGTCGGTGACGACGGTGGTTCGTGCATGGTGTGCGTGTTATGGTTACTGGAACCTGCCTCCCTGCTGTAAACCGTGTACTTGGAAACGTTCCCATTTGGTTGTAGGGGTGGTAACCACGAAACTAATATACTCTCCGCGGTTAGCGCTAAAGCTTTGATACCAGCTGGAGGACCTGGTACTAAAATGAATGATAAACAAGTTACAATAAATAGTAAAAATATTTATATTAGGCGAATCAAAAAATAATAAAAATATGATTCTTACCATCCTCCTCCGTTGTACAAAAAATCGGCGGACTTAGAACTCCATCACCAGCACCAGTATAAGCCAATACTCGAATAGAGTAATTCGTATACTTGTACAGAGTGTGTAGATAAGTTTCTACGCTGGATGTCTTCTTTACTTCACCCACTGTCGATATGTCCACTAAAACAAATTTTAATGCAAACAAGCCTTTAATGGAGAAAGAGAATCAGATATCTGTAATATAAAATGCTTAACTTGATATAAATGCTATCATAGATCTGTCATAGATACATCTGAGAAGTACTATAACTTTAATCCGTGTTACAGTGCCAATTTTTGGATAAAAATTATACAAACACATGAAAAATGTTTGTTTTTATTAAAATAGATATAATTTATAAAACGGATCACTATTAAACAAAATATAAATATTTCCTTGTGACAGACTGAGATATCCGTTTGTTATAGAAGAAAGTAGAAAAATATACAATTAAATACACTGATAAAAATCAGAAAAGAAGAAACAGCTTTATGATGTGCTTGAAAATACTTATAGAATATAATAAATGTTGTGTTTAAAAATGTTCATAAGATACAATACACATTATTTTACTTACTGTTGTCAGTGGGTACTGGTCTATAATATACTTTATAACCCTGAATGATTCCTCCATGTTGATGGGGTGGGGGTGCGCTCCAAGAAACTTTTACACTTTGGGAAGACAGAGGAATACATGATACTTGCGTTGGCGGAGTCTCGGGTACTAAAACAATTGCAAGATAATACAATAAATTAGTAAGAGATCGCCATCGGTCCATTAAACGGTAAAACAATAATATTCATAAAAAGGAAATGTTCTTATGGAAAGTTTATGTATATCTCACCTCCTTCCTGAGTTGTTCCAACAATGGGAATGCTGGCTGGGCCGCTGGCTATACTATTGAAAGCTCTGATCGATATATCGTACTTGGTGAACTTTCTCAAGCCTGTAAGCTGCACCTTTGTAGTCGCCCATCCGTTCACGGTTAAACTTTTGCTTTGGTTCACACCTGATGTCGAAGATGAATGCTCCGACCATGTCACTATGTAGCCCAATAGATCTCCGTTACAGGATTCCTTTGGGGGCGGCTGCAAACGCAATAAACCTTTCAGCGTTTCATTAAAATTACTTTGAATTAACATCTTCCTCCAAAATCTATCAGATTTATCTAACATATATAATTAATATATTAGGTTGCGTAATAGTATGTATTGAGTAATAGTTGAGTATTTGTATATTTTATAAACTATATTTACCTGCCAGCTAACCATGAGTTCTCCAGGACCTGCTGATTGCACTTTGATATTTTGTGGCGGTTCAGTAGGTGCTGTTAAAAATAAAAAATATGGAAGCTATGAAATAACAGTGAATAAAATATTTATATATTTATTAAAATTATATTAGCCAGGGGTATATTTCTGTACCTTCTTCTTGAGTTTTGGCGACCACGGGATCAGTAGGCACACTCACATCTATTGAATTTATGGCAAATATACGAAACGTGTAAGTCACTGCTGGATGAAGTCCTCCTACCAAAGCTACTTCCTGATCGTCGCTAGTAGTCTCGAAAGGAGATAAACCTAAAAAAAATGAAACTATAATTATTATATTGAATTATATTGAATATAATTATTATACTACGTTCTATTGAAATTATTATATTAAATTACAATGAATACTACATAAAAGCAAAGACGTTACATTATCTAAAGTCAAAGAGATTAGTTAAAAATTTTACTTTATGTGAATGTGAAGGATATCGATACTGTAAAAAGAAATCAAACTAAACAAAAATTTGGTGCTTTCGGAAATTGCATTTTTTTGTAAACGGTATACTCTATACATATAGGTCGTCCATTAAATATCATAAAATTAAGCTCGAAAATCGCTTATAAAGATTATCGCTTATAAAGATTAAAAAGTAGTAAAATAGAGATAAAAACGAAGACATTTTCAAAAAATAACGACAGCTATAGCTTTACATGGTTTAAAATGAAATTACCATTTTGTGTTGGATGTATGTTATTTCCGTTATTGGAACTTCCAGGGGTGTAAGTTACGTTGTGCGTTTTTGCGGGATTCCAATCGTCAGCTAAACCGTGATTCAGAGATCGATACTGAATAACGTAATTTCGTATCGGGCTGTTCCCATCGAAAGCTCTCTTCCACAATAATCGTATCGATCGCGAGCCGATTTCTATGACTTCTAGCGAGGCTGGTGGATCTGGTCTCTCTGTACAAGCGATAGAATTAGCATAATTAAATTATCATTCGTGATCACAGAATAAATTAATTCGTTTGAGCAGAGAAAATAGAACAATAAATTTATTCATGATGATAATATGTTTTAGGAGCGTGAAGAGATATACTATAGAGATTAATTAAATATTTTTTAATTAATATAATGAGTCAATAGCAATTGTATTATCAATTATTGAACATACACATATGTTATTCGTATTAACAAATATCATCGTTATTAATTATTTGGAATTTAAAACCTTTCCACGTAGAGAGTCTTTTAAGTTGAAGAGTCTTTTATTCTGAGTACTATGAAACATTTCGAGATTTTAAGAATTTCGTACTGGAAGTATTATCAAGGATTTTAATATTCTAAAAGCTATGATTAATACCAATACTCAGAGTTATTATAGTATTGTATTAAAAGTATTCTCTCCATTTTTAAATATTTTTTGTTACACTTCTTCTAGTTGAATATTACATTTTAAATATCAATATTTATATTTATATTTAATATTTCATATGAAATACAAAATTAAAAAAGAAATTACCTAATTAATAATATCAAAAAATTGAAATATGATCCTAAAAACAACAATGACAAATCAAAGGGAGATAAATCTTATTAAAATACTACCTTGAACAGCAAGATAAATCAGATGTTCGCTTCTCCCATAGGCATTGTCCGCTGTGCACCTGTAAACTCCAGAATCTTGACGATCACTGCTTGCTATAGATAATTGTGATTTGAGGCCGTTGTCTGTTTTTATTTGACTGATGCTTAGCCGGTGACTGTTAGTATCTAAACGATCACTATTGTGCATCCATTGCACTTCTATGGGATTATCCCCGATGACAGTACAATCAAGCGTCACGGATTCGCCACGACGGATCGTCACGTTCTTACTCTGGAACTCGAACCTTGCTGGTTCTATAAAAAAAAAAACGATAAAATATTCTCGTTTGACAAAACTTACTTTATAAGATTACTCCAACGAAATTCTAATAAATTTGGTAATATTTTACAAGTATTTTCACCTTTGTATATTCTTAAAAAAGAGAAAAGGAAATAAAAGAATAGAATAACTGTGACTATATAGGGATGCCAATTTATTTTCAAATTTCGCAGATACCAAGAATAAATAAGTGGCGATTATACTAAAGTTTGTGATAATTGGGACTCGTAATAAATGTCTATAAAAATAGTATTTGAAATGCTGTACAAATATTTCATAAACATATTATCAACACTAATATTTTAGTAAATGTATAGATGTATATTTAATATTTTCCTTCAATCCAAGATTGAATGTTAGCGTTACAAATTTAATAATACAAAATAGAATATATTTTCTTAATTAATAATATAATAGAAATTAAGTATAAATTTTGTCCTTTAACACTCAAGACATAAATGCAGAATAGATAATTTCAAATTTTGCTTAACACAAAATATGAATTAAATAAAGATAATGTTCCCATCAGATAAAATTCAAAGTTCACCTTGTTAAACTTGACTTACCATGAACAGATACATAGATCACTTTACTCAGACCAGATCCAATACCATTATTTGCTCGACACAGATAATGTCCTTCATCCTGTGGTCCAGCAGATGCTGTCCACAGAGATCCATTCGGTAGAATAGTTAATCTTCCATCAGAACCATCAACAAGAGGTTGATAGTCGTTGGAAGTTCTTTCCCTGGCACGCAACCACGTGACACGTGGCGGAGGAAATCCCTTGGCCTCACAATGGACGTTCAATGGATTTCCCAGGAGGGTGGCCACGTCTTGCGGCTCGAAAATCCATTGTGGAGGTACTTTTACCAAAAGTTCCGCTGTGTGGTTGACTTTGGCTGCACTGTTAGTCGCCACGCAGGTATATTTGCCACTGTGCCGCGAAGAAAGTTCCTTAAAGACGAGTAGACTGAAGAATTCAGCTACCCTCTCCTCGATCTGAAATGCAAATATTTGTGAATGGAGTTTTTTTTTTAATTTAATAGCATTTAATGGCTTATTTTCTAATTTTTTGAAGTTTTTATGGGATCATAAATGGTATTAGGTAGGTACGTTATACTGGTTGTTTATATTTATTGCACTTTATATTTTACAGTATAATTGTACAGAATATGAAACTATAAAAGAAAGTAAGGGATTTCTTTTTATAAGCCTAGAATTTTAATTTGTTAATTATTTCTTTCTCAAACAATAGAGTATAATTTTCAAATTACTTTGAGCCGATACAATTTTAATTTATTTGTAAATTGTTACGCTTGTGCAAATAGGTAGAAAGAAAAAAAATTTTGTAAGCTGGCTCACATAAATTAGTTTTCTTAGAGAGACAAAGACGTACACGTAGAGAGGAAGGTAACGGTTCGCCATCCTTTAGCCAGGAGAAGTAAATTGGAAGATCACCGGAAGTGACGGTGCAGGTGACTTGGGCGCGACTTCCTTCTTGGAGGTTTGAAGGGAAATTGAAAGGACTCATTACAGGTGGACCTGAAACGAGTGACATTTTTTGCTCTTACCATTTCTTTAAATTTCCTTGCCTTTATTCATTCAATCATTATTTCAAATATATGTAAATATATTATATACTATACACATAAATCACGCCAATCATTGCGGTAATTTTATACCTTTTTAATATAATTTTTATGTTGTTATTTGCAGTCATTTGCGGAGTAAAAATTGACATAAAAGAGAAGAAAGTAAAAATAATTATTGTGGTTAACACTTATTAGTTTCCGTCCGCGTGTATATCTTTTAGTTTACTTTCTCAAACGTCACGATAAATGAGAAAAAGTTGAGAAGTAACGCTAGAGGAATTCTTTCCGGCGTGCAATTTACTTCTTTCGCCTAGTCTCGTGACTTCTTCGTGGACGTAAGCGACCCGACCGTAAAGAAACAGAAACAAAAACTCGTTTCTCGTTAAAACGAATGTATGTATGTGCATAGTGGTACTTACGGTTTTTGCTTCTACTGAAATACGATCTTACCGGGAAAAATAGATAATTATAGCAAATATTCGCCTTTTATAATATGTATAATATTATGCTCCATTTTTCATTAGTACTTCAAGTTCCTATAAACTATCAAATCTAAGAAAAGTCATCTCGCATTTTAAACTTCTTAATACGCTAATAATTACTTTAACCCTGTAATCATGAGTACTTCAATTTTCTATATCTTAATATTCCATCCGATAAATTAATATTAATATTAATATTTTTGTATATTAATGTATATTAATTGTATATTAATGTATATTATTGTATAATAATAATTTAGTATTTTATAGTTGAAGAAATGTGAACACTCTATAACAAGTAAAAATTAAAAATCAATATTCGATGAAAATCAATATTCTGTAGTTAAAAAATATTTAAACGTAAAAGAATTGCTCTATTTTTATCCCCAAAATACTCACTACTGACTGTTAACCGGATGTCTCTGCTCGCCGTTTCACCGGATCTTGCTTTAACCATGCAAGTATAAATGCCAGCATCGTTTGGATCCACATTGGCGATGGTAAGATGGCCTTCGCTGTCTACACGGTGCCTTATGTCAAGAGGCAGTGCAACTCCTCCACGAGACCACTCGACTGACGTGATAGGATAGCCGGAATAAGGGCAAGCTATGGTGGTATCGACACCGGCTATCGCACGAACTGGTCCTATCGATCGGATGTATGGCGGTCCTGAAATTATTAATCGACGTGAAGTGGCTTCCGACACATTTCACCTGGCCACTAGTCGAATTATTATAGGTACCCCCAACGTAATTAGGAGCGATCAATGTTCTTCGAGATTTACCACCAATGTTATGTTCTAATATTATCACATAATTGTTTAAGTATTCTCAGTGCCAATAATTAATTTTATTTATTATTTGTTATTTCTTTGATTTTATATTTATTTATTATGTATTTAATATTTTTAGAATATTAAGAATATTAATATTACTATTTATGGAATTATAACAAAAGAATTAATTGGAAAATTAAAAAATAGTAATATTCGTGTGAGGAGAATATTAATATTAATGTTATTAACATTCTTGTATTCTAACTATATTACGAATTTTTATTCAACGTTTCCAAATTAATCTATGTTAAATAAAATTCTTATATTAATTTGCTAATTTCACTATCTTAAAACCACCAGTTTCCCTATCACAGGTCTTCTCTAGCGTGAAATTAAAGATCAATGAAATCGAATTAGCTTCGGTTAGATCAGACAATGCATTAAAGACGACGTAACCCTTGTCAAGTAAATTACCAAGTTCAAAATTACGACTACACCTTTCTGACTAATAATTCACCTATCAAATTCGCAAAATTGCTTATCCAATCTGTTGGACTAAAGATTAAACTTTATTACAGATGCAACCTGCATACTTCGAATTGAAACGATACAATCTCTCTCGCTTGATATCATAAGCCGAAAGATGATTCCAATTATCATAAATCTAAAGCCACGACAAAGATGAAACCTTATGGCAAATACAACCCCCTTGACCAAATTCGAACAATATAATCCGTGTCACGGCATTAGTCAATGTAACAAGTCAAAGGATAAATCGAATTACCATAAATGTTTAGTCTAGCTTTGTGCTCGACTGTAGCCAAGGTATTGGCAGCGACACAAGCGTAGAGACCACCATCTTCAGCACCAGCCGACGATATGTTCAAATGACTGATCACGTCTCCGGACTGATCGACATACTGTCCTATCGCGTACCTGTATCGGGCATTGTGCTCGGTTAAGAAGCTGAATATTGATCGATGAGAGATCTAGATACGCACCTGTGTCCAGAGGCGATCTCGCTTAGAGGCTCTCCATCCAGCAACCAAGTGAACGATGGTGGAGGAGATCCGGTAGCAGAACATCTCAAGGACACTGGAGGACCTGGCCGCAGTGCTTGCTCGATGAACGTGTATTGCAACTCTGGTACGGTATCTGACAGAATAGATCGAGCGTTAAATAGTTAATTGGGCCAAGTTACGTGGAATTCTGTCAATCCTAAAAATGACAAAAAATTAGTTAGACACGGTACAGAGCACGTAATTTTGTGATGTAGGTTGCAAAAATAATGACCAATTCATAGAACAACTCTTCTTACATTATGTAGCTATTAAAGGTATCAAGCCATAGTTTTATTTTAAGCGTACGATTATTTTGCAGAAAACTTCTAAACTACATATTAATTATGCTACTTACTATTAAATAAGTCATCAGAAAACATTGTAGAACAGGAACGAGAAATAAAATGTACCTAGTAGAAATTTGGAAGGACACATCTTTCTTGAGAAATTAAAAGCTTAATTTTAGATCATTAAGGATTGGTAATTGAGGGCTTTAACTGAGTAACCAGTCTATTGGAAAATACGTTCTTCTTATAATAAAAAATACAATAAATATATCATAAATCATTTGTAAATTATTTCGCAAATGAGACATTTGTTATTATGAACTTCTATAAATAAAACATTTGCTGTATCATATGCTAACACGTGCTAAGGAATAATATTTTTTTGACAAATATAGAATGTATCGTTTTGTACCTTTATTTCTGATTTTGTTTATATGAATTTCTAAAAAATATGGGTTATTTGATTTCATTATTGTTGATGACTCATAATTATCATTATTTGATTTCATAATATTGATTTTACCATGTTCAGATTCTTGTTTCTGAGCCTTTCAATTTTGTATGTCATAATGGGGATGAAGCTTTCAAGATTCCAATAATAATTGAACGGATACCTCGAATAAGAGAGTAAAGTACATGTAGAGGCACTCGATAGCAAACTGTCCAACGGTTTCTGTCCCGTGGCTTGCTACACAAAAACCCTATCCTTTGGACAAGACGATTGCCAGATATCGAAACATCCTCATAGCATATTTTTAACTAGCCCAAGGACCCGCGATAAATCTTAGGATTTCTCTAGCTAAGGCTCTTCAAACGAACAAATAGCCTTTGTCTTAGCATTCCCTAAATTTATTACCTACTACGAAAAGATACGGGAAATCTGCTTGTTCTCACGTACGATGCTTTCCGCTAGCAATTTTCTCTCGAGGGCGGTTAGCATTCTTCCTCAACCATCAACCTAGAGATTAACCAATTAACAGCAACGTCCATTTCCCTCATTTTCCTAACGAAGGTTTTCCTCGACGAATCCGACGATGATCTCGTATCCTTAGACACACTCCATCATAGTTTTCCTCCACAGCATCATCGTGACGGAAAGTCAGTTGGTAGTTGATAGTTGGCCAGAGTTCCTCGACGCATCTTGAGCGATCATCATCCGAACTCGCTCCGCGCACTCTGCTGAATCGCTATCGTAACGCATCGTCTAGAAGTCGAATTTGTAACCGCGAACCGCTAAGTGCAATTGCGAGCTCTACGTAAAGTGTACATCTAGAATATTGTCAATAAATATACTGTTAATTATACTCTAGTTTTTCTTCAGTATCTATCACCACCTATTTATCTCATAGATTTAATACATTTTTGGAGAAAGCTGTTTTTAAGCTCAATTGTTTCACAAGTTTCAAACATTACATCACCCTTTGAATAGATATCTGCCATTTACGTGTACTAAAACAATCCACATGTGCTATAAGCCCTTATTCGATGTTTCCATTCAATTAACGAGTTCTTGAGGAAAGTGGTACAAGCAAAGGAAATTCTTTATTTAAAAGCTTGAATTCAAGCAACTTGCCCAATCTAAACAAGACTTTATCAGATGTATCTCTCCATATTAATTAGTTCTTAATTAATTAGTTCAACGAAAGAATATAACCATTCAAGTTGTCATGACTAATTCTGAAACCTCTGTCAGATTTTTAGATTTTGAACTTTCACGATGACTAGATGATGATATCTATAATTCATCTTTCAGTCGTGTTGAACCTGACCTAAAAATGAAGATTTAAAAATGGTGGCGCGAAACCTTCAGTTTTAGATCTGCTTCGAGCAAAAATGAGCTAGAATGTTCACGAAACGTCAGAACGAAGCGCAACGTGCTAATAACGCGATTGAAACCCAACGAATCACAAATACGTATGTCGTCTTTATCAGATTTAGTCGAATGTACCTCCAAGCTTCAATTCGGCGGTAGCCTGCGCGTTCTCCTTGTCGCTTCTGACCAGGCACTGATACATCCCCTTGTCCTTTCGGCCGACCGAGCCTATCACAAGCACCAGAGGAGCCAGCAATCTGATTCTCGTGTCCTGCGCGGTCAATACCGGCACACCGTCGTGCAACCACTCGACGCTTTCGACCGGATAACCCTCCACCGTGCAATTCATAGTGGCTGACTCCCCGGAATTGATGATCTGTAAATACCGGGAAACGGTTAACGATTCGTGCTCGAAAGTTAATGCCCGTGCCGCGATTTACGCAGCTGCACGATCCTTCCCTCTTTGACGCAAACACTGCACTGTTCATCCGCTTCGTTGATCGCCCAACCGTTTCATGGTGCTCGCATTTTTTCTTTATTCTTTTTTTTTTTTTTTAGTTTGTAAGATTTAGTCGATCTCACGAAAGAGTATAGAGGTTTGTTGCAATGTTGGAGATTATTGGAAAGGAAAGTCTTTCGTGGAAAATGGATGGAGTGGAGATTCGATTTTGAACTTACGCGGTAAGTGTTGAGATGTTTGTGAGAGTTTCCGTGTTAGGAAGCTCTTTGGGATTCTTTGTTACGACGTTAGATTTCCTGGGTACAGTGATTTTATGAAGTAATATAATGTTGGATTGTACGTGTTCTTCTTAAACTCTTTCTTGAATCTCTGATTTGAAGCTTGTTAGGAAATCGTTATATGTGATGACAGTTTTAATGACCTATATGTAATTTTATAGAATTTCTCCCTTTAAGATAATCGTCTATTATCTTCGGTAGTGTAAGTAGAATACTACTGTTTGAAATAATAGGAATAATTTTTTTTTTATTTGGTAGACTTTTTACAATCAATTCTCATTGAGAATTATAAGTAAATTATTTTGGCGTGGTACTGTAACTGGGATTATAAGAGTTTACAGTATGTTTGATTCTAGTTGAATCTAATGCTTAAATCTAAAGGAATAAAATTGGAGAACAAATCTTCAAAGGAGTTGCTTCCTAAATTTTCATTTCTTACCTTTATTAATGTAAGCAGAATACGATTACTTAAAAAAATGAAAAGTATAAGACGCGTGAACTGACAGTAACATTTTCTACATATAGTAACATTATTAAAAAATATATGTGAGAATTCAAGCAGTACCATCTTCAAATGTTATTATGCTATCTTTCTAGCGATCTGTTGCAAGACGTCTGATAGTTTTATTCATCAATTTATCTGTAGGTATCCTTAGGTAGTCATCCTCTACAATTAATCATACGAAAGAAAAATTGTCTTCAGACAGTCATTTTTCACGAGCCTCTGCTTTTTCGTTATTTTGAGAACGAAAATATTTTCACATATCAAATTGCTTACAATTCAAGTACTTTGTACTTGATTCAGTTGGGACGTAATACATATGAATTGAAATAGAAATGACGCAAATGTATATGTACATGTACATGCATATATACATTTTTACACAATTAACAATTTGAGATTTGAGATTAACAGGATCGTGAATTTATCCTGGTAATAAAAATCAGAGGAATTTCACATTTTACTTGCAGTTTGCTAATTGCATACGCATGTATATAATTCATGCATATACTTTGAGTGATAAGAGGAATATGTTATCTGGAATCTTATTTCCGCGATTCTGGCGCGATAGTCGTAAAAGTTAACAGTAACTGTTTTAGTGTCATAGCTGCCACTTATGATAAGTACTTCACTATTGTGGAACACTGGGGTCAATTGTAATTGGATATGACTCAGAAATGGTCGCAATTGAATTTTGTAGCCTGGGAGTTACCATAGTCGACTTCGATGGCTTTAATGAATCCTTGCCAATTTGTGTGATTTATGAATTCATAGAAATCGACACCAGTACCTATGGCTTGTGATTTGTGAAGTCATGATTATGGTCCACCCTTATGTTCGCTGTTACAATTAAAGCTCAAGATTCAAATTTTTTAAAATCGTGATCTAGAATTCATATTTAAAAATTCATATTTAAAAATTTATAAGTTATAAAAAAGATACTCATATGCCTGTGTTCATAATGGTATTATAATTTCACTTTTAGCAGGAGTAAAAGACTTTACAAATGATCAACATGATGTTATCGAGGGTACTGATAAAAAGTACAGAATAAAATACGAGCAGATTTAAGAGGTCTGTAAGCTATGGAAAAACATGTAGAATTAATATAGTAAAAAAATGATTACTGGAATAGAATTATAATATAATAAGAAAGTGGAAGTGATAAAATAAAAAACATAGAGGACGTAAGAAGAATATAGGCTTACAAGTAGAATGAAAGATATAGTACATAAAAGATAGAGTTAGAATAGAGGAAAGAAAATTAAAACATGATCAACAAATAAAAAATCTATAAAATTAAAAATAGTATAGATAAACATATATGAACAGTGACATGAAACAGATTCCCGAACTTCTCTTTATATTACAACAAATAAAGAAATGAAAAACATTTAAACATATAGAGTGCCTTTTCATGTACAATTATGTCAATTCTTAAGTATTAAACATATCTCATCATAAAAAGTCCTCAATAGGACATCATAAAAAGTCCTCAATAAATTCCTCAATAGCTTCAAGAAAAGTATAAGTAGCATAATTGTTCACTAACAAAGTGTGAAAAGCTTTTTGGAAATGACTTGACGTCATATTAGCGAGTAGCTCACGATCAGTTCTATTCGACTTTTGATGCAGGCTAATTCTTTATTATATAATGGAAGTATAAAATAAATCATTCTTATTGTTATTATTGAGAAAATATGAATTACCCTTGATAACATGACGAAAAACGAAAAAAAAGTATAATTAATAATCTCTCATCGAGGAAAAGGCAAAACACTATAATCTATCGCAGATATGTTATTGTTGAAAAGATCACAATCTATGATATACGTACTATGTATATTTCTTTATTTATCATAACATAAGGAGAAATTACGAAGATTTTTTCACATCACTGTACCTGTATGAAAATATGCAATTTTTAAGTCAAGTAAAGTTATACAGAAATGAAGGTGATAAATCCAAATCCTACCTGAACTCGGGGTTGTATTCGTGCGTTAAGTTTTGAAGTAACCGACAGGTGTGTTTCCGCTCGTTGCTCGCCGACCTGATTGCTGGCTCGACAAATGTACCTTCCTGCGTCCTGAGCGTCCACGCGGCGAATTTGCATTAAATCGCCCCACAGTTGAATTCGACCAAATGACTCCACCGGTATCGAATGACCTGCAACAACAGGATATTCGTTGCTTGCTGCTCGATACTACTCTCGCTAACGCGGGATATTACATGTTATCGTACCTCGTCATTTTCATGCATACTTTCGTTCAAGACGAAGAATGGAAGGGAATAAAGTTGTTAAATTGAACTGATTGGCGTAAAATTTAATATAGATGATGTATGTATTGTAGTTTTGATTTCACGAAGGTTTATCATTTTCATTTATTACAATTATTATTCTAACTTTATAATTCAGCATAACTATGAAGTATATAAGTTAATAAAGAATTGGATATTATAGAAGTTAAAGATTAACATTTATGACCGATCAATCAGTACGTAAAAATTCCAAATTTTGTTGTTACCATCAATATGACGAAATAATCTTACTTTTTATTACACTATTTATTTAAATTTGTGGAATTACTTAAACATCCATTTCTTACAGTAAAATGCACGATATATAGAAAATGGCAGTGAAAATTCTTAATTGTGTGTATAATTCTTTTCAAAATTGATCATATTATAAATCTCGTGGCTATGATATTGTATCATTTGAGGACAGCATTAATAGCACATTAATGGCAAATATTTAATCGTGCACAAGCTTGCAAACAAATGTTTTTGTGTAAATTTTATAAAGTAACCATTGTAACCAAATTCACGTGAGATCTATTTTTTAAAAGCAATCGTAGGAATTATAATTATTTAAACGATATTATGCTTATGATCTGATATGGTTTGATCACGTTGGATTATATGATGCCATAGTGCATTTAGATTACACAGTAAACAATCCCGTAATTAAACCAACCGTTAACATCGCGATACCAGGTAAATTGCGGGGGTGGAGTCCCCTGGGCTGAGCAAGTTAGATGAACGTCCGAGCCGCTTTCAGCAGAGATGGCGATCTGAGATCTCTGCATCAACCGTGGTGGCATAGATCCTGTTGGTTCTAAAAATTAAACGATATATATTCTATTAAATATTCATTCTCTTTGATAGTTCGATGAAAATTGAACTTACATTAATATTTCTATAATATAATTTATATTGTATAATACGGAATGTGAGTAAATATAGGAGTCCAAGTGAAATTTTAATATTGACGCAATTATGAATGAAATAATAATTAAACAATGTTGCAATCGATATTGTTATTTAATACTTCAATTAAAATTTCATTCAAATTTAAGTTTCGTATGTAATTGGTAGTATGAAATGTTAAGTGAATGTGAAAGTATAAATTAAATCGTAACATTGCTATCATTATAAATGATATGATACTTGAAGGGTAATAATGAATTAATTTCATAGGGATATAAAAATTAGACAGTGTTTTAGTAATAGTTACATTGTATCTAAATTTGCTTTCTAGCAAGAGAATCTTGGTAATATGGGGATAGAATGCTTAAGCAGAGAAATGTTCAGCAGTAAGAGAAAAATATGGTTTATGTAAAAATACAAGTAACATACCAGCGACTGTTAACGTTGCAGGCTCGCTTCTTCTTCTTTCACCGGTCAACGCGTGAAAAGTTAAGCACGAATAGGTGGCTCTGCCGTCTTCCGGTCTGGCGGCTCGGATATGCAGGTCCCCCTGAGACGTGACCACGAACCTTCCACCTGCGATCAAATCAATTTCTCACTAAGAAAAATCCTAAAATTGACAAAGGAATTGATTAAAAAAGGGAAACATTGAATTTAGTCCAATTTACGATATTATGAAATTGACAATCGCGTAAAAAGCTTATCAGTTTCGCGTCTGAGAAGTTCAAATTATTATCAACTTTTAAATGATATCTTTTAAAAGTAATATAATCTATTTGTTGAACGATACTGCAGTTTTTTTCTAAGTACCATAGTACCAATTTCACTTAAGTCTTCATCTAGACTGAATCTTGGTGTCAATAAATGTTTTAGTTACAAGTCTAGCGTGATCAAATTGATTTCTCAGAGGCTCAATTTATTATCGACGATTAGATGTACACCTCATAAAAGTATTATAATCAATCAATTAAACAACGTTGCAGTTTTTATTCCGCTACAATACCAGTTTTCCTTGAGCTTTCATTTAGACTATTTCTTGTCACCAGTAAATGTTTTAATTACAAGTCCAGCGTGATTTATGGCGTTTACGGATGAGACTGGTGAATTACATCGTTAAAGTAACGCAATACGTCAGCGGCCGACGTTAATCTCCAGTATTTGACGCGGCCTGCGAACGCCACGTTTCAAATAATCCCTTTGAAATAGCTTTACAAGCTGTACAACTTTTCCACGGTTCAGACCATCGATATATATCGTGCATCGTATCATTTAATTCGTTGTTCGATTTCACGCGTTTTTGCCCAAAGCCCGCGAGAAATATCATTTTTCAACGTTTCGCTCGCGCGTCCTCGTTTTGCGCAGCTTTTTATTTAACTTCCGTTGCAACGGCGGCGTATATCCGGAAACACGTCATATATTACGAGGTCGTACATTAAAAATCGCGAAAAACAAAATGTTCTTTCGACTCGTGAAATTACTTACTGCTATTTATATCCGCGAATGTAGCACGGCGAAATAATTTATTTAACGAAAGAATACAGATATTCCAGCACTTATGGACAGTTTACAATGGAATTTATCTCTTAATTTAATCGTTATCAATAAATTAGATACACGAGTTGAATGTCTACCCGATAAATAAAAAGTGTACGTAGATTATTTGAAACGAAGCTCAACTTGAAATTTCATCGAGTGTCCTGTAGAATTGACCGTTAATGTTCGTTATCCTCAATTCTTCACCGAGTAATAATTTATATAATGGGGACCAACGCCTTTGATGATTTATTAGCTAGCGGATATAAATGTGAAATAATATTATGGAAGTAAGTAATGAATATAAATATTAAAATTGCTGGAAAGTATCATCAATCTCTTGGTATCGTTCATGATATATTTGTGTGTAATAAAATTTGATAAATGAAGAATCGCGTGATAAATACGTTTTGTTGGATTATTTTGAGAACCATCTTCATGTATTAATTCATTTTGCGTGTAATATCTCGTTTCTTTTTTTTTTTTGTTTTTAATATTTCGTGAGAGCTTGATGGAAAAAATACACCTTTACATCATTATGCTCTGTACGTTATTTACATTTCATTTATTTTTCCATCGAAAATAATTTTTATTAACGGTATAGAAACATGTATCTTCATTCTGATGATTCTCTAAATAAATTTTTCAATAAATTCAAGTTTTATGAAGCTTCTGCAGTTCGAAAAATTATTAGAATCTTGGAAAATTGTTTAATCGACAAACGAGAAGTGTATCGTTTACGTTTCATATCGGAAGAACTTTAATTCGAATTACAAATTTACTTCTGTTACGTACAGTTTCAAAATATTAATCATTCAACATGAAAATCATTCAAATGAATATAGGAATCGTAAAAGATAATTAACAGTTTACCATGGAAATTAAACAACATTAAATATAATGCTTACAAATTTTTACATATTCAATTCAATGAATGTAAAACATTACTAAATTGATATAAAATTCATTAAGAATAAAAACACATTAACATTCAATGCAATGTTTCATAATTTATAATGCTCCATATAATGAAGATAAAACACAATAACGATTATAACAAATTGTTAAAAGTGCACAGAATGCACGAAATATGCAAAAATATATAAAACATTCAACGTCATATATACATTAAATTCATTATAATATCCAGTAGATGAAACAATTTTCTACGTAGCTTTCAACCTTCCAATCTATATTAAACTATGAAAGCAAATTAAAGATTCAAACTAAAGTAAAACATGTATATACACACATTACAAACAGAAGATGTCTCAATGGACTCAATGTCTATTATTTATATGCATTATGTTACCATATTTACCTGTCATTATTTATAACAGATCACAAATAAACCAGGAAATTATTAAAAGAATTTATCTTCGATCGATCAATCGCATTCAGTACGAGAAAACAAAGCAATTCTATTTTGCACATCTTCGTAACGCGATCGAAGCCGATATTCCTTTTGGAGCGCGACTGTTTCCGATGGAAAGCGGCTTCAGGAGGCCGGAAGCAGTCGGCTCGATCGAAAACAAAAGCTGGTTATGCGTGGATTTCATGGATCCGGGGGAAATAACGCGATAGCTTCGATATTTTCGTCTCGATTCCAATCCGCGCGAGAGGTTATGCAAAATCCTCGGTATCTGTCGATGAAATCCCGCCGCCGACGTACCGTCAGGCGTGAAATTTTCAATTTAGTCGGAGCCAATGGCCGCTCGATTTGCCGGACCTCGGCTCTCTTCTGCTTCTTTTCAAGATCCTTGCCTCGTCCACCAGATTTCGACTAAGCTGCTCGCGTGTAACTGCCCTCCACGCCAACGTAAACGCTCGGACATTTCGAGTGACCCTTGAATCCTCCGGTTCAGCGAAAATGAAATTACTCCTCATAACGATCGTGATGTGCAGATTGTTTTCACTTAGTGTCTTCATTTTTACTTGTCGAAGCTATTTCGTAGTTTGGATTGCCAGCTTTTTGTGTCGTTGGAGTTTTCACGAGTTTTGAGATTCTTCGGTTCTATTGTTATTCGGTATCTTTCTATCAAGGAGCTTTTTATATTGCTAACAATAGTTGAAGCTCTGGATCTTCTATATTATTAACAGTATCTGGAATTCTATATCCTCAATAGCCAAAGAAAACGTTATTTGAGATTCTTTGCTTTCATTGTTATTTATAATATCTTTTTATTAAGGATATTTTTATATCACTAACAATATGTAGAACTCTATACTGTCTATATTATTAACGATATTTAAAATCCCGTACCTTTTATTGTTATTGACAATACCTGAAATGTTACATCTTCCAAAGCCAGAAAAATAGGAATTCCAAAATCTACGCAACAGTCTTCCCCAACGTTCTACGTTTCCTTTTTAAACTTTTTAAACTTCATGACAAAACATTTTTCTTTCTCTACCCAATAAATATTTCCAATCCATTTCCAATGGAATCGAACGAACCAAAGTAGCTATTTATTACCCTCGATCGAACATTCGAGCTGGTGCTTATTTCCTAAGTACGCACACAGTTTTTTTGTTCATTACGTCAAATAATGTTTTTACGCACGAAGGTATCCAACAATACGTGAATGGCCCTGAAAGAAACAGGAAATGAGGTTGCTAGACAGCCCCGACGGGGCCGAGTTTCTTGGATGTGAAAGAAGCAATTTAATATCGTCTCTCCCGACGGAATAAAAATACGGAGATAAATAGCTCGTAACTTGCAGCTCGACAGCCCTATGCGAATCGGAAGTACGATTACTGTCGTCCACCAGTGGGACGGCGCATGCACGTTCCTGTCACGAGGCATCAGGATGGATACGTGGACGTGCAGTCGCAGGAAACGGACCAGTGGCAATCGATTCGAGCTTTATCGACTGTGCCCCTAGTTTTTTCTTTCGTTCAATATATATAGACTTTGATAAATACGTAAAATTATCTGAAAACTCATTGTCAATCTCTTTCTTTTAGCCACGTAAGGCGTATAAATACGCCTTTAACTTCGTTACAAGGCGATGTCTTCCTTATTTTCAACGACAGGTAAAGATGACGAAGAAATAAATTGTTTGGTACGGAGGAACAAATATCATGGCAAATAAAAATTTTGTCTTAGGATCATATTTTTCGTGATTCCAAAATGATCGGTTTTTTTTTTAAATGGAACCATATATTTTTTAATCCTCTATAAAAAATTATTAATCTACTTATTTCGAAACATTACTAATTTAGTAGATATTTTGACTTTTATTTTGTAAAACTTATTGTATGAAAAAAGGGAAAAAAGAATAGGAAAAATAGTTAGCCTTACGTCTTTCTTTGTTTATTCCCTGAAAATCCCCTAAGTGGTTTCTACTGTAATAACGATAACGATGAATTCATAAATTTAAAAACAAGCTGATTATAAATTAAAGTAAACCGAGTGCGCCGTATGTAGTTAACAACGATTGTCTTCTTGCACTTTATCGATCAATGACAAAAATATCATTCGATCTGAAAACCAGTTTCAGAATGTACCGAAAACGGTACACGTGGCTTTCATTTTTACGACACCTCCATTATCCTCAATATCAGAAGGTCTGACACGTCTTCGAGGCTTCTATCCTCTCGCAGGAACAGGATATGAGGAGAAAAGGGGTCTGCGCCGAGGTCTATCGATTCTTTTTGAAGTTTTTCTTCGAGTCACACCGGCGGCTGTTCGTGTCAAACGTCTGTCGGCCAAGCTTTGTCGTCTTTGCAGCGTCTGCATGGCGCATTTTCATTTTCTCCAAGAAGGGCAACATCCAGCCCTCTTGTCACCTCGTTGTCTCAGACATCGAGTGAAACAACGGAACACATGAACCATTCAGCACTTTTTTCCTCGAAAACATTCGTCCTTTCATGGAGATTCGTAGAGAAAAAGGGGATTAACGTCGAGAAACAATTCCAGTTTCGAAATTCTCTGGTAATTTGTTCCAAGTTTCGCGTGCTCTCCAGAGAAACACGTACATTTTTTACGACGTTGAAGATAGCGCGCGACTTCGTTTGTAACATCGTTTTAAGGTTTCAATTGAAATTGTTCGTTATAGTTGTTTTATTTTGCCATTTTTATAATTGGTCACAAAAAGTATCTGGCTACGTGTTACGTATTTATTAAGTACTATTATGTATTATGTATGAGTATACATATATGATTCAAATACTATATTTAATATATTCTTTATAAAATTATGTTCTAGCAAGGAGAAAATAAATTGAAATTTATTTTTAACGAACATCTATTATTGTATTTTATAATGATGGACCAGTTGTTAACACTTGCTAATTATTACACGCTACTGTAAAACGCACTGAAAAGGACGAAAATAACGACGATAAAAATCACAAATATCTCTAATATTTGCGTAAAAAAAATAACTTTAGAAGAATTATTTTCAAAAACCGTTTAATTATATCCGGCTGAAAATAATAATCGCGAACAACTTCGAGTATTCTTAAACCACAACGTACTCCTCAAAACTACCTTAATAATATAAAATCACTTGATACACCTGGAAATTTCCATGCTCCAATTCTCGTAGGAGCCTCAAAATCTTGCAGAAACTTGTGGCAACTTCAAAATTTCGTTGAACGAAACTTCTCACTCGATAATTACGCGACGAAAGCGCAGTGAAAGACGATCGTTCTTTCGTTCAACCGAAGTATCGAGAAGTTCATATAACGGAAGACGAGGCGTTTACGTAAAAGCTTCGAACTACTTTGTAAAATCTTCGAATGCCCTATGGACGCACGTTCGCGACAGATTCTCCTGGCACGTATTTCAATCGAGCGTTCGTTCGCCTGTGAAACTATCCCATTTGATCCCCTTTTCTTATAAGAACCGAGTCAAGAAAGAAGAATATTTTTACGAACAAAGGTGGAATAATTCCACGCACGATCTTTGAACCAATGCCAATGAAATATAGACGAGCTGTTTTTTGAATAATTTAAAGGAGTAATGGAGAAACTGTAGCAGTGACGGAGCTTTTAATTTGAGGAAATTGCTGGTAAAGCTAAAAACTTTGATCTTTGATTAATATCTTCTTGTTGAGTTATAAACGATTATAATAGTTTTGATTTAATTATATTTAGTTATATGGTCAATTAGTTTTTGGAAAAATTTGTATTATTTTTCCAAAACGTATTATTTCTATTTGTTGTTTTTATTTATTGTTTATATTTCTTTATTTATTATACATATGTATTATTTTTCCACATATATTATTTTAAAATAGTTCATATTATTTTTCTACTATGCTTCATCATTGATGAACGTAAAAAATAGATTCTTCGGTTTAGTTTCTTATTTTGTATCATAATCCTTCTTAATAGAAAAACAATTGCGTTTTACGAGCTAGTAAAATAGTAAAATTATTTTTAAGTTTGAAAAAGTAATTTCAGTATAATCGATTATAGTTTGTGATATAATCTTTCTTGATGGAAGAATAATCCTATTTTCCGAAGTAATGAAATAATAAAATAACATCCAATTGAATTTCTTTTTCATGCGTGAAAGAGTAATTTAATTTGACTCGATTATGATTTGCGACACAATCCTTTTACGAAATAATTTTTCGTTTAACGAAGTAATGAAATAACAAACTGATTCCTAGATGTGGTATTTCAAGCGTAAAAAGGTAATTTAATTTTATTCGATAATAATTTATGACATAATCCTTTCATGAACTAGAGATTTTGTTTCATCGAGTAATAAGATAATAAAATGATTTTTAATTGGCCTTTTCGGAGCGTGAGAAAGTAATTTAATTTTTTGGCTATTATAATGCCTGGTCTGTGATATTATCAATACAGTAGAATTACTTTAACGAAGGAAAACATGGTTTATTTATTTTTCATCTATAAAAATTGATAAATTTTATTCGTACTTTTTCAAAATAGTCATTTATTGCAATGGAAAATCTGAAATAGTAAAGCATTTTTGTAATCGCTATTTTTTGTAGACGAAAATCTAATTTTAAATAGATTTTACGTATACAATGTTTGATTGTTACGGGTAATAAAATCTTCAATCTTTCTTCTAAAAGTGCAATACAATTTTATATATCTGTATTTTTGTTCAAATAAAACACATTGTAAACGTAATTTTAAAGAGCTTTACGTCAAATTTGTTCTGTAATATCAACGAAACCATTCGAAGCAGCGATTTGTTCCATAAAATGATTCTATCGTTTCATTCTACTCCTATTCGTTATCGATTTCGTAGGAAACGCGAAGGGACAGTGAAATATTGGCAAATGTTTAAACATGCCAGCAAGTGTACGTTCCATGGTACAAATGCCTCTATGAAATACCGTTCAAAGTCCTTTCTTCGATTGACGTTATTCCGCTTCACGTGTCAATTCTACCTGTCGTACAATTCATTTTCAAACGACGTCCCTCGTAAATGTCTATTCTCCCTGATGCCTTGTAAATACGTACGTATCGAATTTTCATAGTGATAAGAAAAAGTCTTTAAACTATTAAATTGTTCCCGTCGCGTCGTGTACTATTCGCAGCAATACGTATTAAAGTCGATGAAATTGCATTGAAATTACTCTCGATTCTTCGCAAAGAAAGTACAAACCATTCATACGTAACCAAATACTACCGCGATATTCATCTCCTAAATATTACACTTAGCAAATGTATTATACTTCGAATATTTTATGTATTTATAAATATTATAGGTATTTCACCGTTTCCAAATTTCCTATAAACATCTGCAGTCTATTCTTCTCCTAAACCGAGGATAAAAGTAATTCGCAAACGCTTCCCTAATCGCCTAATCACAGTCTTGCGAAACTCACTCCCCCTAAATATTAAATATATACTTAACAAGTACCATACTTCGAATATTTTATATACATACTTTTAAATATACTACGTGTATTTTTTACATACTTTTATCTAGCTTCACTTGTATTTAAGAAAATTTTTAACTGAATTTTCGCCTACTCCCACATATCCGATCAGCTTGAAAATTGGCACGCGTGCATGGTTCCCGCGACAATGTACAATGCTTTAACGCATTCATATGATAAAAAATTTACAGGCCGATATGACTAAAAATTGCACTTTCAACCACCCCGGAAATCTATAAACATCCACAGTTCATCCTCCTTGAAAAAAAAAAAAGATGTTTAACAAATTCTTTCGTAATCACCATCGCGTGGCGTATCATTCACAGCAACGAAATTACTCTCGATTCTTCTCGCGAAGAGTGTGCAAAACATCCATACGTAAACAGATATCCGCCCCCATCCGTCCATCCGAATCCAGCACGGGCTAACGGGCCGCTTCTACTCTCGTCCTGTACACGCTCAGCCATTCATGTCCCATACATATTTATGTCGGTCGGTTGCACGTAACAGGTATCACCTTCCACCTAACCTCTCCCTCATCCTCTCTCTCTCTCTCGTCTCCTGTATCAGTACAGGTATACACGAGGCAGCGTGTGTCCGCTGACGCAGGATATCACGGTGAACATCACGTCGTGTCCGCCTATGATACGTTTGTTTCGTAACCAACTGGGCCAACATTGTGCATGCTACACGTCGCGTCGCACGGAAACACCTGCGCGTCCTCCTTAGTCATCGCAACGAGCAACGTTATCAGCGACGCTATCCTGACCCAAGAACAGTAGACGGAGCAGCCTTCGACGACGTCGTATCGCGGCGACGTGCCAACGTCGTTAACGCGTTCGTCGTTAAGGGGTGAGGTAACGGGTGGGTTGGTGACGAAGGTGGATGGCGTGTCTCCCGCGTCTCCGGGGAACGATACAATCGATGGGGCGATGGGTTTTCTTTTGTGCTTCAGGTTGAGGTATAGGTAGGGATGTAAGATAATGGGCTTACTACGTGGCGAAGATGATGGCGAGACGCTGTTCGAGAGGGTTGGTGATTGTTGCTGAAGGGTCCTTTTGGGGTGCGGATGGATATATCTATAATTTGAAATTTGATTTTCTTATGTTTTAAACAGATATGTTAATCGGAAGATCTCGTTGCGCAGGTGAGAATTATTGTCTTATTAGTTATTATATCTTTCTAACTAAACGTAATAATATCTTCCTTTCTTTGTCACTATAGATATTCGTGTACTAATATCCAAAACGAAATTTCGATTTATATATCGGTATTTACATTGTATTTTGCATGCGATATTTGTATGAAAATATTTCAATAAAAATTGAAAAGCGGAAATAAATAAGGCTGCAAGTGATGAAACAAAAGTTTCGTGGAAAATACCTTTTTGTTCGCCGAAATGTAGTTTATCGATAGAATATAACGAAATTCATTTATTATAGGTTCTGTGCTACTCTATATAATTTTACAATATTTTTAGTTTTATATTTCAAAGGTTTGTTAATCAATAACAAAAGTTATTTTATATTTTAAGTGAAAGTACCAGTACACATTGTCTGTCTTGATGGGATAAACGAAGTAGATTTATCTTTAATGTCGATGGCGAGTAATTTTATTTTCTTCTCTGTTATAATTCTTGTTTGATGTCCGAATTCTTTTTCGTTCATTACCTTTGCATCTCTCGTCATTCCGTCGTTTCATTTTTTTCCAACACTCATATTACTCATCACGTTTACGTTTTCCACAGGTATAGCGGGTGTATATATGTGTTTATATTACGTTTATTTATAGTATACGCTGTCCGCGTGGAGTGGTCACGTAACGAATGACGAGCAACGAAAATAAAAATAAATTCTTCTCGCAATTCAAGATGCAACGTACATGTCCGAGCACGAGGAGCTCGCAGGCACATTTAGCCTAATCTCGGAGACGAATCGTATAACATACATCCTATATCACATACGAAATGCTACAAATTAATAACACTTGCCTCCATATTTAGTGATATTGGTTTCCATATAAACGACCTTTTTAAGGGAAAAAGAATTTTTTTTGAAAAGACACATACAGTTTTTTTTATTTCCACCCTTTGATTTTTTCGTTATCTAAACTCTTCAGGAAATGGTACAAACGATGTTTTTTTTTGTAACAGATATTGAGAAATTATTAGCAAATTGTTAAGGAATATCATTGTAAAAAATGTTCTGTTTGCTGGAAAAAGAGGAGGATATTTACAATTTTGTTTCTATGAAATCAGTTATTGCAATTATCGAGTAATGCAATGGGATCTAGTGATGGTGCAAGTTCATGGCCAAGACTCTAAGCTCCGAGTTTACGAAGTTTCAGAGTTTAACAAGTTCCGTGTCTATCGAATTCCCACGAGTTTGGAATTGTTTTCGCTTGAACTTCTAATTTGTTTTAATCGCGAATGCTAGTCACGATGTTCCAGCTAAATTGATTTGTTTAACCTATTTTTTTAATTTCTTTGAACATTTACGAAAATTTGATAAACGAAGATATATGTGAAAAAGTGGTTGAAATATTAGTAAGACTTTTGTAGAACTTAACTTTTGTATAAATATTATAGATAGTACCAAAATAATGTGCAATTGGACAAATGTAAAAAAATTAGTTTTTAAATTGTAAAATTACTATTTTAATTACTACAAACCCAACATTTTCACTTCAAAATCTAATCTGACCGAATTTAAATTCTACGATTGACTTTTTTCCCTCCGATCTTTTTTATTTTATATACCCCGTATCTTATATGTATGTGTATTAATATTTGAATAAAAATTTCATTATGTCCATTTAATATTTGGGCAAATTTACATATGTAATAAATATTTCGAGCTCAAAACCCTTTTCCATATTACAATTCTACAGAACCATCATCTGTGTCATAACTCTCTATGTAATTACATTTTCTGTACAATTTACAGAAATTTCTGTAACATCTTTTCCTCTCTTCTTGTAATTTCGCATGATTATAATAAATTACAATAAAGCAATAAACTAAAATTTGAATTCTCTTTGAAAAGATATGGAATCAATTTAAACACAAATTATTTTATCAGCGAAAGTGAAAAAAATCCTTTCATAGCCATTCAACAAACAGAACCAGAATTATCCTGAACCAAACCTCGTGCACGGTCCATCGACCGGAAGCTGGTGAATGATTCAAGCCTCCATCTTCCGCCGGTCCAGTAATTGGTACTACTCCACGAGGACGGCTAATGTTGACATCTCATTCTCCGGTTCAAACTAGCTCCCATTTCTATTACCGACGTTTCAACTTAAAAATCTTCCTTTCCGACAGCGAAGCTTCGCAGAAGCTGGCCACCTCAAGCGTAAGTGTGTCCGCACACATTTGCACAGCAACTTCCCCGTGCCTTCTTGTTCTCCAGCTCATTTTCCTCTCTCTTTGCGTCGACGCGTTACGACTTTATTTCTCCGTACCTAACTTCTACTTCTTTTTTCGCTTTTGCTTCCGATTCTTTCACGTTTGTTTACTGGTAGACTACCTGTATCGTGGAACTACGATTCGTCCAGTGTGTTCATAGCGTCTGTTCGTTTTACTTTGGTTTTAAATTTAATGTAGCGAGATATAGCCGAGGACGAAGATAAGTGGACAGATCACAAAAGTAGGTGTCCATGAAGTTTCGTTAAGTAAGGCAAGTTTAGATAAAAATTCAGATATTAATTTCAATTATTTATTAGACAATGTACGTACTATAAAAATGTATATACAGAACCTGGCGGAATAATATGTAAATATAACATAAAATATAAAAGTTACTATGTGATTCAATGTGGAGAAAAGAATAAGAAAAAATATAGAATAAAATTGTTTCACTCTCGGCTTAGTCTCCGAGAAAATCCAGTTTGAAATTTATCAAGTATACTAAAAACATGGCTAATCCTGGACTTTGGAATTAAATAAAATTATATAGGGTTCCACTAAAAGAAAATACCGATGATCGTGGAATCTGATAAAAGAATTACCTTAATAAAAAATTTTTTACATACGCGTCTTGAGACAGCGTAACTTTTTTCTGAAAAGTTTTTCTATACAATAATTAATAAGTCAGATATTTTATGTGATCCAACTTATCTGAATCACCCTGTACTGTAACAATCACGGATTACCTTGAATTAACTCCCGCCAATTTCGAATCAATAACCGTTCAGTTTAGAGATCAGAAATATGGAATTCCTTTCTATTCTCATAAGAATCGTAACATCTGTAGGGGATGTCCTCGAGGGCCCCGTAAGGAATCGCTACGACTACTATGGAAAACTGAACGATAAACGTTCGCGTCGAAGTAGTGCGCTCCGCCGGTTTTAATATCGGCAATAGCGAAAACAAATATGGCCACCGGAAGAAATATGGAAATATTCCGGGGGAAAAGCATTCAGAAGCGAGCATCAGCCATGACGAGATGGTAATATACCCTCGTGCACGATGCCCCTCTCTCAATTGCAAACAGTGGACGGCTTCGTGACAAAATGTGGACAAAGAAAGAGGATGGAAAATGGACAGAGAAAGCAGAAATGGAGGGGTAGCCTTTAGAAAATATTCAAACTGCAAAGATGCTTTAGTTAGGGGTTGAAAATTAAATTTGTCTGAATGGTTCTTGGGAATTTTTAAAGTACATTCTCCTGATTTTTGTTTGCTTGTTGCGTTTCACGAGGCATGTCTTGATTAATCGTTGAGGTAATGGAGTTTGGGAAGTTATGGTGAAGTTGGAAAGGATTTCTTGGTACTTTAGATACCAAAAGAAAATCATTACCAGAAGAAAAAAAATTATTCTTTGCACTTTTTTCAAATTCTTTATAAAGATATACTGTTACTTCTTTCGTTATATTTTTAGAACTTCCCAATCTCTAACAACAATTAAATAAGTGTCCATCACGAACTAACAACCTCTATCTTCCAAGCAGTTAGAGGCCAATCAATCTCTCTAAACTAATTAATTGCAAACACACAAAAGACGAATTATCCATCTTTCCACCATTTTCCAAATATATTACTAATAAATTCAATTATCCCTTCTGTTACATTTTCTTAATCCGAACATCTAATATTAATTAACATCTTCTGACCTCTAAATATCTAAAAACCAATCAATCTCCTAAAACTAATGAATTGCGAAGATCAATCTCTCCAAACTAATTAATTACCCCTTTCCAGACACATTACCGTAAAACCTCAGATTTCTAACTTCGTCTAATCCCAATCAAAATAAACCAAAATCATCGCGAAACTCTCGAACTATTTAAATTCACAGTACTCGCTGGTCAGTACGAATAGTTGAATTTTCAGTCTGCTTTTTAATTTGTATCGGCGGTGCGTGGCACGAATTTACGAATAAATCTACTGAAAAAGAAGCAGGGAGATTAAGTTTCGAGCAGGGTGGCGGTATTTTTCCCCGAGGGTGCTTCGAGGATTGTTTATAGAAAGGCACCAGCGAAAGTCTCGCGCCGTAGAAAATGAAGTTTGAAGACCTCCACTTCTCTTCTTTTTTTTCCTCTTTTTTTCGTCCCCTTTCTCTCTCTCTCTCTCTCTCTCTCTTTCTTCCATTTGATTTTCCAGCGAGACTGTTTCGGAGATTGTTTATGCGGAACCCACCGATGAAACTTGCACGCGTGTCGGGTATAAACGTTTAAACTTCTCTCAGCCACTACGTTCGGCTTTTTAATTGAAATCAACCCCTTTCACGATTATAAATCCATACACGTGGAGAACTTCGGCTTTAAACGAGCGGATGCAGACTAAAAAATTATTTCGATAATGGAAAGCGTGTTATATTGACGAAGTTTTCATACGTACAAATTTTGTAACAAGTTTTCACCAATTTTTCTCGGTTTTCGAGTTTGGTAGAACGTTCTATGTTCCATTTTCGATGTTGGATATACTTTATATTGTATTTTTGATGAGTTATGTAATTATATAACGAATGTATAGTACTTGTGTAACTACAGTGGCTACGAAAGTACTTGTACATACTTTTACTTTCCAATGAAGCTTTTTTGTCGTGTTTCACAATCGTTTCATGCAAGTATTAAATTTGTATAGTCATATGAAAAGTATTACGAAATACTACGAAACTTAACCTGGTTGAACTTAATTAATTAGTTAATAAATGTTATAATAAATTCAATGGTGTACAAATGCTTTCTATAGTCGTTATACATTTATCCATATGACAAGCATTAAACATAAATATTCATACTGAATATTGAGATTTTTAGTATTATATAACGGATAATGGACTATTTGAATCTATTTAAGTTTTCTACGAAATATATACTTGCAAGAAATATTTTGCAATTTCTATGTATATTTTCGAACCAGTTTCAAACTTTACCAATATAATCATGATAATCGAGATATTAGCACAGTGCTAATGGAATTTCAAAATGTCTTATGTAACACGCGCAAGATACAGGTTTACGAATATCGAAATAATTTTGTGCGCTAACGTATATTTATTAGAGTAATCCAAGATAATTAATGTTAGGTATGCAAATATAATTTCTGTTTAATTAAAATAATCCGAGTCAGCAGATTTAATGCTTTAAGTCCTTTAATTACCGAGAATGTTACATCACTTAATTTGTCGACTTTCATCATAAATCTTCATATCCGTTAAATCTCTTGAATAATTAGTGTCGGATATGTAAGCATAATTAGTGTTTAATTAAAACGATTTGACAAGACTTAATACCTTATTACTGAGAATGTTACATCATTTGATTTCTCTACTTGCATTACAAATCTTCAAACCGGTTACATCTCTCGAAATTTCACCCTTTCAAGAAAACTACACGCTACAACACACACGTCATCTTCGTGCAATTGCAGAAAGCTCGCTTCCATCCTCATCAGAAGCTTTCTTTCGTCAACGCTTCGCACTTCAAAGATCCCTAAACATCCGTTCGAATATCTGCATCCTGTCTGATGTTGATCTTTGATCCCTCTGCTGTTTGATGTAACAAGAACAAAAAAAAAAAAAAAGCGAAGGAGAGTGAAAAAGAAAATGGAAATTCGTCGTCGACGGATAAACGAAACGTCGCGAAATAAGAAGGAAAATGGCAGCTGTGAAAGCTTCGAGATCGTCTGAAACTGCTTTGTCGATTACGATGTGCTGTCGATTTGGATTTAACAACCGTTACGCTGATGAGACGCATGAGAACACGCGTCGTCGCCGTCGTCGTCGTCGTCGTCGTCGTCGTCGTCGTTGAAAGGACAATGAGGCACGGGAATTGTACAAAGGCATAAAGCCGGAGAGAAGCACGGCTAAAACACGCTTGAAACACGTCTGAATCGCGCGTGCTCCGCTGTCTGAAAAAAGCGGAAAGGAGTCGAGCATCTATTTCCGGTGCTGGGACGTCCCAGCCGACCAGAGAAGGGGATGCGATCGTTATTACAGGTATGAGGCTAGTTTTGTTTTAGTTGTTACTGCATAAAGAGATTGAAATGCAAGAACCGAGAACGCTGTATTAATAACGAGCATCTGCGCATTTTAGCTTTTCATTCTTAGAATGTATTTTAAAATTTGGCATATTAACGTGAAGAATAGATAAATCTGATTCTCTCATACACACGATCCATCATTTTAAAAAATGACGTGAAATTTTATTTTCATAAAAATCGATTATATATTTCCTTGTTGTAAATTTTACATTTCAACTCGGCGAATAGATGAAGATAATTTTGTCAATACACATAACCTGGTTTTTTAGAAACGAGATCAGGCTGTATTTTAATGGAAATCAACATAAGAAGCTTTCTTAAAATTTAGGATTTCAATTTTGACAAAGTAAACAAGGATTATTTCCTCAGATATGTGCAATCTACTTTTGCAAAAATAATGTCAAATCCTGTCTCAATGAAAATCAATATAAAAAGTTACATATACCGATAGAATTTCATCGTCCATCTCTTACTCGTTTAATTATAAGCTACATAATTAAAAAAAGTTTTTTCAAAATACATAAATAGACGTCGTTCAACTCTATCGATATCCATTAAAGTGTCATCCAACGTTTATTCCCAGTTCAGGCACGCAGACCGTTTAAAAACTATCAAACTCCGTTCACAAGTCCTACCTACCGCCTGTTCGAAACACGTCCATCGAACGAACAACTTTGAAACAACTCAACAGTTAGTTGGCGTGTTATATTCAGCCCCACTCCTCCGCTTTCCATCTTTTCAACTTTATCGTGGACTCGTGTTCCTTTCGTCGAAAGCGTCCCCGCCACCTTCTTTTCCCACGTTTTCTTCTCGCGATCGAATGTCATCCTCTATTTCTCTGGAGACCCACTGTGTTTGTACTCTATTCAAGTGGATATTTTTATGCTTTGTTGGCCTCGTTCGATCGTGTTTAGAATTTCATGGCACGAAACGACGATTTATCATCGTGTCGCTACTGATCGATTCCAGATTACATTTTTTGGTCGATTTCCGTTCGATCCGGCTGTTGGAGGTCTTTAAACGTTTGGAATGAGTTTTGTGAGAAGAATATGGTGATAATATATAGATGAATGAAGAGATTGCATTATAGTTCGACGATTTTCTCAGTTTCTCCCAACGTACTGATGTTGTTAGAATAAACAACATTTAAATTTCAATTCGCCGCGCCTTAATCGCAAACCTCGTAGTATCCAATTCTCGCTTCCGATCAAATGTGACTCAAAATAGGATAGTGAATTGCAGAGTGAAGATAATGAACCGCAGTGAACGAGAAAAGAATTGTGGAAAATAACAGAAATTTTTTTTAAACTGAATGATACAGTTAAGAGAAACGATGAATAATTTAGAGAATGGTGCTAAAAAGGTAGAGGGAAAAAGAGGATGCCAATAGATTTTCCTAAATTAAATAATATAGCTAAGAAAAAGTCGCGAATAACGTAAAGAATATTGCGAGAAAAAAAGGAAGTGAAGGAGGAAAATATGCATAGGAAATGATTTTTGAATTGAGTATATGTGTATTCTAGCTAATTTTATATAACAAAATAAAATTCACAAATAATATAACTTCGAAACGTTTAATGTTAAAGCTGGATTGTTATGTTATATACAATGTAAATTATTGAAATTTGTCAAAAATCGTTTTAAGAAAGCAATAAATTAATAAAACGATATTCTTTCAATTTCTGAGAATTTGATCGGAGAAAGTTGAATGTTCCATTTCACTTGCCGCGTTAGAATTTTTGTATCTTGTATTTTGAGACTGTAACAGTTGAATTTAATCGAATTCTTAATTTAAATTTGTTCTTTAATGCTTAAGTCAATAATTTCTCGTTATCTGCTCTCCAATATCAATTAAAATTTGAATAGCTTTATAATAATATGCTGTGAGAACTGCACAATTTTTACGAGTTTTTCATAATACGTGTATAGTAATTACGAATATTTTTAAATATTTTCAATTAAAAAATGAAAAATTGAAAGGATGTAACATCTTCGAAAATACGATCGTTTAAAAGTCGAATTCTCCTGATGAATTCCTGTGGAAAGCTTGTGAACTTTAACCGACATATATCTCGACGCTAATATATTTTTTTTAAATATCAACAAAGGTGTGCCGTTTGTCAGCAATTAAAGTCAACTATTTCACCAGAAAGAGCGCGCTTCAAAGTAGGTTATTTTTTATTTTTTAGAAATACCTAGACAGCGGAATGTTTTTATGAAATATTTTATGGAATATTGCTTCGTCGACAGGCATTCTAATTTTTACGCTCTCATTGCTTCACGACAACAGGAAAATATTGAAATATTTATCATTGTCGTAAACATAGGTAATATAAATGTATGGAATGTCAAAAAAGATTCTTCGTGGCTTTGCAAAGTGATTCTACACCTTCGGATCGATGGAGATCTTTTAAAAATGTAGAGCACAAAATTGACCTTGAATATTAATTTGGATGCAGAATCTTTTTTGTTCGCATCGTATGGTATTCATCACGAGGAACAAAAGTCTCAAAGGAGCCACGGATTGCAAATGACATCTTGGAAAAAGATACTTAAACTTCCATTAGTCTTCTTAATATATTTTATTTATTACATCGAAGTAATATATAAAAGACAAATGAACAACAATATAGTGGTAGCATAATATAATATTAGTAGCATTAACTCTCAAAACCATGATAAATACTTTTTTGACACGTATCATCTGTAGATTTGAAGAAATGATTATTTCTTCTTTAATAGGAGGAATTATTTCAGAACTTGTGTTCGTAAGTATCTATATGTAAGTACTCTTGAGTACTTGCACAATAAGTAGAGTGATGTATCTGAATAACAGATACTTTTCAAGTTAGGTATCTCATTAACAGATTTGGTTAATCATATTAAACCTGCTAAGTTGTTTTGGTGGTTTTCGACCCAATTGTATTCTTCTAACGTTACGAAGTACGTGGAGTTTGGACTAAATACGAAAGAAGTCTTATTCAAGCGCAAGATTTCTCGTTTCAATGTTATGTTAATATTTTCTCCAAAAATATTACAACTTCTTTATGTTTACCTAAATGAGAGCGAGATTGAAATACAAAAATTGGAGGATCGTTGCAATGTTAATAGCAATAGTCAGCAACTGATCTTGCATTTTAAGAGCTCGTAGCTCGTCCAGACGATATTGGTTTTCGATCGATTGGGTAATTTTACCGAATCCGGAACAACCGAAAACAGCGTTCACACAATTCCTTGTCTTCGCTAAAGATCCTGATTACTTGCTTCGTTTGTTCGCCTGTTCTGTCATTTGCAGTTAAACAGGATGGATGTAAATACATTTTTCATTATGTTTTGACATTACGCTCGTAGAAAAAAGACCAACAAAAAGCATTGGTCACAATCTATTGTAAAAAATAGATATCAATGTGGTTTCTATCAGATGCTCATGATTCAATTAAGGAGAGATGAAATAACATTTTTTAACTATTTTCTTCTGTCAATATCTACTATTTAATGATCCGTTGAAAAGAGTGAAGAGAGGTTTAACAAAATTAAAATCTTCTTTTAATCAGATACGTTTCCTCCTCCATTCTATTTCTTTCGAATTTTTATTCTTTGTACGCGTATATCCTTCTACGTCATACAGCGCACCTTTACTTTGCTAACATGATGACAAAATTCTGTATTTATTTCTGCCATTCTCCACGGTTCGTGTACACTCTCCTCTATAACTCTTCCATAAATACGATAAAAAAAAAAAAAAAACGTATCGACCGATTCGGTTTTATTGTCCACTTTATACCATCGACAAAATCAAATGTCGAAAGCGAGCGAATCGGTGGTGTCACCGAATGCACGGATAAGTAAATGTGCAATTACACAAATAAACAATTGAATCGACAAGTGAACGGTTCGCCGTAGTGTGAATTAGCTATTATAGTAACAGCTATTACACAATTCATTGAATCCACTAATTCGTATATATTGAGAGCTGAACGTGCGACGTGAAATATAGAAATGTGTGGGCGTTGATAATTCGACAGAATTATTGAATCGTTCAAAAAAACCGTATCATCCGGACGCAAAGCTGTAAAACTGTAAGCTACCAAAGGCACCTAGTAACAAGTGTAACAAAAACGAAGCTTCTCTAACAAACATGAAACATATAAACATATGAAGGAAAGCATAAATATACTTTTAAAGAACGTTGACACTCACCCGTGTCCGTGCTTCCAGGTAGAAGAATGGCATCGTCGCGAAACCAGGAGGTGACTGTCAGATGTTCCTTCACGTCTTCTCTTGCCGTGCAAGACAAAACCGCGTTGCATCCCTCCACCACCGGAGACCTGTTCACCCTTACATCATACCCAGGTACCGTCAACACTGAAATTCGAGCACAAACTCCAAATTAGAACTTTTAAGCTATTCGTAGCGAAATTGACGAAAAAATTTAAAGACAGCGCAGAATTAACGTTTAATTAAATTATCGTCGATATTAATCCTTTCGATTCGGCAGTCCAGTCCGCCGAAGTACTGTCACTGAACGGAAACGCGCGCCAGAAATACGCACAGTGTGCGTGGTTGCTGTATATACGTTTTCCTAAGTCTTAAATAACAATAATTCTTATAAGAACCGTATATGAAATATCGTTTCACTGTCAATGGATTTAATAGATTTTTTAGCATGAAACAGTACACGATCGTTTAGATGTTTGAAATATATTGCGTGAAACCTTTTGATGTTGTTTCAACAATGAGTATCTTTAAGAAATGATTAATCCAATATGTCAATAAATCAACAGAAGATGTTCTGCCGATAACGAAAAAATATATTATTGACTATAGATAGCACTTGTATATGCATCATTTGGATGCCGGATATACGGAGTGCCGGACCCACAGGTCATCTCGCGGGTGCCTATAAGTGGCGCCCGAAGCGGAAGGGTTAAAATTCGAACAGAAGCTCCAAATTAGAACTATTAAGCTGTTCGTAGCGAAATTGAAGACAAATTTTAAGACAACGCAGAGTTAATATTTTACTGAATTGCGTATGACTCGTTTCTCCCAATGTAACTTCACGTTTTCAAACGACTGATACTCGTACTTTCCAGCAACGAGTCGAAACGAACAATTATTAATACAAACTTGATAACCAGACTTGACAAAGCGTAGTTACCCAATGCTTCATTAAACTTTCCTTTTTCTCCATCTTTCCTTCGTTTTTCTCTGAGCTTTACGTTTAAAAAGTTTCATCCCTTAAGGAGAAGGATGGAAAAAATGTTGCTGCAGATGTTTGCGCTGCTGTTTGCGTGGATTAAGAGGAGATGAAAGGGAAGTTTGACAAGTTTGGGGTTGTAGATTCCTCATTCTTTAGGAATCGGAGACTTCCAAACTGAGTTTATGGTAAGGGGTGAGTTATCGATTTGTTTTCGAGTGCGTTTTGTCGGGATTCTCTTGAGTGGATTAAAGTTACGCGAACTTGTAAAGGTCTTTGCTTTTCGAAGGCACAGATTTTTGTTTGTTTCTTTGTACGTTTCGAAGTTTCGAATCCAATCGCGAAGTCGTTTTGTACATTGGGTAGCAAGTTTCTGATTGATAATTAATGCTTTAAACAATGCTTTAAAATAAAGTTTTTTCTCTAATTTGTATATTTCAAATAATATCTTTCAAATGTTAGTCGAGCATTAGTTATTTCAAATCCTACTTCATATCTTTCATCTGTTACATTATTATAAGATTATTTAACAAGACTTTGCGTTTGAACCTTCATAATTATATTGCAGTAATATTCTCTATCTTTTTTGAGTTACAACAACGATCTTCTCTAATAGCCAAATATAATCTCCTGCTTGTAAAAGATATTTTCTAATAAAATATCGCGATTCATTTTTATCTAATGCTACAATGTAGCCATATTAAAATAAATACTAAAAATCTTCAATCAAAAATCACCTCAGCGATGCTCGAAAAATACTTCGATTCACAGCTGAAGTCATTGTTGAGATTTACGAGAATGTAGAGAAATAATCTATTGCAAGGATCAATTCTCATAAAACTATCGTAAATTATTACCCTGAAACAAAATAGAACAATCAAGTACGCTTGTCGTTCTATCCACACGATCCAAAAGAAAGAATCGCGACAGTCGTTTTCGCCCATCCGCTATTTACATAAATCCCCTTCCGGACGAGGATTTTTCACAGAGCTCCACGTTGTTTACCGACACGTTTCGTTCGAATACCGATGCAGGAGCTATAAATCACGCGGATGGACGTGACATCCGTTTCCGACCCGACACGGAAAATTCTCAGAGTAAAAATCGACGAAACATCCCGGGAAGACGTTACCACCCCCGCAATGCCATTACGCTCGCGATTCCGCTGTTAAATCGATAAAGTAGTGGATCGAAATCTTTCATTCCCGTGTTCCAATCTCCTTTCGCTACAATCGTTTACACGATAAAGTTGTTTGAGCGAATTTATCGAGAGTTATGTATCGAGATAAGATACAATCGTCCATGGAAGTATTTTTAGAGTTTCATTAATTACAACTGCAGTGAGACCCGATTATCACGGTTATATTGATAAAATTTGAAAGAAATTCAAAAATATACAGTGATCCGTATTAATTTAATTTAACTCGGATATTCCATACAGTTTAAAAATGATTTAGCTTATCATTTTTTATTTAGAAAAAGTATATGCATTGGACAAGTAAAATATTTGTCCAATTATTTGTATTAATATATTAAGGACTGATTAATTTAGTTGTTGACTGGAGACGATTTTCATTCTTTTTTATGTAGAAACTGGAGTAAAGTTTATTTCACGGTGTATCGTCAATAATGCGTTAATTATCAGATACAAACTTATGCAATAATAATTCTGCGCACACCATGGTGCCGGAATATTAATGCGAGCCTGTACATAGAAGCCACAGGATATATATTTAGTGGACTTGTATATTTCGAAAAGATCGCACATATCGCTATGTATATCGACGATAATAATTTCGATTAAATCATATGATTTTAGAGTTCTCTTTAATCTGTATTTAATATATAATAATAATATTAGTGACATTTATCTTATAGCTTGAGATGATAAATTAAAGGAGACAAATCCAACCAATCTGAAATTAAATAGCCTGATTTGAATTCTATACATTAAATTATATCACTCGACGATACCAGCTAAAGGTTAATTATTATCCAACTTCCAGTTACGTGAAATCATTGAACAACAAATGATTCTCGATTATTACCATTTTCACGTTCACGGTCTCGTTCGAGTTTCCTCGGTGAAAAGAAAGGAGGACGTTTGTCGAGGTAAATTCCGTAGCGGAGATAAGATTAGCGTCGCATCCGGAAATTCGTTTTCAGCTCCAGCAGTTCCGTCGCCGCTCCATTTATTCCCAGATCTGACAGGTAGCTACGATATTGCTCTTAATAGCACTGTCAGCCTGGGCGTCACGCTGTTACGCGTCTCATTTCGGAGGCACAATTTAAGTATTAAACGTAACGCGTTTAAGTCACTCCTTCCCTGCTTCTGACATTCGAAAATTTTGCAATAACCCGGCTCTCTTTTCCTCGCTTTCCATCCAAGGAAAACGCTGTTGCTCGACAGTGAACAACGTCGTTTAAACGAATTAGATTCAGTTCATAGTGTTAATTCAATACGTCCGGACAAGGCACTTGTCTGTCACCTGCATGACAATTTCAGTTTTACGTTTAATACAATGTTATTTCGATTCTAAATTCTACTAGGCTTCTTCTTCTTCTTCTATGGTTAATGGAATTAATTGACAATTACACTGTTACAATAAGTTACAAATTGGACAGTATTTGGTGTTATTTTGTATTTCTTTTTAAGTATGGCGGATATTTGGGACAAATTGAAATTTCTAGTTGAGTAGTATTTTGTGTTCTTTCCCATTGTTTCATGTTGCTATATATGGAGCAAGGAAAATGAAAATTCGGCGAAACATCAGAGGCATTTAAATAGAACTACTGACAGTCCCATCGTTCGTCTTTATGAAATGTTAAAAAAGGAGAACGTGTCCATCACAGAAAAATTGGATAGCACGAGAGTGGACAGAAAACGGTGGAAAAAAGGAAATTCGAGGAGGCGTCCAATTGCATTTTGGAGATATGAAAAATGAAGAAAGTAGAGTGTGTTGTAAAAAAATTTGAAACCGAAGAAGCTAGAAAATTTTGGATATAAAAGAAGAAAGTTCGAGGAAATATCGAGTCAATTACTTCCTGGTGTCGTAAAAAAAATTAAGCAAATATCCAGAGACAGAATGTTTCATAGAAAGATTTAGTGGAACGGAAGGAGCTAGAAAATATTCGAATATAAAAGAAGAAAATTCGAGGAAACGTCGAGTCGATTGCTTTTTGGAGACGTGAAAAATTAGGAAGCCACTTGGAGAACGCCCCGTGACTGGAGCTGGCAAATACCTGGATAACGATCAAATTCCGTCGAAGGGGAGGAAAACGAAACGAAACGTGCAAACGAGGCCAATATGCGCAGATCTCCAGCGAACCGGGCAACGATATTTCCCGTGGATTCGCAGCCAACCCCAGGATTAAGTTTCTTTTCGATTCACGTTCCCTCGATATCGTGGCGCAGCCTGCAACGCCTCGATTTCTCTCGGTTAGATTGACGTAATCTGTTGAGGACAGACAGATCATCCGCTGAATCTTCAATTGGAAACATTGTCAAATATTTTTGTTAACTTCTTTATGTAGATACTGTATCGTTGAAATTATTATTACTCATTCGATGGTGCTTGACGTAATTATGAGGATAATTCTTTGACATAATTGAAGACGAGAATTTGTTGTTTATTTTTGATGATGTCTTTCTTTCTGATATTTTGTCGTTCAAGTCGTTGAATTACGTATTTAATTATTTTATTGTTCAAATTATTGGGTTCTTGTTTCGTTATAAACTTTTGGATACCAAGTTGAACATGAGATTCTATTGTTGACGACAAACGAAAGACAAATTTCTCTACAACTCCAAAGACAGTTTTAGAAAGATTAAACACTAAATCAGTGCAAGCCTTGTTAGAAAATTAGCCAATTAATGCACCGATACTTTATCAGCCACTCTTTAAAAACGAAATTTATAACAAACAGTAATATTAAACAGTCTCAGAATTGTCCAAATTAATCTCCAAATCTGATCCGCCAATTTATATCCCGTGATCCAGTGAAAAATAGTAATAACCGTGAATCATTTGTTGTTCACTGATTTCACGTAACTGGAAGTTGGATAATAATTAACCTTTTTAATTGACGATTGACGCGACGTTAAAAATCTCTTAAAAAAAGAAGAAAAACAGAGGAAAGGAGAAACCAAAAATTCCAAACAAACGACGAATCAAAATAAAAACCATTTCTCGATTCATCTCAGGATCAATTAATGATCCATTCGTTCTTGGTGCACGATGCTTCGTAGTCGCTGTCGGAGGTCATCATCGGAAGTGGCGCGGCACGAGCGCTTCCTGGGATGCCCTTACGAGAAACTCGCGCCAAGTTGGCCGGAGAGAAAAAGAAAAGCACGTAGAAGGAAACAGAGAGAGAAAGAGAAGAGAAACGGCTCCCCTTTTTTCTCCAGACAATGCAGCTCTTCTCGGGAACAAGTCCTTTGGCGGACGACGAGGGTCGAGCCGATGTCATTTCAGATAAATTCCTCATCGCTTTTCAGCCGGGTCCAGGCCTCACCTCTGTATCTCGGCCCTTTCATTCCAGCGATACCGTGCATCGAGAAGAGAGCAAGGAACACGTGGAAATCAGCTTGCATCCCTCCTCTTTAATCGTGTGTTCCTTCTTGCGGTTAGTTTGATTTTTCCAGGTGCGATGAGTGTTCTTCTCGTTTCTCTCAATTTCATGCAACGGTACTTCTTTTCTAGCTTTGTGATTGACGTTTATGATTAATGATACGATTGGTGTTTGGTGGTTTGAAGAGGTTGTTTTGGAAACTTGAAAATGTTGCACTTGTTCGTTGCGAGAACAAGCAATTGAGAAATTCTTTACTTGCACCTATTGCAGCGATTATGTCAAATTATTTACTTTCTTGTACTTTTCACGATGGACAATACGGTTGATGTTTGTTGGGCTTATAAAGGATTGTTTTAGAAAATAAGGATTTTTGTTTGGGAATCTTGTTATTTATCGCGGGAGCAAGGATTCGAGAAGTCGAATTCTAATTATTTCCATTATAGTCGAATATTTTATTTTATTTAAGTTTGCTAGAGAGATCATATAAAATTACTTTTCGTTTGTACAAAATTGTAATTTAATAGTATAAAAAAAATGATATAACAAGCTTTATCTCATAATAAAATGCAACAATAAGCTGTTCAAAGATATTAAAATTGTATTAATAGGAGGAAGAAGGAAGAATTTAAGAATTAGTTGTCGAAATCTTTTTCATATCAGAACCCAAGAAGAAAACAAGAACAAAATGAATTTCTTCTTTAAATTAGCTGAAAATTAATTCTTATCGAAATACAGAATCTGTATATCCTACAATTCAAAAGAAAACAATTTCCTTTTTTAAACTAGCTTCTAAACAAATTCTTAATTAATTAAACTACGTTTAGAAATAATCCCCTGCCTTTATATCTTAAGAATTTCACCAAAAACGATCAATTTTCCTTTCACTCGCTACAGAAGCGACAAAATTAATAATATCCGCACACGAGAACTTGCAACTCCTCCCCTAAACTTTGTCTCACATTGTCCGCTATCCTTCCATCTGATGAGGCAGCGATAATTAACGCGCGCAGCAGTTTCTCTTATCCGGAACCGCGGCACGAAACGCAAACTGCTCGAATTGCAAGCGAATAGCTCGGCGAATATATCCCAGTGTCCCCTTCACGACCAATTAACCGTTTCATTCGCGGTATCCGCGTCGGATCTGGCCTGTAGAAGACGCTGCAACATCCTCAAGTACGTCTGTCTCTATCTTGAAGCGCGACACAGATGTACGAACCGGAAACGGGACGGAAATGGTACATGTTGAGGTTGAAAAGGCGCAGAGTTGAAAAGCTTGAGCTTGAAAAACGGAAGGAGAAAGACACGAGAAATACAGAGGACCAGGCCTAACGTCCAAGCATCGCGAGGCAACCCTTCTGCCCACCCTTTTACCACCCCTCTTTCTACAGCGGAAACGTGGAAAGAAACAGAGAAAAGGGTAGGAAGATTGAATGAAGATGGCGAGTCCTCTCTGATATTATCGAGACAAGAAACGAAAACGCTACTTTCACAAACTAAAGAGCTAGCGAGAGAGAGAGAGAGAGAGAGAGAGAGAGAGAGAGAGTAGAGTTTAACCAGAGGGAGGGAATCGAAATGGGGATGAAACGCGGAAGAGCAGAGGTGGGGATGAAACGCGGAAGAGCAGAGGTGGGGATGAAATCTTGCTGAATGCCGGGTCACTCGTTTAAATAATTAAACGCGTAATTACCGCCGGCTGGAACACATTTTAATGAACGGTGCCTTTTCCAGGAAGCTCTGCCCCGTCTCTGTCGACCTAAGCTAAACGTTCCTCTCCTGTGTTTTTCTGCCGGGCTGCAAGAAGTCGGGGAAACTGTGCGTGGGTCTAGGGGACTCTCTTACGTAAAAGGAAGTTGCCAGACTTTTTTGGCAGGTTTCCCTAAGTCATAAGTTCTGCGTAAGTCTACGCGAAGGTTAGGTTTCGACGAGAAGCCTGGTGAAAGGGTGATGCCGAGCGAAACAGAGTGGTTGATAACGAGCCACTTCTTTTCGAAATCCTCTTTGGCAATCTGCTTTTAAAGGGTGGATTTATTACGAAACGCTGAAGGCTCGAACGGTCCAAGACGTTCGAGAGATTATCGAAGATTTCGATTCGACGGCAGCTTGTTAACGACGAAGTTCGTAGAAAGTCCGATGTAACGAGGTTTAATTAACGCCGCGTCTCATAGATCTGGCTTCTATGATCGTTTACGTTCAACGTCTTTTCCGTTGCCCCCTTGTCGCGTCTTCTCTTCCGTCTTTTTCCCTTCGTTCTCCTTTTTTCTCTTGCCAGGCGGTAATTACGTTTAAGAAGAGAGGAAAGTCGCGTCGTTTATTAGTCGGCAGACTTGTTACCACCGGAAAACGTTGAGTTTTCACGGTGGGACGGGGGAACAGCGTGGGAGGACTTTGAGAGTAAATTTGGCGGAAATTCTTGGCGAATTCATGATAATTCGATTGTTATTGTTGCATCTTTCATGGGATTAAGCAGCATTCAATAGCGTTTAATTGGAAGTCCTACTTTGAGATGAGTTGAAGGAGTCTGTACTTTGTGCTAATTTGGAGAATAGTAGATATCTTTAAGAACTAATTTTTTTTCTTTTTTGAACGGAAAATGTTATTTATGTTCATTTTTTAAATGCTTTAGATATTTACGTTGGTATAGTTGATCAACGTAAACGAACATTGGCGAACTTGTATATTTTTATATACTTTTTAAAAGTATTTTTATCGACAGATAGGCATATTTTTAAAAATGATGTTTCTCGTTCAAAGATTTAAATACTGATATTTGGGATGCCGTTTATATTTGTTTGATTTTATGTTTAAACTTAAAATATAATTTCTTAAATCCTACCTTCAATAGACGATCAAATGTCGCATTGACCAATTCCATAAAGTGAAAAGTACAGAAGAATAATGACACTACGAACACAGTTTCCTATATTTACCTTGCAATTTATCATCATTTGTATCATCTTCTTGCATCATATTTATATCTATTCTCATCTTATATCATCGTCTAAATGAATTCATGTAACTATACATAAATTTATATTTCTTTCTTTCTTCGTTGAGAGTTGAATATTAATTGTGTAGGTATTTATGGAACGAAATAAAGAAATTAATAAACAGTGGAATTGATAAATCTGTCTTTGCCTTTACGAAAAATTCTAATCTAAACAGCTAAATCCTCGAAACGAGACGAAACTCATGGGATATTAGTCGAAGACGCGATCAAAGTAAACTCTTCTATTCTCGTTCTTCGATCTAATAAACAGCATTAATGGAGAACAGCCGGAACACGTGCAAGTCGGACGATTCATGTTCGAGAACTCTTCGCGAAGTGACCGACTTACGAACGAAGGATGAAGCTAAGAAAGGGGAAATCGTACGGTGAGGATCGTAGGATTTGACTTTCGAATTCTTCTCCAGTTTATTCCCTTTTTTTTCCTCTACCAACTGGTCAAATTGGCTGGCCCGTATACGCTCGCGTTTCCTGTCGGAGAACTTTCTCGCAGTTCCCCAGAGGGGGATGTCTCGACGTAAAGTAGAAAGAAGAATTTTCTGTTGCCGCTGACGGCCGCGACTTACGAACTTCCCCAGACGAAAAACCGACCAATCGATACACGCTCCTCCACCTTCGTCTTGAGAAGTTGGCCGAATTTACTGTCATTACGTCTCTCCTTCGAAAATTTGTCTATTTGGTAATTGACAAGCATTAAACCTTTGTTACGAAAAAAGAACACAGTAGTTATAATTGTACGTATGTTGCATATACATATGTATACGTAGAAAAGAAAAATTAACTAGACTGCAGATTTTTATATTTATGTATTTATAGGAAATTTGAAGGTATCAAAATGCATTCAATGCATATAACGTGCAAAAGTGTATGTGTGCAATATATAACATATATAACAGATATAGTATATCAAGTATATAAAATATTCAAAATAAAATATTCATTATAATATTTAGTACATGAAACTCCTATTTAGATTCATAAAAATATAAAACTGTATAAAAATCCGCAGTCTAATGATAATTGATTCACAATTAAATAACTGCAGAGTTGATTGTCTGAATTTATAGGAAGAATCAGAGAAGAATTTGGAACGGTTAGAAATGTAATTTACGTAATTGCATAATTGCATATCTAATGATGAAGTCGCAAAATTTAAGATCACTTATTAGAAAATCAACACGAAGACTGGATTAATAAGTTGTAGTAGCGGAGGACTGTCAACGAGGTTGATATCTTTAAATAAAAAAAAGGAATGTCAACGACCTTTCTCCAATATACTTGCTTCTGCAAATTATTTTCTTCAAAATACTTTTATAATTATATTTGTTGGTTTTAAGTTAAGGCGATCATTGATCGTAAGTTTTATTCGTAAGTATTAGGAAAAGGGCAATCTAGTTCGAGTTAGCTTTCATTCTAAGTAAGATTTTAATTTGGGAGCTTCTTGCTCTTCCTTCTTTAAGTTAGGGTATTATCCTTTTTTTATTTTTTTTTTATCAAACAGTAAATTCGAGGGAGAATCCTATTCGTAAATATTAGGCTGTCGCATATGAAAAAACTTTCACAAGGCAAGTATTCGTAAAATTACGTATTTCAAATTATGCTTATATATCATAATTTCAAGGAATGTCTGGAAAATGAAAATAAAGTAACCTAACTTAGAAAAAGCAAAAATCACGCACATCTACTCTATTATATTGCCTACTTAAACCTTAAAGTTCCAAACGAAAAAACCTTCATCAACGTTAATTTTCTTTTCTCCTAATCAAACAGAAATCCACCTAAAAATGGGCTAAACGTAGAGAAAGAACTCGTCTACGCGAAAGTAAAACAGTGTGTCGACGAGATCGCATTAAAAAAGCAACGGAACGAATCGAAGGCAAGTTAAATGGAAGGATTCGAAATTTTCTTCTAATTTCGGTTGCACGGTGTACACGTGCTATCCACGGTAGGCGAAAGCACGTAGCTTGCTATACGCGTTGGTCGGCATAAAATCAGCCATTTAAATGGTGGCTCACGTAAAGCTCATGGTACCGGACCAACCTTTGTCCCATGTTCTCTCAAACGACGTTCCCCAGACGTTTCTTCTGTTTTCTTCTTTCGCTTCTTTTTTCCTATTTCCATCTTTCCTCTGGCCTCTTTCCTTCTCTGTCTGGTCGTTTGTTCAAATCGAACTTGCTTCGATACAATTTAACGGCTTTCATTGGCGTTTTCCCTCCGGTATTTACTCGGCGATGTCTCGGTGAAAACGCGGGCCGCGTTTCCGGCATAATGGGATCTTCAGCAACTTTCTGCCGTTTCCGGCGACCAGTCACGTTCCAAAGGCGACGTTCTCTACTGTAATTGACGTTTATTGTGCTCACGCAACGCTCCGTGGAAACGTATCGATGGGTACAAGACCACCTTTTAGTGCTCCTTTCGCGATTTATGTTTTAGGTTCTGTAGCTTGCAGAATGAAAGATAACACGAGCTACCTTTGTGCAGTTCCCTTCTAAATAATTTCTCTTAACAATTTCTAAATAATGAATATATGATTATAATTTTTGACGTGTATTCGTCGTTTGTACCGTACAGTTCGGGGAATGCAAGACGGCACGCGATACTTTTGTGCAGTTTCCTTTTCAAACATTATTAGGCTCTGTTCTGGACAGGGAATTATTATTTTTAGTGTTCCTCTTTTAAGTTTCAGCATTTGTTATTCGAAGAATGGAAGACGAGATGGGGTATTTTTGTGCAGTTTCCTTTTCAAAAATTATTAGGCTCTGTTCTGGACAGGGAATTATTACTTTTAGTGTTTCTCTTTTAAGTTTCAGCATTTGTTATTCGAAGAATGGAAGACGAGATGGGGTATTTTTGTGCAGTTTCCTTTTCAAAAATTATTAGGCTCTGTTCTGGACAGGGAATTATTACTTTTAGTGTTTTTCTTTTAAGTTTCAGCATTTGTTATTCGAAGAATGGAAGACGAGATGGGGTATTTTTGTGCAGTTTCCTTTTCAAAAATTATTAGGCTCTGTTCTGGCTAGGGAATTATTACTTTTAGTGTTTCTCTTTTAAGTTTCAGCATTTGTCATTCGAAGAATGGAAGACGAGATGGGGTATTTTTGTGCAGTTTTCTTTTCAAAAATTCACTAGTCTCTATCCTGTATAGTGAATATTCGATTATTATTTTCAGTGTTCTTTTTTCATCGTTTGTCCTTCAGTTTTGTAGATTGAACAATATAAGAAGAACGAAGGGTCTTTATGCAATTTTGTTTGCAGATTATTACTTCTTATTATTTATAGTACAAGATTACTGTTCACTATTCTTCGTTGTAGATATTCTCAGTAGCATTCGACTATTATTTTTAGTGATAGTTTCATCGTTTGCTTTATAATTTAGCTGCTTGCAGAACAGAATAATTATATATAGCAAGAATAATTTATTGTTACACAATTTTGTCGTCAAGTAATTTTGTCCTATCCTGAATCCTACACTGGACTGTTTAATTGTTTCTAATATTTCTTTTATATAACGGTTACTCCTTAATTTAGTATTAGGTGGTCCGAGAAGTTTCTTTCGTTTTATAAGGAAACAATAGACGTACAATGTTTTTTGTTTTATATTAGTTTATTGAATTATGCACGAACGTAATAATAGAAATATAACAAAATTCTAATTCAGTAAAATCTAATCAGTAATATCTAATTCAGTAAAATAATGTAGAACAGAGATTGTCGTTCATCTATTATCACCTTATGAAACGAAAGAAACTTTTGGGACAACCTAATAGCTTGAAGAATATATAAAAAACAGAATATTTCCATACAATATCCTTATATTATATAGTATATTTTTATTACTTCATATTTCCAAGAAGCATATGGAAGATATAACATATAAGACTCGAATAAATCACCATCTACACAGAGAGAGCGAAGAAGTTTTTAATAATAAATTTCAGGTTAAAGTCGCAATTATTATTTTCTCAATATATCGTGTATATGTGTACCGTTTCTATACAGCATCCTGCGTGAACGTTCCCCTTCCGATGCTGGGACATCGGTGGAAAAAAACATAGTAATTAATGAGCACCGCACTGGAACACGATAATGAGACTTCTGTCCATAAATGCAGAAATACGGATAGAGATTTTCCCTCGCTATATTTTCCGCTATTTTTATGTTATTAACGCGTTGCCCTTTACTCGGCCACCCCGCGGAACTGAATAAAAGGCGACGCAACCAGAATCTTTTAATTATTCGTTAAGCCCCTTATTTGTTGCCATTTCAACCGACTAAAAAATATACCATAGCTTCGATTCAGCTTCATCAGTATTAATTGGAATGAAATTATAGACGAATGCATGCAATTTAGTATATTTATATTTCTTTTATATTTATTTAAATTTCATTTGAGCGTTAGATTTTGTTATTGGCTACAATTTTTAGTTGTATATGGAATTGTTTCTTCCTTTATATTATACACATTGTCTATATGTCTTAACATTTTTATTGTATTACTAAGAATTTTATTTCGTCTTTATACTCGTCGTTTGTTCCAGTATTAAGTCATTGCACTGGTTTTATGAGACAATTTGACGACCATAAGCGAAAAACACGATGAGTCACATCTTATGGAAGAGTAATCTCGAAATGTAATTTGCATTTGATTTTTAGATTAAATATGTGTCTTTGTTCTCCTCTTGTACATTTGAAAAAGATCAAATTAGCATTAAAGATTTATACATGTATAAATTGTCAATATTTATTTATCTCTACAGACATACATTCGTACATTTACATATTTATGAATATAATATCATTCATATTGGTCCGTTCTTTCTTATAAACCGTTAATATATAATTATGTTAACAAGCATTATTCGTTTCTTAAAAAATACATTGTGAATTTATCACCTATTTTCAAAAAATATGTATCGACTATTTCATGTTAATAAAATACTTAAAATTTTAGCTATCGTGCGACGTAAAACTGAGAAAATCAATAAAAACGCACTCATCATATTTCTCCTGTCTGTGGTCTTCATTTATAAACTGAATGTCACATTACGAGTTAGAAATTCGATCAGCCGACTTTTTAAATTTTACCAAAAGTATAACAAACTCACCAGCACGAAGAGTAACTTCCCTGGAAAGCACGGTTCCAACGGAACTGGTTGCACGACACCTGTACCTAGCGTTGTGCACTTCCGCCCGAAAGTCCTGCGCCAGAAATGGCGGAAAGTAGAGGGTGCCGTTCCCGAGCAGCTGTCTGAAACAATGGAAAAAGAATGAAAGAGGAAGAAAAAAAAAGGAGAGAGAAACGAAGAAGCTAGAATTCTAACGTCTTCGCCCAGGTTCCATTACTGGCGTTACCATTTCGCGATATAAATTCGCCCATTTTTAGCTTCCTTTTACCATTCTGCCTTTTTACCACCGACACTCTCACGAGCAAATGCCTTTTATTAATTCGCCCAGGAAAGCTTTTAAAATTGCAGAAGAAAATACGTGGTTCGAGAGTAATTGAAATATGCGAATAAACGAGAGAAATTCTAATGTTGCATTGAATAGAGTGTGTTTCAGATTAAATTATAAGGAATTAAACGGTACTATTTAGAGTGTTGCGTTGATTCTTTACAATTCATGTACACAATGTCTTTTTATTTAATTATTCAGTCATTTGGTTTGCGAGATTCAGAGAAATTATTTAAAAGTTTCATTTTTTAATACCGTTTAAAACATTTTTTTGCATCCTTTATACAAGTTTCTTGCATCCTAAGAATTTTTATACAGCGCAATGAAATTAAATTATGGAAATATATTAAATTCTAGGAAATCTGATGGTATTATTTAGAGTTTTATGTTGATTGTATCCGGTTTTAAGAATTTGCCACATTTTTAGAATATTCAATTCTTCGAGTTTCAATCCCAAATTTTATTTCACTCGATTATATTATCAAAAATAGTTATCTTTTACTTGATATGTTTACTCTTCTGTACGTAAACCAATAAAATTCTTACGTAATCAATTACGCTAGGCAAATGGTTACAATCCAAATACAATATACAAATGATAAGATTAAGTTTCAGTTTCAATAACAATAAAGTATCAGTTCGAAATCTAGTATTACCAAAATCTATGAATAAACGCTGTATAATTGAATTTTTATTCCCCTCTAACCCTATGTTTCCTTCTAATCTGTTCCATTTATAGTCATTTTGTCAAGATTCGTTAAGCCTGTGCACAAATCGCGCTCGCGTCGATCGACATTTTAATTTCTTCTTCTATCAGTAAAGAAAAAGTCGTTCTGCAGACGCATCGTGAAAAGCGCGCACGTCCATATAAACGAATGTCCTTCCCGTAAGCGATAAATTGTCGCTAATGTATGTGCATAACATAAAAGCCGAGTATCTTTCGAGCTGCAATAGAAAACGTTCCGTAGGTCGATCAACGAATCGAGTTAACCGCAAACGAGATGAAACATTCAGGATTCACGTCATAATAGCATAGCTAAAAATGGCCAAAAAGGTCTAACTGTGTCGCGATATCGATTCTTCGAGAGGTCAAACTAGCAGCTAGTTTCTGTTCGTCTCGTTACACGTGGGATCATCACGAAGCTTTTCAGTTCTTTGAAGGAATTTAGGATTTCAAAATTGAAATTAATTTGGATTGACTGGGATATTTCGTTAGATATCCGCATATTACTCTTTAATTACTATTATTACGAAGATCTATCTTCGGTAAAATATTTGATAATCTTCGAAAATATTATTGCAAACTAGAATTATAACAAATATATCTTTCGTCTTCAGTATAAATATATCGCCACGATGAAATCTTTCGATTTTGAAGAGTTGAAAAATTGGAAATTTCTCTATGCAACGAAATTCTTCTCTTCGTGTGAAATGAAATTTTCCTTTGTACAGCAAAAAGCTTCATTCTCTATGATATACGTATAAGATCTTCTTAATGAAACAAATAATTTTTAAATACCGATATATCGTAAAAATTGTAACATAATGCAGTATGATGCATGACATTATTCCAAAATCTAGTTATAGCGAGGATCTTCATTTTTTACGCTACAAATATAATGCTTTCAAAATAGATCCTTTCAACATTCAATTCTTAAAGATTGGAATATTGTAAAAATTGTAATATATTACGATGCAAAATATTATTCCAAAGCATCAACATAACAAATACCTTCATTTACTGCGCTACAAACAAGATACTTCTAAAATAGGTTTTTCTCAACACGTTAAAGTTAATATTGTTTCTCGTCAGATGTCCGAGTTGTCTTATGCTACCTGCGTTATTAGAAACCGTTCTGTATTCACTGCGTAATTACACGCGTTCGTGTACGCCCGTACAATGCGGTTACGTTCCAGGTTATGATAGCCGGCTGACAAAGCTTTCGGCTATACTACTTGTTTAACTACACACCGAACCATACTACTTAATCGCTTACGTAACCTACTTGTACTGATTACTTACACAATCGGGTAACAGTTGTTTGATAAAACACGTTACTGTTGCCGTTGTCTGATTAGATATTGTGTCGGACAATATTTACACCTATTCTACTTGTCTAGTTTAATGCAACCGTATGCTATTGAACTGGATCGTTTGTTTTAATCTTCTGACCAGTTTCGCTTTAAATTTGTTTAACAAATTCTATTGATCGGCTATTATCTACTCTGATCGATTTTCTACTCAGAGAAGGTTAGTGTTCTACCTGTATTATGTTTACTGCATATTGGAGGATAGTAGAATGACTCCATTTACTGACCTATTCTACTGCAGCATTCTGTAGAGCTCTATTTTACTTGTTTGACCATGTACATTCCAATTCTACTTATCTTACCGATAATGTCCTCTACCGATAACTCTATTTTATTATTCCATTATGCACCGTTTTGCGATAGTTTGATCTTGATAGTTCTTTATTGTTTATGGAAATAATAACATGTTTGTAAGATATAAAAGAGAATAACAGTGTGATATATTTTTAGATATGAATTTTTGGAATTCAATGCCAGTGTATTACGATGGTAATATACGAGTTAAATGTTTTGCGAGGTAAAAGTTACGCAATTTTATAGCTAAATATGTATATATTGTGTAATTAATCCTAATTAAATGTGTTATTAGTGGAGGTCGTATTAATATACAAGATGCTATGGCAGGATTAACATTATCTCTCTATGATGCTATATATGCTCTGTTGATTTAGTTAACTATACAAATATCTACCTGGTCGTAAACAGGTTGTGTCGAAGGCAAATAACGTCACACGTGAGACAAATTTATTCAAGTGGATCGGATCATTTATGGAACTACAAACGGGGATCAGAAATGAGAAAGTGTCATGTTTCAGTCACAATGTGGTGTACTAATATATAATTTAATAACCTAGTATATAGTACCTACGCTAATATCTAATAATTCTAGTAATAATCTACTAATTGCAATTATTATTCGAGAATCAAAGTTTCTACAAATCAATGGGAAATGTCAAGTTTTAGCATTTCCCAGAAAACAAACATTTATTTCTCAATATAATATTAGATATAATTCAATAAATATTATATTAAAATAAAACATTTCATTATTTTTTTATTCTGCATTATTTTCAATTTCTATCTATAATTTTAAGTAATATATGCATAAAAGGTTAAGTTGTAAAAGATCAAAAATATGTTGCATATCTCAATGTCTTCCAACTGCTTTAGAACTTAGCAAATTTTAATTCAAATTAATACAGCAACATAGCCAGTGGTAAGCATCACATACACAGGGATATACGAAAATCTGTTAAACTCTAAAATTTGTTAAATTCATGACATGATATTTTCCTCTTTTCCCATCGACCCTTCAAATATATAAATAATAGTGGAAAGAAATGTTGAATCGGATGTGAAAATCGTTGCATACGTGCAATTTCAGAAAGTGTTGAAGAATATATTAAGCGGATGAACATTTGCTTATGTCCTCCACTTGTACGCAGCATATCGCACAGTACAACTAGCACACGCTTGTCATCCACACTTTTTCCGCGTGTCGAGTGTCATCAACAGATTTTCCAAGCTGCGCCTGCGAACGCGAATGTCCCATTTCGAGCTAACTGACTCTTGATCATACATCCTGCTGACTATTGTAAAATGTTGAAATATAATTATCTGATGATGTCGATCCTTTATTTGTCACGAGCCATTTCACGAATCACATTTGTTTCAGATAATTTCGTAGGATTTACGAAATTCCAAAATAATAACACACGAATGAAGATACGAAAGCCAGAAAATGCAACATTTTCGGTTCGCTAAAAGAATGACGCGATTAATAGACGTACGTTTTTTCAAGGAACCAGGCGCCAATAGAAAGTTATAATAGAAACGAATTTGTTGAGACGAAAAGTTATTAGAAATAGTAGAAAAAATGGAAATAGAAAATTACTAACAATTCAAGTATTTGGTATTGAAAAGATTTGCTTTCTTTTATTATTCAACTAATATTCTTTGAGTATTGAGAGTATTTAATAAAAAATCACGCATTTGTTATTATTCCAGGAAAATAAAAAAAGATTTGTGAATTGTAATATTTTTAATAAATACTATAATTTTGTTGGATAACCATGACATTTATATTCTAGCAAATAGTAGTACACACTATCACAGTAAATTTTTGCAAATATCAATATTGACAGTTTAAATAATATGTTAGTCTTTTAATAAGCTACGTAGGAGGAAAGTTAAATTCTAAAACAGAGAAAGAAACATCTAATAATATCAAAATTTAGAGATAAATGAAGAAAAAAGGGAAACAAAACGAAAAAATATAGCAAAGAAAGGGGTTATTCGAGCGAAAACTCGAAATGGCAGAAACCTGTTTCCAGTTTCCAGGTAGCTCGTTGTTCGCGTTACTTTTGTATGAATGATTTTATAGGTGTTATTCCTTTATGCTGCACTGGCTTTAGTTCTTGATTTCGTGTTTCCACATCACTCGTGTCATTTGTTTCTCGTGTATTCATATTTATGTTTCTTTCCTTTTCTGTGGATACCCTTTACATACTTTTATTGTTTATTATGTAACATTTCCTTTGAAATTTTCAGTTTCTACCTTTTATCGACGATCAACATTACGTTTCTTTTATACTGTACATTGTACAATCTCTTTGACTTTCACTTTAATTGTTTCTCGTCTATTCGTCATTAGGTTTCAATTATACCTTATTTTCAATCTTTCCTTCAATTTCCTTTTCCATTCGAAGAACTGGAATATTCAAGAAGAGGGTGCTTCTTTTATCAACACAACTGCGAAAAACAGCGTAGAATTTACTGCATCATTTTAAGTGCAATTTATATTTCAATGATGCGAGTATTCGTTTTTATTAAATACTTGACTGTATGCTATATACATTGAGAAAAATGACTGGTTATTTTCATTAACGCTTCCCGCATAATTTCAAAATTGAATTTACGTCTGAATGATTCAAATACCATTTCCCGTAAGGTTCTCTACGTTTATCTATCTGTATTTATCTCATTTATTAAAATTTTCAAACTGCATGTTTGTTTAAACTTGAACCTTTTACCGTAAAAGACTTTTATATTTTCTTTTACTTACTTCATCCGTTTCCTTCAATTTTGTTTATACTTTTTCTAAATGTATTTTATTTACATTTAACGTACTACAATTTCAATATAAAATGTTTATCTAACGATTAGTTAATATAAAAGATGCATATTTTATTTATTTCGTAATCTCTGACAAATATTTGCACCATTATCTCTTTGCCTCTCATTTTTATTCCCCAACCTTTCACTACCAGTTTGATTCCAATTTATCAATTCTTCGTCTCACTATTTTATTCATTCCACCCTCCCTTTTTCACCTTTCATCTTCATCATTTCCATCCCTGCATCCTCTTTCGCGCGCGCGTCGTTACATTTATTCCAGCAATTCCTCCTCCGGTTGCTTTATCTTCTGCAAACGAAAAACAGCCTCCAGCTGTTTCCTCTCGCGTCTTTAATCGATCGACGTGTATCGAAACACCAACACCGCCGGCAGTGAATTTTCGTCGGATGCAAAATGAACAGAAAGCTCGACGTCTGAATTACTGAAAACCGAGAATCGAACAGCAAAGAGGAATGTTTTGCGGATGAATGTCGAATCGCAAGTCGAAAGGGGTTGCTTTTGCTTTGAATTCTTCCAGCTTCTCTTGCGGCTTCCAACTGATACAAAGTTTCGACTGCTGAATGTTCGACTGGTTCAAGACTGTGCCTGTTTCTGTTTTGGCTCTGATTTGCTTCTGATCGATGCGTCTGGAGTATGAGAAGGGCGAAAGTAAAGCTTTCTGCCAGGCTTCAGGGGCAATTAGATCGCGTAGCCTTGACGAGGAACAAAAGATGGTTTTTACAAGCTGAGCAGTCTTCAATGGAATATTTGAGGTTGAAGAATCAGCGAATAAAGCGAAAGTGTTTTACGATACTCTAAATATTTGAAGCATTTTATATATTATGTCTTAAGTATGCTTTCGAATTGTGTTTTTTAAAAGAGGGGTTTATTGATTCTTCTGGAATTCGAAGATGTTTTTGTGCAGGACAGCGTATCGTACAATTAGGTCGAAGAACGAGAGCTTGCAAAGTTACATTGTATGAGACAGAAAGTTAAAGTTAAAGTATAATTTGAAAATAAGGTGTGAGTGATAAAATTGCTATTACAGAGGAACAAATAAGAATAAGAAACATTAATGAAAAGAAGTAGCAAAATCCGGTATTAAAACTGCAGATTCTGAAATTAGAATTTGGATATAGATTTTTCAGCTGTCTGTTACATAGAAATCAGAATTTGAAATATTTGACTTATTTAAAAATTAAGATCCACGATATATGAAACTTGAGTTTACCGAAGAAAATAGAACTCGAAAACGAAGAAGTTAGATCTCCCAATTAAAGAAAGTTAGAAAAACAAAATGATCAAATTGCAATTAAATAAAGGATTAAGAAAAACGGAACTGAGTTACAGACCTGATTAGAATTCTAGCAACTTCTTGAAAGATAATCCGTTTCTTTTTTTTTCATTTATAAGATCACTCGTTGGTTAAAAGTTCATTAATGTGCGATAAGGGTGTTATCGAAACGAGGTCGAGCGGGAGGCTACGCTTTCCTGTGGGACGTCTGCTTGCGGACAAACTTACTGGACGACCATTGGATAAGGAACATTTCAATTACCGAGAGGAAATGGCTTGTCCAGGTGCCACGTTTACGATATTGCCGGACGTGTGGCATCAAATTTCCAATTATATTAACCTCACGCGATTTGCACGCGTTTTATCTTGGAATACATTCCGGAAAACAGTTCAAGTTCATGTGCCTACACAACAAAAGCATTTACAGTAGAATCTTCAGATTAATAGAACACCAAACGTTTAATAAACTTACCTTGAAATATGATATTAGTAATGTTTAATTAACGAATGGTTCTAGAACAGAGAACTATGAGTTTTGGAGGGTATCGCTGTATATCTAATTAGATAATTAGTGTATAACCGTAATGTAATTGAACAAGTATAATAGGATGACACATGATCAGACAAGTATAATAGAACAATGCTTGATTTGGTAAATGGAATACGTTGTATGTTCGTGCAAATAAGTATAACAGTACGATAATTAATTAAATAGATTGATTAATATCGCGTTTGATGTAGCGTACTGTGTAGAAAATAATAACAATTTTGAATTAAATTACACGGAACAAAGGAGTTCTTTCACTGTGAAATTTTATCACGCTCGAATTATCTTATTCTTTGTTTCGAAAATGAAATAATTATACGTAAATAATATTTGGAATTACACAGAAATAATACGTTAAATAATTGAGAACTGAAGATAATTTCATTTCAATTACATTTCAACCATTCTATTTTAATATCGCTTTAAAACATACGGAATATTTTCAGCAATTGAAAATAGTAAAACGATATTTCAGGACATTTTGATCATCTCAAGCCTTATTTTCAACATTGAATAATTCTCTAAAACTCTCGGATATTATTCTATATTTTAAAAATATACTTTAAATGTTCTGAAATAATAAAATGATATTTTAGATCATGACGTTGGCAGTAAAATTTAGGTTCTCACATTCTTGAAATTTTTCATGGTGAAACTATGTTCGTACAGTGCCTCAACTATTTTCGATAAACGATATTAAACAAGTCTGTAAAGTACAACAAACGAGAAAACCGCGAAAAACAAACGGAGAAGTTCCTTTTGATTACTTTCCCCCGTCTGATATCAGTAATTGAACTTCCTAATTATGTTTTGTGCCGTCGTTGCAGCTGTATTTTTTCACGGGACGCCGTAATTCCGCCGTGTCCGAAACTCCCGCAATTTACAGCAGCTCGCAACTTCTAAATCCCGGCACTCTAATCCGCTTAGACTCTCTCTATCGTGTCGAAAACTCTTACAAATCGTGAATTTTCAGCCAAAAATGCGGATCTTATAACAGGCCAGCGATAGTGGAAACGCTATTATCGGAAGCTATGCCGCGTCGATGAAAATCTATTCTCTTCATGCGTGTTTCTCAGCAAAATTTCTATACAAATCGGACATATAGAATATTGTTGTGTTGTTGATTGTTCGTTAGTTTACTCGTATATTCAACTAAGTTGTATTTGTGCGTTTGTAATTGTTTAATTTTTGTATTTAATTATAAGTTTATCACCTAAAATGGTTATCATCTGCAATGAAGAAGGTGCACTGTAGTGAAAATTCTCCAAAATTTTAATTTAATTGTCTGAAGATTAGTAGTAATATATTGTTATGTTAGCAATAATTAATTTATTCCATATAGACAGATATTATTTATTACATTATTATTGATGTATTTATTATTTATTATTATTTATTGATTGATTGATTTTGATTTATTATTGATATTATTTAGTCAACAGGTGTCATTAGTTTACAAATTATTATCTTATCCATATCTTTACCACAGGAAACATTTATGTTTATACTGTACATGTTGTATAGAACGTTTCGAAACTTCATTAGCACTGTAATGATTATATTACTGTCACGATTATATTGGTCGAATCTGAATCCAACTTGAAGTTGTATGTATTTAGAAATTACAAGATATTTATTGCTAAGATATATTTAGTAAGAAACTAGTATCTAGCACGAATAGCTATTTTACTATACATATATTAAACTATATATTAAACTATAATATAAGCGTTAAATACAGTGTCACAGAATATCGCAGTTCATTAACACAATTTAATGGATATCGTATACGGATATGGATAATTGACTGTTTAAATATTTTTGTAATCTTTGCCAATTATATTTAATACATTTAGTACTATTTTTAGTACATTTTTATTTCAGTGAATTATCCTGTAATTTCTATATATATTGTCAGATTTGTTTCAAACTTTGCTAATGTAATCATGACGATAGAGTTTCATAGCAGTGCTAATGAAACTTCAAAATGTTCCATATAATACGTGTAATAAATTCACAAAAGGTGTTTGTAAGTGTTCTACGTACTTTCGCGAGCATATGTATTTAATTGCGAATTTTACGAAATAGATTTTACGAAACAGAGTTTTTCCATCGTAACGGGAAACTCTCAAAAATTGGTATAAACTTCCAAACCTACTGAAAACCTACGAACCTAATAAAAGGGTTGAAATATAGTTATAAGTACTTTGTACTTATGTTAATTAGCTCACCTTAGTCCAGGAACTGCGGTGACCGATCTCTGATCCGGACTAGTTATCCAGGTGACGTGCGGCGTTGGGCTCCCATGAGCGGAACAGCTTAGCTGTGAGCCTGTGGTATTGGAAAAGACCAGAGTACTTGGTGGCTCGAGAACGAACACCGGACCTTGCTGACCAACCACGAGTTCCAGAATGCAAGCTGAAGAACAGAGTAAAGATAGACGGATACGTTAATGGAGTTCCCACATTCGCAAATAATAGAGATATTTCGTTTGCTTTTCGCGATCGACAAATTCGATTGTGCAACAGTTTCGCGTGCAAGTAAAAATACGTACAAACAACCCTCAGACTGTAAACGTTCTTACGGTAGCCTCGAACCGTAAACGTGGGTTTTTTACGTCCGACGCATTTTTCAGTAGATAACAACTTGTTAAAAAAGTCCAGAAAAATCATATAATACCTTCAAACGTCCTAAATTAAAGCTATCGTAAAACTTTTGTTATGCAACTTTTTTTTAGTCAGACGGAGGGTGGAAGATTTTCTACTTCAAGGCTACTCCCTTGCGAGAAGTTCAACTCGGTCGAAATAATCCGAGCATGAAATACCCACCTTTACAGTTTAAGGGATGAGTACAAGGAAGTAATTCGTAAATATAGTGGAACTACGTTTATGTGAATCTGCCGGGGATAAGATAGTTCATATAATCAGGTGGTTTATATAAAAAGAGTTCATCTGTTTCTCCATATCACCTATGATCTTTCGTTCAGTTAATAGGAATGTTCATGTTTATATAAGAGTATTCCACGAAACATTTGCTCTTACACAACGCGTGTCCCTACAGTTTACAGCCTTATCGTTAGATGTTCATATGAGTAGATGGACCCTTGATAGTTCAGGTAATAGGAACAGGGCTAAAGCCTATTTAATCTGGCACTACTGAAATTTCGTTCATATACGTGGAGTTCATATAAATAAAGTTCCGCCGTATACATAAGACATATGTAGATACATATACAACTCATACATATACATAAGACACATTTTGTTTTTTGAGGGTGTCATGAGGAACAAGGGTGAAAGAAGAATTTGTATTTGTCTTAATATATCGTGTCCTAAATTAAATATAATCCCACTCTATTTACGAATATTTTAATATTTCTTTTATAAAAGTTATTAGATTTCAATGAGAAAAGTAAGGAATCTATCCCATTATTCCTTGAAGCAAAATTCAGCAATTTTTAAAGAAGAACCAGGGCACAACGTATATGAGAAAAATATTTAACAAATAAACATGCATATATGTAAATGTACCTGAAAGTATCACAAAGCAAGCTAGCAAATAATAAATAACCAAGAATAAATTAATTACCCCTTTTCTTCTTTTTTTTTTTTAGGAACAGCAAAGGAAAACAACAGAGTGTACAATAAATCACTTTTTCAGGAAGTTACAGATAACTTGAGCCATAGAAATTTCTTCTCCAGTTTCCAATGTTCCTTTTACGATTGGTTAACAAGAACAGTCGATTAATCTTCTAATATCTCAATGTCAGGCGATGGATATTTACATATCAGAGCAACGGATTAAAACAAACGGACAAAGATAGACAAATGGACAGTCTATGGAGGGATAATTCAGAAACCGGAGAAATCAATTCTGGTAAGCCGAATTCGACCTACATTCCATATCGATTTGACACTATACTATCGGACAGCTTGAGATTAAACGGCCTGGGAACCGAGTGACCGCATCATCGGCTTGCTAAAATATTTAATTCGAAATCCAAAGGATTAAAAACCGTTTCCCGGAAACTGGGCCGTCTCGATTTATGATCGAATCATTTCCCCTTCATTGGCCTCCGTACGATGGCTTCTATGTACCCTAGATGCATTCTTTCGCATCTTGTGCGCCATTTGTGGTACACGGATAAATAAAAGATTCTTATTGGATCTATATTTACGCTAGAACTCCACTTATCTGAACATGTCGGGAGACAAACAGTTTATATAACTGGAATTTCTGTAATAGTACTTCACCCACTAATTATTATTTTTCGTTTACACAGTTGGAACTCGCGTTCAGATAAGAGGATTCGATCGGCAAAGGTACAGTTTAAAACAGAGTTCTGGAAGAAGATATCTTTCATTGATTTCGACAGAACACTGATGTTTCTACACACAGACAGGTTATTTTATTCACTCGCCGAAAATAGAGACTCGGTTTCAGCATTTAAATATGGATGTTATGGATGTTGCGATCAATAACTGCCACGTTTTCACGCGTTTCTTCCTTAGCTTGTGAGAGTTCGAGTTATTTCTTTAAATATATATCGAAGAATTTCGGCTCTATTTTACTTTACTGTCAATTATCTTTTTTTATCATACGTTTAACAATACTTGCTTTTTTAATATTTTAAATATATTTACTTGATAATATCTTAATATATTTGCATAAGTTTCACAAAAGTTTCTACAAATATCAAACTGTTGATCGATTTTTAATTCCTTGCAAGGCATTCAAAAATATAAATCAAACAAAATTTACGAATATAGCATAACATTTCCAATTACACAAAAGATATAAACGCTGAGCTATTAATCGATACGTATCAATCTCTATTCTCTTATAGGGAATTAAAAGTTATTGATCGAAAGGAAATTTTTATCTCACGAGAGTTAACCTGGTCGTTCAATTTGCTGGATGAAGCATCGTCCAGTTTTCGCGATCCTCAGCATCGTGCAGAGATTCGGCAACCCAATGCCAACAGGCAACACGGGAAAACGCAAAGGGCAGCGTTTTTACCACGGCAAGCAGGCAGCCGTGAAAACGTTTTCCCACCGTGTTTGCAGCAATGGACGAAGATAAGGAATTTTCGCACGCGTAGCCGCGACATTCACGAGCGAAACTTCTTTATGGAACGCAACGACTTGATATTTTTCGAGTTCTGTATTGGTGAATGATAATAACCAAATATTATGTATATATATGTATTTTATATACAGATTATGTACATCGTTTGTATATAACTTTTTTTCTACATATACAGGTGTCCCGAAAAGTCAGGACAAAACTTATAGTACGTGTTAATGAGGCAGATGAAAAAAGTTTATGTAAAATTATGTCCGAGAATGGTTTGTTGAAGAGTTATAGGCGCTCAGAAATTTGTATCTTTTTCGAATATTCCTGCCGTTCTAGATACAGTAATGAATATATTTGAGACTGTGTGCGATTGTATAACTGTATAACGAGGCTTATGAAAAGGAACAATCCAAACGATTTTTGAACGATTTTTTTACTTACTTGATGTCATTAGCACGTAGTATAAGCTTTTTATCGACAAGCTTTTCGGACAAGATGTATAATATTATATATATTTGATAATAGTTATTATTATTGTATAAGAATTATTATAAGAAAAGGAAGAAAGGAAGGAAGGAAGGGAAGAAATAAGATTTCCTTTGGCATACAAAACTTGAAATTCTTTGATATATGTCTGTTTCTACAAGGTGTTTAAAAAAACACCTGACATTTATGAAATGTAACTCTAGACGTTAAGATAGTGAAGAATGTTTCTATACGTATAGTATAGTATATTTAATATGAAGTAATGTTAATTTACATACTCAATATAATATATAGTTAGCTTCAGAAATTAAACGACCTATAGTATTGTAGAACTCCACTTATCTGAACTTCATTTGCTGCAACAAAATTTTAGTTAATGCCCGTTTAACCTAAAGCTATCCACTACAAAATTGAAGTAAAATTCCAATATTTTAATTTATTCAAAATTCGTTAATAATCTAATTTATTCAAAGCCTATCGTAGTAATAAATTTCTGCGTTTTCGAATATAAAATTGTCGAATCTTGTATCTGTACCTCTCAATTTCTTCCCAGAAACGCAATTTAAATATTAGTTTAATCCTTAATCCTTCAATCTTCACCAACTTTTTTCTTCGTATAATATTAAGAGATTTAAAAAGACACCATAATTTCACACGTTGTGTATAAAGTGAATAAATTTTGTATAAAGAACAGTGAATGATTGCGATATTGTATATACCACAGTATAGATGACCATTATCAGAATGGAAAACATTTTTTAGTATAAAAGTGACTTTAATTTTGTCATTTTTAATACAAAATTCATGGTGTATTAATTTTAAACTTTCTCTTATCCATCACTGGATTTGTGGTTTTTCGAGTTTCAATGGTGGTTTCCTTAGTATGTCGTGGCATGTAATGGACAGAAATCATTGTTCGATTCTGATTTTATTACTCTCTGATATTACCATCAGTCTATAAGTAATATAAATTAGAATAATAATTTTTTTAAAAATCGGTACAGGGTTAATAAAATCGTTTATACAACAAAATCTAATTACTTGAAAATTTGCTCACTCATTCATTATATTATACATTCTTGTCAAATATAGTGTTTGTTATATCTTAAACATATAAAAATTGAGCAAAGATACTAATATTAATTTCCGCTCTAAAAATGTCATTCTTCCTTTAAAGAATAATTTGAAGAAAAAAAAATGATTTAAACCATCCTGTAATTTTGATTGTTTTGCATCAAGAAGGTACCGTATTATTATACATTGCTATATCATTTTTTTCTGCTACAGACTATTACACCGGACGTTCTTTACCATTTTAGTTAAATCCATTAGTAATGACGACTTGACTGAAGAATGGATTTCTGACAAAGCTTATTTGAAGAAAATCTTAAAAGTTACACAAAACCTCTGTTCTTTACTAAACGTCAGTACGAAATGGGAAGGAGGATAAATGATTTCTATATGACAGTTGCAAAAAATGGCAAGATTATTCCCGGCATTGGGGCTACTTACTTAACCTCCACCTTGTATGGTTAGAAAAAGAAATAAATATCGAAGATATTTCAACTGAGCCAGCGAGGAAGAAAACTACCAACAAAGACTTGACAAACAGACTTTTACTGACGTCGGATCCCTTCATATCAAGTTTCAGGAGAACTGCACGTTATATGCATTTTTTATCTTCGTTTTGAACGCTCCGCTCCACTTCTTCAAGAAGCAGATCCAAAATATTTTTCTTGCTATATATTCTGCAATATTTTTTGTACCGATAAAAACACGATTGAGACACGAACAACCACCGGTCGATATGACATTTTAAAATGTAAAAAGGTAATCGTAACACAAAAGTACTTTGCGCAACACGGGTTGCCAGGATCCAGGGAAAGCTCGTGTTTGAAATGGAATTTCAATTTCCCGGCTATGGGGAGCGTCGTAGGTTAACAGAATCTAACGAGAGATGCAAATTTCATTTGGCGTCGGGGCGCTGAGACGCCGAGCGTCAAAACGTATTTTAAGCCGTGACACGGACCGAGGGCCGACTGAAATAATTCATCCGATGAATTATTTCCGCTCGTGCGACGCCCGTTAACGAGGATCGATCGTCTTTCGTTCTTCCTTCCATCGATCGAAACCGATTCCTCGACCACCTCAAACTCCCACCCTCAATTCGCTCGAAATACGCGCGAAATCACACCGATTAAACGAACCTCTGCTCGCCGTAGAATTCAAATAATAGAATTTCTTTCTGTTCTATTTCCTTCCTTCCTGTTGCGCTCTTCTTTTTACGAGCTAGTTTCTCTGCGTGAGAGTATGATGGCACGTTTAAAGAGTAACGTGTACGTGGGAACTTAATTTCAGATATAAAATGAACAATCGTATAATGTTGTTTATAAAATAGAGCCTGATTTTATGTATGGAGAGATAATTGCAACAAGTTTTCAGGGAAACGATTAAGTGAATAAAATTTCGCATTTATAAAAAGAATGTGACGTCCCGTAATGCTATGACCTACATCTCATTAAAAAAATGTTGAACGAATTAGATCAAAACTTCAGAGAAGTTCATATGTATATTCGAAATCTTAACGAATGGAAAATTGAAACAAGCGATATGAACAATAAACGTTATAATTATGGCGAAGAATTGTTTTAGAGAATGAAAGCTTCGTGCAATAACGACTAAACGAATTTTAATCAACGAAAATGGTATTATAATAATAATAATTGAAGTTTCTTGGAGGAATAAAAAATCCAAAGAAACCAGAACTTGAAGTGAAGAAATAAATCTCTCTGCAACGTTACGAACAACTATTTTTATAATTTTTATAATATAATAACGAGGCTGGGAATCTTTATGTTTTACAGGCGTAATTATGCTACTTATAACGCTTAGCGAGTGAAACAAATCTCTGCAGAGATTCCGTTTCTTTAATCAACTGTGTAATAGTTAAAATATATAAAACTACAGTATAGTGATTCGTAGTTTTATAATAACTTCCGAATCATCCTATACGATAATTAGCATTACACATAAATCTTCAAACTTTAATCTGACAATCACAGGAGTGTAATGAAATATTCGTAAAAATATCCACGTAATTCAATCGATTCTTAAACAGTGCATAAACTCTGAAAATAAATAACTCTGTATCAATAACTATCATCGATGTCGGATTATTATTTCACCGGAAACGTACATCAACAGTGTCTAGGAGAATCGAAATCGCCTTTCGATTGGCGCGCATTTAAAACAGGCATGGGCCAATAAATCAGCGATAATGCATTCGCTGTAATGAATAAATTGATCGAGTTATTGTACTGGCAGCCATATAAATTAACGTAGACGTCGGTATGTCGAGCTTTGTTCAGCCATGTAGGATTTGAAGCATGAAATCTATAGCTGGTGTACACTGTTACCGCCATTGGCTGTTGTTAACAACACATGCATCGCCTTCGGTACAATTAGTTTCACGAACGCATAAAGCCGACGGTGCTTGAACGAGAATGGCAAAAATCCCTGGCTGCTTACAAACCGGCGTATATTCCACCGTAGATAAGTTTTCAATGCCATCTGTGAAATTCTGTACTCGAATTATAATAACATTTGTATATTTTTGCCACACGATATACAGCGGCGGACAAAAGAAAGTTTATAAAATAAGAAATGTTACGGCGTTAGCAATTAGTTTAAACAGGGTGTACGATCCGGATGCGACTTTGCTGTTATTTCTGAGTTTATGTTTCTATACGTATTGCTGCTACAGAACACGTAATTTTCTTTATAGTCAGAACTTTAATTTGGAGAATTAATGGGATAGTCAAAGTTTCGTTTGGAACCTCAAAAGCATTTCACGTAAACTCTCAGAGTGTCGAAGCTTACGCACGCTACCTTGGAATTACGCTTTCCCTAACTCAACTGACCTCTGTCCCGCACCAACTTCCCGAGGGCGGTGTTTTCCTGGGCGTTAGCAATGTGAAAGAAGTTGACTCTTCGTTGGACAAAATTAGCTCAATGTTAACGATGTTAATTCTTCGTTGGACGGCGCTCAGTCAACTCTGCCAAAAGGGATTTGGCGCATTCTATTTTTCTTGAAGAGGATGGAGATTGCGATTTTAAGACTCTAGAGACACTTAGATTACTCAAACTTTCGATGGTAAGTTGTACTTACATATTATCATACATCTACATTCAGTTTCATTTCTTACAGTCGTACATCTACTTTCACATTGAGCACGTTAAGCATTCGTGATGCAACAAGAAGTATAGAAATACTATAATTTCATATGTTAAATAAGAGCGATGAATAAATATGATATTGTATATGGTACAGAACAGATGATTGTTATCAATATGGTAAAACATTTTTGGTGCGGAAGTTATTTTAATTTTTTCGTTTTTAGTGCAAAATTCATAGTATATCAATTTTTAACTTTTTTCCATTTGCCACTGTAGATTCGCCATGACGACGGGTTTTGAAATATTTTTGTTGAAATTCGAAGATTTTGATAACAAGATAAGTATTCATAGGTTTTATCATATAGAGGAGAATTTATAGAAAGTTTGTCAGATCTTTTATTTGTCAATCATGATTTTTATATACAATTTTATGAGTCGTACTATGATCATTTGGGGATTTTTGTTGAAATTTTAAGTTTTTGATGGTGAAATATGGGTGTTTAGAGATTATGTTATGTGGAAGATTTACAGAAATTTTATGAAAGACTACGTTTTTTATTTTTTTCAAGAACAGATAAAAGATAGTAATTTAATTAGTTTTCATAGGATTACGTGTTATAAATTTTATATTGTCGTTATAACAATGAAGATTTTATCAATTCTTTGCATTCATTCAGAGTTCTCGATAATCAAATAGGATTTTTGAAAGCGGTCTTGCTATGGAAATTTTATGTATGTAGGAACTACATAAATTCCGCGAAATATTATTTGTTGGGAGGATTAATTTTTTAGATAAAAGATAGTAGTTTATTATTAAAAAGTATCATAGATTTCACGCTGTTATCACGTTGGCAAAGGTTTTCGAATTTTTAAAAGTTTCGAAGTTCTATCCCGATATCTCCGACAATGAAATGTGTTATTACGTTGTGACGTCTTTTTGACATGGAAATTTAACGTTATACGAAGGAAGATTGATAGAAATGTTCATTCAGTATAAATGCTTTATTATCAATCTTTTGTGTGAACAATAAATAATCAGATTTTATTTACTGGATGTATACATCAAAAATGTTAACATTTTATGTCGTTGAATATTTGAAATTTTACACTTCTGTCACATTGACAAATCAAATATTTTTCTTCCATTTCAAATTTTCAACGACGAAATAGTAATGTTTCAACATGGAAATTTTATGTTATATAGGGTTGGATTTATAGAAATTTTATGAAACGTTTTACTTTTGAAAAACTGCTTTTCATCGGCAAATGTAAATAATATTTTTCTGCTGTATTTAACTTTCCATAATGGAATTAATACGTCCATACTTTTTTAATCTGAAAATTTCACGAATCCATAATATCATCATATTAATAACGACGTATAAACAAGAAGCAGCAACTTTTTGTATTTTCCAACGTATTGTAAATTTTCTCAATGTTTGCCAAGACTTTCCAAATATTTCACTGTTATTTTAAACTCTTATATACATGCAGTGGTGCTTTTTGAAATTTTTAAAATTGAGAGATATATACACTTACACGCATATTCCCTCTCTATATACATATATTTATTTCTATATATATATCTTATTATTTGTCTGTATAATGCGTACATTGTAATTCTTGGATACAATCAAGTATCACAAATGTGAGTTAGTCTTAAACCATACACGTAAAATCTAGCGGCTACAGCTTATAATTAATAGACAGTTAACCTGTGATATAAGAATTCTTTGGCTTTTATCGCAACTTAGTTCTCTTGCCAATTGTTCCACTGTCCTATTATACACACACAACTATTTCACTAATCTGCCTACTAATATACATACGATGACATTCATAAAATGTTACATAATTTGAATATACTTTCAATAATTACATTGTGGTCTTCATTAATCAATGGATAATAAAATTTGTCCTGTGTATTTCGCCTAACGTTTGCTCTACAGCTAGTAGCATAGACCTACATGTAGCCAGACAAGTGATGAGGCTTGAACACTGGCCGACAAGTGAAACAAGCCAGTGTAATGTCGGACAAGTAGCTTGCTCCCGTACACGATCAGCCACGGCTATACATCCGACACAGTTGAACAACCGAACACGACAAAAACTTAATTTCAATATTCTACTAACACGAACAGAATAGAACTTTACGATTTATTCTAGAGATGAAACAAGGTAGGAAATAAGATTTTTTTAAGAAAAAATAAAATGTGGGAAACATGATGCTATGAAATTTTTGTAAGTATCCTAGCGATTTGATTGTGCAACATTGTTACGATTAATTTTGAATTTTATATTGTTTTGACATTGTCAAATTTTGATAATCTATCTATAAATGATATTCGCAGGAATTCTAGAAATGTCTTCTCAAAATAAAACTTACTTAACAAGCAATGTTCGTCAATAAAAATTTGTTTAAAACTATTATGACATTAAAATAGTAATACAACCACTTCTAAAAAAAACGCTTTCATGTATTTCTGCTTTCTAAAACTGCATGCAACTTTTTCTAAAAAAAAAAACATATTCGAAAATAAAAGTATACAAACATTCGACACTAAACAAATTCCTATACTAACATAGTTCTAAAATCATACCGTAGTAACCTACAAAAGAATATTTACATATTTCTCCAATATCGAAAAAATTCTACCAACTCGATAAAAAAAAAAAAAAAAAATAGAAAGAGAAACAAATTCCTAAACTACAACAAGTTTGAAGCTATTAATAATTCCTAAAGGGGTGAAATCCAAATAACTTCTGACAGAAAACTGTAGTTGACAAAACAATTTCATCGTGTGCGGTCTTTCTTTTTTTACTGGTTAATTTAGTCCCGTGATTTATCACGTGACCGGGAAATACGTGTGCGGCAACACAGGCACGAAGATTGATCATTATTATAATCTGGGAGGGTGGTGGCGTACGGAACATCTGCTACTGCGAACTCCTCTCATCTATCTCCATCACGCAGCCGTAGTTTCGCACATGCATAATCTCGCGAGCCGCGTTGTCCGACAAGGAAGATCCATTTCTGATCTTATTTAACCCAGGATCCCCAAGCCTGATTCGTACCCGCGATTGTGTTTGCGCCTTTGCGTTTCTGAGAGGATACGATTAGTATTCCACACCGTGTTTTAGAGCTCTTTTAGCGCGTTAACGTTTTCAAAGTGTTAGGTATAGGGGTAAATGTATTATTGTTTGAAGGGATTCAAGTTAATTTAATTATAGTCTATTTAAATATTAATTTTTAATAACTATATAAAATAAAATTATTATATTATATTATATAATCTTCAACTATATCTTACAAAACCTACGGATGTTCTCTATTTCTATATAATTGCCCCCGTTTATCATACAAAAAACAAACAAATAAATATATATATTCTCAAACAAATATTAAGATAAAATATAATAATAAATATAATAAATACAATATTACATTTATATCGCATAATATTTATAATATAATTTTTACATTTTCTATAATATTACAAATATAAAACAATTTCCATCCACTGCAAACAAAAGTCTAAACCCATTAGTAGCAAAATGATTTATGAAACCCTCAGAACTTTTATTTTTAAGGTAATTTGGAAAGCACGGGTCGTGAGGTGTTGTCCCATTATTCAATGTATAGCATGAATATCAGTACCACTTTCTGTAAACTTCTGGACACTTCTCTCTACGTAATAAAATCTCCTTTATTCTTGTATATCTTTTTCTGCCATCGATTACAATCGTACAATCCATCACACAGGCTAAACCAAAATTCAATCAGCTCAAATAATAAAAGAATTTATCTTCAGTCAGCTCGTCGAACGAATACGAAGGAATATATCCAAGAACGAGATCCAATGGAAATCGTAAGTTCATTAAAGCCCGTACCGTGATCCTCGTTTAATTAATAACTCGAATGTGCGTCGGTTGGCTGATCGGTTGGATCGATTTCGTTTCGATAGCGATCGCTGATTCAAGCGACAGATACACTCTATATCCTTTTTATTAATTCAATTCAATCTCTTCGATATTCATCGATGCGCGATTTCATCCGAAGAATGGAGGCATTCGGGTAAATAAAAAGCAAGAGGGGGTCGGGCTTTCATTAAATTTATGATAAAAGTCTAAGGAAAACTCTCCTCCATTTGAAAGAACCGTACTTCTTCATCTCCAGGCGTTCCTCTACTTCCGGTCGGATCTATTATTGCACGACAAATTAATCGTCACTTCGAGCCTTAATAAAAACCGATTTCCACGTAAAGGTTACAGGAAATGGACGCGACAAGTCAAATTTTCTATTTTTGAATTGGGATCGAAATTTTGAAAGTGTTGTTTTCTATCTTCCTAAAAATTTTAAAAATATTATAATACAATAGTATGATATCGTTTGTCGAGTATACTTCAACTTAACTAAGTACCTGTTGAGAATTTTGGATCTTAATAACCGAAATAATGGTATAGGAAGACTAAATTTACACTTAGAATTTGTATTAGAATAGGTATATATTTATTTGATGGAAGATTTCTAAGATATTCATCGATACACACTTGCGCGAGTCTGACCATCTTCCATACCAGACTGTTCACCGATTGAACAGTTTACATTCCTTTGTTTTCGAGACGCCGCGCACACACATACTTCTACACACTGATATTCACATACATGTATCACTACTACGCAGCCAATCTAGTCTAGCACATAAAATTATACATATCTCAATAGTACCCACAAGGTATGGGTAAATAATCAGCAGGATATTATTTTAAATATTCAAGAAAATAAAATTTGAATATGTCTAGTTAAGGACTGACTATTTTTTACATTTATTATTTATTGATTTCTTTTTAATTAAATTTATTTTTCTCATAACAAAAATGATATTTTGACACGGAGTTTAGCTTCTTATCGATTATATCTAGTCCTGTTTAGTCCGGAATTAACCAAGTCTGGAGTATACTCGCCAAATTTTTAAATTCGATTTTCTCGAGAAGGAAGCGTTGTACGAAAAAAATTTATTCTATATTTTTGACTTATTTTTTCACGTAACATCACCCCCCATCCGATTGTACCCCATCCGGTTACCGGACATCCTGTGTATTACGCACTATTTATTATAGCACTTATATATATAATTAGATGAAACAATATGAACTTTCAAATCGGTTAGCAGTACTTTTATACGGTTATAAAATTCGAAATTATGAAAATGAAATGTAAAATTTGATTTCATTGAAAAATAAGGGTGTGCGCAAGTACTTTTTGTAGCCACTGTTCATTTCTTACAATTATGTCATGTTAAAATCCTCCTACATAACCATAAAATTAAATTAAATTCAGAAAATCAGCAACAGTATGATTATTACGTTTTCCTTTTGAGATTTTCAAGTGGAAACGTATTGTGAAGCAATAATCGGAACGAACGCAAGATAAGAAAGATTTCTTCTGTTTGCTACGTCGATTTCAGGATTCTACATCGTACATTATTCCTCGAGATGTTTTCTACAGACATTCTACGATATTAAATGTTGATTGAGAGACATGGAGATTTTTGGGATCGCGCGTTAGAAATAGCTGAACGTGTGTTGAAATTCGATTGCGAGTTTCGTTTGAACGAAAGATTTATTCCTTAAATGGCAAGGGAAGTTTCTGAGATTGCAATTTTTCAAACATACGTAGATCTTCTTTTCAGACGATGTATATCAAAGAAATTATAAATGGATTTCGATTCAAATTAAAGTAAATATAATCAGATTTGGAGTATAATCAAAGTTATGTGATGTAGTTATTTGAACTACGATACTTAGGATTATAAAATTAGTTCCACTTTCCTCATGGGAGAATTGGAAAAATAGAATCTGCGAAGTTGAGCAAGATGAGCATATTAAAGCAACAGACTCCTTACAGAAGCGTAAATACATAAATCAGATACGACAGACAAATACCTCTGACTTGGAGAAGAAATAATTTGTCACAATGTTATAAACTTTCTTAAACAATTTCGTCAAATGCCATAATAATATAGAACCTAGATAAGAGAAGAAATAGTGTCAACGAAATAACAGTCAAACAAATTCTTGCAATTCACTTTCACAGCTATTAGATTGTCCGAAAAGTGTCTTTCTTTCGCAAACGTGTTTTTTACAACAGTGCATCTTCATACAAATATGAAACCAAGTCTGTGAAATGTCGCGGTATTTATCTCAACAGGACAAAATGTTCGACAAAATAGTATAAAACAAAAAACGTTGTGCGTCTATTATTTCCTCATAAAACGAAAGAAACTCTTCGGACAATCTTCCGCAACGTCAAAAAACCGCAACACGATAACGTCTACTAAATTGATTAAAAATTACCATAAATTGCAAATGAAATATTGCACCAACTAAAGATTGGTTTTTAATAGCTTAATTTCCAATACAACGGCCACACATTATTATCTCATTGCAAAGTTATAATCTGGTCTGTAAAAATAAAAAGTCGTGCAACCTTAAAACGAAACAAAATCATAGAATTTCACGGGTTCCCTCATCCAGCGATAACGAAGTAACGCGTTGGTCGATCCATCCGATACGTGAATAATTCGTGTATCCGATTCGGTCTGCGAACCGAACAGCTGGCCACGTCTTCCAAATAATCTGATCAATAATCCACCCCCCACTGGTGGCCATCGCGCAGACCAATTTCGGCGACCACGTCGAATAATCGGCTCACCGTTCGAGTTTTGCCGCGTGCACTTGTCCCAAGCACGATTTACACACGTCCGCGTTGATTCTTCGAATTTCGATTAGCTGCTTCTACTTGAATTGCATTTCTTCACTGGTAGCTATTTCCTTTCTTTTCTTTTATTTTCCTCCTTCCTCCATACTTGTTCTTCTACTTCTTTTTGCAGCAACGGTGTTATTGGTTATGGAAATTGGAGAATTGAATTTTTCTGGATTTTTTACGAGCAAAGGAAAGATATTACACAGCACGGAAATTATTTAGATGTTGCGTCAGAGATTCCAGAAACTATTTAAAAATAAAAACATGGATCTTTTGATTTTTAACTCGTTTATTGAAATTTATGTTTTTCTGAATGTAATTGAAGGAGAGATTTGATTTTATTATGAAAATAACATTTTTACGAGGTACATACGAAGATTTTCAATTATTTTATTGTTTTAATCATTATTTAGAAAACATACGTGTTTAATTTTTTTTATTTACCATATGACAATTTATTTTGTCTACTGTACGTGCCTCTAACTTTTTTTATCTTTTTACATGTCATTTTTCTGTTTTCTTATACGACAAACGAATACATTATTATATGACATACAACATACGACAAGAAGAATTACGTAAAAATATTATATTGTAATAATGGTTGTTAAATAATTCAGGAATAAACCAGTTCAAAGCCAAAACAATTTCCTACATCATTTTTTCTAACATCGTTTCACCCCATAAAGCCTCTACTACTTCCTACAATCAATCTTTTTCACCAAACCAATTTGTTTTCCTCCAAACGAAACGTGGGCTATTCGTTTGGTTTTTTAACGCAGCGTTTTTTGCACAATGGCGAACGCACGAGATGGCAATAAAGCGCGGGCAAAACGACATAACATTAAACGGCACCGTTCCATCAATCGTGAAAGTCGCGTGTCAAAGGGAACCCACCGTTTCCGTTCCGGCAATCCGTCGATCGATCGGTGCGAAAGCTCATTCGTAAGCTCGCAAAATCTGCCAGAATAGCGTGCCTGTACGTGGCACGTGAAGCTGTGGAACGTGAGATCCGACAGTTGCAATTTTACCGCATCTTGTCACCATCCAATCTACAATGTCCTCCCTCTGGTCCCTTTCGATCCTTCGCATCCCCTCTTTCTGTGACCTTTCTGCTTTTTCGGTCACGTTTCCACCAATTTTCATATAGCACTATATTTTTCATTTATACTCCTTCTAGTATCAATACCTGTCAAAGTGTCTTACCTTTTTCGCTCGGTTTTATTATTATACGACGCTTCTCTTGTTATTAGAATATTTATTACGTTATATATTATTATATATTATATATATTATATTATATTTATGCATTTATAAGAAGTGCAAATATATACACATGTAAGTACAAAGATGTGCGTTAGTAAATAGTAAATTAGTTTTACTTCCTCATCTATAGTTTATAAACATCTGCGATATAAATATCTCATATTGTATCGAGATGTGATTTGCATGTCTAATTTAGAATTTATATTACTAGGATTAATTTAGTCGATTAATTCGTTCGATTAGGAGTTATGCTCATTCTTACGCTGTATTTTGATGACGTATTGTTGCTTACAAAAGGTATTGGACCATGCTAAGTATTAAATATCCAGGATAGAAAGTGTCTGCAGTAAGGTGGGACCGATGGTATCTTCAAATTGGAGATTTAAAATATAAATTGAAAAAGAAGATGAAGTATTATAAAATATGAAATAAAGTGTGTTAAAAAGTAAAATTAACAATAAAAATATAATATGTTGATGTTTCACTAATGTCAAGGATACTATAAATATTCAAGAATTATTCTGATTAATAAAATATAAAAGTACTGTAAAATATCAAAATGTTAACAATAAAATATATATCAGAAATATCGTTTAAAAATACACATTCACTGCCATTCACAAATCAGTTACGGCCTGGCGATCGATACTCTTAATGTTAGTGAGAGATCAGGGTCGAACGATAAGTTTCCAAGAGGGTCAATAACTCATAATTGCAGCTGTTATGTCGCTGTTAAATCACAAAGGTTCGAGGTGGACTTCAAGGACGTTTGTTATTGGATTCTGCAATTACCACGGGGCAATAATCGTTCGCACCGCAAGAGCGATCGAAAACACCGGGGGTAATTGCTCGACACGTGTGGAAAATGGCCGCGTGAAGGGGTCCGTCCAATTTTCCTGTTTTTAGCAGCCAATTCGGAATGGTTACGCGGCGAATTTGAATGGGAAAAAAGAAGAATGGAGGAAAAAAAAAAAGGGAAAAAATAACGCAACGACCAGTTTCGTTCCAATCAGCGTATTCGTCGCGAATACAGTGTTTTCAAATTTTTCCGATTAGTTCCGGGGTGAACGAACGAACTCATCGCGTGAAATGAGAGAAAACTTTTTCATATCGTAACTAGGAGAAGCGAGGATTAAAACTATTATTGGATCAATTTCAGTACGTATTTGCGGATCCAAGTCGATTCTAACGAAAATACGAAAATTTTATATTTTAAATGACAATGAACTATCGTTTTTAATAACTTGCGACGTTTTCTATTAAATAATTCATTCTTTGCAATTCGTTATAATTTTATAATATAAATTGCTAAGTTGGAAATTCGAATCTAAGACAGGTATATTAGTTAAAAGCGTAACGCATATTGTACCCTCGCGAGGAAAGCGACTCAACTCGAGAAAGTATATTTTTCAGAAAACGGGAGAAACTGTTTTTAATTGAATCAAATTTATGATCGGCAAGAATAACGCTCGTAAAACAGCCTCAGGCGTTGTTCCTTTTTCCATTTTTATTTCTTAACTGAGAGACCACCCTTGCAGTCAGGACACAACAAATAATAAGATGCATTTGCAGGACACAGCACAGTGCCACATATGTAAATCAGGAAGAGCGACATAACTGCTCTCTACCGGCCAAATTGTGAAGATAAATGAATAAAATTTACATAATTGCTCGAGGAATGTCTCTGCAATATTTTCAAAAGGATAATTCGAAAATCGCGTTTTTTGAATTGTATCGCTTTCCTCGCGAGGATGCGACATGTCTTTACAATTACGTACAGTAGAACTCCATTTTTCCAAAGGAAATTTTAGTTCATGTCTGATCGATTGAACTTTTGTTGGTTGAATTCGTTTAGGCGAACCCGAGCTCCTATTGTGTGAACGAAAAATAGTAGATATTGGAGATAATTGGGGATAATTGGGATAACTCCGATTATATACACCGTGTGTCCCTCGAGAAGTTCAAATTCATGGAATTCTACTGGATTTTTAAAAATTACATATTGCATTAACGATATCTTTGAAAGAAATTGAAAAGTTACATATTTTATTGTAGGCTTAATTAGAAAAAAATATTACAAGTGGAAATAAAGGGAAGAAATCAATAAAAGAAAGAAATTTTTTAATATTTATGGCCGGTAGAGTAGAAAAGTAGTATTAGTTTTTATATGGCCAGGCACGTGATGGTATAAGCTGCGATATGGTGAAAGAGAAATCACGAGGCGTTGCATGCCACGCAAGTGGAATCGCACTGTGCATGAACAGACCACTAATGATGAACTCATTCGTGCTCTGAAATGTATCATGCATTAACAAGACGCCTATGTTATATAAACTAATGAATTTCTGTTATTTTAGCGACGTACATATTACAATAAATCTACTGTTGCTTGGATAAAGGAATATTGTTCTTTCTCTCTCTCTCTCTCTCTCTCTAAAAATATGTCTTTTATATGTAAATATAAAATAAATGTAACGCATTAATTTGTGATAATTATTATTACTGTCTACGAATATTTAGAACAGTGTAACTCAAATCCTAAATTTATGACACTCAAGTACTTAGAAGATTATCACAAAAGCGATCTCAGCTCGTGTTTGTCTTTTTTCAACAGAGTCAAAGAACGTATGAGGATGAATTACAAATTTCAGAATTTAAACTAATATATAATTGACAAGATCTTTGGCACACTTGTTGCCTTAACTGGTAGCCCTATCATTATTAGTTTCTGGGCTGACAGTCCTTTTCATATGTCTATGTATTTAATATGTTGGTTAACATTCGTGTATATATATATCTATTATTATTAAAACTTGAGTAAATAAATAAATAAATAAATACGTATATTTTGTTGCTCATGAAATCAACATACATCGAGTCAACAAAATAATAGGTGCTCCAATAAATGGGTTTAGAGTCATTTGAATTAATCCGAACGAAAGTTAAACAAGGAATGTAATATGAAACAGTACAATGCAACAGACATCTCGAATCGGTCATCTCATCTTTATTTAGTTTTCACGGTGAGACATAGCACGAAACTACTCCATCGTTCACGAACGAGTCGTAAAAAGCTACGATATAGAGACGAACGAGGAAGAGACAAAAAAAGGTGAAAGAGGAGAAAAAAAGAATAAAAAGGTTGGAGTTGGTGTTGGAAAGGTTGGAGCGTCGATTCGGCGTCGCATCTTCGTCGTCGTCGTCGTAATTCAAAGGGTGTCGAGGGATCCTAAATGTATGACGCAGTTATATGTCGATGGTTTTTTTCTCACCATTGGACACGATAGCTCGGGTTACAATGACATCGAGCGAAATATGCGAGCACTCGTACGTTATCGGCGCGTCAGGAACATGAACCAATTTACAGCGCGTCGATATTCCGCCGTAGACTCGTGACCCGTTGCGAAAGTAAGAGATACTCGTCACGCTAGTATGTACATATGCGTATATTGCTCTGAATTACGAACATTCGAGAATTCGAAGCATCGCAGGTAGAAGCTTCGGATTATTCTGGAAACTATTGTACATGGAATTCTTTTTCGACGTTTACCTTTCTGAATGAAATTAACTTTTCTACATTTAAATTTAACCCGATCTTCGTGTCGTTGAACTAGCTGCAAATTTTAATGCAGCTTCACAACATTGAAGATTAATGGTTGGAATGATATTACTTGCTCTATGTTTAAAAACGATCAAAAATATCAATAACAAAGAGTTAACGCTTGTTAGGAATAGCTAAAACAATAAAGCTAACCTACTAATAATAAACCTAGTATTAGCTTTGTTCAGTTACTTGGAGAACAAATTTCAATGGAAACTCAGCATATTTTTAATTAGTGTCTTTTTCGATGATTCTAGTGTCTCCATGTTAGAAAATGATAAAAACAGCCTACTGGAAATAGCTGCGGTATCCAGGCAATTGAAATTGACCCGGTGAATCGTCTTTAATTATCGGAATGAAATTAATCAACAAATACATGAAAAGGTAATAAATGTAAAAATGCAAGTGGAAGTTAACTAATCACAAATAATAAAAATAAAACAGCTGAAACATCGTAGTCTTCTAAGAAGAACACAGTCAAAGTATCAAATGACACCAAAGGACATAAATATTTTATTTACGCCATAAAATATCATCGTCTCCAAGAATCAAAAAAGAATAGATTATTAGATACCAAAACAGAAGAAACAAGTAAAAACGAACGAAACACGAATAATGATAATAAAATAGCAAAAGTGTTCATAGAATTACATTAGAGAAAGAAAAAGTATGAATGCTTGCGTTCCCATTTTATTAAAAAAAGAAGAAAACACACACACACATGCATACACAAAAACTAACAAAAGACAAGTAGCAGAAATAAAATAGCAGAACTATTGGTGGATTTGTGCTAGAAAAAGAAGACTGTCGGAAGATCGATCAGTATAAGTGGTGGCGTTTTCGTTTATTTCTCGGGGTCGTATTATTGGACACGTAGGCGTCAAGCACACGCGTGCGTGCGTGCTACGTGACTAAAGTGCAAAACGAAAGCGATGAAACGACGGGAAAGGAGAAACATCAATGCAGAATATTTTGGTTTTCCCTTGCAACTTCCACGGTTTTTCCCAGCCCTTTCCGCCGGCGCCTGCTTTGATGAGGAATGCATGTGCGATCGCGGGGCTGCATTTTTTATGAGCCACGAGAGAGAACGTCGCACGGAGGCCGAATAACCGAACGTCGGGTTATTCCAGAACAAAAAAAGAAAAAAAAAGAATAACCTCGACGCCGGTGAAACGTGAAAACTCATGAATGCCACGGGTTCCCGTGGACTTTGCGGACCGTTCGATCGATTCCTGATTAATATTCGACGGGAAACACCGATTTCTGGTAATATTTTCCCTACCACTTCTAGAAAAGCTTTTTTCCGGATGTAATATTGTTGTCAAGCATGAATGATAGCACGGCACAAGTATTAGATTGGGGTTATTAGAACTGAATTCTTGGACTTAACCCTGCGATCGTATTACGGGGTTACAGATTGGGCAAATTTTATTTGAGATCAAGATAGAAAATGACGATTCGAGATAAGCAATTATTTCTACTAGAGATTTATTTCAAGAATAACAGGCAACATAACTTTATTTCGTGGTAAGATTGAATAAATTATTGTCGAATAAGTTTCCGTTATAGTTAATTTTTTCAAATACAAGGAAAATAATAAGATAAACATTTGAATTTTAAATATTAGTTTTTACATATATGCATAGATATAAATATTTTTAATGCAGTCGATAATGTTGCCATGATAGGATCAAAAATGATCTGAGATCTCATTTCAGGAAGTATTAATCCAAATACGAAATATCTAATGAGACGAAGGATTATCTTTTTCAATGGCTAAAAGCTAGGATACATGATATTGCGTAAAAATTTGGATATCATGCAGAGCTTACAGGAATGTGTTTGTGTATGCGAGATATTTAAGAGTACAGTACGATTCAGAAGCCAAAGAGTCCTGTGTGAACCAATAAGTAATTTGATAATTGGAGAAACAATTCCAAGAATTTTCATTATTATTATCAAGTATAACTTTATTTATTCCACTTTGCATTCAAAGTGTGGAGACTTGTCTATAACCCAATCTAATAATATCATATGTTAAATAAATTTCACGAAGAAACCAAATTTGAGTTATAATGTATAGATATAATAGAAAATAGCCTGAGATAATATGAGCAAAGAAAGGTAATATGCGAGCGTATGTGACTAGGCAAATGGTACGTGATCGTATGCTGTTAGACAAGTAGTACGTGACCGTATGTAATCAGGCAAGTAGTATTAGGTCATATATAATCGGGGCAAGTAGCAGCGGATCGTATATAATCCGACAAGTAGTTCTACGCAGCGTTGTACAAGTAGTATGCGCCGATGCGTGGCCACACACGCTGTGCAAGACTACCGCGGCATGCCGTTCGCGGTCAGGCAAGGCGTGTGGACTATTAATTTGCAACACGAACACGTAACGGGCACGTGTTGATATCGTTTAATATTTTATTTTGATATAACAGAATATAACAGAGGAAATAGCGAAAACTTTTTATCAAAAATTAGTCACGGTTGCAACATGAATGTTTAGGTTATATAAATATTTTTAATAGTTTATTTATAAAGTATTTTTTCTACTTTATTAACTGTGTTATTAATTTTCGTTTCGGTATGTATTTCTTCCTTCTGTTTAGAAAGATTACATATACTTGACAGTTAATATTTATTATAATTCATTTATATAAATATGTATATATGTAGATATGTATAATGCAATGTCCTACTGCGAATTGATTATAGTAAATCGAAAGAGCAAAACGGTATTTAATTAAAACATTAATTACAATCATTTCTCTCTCTCTCTCTCTTTCTCTTAATGTTGACATCTTGCAATCAATGTAAAATTACTACTGTTGAGAATTGTGGATCTTAATAGCCGAAATAATGGTATAGGAACACTGAATTTACACTTGGAATTCATATTAGAATAATTATATATTTTTTGATGGACGATTTCTAAGATATTCATCGATACACACTTGTACGCGTCTCAGCACATTCTTCCATATCCGACTGTTAACCGACTGAACAGTTTACATTCATCTGTTTTCGAGACGCCGCGCACACACATACTTCCACACACTGACACCCACATACAAGTATCCCTACTACGCATCTAACCCAGTCCAGCACACAAAATTATACATATCTCAATAACTACATGAATTCCCTATTTTTGTGCACAGTTGAAATTAAAGATTTGAAACAAATAAAAAAATGTTTAGATAAATTGCAATATTTACTATACAATGTAATAAGTAACAATATAGTGGAACATAATACACGTTGGAAGTAAATGATATTAAGTTCTAGACTGATAGCCTACGCTCCAGTTTTGAGGCGGTTGTCTGAATATTGCATACTCAATCTACTCCACTTAACGTTCTACTGCATCATGTACATTCAGTGAGTAATTCAGAAGCAATTTGACTGGTGGTTTTGCTAACTGTAATAGTGAGTAAATATAACATAGACTTGGCTCTCCTCAATTACAACTTTTCAAACTTCCAACTTCTCTAAATATTATATATATATTTTTTTAAAGAACGTTATTCTATCCGATTAAAGTATCCATTTCTTTATATCTAAATGTTCTAAATGTTCACAGCTACAGTAGTATAGATGAACAGACACGATGCTATTCTTTTATCCATTATCGTTAATCGACTACTTGCTTCCTCATGAGTTTTATATTATATGAATCGATTTTATTGGCTTGAAATTTTCTAAAACAGTTTAATCTCGGTATAAAATGGTCCTTTCCGTCGCTAAGCCCCAACCTGCTAACAATTCTCAAAAGTGGCTGCAATTTTAAGCAACAACAGAGAAGAAAGAATTATTGGAACATAAAAAGGCTACTAACTTCGCAACGAATTAAAATACGGAAGATATTTATAGGAGTTTTTTTCATTGTTCCTGTGTTCTCCATCTATTCTGGGGTAGGCCGCACATGTTACGAAAAAACTTGTATGCTTCTAGCTTCGAAAGTTTAGTATTTTATTCCAACCCTATTTATCGAGACGAAGACAAACTGCGTCAAACGATAGCTTGAATATAAGAATGTAACATACAACTTTAAATAATTAGAATAATATCAAATCAATTTCAAATGTTATTTAATTGGAGTATAAAAATATTACAAACCATTTCGGTTTAACGAACCTAATGTCATAAAGTTTCAACGAATGATTAATAAAAGATTAATGAAATTCTAATATCAACGATACTGAAAGTCATTGGAATGATCGTTAAAAAATTGTAATAATCGTTCGATTCAGTCGATCGATTCATACCTAAACGTGATCGATTCTTTAATTCATGTTGACTTTGTACCGCGAAAAAGACGAACAAGATTTTGGTCGATAGTGGCGTTCCAACCTAAGGCGATTATGACACCGCCTCTGGGTTTCGGGAATCTCATTACCGTCTCGACGCTAGTGTTCTTCAGCCTCCGAGTCGAGATTCAAAGAAACAGAATTAACAGCGAGAAACAGATGAAAGAAATAGGGAAATATGAAAAAGGATGGACGAACGAGAAACAGATGTTTGGAACGAGCCGAAAGAGTATTGAACTCCTGGAGAACGTTAGAAAAATCAAAATAAGTAGTGCACGTTCGACTGTGTCTCTTGAACGAAAACGCTTATCGAAATGAAACAAAATAAAAGTGCATTTTATTAGCTAGAAAATACTGTATTTGTTTTCTATGTATATTATTGAAATATATGTCATTTTGTGCGCCACACTGGATCAGCCACGTAGTAGTGATACACATATATGTGTATGAATACGTGTGTAAGTATGTGCGTGCGCAGCGTCTCGCAGAGCGAAAGAATGTCACTGTACCATGGTAAAAGTGAGACTAGAAGAATGCCGAAACACGTGTAATGGTTATCTATAAACATCTTGTAAATCGTATAATAAATAAATACAAAACTATTTTATTATCATCTCTAGATGTAATGAAAGTGTTTCTACATATTTATTTCGGCGATTACGATCCACAATTCTCAACATATATGTTGCGAATTCTCGACTAAAGAGCAGCCGGTCAGGTCAAACCGATCGGTCAATATCGAGTACCTCGAATGACTTAACGTTTAAGGTGGAGGAGATTTAATAGATCGAGTGTCAGAGTAATCTAGCACTGTATTTGCACTTGTCGTATAAAAGTAAAGTGTGATGTTATGAACACGGCGGTGGTAAGGTCCTGTTAAGAATGAAGTATTTCACACGCACGGTACGATGTCTGATGATGAACTGTCCTCCTATGTTGCTGATTCTCCCTACCAACCGTTGGGTTTCGTCTGTCCATCGTGCCTTTCCTTCTCGGCTTTTCCCGGGGGTTTTTATCTGACCTCGGAGTCATTAGGTTTATAGCTCGGGGAGGATATGTAATTCGGAATTTCCTCAAGAAGGGAATGGGCCTGTCTGTATCATATTTGCCAACGAACGAAAAGTTTTCTCATTTTGTCAGCGAAGAATTTTGCCAGTCCGATTTGAAACGAATACCTTTCAAGATTCTCTTCAATTTTGGGAGGAAATAGGAAGCCGAAGGAGTCGGATGTAGACTGTGCAACAACTTCAAATATCAAACTCGCAAAAGCATCAAGTGTCGCGAGTGGGGTGTGCGGTCGAACGTTGTCGTGCTGCAACGATATCGTCTCGATTGAATTCCAAACCCGACGTGCACGTCTCCGCTAATGCTTCGGCAATGCTTTGTCTTAATGCGATAGTATACCTTGCCAGTAAACGCCGATGAATTTCCAGGGGTGTAAAGCTTTCCACGCTGTTTGAATTTCGTTCATATCGCATCCATATCAAACCTCACTCTGAACGATACTGTTCGTGATTGCGCTAAGCAAACTTGCGGAAGCTTGGTATGTTTATAAAGGAGGGTAGCAGCTATAAAGCGAGTGCTCACGCAGAGCTGTAACTCTTTTCGTTCTCGAGATACAAACGAGGGTGCATTATTTATCAACCGACACTCGTATATAAAACAACTGTAGTAAATCGTTATTATAGTGTGCCACTGTAACAACTATGAAATAGCTAGAAAATGAAACGATACAGAGATGAAACGATCGAAATCGCAATATCCGAGATCTTCTCAAAAGATACGTAGAGCATTCCCAACGGAGAACCAAACGTGCGCATCGCCTCTTTGCTAAAACTCCCCATAGACTCGAGATCCGCACATTCCTTTCGCAACAAAGCCCTAACAAAGATTAAAAGCGTTAACAGCGATTAATAAAAAGCAGATCAAGAAGCCGCTCGTCGTCTACGAATGGAATTTGCCAAGGAGGGGAAACTGCGAGCGAGCCCGCGAGACCAGGAAGAGCGAGGCCAGCCGAAAGACGTGAACACGGAAAGAGGCAGGAAGCTCTGGTGGAAAGTCAACAGTGGAAGGGAAGACGGGAAAAACCAACAGAAGAAGATCGGCGTCGTCGTGGACGAACGCGAGAAAATGGGGGAAAAAAAGGCGTGGAACTCTGGCGAGTTAGACAGAGCGGGAGAGAAATATCGTCGGGGATTCCAAAGTCGACGAGAGAGTAGGTAGTCACGTCGACGTGAAAGATCGTAATTGCGAATTCGTTGACCCGCGAGTCGAGTGAGCTTTTCCACCAAGTCGCAATAGAGGGATGCTGTGTTGAAGAGGGGTTGGAAGGTAACCAAAGCAGAAGAGAGGGGCAGCATTCTCTCTTTCCTTCTTTCTCAGAGAGAGAGAGAGAGAGAGAGAGAGAGAGAAAGAGAGAGAGAGGGACGAAGAAGGGATAAAAAGAGAAAGAAAAACAGAGAGAACGACGGGGTAGGGGTAGAAGCTGTTACACACAGAGAGAAAAAGCAACGAGAAGAGATTCCGCGTGAGAGGGAAACTAAGGGTGAGGGGATGAAACGACAGAGAGTGAGAGGGGGATGAAAGAGGCGCGAGCAAACAGACTTTGCGATCGTTTATTTTTCTGGCAATTATATTCTTCCGTGAAAGGAACCCGAGCCCTTTTCAACTTCGTATTTATTTCTGTCGTGAATGCGTCGTGAAACGTCCGACCTTCGCTGGTGTTCAAGACGGGGACAGGGGGTGGATTCTCCACGCTTTTTAGAAGCGTCAACCGGCGATTCCGCGATTTAAGGAAAGCGCGCTAAGGTTCGGAGTCGCTCGGACAGCATTGAAATTTATTTTTCATTTTCTTTCATTTTTCTTTTTTTTGTGTCGTTTGTGTCGCGAGGAAACGCGAGAAGATGAGGAATAAGCGAAGAATGCCGAGCTCGGCTTTGATGCAGGTCTATCGCAGGTTCTAAGCGATAGAAGGCTGCGTGCTATTGGAGGAACATTTGTCGCAGAGCGACCGAAGAATTGCAAAGGCGAAGAATTCGCGAAAAGATGAAACGTGCCCTTCGTAGAATCTAATGAATTTGTTAATCCCTTGAATCGTTGGGAGAATCGAGGTAGCTTTAAAATTAGTAAAAGAATTGCCTTTTTCTGACCAATTAAATTCTCAAATATATTAGATCGTAACGTAAGCTCGTTCTTAAAAAGGGAATTTTAAAGAACAATTTTGCGTTCAATTCGTTGGAAATGTATTGTTATATCATAAATACAGGGTGGTTGGTAACTGGTTGTACAAGCGGAAAGGAGGTGATTCTACGCGAAAAAAGAAATCGAAAATATAGAATAAAAATGTTTCGTTTGAGGCTTTGTTTTCGAGAAAATCGACTTTGAATTTTCGCTCAGTACACGTGTGGTACGTTATAACGGATCTTACTGTAGATCGTTGTCTCGATGGAAAAATTAAAAAAAAAGTAAAAAAAAATTTTTATTCTACATTTTCGACTTCTTTTTTCGCGTAGAATCACCCCCTTTCCGCTTCTATCACCAGTTACAAACTACCCTGTAGTGAATGAAAAATCGGAATTTCAGTTTTGTTCGAAAATGCATCAAATTAACTCACGCGACTAATATATATACATAAACATATACCTGTAATATAATTTCATCGTAAAAAGCTCCTTTTCCATTATGGGCATTGTCATAATAACAAATAAAGAAAAAGAAAACATTTGTAAAATGTTTTTTGTATGTAATTTGTAAAATAAGTATAAAGTCCTGACCATCACCTGTTGCGAACATATTAAATCGAAGCAATTACTCCAGACGAAAAAGCATTCGCAACTGATTGCAACTTTTCACTCTAATGTTTTCTCCCAAGATACTATCTTATCAAAGTATCCAACAATCCTACAAATAGAATTGTCCGCTGGAAACTTTTTCGTGCAACAAAGAATGTAATAGTTGCTCTGAAGGTGAATCCTTTAAATCCACCGATACACGAAGGATTCTGACAACGTGACGGAGAAAACCTCGGGACAGGCACTTTCACGCGAGCAAAAGTGTCCACGTCAGAACTCTGTTCACCTCACGGGTCAATTCTGTCCGTGAAACGGGAACGAATGATTCTTGAAACGCTCCCCCAGGAGGATTTAAAGGAAAATATCGGAAATGTCTGTTTTATCTTCACTACCTTAACTCCTCGAGGGAGTTGCGTCTTCAGTTTCAGCCTTTTCCACCGTTTTCAAGCTTGTATCCGCGTAACTAGTCCTGATTTTTATCTTATATCTCTCAAACAAGTATTTTCCTTCCTAGGTTATCGTTTACAGTAACATCAACCGCTTGAGGAGAATTATTAGCGACTTCGGTTCAAACTGTATCAACGTGGCATTTTGCTGTCCCAGACAGTTTAATTTATTTTGAAGATCGGGAACTGTGGTTAATAAAGAAATTAGAATAAAATGAGCAACTCTAATCAAATAATATTTCAATTGTACTAAGTTTCAGTAATTGCAGTAACTTTAATAGAAATATCAATCTTCTTAATTTTCTTGAAATTCTATTCTCAGATTTTTGATTGACTTCTTGAGATTGATTTTTTTCATGGTACTCTGCCTTTTATTATTAAAATTTTCAACATAACTTTGCACGACTGTAAGACAATCGTAACTGTTTATCATAGTTAATTAATTAATTAAGCGAATTGTAAAACTAATTTATCTACGTTCTTTAATATCTATGAACTATATTTAAAACTTTTTCCTTCAACAATTCGACGCTTTATCAAATTAGACCTTTGTCCTGCACAGTTATTTACTGACAATTTGTCAACCATTTTCTCTTTGTATTATGATAAAGTAAACAATTAAACAATCTATAAACGAACAAACAAATAAATGGTATGCTTCTTTACCATTTACATACAATTAATTTCTAAAATACTAAACTTAGCAATTGTTAGGAGAAAATCCAGCTAGAAGATTCTAATTCTAAGAATTCTTCGTTCAACAATTCGATACTTAAATCTTCGATACTCGAACATTTCGAAACTTTACTTGCTCATTATACTCTTCCGCGAAACGCCTAATTATTCGCGGAAATACACGATGTAGCCGAGGGAGGGGTAGGTCTAATTAAAAGTAGCACAGCATTCGTTGGAATTTCGCAGACGGGTCAACGAAACAGAAAATGCCGAAGGGTCGGAAGAAGAAGAAGACGACACGCGATAACGGGCCAGGAAATTCCGGGGCAAATAATCGATAGGCAATAATTCTTAATTACAGTCGCGTCCCTAATTATTGGTTTTCAAGTTCGCCTGGTTGAGTTTTGCGATTCGAGTAAGTCGATAACGAAGAGGATTGATTGATCGACACGCACCATTCCGATCTAACGAGGAAACAGAGGGCTTCACATTTAAAAAAAGGGCAAAAGAAATGTGTTAACGAGGATCGTACGTGGAAATGAGACCTCGTGAAGATACAGTGTATCTCGCTTCAATTCGATATCTGAGTTCTTTCCATCGATATTCGAAACGAAAAAAGTAATTTAGACGAACATCTGAATATATTTTGCATGATGTTCGATATAAATGGAAAAGGTTTCAAGACTGGTTGCTCTCAAGATTTGTACGTTTAAATTATTTCCACGGACATTCAGGAGGAGAAAGGTAAGTTAGATGAGGATCAAAATGATTTCCATTGTTGTTCGATATAAAAAGCAATGTTTATATACTTTCAAAACTTGGAGATATAAATTATGTCCATTGATGTTCGATATCAAAGGAAAAGTTTGTATGGCCCGAAGACCTGGACATCTAAATTATTTCCAGTGGCATTCGAAACAAGAAAAGATAATTTAAACTAACATTTAAATTATTTATATCGATGTTCGATGGAAAAAGGCAAGTATATGACGTTTGAAAATTTGAACATTTAAATTATTTCCTTCGATGTTCGATATAAAACGTACAAAACGTACTGCTTCAAGACACGAACACCTAAATTACTTTCATCGTTCCGTTTCAAATCGCGTTAATCCATAGATTTCATTCATACGTTCCACAAAGAATAATTCAACACCCCAAGAAATGCCTCGTTACTATGCGTCGTAATTTATGAAATTTTTATGTGAATTCGAGAATTATTTTGATCACTTAACTGATTTTATTCTTAACAATGTGGAAAACGAAACAAAAAGGAGGGGAAGACGCGAGGAGGCAGCCAAAGTGTCCTCAATTTACGCGACGCGGCTTCCGGCTGCCACAAACAAAACACTTTTCAGAAGGAAGGGGTTGAATGTAAGTGTGCCCCCAAGCAATACGTGAGCGACGAAAAGGGTCGAGCACTTAATTAATCGAAGCTCAACCGAGGGAAATTCAAACAATATTCGAGCAGACCCTCGCCATACGCGCTGTTCTCTAACTTCTGCTCGCGGCTTGCCTTCTTTTTTTTTTCATTCCTACTTCCAACTATCCTATCCCTAGCCATCATAAATATTCGCGATTACATTGGACTATAATGATCACGTTGAATATGCATAGTCTGTTCGTGTCTCATGCGGAATGTATTCTTGTCTCGGTGAATTCTTTGCGCGTTTTATGCCACATTCGCATATTTCTGGTAATAATTATTTATTAACGTTTCATACAACTGAAATAATTTCTTACTTTCTTTTTCTCTCATTTTGCTTTTATGATTTCGTTTGATGTCGTTTAATTTGGATTTAAAGAAATGAGCGAGGTGGAAACTACGAACCTTTTATTTATTGGAATAATTGACATTCCTGGGAATTATAGTCGCTTCTTTGTTCCTATTTTCTTTCGCTTTTAACTTCTTTCTTTTCCTGGTCTGACTTGCTTCGAATTAGGATTAATCCTTAAAAGAAGAAAAAGGATCAGTGTGATACCGCAGAATAATAACTCATTTTTCCTCCATAGAACCGTAATTGTTGTCCTTTTCGACACGATTTAATTTCGTTTGAATTAAGTTTAAAATGGACTGTGCGAATAGGATGCAAATTTTAAAATTTACCTATGGAGATGATTAGTCATTAACATTTCACGAACTCATGGCTGTGTTCTATCTTTTCTTTGTCGCTGAATTTCGATCCTTTAATTTAGCTAGAAAAAGATTTAAGAAGTAGCATGGTTCAAGTTCGTACTTCTTGGTTTTTTGAATTTAATTTCGAATATTGCTTTTCTTTTATTCTCTTTGTATAATGTTGGTTAAGGTGATCAGTATCACGGCAGCTGGCGATATTTATAAATTTAAAATTGAAATGCAACATATATGAATTAATTAATCAAGCAAAGATATGCTGTATTACGAGTATGAAATTCGTAATTTCTGGGAATAATAATTTAGGAATATTTGGTTCATTCTCTCTCTTCCTCTTTCTCCATGAACATTATTTTATTTCCTTTAATGAAGTAAACTTTAATGATTATTTCTTTGTGTATTATGAAATTCGCAATAATCCACCGTCAAATTTATCTCATTATATGAGCACGTAATTTTCTTTATATTAAATAATGCCAAAATAAATTACATACTATACCTTTTACATCAGTTTAATACATGCTACTTTACACCAAGATGTGATAAAAAAATTACAGCAAAAGATTATTACAAATAAAAAAATGCAAATTCCAATATTAACACACAAATGCGCGTATCTTTGTTTTAGTTTAGAGCACAACAATTTCTCAAGAAGATACCACCCACGAATGACCTCAATAAAAAATGAAAAAATCCAAATCAAAATCAATTCCCTAGCACTTTCAACAGTTTCAACAGGAGCAAACTGTAAACCTACTGCACCAAGCAATCACAAACAGTAGCAACATGGAACGTTATAGAGCAAACATTCCAGCAATAATCAATCGGCAGAAAAATTTCATTTGCTCCGACCTTAATCAACTTCTGAACGTCACCGATGCGTTCAAAATTACCTATTCCGCTTTCTAGCTGAAATTTCAACATTAAACGGCCTGGTTACATTCATTTCTAGGCTCATCGTCGCGTTCCTAATAAACTGGACCAAATTCACGAGATTCCAGTAACACGTGCACAGTTATCAGGTATTAGTTGCTAGGTAACTATCAGGGTACTTATTGATGATAGCTTTGAATAACTTGAAAATGAACGAATACTCTATTTCTTTTCTCTGATGATCCTCCGATCCATTTCTTTCTTATAATAAAAAGAAACACGGAAATTACTGGAAATTAGTTTATAACGTGGAAATGAACATGCATTTGAAAGTTTCAGATTTACCGTTTGAATTATATTCAGAAGTTATTTATCACATAAGTATACTATTATTAAAAATAAATGGTGATTTATGTCTTTTTATTATCACCTTTTTTGTATACCTTAGGTTTCAGTTGGAGTTGCAAGTTTTTAAATAATTTTTATGTTATGGAAGAAGCATCAAAGTCTTTTCCAATAACAAACATCCAAAGATAGCAGATATCTCTATTTGATGTCAGAGTAAAACTCTAAACAATTATTTTCAATAAATAACATAATATTCATCCTTGTGTCCTTTAACAATATGATCTGAATAATACAAAAGAAGCTTCAAAGCATTTTTAAATAACGACTCCAATTAGTTAACATTTCTAATTTCAGAGTAAAATTTGGAACAATTATTTTCAGTAAGTAACATAATATTCACCCGGTACATCTCTCCACAATATGGTTTGAAAAATGTAAAAGAAGCATCAAAGTCTTCTCTAATAACTAACAACAGACACCCGAGGATAGCACCACCTCTATCTGACTTCAGAGTAAAACTCTAAACAATTATTTTTAACAAATAACATAATATTCATCCTTGTGTCCTTTAACAATATGATCTGAATAATACAAAAGAAGCTTCAAAGCCTTTTTAAATAACGACTCCAATTAGTTAACATTTCTAATTTCAGAGTAAAATTTGGAACAATTATTTTCAGTAAGTAACATAATATTCACCCGGTATATCTCCCACACTATAGTCTGAAAAATATAAAAGAAGCATCAAATTTCTTCTCTAATAACTAATAACAGACACAGTAAGCAACACAGTATTCATGCAGTAAATCGCTTGATAGTATGATTTGAATAACAAAGACGAAGCTTCAAAATCTCCTCTAATAGCGGAAACCCAAAGATAATTTTGGCTTGTGAAAAAAACCTTTATCTTATATCAGCAGAAAATTTGAAATATTTAATTACTTTCATTAAATAGTTTAATGTCCACTCAGTATATCTCTCAACAATAAGGTCGATAGCATGGACAGATATGCAGATCCCGTAATACACAAAACGGGGAGAGTGGGGTGGCGGTGGTGGTGGCTAATGGCACGTTAATTAGTTGCACGTGCTGATCGTTATAATTACCGATAACAGCAACATTTTAATCGGCCTCGTTTAAATAACCGCGCTAAATTTGTGTCGGTTGTTTACGATCGCTGGCCACGCCGGTTTTTCGTATTAATTTCTCGTCCTCCCACCCGAAAATTGCTTCCATAAATTCGGCATCGTACTACAAGGGAGGAAAGGGTAAATCGGGGTGAAAAGGGTAGCCGATACAATTCACCCCGTGACCTCGATAATTCACCAAATTAATATCGAGCCATAAGTCTCTACGATTCCCTTTACGTGACTCTCCATTCGCTGGCCAGTGTCGTTGAAAAATAGAGGAACTCCTCCTTGTCGATGCTCGACCGCAATCAATGTTCGAGAAACGTTGCTGTTTCATCTTTTATACGTCCAATAACGTTTTCAAACTTGTTGACAAAATTTCTAACTTTCTCCATGTTGGAATAAATTAGTTGGCTAGTTTGTTTTAGCGAAATGTGAATAAAAATATCCTTGACTGAAAGTAGTAAAAAAAATTAACTGCCTATCAGAAAGTCTCATTTGAATATTTTTACCAATCCTTCTGTCTTTTCTCGCTGTACGAACACGCTGAAAAACATTTTAAAGATTTCCAAGCTAGTTCAGATATCCGTGAAACTCAAAACTCAAAATCTTAAAACCTTGAAGACCAAGAATTCCAAAAAGTGTCCCCTCGAAAAAATTCATAAAGTCAGTAACGTCATAGATAGACCGGAGAGACCGACAGTGCAAAAATCCCACTTCAGATATCGAGCTAAAAATCTAAAAACCTTTATACCGACAATTTTAAAAATCCGATTGCTGCACGACAAATATCCTTCGTTTCCAATCCTCGCTTTCCATCAAAGACATAATTACCAACCCCTTTCTGTTGCTTCAACCCCCGAAGCTGCCACCGATGCCACCAAACCAGAAGAAACCCCAGACCCGCAAAACGAGGAAGCTCCGCTCTCTTAATACTCGTAATCCTAAAAATCTTATCGCTGGATGACGAATATCGTTCATTCTCAAGTTCTACTCTCCATCAAAGATATAATTATCATAGTCTGTCTCCTCGATCGCGATACCACCATACCCAAAATTTCAAAGGCAGAAAAGCCAACTTGCATAACAAGGATGCAGGATTTCGAGGCCGCGGAAAAATGCACGTCGTGTCGTTGGCCTCGTACCAAGTTCCCCGCAGCCACAATAGGCATCCTTGCCACCAGATAGGCAGATAATTTCCACCCGTCGTTCTCATCCCCTGTGCACACTCCCACACGCCAGCCTGCACATCTATATGCATATACTCAACATGCACGTGCACATTACACATATATCTTTGTTACGCGATGCATAGGAAGGATAGTCGTCCAGTGAAGAGACATCGATGACACTATACATATTGACAAGACACTCGAGACCGCCTGACTGGGTCCTCGCCCTCCAGGCTCCTCATCGCCCTCCAGCAACCCTCTACCGCCCCTATCTATACAGAGTGTCTCTGTAATCGTGGTGCAACCGGGCGAGGAATGATACTTCATGAGGAAATAGGTTCAGTATACGGAATAAAAATGTTGGCTGCACTTCAATTTAGCGAAAGCAAGTTTGAAAAAGATAAAGGTTTCCGGGAATGTAATGTTAGCATTTGAGGAAGATTAAAGATACTTCTTATTCTATTTAAGCAAACGTTTCGACGCATACATTATTTTGAAGAGACCTATAAACGAAGAGATCACGATCACTCTGTTCTTGGATTTCTTGACTAGTGAAACCCATAATTCTTCTTGTAATTCTTAAATCTTGCAAAAGCATTAGCACGTTCTGAGGTTTTTTGAACTGTAAAAGCGATCACTCCTACGCAAGACTCAATGAAACGAAATAATAATTGAAAAGGAATATTGGATGATATGGAAATTATTTTAATGAAGTATACGATATTTTGAGAAAATTATGTATTGTACGATTAATGTTTTCTAATACAAATCTAGTCCAAAATTAATAGAGTATTGGAACACGTGTAGTAAATGTGAATTCCGACTTAGCAGACGTCGTATAAGACACATAACATATCTGCAAATGGTTTCCACCATTACCTACCATAATATAAGCATAAATATTCAAATACTCTCGCGAGCAATCGTATACTTGCAAAGTTTCCAAACTCGATCATCTGAAAAATGAGACGTTGTACGAAAATATTCCATTCTACGTTTTCCACTTATTTTCCCGTATAAAGTAACCTTTTTTCCTGTTTGTACCACGATTACTAGGACACCCTGTGTATCTTCTCTTGCTTTCCTTCTTCTCCAAGCTCCCTTTCCATTCATTCAGGCCAAAGGCAGTCGCGTAACAGAGAAACGAAGCGCCCCTGGACCGATGGATCGTTACTTTTTTTCGATTGGACCAGAGGAATCCTGGCGACTCACGAAGGGGTGGGACAGGGGTGGTAAAGTGGGAGGCTGCATCGATCTCCGAACGCGGTGAACTCGAGCTTAAACTGTCACCGGCTGTCGATACCGTATCGGAGAGATTCTCTTTTTGCGAGCGTCGCGAATGTTTGGACACTACGTTCCACGTTACGTTTCCGACCAACCGGGGGATGTTTCCAGCTACGGCGAGGCTTCTGTAGAGGAGTTGCAATATTATCGGCTGGGTTAGCTGTGCTTTTTTTGTAAATTGGTTTCTTAAAGGCAGAGAAGCGAGGTTTTCGGTTACTCGAGTCTTGCTGCTGGCTTCATAAGAAATTCGATAGAGGCTCACGACTATCATTGAGGATTAATTAATTGATTTTTCGTACTTTCGGTGGATTTAGTTCTGTATTCCTAAAGATATCCGCGAAGGTAACGGTCTACAGGTATTCAGGAGAGAATTTATTTGCGATTTTCCAAGATTACGTACGATTTTGGAGTGGTCAGTGCAGTAACAGGTTCCTAAGATTTAACTACTAATGTACAAAAGAACGCTTCTCGATGCATTCCATTCAACCACATAAACAAACAACAGTAAACAGAAATGAAATAACCCATCAACTTAATTCAACTGCATAAAAATCTGCTTCCTTTCTGCTTCTAACTATTTGTTAATATCAGCAACGTTCCAACAATACCTTTAGCTTCAAACAATACCAAGGAACAAAAATATAAATCATTAACCCCTGTCCTCCCCCATTACCAATCCTTTCTCAATTCCCTTTCGCGAACCAACCGAATAATCCAACCTCCTCCGATCTCACAAATATCGTTGTCGCATGTACCTACAGCAACGAATCTCACGATACACGACACATTGGTGGAGCACGCATGAAAAGAACGGGACGCAGGACGATATTTGCGAATGTTCGGTGGCAGCACGCGTAAGTATAAATCGAAGCTGGGAAGCTAACGAGGCTGAACCCGCGCGTCGATAAACCGCGGGACAATGGTACGCGTTTATTCCACAATGCCACTCGAAAACTACGAGTGCAACGATACGGAGACCCCCGTCGAGACAATACGTCTCTAAACAATAGCGATATCTTTCGGCCAATTCAGAGTCGAAACCGATGATGGAATAGCGATTGTTCGACGGTTCGGAAAAGGGTGGAGAGAGAGAGAGAGAGAGAGAGAGAGAGAGAGAGAATTCGATTCGTCGTTGAAATCGTTCTACCTTGCGCCAACGAAATCCGTCGATGACTAAATTGGAAGTTACCGATGGATTTCATCTATAGATTACGGGCTATGGTTATGGGTTAATAAGTCTTTTCTGTTTCGTTTCTTTCTTTTCGATTGATTGATATGCGGAGATGGATTTTATATTTGAAGATTGAGAACTTTGTATAGATTGGACACTAAAGTAATTCTTTAAATATGTATAAAACGTTATGTCGGCGACCATGTGCTTTTTTTTGTATTTTTTGATTGTACAAGTTACATTTATATACGTCAGAAGAACAAAGAACAAAATCTACTCTAATTATTTTCTTCCTTAAATTATTCGTGTCATTAATCTATCCAACCTCTTCTACAGAAACCATAATCACAATCCTAAGAAAATATTCTTACTTTTACAATTATTCTCATTTTACGAACATGAAGATCACCCAATCTAACCATCCTTTCCCCTTCCAAATCATCGTCTCTGGTAAAAACTAAAACCTTCATACTAACAATGATTCGATGAAAATGCTTCTCACCAGCTTCTCGCGATATCGTCGACATCAAGCTTCAGGAAAATTGCACATTATACGTGTTTTTTCATTCCTGTCGGGAATCCTTGTTCAAGTGCCGCACTGTGGAACGTGTGAACATGGCATGCAGTGGACTAAAATGGAAATAGTCATTGTTCGACTTTGACCTTAATCGATGGTATCATCAGCCTGCATGTCAGTAATGTAAATGTAAACAACAATCCTCCCCAAAATCGATGGAAGAACAAAAATCAGTACACCAGAATCGAATCTTTTGGAAATTGGCGTTTGTTGCAAAGATACGTATCACATTAATTTCCAACATGCAAATGTCTTTCTTTCTTTGAAGAGTGATTTAAGAAAAGACGATTCAAACAGCCCTGTAATTTTGATCGTTCCGTGTCAAGAAGATATTCCATTACATTGCTGTGTAATCATTTTCCTCTACAAACCACTACACTGAACGCTTCTTTTCTTTTCTTTTTTTTCAATAAAATCCATTTCATAATCGCGACTTGATCGAACACTGAATTTCCGACCATGTTTATTTCAAGAAAATTTTAATACTTACCGAAAGACTCTGTTCTTTACTAAATGTCAGCGCGGTACCCGACGAAATGGAGGGGAGGATAAACGATTTCTGCACGACACTTGCGAAAAAATGGAAAGATTGTTCCCAGCGTGTGCAGTATTTATTTAAACGCCACCGTGTGTGCTTAGAAAAAGAGATAAACATTCGAGATATTTCAACTGAGCCAGGGCGTAGGGAAAATATTAAAAAAAATAAAACCTAAAATTTCCAACTCTCAAACAAACAAAAAAGAAAATAAAAAATAAAATGAAATAAAAGGAAACATAAAACTATACCCGATGGAAAGAATCAAATTTCCGAATGTTTAGGCCACAATCGCCTCGCGTAAGAGCGAAAGCCTGAAATCTAGCGGAAAGTAGCGGCCGAAAGGCGGAGGTTGTCCGCACGAGGGTTAGTTTCCTCATAACGGTGCACGGAGATCTAAAAGACCAGTCAAATATTTACTGGGACTTCCAACGGCCCCTTTAATAAGTTTTTTATTGGACTTCCCTCTTTATACTCTGCGAGAGGCTGGCCTGGTATTTGCGCGCGTCCGATCATCTCCCTTCTTTTCCTCCCTCCCTCTCTCTCTTTCTTTTACTCTTTCTCTCTTTCTCTTCTCCACTGAATCTTCAAACCAGGCGGCTGACAATGAACTTGCGTGGGATGGTGGCTGGTTGTTCGCGTTCCTGAATCATTCTCGAGGCGGCCGGTATAAGGAGAGCCGCCGGTACACGGCGGGAATGCGAATCGACGTTGATTACCCGGAGAAGCATCTCCGGGATTTCGCGTTTACTCGACTATGAAGCAAACATCGCGATGCCATCGATCGCCCGCGTGCAAACCGGCCATCCTATCAACGTGATTTTATAGAAGGAGAACGGCGAATCGAGCACGTGGATTCGCTTTGTTTCTTTGAGCTGTCGGATGAAGAGCGTCTGGGGACTGGGGGTGTACGTTTGATGCTGAGGATTCTTGCGTCGAGGACGGGGACGTTGTTGCGATTTTGGGATCGGCCGAACGGGTATTTTTAATGGAGAGGCAGCGGGCTGAGGTACGGGGAGTATAGTAGAGTGGCAGCGTGTTTTTAAAAGGAAGGGTTTGAATATTCAGACTGCAAGAGCGTACGGGGCAAATGGTAGGGGCTGGTGGTACTAGAAATTAAGCGTTGGAACGAAAAGAAATTTAACGCGTAATAAACGAGTTAAAAAGTGTACTTTGATATTGGGGATTCTTGCAATGGGAGTAGTGAGGTATTGAAAATATAGCAGGTGTAGAGAAAAAGAAAGAAAAGAAAGTAAGAGAGTTGGATGGCAACTATGTTTTAAAGAAAGAGAAGTCCGAATATTGAAGATACAGAGATGCAAGTGAAAGCAACGACGTTTTGAAGTTAAGCGTTTAGATTAATAAAGAAAAACTTAATACGTAGTATTAGTATGAGAAGAAAAAATCTTAAGAATAGTGAATTGCAGAGTCCTTTTTTTTCTTTTTTGAAGAGAATGCGTTTGATGTTGAGAATTCTTGGATTGGCTTGGACGGTTGTTAATGGGCAGCATAGATTAAAGGAATATAATTTAAGAAGGAAAGGTTTGAATATTGATAACCTAGAAAGTGGAAGTGTGAGAGGCAGACTAAAAGCTGCTCATACATTCGAATGAAGGGAAATTTAATATCTAGTGGGAGTATAAGAAAGAGAGAAATCTTAATAACGGTGGATTCTAGAGTCCTTGTTACTGGTGTTTGATACTGAGGATTCTTGGATCCGGAGTGAAGAAACTGGTAAGAAAAGATATTTTTAATTAAGAGTGTGAGGTGGAGAATATTTGAGGAGGAAGATTATTGAAAATGTAGCAGTTATAGATTATTGGCAAGATGGAGATGTAAGAAATAAAAAATTTTGAATAAAGAGAGGCTGAACATAATGGAAGAGAAAATCCAAAGAATGAGAAACTAAGAGAAAATCTAAGACTCTGGAAATTAAGGATTTAATAATAATAAAAAAAAGAGGCTGAATGTTGAAACTGAAGTCTAGAGGAGGAGAAGAGATCAACAAAGAATTTAAGTAAAAAAATACTTAGAAAAGAGAGTTAGGTACAGAAAAATTAGCAATAAAGGGAAATAGTACAGATAAAATATCAAGGTTTCAGAAAGAAGGGTCACATGTTTCAGAAAGATATAGCAATAAAAAGGATAATACAGATAAAATATCAAAGTACAAGTTTCATTGAGAGTTTGTGTGCAGTTTATAATTATGATAGATCAGCATTATGACACTTGGGAACATAGAGATATCTACGTGATACTTAGAAAGCACTTACAGAAAGTAACGTTTTATTGAAAACGATGTGTACATTTTCAGAGATCTTCGAGTTTTATAAACTCTGCTTTATCGACCATACTCGACATACTATGGAGTAGTGTCGTAGCTACAAGTTAATGGCATAAACGATCTAACCTATATGGTACTCATCTTCTGAATGGCTACTTCGAGTCTCTAAGGAGAATGAGTTATGATTTTTCAACTTTCATCGAATCTACTGCTTATAGTCTTCCTCTATAGGAGAAAGACGAAAAATAATTGAAAAATGAAGATTCACGAGAGATTGGCGCAAATATATAACTTTAAGGAAAGTCAGCATCGTGAAAAGAGAAATTTGTTATCCCTATCATTGATCAAATATGCCGTGATAACAGAAATCTCACTTTACAATTGTTCGTTCTTCGAAGACGTCTTCCACGTTCTTCTTTCGTTCAACATACTTATACTTATTGAAAAAATCGCCAAATCAGTTTCACGAAGGAACAAAAGCTACTTACAAATTTTACTCGGCTGTTCAATCAACTACCGATAACACTGACTTATCTATTAGGTTGTCCGGAAAGTGTCTTTCTTTTACAGACACGTCTTTTACAACGATGCATCTTTATACAAACATGAAACTTAATCTGTCGAACGTTGTGATATTTATCTTGATAGAACAAAATGGATCATACGTAATTTGATAAAATAATATAAAACGAAAAATGTTGTGCATCCATTATTTCCTTCTAAAACGAAAGAAACTTTTCGGACGACCTAATAGATCCCTTACGTGGCCGAAAAATCATAGCTAATAACAAGAATCACCGAACTACCCTTCTACATACACTACGGATTTTCATGTATTTTGTACAAATTTTAATACGAAAAAATAGACAAAATATCCAAAATAGTAGATGAAACGAATTTCTCTTTAAATCCCTTGAAAAAATCCTTTGAAGCATAAACATATAAAAATATAAAAATGCACAAACTCCGCAGTCTACTTATATCAATTCCAATTTGTACCAACTGCTTTTCCCCGGATGGGTTTACGTGAATAGAATTGTACAGTACATCAGCTCCAAAGCACCACAACACGTTCGTCATTTTCATTCAAACGTCGCCATACGATCACCAGAACCAAAACGTTCCGAGGATCAAAGGGACACGATGACAAGCAACGCGTTATCCTCTCCTTGTGAAGGGATCGGGATTCCTTGTGGATGCAGGACGATCGGGAGTGGTATTAATCCGGAGCCTAGAAACGGCAAAGGAAGTGAGAAAGCATAACCAGGAGAAGATAGGAAGGGAGGCAAGAGAGTGGACGACTGGTGTCTTTGAAGCAGAACCGTTGGCGACCGCGGAGTGAAGGGATCTTTGTAGCTCGTACATCTTGCTAATTAAATAAAAAAAAGGTCCCCTCCTGGTATTTTCTGCCGTTGTTGCTGCTCTCTGGCTGTCGTGCCGCTATTCTTCTGGGTGTCGGCCCGCGGGCAACCGTCATTCGGTGTCTCTGACTTCGCCAAGGGTGCGGACTGGGAAAAAGTCAGAGAGGAAGAGAGGCATATAGAGGGTGAAGAAGAGGGAAAAAGAAAGGAGGCGCGGGGATAAAAAGCTGTGGCACTCCGTACCGAGCATTGTCTCCGCCATTGTTCCAGTGTGTTTGCGTTGCTCGCGGTGAGAAACCAGTCGAGCGACGTTACGCACTTAGTGTTTCTGATATCGAGTTACCGATGGGGCTTTTGAGATTTCCAAATGGAAGGTAGGTCTTTTTGGAGGTTATGGGGGTAGATCTTAGAGTGGTTAAACAGGATGAGGTTGAAGGAGGTTTGGGTTAGGTTTGGAGTCTCTCAGGTTTCTCAGGTTTTTGGTATTTTGGGAGAAATTTTCGGGACAGGGGTTAAGTTTTTAGGAGGTTTGCAAAGAGATTTGCGTAGCTGCCATTTTCATATTTCCTGTGGGATATTTAAGAATTCAGAATATTTTGTATTAAGAGTTAGCGAGTGAGAATTTAAGATTTTGAATGTATCACGAATGATTAATAGTCTTTCGTGAAGTATGTTGACTTTGAAATATTTTCAAGAGTTTGAGGTTTTCGAGATGTTACGAATGATTGATGACTCGATCTGCGTTTCATATAGAATGTTTCTGAAGTTGGCAGAAAAGTTATAATGTTGATCAAAATTTCTTGCCAAGATAATAATTGAATTAATCTATATAAACCTTCTTAAAAATGTAACTGTTTAGTAGTTTGTTGCTTCGATTACTTTTAAATTTCAAAATTCAAGCCTTTTGGTTTCTTTCGTCCAACAAATTCGCCAATACAATCTTACAATTTCCCAAAAGTTTCATCCTATACATCTTCAACAATCTTTCAGATACCAAGCTCATAATTACAACAAACAATTATCATTAGACTGTAAATTTTTCCGCATTTATGAAGCATTTAAATGTAATAATATGCAAAAACCTGTGAGATCTTCAGGGTAAACTTTTTGTTATAATATTATAAGCATAAGACAGACATTTACCTAGCTTCTACTTTTCTGACAGCGTTCATAAAAATATCAATGTTTATACAAATTTCCAGTCTACTCAGCATACAAAGAATCAACCAAATGATATTCACACTTCGCCAAATTGCCTGAAACCTCATCCAACCTCTTCAACAGGTACAATGGTTTGACAGCGTTTATAAAAATATGAATGTTTATAAAAATCCGCAGTCTAGTCGGCATACAAAGAATCGACCAAATAATATTCACACTTCGCCAAATTCCCTGATACCTCATCCAACCTCTTCAACAGGTACAACGGTTTGACAGCGTTCATAAAAATATGAATGTTTATAAAAATCCGCAGTCTAGTCGGCATACAAAGAATCGACCAAATAATATTCAAACTTAGCCAAATTCCCTGAAACCTCATCCAACCTCTTCAACAGGTACAACGGCGTGCAAAAGTTTCCAGGCAGGTAAATTTTTCACATATTTCAAATACGCTACTTTAAAGAATTTTAAGCAATATTATACAACTATATGACAATGTTTATCTATCATATTACTATATTTTTACTTGTCACACTCTTATACCCAATATTGTTTAAGATTTGTTTATTAGACACAAAAATGAACCTTTCCGATTTTTATATAAAGTGAAAGTTTCATTGTCGGAAGGAATTGGTTTCTGCACCTAATGGATATCGCCTTTTGAATATGAATTTAAAAATCCAGTCTGGCCGGAAATCTTCGCGCGCCGCTTTATAACATCGGCTTACTCCACGCGTCTCGCGAACATCACACGAGTTCCCCAACCGGCGAGCTCTTAATTCAGCTATCTAACAATAAAACCCCTCGCATGGCGTTCCCCTAACTCCGTCACCCTATTCATCAGCAGCCCTTTGGTCTGTTCGCGTCTCGAACGAGATCTATTCTTCCGTCATCGAGGATGCGCGCAATTTTTCAACCGAGTAGACACTTGCGCGGCGATCGCGAGGAATCAAGAGCCAGAATTACAAAGTCATGAAGAAAGGGGACGAGACAAAAAGAGAAAGAGAGAGAGAGAGAGGAAGATAGAGGGGAATGGAAGAAGCTCGGTATCCAGGCTTTTTGCAGCGCGAAACAGAAGACACTTTTCGCTTTGATCGGCCACGACACGAGGAGGCTGGCGAACCTATTGGACATTCGACGCGCGCGTTTCAATTTCGCGCTCGCGGCGACACGAGCGTGGATTGGCCGTGATTATACGAGCCACCATTGTTTTCACCATCTGTAGAACGGCTTGGTAACGTAGCTTTATTATTCTTGCGCGTTCAGAAGTATCGGGCTTTATTTTTGCTTCGAGTGGTTGATCGTGGCGATTGATGCTTTCAAATGATTAATTGGATCGAATGAAAAGCCTGGTGTATTGTTTGAGGAAGAAACGTAACATTAGGTCATTCTGAATGTTTTCGTAGTCGGACGCTGTTCCTTTTGAAAGGATATAACATTTTTGAAATTGAACGTTTTTATCTAATCTCAACCGTGTAAATCGATATTTTTGATATTATCAGACGTTCTTTGATATTTTATTTATCAAATTGTTTGGTACATTAAAGCGTTGTTTAATGACACATGGGTTTGCTAGGGTATTTTATAGGATAAAAGACACTCAAACGCAGAAGTTTCTGGAAATCTTTCCTGGATTTTGATAATTAAATATATAAATAGAAAATAGAAAGTTTTTTTACGAAATCTGCCGAGGAAATTTCAAAGGTATTGTCCGATCGAATTTATGTACACGATTATTTATTTATTTGTTAATGTCATATTCTTCATCCTTCTATTAGATTTTAAAATACTGCAAGTATTTTTTCCTAACGATTAATCGATTTTTCCTTTGAGATTGACTGTTCTTAATATAGTTGCAGTGCTAGACAGTATTGGCTGAAATTATTAGTGGATTTCATGATTACAGTATATTCTGGTGGCGGGTTCATTTATGTACGTATAGTCGGCTGAAAAGCAGAGAGACAGTGGCACCCATAGAGACGCAGATTAGTCGAGATTGTGGCTCGCCAGAGGCGCTTTCTCACGTTACTCGAGTTTATTACGTTGCCGTACGTTATATATATAGATAATTTATTAATGTAAATAACGCACAGCGGTCCGCGGTGAACCTAACTATAATTGTATAATAAATTCGTAACGCCTTCCGTCCTCGCTCTTCTCGGCTTCTTCATTTCTGTTATTCGTGATGCCGAATCATTTATTAAGTTTCGAGGCGAATAAATTGGATAAATCGTGTCTCCATAATCGGAATGATCCATTTCGTTTATATGCAATTTTCATAAAATAAAAAAAGAAGAGAATAATTACGAGAAGAAATAAAAAATAAAAAAGATTAGCCTTAATACATTTCACTAGAATATTAAATGATTAAAGTAGAACAGAACGAGGAAGCGAGAAAGTTCTGTATTATTTAAAATAATTCCACGAAGAGAAAGAATCCAAAAGAACTTCCAGCCTAAAAAATGTAGGAAAGGGGACATACAGAATTTAATAATCCTGAAAAAAGGAAGAAAACTAGAAAGAAAGATATAAAAGAAGAGATATTAGATGTAGGAAGTTAAAGAAGTTGGAAGGGAACTTATAGAAGAAAAAGGTACACGCGGCGCTGTCTGTGAAAATAAGAGCTGGAAGTTTGACGCTTCTTATCGCGAGTCGTTCGACTTAACACTCTGTTCGATTCTTTTCTACGCCAAGCATCGAATTCTCGTCATTATTTAGATTACTTCGTTCCTCGCGGCAACCAGCCACCGAAGAAATAACTTTTTAGGTTTGAACCTGCTCCTCGAGAAAGTTTTCACAATCACGATCTTGTTATATCGTTCCACGGCAGTGACGTCGATCAACCATTCGATTCGAAAGTCTAGCAGACTCCTCGGATGAATCTAGTTTGGACATCTTCCACAATTTTTCACTTGCTAACGAAGCTTAAAAGATTAACTTGCGCGATAGTAGATCGAAATACTTTTAAGTACTCCATGCTTGGCGAGATTTGTGGACAACTTGATTGTTAATTACGAAATTGGGTTTCAGGCGTGTTGCCAATGTACGTGGATTTCTTTCAACATTTTCTTCCAAATGTTCATTCATGTATATTAATTGTAATATGTGTTTGATAAAGTGAAAATTGAAGTTTTCTAATGATGATAGAAGTCCAATTATATTTTTGCATTTACCGATGAATAATAAATGAGTGTTTCTTTCAAATGTTCGTTTCATCTATTGATTCATCTATTTCATTTAGTTTAATTGTAGTACGTGTTTGATAAGGTAAGAGTCAAGTTTTATAACGATGATGCAAATCAAACGTCTTTCTGCTTAATTAATGGATCAGTTGCAACCGAGAACTTGACAGAACTTCTCATCCGATTCAACCTACCAGCTCCTCATACTCAAAGCTTGTTCAAATTAAAATTCAACAAACTTTATCTCCTAGTATTCATGATATATTTACTGAATTTTATTATTCTATTTCCTTATCATCCAAAATTATATTGAGATATGTATAATTTTGTGTGTTAGACTATATTGGCCGCGTAGTAGTGACACGTGTATGTGAATATGAGTTCGCGGAAGTATGTGTGTGCGCGGCGTCTCGAAAAACAGATGAATGTAACTGTTTCATTGGCAATGTGGTATGGCAGATGGTGAGACAAAGAGATTGCTGAGACGCGTGCAAATGTATATCGACGAAGATCCTGGAAATCATTTATTGAATAAATCTATAACTATTTTAATTTGAATTCTAAGTGTAATGTTCCTTTACTTTTATTTCGGCAATTATGATCCACAATTCTCAACAAACTATTTTTATTTATTACATGCGATCATATTATTCTACCGATATTCTTCCAATAGCAGACTATTCGCATCAATTCTTACCTTTCAAAAATACTACGTTAAGCAAACATTTGTACACGTGTAAAGCACGAAACGATATTCTTATAAATTTCCAGTCGCAAAAACTTGGCAAATTTTTGCTAACAATAAAACAAACCTAATCCAAACCCTCCACTTTCATCATTTATACATACTTACGCTTAAGTATATTAAATTTCGTATCATTTTGCAATACTTCCAGAGGAATACAAATGCAATTTCAATCTACGAAAATGAAACATAGAATCTGATAAAAACGCGATTAATTAGAAAAGGATACACGCAAATACGTTTGGCAATCACCGCACGTAACTAGCCTTTCCGAACGAAACAAGAAACGATGAAAAGGGAGATACAAAATTACGAATCAACATTCTAATTTCCTTGTTGCAGCGTTGTGACACTTCGACAGGTTAAAAAAAAAAAAAAAAAAAAAAACGGGTACAGAATAGGCGGAAGCCAGCTAGGCCGCATTTCGCGGGAAATACGAACGGATCACCCGACTCTCTCTTCGTATTTCCATTCTGTTGAAGTCGTAGACCCCGTGAGCGAATGCCGGCTTTGCCAGGCCGAGCGAGCCGAGAGGACGGTAGAGAGAGGGTGTAGGAGAGGGTGAGAGAGGGTGGGAGTTATATCGGGGCTTTCGAGGTATCGAGGCTTTTGGGGATCAAGTCTGCCCGTCCGTTCACGGGCTCGTCAGGCTGCGTTGCTGTAAGCCGATTATACCCGCTGCAGCCTGCATCCTTGTTCATCCGACACACTCGCCAACCTCCCACACACTGCTGCTGCAGCCTCTGATCGACGGCAACGTGGCGTGTTCGACGATAGGCGCTCGAGTTTTCGACGAAACGCGAGATCCCCAGACGAGGAATCGGAGAGACGGGTTACCTTCGAGGCTGTTGCCTTGATTTATCGTGTCGTTGTCTTGATCCCTTGGCAGATAGGTTTAGATGTTGTATGCTTTCCAGAGTTGAGAGGAGTGTAGTGATTATACTTTAATAAGGATTCTTAACGTGACTTATGGTAGCAAGTCGCATTTGTGACGTGATACGAATTTTATTAAGATGAGTTATACTCGCGAGGAAGAATTAAAGATTAATTTTAGACAATTTTAATGAACTGTTTGTTAATGATGATATTTGCTTCGTGAATTATTGGATGATCGAAGATTTCAATATCGACGAATGTTCATACGAGATGCCAGTTTCCTCTGAGATAATTGAAATTCGTACTACGTGTAAATACAATATTCCAAGTTAACGTTCCTTTGGCTAAATTTTTACGGATTTTTCTGCCTCTTTAGAAGACACTTTTTTAGACTTTGCGAAGCTTCCGCTAAATTCCTAAACTTTAGCCTGCCCATCCCGCTCTCTATCTCGATCCAGTTTCACAAGAAAAATTCTCTCTGTGTTTCCCGGTAGATACGCGTATCCTTTTCAACGACAATCTCCCAACCCCTACGCTCTCCACGAATATGGAAACAAATCGAAAACTAAGAACGTAACTGTTGCCCGCGTTTCCACTTCAATTTCCGTATCTCAAATTTTCCAACATTCCAAAAATTCTCTTCGCGTTTATCTATCATTTGTTTTTCCCGATGACGATTCCGCGATCGCAGTTTCTCCTCCAGCATAGAAACGAATGAGAAACTAAGACACTCTGAAATGCTGCGAACTCCGACTATTTCGTCCTTTAAAAATTCTCTCTACACTTTCCAGTTGTGTATCCTCTCCAATGACGATTCTGTAATCCCAATACATATACATCGCAGTATCGAAACAAGCGAAAAGCACACGACAATTCAACAGGGGAATGTTTCTTAATTTTCTGCGATGCGCGCGTCTCGTTGCAGAATGGAGCCGTTAATCGTCGCCAAATTGCCGATGAAATCCTGCACGTGCATCGGATATCATACGGATCGCGGATGGAGGATGAGCTGGACGATCGAGAGGACCGGCATCGAATCGAGCAGGGATTTAGAGAGGTCTGGCTAAGGGACGGAGGGGATGTTAGGGCAACGGGGTCATCGATAAATTCGAGGGAAATGCAAGCTTCTCTCGCAGGCCTAGCTTCGTGTTTTCAAAGCGTTTTCAAGCATCGTTCGACCAGGCTAACCAGACTGTTTTTGACCTGGTTTCCGGCGCATCCTGTGTCTCCTACTTTCACGTTTCTACGTGAAAGATAGTGTACCTTAGCATCAAACGTTTCGCGAAAAGGATATTCAATATGGTTTGCAGGGATGATACCCTCGTATTTCGCTTACGAAATATCATGTTCGTGTGGTCGCTATTTTTTGTCTTTGTTTCGCGTTCCTTCACCGTGGAAGATCGCATATATATATATTCGCGTGCAATTCCAAAATAATACTTTTTCTCTCACTCCTTTTTTTTCCTTTGGCTTGCTTTTAGAGGATTTTTGTTTGATATCGAACGATGGTTTGTGGCGAAAAAAGAAAGAAAAAGAAAAATGTTGGTTTCTGATATAATTGTCTCGGCGCGGATAACGGGTATCGCGATTTGTTGAAATTTAAGGAGAATGAATTTTTGCTTATTTCATGCACTACTTTCGTAATGAATGATGGATTAATGCAGATAAAACGAAGAGAAATATTATCGTAGATTGAATGTTTTCGTTTATGGAGATGTATGCTCATAAATAAGTATGATTAAATGGATATTGTATAAATATCGTTAATAAGTTGCGTTATAATGAATTGCATGAAAAACAAATGTTACTAAATCGATACCTAAATTATATGTAGTCTTCTTCGTCATGTTTTATTGAATATTTTGAATATTTCTATATTATAAGTATTTCTCCCTACTATACTCTTATTATTGAATACTTCTTTTTGACTAAATAATTTTTCATTCATTTTCTATAATGGACACGTATATTTTCATACCTCTCCCAATTGAAAAAAAATACTGTTTATCGTAATATTAAAACGTCGACAGGCATTTAAATATCGAAGCTATTGAAATATCGTTCGTTTTAACAGCTGTATGTTTGGCTGCAACTAACAGACTCATAAATGTCATAAGGTATCATTAAAATATCATAAAGTGGCATTAAAATGTCATAAAGTGACATTAACATCAAAAAATCAATAGGAACGTACTTCTTTGCCTCCCACGATCATCAAACACAGTAATTTTACGTAAACTACAAAAATTCCTCTTTTAACTATCGTTTCTCATTTTCGTCATTCCTGCGAACCAAAAAAAGAAAAAAAAAAGAGAATGACAGAAACGCAATTCTAAATTTCGCCATGGTTGAAACGACGATAAATAAGCGCGTGACGACCGCGAGAACGGAAGCTTTGTATGTTTCGAAAACGTTGGCTATACCGGCTCGTCTCTACAGGGTAACTGAACTGCACTTGACCCAGTTTCCGGTATATTGCTATCATCTCGACGCGTGGCAAAACCGTGCTTCAGATCAAAGCCAGCCCGCGACGAGAATGTCCTTTACATTTTGATTGTTTTGTCGCTGCCAAGCTTTACAAATCGTCGCCCCGAACCACGCCGCTAGAACTATTCATTTTCTTCCAGAAGCGTTCTGAATTCATTCCACTTTTATATCAAACGTCACCACCTGCATCATTCGGTTTATGCTTCCTCTGCCTTTCGATTATTCTTTCAATGCTTTGTCCGACGTCGCGTTTCTCGGAACGTTTGCCAATGTAATTTGCTATTTGGACCACGCAAGAGCTTTTTTCCCGGTATTTTTCCGTTCGAGATTTTTAATTTCTGTTTACTTTGCTTCGACGCAAGGTAATATTCGTCGAATAATACAAATAGGCCGAGATTGCAAAGGACCTCTTCATTTTCTTGCTGACTCGGTTTTTCAGGTTAAGTCGGGATTACACTTTGTGTTCGAGAAATGTTAGTTGGTATTGACGAATAGTAAATTCACGTGGGAGCGAGCTTAAAGAATTAACGTTACGGCCAGCATTGGAATCGACGTGGATCTATACCAGATTCAAGTGAAAGTAGGTTAAACCTGGATTAAGTATATTTCCTTGTAACTTTCACTTCCTATGGTACGTTAAATTCTTATCACTTTTCTTCGTTCTGTTGATTAGCATTTTGCAAATATGACAAGATTCTGACCGAATTTTATTGCTTCGCGTTTTACGTTTCTTCAGATTCTATTACTACGTGTAACCGTTCATAAAAATGAGAGATTCCTCGCGAATTACGTTAATCTGACTCTCCACAATTGAAACTAGTTTGACAGCGAAATAAAAGATCACAATTGGTCGCGGTATTTTCGTCTGATTTGAAACATAGGAATCAAGAATTGCGATTAATAAATGCACTCACTGCTATTAATAACGAAAAATAAATTACATTCCTTCACGTACAATCACACCTTGTGCGGTTGTGAAAAAATCATAGTTTCTCTAGTTCAAGTTTTCTAGTGCAAAAAAACTCATTCGATGCTCTAGTTTGATATGAAGCCTAGAAATTAAAAATTATCTAAAAGAAAAAGAAAAGACCTCGTTTTTTTCGTGTTATCATGGAAAACGATATTGTAGCGACTCCAAAATACAACGAAATGTTTAAAAAACAGATGAAAAGCGTTCTTATGCCATTGAAATGCTATTAAAAATAATTCCCATCGTCGATACAATGTCCAGGTGAAAATGTCCGATTTCGATCGCGGTACTCACGGTTCTCGAGATAATTGAAAGCGAGCAGGAAAGCAGGGCTGTCGCGCGTTCGAAAACAACGCCGCCGGAAACAGTTTCCCGTTGAATTCGAGCGCGTTCGCCCAACGTATTGTTATAACCGATGATAGCTGAATGGAGGGTCCCAAGTAACTCTAAACTGTTTGCAGTGTACCGTGACTGTTGTTCCGTTCAAATAGACCAATCCTCTAATGATGAACGCATTGGGGAACAATTTTCGGATTTGTCGATCTGATGAACCGTGTCACATTCGGTATATATGTATCTAGGTTTCCAAGCATTTATGTAGTTAGTTTTATACTTGAATTTACGCCAGTAGCAATGTTATCAATTTTTTTTAACGGATATTACGAAATCTTTGAAAATTACCTTGAAATGTATCATTACGTGTGTCGATTTTGTATGATCAATAAATTTACGACGATACATAATTCGTCTTTTAGGAATTAAATATGAACTGTGCGATAAGAAAATTGACAAATTTACAAAAAGTATAGTCGATTTGACTTTTGAAAAGAGGCACATTTACTGTGACTTTTGTCACTCTTTTGTGATCATTTGTCAAAGTAGATCACTTGTTTCTTTTGTTTTCTTATTTTTGAGAATTGGGTAATTTAATTGAGAAATTTATAGAATGTGGAGTTATTCAGTTTGGTTTCTGAGAGGCTCAATTATATTTACTGTTGTTTGTGTCGTTTTTGAGTCGATAAATTTCTAAAAGTAGACGATTCGTTTCTTGAGAGCTGGATATTAGTCGATCTATCTAGTCTAGTAGAAAGTGTGTTTAATTAGTTTGGCTTCTGAAAGACTCGACTATCAGAAAATAATCAGCTACATATAATACGCAATAACATTGCAACGAACCGAAACCAGAAACAGAAACTCGAAAGAGATTCAAAGAAGATTAGAAAATTGCATAAGGTGATCTAGTGGCTTGGAAGAGAAACAAAAATGAGATAGACCCTTTAAACTACTCAACCACGGTAATATTTATGGTAGCCTGGTTATACGAGGGAAGTTTTCGCAATTTATTTCCGTTGCGTTGGCCAACGAATAGATTTCGTCTATTTCCGCGTAACGTAACGTCGGATTTAAACATCAAGCATAGAAGCAAAAGCTCTGGTGGCCGCCTGTTACGTCGGGGATTACGTCATTCACTTTTAAATGCACGTGAGTGCAACAGCAGGAAGAAATTTTAAATCGTGTAGTCGAGATATTGCAACGTGGAACGCGATCTACGTAATAGCTTGCTATGACCCGGAAACAAGAAAAATTCAAACGAATCGTGCTGATTCGCCTTCTCTTGTTTTCAGATCGTCACTTATGAAAATCCCTGGCTGAAATATGGCAATATGGTTTTGTATTGGAAGACGGTTTAACGATTGGTGGAATAAAAGGGATATATGTATTTAGGTTTGTTTTACGATAAACGGAGCATGGTACAGCCTCCTATATTCGAACCAATATGCACACAGATGTGTCTGAATAATGGAATTCTTGTATAATAGAACGTTCACTATCTTGATATTTTTCATTCCTGTGAAAACACATTAATTCGTTCTAATATTCAATTTGTCCAATTTTCTAATTCAAAATATGGTTTTCTATTGAAAAATTGTAGTTATAATTAATGGAATAAGAAGGATATATTTAGGAATTTTCTATGACGAATGGAACACAGTAGAGACAGGGCTTTGACAAAATAATGGAAACATCTCCTACACGTCATATACGACAGATACGTATTTATCGTAATTTAACATGGAAATATAATATCAAAGAAGTAAATGTATATGATATATAAGAGGCGTTTCCATTATTTTATCCAACCCCTGTATTTCAGCCAATAAGCAGACAGAAACGTCTGAATAATTGAATTTCTTAGATCATACAATGTTTACCTTTTTTTTATTAAATTTCGTTTATTCAATGGAGATGAAAAAGACTGACAATTCGTTCTTATACTTAAGGGTAAAATTATGGCTTTGTATTGGAAAACGATCAGGATCAGTGGAGTAAGAGGGATACAAATTTATATTTATCCTACATATTTAATAATATACTAATTAATTAAAGAGATATTCATATACAATATTTATTCTACATACGGTAGATGGAATACGGTATAGTCTCCTATAGAAATGTTCGAATAATGAAATTTTTACATAATGGAACAATCATTTTCTTCATATTAAATATTTATATAAATATGGACTAAGAACATTGACAATTTGTTACATATGTAATATTGTCTATCAAACTACATAAATTGTTTAATATAGATAAATAACTTTGCAAAATTACATTCTCTTTATGTTTCCTTTTCCATCCTTTTTTCTGGTTCGAATCGTCGGAACTCTTCCCCAAGTACCTTAAGTATAACGCAATAACTATAATACAAACGAGCCATTTCTTATAACAGAAATTATTCCCTTCAATAAACAAACCACAACGGTTATGATTGTAAATGCTTTATGGACAAAGTATCAAGTTTCTTTAAGGATACGATTTACCCTGTGAAAACCTGTAAAATTGAGTCAGAACAAGAAGCTGTGCTTTTTATATTCCGCCGCAATGTACAGATTAATAAGCACTTTCTTCGTTTAATCATAAAATCTACTTTATGGGATTAATCTCGTTCTTCGTTGTATATTACTTGTTCATTTTAATTTAGTTTCTACTAAAATAAACCAAGGGTCTACTTCGTAATACCAAGAACAGAGTTAAATAAAGCTTCATCTTGCTATTAATATTTCTGCAGAAAGAAACTCCACTTTATTGCCTTTCTAGTTCATCAAACTACTTTGTAATAAAGCAACGACAAACGTTACGAGGTTCGCGAACGGAGGTTGTCTCTGGTAAAACACGACCTGTTGTTTGTGGAATGCTCGTAATCGCGACAGGAAGCACGCCGAACGTTTCTCAACCCTTCTATCCCTCTCCCTTCGTCCTTCAGTTTCGTCTGGTTTCGCAAATCACCTCTAACAACGAGATTGTGCGCGAAATTTACGGAAGATAAGCGGGATCGCGGCAGTGTCGATTTCGCTCGCAGGAAGTTTCTCGGTAAACCGAAGTTCACTGCTAATTTCTCGTCCCGCCACACCTCAAAGTACACTTTAATTACGTTAAACGGTAAGTAAATGACATTAGATTGTCAACGCTCGAGGATGTAAGCCCCGACGACACAGAGCCAGGTTCCGACTTCCGGTACGCCCTCTACGTTTCGACAGAGTTCAGTCTGCAGCACGAACCAGATTTAATTAATTACTCTGGATATCGGTGTATAGGCTTGTTACAATCGATAAACTAATTTGCAAATATGTTGCAAGATCGTCAAAGAAGAAGATCGCGATGAGAATGACAAGGAAATAATAAGGAGGTTTCAAGCTTAGACAAGTTGCTGGAATAATATGCCCGAAAGTGGTGATAAGTGGATTATAAAATCGATTGGAAGATCGTTAAGGGAGAAAATTGTGGAGTCGATGGTGAAATTAATTAGCAAAATCGATCTGGTACTCCGAAATCAAATCTGTGTTATCATTCAATGAATAAATAGATATGTCTCGTATATAGAATAAATTTTCGAATTAGAATAAATTTTTATAGAAAAAATAGAGTAAATTTTCATACATAGTGTATTTAGAAATGGCCATGAAATATAAAATCGATGGAAAAATCATCAGGAGGGCAGATGATAGAACGAAGATAAAGAAACGATAAAAAGCTTTCAAGTTTAGAAAGTTCTTACTAACCAAGCCTCTATTAGAGCCTCTACTGGAAAGTGTAGAAAATGTTCATGAAACGTAAAATCTATTGAAAGATCGATAAAGCGGTAGACTGTGAAGCAACCGTAAAGAAGGGATGAGAAGATTCTAAAGATAATATATTCCAAAATCCTCTTGAGATATGAAATCCTTTGAAAGATACCAAAGGGGAAAGTTGTAAAACAACGATAAAGAAATAATAAAGTAATCTGAAATCTAAGAAATTCCAAAGCCAATATTTCAAAATTTCCTTAAAGCCGATAAAGGATAAATCGTAAGGCGATGAAACGATACAGAAGTTATAAAGACAATATCGTTGTAAAATCCTTATGAAACATAGAATTCACCGAAAAATTCTTACAGGGGAAGATCACGAGACAAATATCGACTTTAGTCGAATCTTCGCTCTACGCTTTTATTGTTCCTTTCGGTAAAAGGACAAAAATTCCAAAAAGTAAATATATACAACGATTCTCATAAAATACCATTGATTTAACCCCTTGACCTACAACTATGGGCATAGCTCGTAGGACGATGATCGGGCCAAACGTAAATATTACGAGTATAGCCTGTAGTAGATGATCGGACCAAACGTAAATATTACGGGCATTCTCGAACCTAAATCGTAGGTTAAGGGATTAACGACTAATCGAAATACTCGAAAAATAGAATCTACTAGTCTACTAGTCTATTTACTAGATAAGCCTAACAGTGAACCAATAGTAGACTAATAGTAGTTCAATGGTTACGAAATACCAATAGCTTGACGATTAATCGAAATACTGGGGGTAAAATACTCGGCTAATGAGAAAATCGTCACAGATGAAAATCAGAAGAATTTCATTGTTTGTTTGTCGTTGCTTCATGATATTCTTCTGTCTGAAATGCGAAAAGTCTCAAAGGGATACACGCGCTGAAATTATATATAAACAGAAAATCCATGGAAAAACCGTGAAACACGTAAATCACGAAGCAACAACGATCGAGTTTAATCGTATCTTTCCAGTATCTGGGGAGTGGTCTCGATTTATCCAGAGCTCTCCATTTCGTAGCTTGTCGTCCATATTTGTACATTATCGAAACATCGTGGTGGGGTTTGCAGCTGGGAAAATGGGGATGGAAGCGAGCGGGCTTTTGACGGCGGGTTGCAAAGCTCCGGAAAAGCGGAGAACAGACGGAAGCTTTGATATACGAGCAGAGACCGGTCGCAATCTCGCCGTGTCCTCGCGCGCCCCGTGACTACCAATAATCGAACGTTATTGCGTTACTCGTGGCCCGTGGTTGAGATCCGTTCGCAGTCGTAACACGTGCACGTCGAAATGGAGAACGGGTGTTGGTCGATAGGGGTGGAAAAAATCAGAAAGAGAGACAGGCAGAGAGAATAGAAACGAGATTCGATCGTGCGAGAAAGATTTTAACGCGTCGTTTCGCGTGCAACTCGCTCGGCCAGTTTGATGATTGCTCGTGACTAGGGAGAGATATGTGTTGCTCGAAAATAGGGTAGAGATTTAGGGAAGAGTTGTGAGGAAATTTCGGGCACTTTCATTGGTTGAAAATTAGTTGCAGGGGCTTGTTATTTAAGTTGTATAGGTATACTTGGGTTATTCAGGTTGTTTGAATTATTTCGAGTTGGGTTTGGTTTCTTTGGAAATAAGATGAAAATAGGGGAGAATTAATAGAAAGCATGGGGAACTTTTTCTTGGTTAGAAGTTAGTTTAGAAGTTAGTTTGCGAGGTTCGTTTTTCTTAAGACCGGTGAATTTATTCTGTAATTCTCGCGTTTAACGGAAGGTAGAGGGATTTATTTATTGAAGTTTGCGGTAGAAAATAAAGTTTCTAGATGTTAATATTCAAACGCAGTTGCAATGAAAGATATAGAATGAATGGGTTCGTAGCGGATACTACAAACTTTTTCCTTTGGACCTAAATACTGAAACGAAATTTTTTCAAACGGAATCTTTTCAAAAGTACGGTAATATAAATAAATATAATAATGATCAAGACGATCAGTCTCACATTGTTCGTCTTATCCACAAAGAGTTCGACTGTAACTAACCAAACCATTTCCACACTACTAATTTCTACATTCGTTTTATATTTTACAACCTGCTCGAAAACAAAATATTTTGTACCGTAAAAAAAAAAAAAAAAAAAAAAGAACAAAGAAAAAGTAATTTCCTGCTGTTCTTTATTTCGATTTAACGCATCTCGTGGCGTTATCTTTTTTCCATGGGAACCGGATATCTCGTTTGCGAAACGCGAACCACGTTACAGTAGCCGGCGATGTTTGCTGAATTTTTGAAAATTTGTTTTTCATTTGTTCGGCCTGATAGTGTGCGCCCAACAATCGACACATATATGTCGACGACAATGTTCCGTGTTGTTCGTGACTGCCGTTGTTCCCAGGTAAACAATTTATTTATTCGAACAGGCTCTCCACTTCTGTCCGATCATTTCGAAGGCTCTCGCTCTTTTCTACACGTGAATCGAACCGGTTCGATGGAATGTTTGCGGATCGTTGCGAGCGTCGCGTCGGCCGTGTTAAATGAATTCGAAATAAAATTCTATCGACGGCAGATGGTGGTAAAAGTGACGAGAGGGGGCCGGGGAAATAAAATGAAAGAAGGGATAAAATCGAACGACGAAATAGTGTCAGGGCGAATAAAATATTTCTGACCTGGATCCACCGATCTGTTTAAGAGCACCAAATTTAGAATTCTTGTCCTGTTTTCTTAAATTGCATTCACCTGTTTTTTCGTTATTTTTAAAAAATCGCGCACCATTTTATAATCGACCGTGGTATTTTGAGATTTTATACGTAGGTGAAATTTCTTTGATTTCTTGTGTTGGGTTTTTCGTAGCCTGGAATATATTCGAGTGTTTTTGCCACTTCAAAAATTTTTTACAATTTAAAAATTTACTGCCGGACCATTGGCTTTCTGTTGTTTTTTAACAGATTCAATATATCCAAGTGTTTTCATCGTTCAGACAGTTTTTATAGCTCGAAACTGTGCAGTTTTATTATTTACTTGATCCTACAATTTAACCAACATCTGGATTATTTAAATGATTTTATTATGTAATTATTTTATACTGTTGTAACGTGGGGTTTATGTACAAATATTAATATAATCGATATCGAGTAGACATTAAATGGATAGTTTAATTTTAAGTTTGATAATAAAGTAAATTTGCTATATCGTTTCTTAGTCTACTTTATACTTTGTGAAGTTTCTACTGCATGAGATACAGCATCCCTGATGCATCGTTTTGTAAGTTTAAAAATACCAGAGTTCTTTAAGATGCTGCCTCCTATTTATCCTAACTTGCACGTATCGTATCATATTTTCATACGCTTCGCTCCTCTTCTTCGCTATTTTTACCCATCCTGCTTCTGCACATCCTTAACGTCCTATACACTTTATAACATTACAGAGAATTTCATAGTTGTGTCATTGGATCTTATATTATCGTAAGCACAAGTACCAAACTGATCTTCCAATTCCTTTCCTTAAATGCAAAACTTCGAACACAATATCTTTTTAAGTTACGATGTGTATTCGCTGTGAAATTCGAAATTCATTCGAAGAATCGATGAAACGCAAGAATTTCTCGCACAAATAAAATAGAACAGAATTTAAATATTAGAAAATGGTGAAAAATATGGAAGGCAGATATTCTATTCAGAAAAATGTTTATTCTCTTTTTATGAAAGAAATGAGCATTAAAACTGTTTAAAGAATTGGAAAGACATTCAGAAACAGATTATAAATTCGATAAAGAGTTTAGTAATTACGTTTAACTGTTATTTTTATCCTCCAAAGTACATAAATAATTACTAAAACTCCACTAAGTATTCTCAAAGGTTATACAACTATTCGAAAATGTGTTAGTTTCTTTGATGAAAGAGGCAGGTGCCATGAAACTTTGAAAAATTGTTCAAAGCACTAGCTGCAACTCGCTGAACAAGAGTCAAAATCTCGGCAAAGGTTTTAACAGTTACGTTTAATCGCCACCTTTTTAATCCATAAAAAGGAGAACAATAAAATCCCCTAAAAGCGATACTTTCAGATCTCCAGAGACGGTAAATCTCTAAAAGAAGGAACATCAAAAGAACCAATTATAACGTTGTTACACAATATAAGTACGCTAAAAATGCCAAATAAAAATCGACAAGAGAAAACAAAGATAATTCTCAAAGATTGAAATATTCGACAAACATAACTTTACCAACCACCGATAGGCGTATCCTCCTTCTAATATCTTCGCGAAAAGCTTCACGTTGTCTGTTCTACCGCCTGCACTTCGGCATCGACGAGATTAAAACACGAAAAAGAAGAACGAGCAAAAAATCTGAGAGAGAAAAAAGTGGAGACTAGAGAGGGAAAAAAAAACGAGGATGCAGGAAGAGTTGCGGTCCTCGTACGGGAAATACGGTCGAGTGGCCCTCCAAAGCTCCTTTTACTATTTCTCCCTCTCTCCCTTTATCTTCTTTTTTCTTCCCTCTGTTCTTTTTACATTCCTACAGTCATGAACGTTAATAATGGCAGAACGTTATTGCATTATTCTGTCCGGAGGCGAGTAGGCCGACAGTACGGAAAGACACTACTGTGTGCACACTTCACGTTTACAGTTCCATTATGCTATGATTACGTCAAGTATCGCGAACGAAGGTCCGCCCAGCTTTTTAACGAGGAATCGACGCGGTAAAACGCGGGACCTCCATGTTCAGGGTATCGCCACTTGACTCCATATTCTTCTGCCCTCTTCTCGATTGCACCGAGGACAATGTTCCGCCGGGAATTACGCGGTTCTCGATGATAATTCAGTGGTAGAGTGGAAATACACGAAATTATTGCGATTATGTGACGTTATTAGGGAACGTTCGATGGATAGGATAACGAGTCGATCGTTACGCGCTTGGTCCTGAGGCTCGACGATGGCAATCGATACATTTCTGGTTATATGCAAATATCGAGACGTTTATGGCTGATCAAGTGTACTTGGAAATTATTGACAAGCGAGTAGAAGTTTTAAGAATTATTATATCGTAGTCGGTAGAAATGTACGCTTGTGGTTGTATGAGACATTTATGGCTGATGAAGCGTACTTGACAAATATTGAGAAACGAGTAACAGATCGAAGAAGTGTTATATTGCAGTCAATGAAAATGTTCATTTGTGATTACATGCCGGTATCGAGACATTTATCAACGATGAGATGTATTTGAAAATTGTCGAGGAGCGAGTAAACGCTTTAAGAATTATTATGCCGTTCGGTTGGAAACATTGGCTCAAATAATTGTTAGAAATGGTGACATTAACTAATTGAATTCTGTGTTAGACACGTCAAATGGATTCTGTGATTAATATCGTGGCTTCTGTATCTAACATAGTACATACGTATGCAATTACTACTAGGTACGTGTATCCTGAGGCGTGACTAATAGGACATTTATAGAAAATGAAATGTATATATTTGGAATATAATTGCACATCTAATCAAAGAAAATGCACAGTTTCATTCCGTTCTGTGAATCGTCAAGAAATTAATTAGCGTAGGCAAACAAGGAACGAAGATTAATCCAGATTAACACGTGTAGACTAATTGGAAAATAATGATTCGTATTGATGCTCTGTACCGAAAATATTAATCCATCCTTTCGTTCGACATTGGAATATTAATATATCTCACGGGTTTAATACTTCGTTTTCTTAATTAGTTGAATTCATCAATGAAAAAATTGCCTAACGAACATTATTTTACATATACATAAATACATTTGCAGCAGAATTACTGCAGCAGCGAAAATGAAATACACAAAAGCTGCATCGTAAAACAATTAAATCTAACCATTCACCTAAAATATTCGTGTCAATAATTTCCCTCAAAACACAAATTTCATTCACCCATTAGATATTACAACTCTCAATTCTTGTTCCCCAATCTCTCGATCAATGTAACCATTTCTCTCTAATTGAACCTGCCGCTACATCATCCGCAAGTGTTCATTTTCCTTCGCTATTATCCGCAAGCCTTCGCAAACCAGCACAAACAACAGATACAAACTCATCGCGCCAGTTTCAGCACGGTGTCGAATTATAGAGACGAGTCATCGATTTCATCGGAAATAACGGTGGAATCGTGACAATGGGACAATGCTGGATTCGCTAGACGCTGCAGATAGTACGGAATTAGCCCTCCAAGTGCATCGAACCAGGGGAAAGGAGTCAAGTGGGCCGGTTCACCACCTAAGCGGTGAATTAAATATAGCCACCGTGTAGCAGTCGAGTGGCTGTTCGATAAGTGGTCTAAAAAAGGCAGCCCTGGAACGCCCTTCCGTTCGCGCCCGATTCCCCTTCCTTTCTTTTCACACATCCTCTTGTTTCAATCGCGTGAATTCACCCTCTTGAATCGTCATACCGTCACGCCACACTGTAGGTCTTCTCCCCTTTTACTATCAAGCTTGTCCGTTTGTTTGAAAGTTCTGATAATACTGTGGCAATGCGGGTCAGCGGGTCTGGTGCAGTAGACGAAGGAGACGAACTACGATTTAGAGAATTCACGATGACCAGAACTGGCGATTTATGGGAAACTCGAAGACACAAGAATACGCAGAACGCACGTAATAAGCAAAACAGAAAATAGAATATTATAAAACTCATTGTGCTCGTTGAGAATTTTGGATCTTAATAGCCGAAATAATGGTATAGAGACACTAAATATACGCTTACAATTTATATTAGTATAGTTATATATTTATTTGATAAACGATTTCAAGGATATTCATCGATACACACTTGCACGCGTCTCACCTTCTTCCGTACCAGACTGTTAACCGACTGAACAGTTTACATTCCTTTGTTTTCGAGACGCCGCGCACACACATACTTCCACACACTGATATTCACATACATGTACCACTAGTACGCAGCTAATCTAGTCTAGCACATAAAATTATACATATCTCAATAGTGGTATTTAGCAAATTAAAAGGGTCGAACAGAATATGGAAAGATCCTTATTAACCCTTTGCACTCGAGAGGCGACTTTCAGTCACCACGGCGTTTCGTGCTGCAACTCCGGTAGCGAGCGAGAGGCGATAGTCCCTGTTTATGCTACATTTCGACTTCTTCAATTGATGAGAGTGCAATATTGGTTCGTAAATTGGTTCCTTAGCTCTTTGTGTTCTTTGTTAGGAAGCGTAAAGTGTTAGACTTTAAAACGGAGATAAAATATTTAATCCCATATCCCTCTGAAACTATGGTTCAACTATGGTATTGAAACAACGTCTCCAACGTTAGTTCGGATTCGACGATCATGGCAAAAGTATTATAATTTAGAAATCTTAAAATAGTGGTTTTCGGAAGTGAAATTAGCTGAAATGAAGATGAACTTGATTTTGAATTGTTGAAAAATGAGATTAATTATATCCAGAATGCATCTTGGTGAATGCCTTATAAGTTATCATACAAAAAAATACAGAAATTAATATTACAATATTTTCAAAGATGTAAATATAGATAAATTATTAGAATACAATATTTTTGTAAGTTAATTTGTACATGAAATCATTTTACACTAGCTGTAAGACACGCGTCACGTATACGCTAAATCATCCGGAGTAGCTGCTACACCCGGCCGAAAAAGTCCTCCAGTGCAAAGGTTTAATATGCATGATCTCTCGTTTCAATCCTGTATTGAATATCTTATTAAGTCGAATCCTTATACGAATATTTCATATTTATTAAATTCATATATGTAGGAATGTTATATTATTAGTTTGTAGGTAACAGTATGATTTATACAATATCGACGAAATTGAATATAATACCCCGTTTCACGTATTCCTTACTCACTACTTCTACGACACAACAACACAACGATCTTCACACAACAACCATAAATTCAACTCTGACCCTTTCAACTCTCGTTACGATGTTTTCCATGCTCACTTTTTCCTTAACATACCTTGGAAACGCTCACAACACTCCTTGGCAACGTTAACATATCTTGACAACGCTAATAAACAATTACCCCTCACGCTACGTCCTTCCCTGATGTCACACTATCCCACATATATTTAAGAAGATAATTACGAGAGTAGAAGCTCGGTAGAAAGTTGTTCAAAAGTATTGTAGAATATTATAGAAAATTATAGAAAGCACTGCATTTTGAATAATTCGTATATTTTTTAATATTACCCTGTGTGCTTAATGTACCCCGTACAATTTTCCACTTTCAAATTTCCTATAAACGCGTGAATCGCCGTCTAGTCGTTACAGGTTCTCGTTAATTGATAAAATTGGAGCAAGATCGGGATATAAAAATTGGACTATCGCAGCGGCGTTAGCTTCACGTAGAATCAACGCGTATGCGATGTATACGTTTAAAATCTATAGAAATTTCGTATAACTTGACTAATGGACAGAGATGTACACCTATACATCGCTAAAACCACAACTTTCCATAATCCATAATCCTCTCTCGACCCTTCACACAAACCTTTCTCATAATTATTATCAACAATCACCATCGACGTTCATTCAGCTTTGACCGAGGTCAATTTGCGGCTTCGTACATTTCAAGCACGGCGATTAGATGCGACCAGTCAGATAGAGATGATGAGTCGCGGTTCGCTGTCCGATGAACGCGTAAAAGCGTCGCACGGTGGATGATTCACTGGCGGAAATACAACGTGCCACCGACACTAAATCTTTTCGTCGAGGTAGCCTTCTGTATCGCGATATCGTGCACGCCTTCCGCGAAAGACGCGATTACCAACGGGCACGGATACCAGCGGCACACGATTTACCGATTTAATCGGATCCTCTCCGTTATTATGTAGATAACCCGGCGGCGCTGGGAATAATTGAATTTGGCGCGGCGATCGGACGCGTCATGGAGACGAGTGGGATTGGGAATTCCGCGGACCGTGAAATAGGATTTCGCGAAATTCTCTTTCGCCGCTGGGATGGGTTTCGCGATATTAAAAATGAACAATTTTTTTCCGATTCTTTTCACAGAGGGCCAACTATTCCAGGAATTTTTCCCCCGATTTTAAGGGTCGCAGAAGGGTGGTTGACGAGGTTCGAGAAAAGTTGCACGGTTTTCAAGTATTTTTAGATTTCAGATTGCAGCTTCAGTCGATTGGGCTGTCGACGTACACTTTGCTGAATTTTTAATTGTTAATTGTCTATGTTTAGGGGAATTTGAGAAAATTGTGGTTCGTGTTTCTTGAAACATTGTCTCTTTTGCTTCCACATAGTTGGTACTTTGTACGTTTGTATGTCGTAGTTTCGCCATATTAGAAATTTCGTTCGATTTCTTGGCAGTTCTAGCTTTTAAGTTAGCTAGCTCAAGTTAGTTTAAGTTCGCGTCTTTTGGATTTCGTCGATTTGTAGAGTTGCGATAAACGTTGTTGTAGTTAGTTGCGGTTGCAGCTGCTCTCTGAATTATTTTTAGATTCTAAATTAGAAATTCAATCGATAGGACAATTTGTTTTGTGAGACGTTTCAAACCTAAACCGCTAAACTGCAACGGCTGAATCTGTAGGCAAAAGAGGGAAAAAATATAGTTTGTCAAGAAACGCTTTGTTACAGAGTTGTAAACTAAATATCGCACGTATCAAATAAGCAACGACGTATTTTCCATTATTGCACACAAAAATGAATTGCATTATCGTGTTAGCGTAGTTCCGTGCTTTTTATCAGGTGATGACAACTCTGTGCCGTTAATAGCTGCAATAATAATACAATAAAAAACAATTAAGTAGTATTTTTAATTATACTGTCCCTGTGGTTGGATACAAATTTAACATGGATGAACAATGGAATTAATAGCATTTCGCAGTTGCCCGGAATTTTGTTGACTTTCAACGACTACGTGTTTCATTCGTTACGCGAGTTTTTCATGTGAACTCGTCTCTATAGAATAAACCTTTTCTTTTACAGTTTCCCGTAACTAAAAATCAAGGTATGTAACGCTCGGTGATCTCGGTGGCTAAAAAGCTGTTCCACCACGTCCTATACAGCTTTCAGCGTGCTTGGCACGAAGAACTAATGTAACGAATGAAAAAACACAGTTCTCGAAACTCAACGAAATTGTGAAGGACTTGGAATTGTGAAGGACTGAATCGGAGCACAAGGAGATTTCGAAACGTGGGATTAAAAATACTAAATAGGTAATTGCTTTTTATTGTATTATTATCATAATTATTCTGAACTGGGCACAGAATTGTTACCACGCGATAAAGAACATGTAATCACGCTGACACAATAATACAGTTAACTTTTGTGTGCTGTAATGGAAAATACGTCGTTACCTATTTCCTACGTACAATATTCGTTCATAACTCTGTAACAAAGCGTTCCTTGGCAAACTTCATATAATAACGTTTCTTTCTTGCTTTTCTTGCAGTTTCACGGTTTAAGTTTCCTACGCGTACGCAAATTTCAAATACAAGTAACGAGAAACGCGGAAGTTTATCTTTCTGTACATTTCAGTGAATTTTTGAATATTAATCCTATGTTTTCTTAAAGGTGTTGATTTTTTTCTATGGCAAATATTTCGTGCCTGAGTTTGCAAGTTGTTTAATGTTCTAATATTTCATAGTAAAATAATGAAGATATATTGAGAATACAAAATTCTTTCAAACTTCGAATTTCTCTATTACAAACGACGAGAAATGTGACTTATCGTACAGGGTACCATTCTCAAATAAATTTTCTGCAGTTACGTTTAAAGTATCATCAAACACCGGGTATATGGTGTCACTGGGAGACAAGTTCCGTGATGGTTCCTATGATCCTAAGTTCCTATCCCTGAAAACGGTTCTATTTTAATAAACAGGTCGACAAGATCGCTGTAAAACGCGACAGCAGCCACGAGAGTCCGCCAATTTCCGCTCCCCCTAATATCGCTCCGATTACAACGTTGTTGGGCGGAACAGGCTGGCAAACCCGATTTGTTGTGTCAAGCTGACAGCCGAGACGAACTTCAACACGCAATAGCGAACGTGTACGCGTCGACACGGCGTCGCGATGCCTAACGCCGCTGCCACGCGGTGATGGATTAGACGCGCGGAACGACGCGTCACGGATACCAGATGAAAATCTGATTCGGAACGTATACACAACCAGCGAGTATTCCGACTGGTATAGGATTCAGCTTTCTCGCGGAAATTGCAGATGTAACATTTGATTTTTTTTTCAGTCAGTATACAAAATGATTCAAATTAATTTTTGGGAAGAATACGGTGATTATTAAAGACTGTGGAGAATTCCTGAAATTTAGTAGATTGTAATGTAACGTTGATGTTTCGTACAAATGACTAAAAATATGGTTTTAATATTTAATATTCTTTGGAAGAATTAGGTTGATTTGAAGTTAAGAATGTTTTATTGGAAGACCAGTGGGAAGAAAATAAAATAATTCTGTAAATACGTAACACAACACTATTGCAGAATGCTGTATCTTTATGTAAATAAGATAATTACACATTTTTTGAGAATTTTGTGTGTGTTAGATGTAAGTGAGCAAGAAGAGAATATAGAAAGATCGACGAAAATTTGTAGTTTTTAAATTCTGGGATTTAAAAATTGTAATTATTGTAATAATAAAAGTATAAACAGTGAAGTCATTATAATTTAATTAAGTATATCTTTAAGTGTATCTTTAAGTGAGCCCGTATCAATTTTATATCAGAGTTATTTATTCGAGCTGCGCAAGCATCACGTCACTTCTTAAGATTATATTAGCAGAAGAGACAAGAGCTTTTGTGAAATGTGATTAAAATTCTTATTCCATCACGTGTGTTACAGGCACGTGCGGTCGTTCCATTTTTCGTGTTGCATCTTTTACGATCTTTTAATAACTTTCCCTGCTACGTTTCACAATGTCAACGTGTCAAGACGTAGGATAGAGCGTGCTTTGAATATCATCTCATTTCTCTTGAAAGCTATCCCATAAGCCTATTAAACCGTTACCTGCTGTACCTTCAAACTTCCTATTAAGATGTTAAACAGCGAAATAGTTCAGCACGCGACGATCGATTCAAAATCATTCTATTACGATCAATTACAAAAAATAGAAGATTTAATATACGTGCCCCTGCTCCAAAGCTACTGATTAAATTTCAAAATTTTTCACTAAACTATATTTCAAAAATTGGGACAATTTACCCGGAGAATTTTATTCCATCAAAATCATTGTTGGGAATTTTCCCTTCTTTGGGAAATACATATCCTCACCGAGCTGTAAACCTAATCACTCCGAGGTCAGGTAAAAAACCCCGAGAAAGGACCAGGCGGAAAAGCACAATGGACAGACGAAACCCAACGGCTGATGGGAAGAATCAGCAATGTAGGAGGACAGTTCATCACCATATGGATGAAATACTTCACTCCCAATAAGATTTTACCACCGCCGTGTTCATAACATCACACGTTACTTTTATACAACAAGTGCAAATAAAGTTCTAGATTAATCCAACACTCGATCTATTAAACCTCCTTCACCTTGAGCGTTAATTCATTCGAGGTACGCGATATCGACCGGTCGGTTTGACTTGACCGGTTGCTCTTTATTCGATAATTCGCAACAATTATTAATGCTATAAGACTCTCAATTAGATATCTCAAATCAATAAAAATCCTCTGTCAATTACATTTTCAAGTCAGTCGAAAAATGTTACATACCTTGAAATTAAAGACGATGTGTACGTACATTTAAAACCTTTGCTCGGAAAAATCACATAAATTTTTACAACCTAAAATCATTGAAATCTATTTTCGTGAACGATACAGATAATAAAAATAAAAACAATGACTAAAACAAAAACAAAAAAAAAATCAACGTAAGAGACTAAAAAATAAAAGCAAATAGTGTAAAAAAAGAACGAAATGAATCAAAATATAGGAACGTTTGTTACGGGGCAGGCTGTCGATTTTGTCGAAATCGATTTTATCCGCGATATTACGGCCCCAGCCGGACGTTTACGTGACCGCAGAGCACGCGTTGCCAGAGGCGCTAAAATGCGCGCTTAATATTTACTCTGGACCGCAAAGCGGAACGCATCGCTGCCAGGTATCGCAAATTTCATTAACAATATCGTCGATCAAACGTAGCCTGCCGTCGATAGTTCGCGATCGCTTTCTCTTCGGGCTTCGCGTTTCATATTCGCGGTGCTTTATTCGTTCGTGACAGTGGCAATCGAAATATTATGTGGGTCAAATTGGAATTCTACGGTAAACGGATTCGCGATTGTCAGAATTGAGCAGAACAGTCTGCTGTATGTACTGAAATTGAACGAATAAAAATAATGGCGATCTATTTTGTATAAAAATAACGGATTGAGATAAAATTATTGCGAATGAGGCTATCCTTGCGGGGAAATGATTTTGTAAATTTAACGAGTGTACATTTGACTATTTTAAATTGACATTTGCCTACAATGAGGTAACAAGGAAATATGAAATCGAAGTTTATTTCAATTTACAATACAATTTCTCATCGTCTAAGTAATAGTTACTTTTCATCGATTTTCTGGCTAGATGAGAAATGATAGCTGTTAGCTATTGTAAAACAGACTCATATTTTATTATGTTTGATATATAGTACAAATCAAATACACCGATGTTACGAAATCTAATTTAAATATAATGCGATGATATTCTATAGTTTTATTTTGATACTCGATACTCTGCGAATGGCCTTCGATGTTAATATTATTAGTTAGAGCATTTTTTATGATTTCTAACTTAAGATCAAAAATACACCGTGATCCATAAAAGCAAAGTAGAAAAAGGCAGAACACATGATACGAATGTACCTTTTTCACGGTGTAACCCGTGAAAATTCGTCAGTCGTTGAACGAGATGGAAATCCGGCAAATTCGATCTATCGTTTTTCCACCGCTTTGATGTGCACGCCACGGACACGATTTAATCCGGAAAATAGGGGTGAAGCGAGGGTTGACTAGAGTGGCGAAGGGTGAGCTGCAGGGAAGAAACGAAAAACACATAATAACGGGAGATCAAAATCGGATTCCCCGTGGTACCGCGCAACGCGTGAAATTAGTTTTCGCGGTGTTCTGAAACGATCGAATGTTAAAAATATAAAATCGATTTGTGGACGAAGGGGATGCCTGCATCGAATTAATATTCGAAGTATATGTTTGTTAATTAATCTGATGGATTTAACCAGATAAATAAAATTCGTGATCGATGAACGGTGATTATTTACTTTGGAAATTTTCCGTTAAATATTTTTGATGAAAATTTATATTAAAAGCAATAAATTAGATATTAATTTACTGTGTGGAGCAGTAACTGCTTAAAAAGATTCGACACGAGCAACTTAGAATTAAAAATTCAGGCTCTTGAAAAAGTTGGTTAAAATCCTGGTAAGGTTCGTTAAAAGTTTTAAAAAGAATTCTCTGAAAATTTCAAACATGATCCTCGAACTGCATGGCAGAAATTTGTCTTTTTTCAAGTAAAATTACGCGATAATTCTTACTAATTGGATATAACTCTCCATCTATTGATTTATGCGTCAATCGATGACACCGAGAACGGCGTATATATCTGTACATTTGTTTTGTTAGAAACGCTAATTAAATTAAATATTAGGTTGTGTCTTTCTTTCGTAAACGTGTTATTTACAACGGTGAACCTTCATACAAACGTGAAACGAAGTCTGTGAAATGTCACGGTGTTTATCTCAACAGAACAAAATGGATCGTACGTAATTCGACAAAATAATATAAAACAAAAAACATTGTCTATTATTTCTTCATAAAACGAAAGAAACTTTTCGGACAACCTACTACGTAAAATTGTAGACAAGCAAATACAGAATCGCATTCTAAGACATTTTGACAATGTCAAAAAATTGCTGCCAAATTCTACATCGCAAGCCTTTCATTCGTCACCGATAATTGAGCACGAATGACAAATAACTTATAGAATTATAAAATTATAACCATACAATTATTCAACTACCTTGAACTATCATAGCTACTCACGTGACTCGCTATATTCTACTGCCTCCTGAAATTACTATCACAATGAATCTATATTGTTTAAATACACGTCAAAGGTCAGTTACATATTTCAAGTTCCATGATGAACCATCGTATTAATGCTCACTTATCGAATTCTATATCTCAAGCCTGTATCGATAGTTGATCGTACATGACAGACGATTTACAGAATTATAAAATTATTACAATTATTAGCTACAATTACCAAATTCCATTGAACCGTTACAGTCACTTCGATACCTCATTACGTTATATTGCCTCATAAAACTCCTAGCGCAGACAAATGAACCAACTACCATCTCGAGTTTCAACAACCCCTATCATTCACTTCGACCCTTCATTCAAGATGTGACACTTTCTATATCCACCCCGAGAATCAGTTACTTCGAGTTTCATGGTGAGCCATCGTATCAAGGGTCACTTATCAAACTCACAGACCTACATCGATGGTTTATCGTGCATGACAGACGATTTACAGAGCCATAAATTTATTACAATTATCAGCTGTAATTATTAAACTACAATTACCCACATACCTTGCTGTATTATACTGTTTCATCAGAATATTACCACAGACAAGAAAACCAATAACCATGTCAAGCTGCAACAGCCCTTATCATTCACTTCGACCCTTCATTCAAGATCTGACACTTTCTATTAGGTTGTCCGAAAAGTTTCTTTCCTTTCTTAAGATGATAACAGATGAACAACAATTTCTGTTTTGTATTATTTTATTGAATTAGGTATGATCCACTTCGTTATATTTCTATTATTATGCTCGCGCATAATTCAATAAACTAATATAAAACAAAAAACATTGTGCGTCTATTATTTCCTTCTAAAACGAAAGAAACTTTTCGGACAACCTAATATATCCACGCCGAGAATCAGCTACTTCGAGTTCCATGGTGAGCCATGGTGTTGAAGATCGCTTATCAAATTCTATACGCCAGACTTGTGACGATTTACAGAATTATAAAATTAATACAATTATTAGCTTACATACTTCGCTGCGTTACATCGCATCGTGAGACCAAAATTATTAACACGGACAAGTTAACCAACCGACCATCTCAATCTTCAACAACCTCTTCAACTTCGCATCGGTTTTTCATTCGGGATGCGACCATGTTCCGTGTCAACTGTTTAGAGTCTTATGATCAATTATCGTATTAAGGACCACCTTCTATTGATAAATCATCTATTGATCATCTATTGAATCATCTATCATTCTATTGATAAATAGAATAGTTTGATCGGCGAGTGCTGGAGGAGCGAAAATGATCATAGGATTACGCGTTCGATTCCAGAATACGGTCACGTTTCATCAGTTGGGAACGGGCACGGAGTTGAGTTATGGCAACGTAAGCATTGTCAGCGAATGAAGCTCGAGCGACAGGCGCATGCTTTCAGCTGCTTTCGCAGCGAAGCGAAGCTGAGAAAGAGTAGTGTCGCGTCAGGAAATTGCTCCTCGCGCGGAATCGAGTGAGTTGCAGGTGGAATGGCACGAATTTCGCGGCCCATTGATGGGCTCTTCGAGTTCCCCGGTAATTATGCGGTGTAGCGCGAGTGGATGTGGAAACCTATTGGGGTTGAAATTTCTTCGGCTTGGCGATAGAGTTTCCCCACGTTCAAGATTGACGATTTAATTTGTTTTGCAAGAAGAATTCGTCTAAGATTTGAGAGGAGAATCATTCTCGCATGTGGCTGTACTTAGGACAAATTTCAATGTAAAACAATGTATAGATTGCACATCTGCGTTTCATAGAAAGGATCGGTGTAAAATTTACGAGGAAAATTATTTGCACGTGTGTCTGTACTTATGAGAAGCTTAAACGTAAAACATTGTGTAGATTGCACACCTGTGTGTTTTTTTTTAAAAAGACAATCCGTATAAAATTAGTAAGGTAAATTATTTGCGCATATTTCTTTATTTATGAGAAGTTTAAGCGTAAGGAGAAATCGTATGTTCGCAAAGAAAATTATTCGACTACATATCGTTTGTTTATTTATAGGAACTTTAATTCTAAAATATTGTACGGATCGTACATCATTGTTTTATAAGAAGAAATCTGTCAGAATGTTTCTCAGAAGGTAAATTATACAAATGTGAGAGAATTAGGTAACAGTGAATTTGAAAAAATGAAATTGTTATACGAATGTTCAATTTAACGATATCGTATATGATTTTGTGAAACAAATTCTTTTGAAGTAAAATAAAATTATGTCAGAAAGTTCGAAATATGCTTATTTAGGTATTTTGGTATATCTTCAAACGATTCGATGTTATTTTCAACGATTTCGATACTCGCACAAAATGATGAAAATTATTCAGTTCATTATATGACAGTTAATTGCCTCTGTAACGTGCAACACCAAATTACATTAAACTCGACAGTTAAAAAAAAACCCTAATTTAATTTTGACGTATTTAGTCCAATGATTAATCAAGTATCGCTCTAGAAACGGATACGTATTTATACCAACGGTAATATTACGACCATACAGATTCGAAATTTCAACCACGCTTTGAAATTAATGGACATCTCTGATATCCCTTCTCAATTATCGTTTAAAGAAAATCGTCGTAAAATATGGGAAATTAGAGGGATAAAGAAGACAGGCCGAGAAGATAAAATAGTAAAAAGATATACAAAAATATTGAAATAGATTCTGCAATATTATTTGACAAACTGTATTAAAAATTACTTCGTTAGATCACTGCAAAATTTATTATCATTAGGTAATGTTATAAACGTCAAAATATCGTTATTTACGATAATATTTGCTACATTGGCAGAATTATCTAAACGAAGAATATTAAAAAGTAATTTTCACGACAAAAAATCATAGATAACTAGAGAAAATATTTCGTTTAACAAAGAATATGATATTTATGCTTCGTATAAAGATTTTGACTGAGAAATAAGACAAGATTTTTGCGCGACTGTAATAGCTAGCTTAATATTTAATATTTTCGCAATAAATAATTATTATTTCGTTATCACTGAGCGAGTAAAACAATCAGAGAAAGATCCCAACAACGCCGATCTAAATAATTTATAGCGAATCCGAAATCAAAACTGCTCCATTTTTCTTTTCCTTTCTTTTCTTTTCTATTTTAGTCGTCGAAATATATAGCGACGATAAATCGAAGATTTTCACTGTGATTCGAATAAAATGCGATAATGGAACGCTGATTAAAAGAAATGGTAAGATAAAAGAAGATGAAGGGTTGAAAAAAGACGGTTTTACCGTTGTCCGGCTATCGTGCCTCATTAAAAACGTATTCTTTCATGAAACGTAAACGAGGAGAAGGGAAGATCGATGGAAACAGCAACTTGTAACGCGAAGAGAAAATGATTCATATTTTTCACCTTTCTCCACATTTTAATTTTTACAAGCAAAGCGATATGCCGCGATTGTTTTCAATTTGCTTTGCAAATGCATTAGAATCTACAGATGTCGAAGTGAATCAAAATTTGAATTGTTAAATCACATGTTTTTACAAAGTTAATTTTACATGTTTTCATGACTGTTGAAATGAATAAATTATTCTTTCAAACATTATGGTCTCCACGGTGCCCGTTAGATAAAACGATCTTTTCCCGAGGTTCTACGGTTTCTTAATTAAATTCTCAAAAATACCAACTCGCATAGAAATCCTCGGTCTAACAATAAACGTTCGAACACCTTTCGTCAGCCACTACATCGCACCGTTTCAAAACTCCATGCACGTTCAAACACCCCCTTCATCATCCCCCTAACAGTGACGTTTTCGTGCGAAAGATGCGAGCTACCGGAATAACGGTAGCCACCGTAAAGTCGTCCATTTTCCAGCGGACACGTACCTTCGCTTAATGTCCGTTCACGGTGATGCAGGAACACGCGTGCAAGGGAAATGGTCGGAGGACGAAGGACACGATGGGTAGCAGAGAAAGAAGAAAAAAAAAAGCTTCGGGAGGTGGTGGGTTGCTCGCCAGAGTCACAAAGAATGGCGATCGAGGGTGGACCAACGATGGCAGGCAGGCAGCGGGGGTTGTTGGATGGGTTGGCGAAGGGGTAGACGCGGCAAAGAGCGAGTATCGCGATACTCCATCGGGCAGAAATCGATACGGGGATGGCCAGGGGGACAGGGACCACAGGGGGATGATGCCTCTTCGCTGTCTGTATTTTTCGCGGAAGCATCGCGCGGGCACGGATCCTCGGATACACGTTGCACGTGGCTTTCGGCTGTGCTTCAACGTTGACGAGATGATGAATTTTCGACCTGTTTGGAAAGCGATCGTTGTTAACATTTCGCCGGCGGGGAATCTCCTACCTATGGTAATTCTAGCTGTGTTTGTTTTACGCGAACGAACGGATGCTAGATGTAGATGAGTTTGGTCTTCGCTAGGGGTGGAATTTAATGGAAGATAAGCATGCGAACGAGTTTCCTGTTTCTTCTTCGGCTCGATTCGCTAACGGAATGCTTTTTTTAGATTTCTTTCGGGGTATTTAATTTTCTAATTAGCGAATGATGGATTTGGATTTGTGTGTTTTCGGTGTTTGTATTGTAAAAAGCTGGCTGATGACGGAGTTGTTTGGTTTGTTAATACTCTTCGTGGAGGTATAGCGTGCTAGGACATTTATTGTTTGATTTTAGAAATTAATAAGACAAATGAATGGCTGAACCAGCCATTTCTGCTATAGCGTAAGACACTCGTATACTATTGGTCAAAAATGTATTACTATGAAATTTTGTACGTGCAATATTTAAATAATAATTATTGAATATCAGGAATCCTAAAACTAAAAATACAAATATATATATACTATACAGATGAAAGCCAGAACAAAAAAAAGATTTAGAGATTCTGGTGTTAAGTAGTATTAAAGTAGCATGTGAATAGGCATCTGTTATTTTTTGAAGCTGCATATTTTTATGATACAATATATTAATAAAATATTCGTATTTCCAGCAATACATTATGGAACTCGAATTAATGCTCTTTCAGTGAGTATTAAGAAATTATCGTTCAAAGGAAAATTCAATATACACTGATGGTATATATCAATCGTCAAGAATTTACATTGTGTATATCGTGCTTACTATGTAGAACATTTTGAAATTTCATTAGCGTTGTAATGGGACACGACTGTGGTGATTTGATTAGTTAAATTTGAAACTAACCTAAAGATATACGTAGGAGTTACGATATGTCTATTGCAAATGTATATTTAATAGAAAATTAATATACAGTATGAATAGTCATATAAAATATATACTAAGTATTAAAAGTGGTCTCTGAATATTTAGATTTATTAATATAAACGATAGTTGACTATTTAAATACTTTCGTATTGTCTGCAAATTGTATACTTGCACCAAATATTTTTACAGTATCTATATACATTTTCAAGTTTTTAAAATATAATTATGGTAGTCGAGTTTCGCCACAGATTTCTTTCAAATTTACAACCGATAAAACTACGATAATTGAGTTGCGTTACTGCTAACGAAAGTTTAAGATGTTCCATATAACACACGTAATATATTCGTGAAAAATTTTCATAAGTATTCGAATACGATCGCGAGAAACTGTATATGGGAGAAGCTAGAGCTTTTATTATAAGGAAGCAATTAATTACCAGAACGAACACTGTAAGGAGAGAAGGTCTGCGTATGGTCAGACGCAAGTTATCTTCGCCATAAGCGTCATCCTCTGACGCTTGATTTAAAAATTCACGTGAACAAAACTTTCCCACATATTTCTTTACTTTCTCACAAACCCAACTCAAACAGATTAAAACTTTCAGAACTTTTATCGATAATATAATAGAGTTTAAAAATGATCTACAGAAGGGTATTATACGTTTATTAATATTAACTTTCAAAATTACTTATATTCCATGAAAATATTCTGTGGAATTAAATTTGCACCTTTTTACATACACATATAACTGTATGACGTTTATTGGCAATGATAATCTTTGTTATAATCAATTATTTACTTTATAAATTCGATCAAACTTTTGATTAAAATCGCCGCGAAATTGAATTTTTAATACCTCCATCATTTTTAACTCGTAACGTTAATTTGAATGAAAGCAGGGAAAAAGCATTGTGAATGAAAATTACGTGCTTGAAGTAGAATGAAGCACGGTTTTTTATTCGTTTGGTTTCGCAACGGCAAGTGTTATAATTATTGGTGCTTCGCATCAATTCTAGTACTTTAGCTTAATTGTTCGTTAATTAACTGCGAGAAATTAATTAATACTTCATTCAGCTCGTTACAAAGTTGTTAATGCGGGCAAGTTATTCGATGTGGATTCCGCTGAAGCAGACCTCCAAACATTAATTCGAGCTTATCGAAATCCTAATTCTTACGAAGATGAAACCGTTGTTAATTAAGAAACAAGCACCTTTAGCAGGGAGAATTCTAATTAAAATATTTGTTGCATGTTCGGACTTGTTTAATTCGTTTGTTCTCTTATTTTTCTACTGAAGTATTTGCATTATAAATAATCCAAAAATGTTGGATTTCTATAGTTAACGTTGCGAGAAAATACTTCCTGGACATCCAACTTTTCATCCTCTTATTTTGCTAATAATATACACAAAGTAAAGATAATTAAAAAAGTTCTAATTTTTATGAATAACGTCGCGACAAACTATACATAGATATTATTTATTATGACATGTTACGTCGAAATGGAAGGCGTTAATTAGAAAACTTCTTACTTTACAAACTGATTATGGTATATTATTTCTGATTTTTTAATTTTCTACTCATGTGTAATTAAGTATAACATCACAAGTATAATGTAAATTAAGTAATTACCTAGTTAAATTTGATTTTCATTTGAAGTTCTTGATTAATTTTAGCAATATCTTTGTAGAAATATTACGATGATACTTCGAAAATTGATGCAAGGCGGGCCAAGTTTCTGTTGGAATTGGATTAAACCATACCGGCAGAACAAACAGCGGAAGGAGAAGAGGGCTGGCTTTGGTCAGACACACTTATCTTCAATCCTAGGCTTTAATTCTTGTTTCAATTTTCTACGTGTATAATACTACTTTCTCGACCTATCGTTACAGTAATACTATCCTCCTTTAAGACGTCTAACTTTTTATTTTCGAAATTTATATTTTATATTTATTTATATAATTTTTCATTCAAATTGAAACACTACCAACGACTTCAAATTCGATTTAATTCCACTATCACACATTTCAGCCTAATTTTTTACCACAATTCACGCTCTATAATATTATAACAAACCACTCAACACCTAATCAAATCTCGACCAAACAGTACAACATTTGGTAATCGTAATTGAATGTTATCTGAAATATTATAATTTTTAAATAAAGTAAATATTTTTCAATGCTACTGAACGCGCAGAAAAGTTAGGAAAAATCCATCCAAACACTTCATTCTCATCTGAACGAAGCCACCCTATTACCATTAATTACTCAACAAATCCCACTTTGCGGAGTTCTTCGTTACCATCAGGCAGATTAAGAGGAATAAGCAGAAGCAAAATCTCCACGGCGTACACCGACTTGTGCACCGTAATAATTAGCGAACAAGCGAATCGTCAGCATTTTCAGATTCGGCTGATTCGCTGACTTCCGTTCATCCAAAATTAACCGATAAAAGCAATGCTCTTTGCGATCGTTTTTCTTAAATATTTGAAGAATATTCGTTTGGCTTCGATTCTTACCAATGTCGAGGGCCGGTTGAAATCGTCATCGTCATCGTCGTCGTATCACCCTGCCGTTTTCTGTCGTTTACTCGTCGATATTTCAACGCGGCCTATCTCCGCTGTCCTCTAATGGATAATTTCCATCCCACCCCTGTTGCTGCGTCGAAACTTTGTACGAACGAGCGAAAAAACCTGGTCTGATACGCTTGTTGGCATCGACGATTGCCTCGATCAGAAATCAATAGGCCTGTCTAGAGCGTCTCTTCTCAACGCGAGTCTCTCGCGTATGTTGCTGGAATTATTGCCATAGTGTGACACGTGATCCCAAGATCCTAAAATCCCTGAGACGAGTATGCGTGTCTTTTTTATGGTGCTGTTTGAAGAACGGGTTTTACCGAGCTGTTTTTCGTTATAATGTTTTGCAGCGTTACATATTGTAAAATATTGCTGTAATTCAGAGAAGGAAAAATATTAATTTTACAGTTGTCCAGTCGTGTAACATGCAGAAGCGGGCATGATGCCAAAGAAGTCTCAAAAACCACAGTCTAAAGTAGAATACCATCAAAGCTCAAATTATAATTCCGAGATGAAGATAAGCCGCAAAATGTCAAATTTGAAACTAATCTAAAAGTATATGTAGAAACTACAGGGTTAGATTTCAGCCGTTGTAACAAGTTTAAATTTTAATTTTGTAAAAGCAAATTCTAGTGAATTAACTCGAAATCATTACCTTCCCCAATCTTTTCGATCTCCTACAGTATACAACGTCGATAGACAAACTTCAAGTGCCTTCCCACACTTTTGTAATTCCTTTATACAAGTGCTGCTTCATATAAAGAAATCTTAAAAGGCACATTCTGAAATATCCTGAACGCACAAACCATCATTCCAAGATTCGTCGAATCCAGCGACCTCTCGGCATCGATAAACCGTCATAAATATCATATCATCGATAAAGTGTCGAGTTTGAAGCGAATATACATATGCAATGTACATATATAAATTACAAGACTATATTCCACGCTTGTTACAACGAGCTCAAAATCGTTACTTTTTCTAATCCTTTTAACCATCTAGAGTAACAAGAAGTAGATAGATTTTTATGCTTCTAAACTTTAAAGTGTCTTCTCATTGCTTCGCAATTCCTTTGGCAAAAGAGCCAACGAAGTCTTGAGAAAACACATTCCAAAGTAGAATATACCCTGGACGCTCAAATCATCATTCCAAGATTCGTCGAATGTTGCATCGTGCCGGCATCGATAAACCATAAAATGAGAATCACTGAGCTGTTCGGGCCGGAGTGTTGGCACAGTGCTCGTGATCGATTACTCGTCATCCGCGCGCGATGTCCCGAGTTCGACGCCCACCGCCCGCTGCCAAACCAAACGTACTTCTTTCTCTTTTTTCTACACCCCACCAACCCCTTCTGCAACCCCTTCTCGCCTATCCTCCTACTCGAGCTCGTTGTCTCCTGCTCTCTTTCCCCTGTTCTATTTCCAACCTACGGGTTCCTCTCTTCGGTCGTTGCATCGATCTCTTCTCTTTCGTTCGCTCCCACCTTTCTCTCTCTTTCTCTTTCTCTCTTTCGACACACGTAGAAAACGGCCGTTGTATACGATGGACGTTCGCACACTCAGACTGATCCTTCCTCTTCTCCTTGCCGGAAGAGAATCGTAGGCTCAAATAAAAAAAAAAAAAAAAAAAAGGAAAAGAAGAAGAAAGAAGAGAGAGACCAGCCACGCGGGAGGAGACGATCTTTGCCAAATCAAACTCAAGCCAGCCCCCTCGTCTTCCGTCGCATGCCGGACATTCGGAATATGGTTCGCCGCGTTCAAAGTATCGATCGTAGGTGACTAGACGACCAAACTATGCTCTAGTTTTATCTCCTTTCGATTCCTTCATAGAGGACTCTTTCTTGTCCACGTTGTTGCAGACGAAGGTTCTTTATTGGAGGTTGCTTCGAGCCGGTTGTGTGGATTCCTGGTTTGAATATCGAGAGCTTTGTACGTGGAGAGAGCGACGTTTGAACGGATGACGATTTGCAATGAGCAGAGTTATTATTCATACACGAGCTTCTCCGATTCCTTGATAGAGAGTTTTCGTCTCTCTTTCTTTCTTTCGAAGAAGATTTTGTAAAAATGTTTCGCTGTGCGGATTATGGTTGGAATATTTAGAGTTTCATACACGCAGGTAGATAATTGAGTGGATGATAATTTTGAAGAAAGTGACTAGGATATGATCACGATCATGATCACGACATTTTTCGATTTCTTGATAGAGGATTTACCTCTCCCTATTTGAGAGAGAAAGATGCTTTAGAGGGATTTGATTTGGTTCGGCGAATTGTGATTTGAATATTGAGAGTTTCGTGGATGAAGATAGGATTGTTTGAATGGATAGTGATTTGAATAAGAAGATCACTAGTCTACGACCATTCTCGATACTTGCGTTTTATCTCCTTTCGATTCTTTGATGGAAAATTTTCTTCTGTTTTTCGCGATAAAGCTTCTTTACAGAGATTTTGTTTGATTTTGAATAAGGTGACACTAGTCCGCGATCATCCACGACACTTTACGATTCCTTGATACAGGAAATTCCTTCTCTATCCGTTTTGCGGTACGAGGTTTTTTAAAGATACAACGTGCATTTATAGTAGAACAACAGGAAAACTATAACAAGCGAGAAAAGAACAATACGTATTTCCTTTAATACGATAAATCTCAATCGACGCGTAATCGAAGTTGAGCCGATCAAACGCGTTATTTTTATTCGAGATTAAAAACGCAAATGCATGAAAACCGCGGATGCTTTCAGAGAGTGCGTGTGACGAAGCTTTATCGAAAGCCACGTGCTTCTAGCGCAAACATCCACCTCTGTCCTTAATTAAAATGTAGAGTAACAAACAACGTGTTGAGCAAATAAAACTCAATACCGGAATTAAAAATACGCAAATGATGAGCCACCGTGCGTTCTTAATTTACATCCACGGCTCTCGTGAATTTCAAATTATTATCATAATCTGGTCGAACGAGTGACTAGCAAGATATTTATTTTCATTAAAAATCCTAGTTGTTATACGGCATGGCTACATGCGCATGAAAATGTTTTCAACGTGATTGAAAGAAAACATCAGATTTTCTAATTCTACTCTGATAAATCTTACAATTAATAGAGAAATATGGGAAATATATATTGATCTTTCAGCTTGTAATATTCTTCTATCGTTTTAAATAGGAATATTTGAATCATCCAATATAAAGACGATACGTCGAGAAACGAATGATTTCAAATGATAAACAGGTTTTATCAGGTTTGTCAATTACAAATTTCAATTCTGCTAATATATGTTGATGAATTCATTTATACAATACGGAAATTAATTTTATTGTTTGCATTATTGCAGTATATTAAAATTAATTGAAATAATGGTACAATAATAATAGGATGCTAATTATACTAATTAAAGTTAAATAATGAAAATTATGTATAATAATAAAATATAAAATATAAATTCAATATTCTATTAAAATTTCGAACATAGAATTGTTAAACAATATTAATTAATTGTTTAGGATATAAATACTATAATCAAGTTTCTTATCGCCCTTATAAAGATGTGAATTTAACAGCTTTCGTCATACAACATTAAATTACATTCTGATTAAACAATTTGAACCTAGTTACTTTTTAATAATAATTAACAGCTGTAAAGACTTCGTAAACATTTTATCCTTGGATAATGATTAACTTTTGTAAACATTTCGTAAATATTTTATCCTCGGATACTTTTAGATAACATCGTACACAGACTTCCCCGCTTAAAAATTTAGCATCTTAAGCGATATACCACTTCAAAATGCAATCTCTCGTTTTCTAAACCGAAAGAGAAACTCGAATCACAATCACTCGTCTTATCTACGCTATTATCAATTTCTCGATAAACCAATAGGTCAACCGTACAAAAGAAACAATCTCGTTCATATAATGTTTTCTTTGTACTCCACGTAAAATGGAATTCAAATTACTCCATACACTTTTGAAAAAGATCGCCAGATTGGGTAGGTCATTGTCTTACGTTGCTCCCATATAATAAGAACGCTATCTGTCCATTAATCTAGACACAGTTCAAGCACGGCAACGCGTCCCCTAGGATACACAAACCCTTTTCTTTCCCCCTGCTGGTGGCTATTATCGAGGCGAGAGAGAGAGAGAGAGAGAAGAAAGTAGAGAGGCAGAGGTCGTACTATGTTCAGAAACGAGAATAAGCCTAGACACTGGACACGCCAGAACGCTGCCAATTCTCCATTGTCCTTGGCAATCGGCCATTCTACCATTTCACCTGTACTCTTCGTTGGGGTGAACATTTTTTTGGAATCACCCAGGTGGAAAATTTTGTTGCAGAACGTTTATTTTTATTCTATTATTAGACAAGACATGTCATTACGTGTACAGAAAAATATATTTCCGGAGGTTTTGTTTTGCGAGTTTGATTAACCAGCTTTCACTCTGTTGAATGAAGTATGACGATGAATATGGATCATATAGAGAATAATATTTTTGAAGAGTTTGTGTCAGAAGATGTTGAAAATGACAACGTGAGTTCGTGCTCGCCATCCATATGCAGATGCGTTAGTTATAAGAAATAGTAACTAGAAGATAGTTCTAGTTACAATCGATAGATTTAATCGATGCTTCTTTCTTTTTATCCCTAGTTTTTGTAAGAGCTTGCAATAAAGGTTTTTCTTAGCTCGGAACGGTGTGATAGATTTATCCATTCAATAAAATAATAACTATTGTGATCCTACCTCTGAGTATAGAAATAACAACAGAAGGTCAATTAGAGAATTTTGATTTCGATCGATAAAGTATTAGGTTGTCCGAAAAGTTTCTTTCGTTTTATAAGGAAATAGTAGACGCACAACGTTTTTTGTTTTATATTATTTTGTCGAATTACGTACGATCCATTTTGTTTTGTTGAGATAAACACCGTGACTTTTCACAGACGTTTGTATGAACGTGCACTGCGAAAGAAAGACACTTTCCGGACAACCTAATGTAACGATGAAGCTGAATTAAATATACGGAAGATATCGTTTTTTGGAATTTCATAGCGAAGGACGAATCAAAGGATTTTGATTCTGTTGGATAAACTAATACGATGAATACGGATTATAATATAAAATATTATTTTTGGAGATTTTCTTGCAAGATGAATTAAATAATTTGTATTCCACTGGATAAAATATGAACAAAGAATTGTTCCGTAATTTTAACTAAATTCTGGGATTCTGGAAAATTGCTGGAAAATTGTATTTTTACATATCTATTATACTACTCCAACATACTAGTCCAACTTCCGCAAATAAAATCATTTCATATCGTTGAAAATAATGGAGACATCGAACCGATATAGATAACCGAATAATCTACATTCTAAAGATAACAGATATGAAAATAAATATTTTAAAAAATGTACATCATACACGATATAAGTTCCTATAAATTATAACTCGCATATGTAAGAAATCAGTTACATGATTTACAGTAACGCAATGTACAAGAAATATAAATTGAACGATGAAGTTTGAAAAAGTGACTACTCACCGGTCAGAAGGAGTAACGCCACGGTCGAGTCCATTCCCAAAGCCGAAACTCTTTGAAACGCAATCAATTCAACGCATTCTCGGAACATTCCTGTAACAAGAATTACCAGGTGGTTAGGGAACGAAGCAAAAAGCTGGGATCATAGGGTGGCAAGTAGTTTGGAACAGTGTACGTTTTGCTATGATGGATTTTGGGAGTTTCTTGCGGGCGTCGGAGACCGGACGGAAATGGCTTTCCAAGCGATTAATTAGGATAGAAGGTTCCAACGGATTGGTCGGTGATGTATCGATGTTTGAGCGGTAAATACGTTTACTACCCGCATTTATTCGATAAATTTCGCTCGAGAGGTCGTCAAAGTCTATATTAGGATATTATATATAATTCTATACTATGAGATATATACTTGGAATAATATATATAACGCTTTATATAACTTTATGTATTTATTTATATCTAAAGGATTTGTTTGTCATAGAAGAAAATTAACTTCACCAGAGAAGGTGAATAAATTTATCCTATTCCAATTTTTCCCTATTTATTTATTTATTTTCTATTTCCATTTATCCTGTTTTATAATTTAAAATTGTTTCTCTTTAGAAAAACAACCTTATCCTTTTATCAGCAGGTATTTTTTATCTCCGTATTAAATTGTACATAATAATCCAAAGGGATATTTAAAAAATTCATTTAACAATATTTATCTTAATTTGAAACAACTTTCATTTCATACGAGCGAAATCAACTTCGCCCAAGTACAAGTTGATCCTACCAAATTTGTCATAATTCTGTTCAAAATAATGAAACTGTTTCCCAGCATGGTATTAAACAACTTTCGTTCATAAAATCAACTTAATCCATGTAACGTAGAATCGAGTCAAACTTCGAAACGACATTCGTTACAAAACCTACCATGGCACGAAGTAATTCCCATTCATAAGATCAACTTCGCCTTGAAATGCAAAATTGAAGCAACTTTTCTTTGAGATTTCATAGGTTTAGCAAAAGATATTTTGCCAGCCTATCTTATAAAATCGTTTATGCTAATACAACTTATAGGCTGTAATAGAGTTGATTTCTTAAAACCTCGTTAACGTACTTAGAACACAACAGAGCTTCGTTAAAAATCTAAAAAATTACGAATCCTTTATTGTTCCTCTTTGTTTTTTCCCCGCTATTCAGTGTAAATAACGATTCGATCGATTAAACTGAAGCTATTGGAAGGTCCTGATCTTAAAGATCATTCGTATTAATAAGACTTAAAGATTCATAAAGTAACGTTTTACTGAAAAATCGTAACCACATCTAAACGCGAATCACAGTTGCAGATTTATTATTCTAAATTTTATTATTCTAGTTGCAGGTATTATTCTAAATCGAAAATTATGTTTCTATACTTTAAGTTCATTCGTGTTGGTACGATTCAAAAATCGTGCTGTAGCGCGAGATTTCTCAAAATGTCGTTAAAAAAAAGGTATGAAATAAATCGCACTTGCAAATGTTTTACCGTCACTCTGGCTCGTTCTATTGGGTTGGCAACTAAATGATTGCGGATTTTGTCATTGCCACCTAATGACAAAATCCGCAACCACTTAGTTGCCAACCCAGTATTACGTACCACGAGTTAGGTTTGTATTGCAGTCGTTCGTATTGACGTAATTCGAAAATCTCTCAAAATTTCGCTAAAAGGAGTGTCAAAGAGGATCGAACATTTGCGAATCTTTTATCTTCGTTATCCTAATTTCACGTCATTTTACGGGGTTAGTTGGACGAGTTTTGCGAGAGCTTTAACGACGGAGACAGCCTGGAGAATCAGAGGGCGAATTAGCATGCTGCCTACGCATCTGTTGACCATTAATCAATTAGCGCGATTCCACGAGCATGCAGGCGGTGTAACGACTGTCCAAGCGATAGAGTGTCCCCGTGGCGTAAAATTTCAGTTAAATGGCGCACGCTCGTACTACGCGCGTGTTAAATGATCACGTCGAAAACCGCGGCGAGAGTAAAGTTTAATAACGCGACAGAAACGGCCATCGTCAAACCGTACCGGCCAGACCATGGTGGCCGTACAAAATTATTCGCTTTATGGTGCAGTGGTGTATTGTGGTTGTTCATGGTGAAGGATAACGCGCAATGTTTTCGGGAATTTGGTTGGGTTATTGGACGTGAAATGCCGGTGAATGGGCATCGTTGGTGAGGATTATGAGGTGTGCTGTATAAATGGAACGAAAGCAAGTGTCGAAGATAAATGTGATTTTTGCTACATTTTTTTAATGAACTATTACAAAAGAAAATGGTAAAATTGGAATAATATTGATACGTGAGATATACATATGAGAGATAGGAACCGAGCTTCATCTTTTTATCAGTTCCACTATTTCATTGCCGAAATATATGACTAACGCCCAATTTTGAACAAAATAAATGGGCGTATGAGGTATGCTGAATAAATCGAATGAAATCGCATGTCGGATATAAATATGATTTTTATCAGGTTTTTTTAATTAATCGTTGCAAGTAATAATAAAATATGGTCAAAATTGGTCCGAGTCCCTTAGAAGTCACAAATAATTTTCACAATTTTACTGCCGAGATATATAATTAACGTTCCACTATCAAAAAATAAATAATTCATTTCCATAATTTTGTTTATCGAAGAAACATGGCACAAATAGTAGTTGCAGCATCTAGACTCGAGAATCAACGTTAGTAATCGATAATTAGAATCTAAATCTTAATAAATTCGATATTCTATTATATCGTTGTTTAAAAAGTGAAACTACCTTTTGCCTTCATTTTTCTTAACAAAGTAGAATCATTTGATCATTCTACATAGAATTAATATTCACGCGGTAACGAAAGTATTTGAGAAAATTCTAAGATTTCCAATCCTTCGTATAATTCTTCCTAAAAATATTTTTAAAGATATTCACCTCATTGTAATATATTTTCTGTTACAGTTAACCAATAAATAATTCTTACCCGTGTCAGAATTCGATGAAGCTATTAAACGTATCTGTTAATTCTATAAAATTCTATAAAGACGTGCTCCGAAAAGTAACATGATGTATAAGTGAAGGAATTTCTGTTCGAGATTCCTCGAATGTCCAACGTTGGAATTGAAACGTATTAGGCTGAACGCGGGTACACGTATAAACCGGTCGATAAGCGATAAGATTGATGATGGCGTGGTTAAGATATTCATTTATTTCTGAAGAGTGACACGTTATTTTTCAGGACGCTCTTCGACGAGCGTAATACATTTATCTTAATATTTCATGCTGTCCAGAGAGCCGAAAACGTGTGTGCGTGTGTATATATAGAACAAATGTAACTGCGAACGTTGGAAATAGAAAGAATTACACGACGTTTTTTTATTTTTTACCATTCACATTTTATTCTATTCTAATTCTAAGGGATAACAGTAATTGTAGCTTTCCATTTACATTACATTCTTCTTATTCTTCTTACAAAGCTTTTATTTAATATTCAAGGGCCGAAGATATTGTGATATATAGTAAATGGTAATATACGATAAAAGAAATATTTCATCTCCTGTGTATAAATTGAATTTTAAATTTCAAGGCGATTCATCTCCCTATCAACTTTGGAATAAATCATCGTATTCAAATTCTCTTCTCTTTCTTTTCTTTTTTTTTTTTTTTTCTTATGCAAGAGGTCTAAAGTAGGTATAGTTAGATATTATAAATGAAAGAGAGGAAGAGATTTTTTTATATCGACATATAGAGAACTTTTCCTTTCTGTCTAGGATATTCCCACTATCGAAATATAGACAAAATTGAAATCAAATATGAAACAAAGTGTTTCAACTATCCCTTCATTCCTTTACGATTACATTTTATTCACTTTTTGATAATTCTCCCAAAGGATGATCAATTCCTAGCTTTCTCCAGATCTTTCGATAAAACATCAGAAAATAAACATTAACAATATCCTCTATCCTTCGATTCTATCTTTTTATTCTCATTTTTTACTATTTATCAAATTCCAACATACTACTCTCTATTTCACAATTCTCCATTCTTTACTTATCCACCCTTATTCTTATCATCCTTCTAATCATCCTTCGTCATTCGCCAACATAGAAATTAAATTACCAAAACATGATCGTAATATTAATTGCATACTACTAACTCATGCTACCAATAATTACTGTAGCGGCACACGAGTCGGAGGACGATGCGAATCGAGAGCGACTCGTGTTATTTTGCCTTGGGACATTGACACCGCCTTGACGCAGAAAACGTATGGATAAATAAACTCCAGACAAAACAATGTCACCGCTACGTGCAACCGTCGATCAAAGACGAATTTGAATTTTTCGACTCTCCCCCGATCAGTATAAATAAGCGGACGCGATCGCAAGGAAATGAATTACAGTTGTCGATCAGTTATCAATGAGTTATCAACGTTAATTAACGTGTCATTAGCGATCCTATTTTACGACTTACACACTGTACGAGCGTCTCAACAAATATAGCCTGTATACTAATTTATTATTTTAAATATACTCGACGGTTCAACAACAAGCAATAACATTTAATAAATCTCATCCTCTGTACAAGTCCTCTACATTACTATGATTACTTCTTATTAAATAATTAATTAATTTTTCACATTCTCACAGCGATCGAAAAATAGGAAAAGAAAATTACAGTAAAAAATACTACTCCCTATCCTTCAACTTTGTGTTTCACCCCTATCCATCCTCTCTACTCGTCTTCCATCATCCGTGAAAAAGTACGCGTACCACCAAACTCCTAGTTCCTCGATTTCTTTTTCGTACAGCAGACTAAAACTCCAAGTATCCAGAGTCGCACGTACTCTGCACCGCGGTATAACTTCAAAAAGGCCACGCACGCGGTTGTAGCTGGTTGATCCCAGCGGAACGACGACGACGTCCGGGTTATGGTCGCGTAGGGGTTTACGGGGGTTGTAGGATGGGTGGTTGGCTTTAGAAGCACATTTCGTTGACCGGACAGAAAAGCACGGGAATAGTTCAGTAGGGATGGTGCGGTTGTACTGGTGTCCGGAAGCGCGACGACGGTCATTTTTCACGGCACGGACGTCCGTTTCTGGTCTACGATCACCGCGAAATACAAACAAAAATGGGCCAGGAAATATGCAGAGAATGAATAGTGGCTTCAACTGACTTGTTTTCCGCGTATAGTAACTTTTCTCTTGTTTCTTTCTTTTCTTGCATCTTTAAGAAGTTAATGAGTAACGAGAAGAATAATGTTGTTTGTTAAGAGGTGCATAATTGTACGTACGTACTTCACGGTCACATGATACGTAAATTTGCTAGTTTCTTAATGGCACGTTCTTTTATCTTGCTTTTAATTATCGTAATTTTCCGTTCTATGCGTAAACTTAATTTTAACATTATAATCGAGAAGGTTATTAACGATGGTTCCTCTTATGATTACATGAATGTTTTTCCCCTTTTTAAATGAAATTGCATAAAATTTTTACTTTAATTCTTACAATTTTTGGTTGCATTATAAATACTAAGAAAAAGAGATTTGTTCTGATACTCGATTTTACCATTGCTATTGGATGTGTAGTTTCCTACGTTACTTGATATTTTTTATCCCATCACTGTGTTATATGAGTTAACTTATTAATGCAACATTCGACGTATATTTATTTACAACAACATTTTCCAATTAAAAGTACGCATATGCTGAAATGTCTACAATTTTCAGCCAAAGTAATGAAATAAAAATTCAATCTTTAGGAAACTACGAGAGATCGTTTAACAAAGAAATTATTCGATTTAATCCTACGATCATTCACACTTATACACACATATACTTATGCACTTACACTTTATAAAATAAATTCCAAACAGATCATTTTATATATTACGCTCTATTAAACGTTTCTGTTAATCTAAAAGCTAAACTTCGAACAAAATAATAAAAGATAACTAAACAGCTAGTCCCTGAAATAACCTAAAAAGGTACTCGTCACGAAATAAGTTCACAAAAACGAAATACTCTGATAGTTGTTGCCAGTGGGTGACTTAGCGGCCAACGACAAATATCGTCTCGGTTCTCTCCCCTGTCGATCGTATTTTTTCCTGGTTTATGGTGCGTGCACAAGAATTTACTGTTAAGGTCTCTTAGGGTCTCTTTTTCTTGCACAGCCGAATAGCGACCAGCTTGACTAAAGTAAGCCCAAAAAGGATGATTTATGGTCCGACACGGTTCCTTTCCAAGCTTTTCAGGGAAATCGACCCCTGCGATCGCAACGTATCAGGCGATATGAGAATGGCGCGGGCGAAAAGAATTTAAGCTCAGCCGTTTGATAGGAAGTAGATAGTTGGAAACTGTCCCGAGATGAAAATTTTCGAGAATATTTTGCTAAGCTTGTGACGGAGAAAAATTGAAAATCTTCAATGTTTGCGGTTAGAATAGTTACTTTTTATGGTGTGCTGAGAATATAGGATATGGTTAGAATACGGTTAGGATATGAAACATTTATCAAATCAACAGACACATGAAACGAGATCCAGATATAAGCAAAACCGTAGCTAATGACCGCGTTGTCGATGCGACGCTGAAGAATGAAAGAAGAAAAAGAAGAAGAAGAATATTGTACAGAAAATATTTCCTTACGAAAAATTATTACATAAAACTCAACTCTCCACTCAATATATATTCTACATATTATAATCTATATAATCTATATAATATAAGTTAAAAAAATTTATAACTTTCACTTCTTCCATTTATTATTCGATATACAAATTACGCTCAATATATTAATAGTGTACAGGATAATGGTATTACACATACAGTAAGCTTGTTACTAACTTGAGATGCAATCATTACAATTACTAATGTTATACAATTAGAAATGGAATTAGACCATTTATTAGTAATATTTTTAATTTTTCGCCGCCTCTCGAAAAGGTTGCAATATAATTAGTATGCTGTTTAGTAACTAAATGGGTAATGCAACCGTTGTTCTATATGTGCGTAGATAAAATACAAATAATAAAATAGAAATTATTTCATACTTTTTAGCGCTTTTCGAAGTCAGTAATATTTTTTTTAGCAGAAAATCTTTTATTTCACATTTCGCCAGCTTTTGACGTGACTAACACGGAAATTCGAGGACGAGGAATCATCAGGATCGTTGCTCATTCGGCCCCAAACCGCAACGTTGCGATTTTTTGCAATTTAAATGCAATAACAACGAAGCATTTTCATGGAGGACAATTTCATGGAGAAAGAGTTCCCGTTACAACATCCTCTCGAGTTCGGTTAGCTTTGCAATTTACGTTGCATGTAGCTGCGAATACAAATTGGTTTGATCGATACACCGAGCCAATGGATCACTGTCGAGTTTTAGAACTTTCGTTTATTTGTTGTAAAGAAATGTGTCGTTGTTGCGTCGTTGTCGTATCGTTCGTGCGGTGAAAAGATATATCGGAAAAATTGACGTTTTATTGTACAAGCTTTTATGAGTGTCAACCATAAAAGATATTTGGCGCATGAGAATTATTAAAATGGATTGTTTTTTCCCTTGTTCCTATTATACTGATTTATCGCGAATTTCATTTACAAATTTTTTATTTTATGAAATATGTTACGTTCCTATTAATCATACACTGAATTCGTTACATTGATACAGTTATGAATATTCGTGCGATTAATATTCTAAACAGTAGCGGAATTTTGAATTGCTATACAAAACTAACTCCCGACGTGTTACTATGTCTTCCAAAACTCTGTTCCAAGTATCGAACGAAGATTTTAGCTACAAAGCGCGATACCAACTCTTAAACGTAATTTTTAATATAGTGCAAATTAAAGACGCAAATAAATAAAAAAAAATCCTACAAATAAAATTTCCATCGTTACATACAAATTACCAATCATTACATACAAATTGTACCAAAGACTTGAGCAATTACCTATTCGCAAACTAAAAAATAATTTCACAGAAAAAAAATCCCCTCTCACATATATATGATCATCATCGTCAAATTAACATCTAAATGGCCAAACAAAAAATCGACGTTTGCCCGGCCCAATTTCACGCCCGCAAAATCAACCGCATACAGAACGAATAACCAAAGAACCCCCATAGAATCGCGCCAAGTCCCATTCAATCTGTCGATTCGAGAGCCGCTGCTTGTACTCTGCGTAACCATTAAACCACCCTTTCCTCGTTCGCTCGCTATATTCCTACAGAGAGACACATCTCGAAAACACACACAAAACGGGAAAGGGAAGAAGAAAAATATTCCACGTAAACCAGGAAACGGTAGTTACGTTGAAACGATAGCGCGTAGCGTACAGAGAAAATACGAGAGGAAGATGGATAGGGCAGAAAAAAAAATTATTAAAGGTCTCGACGACGACGTCGACGACGTTGGAACGTTGCTACAACCGGGATCAACCGTTTCAGTATCGCATGAATGCATTATTCGCCTGAAACGTGCCCACCGCGGTGAGTAACCATAGACACGCATGCAGAGCCTCGACAGATTTCGTTCGATCATGCGACCGAGGGAAAAAAGGTTTTTTCAACCTCTCCTGCCCCGCCGGGGGTTGTCACTTTGCGCCGACGTTTGATGCTTTTACTCTGGCGTCTCTCTCGCTTTCGTTTCTTCTGCCGTTTCTCCCTTTCGTTTTTCAAAGCTTTTTGCACCGGTGAAAAGAAGCCAGGAACCGGGCACGGGAAACACCGACGACGACGACACGATTTCCTCTGGCCGTCGTCGTCGTCGGTGGTTTTTGCGGTATACACGCGTCGAGAGCATCGCGAGCGTAACTCGCCTATACGGCGAATGGCTATACGTTCGTTACAACGAACTGCATGGAAAAGGGAGATTTTTTCGTTGATATTCGATTCGTCACGAGAAAGGGAGCCTTTCAGGGGCTGTTTCTTTTCTCTTTTTCTTCTGTATTTTTCTGCCAGTCTCGTGGCAGTGGTTCGAGTCGAGTGGTTGAAAGGGAACGTCGATGGATAGCTTGGTTTGATCACGTTAGAGACGGTTTGACGACGTTCTTTCGGCGACTTTCGTACTTTTCACTGGTTCGTTGGTCGCTTGATAGAGTTTCGTAGCGAGAAATTCGTACGATTTGGGATTTCAAGCTTTTTGCAGCCTGGTATCGTGATGTTATTAAATTGGAAATTTCAGTCAAATGGAACCCGTTTCATATCTCTTTCCAACCAATACGAGTCTGAATTTTCCACTTTTATAATTGTCGACGATTGATCACGATTCGAGTATTCGCTAATCGATGGCAAACATTTGCGTACTCTATCAATTGGAATTTTAACTTGAATCTTCGAAAGATTGGAAAGATCTCTTATGCAACTGCAGCGACTGATAAACGATAATCTGCTCGGCATTAACGAAAACGGACGAACTACTGCATTTCGTAGCATCAATGTTAAAGTCATCGTCGTTTCTGCTCTTAGATCATTTTTCATAACACATCAATTATCAGAATCAGTTTCAAGAATTCCTGGATTCTGATGATTCTTATAGATCTACACTACTGCAGCTATCTAGAAATAATCTGTGTAATTAATCACCGAGGATGTATATACGCTAAGATTATTTAATTTTCTATTAAGATACATGGAGTAATCGCGTAAAGGTCAGCTCCATCAAATATCTGATATTTTTAAAAATCCACATACATTTGAAGTTTCGTTTGAAAAAACATTTCATATGCACCCACCTATGCCACGCTAAATCACAAGAAACACAATACTGTTATATCGCAGATAGAACCATAAACAATGTTGCGAAAAAGCCTAAGTGCCGACAGGCCAAGAGAGCCTGGAAACTTCAATGGACCAAGCGGCCCATCAATGTGTCGTCGGTCCTTCAGTCGAACAGTTACGCGGAAAAAAGCCCTATGTGACCATGGCCGTGGATGGTTGCGAAACGCGTAAGTTGTGGGGCTATGACAAACGACAAAGGGATGCTTAACCCTTTCGCTTCGAGCGCCACTTATAGGCAGCACCCGCGAGATGACCGCGACCACGCGACGTCTCCTGGATCCGGCACCCCATATATCCGACATCCAAATGATGCATATACAAGTGCTATCTGTAGTCAATAATATATTTTTTCGTTATCGGCAGAACATCTGTTGATTTTATTGACATATTGAATTAACCACTTCTTAAAGTTACTCATTGATAAAACAACATCAAAATGTTTCACGCAATGTATTTCAAACATCCAAACGATCGTATACTGTTCCATGCTAAAAAATCTATTAAATCCATTGATAGTGAAACGATATTTCATATACGGTTCGTACAAGAATTATTGTTATTTAAGACAGGAAAACGTATATACAGCAACCACGCACACTGTGCGTATTTCTGGCGCGTGTTTCCGTTCAGTGACAGTACTTCGGCAGACTGGACTGCCGAAACGAAAAGGTTAAGGGAGAAAGACGAATTAACAGTCAGTCGTGAGTTGAGAAGTCAGAAAGTGCGGTCAGCGTTGTGGAGAGTGTTGTCAGCGTTGTCGAGGAGGATGATCCGCGTAAAAGAGAGCGTTGGAACCGTGGCGACGAGAGTTGTAAATTAATTATTTAGTTGTCTTAGTTATAGCATATTATTGTATTTGGTTAAATAACCATCGTTTGCTGTTTAATCCATTCTAAATAAATAAAAAAATCCTACAGTACCTTAATATCCTCGACACGTTCGATACTCCTTTACGTAAATACTTCTTCACCCACACGACAAAGAATTCTCGTCGTATCCTGAAAATTACATGTCTCGATGCATTTCGCGGCGGTTTTCGCTTAAGGATACCCTCCGGTAATGGAAACCATTATTACGGCGAATATCGAAAGGATTTTGCGGGTAAGCGGGCAAAGGGAAGGGGAATGGGCGGAACAGGATCGGGTTTAATCGGTGGAAAATCTACTTTGCCAGAAAATTACGATATTGAATTCGTTGGCACTTTAACAAGTCCCCCACGGGCCGAGTCTTCGCCGCGATCGATCGATCGCAGAAACTCGGCCTCGCTTTTGTCCGCCACCGCGATACGTCTAAATCGCTTATCCGAACGTCTCTGCGTTCTCTCACCTGTTGAATACCAAAGAAAGTTCGCTCGGCGGGCGCGTCGATACGCCGCCGCGCTCAGGAATAACGAGAAAAGGGTCTCGCAGTTGGTTGCGCGCGAATAATAGGTCAAAACCGGTCACGTGCCGACCTTTTCCTTCCTTTCGTTCGTTCGAACGATCCCTTTCTCTTTCTTTCATTTTTTCTTTTTTTTCTTTCTTTTTTTTTTTGGGATACGTCGACGCGTTCTGATGTTTCGTTTCATGTCTCGTTTTAGAAGAATTTTCAACTTTGCATACAGTGGCTGACGAATGAAAGTATTCAAACGCTTGACCGTAGAAAACTTGTATGCATATATCGTGTGCGTTGTATAAAACATCTTGAAATTTTTATTGTAATATTATAATAGTATTGTAACGAGACGTGACTAGGTGATTATGTCAATTAAATTTGAAAACGATTTGGAAATGTTAGTGGAAGTCAGGAAGGATTTATTGCGAATGTACATTTAGTAGAAAATTAGTACGCTGAAGGAATAGCCAATTAAACTCGTGAAAATATTTGAACATTTATCATAGGAAATTTGTATGTTTGTTTTATGTGTATCATATGAAACACGAAATTTGAAATGTATGTAAAAGTTGCAAGAGATTTATTCCAAATATATAGTTCGTAAAAAATGTAATATATGTATAGTCTGGACAATTATGTTAAACATATAATGAGTATTAAAAGTAGTTTCAATAAACATTAAGGCGTACCGATATACTGAATAATTGATTGCTTATAAATTATTATATTTAGATACATAATATATATATTAAAAATTGTTTATAAATTGTTTATAAATACTTTTATGATCTCTGTGAAGAATCACCTACACTAAACATCTTGAAACTTCTATGTACATTTTCAAATTTGTTTCAAATTTTGCCAATGTAATGACGATAGTCCACTTACGTTACACTGCTAATGAAACCTTTAAGTGTTTTGTATAAGACTTATATTAAAAACATAAAGCAAAATATAATTTGTATTCACAAGAAATTCCTACAAGTTATAAGAATGATTTCGTATGAGACTCATATTAAGAACACAAGGCAAAATATAATTTGTATTCACAAGAAATTCCTACAAGTTATAAGAATAATTTCGTATAAGACTCATATTGAGAACAAAAAGCAAAATATAATATGTATTTAAGAAATTCCTACAAATTATAAGAATAATTCTGTATTAGACTCATATTAAGAACATAAGGCAAAATATAATATGTATTTAAGAAATTCCTACAAATTATAAGAATAATTTTGTATTAGACTCATAATAAGAACATAGGGCAAAATATAATTTGTATTCATAAGAAATACCTACAAGTTATAAGAATAATGTATAGAAGGTAATAATAATTTATAAGAAATAAGTTATAAAAATAAATATAAGACTCATATTAAGAACACAAGGCAAAATATAATATGTGTTCATAAGAAATGCCTACGAGCTATAAGTATAATTTCGTAAATAACTGTATGCATGAGGAAATGCGAAGTTGATCTATCGTTTGAAGATACTTGAAAAAAATATGTAAAAGCTGTATGAGCAAAATGACAACAAACGTACGGAGATAGGCAAAAGAAATCGGGAAACGAAGCGTTTGTTTTGATGGTACGACAAGGCACCGATAACAGACGACAGAAATCAAGAGCAGAGTTTTCATTAAGCGAAGGAATATACTTTTCACTGTACTTTTTCCAGTAAAATTTAATAAAATGTCATGTTAATTAAGTATTTACTTTCAAACATTTTTCGCAACACAGATGTTGACTCTTTGACACTAACACATGTTCATGAATCGAAACTACACAACAGATCGTATGACAAACTATACAAAAAATATTCGACACAGAATGGTTTGTACTTTCCATTTATACGTTTTCTTTTTCAGCAAACGTACAACCGTATAACAACGAAAATGTAATAAACGCGTTACAATATTTACGGGATATGACTTTATGTAAAAGAAAAATAATCTCATATAATAAATAAAATAATAAATATAATGAATAAAATCTCAATATTAAGAAATTAAACCCTTCCTCCTAACACTTTGCACATTTGAGTTGCACAACAACACCGATACGATTCACAAAATGTCTAAAAAGTTTGACTTTTAAAAATTTATTACAGCAACGCGTTAACTATTTTTCAACTGACTTACTTACACTCAGAAAAACTCTATAATCTTTTACAAGGTCGTCTAAAGTAGAAAGAAATCTTACGTGTAATTCCCTTTGTTCGTGTCAATTTTGAAAAAAAAGACGTACTTGTATCGGTCGTTTCTCCGCAGAACTTCTCACTTAACGTAAAACAAAAGGAAACTTTTACCAACCTTCCACATCGGTCCATAGCAGCCTTCGGTGTTTTTCCACGACCTCCACGATGAAACGCACCAAAGTTGCTCCATTATCACGAAAAACACGTTTGCTTCGCTATCGAGAAGACCGGTAACTAATCGAAAGTTTCGCGATACGACCAGCCCCGTACGGCTTAACGCGATTAACTGAAGAAAGAAAGGGGCGAACGTGAAAGGTCACGGTTGTTTAGCCGGCCGAACTTGTCTAAATGCAAACACAATAAGCTTTCGGCGAGGGCACGAGTCACGTAACGTCGCGTAAACAAGCTGTAACGCCGACAGCGACTCATTATGAAATCCAATAACGCGAGTTAAGACATCGTTACGCGACACAGAGCAAACGAAACTGTCCTCGACTCGTTAGCTGGGCCCGACTAATCGCGACTAAGCTTGAAAATCGATCACAATTGACGCTTGGCGAAAGGTCGTGGAGGGGATGTCGTAATTCTCTGGCGATGATTCGACTGCGGAATTTCATGGATTTTTATATTCTTGCGAAATATTTCTATTATTACGACTGAACGTATACATTATATGCAAATGTATAGTTATATTATGCAAATGGAATTTCGATAGAAAATTGTTTTATATTGTTATACTTTGATGAACATGATCGACGAAACAGAATTTCGATAGAGAAATAGAGAGTTTTTCGGTAGAATTTCGTATATGCGTACACGTTATAAGCATTTTTCACATTTTTGCAGATTTCACATAAGCTTATAAAAAATGTACGTTCTAGTTATAACAAATACTCTATTTTGGATATTTTATATATATATGCATTTGCGTAGATCGTGTGCAATTTTGAGCCATCAAATTTTCCATAAATGCATAACAATAAACAATTTCGGACACTAAAAAAACATAATGTTCCTTTATGAATTAAAAGTTTTTTTTTAGTTTGATAAATACACAGCACGTTACGGTTCTTTGATCCAACTTTATTAATTTGTTCTTAGCAGGCTTGACCATTAGTTAAATAAAATATTGGACATATAATGACCAAAGCAATACAAAATACCTTATTTTTACTAGATATTATATTGAAATAATTATGTGTTTCCTAGAAATTATTTCATTATTTAATCATATTAGATATTTAATATATATTATTAAAAACGATGATACAGTAAGGGACCAAGTTAAACGTAAATTTATTTGTAATAATCCGTCAACAAAGTAAATTGTACAATGTGAACGTATACTTTAAGAATTAAGTAGAAAATGCTGCAATGATCAGACACTTGTGACCAACTGCATACGTTACAACCTAATGGAAAACAAGAATAAATTGCTAATAACCATAATCGTTAGTATTAATATCCTCTATCAAAATGTTTACTGTATTCTTATCATAACTTTTCAATAAAACGTTAATTTAGTAGTATTAGGTCGTCCGAAAAGTTTCTTTCGTATTATAAGGAAATAATGGATGCACAATATTTTCCGTTTTACATTATTTTATCGAATTACGTACGTTACGTTCTATCAAACTAAAGATCACGACGTTGGACAGATTAGGTTTCATGTTTGTATAAAGAAGCGTTGTTGTAAAAGACGTGCCTGGAAAAGAAAGACACTTTCCGGACAACCTAATATCGTATTTAGCTACGTCGCTCTTTCGCGTTGGGAGGAAGCCATTTATTTAAACGTTTAAATATTACAAACCTTAATATTGGTATACGCTATTTATATATTATATACCCTTCTTTAAACCACGAACAACAAGCAAATATTTATATTTTTCCCTAACCCCCTTTATTCCGCTTTCACAAGAGAGAAATCCACTCTCATCCCCATCCATCTACAAGCGCACAGGGACTCGAGAGAAAAGTCATTTCGAAAATCCCCCTTTTCAATCATCGCATTCCCCGCTTCTTCAAAATCCATCTCACCGGGTTCCCATATACATCTCTGACTGTTTCCATTTCCTTCCTTCCTCTCCTGTGTCCTCCAACGCGTATTTATAACGGCGATATCGATCGACACACAGGTTCACGGGACACTAATTGAATAGCCGTGCCTTATCAGATGCCACGAGTGCGCTCGTCGCCGAGCAGATCGAGCTTTTTTTCGTCGTCGCCTCTTTCCAATTTACCGACCAACGACTCGGTGCATCGTGACAGACGACAAGGCTGAAGAGCGGAACGGAGTGTCGCTTCGACCACTTTAACGAGCTCCTCCAGTTTCCTCTTTTCCAGCGAACCCTCCCTCGTCCCCTCCCCCGCCTTTCGTCCTCGTTTTATCTCTTTTTCGACCTATAACTCGCTGTTATTTAATTCTTCGGCCATCCTGTTTTCTAGTAAGCGTTAGAAACGACGACACCATTAGTGATTACTAGATCGCGTACTTTCATGCAAATTTATACCGCTGTGGACGTAATTAAAAGGATGGAAGTTAGATAGAGACTCGTTTTACATATTGCAAGCGATAAGAAATATCCTATTTCGAGAAATGTCATACACATTTGTCTTGTATTTTTTGCTACGTTAAATACGAATTCTGTGCATCTCCTGCGTCTTCAAGTTTTGCATAAACGTAGAAAACGATCCGGTGATTACGTTTCGCATATTACGCGTCAAGCGAGGTCTTCAAAATTCCTCTGTCATAATAAAATTATTTTGTCATAAAAATCGCAGAAGAGTATTTTTGATATATTTGTGATTCTGCGTGTTTAAATGTGTAAAGCAACGCGACAGTGATCGGCTGACTTTCTTACATTATTTTTCTGCATTTTTGTGTCTCTCGTAAGTCTCAAAAACCGTAATTTTCTGACACACGCATTTCGAAATGTTTTTCTACGTTTGAAGGGATCGTGCAGTTAAGTATCGAAGAAAAACGCAAAGATTTGGAAAAGCGTAGAATATTGAAATATTACATGGTGGAATTTAGAGAATGTTCGAACGAGAATTCACTGGAACTGTTTCTAAATGATCGAAGCTCCGCGTGGGGCGACGCGGTGAAATTACAGGACGCAATTTATGTGACGCTCGAGGGACGTCCCGGTAAAGGATACAAACTAGGACCATTTTTAAACGTGTGTTCGTAAAGTGCTAGCTAAACCTTATCTAAATTCCGCACTCACTTTATCAGTGAAAACGATTGCAGTTGTCAGTCTCTGGAATCGCTGTGACAGCTTTTCAACCTTTCGCTTGTCAGATAAAAGAGAGAAAGGCTTCGTTGGCTTTCGAAGCGTTTGACTTGGAAGCATGTGAAGGAATTTGTAGATTAGCAGATGCTTTGCCAGCTGAAGAAAGAAACAGGAACGTTGAAGAGGGAGGAACAATTTTTTGTATTGCAATTTGCTCTAGTTCGCGACACGTATTATTTTAATTTTATTTATTTCTTATAATTTATGGAAAAGGTTTCTACGAAATTTCTCTTCATATTATTCTCTCCTGTTTTTAATGATGCGAGTAAAATATAGTCATTCACTTAGAGAAATACAGATGGACACTTTTAACGTGTAAGTAAATATGTTGTACCCAGTTAATTAGAATTAAAATAGTACGCCGAAAGTTAACAAGCTCATATATTGGGTTGGCAACTGAGTGATTGCGGATTTTGTAATCATCATCTAATGACAAAATCCGCAATCACTTAGTTGCCAATGTAGCGGACTTCTAATAAACACACGCGTAGTGGAGATATCGAGGGGCAACAAAGAAAAGAATCTCTTCGGTTTTGAACCAAAAAGATTCATTCTGCCCCGAGCTGCGAAGTGCGAAAGGTTAAGCGAAGCTAACACAATTAGAGAAACGGGTTATTGACTTTTTAGGGTCACAGTGTTAATCGTTACTTGTTGTTAATTGTTAAGAGTTTAATAAACGTTATTGTTGAAAATCAAGAGTATTTCTCGTGGGCACCTTCACTGACGATCACCTCACCAACACAATAATTGTTAAATACGTAAGTACATGTAATTGCTTTTTCGTCTCAATAAAAATAAGCATTCGTATTTTCGTTAAAATCAACAAATCTGATAGCGGCAATTTTTTATATGGTGGAAACAATTAATACAAACAATTAAAGAATTGGAAACTCTATTCGTTTTAATTGCTCTTATACGCGCTCGAACTATTCATTCAGACCACGTACGATCAAGGAAATATTAAAGTAAGAGTCCTAACCTAACTAACTTCCTATCTTACCCTAACTTCCTTATCCAAATCCTTAACTTCTTCCTTATCCTTAATCCTCAACCCTTAATCCTTCCGAAATCCTTAGCTCCTTACCGAAGTGCAAAAAACAAGATCTAAAAACCAAAAGTCCATTTCATCATTCCATTTCGTGTAATAAAAATCCAATCGTAGAATCATGGAATCGCTCAAGCGACCAAGATCATCGCTAAACTGTACGTGTCTATGCATTTATGGGAAATCGAACATAAGATGTTTGAATTAAAGATGTATAAAGGATGTATAGAACGTGCAAAGTAAAGCGTATCTAGCACACACGTCGTAATATTTAAAGGATGAACCGCATTTCTATCTAGGTTACATTCCTTTGGTTACATTCGTAAATGGACTTTGGATGTTTGCGCAAATCGGTATTTTCATGAACACGTTTAAAGAAATGGAAGTTGAGCAGAGGAAGTCTTTCGCTCTTTCGTACTCTGCACGCTTTTATATAGTGGCGGCCAAAAGAAAGTTTATGAAATAGAAAATGTTGCAAGGGTATCATAATTTTTCAAAACGAATTTATTTTCAACGATAAGAGCAACGAATAAATATGACACAGGCTGAGTCAATAAGAAGTAGTAATTAAATTAATTCGTTATCTATTGGTTTCATCGAAAATCGTTTCAAATGAATTACGTTGTACTTCACTGGATGAATCATCGACACGATAAAAAGCTTTCGATACGATAACATCGATTTGAAACTTTATGTATCCTTCTGTACATTATAGTGAATCAATTTTAAACTCTCTTTTATCCGCTGCTGTATTATTTATGTATGATTTCGTGCATTCTCCCGCCTTTAAATTTCTCATGAATGCATAATCTGCCGCGATCTATTCGTACAAATCTGAATTTTCATAATCGAAAATCACGGCAAAAATTATCGTTCGACTCGGTAAAAACGCGACGAGTAAAACGACCGCCGTGAAACGTAATAAGTGACGGATATAAGATCGCCAGGGCCGCGAATACCTAGCAATCTCCGTTTTCTACGTTCCCCATTTCCACCCTTCTCGCATAATGTGGCTTCATTGTCCTTCTCCAACTCTTCGCCTTTTCCTTTTCCAACCAACGTAGCCAGGTACTAAAAAGGAGAATTTATTTTCTCCGACGGTTCATCTTCGATTCAGTCGATTGTCATAGCGGACACTCTGGAGGACACTTGGAGAGGACGAAGCTGGCTTAATGAGAAGCCGGAGCTCGGTGTAAATGTTCTAGCAGAGGTTGGAGGGACTTCCAGACCGCGGAAAAATCACAGCTACCTGGAGCTAGGTTTCTGCTGCTGAACGAAGGATCGGGTCATCGGTGACCTCTTCAGCCGCGGTGAAACGCCTCTGGTGAAGAGAATTAATTGAAGCGCTTGGAACGCGAAGAGGGCGAAGAGAAGAGTTGGATCGGTTTTGTGTGACGCGAAATTTATGTAGCAGTTATATAGCAGTACATAGCGTATTAGCAGTCCCAGGGAAATTGATAAATTGTGTGTGAATTTATGTTTGGTTATGACGTGAAGGAAATTTAAAAGGTGGAAACGTTGAGGTGAGAAATTGAAAATATTCGGCAGGATAGTTTCTGTATGTTGCAGATATTTCAGTATTTCGGAGGAAATTGATGCGTGAATTAATTTTTAATTGTGATATGACGGAAGCTCTGAAGTATAGAATCATTGGGGTGAGAAATTGGAAATATTCGCGGGAATAGATATTTTAGTATTTCGGAGGAAATTGCTGTCTGAATTAATTTTTAATTGTGATATGCCAGGAGCTTTAAAGTATTGAATTATTAGTATTAGAATTGTTGAGGCTGAAAATATTTGGAAAGGTAGTTTTGTATGTTGTACATATATTAGTAAGCGTGAATTCATTTTCAATCTTAAAAGTATAGGATTATTGCGACGAGAAATAGAAAATATTTGAGAGGGTAGTTTCTGTACCGTTCACGAAATTCGAGGGAAATTTATAAATCGATAAATATGGAATTAGTGGGTTGACAAATTGACAATCCTTTTAGGAGGTTTTTGAAATATTTTATTGCTTAATGCGATGTTGCATGTTGTATACGTACATAGTATACCCGGAAGACTTGAATTTTGTAGAAAAGTTACAAATTAGTCTTTGAATCTAAGTGGAAAAATTCTATAGAGATAAACAATTTACAAGAACATCGTCTGAACTTTTACTTCTCGTCGTAAAAATTGCTGTATTTAATACATTTCTAGTAAATAAAACCGTGGTGAAGAGACATCCATTACAAGGAAAACAAGTTAATCGAGTTTTAAGTAGAACGCCTCAGTCGCTAGTCAGACACGGGAAACTAGAAGTTGGACAGTCAGATCGTCGCACGACAAGCAGGAGCAAGGATTTTGCATTTTCCTTCTACAAATTGTTCCGTAATAGCTTCTTCCCTTTGCGCGGTTTGTACCATGTCAAAAATTAAACTCGGAAACCGACTATTTTCCATTATATAGAGAAGAATAAGAAAATAATTCCTGAGAGTTAATATTACAAAAAGCAAAGATTCAATGAAGAAAATAATTTCCATCCCCTTTCACTGCACAATCACACTTCTTCTTACTCTAAAAAACAAGAGAAAAAACATAAAGAAAGGGAATAAAACAAAAGAATAATTAAGAAAAATAATTCCTTTGCACAGAGAACAATCTCGACGGCACGCAACACGTCACAGGGATCGATCGACAGCTTCCGTTTCCTGGAGAAACCTCGGGGTGAGCGTCAACGGTAACCCGCTGGAAGTTGAATAGCTGAGCCCGAGGGGTAAGACAAGGACGGCCAAGAGTTATGCATTATGATTCGCCGTTCGCAGGCCCCCTTTTCACCCTCCGCCGCCAACCTAATAGCATCACTTGTTGCACGGGCCGAGAGCCTCTGTGACCCCGCTCCAACCCCCTCGCTTCGTCGAAATCTCGAGCTGAGAGCAAAACTATTGCTCGCCAACCACCGTTTCTCAAACCTGCAGACCGGGAAAGTCCCGTCTGGAGGATAGCGAACCAGTCGTCTTATGAATTTCATTTATCTCGCGCAGCATCTCGCACGCGAACGACGTCGCGTCGCGTCCCGACGCGTCCAGATGTCTGCGAACGTTTATGGCTGGAACGAGACCACTTGTACGATTATTCGCCAGGCTATTTTCCAGGGTTTAGAGCGGATTGAGATTTTATTGGGGCGTTGCGAGGCGGAGAGCGGTTGGCGGAACCAGCAAAACGGTGGTCTTTTTTATAGAAATGATTTTTTAATAGGTATCTTTTCTGTTCTATATTTTTTTTTGTGTGCGTGTATTTTTATTAGATTTGAGTTATGTCGATATTAGATTCAAATCTGCGCTACGTGGAGGTGATTGGATTTTTATTGAGGCGTGGCGATTATTTCAACAATGTACTGTTGTATTTTTTGAGAATCGTTGTCGGGTTCGAATTATTTAGCTGTCAGATTTTAATTCCTACCATTTGAGATCGTCTGATATTTTTATCGAAATCGTAGCGAGGGTAAGGTCTGATTACATCTGAGCGACATTTCAAGATATTTTCTTGGAATCTACAGTCGGTTTTAGATCGGAGTTCAAGTTATTTATAATGGATTAATGTTTTATTGGGGAGCATTAAGAAGATGAGACCATTTAACGAAGGGCTGGGATAACGATCTTCAATTAAGGCGCAATTTTAATGTATCTTTGTTAACTCCAACTTGCAGCTTCCCAAACTTCATTCTCTAAATTTCTGGCGAAGTAGTATTTCACGTGCCACAAAGGAGAACAAACTGCATTTTCTTTCATCCAAGTATTCAGTTTGATTATCCATTGGAAGAACATTAATTCCCGGGTGAGTTCAATTATACTATACAGATATTCGAAGAACCACATTGCTACATGTTTCATTTGTACGCATTCCACGAATTACATTTTTTACAGCAATCGACACGAAATACTATTATTGAGATATGTATAATTTTGTATAAGAATAAAATGATAAATTCTGTGTATATGCAAACGAGTTACTTTGGTACATTGAGAATCAAAAAAGCAAAGGAAATATAGAGATATAAATAATTGCGTCTGCAAGCTACCGATTTCTTGGTTCGTGCTTGCAGAATTTTCAATAATTTCTATAATTTTAAATTTTATATAATATTCTACTACGAATTCTATGAATTTTAAAAGTTTATACGTGTTCGTATTAATTGTAAAATCTAATCATTTAAAGGGTTGTCTATATCTCATTATAAAAATGTACGTTTCTTAAATTGATAATTTTAGCAATTTTATATATCAGTACTATAGCTATTGAAATATGTATAATTTTATGTGCTAGACTATATTGGCCGCGTGGTAGTGAAAAACAGATGAATGTAACTTCCGTTGGCAGTGTGATATGGAAGATGGCGAGACAAAGAAGATCGACGAAGATCCTGGAAATCGTTTATTAAATAAATCTAAAACTATTTTAATATGAATTCTAAGTGTAACCTTAGTGTTCCTTTACTTTTATTTCGGCAATTAAGATCCACAATTCTATTTTACGAGAAATATCAACAAACTAACTAACGCTATAATTTACTGTACAATAAAATCCAAAAATTTCATCGTGTAATGGAACACCATGAAACCCGTTATACGTACATACCAACACATTCGAACGTCAGTGCGCCCTTTAAAGCGTGAAATTGTCGGTGCTTTTAAACGAAAACTATCTTCAACAGGAGATCGTTATCAGGAACTCCTGATTTGTTGTTTCATCGCGCGATCGTGGCTGCAGAAGCAGGGTGCGCCGACATCAGCTATTTTCGCGAGAGCTGTGCTCGGTTTGATTGCGCGTCCCGGCCACGGCTCGTTGTAAATCTCATAAATCTTTCATCAAAGCGATCGGAACGACGCGTCTGAGAGCGTTCTTCCGTTAACGACCAAGCGTGTCAGCTTGATATTTCGGCGAACGGGCTACCACTCTTCCCCCGTGATATACGACGAACCCATTGCTAAAATCCGCAGCGAGGAATCGCTAACGACGGTTAGAATCGCCGCCAACGATGAATCAACGTTCGTCCAACCGTCGAGATCGGTGTACTTTTTAACCTTCTGATCGATGGTGAAACGTCGTCCGATGAAAAGCAATTTTGAAATTTGCAAATTCCTTGATCATCGATGTGTTTAAATACGTATCCTTCGATGACGTAACACGGTGTCATCTATTGTGGAAGATCTTTCAATGATCACCAATTTTAACCCTATAAGTTCTGAATTTTGTCATTGAAACCTGCTTTCTTTTTTATCATAGTCTGTGTTCCAGGTATTAGGTTGTCCGGAAAGTGTCTTTCTTTTACAGACACGTCTTTTGCAACGATGTATCTTTATACAAATATGAAACTTAATCTGTCGAACGTTGTGATCTTTATTTTGATCGAACAAAATGGTAATTCGATAAAATAATATAAAATGAAAAAGGTTGTGCATTCGTTATTTCCTTATAAAACGAAAGAAACTTTTCGGACGACCTAATATTTAAAAGCTACACAAATGACGTGTATTAAATACTTGTTGCAATCATTAGAGCGTAAATGAAGAGGTAGTAGTAATGCCTAACAGTGGTTGACACAGATAAGGTTTGAATAATTTACATTATTTACTTCGTTTATATATTTGGAGCTCAGATTCTGAGTGTATCCAGCGGATCATTTTAAGAAGAATTACATTTTACATGTTCCTCGTATCAAATTTTTCACTCTTCCCGCTGGTGAACATTTTTCTGCCCCATGTTTTTCACATAATAATGCAAAAATGATATTAAGTCTGTATCTCGTTCCAAGACAGTGTATTTTTCATTTCAAAAAGCAACAATGTCCAGTACACGAATTCACTTCTGACCAATAAAATTCTACAGTTTTTATCAGCGTTCGTATAAACTAGGCAAAAATTCTGTATACGTTCAACGATCACGAAATTACAAGGTTTCCGCAACTTTGATTTGCTCTCAAAAGTTTGAAAATCGTAACTTAACACGCTTTGACTCTAGCGGCCAGATATATACAACAAATACCATTGCCGGGAAATTAATTATAATTGAAAATTCCTTCAGAAAGGATGTCGCTTGAACACGATGAAATTTTCTTTCTCGACATCGAACATTGAACGTACGTAGGCAACAGGGAACGGAGCGATTTTTTTGTCCGACAGTCAAATCGAAATCAATGCAAGTTCGATAACCGGGTGCGCGTTAATCGGCGTTTTTCGTCGACCGTAAATTGAAAATTCGCCGACTCTTTAACGAACGAGCGCTGTTGCCGATTACCAGATACCAGGAAACGAATGTCTGACCGAATGGGAATAATCGAGTTCCCCTCTGTCGCCGCGTGGCCGAATCGCGGCTGGTAATAGCCACATTGCCACGCAAAATTAAAAGTGCCGCGTCAACTGAACTATGCAACGTTTGCGTTGCTAACGTTCCATTTCCCCGTGCGTATTATCGTGTAAAAGTTGAAGCACATTTTAGTCAATTTATAGCAATATATCGGCTGTTAAGCTTATAATAGTAACATTGATACTGTTATTAATATTAATTATGTTACATAATATACTATTGTATTAATACTGTTTACGTTTTTTTTTTTTTTTTGTCAAATTCTAATTGTGTTAAACGTACAATTTAGTGCTTATCTGAACGTATACCAGAGCGAGCATGAATCTTATTTATTTTTCATTATTTCTCTATTTAGATTGTCTGTTTACGTTTTGCAGTTAAATATTTCAAAGTTAAAAGTTCCAAATATACAATATTTATTAAATTCTTTCTTTTATTAAATTTTTTGTCTTCTTTACTTATCTTCTTTATTCCAACAATAATTTAAAAATTACACAGAGCCTGGAGATTCCTATAAGTTTTCTAATTAAACACAAGAGTTCCATACAACTATTGACTATTACGGAGTGGCTTTAAGAAATTACTTTTATCGCATAATAACGTAGAATGAACATAGGTAAACACGTAGAATCAACATGTAGATTTGCTTTGTCTTCTAAATATTCCAACGAGTTTTAACATTCTGTACACTTTTATAATATTATATATACGGTCTATAATATATATTTGCACGTTTCATAGTAATAGCAATAGGCTAGTGTACATAACTCCACAGACTACGTAATATTAAAATGATCGCACAGATTCTTTTACGAACGTAATTCTATTAAATTGCATTCTGTTTAAAACGAGCAATTAGTTTCAATGAAAATCCAATGGTTACTCGCCGTTCGAATATTCGTGACACGATTCACTCGTGATTTTATTAACTAACTCCCTTATTAAGTCACACCTTGTACATTGTCTCGTCGACGCACATATCAATTAAAGTCGATATCGACGAGCTGGCGAGCTTGGCTTTTCATTCTGTAGACGAGCTTTGTCAACGATGTAATTCGAATATAACTTTATACGTATCTATATAATGTAAAAGCGTCTCGTATCGAGTTAGTCGCGTCGAACCTCGATTGCACTTGAGAATCAGGGGCTTATTTCGCGTCTGCCTGCGTCGCGACGCTTCCGATATTGCGTATGGACAAGCTTGCATCAGTCAAATGGAAAGGTAAATCAGATTGAGACTTGCTCGAGTAGTTTGTGTTGCGTTATAATATGAGAATCGTGTAAGAATAAAATAATAAGTTCTGTGTATATGCAAACGACTTACTTTGGTACATTGAGAATCAAAAAAGCAAAGGAAATATAGAGATAGAAATAATTGCGTCTGCAAGCTACCGATTTCTTGGTTCGTGCTTGCAGAATTTTCAATAATTTCTATAATTTTAAATTTTATATAATATTCCACTACGAATTCTATGAATTTTAAAAGTTTATACGTGTTCGTATTAATTGTAAAATCTAAGCATTTAACGAGTTGTCTATATCTCATCATAAAAATGTACGTTTCTTAAATTGATAATTTTAGCAATTTTATATATCAGTACTATAACTATTGAAATATGTATAATTTTGTGTGCTAGACTAGATTGGCCGCGTGGTAGTGAAAAACAGACGAATGTAACTTCCGTTGGCAGTGTGATATGGAAGATGGTGAGATAAAGAAACCGCTGAGACGCGTGCAAATGTATATCGACGAAGATCCTGGAAATCGTTTATTAAATAAATCTAAAACTATTTTAATATGAATTCTAAGTGTAACCTTAATGTTCCTTTACTTTTATTTCGGCGATTAAGATCCACAATTCTCAATAATAACTCTACTAATAAAAATTTGATAATTCCATTTATTTGGAATCTCAATGATTTCCTTGGGTTTTGTCAGGGGAAAATGTTTCCGTTAATTTTTTCTCAACTCGTAATATGATTTAATTATTTTGTGTTTTCTTCGCCTCTTATAAATTTGTACAGACGTAGAATATTATTTTTAAATAATCCTCTTACTTTTTTAAAGGAAACCTAGTTGCTCCTCCCTACGATATTTTCTTGCCTGGCCTCAATTTTGATACCGTACGAAGTTCTTGCCAAAATACTATTGAAAACGCGTCCTATTGTGATTTATTAGCGTGTGTCGTGAAACGTGAGAAACTTCTTAAAGCTAATTCTCAGAGTCGCTGAATTATCGCGACAGATTTCTAACTGAGAAATGACCGTCGTTTCCTTACGTGCTACTACCAATGGCCATTCGTTTCCTTGCTGTCGTCTGTTCACGAACTGCGGTTGCTTTTATTAGAATTCGTCGAGCGGCACACTGTATATTCGCGTTCCAAAAGGAACTCTAATGGAAGCAAAGGCGACAACTGTACGTCTAGATATTTAACTTAATCGCGTCTGAATGTTCGTACTATTTATTACGTTTATTTATTTCATCCCTTTCTTTATTTGAATGTAAATTAAACGTATTTTTTATATTTTTAGTTACTGTTAGCTGATTTAAAAAAATATATAACCATCTTTTCAGGACGATATTGATATTGTAGAGATCGCAAAATAATGTTTACGATTATCAATATTGAAAGCTGTGAGTTTAAAAATTTTCCGATAGCGTTTTGTTAAAATAACTTTTTTTATATTTCCGTTATATCTTTCCGATATTCGATTCTATTGATATATAATTACGACTCATATTCATAATTTGATATTTATTAATGTTAACTAATTCATATCAGGATAAATTTGAGTACATCGTTGAATTCGTCATCGGCATTGTTTAAAAATGCAATAAATATAGTATGATATTTGTGTTAATTAAACCTACTATTTTATATTATATATAATAATTGAAATATTATATTTCACTCCGAATATTCTTTACGTATTTTTCTATTTCACTATGTTCCGATATGGATTTCCGGTGGAATGGCTTCCTCGCGATGTTGTATTTTTCAAATTTAATAACATCACGCTACAAGTACGTCGAGAAGCAAATAAGACAATGAGATTAGTACTGCCGTTCGTCAAAAGAAATCAGATTTTTACATCTTCGTTTGTTAAGGAACTATATTTTACGTTCGAATTCACCTTCCAGTGTTTTTTATTAATCGACTGCTTCATTTCACTTGACTTACTTGTTGGTACTTTTTTTCAGATTATCAGCATACAAACGCGTCGCGCGGGAAACGTATTATTTTATGCACTTTCTTCTCTTACTTTTCTTCTACTTAAACAGGAATATCCCTTCTTTATATTCCTATTCCCCTTCCATAGTCTTCTTATCTTTCATTTTCTCCTATTTTTCTGTCTTTCTTCTGTTACCTACTCTTTATGGTATATAATACACACCATAATATATTTGTAAAGAAATACATGCATGATATGTAAGAATAAAATAATATACTATGATATATCCATAAATAGAAATAAATAAACGTATTAATAACAAATTATATTGGTAGAATAAATATTTAACTAATATAAAATCGTGTCAAATATCAGAATAATTATTACAAAAATTATAATGTTACAAATCTCAAAAGTTTGAAATTGTGTATGCCAAAATTATCGAGTATCGTAGTCTTTTATGAGTGACTTTCAGCTAATGAAAAGAAAATAGTCGAGACGAAGGAAATAAAGCGTACTACGCAAGCTTAAGGCGAACAACGCGTTAATATATCTAACATATATTAACATCGATGGGCGAACGTCCTGTGTCTTACTCGCAATAACATTCGTTTGCTCCACCATGTAACATATTCGAACACAAATATACTTTACAACTGTAGTTTATCTCTAAAAAGCGAGAACAATTTATAATGTAAAATTAGCGACTTAGTCTCAGCATCTTTCTAGAAGAAACCTGATGGCTTCTACTATTTTTACTATATTTACTATTTTTTACTATTTTTACTATATGGCTTCTACGATATTTACAGAGAAATTATTAGCCTAACTCTTCGAACTTAAGTTACAGCCTGAAGGTTTCTCAAACGATGACTAGATATTGGCGATAATCTCAAAATAATTATAACACCAACGTGAATAATCTTATTAACCCTGAGATATGAATTTAAACAATGGAACCTGCTACGATATTAATCGTAAAGCTCGGTTCGCCGTATATATTCGCCATGCATTTGCAATATCATCCAATATATTTCCCAATCATACACCAAAATTCCAATAAAACGTTGAAAAACATCTTTTAACCTCTCTTCTAGTCCACTTAATAAAAGATTATCCTCATCAATATCAATCGATTCTACTTTTCCTGATCCATTCCAACTGCTCTCCAATTCGTATTTCAACGAGATAAAACGAGCCAAGATTGCCGTGGATATGAAAACATTTATTACAGCGTGGCTCGACCGGAACGCCATCAATAGATCAAAGAAATCCTCTGGTTCCCTTTGTACGCGATTCGACTCTCTCTCTCTCTCTCTCTTTTTAATTTTTATTTCGTTATCGACGCGAAAGGACGCATAAACAACAGACCGAGGAGGCTTTTGTAACTTGCATTCGAAGTGTGTCCCCACTTGGCGACAGGAACACGCAGACGGATCGTTAATTTTCACTTTAGCGAGGGACCGCGTTTTTTAAACGCTCGATAACATCTTCGCGCTGTTTGTCGTTTCATCGTGTAGCGTACCGTTACACGTATATTCGATATATCGGTCGCTCAGAGGGCAATTTATATCGAAACGCAGCTCCATCTCGAATCTCCGATCTCTTTTTCATTCCTATTAAATCCTTTCGAAGCTTCGATACGATACGATCGCTTGCATCCCGGTCCAAATCATCTTTTTGAATCGTTGATACCGCTTTTCTTTCCGTGTTTCATGGCGTATTTATTTTTCAGGTGAAAAAAACTATCATGCGAGATGTATCTCTAGCGATATTGATATTTGTTACAGTGAAATGGCAATTTTTGACAGATTTTGCTTAACAGTTCGGCATTTTTTGCGAAAGTTTCTGTATTCTTTTTGATGAAACTTTTACGTAACGCAGACGAGTGATGGAAGAGTCGTGGGTTTTCACGAGAATGAAAATCAATTAATGGACGTTTCTGTTAAGGGTGAAACGGTAAATTTTTGCAAACGAATAAAACGCGTGACGTTTCGATTTTTACAAGCGTAAATGAGCTGCACGTAACGCATTCATTGATATACGTATAATGCATATGAAATGAGAATACGTCGAAAACTAGGGATCCTTGGCTGAACCGTTAAATTTGAGGTGTTGGTAATATTAATCTAACGACCATACGTACACACCTCTAATTATTTCTACTATGTCGAAAATTCAAAAACGATCTTGCCTCTACTCTGCAAAATCGATAAATGAAAAAGATAAAATAACATCTGCCAGTTGCAAAATCATGTGATACGTAATCCAATATGCTGCAACACCATCCATAACACCTTTTATCTCTACTACCTGGAAACCTCGAATAATCTCAACTCTTAACCAGCTTGAAAAGCATGCAATACAAAATCTACGTACCATTATTCAGTATTCAAGCAAAGTAGCTATATGAGCTGACAATGCAAACAGAGAATCCAAAATGAAACACGTTTACACGCAATCAAACAACGTCCAACCTCTACCTATCTGACCTACCCCTAACTATCCATTTCCGGCGCCTGGAAATTCCAAGCAACTGGTGAACAAGCTCTTTCCAAAGTGAACAACGAAGAAGGATCCTAACCATCCAACCAAATCAAACGTAACCCAACATACAATCTACCAACATCCATGAAACTCGAATCGTCTGTACAACATAGAGACCCGCAACAACCGTCGTAAACTACCTGGAACGATGGAAAAGAGGCAACTAGAACAAAATCCCTGATGCACGATTACCCGTCTAGATGAACTCCAGAGACACGAAGCCACGATCCTTGCAGTCCTGGTCGGAAAGGATCTTCGTTATCGTCCTCCAATTGCCTAATTCTGAGGAACGAGCCAGCCCTCCTTTGCAGAAGGTGGTGGAAAAAGACCATCTCCTATTCTCCGCACGCTTAACCCTTCTGTTCGATCGATCGATGCCTGAGCGGCTAGAAATGAGATAAAACGAAAGCGGACGGTGTATAGAGTGCAGGAAATAGAGAGACGGAGAAATGGAGGTTTCGGGAGGCAACTGGGGAGGAGGAAACGCGGTGAGGAGAGAAGACAGGAGGAAGGAGGGCGGAGTACGTGGGAGGTGGGTGGCAAGGAACGACAGCAGCGGGTTTCGAAGGACTCGAGGGAGGCGAGGGAGGCGAAAGGAGGATGTGCTGTCGTTCTGAAAGGATAGATTGTTAAGCTACGGCTGAATGGGAACGTCTCCTTTTTACCTCTCGTTCGGCTCTTTTCTTTCGCTCGTCTCGCAGCCGACTTTTCGATTTTCTACGTCGTCGCGAAGAAAGGATATTGTTCAGCTCCGGCAGGAGCAACCTCGGGACACAAGGTTGCTTCAAGAAGAAGAGTAAGATGGAGGAAAAAGGAGAGAGAGAGAGGGGAGGGAAGGATAAGACGGCCAACTGCTATGAGGATTTTTCATCAGCGTTTGCCCAGCCAAAGTGCTGATTAGCGGGAACCGCGCCGATGAAACTGTTTCCTGCTTCGAAGCTGCGCGCGAATGAAATCGAGAAACGCCGACGGATCCTTCCGCAGACCTGAATAGATAGCTGCTTCTTATTGAACCGGTGAGGCTGTTTGAAGACACGTGGCGATAAGAGGGGAAGACGGTTCTTATGGGGAAATTTATGCAGTTTCCTTTATGCATATTTTATTTAGGCGTTGGTTAATTTATTGAAGATAAACGCTGGCTTGGTAATTCGATCATCTGTAATATTTCATCTGTAATTTCTCTTTTAGGCAATTTATGTTATCGAACGTTGATTCTAATATTATGCTAGCTACGAAAGCGTTGAAGTTTTAGGACTTAAATAATATTTCCAATATTAAATCTTTGTGATTTGTTGTTGTGTAATTTATTGTTTCGTTTAATATTGTATTAACGCGCTGTTTGATTCGTAGTTTTTATTTTGAACCATTCACGCCAACGAGTTTTGTTTTTTAATATCTTTGAATGTCTCAGTTATAGAAGAAAATTCCAAGGGTTCTTTTTATCATTATATGTTCTTCCATTAATCTACCATTTAATTTGCGATCTGTTTAGTAACAAATGGAAATTCCAAGTATTTGTTTGACATTTTTCTCCTGCTACTTTTCTTCCATCTAAATTACACAGTGAAGATTAAAAAGATTGGGTTGAGTTAATTTAAGAGATTTTTAGTACTATTCACTCGAAACCGTTTTTATTGCAACGCTAATTTCTTACGCGTCCCTTTTTGGAGAAGAAAAGAAGTCACCTTACAAGTAAGGTGATTTATCTTCGTTTTCTATGGCGATCAATCGGCGAAGTTCCGGTCAGATTGAGGGTACAAGACATTCCACTATCATGAATTGACGGTACAGTAAACGCTGTAGCATTCTAACGTCGATCATGGTAAAAACGATTAAAGTGATGAATACTATCTTATGCAATTATTATGCAACAAGGAATTTTTTAATTTGTTTAAAGCGAAGAGAGCCTTGAGCGAATTATTGAATTTGAAGAATCACTTAAATTAATAAACGTGTTGCCAATTGTACCTTTACCATCATTCGTCACTAGAATATTTATTAGTAGTCACTATAATGAACTATTATTTGCCACCTACAAATCCATAAATTTTCATTTTTTCGCGGATTTCGTTCACAAAGACTCGGGATTCATCGTGAGAAGCTCTCCAAGCAAACTAAAGCTCACTCTCTCCACTTACAATCAATCTACATCTACAAAATTTCGTTCTCTCAAAACTCGGAATTTACCACCCAAAAAACAAAATAAAAAGAAAAAGAAACAAACAAACAATTCTGGAAACGAACTAAAGCTCGCAAAAATTCTCAACTTGTAATGTACCGATCCTAAAGTAACCAGCATTCTCATCCTTTTGCTTCTGCAACCCATCTTACGCCATTACATCCCGACAACTTCCAATTTCACCTTGTATCCACCTGTGAGCGTAATCCGAACTTGCCATCGAAGCGAGGTAAAGCGAGGGATGACGAAGGGGAGGAAGAAACGACGAGAGGCAAGAAATAGGAGACGACGAAAGGGAGATGGACGAATCGTCCGAGTAGTCGGTTTAATTTCCGGTTGGATAAATTTTCCAACGTGGAGAAGCCGATCCAGGTTTCGCGAGAAGCAGCGAAGGCAACGAAAGGTAAACCCCTTTTCCACCCTCTCGTAGGAATGGAATCTTTTATGCGGTCGAAATGCAATCAGCTTGTACTGCACGCTGAAATATCCGCAGCAGGTACAGTTCGGATCGTGTTTGCGTATCCACGACTCTCGATTCTATTTTCCAGCGGAATTATTAGCGAAGGGGTGGAAAGGGGTACACGAGAACGGGTTTGATCGTTTGAGTATCGCGAGGACAGGAGAATCGAAAAGGTGAATGGGAATTGAATGGTTTGTTCAGGTATTTAATTAATACGTTCAAAACGGCCGAAACAATTTTGGAACGTTTTTAATTTATCAATTAACGTCACGTGGAAACTCGTTTCTTTCCGAATACCATGCTTCTGTCGTGGATTTTTCTGACCCATACGCCAGCACTCGTAATGAGCCTGATTAGTTATCGAGATTATTAGACATCAAGATCTGGCAGGAAAAGCAATTTCGAAAGTAAACTAGCTATTTTTCTCAGTAATACGAAATTATTATTAGTTGCGGAATAAATTATGGAATCGTTGAAAGGAAGATACTTACTGCAGGTTATTAGCAAATATTGTCAAGGAGATGGAATTTCGAGCTAAAGACTACAACGTTATGTTGTCGAACTTCGAGCAACTACAGTGAATATTCGGATACAACGGTTTGCCAATTAAAAGAAGCACGTGTCGAACATGTTTGAGTACATTCTAACATACGAAATATTAAGATACTATCAGCAGCAACCAATTTTGAAATTGAGAAACTTATTACTTCAGCAACCCTCCGAACTTTCAATTGAAGTCGCAGAAACGCTTAAACTCGAATTCCAAATTTGATGATGATAACTATGAAATTACTGTGAAATTATAATTGTGATAAAATTGTCAATTTTTTCGTGAGATTCCATAATTCCAACGAAATCTCGATGTCGCAATAATTATTACAAGAATCAGCGAAATAGAAAATTTAAAGTGTAACATTTGTTTAAACATATCCGAGAGTTAAATGCACGTGTGAAATGTGCTATAAATGGCAAATAAGCGAAAGATATTTGGAATAACGCGAATAGATCGAACAGCAGGAATTGTTTCGTAATTAGTTGTTAAGAACGTGTTTGTGGGTAGAATATATTTTTTGGGGGTGAAAATCCATAAATTCCGGGCGTAGGAAAAAATGCATCCGTGCAAGGAATTTATGAACGTGCAGTGTAACAAAAATTAATCGCGTGGTCCGCGCGAGAGCACAGCCGCGAACAATAAACAATGTCAGCCAGGAGTGAACGTGTAAAAGTGCTTCGCGCGGATTTCACAAACGTGGCTGGATATAGCGATCGTAAATTAGCAGAATAGCATGGCATGAAGGAAAAATGCGTCGTAAGTGTCGCGACAAACTTAAATCATACTGAGATTTTTTCGATCGTTAAAATTTCCCTAAAGACGATTTTAAAACAGGACAATAAAATATTTCTTAGATACTAAACAGAACATTTCTTTTTCCAATTCACTTTTAGAATATTCTATAACAGATAGGATATCTAATGTATAATATTTAAATGAAAAGTATTTTTCATTCATTTTGCAACATATGCAGTAAATCAATAAGAATTACTAATAGAGCCATCTCGTTACCGGTTCATTTAATAAAGAATTTTTCATATGAAATATATTACATTTTTTCACCTTTTCATGTTTTATTTTATCAGAGACGTCAAAGAATCTTCCGAGCTTTTTAAATTTCAACGAATCGAACTCCCTACAAATTTCATCAAGCTTTGTAAATACTTTTTTAATACTGCGTTTCGACCAACACAAAGACGAATCCAATGATTTCTAATATTAACAAATATTTCGTGTATGTTTTAATGTTTAGAATGCTAGCAATAGGTATACTAATTCTGTAATTGCACGGATAATGTTTAACGTTCATATATTTTCGACAGATCAATTGACATTTTTAACGCAAATATCGAACATCGATATTTTACGAATATTATCTAGAAATAATTATTAATTTTGTACAAATACGGAATCTGTTTATTTATTCTGTTGTTTGTATGTGATTATAAAAATGGTTTGTTTGACTCTATTAGAATAATGTAAAATCAAAGCCAAGGAAAAGGAATTACATACCAAAGGGATTTCTTTAAGGAGGTTAAAGTGAAAGACTCGAAAAGAGAGGATTATTCCACATAATAAAAGATTCTCTTTTCCAGTGATAGAATAAATCTACTTTCTATCTCAGTCATACTTTGTAAATTCTAGAATATCCACCAATAAATCCTATAAATTCTGTCAATTTTTGACATCGCCAAATATATATTCGCATATAGCATTCTGACTTTACACTTCATATTATTTATGTACGTGTAGTACCTATACTTGCCATATCTGTGACAAAAATATACAATTTCCAATATGCATATCTGGATATTGTAAACAGGCTTCTCGCATATTTTAATATTGCGACTCGAATTATTTAATATTTCATCTACGAAATCATAATAATACTTTTTTATACTAAAGGAATATTAGATGTGAAATGGAATCTTCATAATATCTGGATAAAGTTAATACAATAAATCAAATGACTAATAAATAATTAAGAATACCATATGTTATTTGTAGATAAAAAGCTTTAAAAATCATGCAATATTCGACGATCGGTCATTTTTCTACCCTTAAATCCTTACCACCCACTCTAAGAATCAAACCCTGTCGGTTTAGCTGAAATCAAATTAAATACATGTAGGAAATCTTCGATTGAAAAACGATCTTGTTCAACTGCGTTGAAGTTCTGTTTTCATTATTATATTACTTTGAAATTTTCTCCGTGAAACCCCGATCGCTTTTACATACATACAAACATTACGCGTATATTTTTAACATTAAATTTTGACACTTAAACCTTCTAATACAACAAAAATATTACATTCTAATATCCCTAATAAAATTCTAAACAATTTCTTTTTCCACTCAAATTGCCTCGAGAAACAAATCTGTTCCATCCAAAGTCATAACGCAACAACCCCAGCGTCTGATAAATGAACTGCTGATTTTTCACGCAAATTCGTATTTTCACACAGCCGATTAAGCAAATGGAATTTACGTTTCAACATTTCTAATTTCATCTACTAAATATCCTAGACAAGTACTTTGGATATTTTGTCTATTATTTTTCCATGTTACGTGCATTTTGTGCATCCTTGCAATTTCTAATTTCCTGCAAGCTCATAGAAATCCGTCGTGCTCTAATAGATAATCAAGATGCTGTACTGTACAAACTATCAGCTAAAATATCGTACAATGGATGCAACGATTCTCAAGCGTCTCGTCGAGGCGTTTAACGAAACCTCTCTCAAGAATCTCTCCCGAGTTCCCGGCATATTTTAGGATCGTCGAAGCTCGCCGTAGGATCCAGGACCGTGCCATTAGCCGGAAGATTCAATTACCTCGACAAGATATCCCTCCATAATCGAGGTCTTGCCGTCCGCGTCGGTCGAGCGTTTTATTAGCGACCTTCCAAACGCAACCCTCTACCACAGCCATTTTACCAACGAACGATTAAGAACTATGGCAGGATAACCGTGTGGATAAGATAAGACACTATAGCCAGCCACCCGTTCTCAACGTGTATTTGAACGTCACAATTAGAACAAGTTTATTCCGTACTTAAACAGAAAGTTCCGAGCGTTGGAAGCAAATTTAAGCAGATATTCGTCGTCCGTTGGATTCGCGTTGATTTCCACCGAATTTGCGGCTCGTTCGCTATTTATCCCCACCTGCCCTCCTTGATCTGGCACACTGATTGTCCCATTAACTCCGGAAACGACGATAATGAATACCTGTGCTAATAGCGTCTGTTTCATTTCTTTGAGTCGACGATATTCGTGCTCGTTACAAGATGAATATTTGAGGTAAGAAGCTTGGATTTCGTCTCATTTCTCATCATTCGAGGCAGAGAATATTCAGTTGTATGTCTGGCTATTTGGACTGTTTTCGTTCCTTGTAATTTATCTTGTTGTAACTTGTAACGATTATATTTTCTACACCAGAAATTATTTTCATTGAATGTTACGACGTTTATTTTTAGGTGTTTGTGAGAAATTTTAAAGCGCAAAGATATATGCGCAATTCATGTAATTTGCGACATATATGAAATGTGGAAAATAAAGTGTTGAATACCTGCGCTAATAGCGTCTGTTTCCTTTCTTTGAGTCGACGATATTCGTGCTCGTTACAAGATGAATATTTGAGGTAAGAAGCTTGGATTTCGTCTCGTTTGTCATCATTCGAGGCAGAGAATATTGAGTTATATGTCTGGCTATTTGGACTGTTTTCGTTCCTTGTAATTTATCTTGTTGTAACTTGCAACGATTATATTTTCTACACCAGAAATTATTTTCATTGGATGTTACGACGTGTATTTTTAGGTGCTTGTGAGAAATTTTAAAGCGCAATTCATGTAATTTGCGACATGTATGAAATATGGAAAATAAAGTGTTCGTTATGATATGAACTAAATAAAAGAAATTTCCATTTAGAACTCCAAAATCCATCGCTTTAATAAGTTCCATCGTTCCGTTGGTAATGTTATTCGCACTCAATCTTCCGACTGTGACTTTTTTTCTTTTATAACAACTACGGAATTTCAAATCTATCATTTCGTTAATTTAGAATCCAACTTAAGATGTATCGTTCCGATAAATTACGATAAAGTTTCGAACCTATCATTTCGATAATTTAGAATAAAATTCCCACGTTTCGTGGTTTGTCAGAAGAATCGTGTCAACTGTAAAGTTCATTGTTCTGTCAGGTTCGGTATTTCCACGATTAACGATATTCACTGAGCGTTGTCTGAAACTTCTTTGATAATTGTCCTCTCGACAAAACCGAGAATGGCGCGCGCTTAAACGCGCTATTACCCGCGTCGAGCTTCGATAACAAACGGGTTTCGAAGGAAAAGCACGCGACTCAAAGGATCAACACGCGATAATTACCCGAACAAAGGACACAATACCTCTTCACCCGCGTGCTTTCACACCCCTTTTCACCGAAACTATACACTTTCTGAAAACAAACGTTCGTCTGGCCGTTCGTCGCATCGACTGCGAACAACGCGCGATTTCTCAGTAATTAAGAGCCGCATAATGCAAGTCGTTTTAATTGCGGAATCTTAGCGAGCTCCGCTAAGGTTCGTCCAAACAATGAACGAATGTCTTTCGGAATCGCAGCCGTGAAAGTGGCGTCTGAGGACCAACGCGGCATTGATTGTTCCCGCGCGTTGTTTGAGCCATGGAAAAATTTCGAAAAGGAAGTTTCTGTGCTTTGAACAGGGGCGCTTTTGCAGCCACCGATCGACGAGTGTTGAGTCGCTGTGGCTACTTTCCTGAATAAGGCAAAATTGTGCAGATTCTGGATACGAACGTGTGTTTCTTCGTTTCCATCGATTAAGTTTCTGAATTAGTCGATATCGTACGTAATATTGACATGAAATGTAACTTACCACTGTGATTTATTAATTAATCAATATTCAGGTGCGAAATGTATCGATAGAATATTTTCTTAAATATTTATACAATCTCGGGCAATAAAAAATTGCTTAATTATGTGAAAGACGCTGTAAGAGATTTTCAAAGATCCATCAAAACCTACGATGGAATGTAATCTATCATTGTGATTTATTAATCAATCAATATTCAGGTGCGAGATGTATCGATAGAATATTTTCTTAAATATTTATACAATCTCGGGCAATAAAAAATTGCTTAATTATGTGAAAGGCGCTGTAAGAGAGTTTTAAAAATTCATCAAAACCTGTGATCTTCGATCCTCATATACATAATAATAATCTCTGTTTCCATTAAACAAGTTAACTTCGAACAAAGTTCCACAATTTTCAACACTTTCCTTCAAGCGGCTGCCATTCGAAACTCGACGATACTCACAAACCACAATTCATTTCTCAATGACCAACTAAAATGCCCATAGTACCTATCATTTCCTTTTCCTCTAAAAACCACAGAACTCGTTCCAGTCTAATTTCCGCCCTGAAAAAGGATCACAGAGACAATCGAGGCAACGTATTCACCGGTCGAAAAAACCTTCGCCCCACAGTATCATCGGCCGAATCGAGATCAACCGAGGCGAAAGCGAAAAGACAGGACGACGACGGGGTGCCGTTTCTCATTTAGCCGGAACATCTATCCGCACGGAAATCGTAATTGCATAACTCCGTTGCCGACAACGCGAACAAAGAGCGTACCCTAATCATTGATTTTCACGGTTTCACGATGGCAGAAAATCGTTTGCGGCGAATCACATCTAAACACAACAATGGGCTATATGATCAACAATGGAGGCTGTATTGTTTCCTCCGTCATCATGCATCCGCCCCCGCGAACATCGACTCGCGATTCCATCATCAGAACTCTGGAAACCAAAACACAAAGGGCATTTCCAATCACCGATACTATGCTATTCGCATCTTTCGCCCTCTTGCTCCGCCCCCGACGCGATAATCTACCCTTGCTGTTTCCTTTTTTTTCTCCCCCCCTTTTCCCTCTCTTTTTTCTTCTCCTCTTTTTCTTCTCTTGCTGCGTTCTCAGCTAATGCGAAACGCATAGCCTCGCACAATAGTTGGATGATCTCCGCGGGCCTCGAGGGCGAAGGTCCTTCATCGTGGTAGCTTCGGATCGATGACATGGAGATATTCGAGTATCCGATGGATTCGTCGATCGTCTATATTGTTGCTCGTTTATCCGCGATAGTCGTGGCTGTTTGTCCATGGTGTCGGGGATGGGCTTGGCGAAATATCGAGGAATCGCAGCAGCGACGGAGAATGTTCGATGGAACATTTTCGGAAGACCGTTAAAGATTATTGACGATAGCTTCGTTTTTGATGATAGCTCGGTAGAGTATGCGAAATTACAGAAACGATTGACTCTTCTTTTTGCGTTTTTTCGCCGATAGAAAATATTGATTCGCGCCATTGATATTACCGTTAATTGGTAGCATTGATGCGCGATATTGATTGGTCATATTCAAACATATTGATTTCTATATGCGACGTATACGATGTCGGGGTTGAAGTTTGTAAAATATTAGAAGCGCTGGAGAATGTGGAAGATATGGTACTCGTCTGAAGAACCTTCAAGGCTTCGCTTGAAAAATTCCATCTCGCAAACTTAAACCTGATATCGCGCGTACAAGAAAAAGATTCTTCTCGTCTTATTATTCGAAAATACCTCATCTAACTTTCCCTATCGGTTCGTGTTCTCCATAAGTACACCGAGAATGAGAATCGTCACATACTACCACTTGAATAAAGCTGGCTCGTTTTCATGTTTTCAAGGAAACGACAGAAAAAAAAACACGCGCTGTCCGTTTATCCGGCTAATAAATAAACGTTATCTTCGCGACGCAGAACGATTAAGCGGAAACGTCGTGCGACACATAGCCATTTATACAGGGTGTCCCAGACAGTTAGCTGGAGTTAGGTAGGTACGGGTTTGGAAATGTTGAAGATAGAAAGTAAAATTGCAATGTTAAATGGTTTCCAGGGGTGTATTATATGATGTACGAGTTTTATACGTAGATGGATACGTCTCAAGGTCAACTGGATTTTTTAACATTTCATTCAACGTTATTAAAATCTCTTAACGTGCTCGTTTAAATAGAATCGTATATCTTTTTCATACGTTAATTGACGTACTTTACAATTATAATTTTTAATTAGGTTATAACGTAGGTTTAATTATATTATAAAATAAATTTATCTCTGTATAAAATGATATTAAGCTGCTGCTGTTTTAAAACGATTATTTTAAATGATATATTAGCGCCAATTTTTCGCGAAGTTATACTTGCGCTCGTCCGCCTTCCTCTTCCTTTTGTTGCTGGCAAATTTTTTTTTTATTTTACATTCGAAACGCAGAGAGAGATATATATATATATATACGCTTTTCCGCGTGTTTTATGAACACGTTACTTGTGTTAACCATCTTGAAATTTCATTAGTAATGATACATAATTATATCATGTTTATATGGGAAAAATTTTTAACGATTCTGAAGCTGTATACAAAAGTTAGAAAATATTTACTGCAAGTATATATTTTCCAGAGATCAGAAAAGTATTCGAACAGGAGATCGTTCACGATATTATAGGATTTTTTTATTTATCCTATATAATAAATTTATGGATCGATAGATCTATTTACAATGGATTAAACAGGAAACGATGATTACTTAACGTGAACTAAATACAGTAATGTGCTATAACTAAATAGTTAATTCACAACTCAACTAATAGTTTACAACTCATAACAACTCGATAGCTCAACTACTCGACTCTCAACTCGCGACTATCTCAACTCGACTCTCAACTCGCGACTATCTCAGCTCGAATCTCAACTCACGACTATCTCAACTCGACTGTCAACTCATGACTCCTCAACTCCTCACACCTCGATTCTCAACTCACGACTATCTCAACTCGACTTTCAACTCACGACTATCTCAACTCGACTCTCAACTCATGACTATCTCAGCTCGAATCTCAACTCACGACTATCTCAATTCGACTCTCAACTCACGACTATCTCAGCTCGAATCTCAACTCACGACTATCTCAATTCGACTCTCAACTCACGACTATCTCAGCTCGAATCTCAACTCACGACTATCTCAACTCGACTCTCAACTCACGACTATCTCAACTCGACTCTCAACTCACGACTATCTCAACTCGACTCTCAACTCACGACTATCTCAACTCGACTCTCAACTCACGACTATCTCAACTCGACTGTCAACTCATGACTCCTCAACTCCTCACACCTCGATTCTCAACTCACGACTATCTCAACTCGACTTTCAACTCACGACTATCTCAACTCGACTCTCAACTCACGACTATCTCAGCTCGAATCTCAACTCACGACTATCTCAACTCGACTCTCAACTCACGACTATCTCAACTCGACTCTCAACTCACGACTATCTCAATTCGACTCTCAACTCACGACTCCCCGATAAAACAGCCAGGTCTTTTTGGCTCAACGGCACTTAGGCCTTCCCGCAATACTGTTTATGGTTCACTCGATATTTCTTAGGCCATTTGTCCACGATACTACAATACATTTACAATACATGATCGTTGATACCGTATTCTAATTTCTCGTTAAATATAAGTTTGCAATGAATATCTGCAACCTTTATGTATATTTTCAAATTACACTCAAAATTCTGCCAATGTAATCTTCCGAGTCGCGCCTCATTACAGCGCTAATGAAATATCAAAATGTTTCGCGTAATACGCATAGTATGAGCATAAATGAAAATTTTCCATGAAAAGTGTACGAGTACCTTTCGGAGTAACTGTATATTCGCGTACACACGAAGCAACAAGGATAATAAAGCCATTTCAACCGAGCTTGGCGTCCGGCGCGCTCGTTGCGAAAATAATCGCGGCTGAAAATGTTTCTCGGTCGAGCGATTTATCGAAGGAAAAAACTCATTCTTGCGCGGAAACGGAAGCACGCGAATCCTCCGCCGCTCCTCTTCAGCTCGCTGCTCACTGGTCAAGCTGCCGGAAAATGTCGCGAAAATTTATGCGACCATTCATTGAAATTTCGAAATGAATCTGATCCTACTACGTTAGCCGGTGTCTGAACGGAAGCTCGACGATACAAGGAAGTTGGCCGGGAAATTTATAGCGGCACGGGGATGAAATTCCAACGAATCGTGCGCGCGCTTCCAAAGAATTGTCTCGTTTCAACGGTGACGCACGCCGCGGAAAATTTGACTGAATTGCGAGCAATTGTTTCGCTTTCTGCGTCTCCGTCGGGGAAACGGAAACGCGTCGAGTCTCATTTTCAACGATGCCGCAATGAACGTTTCGGGGATATGAGAGCTCGATGAGACCTCGATAGATCACACGAGATTTCGGTCTACGATCGTGACATTTTTGCGGCAAAATGTTATTACTCTGTTGTAGACATACGCGTTTTGTGATAGACCACGTGTATGTAATAGATTTGGACTATCTTCGTTATCAAATCGAAGATACTTCGGTGTAATAAATTGAAGTACCTGCGTTATCGAATTGAAAGTGATTGAAAATCGCCAGCAAGTGAGACGATGGTTTGGAAGGAAATTTGTAAAGCTTCCGAAACGAAATCTTTTCTGAATGTCTCAGTTAACAAGTGGAAAGAGTTGTAACGTGTTTTATATCAGTTAGAAGAGTTCAAGAAATTGTTGCTTCGTCTATTCGTCGTTATCTCTTGCGAAATGTAGTCATACAGATCTTGTAATATGATCAACTATCCCTCGATCAAATTGAAACTTAAATAATTTTGCCCTTTCCATGTTAGAAGATTGCTAGAAAATATAAACAATGAAGAGTCATCATCTCACAAAGAAACAGTTACAATAAAAGGAACTGAAAAGTACTAACGTGTCTAGTGCATATAATGTAAATAAATAGTATGTTGTTCGATACAGTGCTCATCTCATTCTTCCTTCATGTTCAAACGAGCTCTCGATATTGTCGTCTAAGAATAATCTCGAGCAAGTTAGCCTCGTTCCTCGGATATTAAATTTAAAAGCGATCTATCAGTGACAGGGATGATTTATCGAGCATCCTGACTCGTTGTCCTAATCCAATCGCGGTCCAACCCTTCTATTTATCCGAGGAAAGTCTCTGGCAGCTTGAAAATAAACGTAAAACGAAACTCTTATTACACAAACTCGATACATAATAAAAAAAGTCATAGATCAATTGCAAACGATGTATTTGCCTGGATCGCTCATCTTGCATAATGGAAAATGAAATTATTATTTATCCGGGAAAACTTTCTGACAGCTTCAAGATAGACAGAAAGACGAATTCCTCGTCGATAGATTATGCAACATTAATTTATGCAAATGCGTGTCTTTCCGAATTCGATTAAAGAAATGAAACGAACAGGGATTTGTATAACAATGAATACTGTATTTTAAATGTTTTCTACATTCTTGAATGTTATGTACATTTTATACATTTCTTCTATGAATTTATTCATCGTATTCGTAAACATCCGCAGTCTACTCGTCACGCAATCTCAAAACACGATGGAACAACCACAAATTGCAAATGATCTATCCCGCTGGACCATTTATCTTACATGATAAAATATTCATACAATTGTTATTTAAATTCTTATTTATCTTCTCTTTTCAAGACAACTCGCCGACAGTTAGAAAATAAATGAGAAACAAAATGTTCGTCAACTCGAAGCACAGTAAAAATGCGAGTGACAGATCGATCGCAAATGATCTATTCTCTTGCGTCAGTTACGTGATAGGAATCTTCTGTCTATTAAGTTCTTTTTTATCCAAAAAGAAAAAACTCTGCAATCCTTCAGCCGCGGGCAACGTGGAAACTGTTGTAATTTTTTGTTAACTTGCGCGGATGACGCGATTATCGCGTCGCTTCGAGTTACCGCGGTATCCGCCAAACAATGCCAAACGATGCTTCTTCTAGATTGAATTGTGTTTTGTATTTGACTATATGGAGTCGCTATTTCATCAACTAATGTCGCTACACGGTACCATGTTTCCAGATATATCATGCTGGAAAACAGTTTTAACTTTCCTTTTGTACGGTACGTCGATATTCGCGTTTCCCGCAAGATGCCAGAAAGCAAATAAAAATATTTCCTTCGTCGACACTAACTTCCAGATTTCTTTTTCGATATCATTGAAATACTTTCACACGGTGAACGCACAGGCGAGAAAAATTTCCGCGGTTTTACAAGGCAGCGGTTGGCGGGTTAAATTCTGAAATAAAACAAAACTAATTTTGCTCGCCAGCTTGAGACACAATAAAGCGGTCGAAGATCGATCGCGAACGATCCATTCTCCTGGACTACTCGTCTTCTTGGGTAAATAAGAAACCTTCGTAGATATAGAATTTCTATCGCGTTATTTCTTACGTATTTCTTACCCAAGAAGACTTCCCAAGTTTTAACGCGAGCCGAAAACAAACGCCTCGTCAACTTGGAACGCGACGAAAGAAAAGTCGCAGATCGGTCGCAAACGACCTCTTCTCCTGTCACCGCTCATCTTACGCGATAGAAAATTCATAGCCACCCGATTGCCGCTCGTATTCTGCTACGATCGCCAGAAGAACAGCGTTTTCAATTGGGGCAGTACGTTGGAATCTAGCGGATCATCGGATGACCATTAACCGAGTGCTCCGGTGCATCTAAAATTCATGTTTCCATTACCAGTTTCGAACAGCGTGCACGATCGAGGGGGTGAAAAAGAGGCGAAACAGGAAAATGTACCGACAGAGTGAAACAAACGGATACGAGGAAGATGGCTGACGGTACAGGCTGCATCGTATATTTCATCGGGTTCGCGGCTACTGAGATTTATGTCCGCGGTAGTAACCCGTTTTATCAGGAACGAGAAGAATCACACGATATTTTATATGTTTTTGCGGTGAACACAGAGGATGCACGCTTTCTGTCTGGCGTCGTTAACACGCCAGGGCGTCTCGTATTGCGTCCGGTGAGCGAGAGACTTTCCAAATAAAAGCCACGCTACTTTTCAAATGCAATCATAACGTAACGACGCTGGTCCTTTTATGGACGACGACTGTTTTCCTCGAGAAACTAGGCGGTCATTTTAGAATCATTGTTATTGCCATTGAATTTGGTTGAGATCGAGGTAAGAAAAATTACAGATCGACGACTCAGAGTTTAATGTAGCTGCTATATACGTTTCCATAGCTTTACGAGTGTTATTTTAGTTTTACCGATAGTATTCTTGCAGCACGCATATGAGAGAATTGAAGGATAATTTCTAAGATTTTGCAAATAACTGTGGAGGATGATCGGTGGTGTGGTAGTTTAAATGACGAGATTACTCGATGTTGAAACCGTCAAATATTTTAAAACTGTTGGAACACAACGATATCAGTCGCATGCGGATAGAGTGTTTGATCATACGGATTCTTCCGTTCGTTGCCCAGCGCCATCCCCACCAGCGTGCGTTCGTGAGATTCACCACGGCAGTTAGCACGTGCATGCTTTTTCAAAAAACGCCGGAAGAAGCGTGAGGATATGGATGGAACATTCTAGATGGGCACGTCGAGAAGCTACTAGAAGGTTCTGTGCCACATGTGACGCCACACAGACACCCACACAGGTCACACTCATTACTGCGTAGGGAGTGGGGCTCTAAACCTTTTCAAGGGCCATGGGTCACTAAGCCAGTCTGTGAATAACTAGCCAACTGTCTACATTCCAGAACGCACATTTATAACTCTCGAAATAATTGTTTAATAAATATCACATTATATTATTTCAACACAAACATTGTGTCTTCCACAGTTATTAATCTTAATCCCAAGATTAAATTCTAACAAAAACAATTATAAATACAAAGTCAACCGTAGATTGCTCGATACGGGTCGTTAAAAGAACGTTCGCTAAGACGATCGGTACTAACTGATTCGCTAAAGACTGTGTGTTGATCGCTAATAAAATCGCTCGAGACGGAGACTGAAAAACTGGTCACCTTACGATCATGTTCGTTTATTTATACTGGTCGATAGGGTACCAGTATGTTTCAATTCGCCTTTGTTTGACGGTTACACGTAGCGGTGACATTGTTTTGCCCGGAGTTGATTTATTCTTACATTGTGTCTAATCTTTTTTTTTTTTTTTTGTACGTGGAGAAATCCTCATAGGCACTCCGCTGTTGCTAACAATCGGGTAACAGCAGAGTAGTATCGGACTCCTACCGACTAAAACTCCACGATGACCATCCTACACGTATGACAGGAGTGCTCCAGGAACCTCTTATGAATTATCTTCTGTTGAACCCCCTTCCCGCGTCCTCGTGTTCGAGCCAGTCCTAGTAATTTTCTGACTGTTGAGTTTGGCGTTAGGGGAGGACATTATGTCTAATCTAACGATGTTGGTACTCCGAGGCAAAACAACAACGTGGCTCGAACTGTCCTCTATATAACAGCGGGATATTTTTAACGTGGAACCGTCGTGCAAAGAAACTAGTTCTTTTAACATTACACGTCTGCTGGTCTCGCACAGAACGTGACAATTGATGTACATTATCAGGATCGATTAGAATTTTCGATTTATATAAAATACGACCTAAGGTATAAAAGATGGTACAGATTGTTTGCAAATATTATGGGCGAATAATAAATTAACAATTAGGATTCCATTTATTTATTTGGAATTTTATATTAATAATACATCGGTTCTTTTTTTCTTTTTCTTTTTATTATTTGAAACGTGAAGACGAAGAATGGAGAAAATTCGAAGGTTTAACTAGTTTCTATGGATCTCGTGTGAAAATTTTCGACTACTGAAAGAAGTTTATTTTCAAAGTTGTTTCATTAGTAAAATCTATGCGAGAAACACATACCAATTATAATATTTTAACAATGTATACTTCAACATACACCAATTATAATACGTTTCGGAGATCGTGTATATTTCAACGTAAATTTACAGTAATGTTTTTAATACGATACGTAGAGTCTGATAATAATCTGTTTTAATGTTGCAGGATGGAATTTAATACAACTTTAATATAGTATGGCCAGAATATTTTTCTTTTATTAGATGAAAAAATTCAGAGAATTTCCAAAATACTTCAACGATGGTACAGATTTAGCTAACAGCATATTTCGTTAATTATTTTTAAAGATGGCAAAAAGCGGAAACCAATGAAAAATCAGCAAAATTTCTAATACCGAAAAATTCACGAGGGTAGCAAACACTCACTGACTGTTTTAAAAGCGCATAAAATCGAAAATCCAATCGTGTTCGGAAGTTGGAAATCGGTAGACGATATCAAAGTTCAAGTCTCGTTTCCGATTCAGACCCGATAAATTAACAAACAAAAGTTAACAATCGCGTTCCAATGCAATAGAAGTTGCAGCTGATCGAACGTTGAATCGGAAAGTATCAATGAGTTGCACTGTATCTCTCTCGAAGGAAGACTTGTCTAGTTTCATTGTAGAAGAATAATAGAAACGAGGGAACACAAAGAAGACAAGAGAATTCTCTCGAAAGATGCTTTAAATTTTGAAGATCGTCGTTTAATCTAACGTAATTTTAACTTGTAGATTGACTGTTCCCTTCCTTGAGCCAACGATGAATAAAGATCTATTCTTTTTCTCCATATAGTGTTCCAGATCGATGACTGGTGATTTGCGAATCTGAGCGTTTGCCAATTTGCAACTCAAACTCCTATTGTACCTTGTCGACTTGAGAAAAGAGTACTTTTTATACGTTTGCAAAGGTAACTAGATAAAAATATCATTTCCAAATCATCCCTTTAAAGCTCACCATAAATCCAGACCGATCCCAAAACACCCTAACACATTTTAATCCTCAAAACCTGCATAGAGAAATTTGAACAAAACCAAATATCTCAACGCCCAAACTCATCGTACGCCATTTGCCCTAATGATCATTCACAAATAATCCCTCACAACGGACGCTCACAACAAACCCAGACTCACTGAAATGTACATCTCGGTTATTCAAACCTACCTCTACAGAAAAACATGGCGAACAACAATGAGAAAAAACTCTCTCTATATATAAAAACAAATCTAAAACCTTCCAACCTAATCATACATCATACAACATATTACTCACGAATCATCCCACGAACCACCCTAAGCATTCCAACGACGACAACAAACACGTAGTAATTCTTAAATCCATGAAACAGATCAATTTTGCTGAATGGATACGAATTCAAAGGGAGACGACCAGCATCGTTCACAATCCTCCTACCGATTATCGAGGCACGCGAACAGGCTGCGAACACCGGGAGCAAGAACGCGAGTTTTGTTCCGCGTGGCGGATGTCGCGTCGTGCACGCCTATGCACTATGCAACCGTTTGTACACGTACGCAAGCGTTACAGTGGACACATCGTCTGGTCTATACTGGTCGAGATAGGGCTTTGGATCCGGTCAGGCACCGGTAGGAGACCGGCGCTTGGATTTATGTCCTATTCATTACATAGCGACACAACGACGCGGCGTCACGCCGCAAACGCACACGGGGAATCCAGCAAGCGGGCATCGATCCCGCGGCCTGCATCTGCCGCTACCTGCCGTGTTTACCGTGCAGCGAGCCCCTGTTTGCTCGCTACCTACGCCAGCGATACATTAATGACAGGCGGTCCGCCGACGAGGATAAGGCTCGTACCAGAGGACGTGGGACTCGCTGAGGGCCACTCTGTCACGGGGAGTTCCGTGGTAACGAATGGTTTCGAATGGTGAATTTTCGGCTTGATCGGCAAAACGCTTCTGCGCGTGCAACGTGGTACATAGACGCGGAGAGATTGTGTTTTAGAAAAGGTGTTTTAGATTGAAGAAGGTTCAGGATAATTGGACTACACGTCTTTGAGTCTTTGCATTTCGATCTGTGTATTTCGTCGAACTGTTTGTCCTGAACAGATGAAGCGCAAACGTCGCGACGAAACGTACCGGTAACTCGATTGAAACGAAGATTCACAAATATACGAAAGAGTTGTTTTGATGAATTCTTTTGCGAGGAGTGTCGAACTTTTGGAAACCTGTGGTTCGTTGCTGAGATTTCTGACAAGCAGAGATCAATCTTTGATTTGGACTCGATGCAGCGTAATACACAGATGCGAAATGGTGGGAGTAGTTTCGCTTGATTTTTGCGGACTCTTCTGTAAGATGGGTGCCGAATTTTTTGGAACGGATGATTTGTGGTATATTTGTGGATATTTTTGTGGATTATTGTGGTGTATGTTTGTGGATATTTGTTGAGATCTATGACGAGTGGAAATTAATGATTTCGGATGAAGAATCTTATGTCTAGTGGATAAAATGATTTTGAGAGTGGAGTATAGAAGAGTTCTAAGATTGGTGACTTAATAAAAAAAATCCAGAACGACGTACCAGAGCCTCTGAGAACGTCGAAAACCGTTTTTGGCACAGTTAAGGAGTATACAGTGGAGAAGCTAAGACAAAAGTACGAAGCTGCTTTTATGCTGGAGAAATGGGTCAAGGTTTAGGTACACAAGCTGGGATACGAAGCTAAGTACTGCAGGTGGCAGCCATCTGAATATTAGCTTCAAGTAGAATGAATCTGTCGATGGCCTGGATTATTCCACCAGTTTGTCTTTCGACAACTAAACAAACAATTAAAGTTCTAATCCTTTCATATTAAAATATCCCAAGCGAAAGCATTAGATTTGTTTTTTGAAAAGAGGAAAACTGAAAGCAGTAGGAGAAAGGTAATGCATGTTGATTTTATGCTAATAAGATTGCAAATTCAAATTCCCATTCGACCAAATCTGCATTTCTTTGCCCCTGCAAAGCATCCTTCGAAAGAACTTTCGGCATATCCACGACAGTCATTTTGCATTCAAACTATCCCTCCATGGTACATATGAATTATATCTACATAAGAATTTGAAGAAAGTATTTTAATTCCATTCCTATTCTAAATTCTCAGATAAACGAAACGATACACGAGTTAAAGATGCCAACAGCGAATAATCCAATTCAAACTAGACAAGATCTCACCACGCCATCAAATAACCACGAAATTTGTCCTGAGTTAAGAAATCAACAAAAATTCCAAGTTACTAGTCACTCGATACGAGTTGCTACGATAATCTACGCGAAGTCACTCAGTTTTATAACGTTTCGTCTCGAACTGTATTTTCCATCGTTTACAATGTTCCGAAACCATGCAACTTAACTCAAAGTGTGCACCAAAGTATTGTAATCACGTGTGCATTAGCAAAAGCAATCAGAGTTCGAGCACGCCACTACAACCACGAAATTCTTCTTGAAGCAAGAAATCAACGCTTGGAGGGGCAATTCGAAGTTACCTCTGAACAAGCCACAGTAGTGTTTCCAAAGTTGGCAGGCCCGCAATGGCCCTCGACCATCGGCGTTACAAAGCAACCAGTTGTTTCAGGGGAGCGTTGTCCCACCTCTGTTTGTGCAGGCCTGCCAGCCACAGTATCGTCGCGTTTGATGGCGCGGCTATTCTCGCTGAATTACGATGGAAGCGTGCGTCGAGCCAGGTCAGAGTATTCCGCTCGGACGATTTCTCGTTGGTCAGAGCGTACAAGCATTGCTCTTTGTGAATGTAGCATGCATAGGACACGTGCGTGCTGTGGTCCTCTCTGTCCAGCGATCACGCTACTTTCGCCCGTCGACGCGGCAAATGAATGCACCGTCACCGGCACCGCGAGTATTTAACCGGATGTCCGGCGTACACCGCGCGTTTCACGGCGGCCGCACGCGCGCTCATCGACGTTTATGACGACAGCTTCTGGTTCGATATTACGCCAACTGGTATATCGAACGCGTGATGTCCCAACCAACGCCGAGTGTTGTATTCTGGGCTGACTGAATTGGGCATTTTATAAATTTGAGAAAAATGACAGATAGAACGTTTATGTATGGCATGGTTGATAAATTGTATTTAAAATATATCATATATTGAAGATGTATGACAGTAGCAACTAAATTTGTGCGATTGGAAAACTATGGATATTTATATTTTTAGGAGCAAAATTAATGGAATGGAAGCTAAACAGCCGATGTCTAAATCGATGCCGAGTAGTGTGCGATGGGGTATTTCGCAAATTTGGAAAAATTGATAGACAGAAGGTTTATCTAGAATGATTGATAAATTAGGTATGTACTATATTTTGAGCACCTAAAATAATAGCAGCTAAATTTATGCAGTTATTAAACCATGTATATTCATACGGAAATTAAGCAAGTGATGTTCCAACCGATGGTGAGTATTGGCTTCTGGAACGAGTAAATAAATTTGATCAAATTGTAAAGATATTAAATTTCGAGGATCCAGGATAAGGGTAGCTAAACTTATATAATTACTATATTTATAAGATATTATATATTTCTATGGATATAATTAGAGGAAACTAAGCAGAGATATGTTTCATCCGTTAAATATTATTACTAACAGCATATTTTTACTATTTTCCATATTTCACGCATTCTGTACTATGTTGCACCCAAAAATTTCTCCTAAATGAGTGTAAAATCTACTACTTGCTGTTTATAAATTTAATATATACTATATAAATACAGCATATTATATTTCTATCCTGTGTTCGTTACTATTCAAAAGAAATATTACACGTTGTACCTACGTAATTCCAACAATTCCAACGTTCATAGAAAAAATTAACTTGTCAATTTACTCAGGAACACGCTTCGATCATGCGAACTCTAACGACTGGTCGGCTTTATTATCTCGTTATACGATGCAGACTATTATAACCACGTTTCGAGGAAGTTTCATCACGTTGTTGAAATTCTGACTACTTTCTGAACAAACAGTCCATGGACCTAGGTGTGTGTCAGCTGGATATCGGATCACCCGATAGAAGAGAAATCGATAGCATTGTAATCCCAGCGAAGGATTTTCGGGGAACCACATTACCAGCTCACCCTCTTTTCTATCGATGGGAAAGAAGTACTCGCTGCCAGCGAGCTTATTAAGATTTGCGAACTTTCCTTTCTCGTAAATTTCGCGGCAATGGCCACGGTCAAGCGTTCGACGTTCGAACACTCCAAGAAAGTTCCCGTTCCGCCTGAAAGTCCTACTATTTATTCCTGCGCTATACAGCAGCCCTGTAAACGATTTCATCGATACTACCCCGTTCTTTGTCTATTTTAGAAGGCTCTTGTCGAAGGAAAGTTACAGTTTCTTACAATTTATTCGCTGAAATTTGTGATTTAATCGAAATACGTCCGAACTTTATTTCGACGTTTCGTGAAGTAATATCGTTTCATTTAATAAGAATAATATTTTATAATAATTATTCGCGATGCCATAGAACGTTGTAGAGCATATAGAATACATCGTAGAGTACGTTGTTGATTTATACGTCAGTGATAAAGATCTCGTGAATCGACTGGATCTAATTGACGAAGTTTGACGATCGAAGAAATTCGTATTCGATGATTATTGGAAGATGAAGAGAAATCGAAAGGAAACGAGTTCCTGTTGATAATTACTAAGATAAATATATGTACGCCTCTTATTGATATAATTTCACTGGAATGGCGAAACAGTAGGACAGAGAAACGTGAGAATGTAGTAGGGACGATAGAAGGGAAAAAGCAAATAGCAACATCTGCATCACGCCACATTATACCCATATTTCCCATGGGGTGACAATGAAACTCTTGTAACCAAGAGAAGAGCTGCGTTGCGTTCTCGAGATCATGAAAAGCTCGTACATTTTCGAGGGGAGACAATACGATTTAAGATCTCGATAATAGATGAGATGAGATGAGATGAGAGGAGAGGAGAGGAGAGGAAAGGAGAGAGAAAATGAAATTTCCTCGATACCTCGCCCTTTAAAAACCTCGTGAACGACGTCGGACAATGGTCTATCGAGGAAGAAGTTAATACTCGTAAGTAATCGCAAGACGTGGAACGATTTTCCAGCGGACATACCGATGAGAAAGTTCTGCGCTCTTTTCTACGCTCGTCAGAAGCTCGAAGAAGCTAACGGTGTCACAGAGTTGTTTTTTAAACTTATTTTTAATTATAGTTACAATTATAGTATAGGTATTTTATTTATTAGTTGTCGATACGTTTGTTCAATTGTTGCCGAGTGAAGAGATCTTTGTTCTGTTCTTTTGATTTTCTTGACATCTTTGCTACGAGGTTTCTATAAATGTTCATTGAAAGTTTTTATGAATTGCAAACTTTCTTAAATAAATATAAATTAATAAAATTAAGATAAATTATTAAATTCTATGAAGATCATTGATTATTGAATATTGCATCGAATTGATTAAATTCATTAATGTATTAGTATTATTAGTATTGGTATTAGTATTATTATTGAAACATTATTCCTGATTATCAAAACTTTTGTTCAAAGTTTATAAATTGACCAGTAATTATTAAATTTGGAATAGAAAGTGTTTGGAATTTAAAAATAGCAATTCGTTTTAAGGTTTTTAGATTCTTTTAACGTTTCTCGCGAATATTTCTTTTGTTATCTGTTACAATGTGTGAATTCACTGATTTTCGTATCGCTTGGTAAATAATTTTAATAACATACAGTTAAATTACAGCTAAAAATCAATAAGCTATGAATACCAATACGCAATATTTATGATAGTATATTTTTGAAATTCAGAAAAGTGACAGAAATACATATTTAATCGCAAAGCGGAATAAAGTGACAGTTTAGAAATTGATTAATAGAATTGATTAACAGCATATCCAATTTTAAAATTTATCTCCCATAAAAACAGACATATTAATATTACCAAAGAATAACCTTGCAGTTTAAAATATTGGAAAAAAATTCCTATAACAACTGTTTTATTCCTTTCCACAGATTTTAAACTCAACCTCCAAAAAAAATTTCCTTTTACCTCAAAATTCAACAAAAAATCAACGAAACTCTAGTTATCGTGTCTTTATTCTGTAGTCTTCAAATATAACTGACAATTGATAAAAGTTCATTTATGGTCAAAAAAAAAAGCCGAAAAGATTTATACAAATCCCTAAAAAGTAAATTCTACCAAGTTCCATCAAGTTCTACACAAACGAAATAACAATACTTCACTACGTGAGAACAATCCGAGATTTGCGTCCCGGAAATAGCCGCCTCTTCCTTCAACATGTTCCTTTCTTTGCTGATACCAGGCGGCATAAGCGATCCGGATAAAACGAGCGGAAAACTCGAGTTTTCCTTGGTATTAAGAACCGATTCTCGATTTTGAGAATTCCACGGACGTTCCTGGCCCGGTGGGAATGGGCCAGCATTTAAATTCTCCGCGCAAAAGAATCGATTTTCACGTAGATCTATTTCCTCCTGCTGTGTTCACGTTCCAGAAACTGTAAACGAAGTCGGAAAAAGCCACACGTTCATCGATCCCTTTGAAGCTTTCGCATAAGCGTACCGATACGGTGAAAAAGAGAAAGGAACATAGAAACGTGGTTTTCCTTTCCTTTAGAATCTTATCTTTGATGTTTTATCTTTGATTTGGAAATCTTTCTACGGTTTCCGGAAATCGAATTAAAACCATATACGGAGGACCGAGAATCATAGCGGTGTAAGTCACTTTGCTGATTAAAGTTGTTAAGTAAATACAAAATTAAAGAAATGATATTTGTTCAAATTGAAATAACTGACTAAATTGAAATTCTGAAAATCTTCATTTATGATTTTCAGCTTGCTATGTAGAATTTCACTTTTCCAATTAAAATACTGTCATGGATGGAAAATTATGCTTGGATAAGCAGATTAGCGATGGCTGCTGCTTTGGAATATTAAATACGCAAAATATACATAATACTCAAAAATATATATAACCTTAGCATGAAAATATAAATTTATACAAATATTTTCAGTTTAGTTATTACACTTATGTTATGTCGAAGAATTAAATTTGTTACAGAGTTCCTTTTATTAAAAGGAACTGTATTTATTTTATTACTACGCGATGTTACAATTCTACTGTGAACGATATCAATTTTCTCTTCCTGTTTCGTATCGAAAAAAAATTGTAAAAACAATGAGAGATCGAGAGAAAAGTTCAATTTCTAGCGCTATGTGTACATTCATAGAAACTCGATTCCATCATCATACGAGACCTTCAACTAGAATGAAATAGAGTAGCGGAATATCAGAATATCATTATTATCATATTATATTAGAAGTTGAAAAATTCTAAAGAATTTTCTATTCAGCAAATACAAACAAATACAGCAAAGTTTCTCCACTTCTCCAAAGTGAATTACTTACCAGCAACTTCTCCATTGTATTTTCTTTGTATTCCATTTATTTTCTATTAAAAGAAAAATTCTATCTCTTATATCTTGATCACACAAATTCCCCTATCGAATAGCATCGTTATTTAAAGTTAAATCTGTCGATGTAACAGAGTTCGAGAACAAAGCAAATTCTTCGGAATTTCCCATGTGGCAGAACAAAAAATGAATAAACATGGAATGTAAAAGCTTCGATTATTAAGTTGATTTTTCTTCAGCGTAGATATATGGACAAATAGATAGATTTTCAAAGTGATCTTTGATCGAGCACGCTGTCGAACATTAGGAGCAACACGATCATGACAGAGGCTCTTTTTTAATGCGTCAGCGAGCAGACGGCCAGGACCATACGATGAATAATTTACAGGTTGAAAGCTTTTCGGGCAAACATCCGTGCCGGCGACGATTTAAAATTCCGATTGACCCTCGTCCGGCTATGGTTGCGCTGGGAAAACGCCCACGGGTCCGTTTCACCTCGGCGTTGGATGACCACTTCCGGTCACTCCAACTGATCACCGACCCTTCGCTTTTCAATAGAATTTTAATTCTTGCAAGGAGCTACTGATCTCAAATGCTACTGTCTCAAGTGTCACTTGAATGAATTGAGAATTGGGTCTTCTATTTCCTTTTTTTTTTTTTTTTTTGTAAAATTAGATTTTCTAAGCTGATAAATTTTTGTGGTATTTTCAATGATTAACGTTGATGTTTCTTTTCTGTTGCGATTCTTCAAGAAGCGGTTATTTGAGAATTTGAGAATTCTTTCTTGCTTCTGGAAATTGAAATTTGAATTCTTGCAAGGAGCTACTGATCTCAAATGCTACTGTCTCAAGTGTCACTTGAATGAATTGAGAATTGGATCTTCTATTTCCTTTTTTTTTTTTTTTTTTTTGTAAAATTAGATTTTCTACGCTGATAAATTTTTGTGGTATTTTCAATGGTTAATGTTAATGTTTCTTTTCTGTTGCGATTCTTCAAGAAGCGGTTATTTGAGAATTTGAGAATTCTTTCTTGCTTCTGGAAATCGAATTTAATAAGATCGGATATTTTGTGGTGTTTTCTACGTTTAACGTTAATGCTCCTTTTATAGTGTAATTTTCTAAGAAATATCTACCTTGACTATTGCGTAAATAAGCGATCAGAAGGTACAAAATGTACTTGTATGAATATATACTTTCGTACATGTATGTGGAAAATGAGACAAAATTAGAAAATTCAACGAATGTAACGAAATTTGAAGATGGTCCAATTTCTCAGCAGATATTCGATACACAAAATTGTTCAATATCAAAGCAAAGAAAATCGAAAGAACTGGTAACAAACTCAAAGTAATTAAGAGTAATTGTCTGCATAAGTCAGGTTAACGAGTGTCTTCAGGGCGTTTGCTATCCTCGAAATTTCCTATCGTATCCTTCCGAACTCAGAAAAACGAGAAAAGATGAAAAACATGTTAGAAATAAAAGATCTCTAAAAAAGGAAACTTGCTAGCAAAAAATCAATTAGTTCAACTAAGCCTACGAATATATGTAAATAACACGATTCCTAAATTTCACAAATCAGCTATCGTTTCCTAGTAAACCCTCGATGTCTGAAGCAAGACATGTGAACAATATGAGGTGGTTAAAACGTGTACTCAATAATGTAACGAGTGGATGAATTTGTAATAGTCAGTAAATGTCAGTAAATGTCACTAAATAGTCAGTAATGTAAAATAAGTATAAGTACAAGTACAGAAGTTGTAATCGTTGCTCGGTCGATGCTACTATACCAATTGTAGTATCTTTACTACAATTAGTTTATTTACAATAAATAGATTAAACTGATGTTGGTTAGACAGGAAACGATGTTTAACGTGAACTGATCACAATAACGTATTATAATTAAGACAACTAGATAGTTAATTTCCAACTCTCGTCACCACGGATCCAACGTTCTCTCTCACGCGGACCACACTCTCTCGACAACGCTAGTGTCACGTAAGATTAATGATAAAAGAGGAGTAGCTGAGCAGTAACTTAACTTGACTGTGCTTTTATAATTTTGTAGGCTTTTATTCGCGAAAATGATTAAGTATAATATTACAATGAAGTAGCGAAGTTAAAATAGTTGTTCAAATCGCGACCAAAACTGTACGCAAGACTCAAGACTAGTCTCGTGGTCGAATGCTTGCAGTTTTTATATGTTGCTTTTGTAGGTGTTGAGGGGCAAGGGGAGGATCCCGATTGCCCTACGTAATGCTATTAGCAGCAACGTAGCAACACTAGCTCCCTGACTTCTCAACTAACACTGACTGTTAATTCGACTTTCTCCCTTACCATCCCTTTGTCTCTTTGTCTTAGCCCCACCACGCACGTGTTCCGCAACCGCTCGTGGCCAGGGTCACACAGGCCTTTTCCACGAAACTATTCGATTGAAAGACCGACGATACATTGTTGGGCCTGTCGACACTTCGGCTTTCTCGCGACATTGTTTATAGTTCACCCTATATCTCTTAGGCCTTTCGTACACGATACTACACAATCGAAGAAAGGATAATAATACTCTGTCTTAGGGAGCACGTTCATACATTTATTTATATCAACAGACGTCACCCCAAAAAGTTAACCTTCCTATGTAACTCTGGCTGAAGATTACAAGAAACGGCAATAACAATCTGTTCAGATTTCATTTGCCTCTAGATTGGGGTTAGGTTTCTAACCAAAACAATGTTAGTATTCAAAAGCACAATTAATTAACACGAATCTCTGCTAGATTTGAATTTTCCGTTTCAACTTGACTTTTTCTACCCTCATGTGCCGTTACAAATAAAATGAGAAACTCGATTCAAGTGACAAGTACTTGACCACACTCAAAATATTCTTGAATCCTAAATCACACCCATCCAAACTCAACAAAGAAACACCAAACGTTCGTCAAAGCGACCAAACTAACTCGACAAACGTACACACAACGCGATTTCCCGGTGTTCAAACCCTAAACGAAACGATTAAAGGGAGAGACCTGACCCTCGTAGCTCTCAGTCGAACGCGCGTTAATCGACATCGCGATTACATATATCCATTGTCGTCGCTGCTCAGATATTCAGATACACCATGGTGTAGAGGGCCTAATCCGGACAACTGCAGTCCAATAACGATAAATAGCCGTTTCACGAGGGCGTGTGCACCAGCGGATAAGCATCTAAATACCCGGTGTCCCTGGTATCCTGAATCTAGCAGAGCAGGCTGACTATTAGCTTCCCCAACAGCTAGCCGTTGTGCACGCCGCGTGTAACGCGATATAAACACCTTATGATTGCCCCTAGGGGGATTTCGTAACCCTAGCCAACGATACAGCCGTGGTATTTATAGGGGAACAGGGGTCCCAAGCAACCAGGGTAAACGCAACCGCGATTTACCAGGATCATTGTCGTCCGATTGAATGAAACAATCGGACACGGTCATTAGGTTTATACTGGGACATGTTAATAAATGTCGTGTCAGAGTAGATGGTTTGTCGGAAAAGTCGCGACTTGTGGCTTGTTGAACATTTAGAAGGGAAGACTCCAGGTTTTAGAAAATTTGGAAATATTTCTGCGTGCGTTTTTATTCTCGTTTTTATTCTGACACTTTAAATTACTATTCGTGTACCTTTTTATGTTTTTCATGAATTTTAGAGGAATTCCATAGGAATTTGATAGCTTTATCACGGTGTTTAGTAAGTTTCTCGGAATTCTTTGAAATATTTTCGTGGATGCAAATTTCGGCGTAAATTACGAGGGTAATTGATCGCTGGTGGTTCGTTGCAATGGATTGATAGTATTCAAGAACCTTTGTGAGCTTGTTTTTGTTGAGAATTGTGGATCTTAATCGCCGAAATAAAAGTAAAGAAACACTAAGATTACTCGCAGAATTTATATTAAAATAGTTTTAGATTTATTTAATAAACGATTTGCAAGATCTTCGTCGATTACATTTGCACGCGTCTCAGCATCTTCCATACCACACTGCCAACGGAACAGTTGCGTTCATCTGTTTTTCGAGACGCTGTGCACACACATACTTCCATGCGCTCATACTCACATACGTGTGTCACTACTACGCGACTAATCTAGTCTAGTACACAAAATTATATATATCTCAATAGTTTTGTACTTAATTACAGGTGAAGATAATCTTACGGGTATGGACAGATACAATTGAAAATTCAAAGGTGGAATTTTTTGGGATCCAACAGAGACGTTGATAAGTGCGAGTATCCTAGGAAATGGCAAGTTAAAATTCCAGGATTTTGACGGTGGATCGAAATAAAGCGCGCCGGTTTGTTACCCCGAGGAACCTGCGCCGCGGCTTTTTACACAATTACAACCCCCTGACGACTCGCCCAACGGGTTTGTTTTTCGCCAACTTAATTACGTGGACGAAACAATCTTGCCGCGTGGCAGCATGAAAATTCAAGTTTCGCAAGAGCAACGAGATTTTTTATCTCCTACTTCCCTGCTCTGAAATTATTATACCACGTAATAATGACAATGATGATTATATATAATAGGTAATTGCTGGTTTTATTTTAATTTATTAAATAATTAATATGTATATTTAAGAGTTTCTGAGATAGGAAAAGTTTAAGAGAATTGCTGAGTTTAAGATAAAATTCTGAAACACATTCTGAAGTAATTAAAACACGAGGTATCTTGAAACGCTGCTAAAATTTCTCTTAAAACGATACGTTTAAAAGCCTGGAATTACAAAAGAAGTTTCTTTATCCTAATATTTTACATTGCAAATATTATCCTTAAAAATTGATAAATCTTAACCCAATTATTTTGTCCCATTATATATAGAAATTTCTTTACACTATCATAACATTAATTCCTGACTGTTATTCTTAAGAATCAATGACTTAAAATTACTTAGCTTGTCTCGTTAAAAGTGCAAGACTTTTTATCCTATCATTGAGCTGTATCTGTTATTTTAAGAAATAAACAAATCGAAATGAAATATTCTTCTCTGTTAAAGATAAACGCCAAGCGATTATTGTTGCTCCTAAAAATAAATCTCAGAAAATTAATTAGCGTCTTCTCTCAAAACTAAGTCTCTTCGTTCTACCATTAAAATATAATGATCGCTTCTACGAAGAAACAATAATTATTTCACAAACAGAAACACCGATTTCACCCTCCATCGTTCCTCAACATCCTCAAACAGAAAGTATCACGCATTCTAATCAAAACTTTATCTTTTTTCCAATCCTGTCCAAGACACCTCGCGACCCCGCGCTAACTAAAAAGCGACAGCAACAACGAGAACCATAAAAAATAATTAACATCGACGCGCAGAAGCTTCGTACAAAGAGTCCGGTAGAACAAAAAGAAAAGACACCTGAAACATAAATAGCCGCTGGAAAGGTTACGGAGGCCACTTTCAAGAAACTGTGTCGAAAAAGCAGTAGAAAGGTAGTTTGCTTGAAACGTGGCCGTACTTTGGTGCTTTCCGTAAACGAGAGCGACGTCCATTGTCTTCTGGTCCGAACCGTGTCACGCCGTTACAGTCGTGCAGATTTCACTTAATTGTCGTGCAAATTGCTCGACAATGTAAATTACACGGGTACGCGCGATTAAAAACAGCTCGCCACTCTAAAGGTGACCTGGAAACGCATCAGGTCGTACGTCGTAGTCTGTTGATTGAGAATATTGATTGTCTCTCCGTCCTGCAAATTCGTGTGATCGACGATTGTTTACGACAGTGGCTACAGAACTTGCTTGCCAGCCGCTGTATTTCTTATTACGTTTGCACTGGTGTACGTACGCTAGTTAATTAGCTCCAACTATAATACGTTTCGTATCGTTTTGCAGCGCTTTCCGGATCGCCAGTGTGATTAAAGAAATTCGGTATAATATGGAAACGAAGCGTAGAATTCAATAAAACAACGCTTTATTAGAAGATAAAGTTGTGAACAAATATTTTTTGTACTCACCGTACGTGAAAAGAATAGAGATTTGTAAAATTCATTGTGTAAAAGTGGGGAAAAAGCCGAAGAATGGTAGATGACGAACAAAAATTATACACGATGATACTATAATTGATGTAATGATGTTATACTCGATGCAACGACATCATCAGTTAACACGTTGATTTTCATATACATAAGACTTGTACATACGTTGCCCTGAGAATCGAAATAGATCGAAACGTATCTACGTTATAGCAATTTTCTCTCACGATATTATTTACATCATTCGCATCGTTGATAATTTGTTATTGCATAAAACTTACCTTATTTTAATCGTTCTAAAAAAATTCTAAAAAAAGAAAAAAATAGCCACCGTTGCAGTCAACGTGTTAACGCAACAACGCGATGACGCTGTATTCGTAGCAATAACGCTATGCTCGATGCAACGACGCAATGACGCGACAAATACCATTGTACATTGAAGGTAAAAAAAAGGGCGCCGGAGCGACATTACGTTCGATGTAAGAAGAATACATCTCTCGAAAGCTATAAAAAGATTCTTAAAGTATTCAGAATTTCTCTCGTGAGAAAAGAAAGTAAAAAGTACATTTCTGTGAGCTGTGAAAGGAGAACCAATCGAAGAGAAACGCAGGTGTATTACAGCGTTCAGTAATAACGCCATGTTCAACGCAATAGCAAAATCAATGCAATGACACAACAATACTATTGGGCGTTCAACGCAAAAAAAAGAGTACGAAACGTTATATTCGACGCAAAAGGAATATATGAGAGAATTCTTAAAGTGCTCGGAATGTTCCATCTGTCTCGTAAAGAAAGAGAAATAAAAAATACATTTTTGTAAGTAATCGAAAGAGGATCGATCAAATGGAAGCGCGGGTATAGTTCAGCGTTTAAAGTGGGCTCCTCGAATCGAGCCGTAAATTCACATCACTCTCCCTTTTCATAAAAACACCCTCACGCACGTGCGCCCTCGATCACAACGCGTCGGCGATTCTTGCGCCCTCGATACCATTCGCGTCCCGGTGCACCGTAAAAAGAGGAAAAGAGAAGCACAAAATACGACGATGATGAAAGAAATGGCGAGAAAAATTCGTAGTTGCTTCCCAGCGGAGAAAGTTGGAAACGAAGTTTCGTCGCGGTCGAACCGAAGAATATCCTAAACATGTTTCAAGTATTCTATACGCCCCGTGCACCAAGGGAATGAAGAGCGTCGCGAGAAATTCCCAACTAAGTCTAAAAGTTGCATTAGGATACGTAATTGCAGGAAACTGGCGATAGGATTGCAAAATTTCCGATTCGTTTCATTGGAGAAACATTTTCAAATTTTTCATTTAGAATTTTTAATCCACCTTGCATATCCGACAATTGGTAGAATTCACGTGGATATTGTTGAACTGACGTTGTTCGACGAAAATAAAAAATTATCTACGTAAAGAAAAAGAGGCAATGCGACGACGTTATATCCGATAAAAAACGAATACATCTTTCCAAAGTTACAAAAAGATCTTTAAAGTATTCAGAATTCCCGTGAAACAAGAAGATGAAGAGTACATCTCTCTAAGTACTGGGAGGATCCATCCATCGACGATTAACGTCGTTCGAACAACTGACGCTTTGAATAATGAGCAGTGAACACCTCCGATTCTATCATCGATTAAAACTCGTACGTGTCTTAAATTCAAATTATCCAAGAACGTCGTCCAATTAATTACAAACAATGCGCCACGCTTTCTATCGTGTTGTTCGTCAAAAACTGCATGTACCTCAAATTCGAATTATTCGAAAACCGTCCATCAATTGGTAATGTCGATCGAACAATTACAAACGGTAGCATACAAACGATGCTCATCGAAGAACCATCTTCTTTCGCATAACGAAGATTCCACTTCCGGTGACCAACGATAGAACAAACCACTGAGTCTAAAGGGCGTTGATGGAATATTTGGCGCGTCTGTTTAAGAAATATTTCTCCTACGCGAAGAAATTTAACTGGCCACCCACGAGTAAGATGGAAAAGATTTCCCAGCAACCTTCTGTCCACGTGGACCTTCTGAATACGTAACGAGAACGAAATGATTATAAATTATGTGGAGCTCGTGACACGGCGTATGAGGGCTGTTTCGACGTTGTTGGGATTTCTCTTTTAAAGAATGAGAAGGGAAGAAGGAAGAAATAAGAAGGAAATATAGCGAACTCGAGCGGAATACAAAGATGCGAGTGTTCTAGCGGAAATGTGCGTTGGAAAAATTTGATGGATTCCTTCGCTACTTTCCCTTTGGACGATATTTCAGCAGTTATGGGATGTCGCGGCATTTACATGTCAAAGAAAGCCAGGATAGGAAAGATGCTCCGCATCAGAGCGTATTCTCTTAGCAAAGCTGAGCCAAGGGGCGTTCTGTACGTCGCGTTTCTTTTTCTTCCTACGAGAATGAACTTCTTTCCAAACGCCCGTGGCAACGTTCTTTTCAACCGATACTCTGTTTCTTACGTGAGATAATGAAATAAGAGCAAACGCCGGTTTGATTATCGCTCACTTCGTATCTATTGCCTCCCTACGTGAGCGATTTGCAACAATGTGTAATGAATAATTTCGCGTTATTATTTCTTTATTTTGATTTTTCGATGTTACATTTATAGATTAATTTACTTATAATTCTCAATGAGAATTGATTGTAAAAAGTCTTCCAAATAAAAAAAAAACATTTATAGATTCTCTGGAAATGATATTCCTGGATTAAACGATAAGAAGGACAAGATTACCGAATGAGAGAGATGATATTCTACATTGTACTTTCTCCATTCTACAGTTATAGATTCTGCTGAAACGATATTTCTCAAATGAAATAAATAGAAATATATAGCTTTTATAGTTATTACTCTTGCGTCTTTGTTACGTGTCTGAATGATAAATTTTGAAATACCGTGTAAGATTCATTGTATATCCTTCTGCCATTAATGAATCTCATATATCATCTGCTACAGTCCAGATCGTTATGAAAAATGACTCGAAGAATAAATACATATGTCCAATATAACCTGTTAATAAAACGTGTGTGTATATATATATATATATTTCATTGTTAAGATCTAAGATATAAAAGTAGCAGAATACGAAAGTAGAAGGAAAATTTTCCTTTACTTTATCTTTTGCATAACTTTAAACATAATTAATGGAAGCAGCAAGTTCGAAACTAGTTTTACATGTAATTCGTCATGAAAAGATTACAGGACTTTTCTGAACCGAGAAACTGCTGTATTTATTACGCTATTTATTATGGTTACTATTCTGTCGTTTATGTCGTTTCCGTTACTGTATGCTTCGAGGAATACAGGATGGGATAGGGAAACATTGTAACGAGATGAAAGATTAAAATTTCAGTCGGTGGATTAAAGTTGAATATATGAATGGAAGAGAAAACATTAATTGTGAATTTATTTACGAGAACCTTCTTTGTTATACGCCGATCAAGATATCGTTCCTCGTCCAATTTAAATCAGCTTCTACCAGTGATATAATATGGAAATGTTACTTTCTATTTGCATAGAAGTTCGTTGCATCGATGTGATATGAACTGCCAATATGTTTTACATCAGTATAACGATTATGAAATATCATGAATAATATATTAAAACAGGATGCAACTATTTCTTCGATCCTCGCCGTTCTTATCAGGGAGGATTGAAAACGAATTATTACTAACTCGTAAAGGATATCGTCGGATAAGATGCAGGCGAATTTTTCTTTTCACAACAATTTCTTTGTACAACAATTTAAAACGTAGACATTTTTTTACTATTCGATATGTAAATCAATTGAACGTATTCTGACTGAAAAATTCCAAATTCCAAAAAACAAGAAAAATTCCAATTTCATTCACGAATATGATATAAACTTAATCGCTAAAGTAATTTTCATTATCCATAAAAATTAACTGCAATTACAGGCAGTGCTTCTACAAAATCACAATTTAAAATACAGTCATTTAGAATGAAGTCATAAGGGTTTGAAATATTCAACATGAAAAATAATAACGTTTAACGGGTAATTGTGAATCTTCTAATTTTAATTTCCTAAATTCATTGATTTTCTGATTTTCGTCCTCCTAGTTGATATTTTCGAATTACTCATGAATTTCCATGATTTTTTTCTATTAATTAATCGATCGAAGATCAAAGAATACCCGAGCTTGTGAACTTTCTCTCGTAAAATATCGAGGAAGGGAGAACAGAGGGGAAAAAAGGAAAGGTGGAAAAAGGGCGCGAGTGAAGTTTCAGGAATGTTTTTAAAATGATAATACAAGGGTGTGCCATCGTATCGGGGATTACCACGAACGAGGTCCGACACAAAAGGCATTTTTATGTAAATCCTTCAGCCGGTGGACAATAATTCTACGTATTATACGACGGGACCCTGGGATAAATCTGAAATCTCTCGTGAGATACGGTGCACGACAGAAGAATGTAGAATTTCGACGGCAAGAAGTTCAGAAACGGTTAACTAAGAAAGGAAGCACTCGAATCCTTGAAACGAACGCGTGGAACGTGCTGCGCAAGTCCTTTGATAATTTATAATATTTTCGTGTTATCTCCAAGTTTGGAGACTCGATCTTCTGTCGCGAAGTAAAATAAAAAGGCAAAGTAAAAGAGAAGTAAAATTTTTAATTTACAAGTCGACACCTTGATTTCCTTTTATCTTTGAGAAAGGACATTTTTGAGAACGAGTTTCGAGATAGGTAGTCCTTCGAATAAAATTGTAGACGAGAATTAAATGTATTAAGCAATGGCTAAAACAATAGCAAAGACTCGCTTGATATATCAACATACAACTAAATATAAAGAGGAGATATGCTGGGAGAGATTGATCGTTCGATGAAAACAAAGGTTCAGCGTTTTTAAGTGAAATTTAATATAATTTAGAAAAGGAGATTAAAATATTTTGTAAGTTTATTTCGGGAACAAAAACCAAAATATGCGGCCTTGCCTGGGTATAGAAATAATTTTGAATTAATTCTAACTTAATCTGGAAAAATTAAAGATAAGTTTGATGTGATTTATTGAATAACTGACTAAGTAACGTCTCTTCGTCGTCAGAAATAAACACTCTGTTCTCGTTCAAAATTATCTTCGCCTTTGACCTTAGTGGACTATAGTCTGGCAGAAGCAGTCCATAGAGGTATATCGTATGTACTATATTAACCTATGTTGATACATCAAACACTAGCCCAATAGCATCTTCGAAGATAAACGACCTTAAGCCTGATACATATTATTTCTGTACTGATATATTATTTCTGTACTAATCCAGATTGCCTATTACTAAAAATTCATGCGAATTTTTCTTTTTACATTATTGTACTGTAATAATATCATCTTAATTTTATTTGCAACGACCTTGTACAACAATTTACATTTTTTATTATTCGATATGTAAATCAATTCAGCGTATCCTGGAACGCGTATTCTTTAACGAAGTAACGTCTTCGATTCAACAAAATAATAAGCTTTTCCTACGAAAAAGACGAATGTCTCGAAATTCTAATAAATTCAAACTCTAAACTACCTGTAACAAAAAATTCACGCCAGAAATCAAGTATACTTCTTAAGTAACATACTCGATTTCAACATCCTCCTACAAGAAATATGAATACTGAAGGGTTCTAAGCTACACGATCTCTAACTTCTCTTAGCGAAATATATTCTGCCGTAAAAATATTAAACCAAGATAGTTTTAAAAATAAAAGAAAAATACCATTTTCATCCGCGTATATTATAAATTCTACCTTTAACAACACCTTTAAAACCCGCACCTTGACGAAGCTAAATGACCAGCAACCATGCAGCTCCAAACTCATCAACGAACCGAAGCCATTACACAAATCACACGCGATCGTCGGTAGATCGTAAAACGAGCCAAGGAACAGCGATCAACCGGCCGAAAGAAATCGCTAGAAACGGATAAACTTCCTCTGGTAAAACGAAGAGGGAACGCGGAAACGTGGAATTGAGGATCGACGTGGATCCAACGGCGGAACCGTTCGATAGACGCGACGGTGGCTGTTTGCCATGGAATCAGGCGCAGGACGAGCGTGGAGAGGTATTTGCCCTGATGAAAGGGCCTTTCAGGCCGAGACAAAAGCGCCGCCGGCTTTCCGGCGCGATCGATCCGCGCCTATGAAGGGACAGATGGAAGCCGCGAGCGGACTAATTCGAGGAGCTGTCCTCGAATCAGCGCGTCGCGGCGCGCTGAAAAACCAATCGCCACCGATTCGTTTGCAACGAGTCGAGCGAAACGAAAGGGATGGTTCTCCTTTCGTCGAATAGGAAACTATTTTTCTTGGTAATTGAGACGTTTCACTATGTTTGAGAACGTTTGTCTCGCTGGGGAAATTTATAGTTTTGGCCATTCTTTATCATTTAATTTGTAGTTTGTTTGAGAATCCAGATAGAAAACTATTTTTCTTGGTAATTGAGACGTTTCATTATGTTTGAGAACGTTTGTCTCGCTGGGAAAATTTATAGCTTTGCTCATTCCTTATTATGGAATTTGTGGTTTGTTTAAGAATCTAGATAGAAAATTATTCTTCTTGGTAATTGAGACGTTTCACTATGTTTGAGAACGTTTGTCTCGCTGGGGAAATTTATAGCTTTGCTCATTCCTTATTATGGGATTTGTGGTTTGTTTGAGAATCCAGATAGAAAACTATTTTTCTTGGTAATTGAGACGTTTCATTATGTTTGAGAACGTTTGTCTCGCTGGGGAAATTTATAGCTTTGCTCATTCCTTATTATGGAATTTGTGGTTTGTTTAAGAATCTAGATAGAAAATTATTCTTCTTGGTAATTGAGACGTTTCACTATGTTTGAGAACGTTTGTCTCGCTGGGGAAATTTATAGTTTTGGCCATTGTTTATAATTTAATTTGTGGTTTGTTTGAGAATCCAGATAGAAAACTATTTTTCTTGGTAATTGAGACGTTTCATTATGTTTGAGAACGTTTGTCGCTGAAAAGATTCTAATTGTGATCATACTTTGTTACTCAGTTTCTGGTTTCATTATCTGCATTCAACAAGAAAACTATTTCTCTTGATAACTGATACGTTGCACTATGTTCGAGACAGCCTGTCTCGTCGGGAGAAGATCATACCTTTGATCTTTCTTCTTTTTTACCTTAATTTTTAGTTTCTTTATACATCTACACTGGTTCGCGAAAATATTTGAACACTTATCCTATAGAGTTTTGTACTTTCTGATTCGATGTACTTTTATCACATCGTATGCGTTATACAAAATATAAGATTTTGAAATTTCATTGCCACTATAATGTCGTTACCTCGTTACTGTCGCGATTATATTGGTAAACTTTGGAACTCAGGCAAATAATTCGTGCAATTTAATCCAAATGTAACTACAAAGTATCTAATCAAGATAGAAATTTACTTATTAGCCTCTACCAAGATAACCTTTCCTTCCTGTTATATTATTTCAAATCCAGTTTTCCAATTTTCATATCTCATACATAATTCAACGCATTCGTTCATTTTAACATTCATCGAACTAATCTTCCACAGTCAATTCAGTCCACCTATCGATCTATTAAAATCATCAAACTCGATCCACACAAGAAATATTCCATCTTTATAATCTTAAATCTAACAATCCTACCAACTCCAACATATCCTAAAGGAATAATTTCATTGAATTTATAAATTTATTTAACGAAATATCCCTGAACCTATAAATCGAATTCGAACCCCGTACCGAGGGTACTATCAATCTGGCGATAAAGAAACTAAAAATTAATTTTGTGTTACGTAAAGGATATTGTCATGGCTCTGCAATTTCTGTTGCAGTGATATGTAACAGCGTGAACCGCAATTTCTGCATCGCGTCAAAGGGATCTAATTCACGCGGTAAATTTTTCTCCGTGCGATCGCGAGGCGGTTGTTTTGCCGCTAATTACGCGTACGGAGATACGCGTAGCCGCAGCTGGATGGCTCGCGTAGATCAAAGCTTACCCTAACAATGACGAGCGAGCTCGACCTCTGTCTCGTTGGCCTTTAACCGGCCTTTCGACCTCGTCCTGTTGGTCACGTGAGAGAGAAAGGGAGAAGACAGGTTGTACCTCGTTATCGGTCCCGTGTGACCCGGTGATACAACCTGTCGGTCGAATTGCCGCACAAAAATTCCACTGTTCAACGAAAATTAATATTCCCTCGTTTCGTAGAACGTTTACGACTCTGTGGCGTACGGGGATTGTTAGTTACAGCTGAGAAATCTTTTTAATCGTTGTTTATCTTATCCTATGCATACGTAATGGCTCGTGAAAATATTCGAGCATTCGTAGAAACTTTGTATGGATATATTATGTGTATCGTATGAAGAAATTCTAAATTTAATTACGACGAGACACGGCTGTCGTGATGGTATTACTCGAATCTGAGAATGTTTACAGAAGTAACAAGGTATTCTATTTACATACATTTATCTACTAATAATAGCTTCCTAATACAATGACGCAACACTCTTCTCATCTCCCTCTGTTTCTTCTTCGTGTACAATTTCCTCGTTTCAACCGTCGCTCCTTGTTCATACTCAATTTCCTAAAGATTTCCTCATTAGAACTTTCGTAGAAATAAAATAACTGTACATGGTACTTTTCAGTCATACCCGATACACATAGTACGTACGTACACAGTATAACTTTCGCAGCTGAATAATTATCCTCTACTACTATCGTACTAATAATTAACTAGTAATAGTTCCCCAGTTCATTAACGTAGTGTTTCCTTCACTTTCGTCACAACTTCCTGTACATATACAATTACCTCAACCCTTCCAACCCTTTTCCTTATTCTCACCCGATTTCCTAAAGATACTACGAAGCGACTACCTGAAAATGAAGAAGTTGTACACGATATACCTGAGTATCTTAAATTTGCAAACACGCACGATACAATATATATGTGCACATGTTGCATACACCGAAATAATAATTACAGTACCACTAGCAACACATTTCCACCATTATCACCAACATTGCCACTATCTACGAATTTACCTGCCAACAATACTTTCCTAATACATCAACGTTGTGCCTCTTCCATTCCCCCTCCAACTTCTTCCACCCTTCGAATTTCCTCGATCCTGTCAACCTTTCCTCCTGCCTAACGTTCTAAAAATATATATGGACACACGATCTCTTCTAACGATGTAGAATTAATTTCCCGATAGCCTCACCTACTCTCCACCATAAGGGTCAATTATTTCGTCCGTTGGTAACAGTTCTGCACGAGGTCAGTGTACACGTAACCCATTTGCACGCGTGTGTTCCGTATAGTAGTGCGTGTACGTATATAGAACGACGTGAAAGGGCCTTGTGTATCTGGTTGTATGGATGTCCAGTGGGCAAATACACGCTAGGTCGAGCACGAAGGCAGCAGAAACTGTCGTGTCACTACTCTGTCGCGAGTCTCTCCGTGCACAGGCTCGTGAACGAGAATCGCGAACGAGGATCGTGAACGGCATTCGCTTCGTTATCGAAAGGGCGTGGTATCGTGATCGATTTTAACGGTATCCGGTCAATGACAGAGCGATACGTGTGTTTTCGATAACGAAGTTTCAACGTGTGGCTTGTTATTAGACCCCGTTTCCCATAAAATCTGTTTGATTTACCTGTCGATATTTGTTTGCTCCCTTTACTCTAACAACGCGACAATTGTTTGACGAATTAATAATGCCAGCCGGTCAACTCGTATCAACGAATATTCTTCGCTTCGATAATTATAACGCGGGCTGATAGATAGCGTGACGAGTGAATATTTTCAGAAATATCGCTGGTATCCAAAGAATATTGCACGAAGGATATTGTAGTTTCCGGAGGAACCGAGTTTTCAATCGTTTTGTTGCTTAGTATGAGACAAGCTTCGAGATATGGCAAAGTTACTGGCTTCCTTTTAACGCGTTCAATATGTACGATATGAATCCAAAAATTGATACTTTCGGGTCGTTTAACGTATTGATTCGAATGTAAGCGACGCGAGTCAAAAAGCACGAAACTGTGACAAAATATTTTATAATAATTCGCATCGAATACGTACGTAAAAATTTACGTTTAAAAAGTATTTGCTAATACACAGCACGGTAGATGATGGACATCGAACTCGAAGTGAATGGATTAATAATTTTAATTTTCTGCTTTGATATGATGCTGAAGCAATAAACGTGGTAAGGGCAATGCCAATGTGCATGTAACGTATGTAGACAAAATTATAGTACGATAGATCAATTACGTAGATATTATAATTCTATGAAACTTCGACTTTATAAACAAATTTCTTTCAGGAAAGCAAAAATTTCATCGAATTCTTTGACAGCATATGATCAAAAATAAAAGAGATACATACGATTGAATGAAAGTTTTGTAATTTCAGCAGGGAGTCTGGAAATATCAGAATTTGCAAGTTTGAATTTAAATCTGTATTCGTGAATATATAAATTTGAATGTAAATTGAAATTTGAATTTTAAGAGTCGTATGTTCGAACGTAGATTTGAGTTCGTATTCGAATAATTAGAGAAAATGTTTTTCGGACACATGTACAACGAGTAACAAGTTTTACTTAAGTTGCTTATAATTTATACAAGCTTTCCCGTAGTCGTTATGTTTGAAGCGTTGTTAAAATACTACTAATTCTTCGTTATTACAAAAGCAAATGAATAATCATGCCTCATGTAGAACATGCAACGGTGCAAGTAGTCAACGACGGAACTGCTGCGCCGTGTCTGACCATTGCGGTCTTCTACTACTGCAGTTCTTCCTGCGTTTCAACGTTAAACACGCAGCCATTTCCCGTGAGATTTAATGTAAACTCGAATGCAACGGCTATTAAAAAATAAATTATAAAAGATCTGAGCTGCTTTTTTAACAAAATAAATCTTAAACACGAAGATCGACTATAATTTTAAAATACGAAAGATATCGTTTATTATTAATTTTGTTAAACGATTAACGTTGAAATGCATCGTAATAAAGTAACTAAATAAATAAAATATAAATGAAATAAACACTACCAAGTACGAAAATAATCTCTCTCCTACGTACTATATTATTTTATCAGATAACGAAATAATTTTTTTCTGCGCACCAGTGTGATTACTTAATTACACAATTAACGTTAAAATACAGAATATACTAACATCACGCGACGTTCAATCGGTAAAATCAACGACGGTTTAATACTATGAACATTTAATTGATAAATCACCGTTTGGTAATAACTTAAAAGCATCCAGCCACGTCACGAACGTTGTACCAGGATCGCTAACGAATTAACATTAAACAGGCGACTAATTTTAGGCAACCCATTAAATATATTTGTTGCCGATGATTTAGTTAGGAAAGGAATTTCAAAATCGAACCCGCAGTTTACAACTCGCTTATCCCGGGTTGATAGCGTTGATCATCAAATGGAGAAATACGATCCGATTTTCAGTTGCAGTAACGAATATTTCGATAATTGATAATTATGTATGTTTTACGAAATTAATGTTATTATAGAAGAAATATGAGATTGCAGGGCACTCACGTTAGAGTTGTTTGATCATTCAGGCCTGACCTCCAGGTTGACCTCTGATCTGCTACACCCACGCTGAAAAAAGAATAAAAACGTTCCTGGAGATACGTTCATTTCTTTAAATTCGCTGATAGAATTTATACAGATTTGAAGGACTCGAATCGAAAGATAAGTTTTTCAAATATCGCTGCAAAAATGATATGCAGTAGGTTCTTTAAGAATATAGAATTTTTTTTAGCAAATGATAAAATTCTACGGTGTAAGGTTTTTTTGCAAATTTTTATCGCACTTTTCGAAGAAAATTTATAGAAGCGAAAAATTTGAAAATGTCAGCTTGAAATATAATTTGAAGAAATATTTATAACAATTAACATGGATTTCACCAAATAGACATTCGTAGTTTCAGTGTGTAATAAATTCCTTAAGAATACACAAATTTTTAGTAAACTTCTTTATGAATATGAGATTCTTTCATGAAGATTATCGAATTTCTTATCACATTTTCGAAATCTACCACGAAATCGAAAAATTCAAATAGACGTAATATTTTAAATTAATAGAACTGTACTAGTGAAACTTTAAAATCATTAAAAAAAAAAGAAGTCTATAATCTACCAATTCAGTAATATTATTAACTGGTGAATTATCGTAAAAGAATGCAGGTAACGAAAGCCTGAAAAATGAAATTTCTCATTTTTCCCGTTCCTGTCTCATGATTTTCACGTTGTTTCGTTCGAAATCGCGAAAGGTGCTCGATCCGTGTCGGACATAATTAATTCTGTGGCGCATTCCATTAAACGCGACAGGTCTGGAATTATTATTCTAATTAATATACGACGGCCGATACGCGTGTATTAGCGGCCGACTGTTGCTCTATTAAATGCGACGCCATGGCCGGACAAAATTTAAATTTCAAATCGGTTTCGGTTGCACGACGACGCGGCGGCCAGGGATTCAGCGCCCCTTTTCACCTATGCCACTGATCGATACAATCGTTCGACCCTCTTTTGCATTCGCCAATTTTCGTTTATTAAAAATGGCAAACCGCTCGGTGAAAACGCCAACCTCTACGAGATAGCGTTTCGCGAAACGATTCAGTTGTTTGAACTTCGGTTTCAGTTACAAAACTACGAACTGGAAATTGTCGTCCAGGAAACTATCTTCCTAAGTTTAAGAGGGTAGAAAGCGAAAGAAAAACAGCAAACGAGATCATCAAATTAGACATAGATTTCCTAACCGATGAAACATTCTATCCGCAACACATTGAAACTATAAAACAATTACTTATATAATTCTCATAATAATTTGATTGATCATTTTCAGATCAGTAGAAGCACCGTAGAAGTATACAGGTATAATGATCAAACTGAAGGAAGATCGTTTAAAAAATAAAAATATGAATTTAGAATGAATCGTAAATCGAGGCGACTATAAAATCTAAAAACTAAACAAAGTCAATTTATGGAATCTAAAAATCATGAAAATGATTTGTAATGAAGAAAGATGATCATGAGTATATTATACTCTATATCTGTGATGCCATAATTTCATGTTTCAGTATCGTTTTTCTCCGTATTAATAGATTATACGACAAAGGAAAAAATTTCAATGGAATTTTCAGATCGAACGCAAGTTGAAACGGACATGACAATCGAGAAACTGACTGAAACTTTTCCTCTCGGAGAACCTCTTCGTTCAGCATTCGAATTTCCACGGCATCCGTTTAACAGGAAGTTGCCGGTCCCGCTGGCTCCACCGGCGCTATCCGCGTAACGTAAAACGAAATCGTAAGCCGCTTAAAGACTTAACGGACCCGACGAAAATTCTACTGGTTCGCCGCAGCTCGCACGAAATCCTCCTCCGCCCTGTTTCATGCTACTCCACTCGCGTTTTTTCCCGCGATACGAGTCCAGAACAAACAAAATGCAGCGGCGCCTGTTATCGTGAGATAGGTGAGAGAAATTTTTGTTGCGTGACGGGGTATAAATAGATCGTTCAACAATAACTGAAAATTGTAATGAAGCGATCCAGAATGAATGAGGTTATTATTTTTATCGTTTTCTCTCTTTTATTTATTTATTTATTTTTTTGATCTTTAAATCTTCAACCTTTCGAATTTATGAGTTTTTAAATTCGAAAAGTTTGAACTTCTTGAACAAATCTTTCATATTTTCAATTAACTTTCATAATGTTAAGCCTTTGATCTTTCGAAGTTTTGAACAGTCGAATATTTAAATCTTCAATTTCTATTTGGCATTTTCAAGTCTTGGAATCTGCAAATTTAACTCTTTTATATTTCCGAATTGCCGAGTTTTTGTATTTTTACATCTCTCTGCATCTCTTTCATGTAACTTTTTTAATGTTTCGAGCAATTTGAATTTATAGATCATTTGAGCTCCAAATTCTTTGGAACGAGAGAAATTTTGAATTCAATAGTATGCTTCGAAAGTGTTATCCAAGTTTTATTGAAAGGAGTCTGAGAAACCTTAGTAATCCTAATGCTACATATCAACGATAATATCCTGAAAGGAAGACCCTACGGCTATAGGGCTGAATAAGTACCATAAATAAGAGGAACAGCAACCACCAACCGACTTCACCAACGTTTACTTACTCATAGAAGTACCTGTTGCAACGTACATTCTATTCCTCCAAATTTAGCTACCTACTTGAAGAAAAATCCTCTTAAAATCAAATTTTGTACTATTGACATTAACTTAAACAAAAGGTATAGAAATTGAAAAATAAAGAAAACCCTCGTTAAACATTACACGAATTCCACTAAACGAAGCCAATGTCTGTTTACAGAGAACGCAACAAATTAATTAAAACTCGTGTTAAATTACTTAAATAAAACTTGAAAAGGGAAAAATTGCAATTAACAGAGTGTCACATTTTTCAGTGTGGGAAACCATAATGAGAATCAGAGGACGGAAATGTAAAAATTGTTACGTTGAAATTTCGCAAGTTGCATGATTCAAATTTTAAATCTCTCGATCTATCAAAAACTTCTTACGATAAATTTGAAGAAAATGACTGGAACGATAGTTATAATTTCTTTGACATCGCTAGATCACAACACATATCATGTAAGACCTATCGTTATAAATGAAGTGTCTCGTTCTAAAAAAATTATGACTGACCTATATTTTTTCAAACTTCAGCGTATTGTTGGTATATCTATTAAATTTCAGTGTTCATCGTTGAAAGAAAAATTCATCCGGGAAAGTTTCAAATTTATGGCTCCTTCAATCGATACTTCGAACATATCGAAAACTGAAATATCGTGGATCTCGGTACAACATCTTAGAAATTACGAAAGAAACGAATCGACCAGTCGAAGAGTTATCGTTGGCGGTCGTGTTTCGTGACCGATCGAGAATGCAGAGTAAAGCACAGGTGAAAACCGGCGGGGGATGGAACGGGTATTTTATGGAAAACGAGAACTCGATAGAACGCGACGCGCTGCGTCGGTTTCCAGGGTGCAAATAACGCGCTGAAACTGGAGACTCTCGAACGTCACGGTACGTTTCCAGCACTGGCTTTATTATGCGAGAACACGGCCATTCTGTGGACGTTTGATGCGCTCGCGAATAAAAAGAATTCTCATTCTTCTCTGCGGAATCTAATATCGAAACGGTGTCAGGTGTTAAGACGTTCTTTTGTGCTTAAGAGAATGTATATGTGCGATATAAAGAAACGGAATTATCCACTCTGTAAAAAGTTCCAATTCGATTAACGTTCCGAGTATTTAAGGAATTGAACGATTGAAATGTAGAAATGTTTCTGATTGAATATTTATATTTTTGCAGAATAAAGTGTGAGTTCTGAATTTGTTCATACGAGTGGAATTTTAAAGCAAGTAGGTGAATTTGATCGAGAAATTTATTTAACAACCTCCTTTACGTTGTTGTATATCGAATAATTTATAATTAGTGATATTTTTTAATCTTGAGAAACAATATATAAAGGGATAACTTTGGTTGCAAGTAGAATAGGGCGCTACGATGGTGTAACTACCTTAAGTAGAATGTTGCCCCATAGTCAGACAAACTTGCATCCCTACGTTTCTCAACTAAAGACTCCGATCTAGCTGTTCCGTCGCTAAATGAGTAGAACACATAACACTAGTAGTAGGGTTACGTACTTATGATATGGAAATATCTCTTATTAAACGAAATATACAGGAATACACACGACAGTGTAAACTACTTCAAATAGAATATTATTTGAGAGTCAGACAAACGTAAATCCCTATGTTTCTCAATTAAATAAGCCGTTTACACAGCATAAACGCAGATTGGCGTTCTAACTGAAATCTAACTAAAATTATGTTATCTGTAACGAGCAACACGACATAGTTGGTGTTCGATGTGAAACAGAATAGAAACATTATAATCCCTTTGACTCTCACGAAAGAGGTTTCCAAATGCAATATTCTGCGAGGTATAATATTGTAATTAATAATCGTTGCCTATCAATCATTTAACATTAATCGAAGAACGAAATTTTATTAACCATGAATAAAATTCAAACGACGGAAAAGAATATCTTCACCTAACACAAATGAATTAAACATCTTCATTAAAAAAAAAAGAAAAATACCTTTGTACGTTAACAGTTTCCAAACTACTTGAATACGATTGTTATCCATTAATTCGCAGGTTAACCAAACTGAATAAACCTCAGTGATTGTATATAAAATTTAAATAGTACGAAATCTGCAGTGCTGTACGCGGGAAAAAAAGAGGAGAAACAGTAAAAAGGAATTACAGTTCTAAGTACTGTTGGACGAAAGCAGTCGTCGCTTAACGACACTAGCGTCGAGTTCACCAGAAGAAAAATCCAACGCCTGGACACCGAGGGCAACGTAATAACCACAAATTGTCGAGTACAATCGCACGGCGAGCGCTTTTCCTTTGGAAATTTCCATTGTAGCGAAATAGAAAAAGTAAAATCGTTATCTAACCGACGAGGCCGCGGGGACTCGTCCGTAAAGAGGGAATGCTATGAAACAACGCCGGAGAGGGTCTCGCAGCTTTCGTCTGGTAAACGCGAGGAAAAAGAAATACCTAATTAAGTAGTGCGTTTGAAACGCGGCAATTTGCGTGAAGAGGCGAACGAACAGCGAACGACCAGGGAGAACCGTCTCTGGATGTATCCCGACTCTCGAAACTCGATAAGAGAACCTCTGTTGTTTCTTCTTTCAAATGCAGATCCCCTGGAATCTTCTCTATCCCTCCCGGTTTGTTTTACATTATTTATCTTCCTTCTATTTCTTCCTGTTGTATCGTTACGATCGATGTTACGGGGTGAATGACGTATTGCGAGGAATTAATCGACGTGTTATATGTTCCATGTATTTTTTTATCGAAGTGTATACAGCAAAAAATGCGAAAGTTTATTTTTCCTGAATATTTGATTTTGATATCGTTTTTAACGAACAACTCGTTAGATTAAAAATCCACATCTTTCAAAAATAGGTAATAAATCTGTGGAACTTTCAGATAATCAAGGGAATATTTCATGTTATAGCACTTGGTATTTTTGAAATGTTCGATAGGGTGGCAAAAAAAAGCGTGTCTGATTCTACAGGCGAATTAGAAAGGTGTCGATCGGAGAAAAATTATAAAGAGTGTAAATGATTTGATTAAAGAAGAAATAAGAGGCAAAGCGCAAGGAAGAATGAACCATGATAATTGTTAAAACTAACCACATGATAGAAATGACTTTAGTAATTTTCACAGGTTTGTGGCTCTAACATCGAGAAGAATACCAAATAAAGAGAACGAAAACTCGTGTTAATTAACGCCGAACAACTACCTGTCTGTCTAGTCGTAAACAATTAAGTAGAATAACTATCGAACAAAAGCGCAATGACAAAAGCAATATCATACGAATCTAATAAATTCTCTGCTACGGAACGTCTCAACGTAAACTACAAGAAGAGTAAACTGTAAGGAAACCGCGTTTCAGCAACTTCTCCCTTCGATAAGACCGTTCCGTCCGCGTAGCAAACACATCAACGAAATATGAGACAAATTTCAGCGGAAGTTGCGAGGTATTTCGGGACGAAAGGGATCTCGGCAGAAGTCGCTGGAATCCCAACAAAATATTCCCAGGCAACGTGTATCCGTGCCCGTGTTTCAATTCGAACTATCCGACGCAGCTTCGTCCCGGAACTTTTTCTCCTGACTTCGTACTATTCTACGTTTCTGCATCTTCCTCTCTTTCTCTTTCTCTTTCTCGCTGTCTCTTCATCGTGCGATGGCGAGTCAGAAGTTTGAAATTCAAATACGCGAAAGTTTCGCCAAGAATAACGTTGTCCCGCTTGTATCGTGGACCGAAGTTCCAACGGTGAAAATTCTTGGTATTCTTTCGTGACATGGCCTGCCTCTTTTCGCTGGGACGTCGACTGAATTTTCCGGCAATAATCACGAGAATCGAGACGAGAGAGGCTTTTGTCGTTTCTCCGCGTATATTGAGTTTCAGATACGGCGGAGTTTAGGTGCGCCGTGTGCGATACGTTCGCTGGAATCTTTGATATGAGAGAGTCTAGAGGGAAAGAGGCGGGCTGTTTTGTTGTAACAAGTGTATTCGAAAATGGGAATCGAGCGTTAGGATTATTTGATGCAACGGTCATGTAAATTGCACGTTATCGGCGTAGACCTTTGTCCGTGAAATGTGAAAATTTATTCATTTAGAAAGTATGCTACTGCCAAATGCTATCTAGATATTTCTAGAAAAATGAATTAACGTTTCAGCTTTTCTTGTGTATTGTGTTAGTACATTATGAAACAAAATAATTCTTCCCTGAATAATTCTTTCAAACAACTACGGATAGTATTGTTTTTCATTAATTAAAACATACTATTACAATTATGTGAATAGAATATACAGTCATTGAAATTAGGAATACCAATAACAATTTGTCTATCCTGTCCCTTTTATACGTATAAGGTAACCGATGATTATTACGTGGTTAATTTATATTTAAATTTCTTTTTTTGCCTTTCCCTTGGTAATGTGTTCATCGATAAAATGCAGAAACGAGGGAAGAACGTTGTTACAGTTATTACACAGACCTATAAACGTTCAGAACCTTTTGCTTCTTGAAGCGCTTTAGTTTAAAAGAGTTTCATTGTGGCAATATATCGAAGTCCTTTCTGATCATAAAAATGTTCAGAACGCGAAAGCTTAAGCCACGGACGTCTTAAACTCATCCCTATCAACTTCGCCAAAACCTCGATATCTTCGCTATAAATCTCCAGCGTGAAACTCCTACACATTCCACTGCTATTTCCTCAACTTTTGGACGAGTATCGTCTCGGACAGCAATTCTACGCCTGGCTTCGGTGCAATTTGTTTTCCAATGATCCGCAACTCGTAATTCCGTATGGGAAAGGGGGCAGCAAACAGCGTCCGTTAATGCACACGGCGCAAACCAAGGCACGTGGTGGAGAACACATTTTTCAGATTCCACGTTTATTGCCGCAGCTTTATGATACCTTTATGATACGTGCGCGCACACGTCCGGCCACCGTTACACGCTCTTGCTCTTACCTCGTTCGATTCTTTTTGCACGCGCAAGGCGTGTGCAATTCGCGTTCCAGCCGCGCCGCAAATTCCATTCGTTGTTGTCCGCCCATAAATTACGTGCCTTTTTCCCACGATACGATCCAGCTCGCCACCTTCCAGATACGTTGAACGAAAAATAGACGTCGAATGCTATGACTGGTCCTACTTTGTGCGCAAAGATCGAAGCGATTCGGGAGTACACGAGTTCCATAAAAAAAGTATGCGTCTGCTGGATGTTCAATGTTCAATGTTTATAGCGCGATCAGCGTTTGATATTTAGTTTCTTCTTGGTTTATAGTGAAAAAGATATTCTCGGAAGCTGCTCAGAATCTTGAAATATTTCTATCGAATAAACATGTAATACGGAAGAATATTTTGTGCATTATATTTTATATGTGAAAAATGAAAAAATTTGCGTGAAACAAAATGTCGAATCCAGTTTGATATTACGTAGGACTATAAAGATAACGCTGGAACGTTATTGACGACTATAGTAGGAAGCTTGTACCGAAGAAATCAAATGTGAGGAGCATATGAAAATGATAGGTAACGTAAATGGAAAATAAGATTTTCATTTATACAAACGAAAGTTTAGTCAGTGCTCTAACTAAATGAACATTCGTCGCGAATTATTCGGTGAATCTAGTTATCTAATCGCCATTGTCCCTTGTTATACGCATGAAAAATTACAAGTAAAAGAGGAAAATCAGTGAATTTTTCATCTCTTGACAAGTTTATATGAATAAAGTTCTATCGTAATTCGTAAGTCGCGTATCATTCCAGAGTTAACATCACCTAATACGATAATTATTGTAGTATCGTGGACGAGGGACCTGGGGGGTGTCGTGCGGATTGTAAACAAGCGGTTGCTGAGATGCGAATTATAAAGAAGCGGTTGCTGAGCATGTGGATAGTAGGGCAAAGACAAGAGATATGAGGCTAAGATAAAAGACAAGGGGTTGCTAGGGGACGATAAACGAATTAACAGCAGTATGAGTTGAGAAGTCAGAGAGTGCGGATTGCGTTGCCGAGATAGTGTTGTTAGTATTGTTAAGAGAGAGTTGAATTTACGTTGACAAGAATTGTTAATTAATTATCTAGTTGTTTTAATTATTATACGTTTGTTGCAATTAGTTCGTGTTTAATAAGCATTGTTTTCTGTTTAATTAACATCTATTTAATCCATTTATCATTAATAAACTAGTCATAATTATTTACGATACTACATTATCCTTAGTCGTATCAGAGATCTAACCTACCAGCAAACGACCATAACCGCGGTCAAAACTGTTCATTAAATTTACGCTATCAGTGTGACGACTCTATGAGACAACAGATGTTCACACGTGTTCGATAACATTTGTTTAAAATGGCTGTTAAGTTAGAGCAGCATCGCGCCATGCTCCTGATGTTCCAAATATTTGGACACTTTTCGGATAAACTTCGTACACGCACGTAACATTTCAAAATGTAATATTCAAGTAAAAACGAGAGTAGAAAAGTACCATTCTCCCGTGACTTTATTTCGATACGCTCGAACGCCATCCTATGAAATATTGCAGCCTTTTGGTCGCTTATGGATGCCTTGGAAAATGCGCGGGTGAACGTGCAACTTCTCTGCAACGCTCGTTCTGATAGCGAATATTTATCGTTGTCGTTATTATTGGAATTTTGTGGTGGTGTTAGTACGGTATAACGAGAAGATGATAAGATTGCTCGTATTTAATAATCCTGAGAAATAATAATAAAACGAGCTAGCTTATTAGAATTCGATCCTTCGCATTGCAATTATGATAGCGTGAAAACGATGAGTATTATGCGAATATTACATATATAACATAAATGAATAGACTAACGTAGTTTACCGATCGTAAATTGTACAGTTTTAGAGTATGAACAAATTCACGTGTTCGACGTCGTAATAAAATGGAACGGGAAAGGATTAGAAATTCAATTAATTGACAAATATCAATTTAATTTTGCAAGTACAGGGTGTTTCACGCAACTGGACCAAGCCGTAATTCTGAGACGATAAGACATACTTTTACGTAAGGGATGATAAAACACATCGATAGCTGTGTGAAAAAATATATGGTTCATGACATATATAATTTTATATTCAACTTCAATATATGATTTTGAAACATCTCCATTTCCAGAGTGGATACATACGTCGTGTAATGTATCATTCGAAGCCAGGTAACCTTTTTCTATATTCTACCGTGTCAGAATTACAACTTGGCCCAGTTACAAAAATACACCTTGTAGATACGTAAGTTATTTATTACGTTATACCTTACTTTGCTATTCATCGTTACGAAATATACAAGAACACAGTTCCCAACGAGATAACAAATTTTAAAGCTCTCGATAATTTCTTAACCCCTTAGGGGTTCACTGAATTTTAGAAAAGTGCGCGAGAAAGAAACATAATATTAGCATTTTCATCGAACCTAATATTACGAGGATGAAATTTTAGAACATAGGATTAATCATTTTTCGTCAATTTCCTAATTATTCTTTTGCAAGGATGTCAATGCTATGGAATACAAAGCATCGATACGATTTAAGCATCTTTCCATATTCTCCCAAATATATTCGAAAATTCTCTATGTTCATAATCGATCACAATACAACGTCGAAATTAATTTAACCACCTTCCGGGCGAATCTTTCAGCGTGCAGCCGTATCAACGAACTCATTAACGCATTCGACGCATTATACGGTCCGTATTTCTTTGTCCCTTTGTTTCGTTTCGTCGCACTCGCTCCACGATAATTCCACCCGCCATGGAAACTAATCGCAGAGCTCACGGTTTGCCGAGCAGAACTAACGTGGCATTATTCCGGAAACGGACAAATAGGTAACCGTTGTCGACAAGCGGGACCGAACAGATCATATTTCTCTTCGGGCAACCGTTTCCCAATCCCCTGTTGCGTTTCTCTGCGAATTGAACGTACGGCGATTAGAATCGATCATTCGATTCCTTCGATGAACGAGGAAAATGTCGAACTTTATGAAGAAAATGAAAGAATGCTACGAATTACTCTCGTAATTACATAGCGAAAAGGAAAGTAAACAAATATTTCAAACACGTCAAATTGCTTTAGCTTTCTGCCAAAGGGAAACCTACTTTCGATACCCCGTTTTCTATGTCGATAGATTTTCTATTTTATACCATTGAGCTTTTATTTGAAACATTTCTTCGTTAAATTGTTAGAATCAATTTAATACTGGAAAGATCAGTGGAATTATTTTGCCCTATTGAATTAATTTTGTGTCGACAAAAGTTACTGTTTTTACTAACAAGTATAATTATCTGCGAGCTTTTAACTTTCAAAGAAAATCGTTTTCTTCTTTTAGATAAAACTTTCTGTTGCAGACGAAACAAAAGATTATTTTTAACAATGGTTTCTATGGGGTATAATAATAAAGGTATAGATACCTAAGGGGAAGACACCAGAAGCAAGAAACTCTGGTACCTCTAGTGCTGAATACTGTAACGATTAACTTATGTCACACCTTCTATAAAAAATTCACACGTATAGAAGAAAAATGGTACAAAAGTTTGTTCGTGATATTAACTGACACGTGTTTGCGATAAATACTTGAAACTTCCATGTACATTTTCAAACCTGTCTTGAACTTTGTTCACATAATCGCGATAATGGTGTCTCGTTACAACGTACACGAAGCTTCGAAATATTTTACATGACACACGTAACATATACATAAAATTTTCTTTCTTCAGTTTCTTTCAAATAGCTTAACGAGCCATTGTAAATGTTGTTATTTGAACGACCGTCCAATGTGCCGAGGAAATTGAACAATTTCTAATTTCCAAATTTCGTAATTTTTTATTAATGACGCTAACGTGTTAAATACGCATATTCACGAACACATAAAGGATATCGTATTCATCAGAGAAAGATTTGCAGGTTGAAACGAGATCCGTACTCGAGACACAAGACACAAAAGGATTGGGCACATGAAACTTTAAAATATTTCAACGAGGAAAAGCGCAAGTACTAAACAAGATCCGGCGAGATTCCCGTCGCATCAAAAACTCGGGCTCACTTTAAAAAATGCATTTTCTGTGTACATCTGCCGTGACTTCCCTCCACGATTCTCCGAAAGCCCTTTCCCGCGACGCCGTCCCTAGTTGAATTCGTTATATGGCATAATGTAACTCCATGAAATACCTTGTACACGTGACGTTTTATTTAAAAACCCGAGACTCGCTCGCACGTGTACCCTTCACAAGCCTCCACAGCAATTTGTTTTCATGGCTTTCGAATGTTCGACTATTCGATGCGACGATTACCACGTTTCTCTGCTAAATTAAATTCTTCGTGAATTTTTATTCCAATATATGCGTAATGCGTTGTTACAGCTCGTAATTCTCTCTTTAGAATATGCGCTTTTTTTTCTTTTTCATGTGAATCGTAACGTAGATCGGGAGTGACGGAAGTACGTACCTGACTGAGTATTTCGCATTCAATCGTTCGTGTATAATTCGGTAATTCTATTTTATCTTGAAAATTTGAAGATACGATTGTACATAGGAATATAATAGATATTCGTGAGACAGAGATTTCGAATTGCATTCTCATTATCGATATCTCGATGTCAACTCGTGAAATAATAATTTTATATAAAGTAGACGGATAGTCACTAATTTTAATCGAGCGTTTCGTATTATTCATTCATTTTGTATCGTCCCTACGTCTGTTTATACATATTCGTATTTTTCCACGATAGAATAGTTTATATTCAATATTAATTTTATATTCTAGTTTACATTTCTCCATACACGTTTACTCGTAATAACAGAGATTATTATTTATATAACAATGGAATTATACAGATCGATGGATATTACATTGATAACAATCTGTGACATATGTAATACGATATTTCACATTTTAAAGCAATCTGTACGTGATCCATATCATATGAAAACCGTTTCACCAACCCTTTCAATTCCGTTCTTACAGAATACATCATTTGTCCGAAACAAATTAACAAATATTGTTTTGCGAAACAAATTTGCGAATTATTGAACGAACTCGATTGAGAACGATTTCATAAGAAAACGTCGATTATGACTGGAATTAGTCCAGTCGCGTTGTATCCAATCAGAGCTTCTTTTATCCGATACAGAGTTTCGTCAGATAATTATAGTCACCTTTAGCAAGCGTTCGACGTTAGGTAATTATAGTTACCTTCAACGACGAAACTGTTAAAAAAAAATCGCACGCATACACATACAGAGAATATACCTTAACGAACCATTTTATTTTATCCGCTAGCGACCAATTATCGCGGCTTTCATCAGATGGCAAAAGAAGGATGGCAACGAATCTGGGTCGAACGTGGTGCCGACTGAAAATTGCTGGTATTATAAACAGTTAACGACAATTAGCCGGAGGTCCGGCACGGTGTACGAAATCTGTTATCCGCCAGCCGATAACAACGCGACACTCGGCCCGCTCCGAGCCAAATTTATCGTCAATAATTGTCAACGCGAGCTCATCTGTTTGCGCGAATGGCGGCCCCGATTTCCGCTGTTAACGTTTACTTAATAATTTGTAATTAGCGAGCACACGATCGCCGTTAATCGACTCGCCCAGGCGAACACGATCATTCTTGCAAGGGAGGAGGGTGAATCGTGACCCTTCGTTGACTTCATAATACGATCTATGATATAATCAGATCGTAAAATTAGTCGAAGGATTAAATTTATATGTTTGAGCATGTTATCGAGTGAATTGAGAGAAATTTGATACGAGAAACATTCGAAAATATAAATAATAACTTCCATCTTATTAATATCTTTTCTCTTCTTTTTTTCTGTAGTACGTACGTTGATAAAGTTTGTTCTTCTTGTTTTTGTATTATCAGAATGGTTGATTGGATGTTTGAGATTTTGAAAAGATTGTATGTTAGATTTTACTGTTGGTTAAATATAATATTTGAGATTTGGAAAATATGATGTTTCCAGTTTTATCGATATTAATCCGAACCCTTTATAATTCTTTCCAGTCAACCGTTTCCTCTTAAATATTCCGTTTTCCAGACACGAACGTCCGCTTCCACGTCACTGGAAATTTTACGCGCATTTCTACGTGGATAGCTCGACGCGAAACACTTTTATTGTCCATCGCGAATCCACGAGCAACGTTCTCCTCTTCGTTGCGTCTCGTCACACGCGTATAAACACATCAACGCGTTAATGGACTGCAATTTCTACGCCGTTTTCCTGTTCAGTCGTCAAATGGAATTAATTTCATAGATATCCTGAGGTACAAGCACATCGGTACTAGCAAATCAAAGTAGGAATGATATATGTGCGTACGTGATTCTGGACCGAATATGAAACATTTCTGAAGAAAAGTTCAATGTTACGTGTACAACAATACTTAAATATGAGGTGCATAAGCATACGTAAAGTAAACGCAAGAAATAATAAGAAGAAGAACATTTTTATTAATTATGTTCCATGTTTCATTTTTATAACAATATATAGATTTTGATGTGAAATATATTTGTTGAATTTATAATCTAACGATTACACATAAATAGATTATAGTAAATTGTTAAATATATTAATCATTACTATGGAATTTTTATAATTTATAAATTGCATAAGAAAGTAGGCTTATAAAAGGAAAAGAAATAATAATTCTTGTTCCAAGTATCTCGTATAAAGAAAAGAGACAGCAGGTAAAATAAATTAAGAAAAAGAAGCAAACAAATACCAGTCGAAATTCCACGAGTAAAACGCTACGTCAAGTATCCCTCTTCGTTTTATTTCCTGACAGATGAAAGAAACCAAGAATTTCGAAAGAGAAAAGAAATAAAACGAACTTACAAAAGTAAACAAAGCTGCAGAATTAAAAGACCGCGCCAAATTGTACGAACAATTTCTTATCGTATCATCCTCGTCGTTCTCGTAAATTGCCCAATCGACCAGATAAGTCTACAACATATCCTAAATCCACTTGCATTCGTTTCTCATTCTCGCAGATAGATCCTCATCATCGTAAAACAAGACGGAATTATCATTCATGAACTTTCTTCGACCGTGGAAACCGACTTCCACCAGTTACTTCCGTCTTGTTGCAACTGCGCGGGCAAAAACGATGGAAAGAAGAGAAGAACTCTTTTAAAAGTTCCGCGCGAGAAGATTAATTAAAAGACGTCGCGAAGGAACAGTTTACACCGTGCAAAAGCGACATCGAACTTTTTAGCTTCAACGTGATTCGCGTATTCTTCGTTCCATCCGCGACCTTTCGACCACTTGCGTCCTTTTACGCGACTTTCTCCATCGACTTTCTCCGAGGTGCAGACTCGTCTTCAGAGGAGACATCAAGGTTTTGATCTCGTTGGATCTCTGGCCTCTGTCCCTGAGAAAAGTTGCCGATGCTTTTCCGCATCAAAGAGGGAAACTGTCGCGATCCCTGCCGATAATTGGAGGAAAACGAGCAGCGAGGAATTCAGCCGTGCGATTAATGAACGTATAAATACGTCGTCGTTGGCCGCATTTTGTTTTCCTCGTTTCCTTTCGCCACGGCAGTTTCGATTCTCTCACCCCCCCCCCCTTTCTATTTTCTTCGCGTGAACTTTTAACGACGCAACTTTTCTACCTCGCTCCTTGTTAACGATTTGCAATGGATCGAGGGCTCAGCTTTCGCTGTTTCCGGGACCTTCGAATCTCGTTCTACAAGTTTTTGGGCAGCGAAGTTAAGGAGAAACGTGTTACGTTTGCGCAGAGCGAGGACACTTGTTCTAATTTCACCGATACAAATGAAATTACAACGTAGCTAATTAGTTGGAGTGCGGGTGTTTATACGTTTGGCAGAAAATCGCCAACTTGCACAAAGTGCAGATGATGTGAAAAAATATATAAAATGTGCAAGGTATAGCACTTTCTACAATATCTGATGGGTAAAATAATCTGTCACGTTTTTTTAACTATGTCCCCAAAAATATGAATTTACATAGAAGAAAAGAAAAACCGCATTATACCGATAGTATTGTCCTTGCGTGTTTTAAAGTCGATTTTGTCTGCTTCAACCAAGCAGAAAAGGTTCTAATATCTTTTTGAGGAGATCTTTGATAGAATTTTATTTCTGGGGAAATATGCACTGATTGCGATGATTATTGAGGTTCGAGTATCTTTTAACTTTCTTAATTCTCTATTTGGAATCGCATCAAGGAAAATCGTAACTTTTCGTTGGAAAGTTATCCAATTTGAAAAGCAATCTTAATAGATAACTTTGCAGAACTCGCTAACTCGCGTGATGTTTCTTTACGTCGAATGATCTCGAAAGAGAGTTTGCGACTCCGAGAGTTTTCGATGTGACAACTTAATGGCGCGAAGCCACCATTGTTATCGAAGACGGTGCGACGAAAATTGAAAGAATCGTTTAATTTAAACTAAACTACTGTTGAAATACTTTGCCTTACTTTTAAGTACGTAAGCGCCTCAAGTAATTTAGTGTATCACTGTAAATTGTATTATTGTATTTTCACAAGCGTAAGAGTAATTCTTTGCTTATTACAGTGCTCATAATAAAATATTACACGTATATTTCTTCCTCGAAGCAGACGATGTCTTTCTACAGTATTTTAACGCTCCTTATATTGCAATAACAGGTAAAATATTAAAAATATTTTAGTCGATGAGAGAACGATCATTTAATAGTTCCTCTTCGTATTTTTCTCTCATTCTTCGTCGGGAAGAAGCATTTAATAATTCTTTGTAGATAAAACGGAGAGAAGAAGCTAAAAATCCATAAAAAGAAAAATTGGAGAGGATCTATAAATCGTAAAGATGTAAGAAAAATCAAGAGAAGGTAGAAAGATTCATAGAAATAAACCTAAAACAATCGCCTTGATTTATCTAGAGATATCGCATTACTTAATATTAATAAAAATTCCACGTCGAGTTTAATTTCTCTGTTTCACAGATAATTTACAACAATGATCAAACAAGTTGTTCAAGTCAGCTAAATCGATTCATTTCGTCGAATCTATTCGCTTTTAAAATGCTTCTCTGTCCTACCATACCTACCATTGAAATCCAAAGGAAATATAAAGAACAGATATGAATCTTCCCGAGAAACCACTGAGACTGGCTTGTAATCTCGTTCCTGGTAGAACGATCAGTCTCAGTTGCATGGGACGCAAAGATGGAATCTGAATGCCGAGATACAACGAACGAACGTTCATAATCCGTACGCAGAATCCTATAAACCAGCTCGGCGATCTGCAGTTGATTGATTCAAAAATGTTATGACCTGTGCGAATGACAGCTCGATAATGAGTTTGTCAACGAACGACGAGCTCGAGCTGATCGCGACTCGATATCGGTGAATTATTTTTCCCCCGTAAACAATGCTCGGACAGCGTATTATCTTCGTTCGTCCTCAACAAAAATATACCAAGGAAATATTCTTCGTCGAAATTCTCTCGAACGATCATTAAAAATATAAACGGGATCTTCGACGTTGCCGAGATAAAGTTTCTCTAACGCTTTCGTTAAAAATCTGAATTTACATAAATAATTACAGGACGAATATGAGAAGCATCTCTCTTTTTTAAAGCAGCGTAATTTTTCAAAGTACACTCGTTCTACGTGGTTAATAATCGCATCTGTTTAAACAGTTAATACAGCGAAACTTAACAACGAGAAAAAGAATCGTTTCGTCGATTTCTCCGTTGCAGGATATTCGAGAACGAACAGAGATAAAATACAAAAAGTAAAAGAATGGAAAGTAAAGCGAAGAAAAGGGGATGATACTGGAATAGGGAAAAATAGGGCTGTCTGTGTTTGAACATTTTTTTTCAACGACAAGAGCAGACTCGACGTGCTTCAATATACTAAAAACCTTGCTGTTTTTCATCCTTTACCAGTGGAAACTCTATTTAGAGAAGTCGCGTGCGCGATGCTACGCGTGCATTCACGGGACACGTGTCCCCCGTGTGTTTTGCATATTTCGAAACGGAGCATTTGACTGATGAAAACATTTTTGTGTAGACCATCGTGACGTACAATGGACGTACATGCGAAACCACCCCCTCCCTGCTTCACCCTTTTTTACATCTATAGTCTCATTCCCGAGGATGCACGCGAAAACGACGGAATATCGACGCCGCTTTAATTACTTTAATTATCTCGAAAATATTTTACCAGACGTTTAATCGCGGGGGACAGAGGTAAGCAATTTCGTCCGTCTACGAAATTATGAATTTTCCCCGGCAATTCGATATGCTTTAAAATGTTTCTGTTTTTAAGATTAAATTGAATTTTTGTTATTAACAGATTTTTCCTTATCTTTTGTTGTATCTTTTTATTTCCCTCTTTTTTAGCAGCAAGGGGGAGGAAGGAGAAGGAGATAGTTTTAGAAGGAAGGAAAATTAAATAAACGACGCTTCCTTCGAACCAGTGTAATTGAGAAGTAGAATTCGAAGTACTCTGATACCCTAAATTTCTATTCGATATATTTTAATTACCTTTGCAAATCGAAAACCTAAAGAAGACACTTGTTTCGAGGGACAAGTGATTAATCGACAGATTGAGTTGAGGACGGTCTGGTATCTTTAGTTTTCGTTCGACAAAGTCGTTCTGCAAAGTTAAGAACTGAAATCTGAATTAACACGATGTTCAATTTCGATGCCGAGTAAAGAGGAGATGAAATTATTTTGAAAACATCGCTACAACATCCTTTGCTAATTACATCTGAATGTATCTCCCGTGTAAAACGACGAAGCAAAATTCGAAAAAGCTCGCTTGCAAATTTCCAGCTGTCTATCGCGTTACGTTCGGTCCATAAAGTCTGTCTTTCCTGTCGTATTTCGGGAAGCCATAGAAGAAAAATTGCAATTAAAGGGGGAAACAGAGTAGAATCGGGGAAAGAGGGGAGGAGAGAAATAGAGAATGGCGGAAGTAGGCTGTTGGATTACCGGGGATTATTCAGAGAAGAGACATTCGCAGAATGCAACGTCGATGCGCAGGATCTAGCAATAAACTGCGAAGCCACCCGCTGGAAACGATTCGATTTTGCGCTCGTACGAGCATGCTTTTGCCACCGCTATAGGGACGTCACCATAACATGCGTCAAATTATGTCTGCAAGATACTCTCCTCGTTTCACGATGAAAACACGTCGTCGTCAAGCTTCTCTGAACTTTAACCGATAACACGACCAGAGGAAAACAAACATTTACTCCGACGACTTAATCGTTCGTCTTAATCTTTTATTGAAATTCCACGAGAATAGTGAATTTCAGTTTAATTAGATCCCCGGTGTTATGTACTTTTTCATATAACATCTTTATCTGTTTGAGTACAGTCGCTGTACATACTCGTTTCCTTATAATTCTAACATTATCATTGTATTATCGCAAAAATTGACAATTCTACTTTTTTTAATTAATCCATGCCAAATCTTCTTTTCTGAATTATTGCCATTAATCACCGGTATTGCATTAACGCAACATTATATTTGCGAATTTTTTTCTTTTTTTTTTATGAATCTGCATTATCAAGTTTCATATTCCGTATTTACACTTTTTCATGTTGTAGTTGTGAGAGGGAATTTTAAGGATTCGTTTAATATTGCAATATTGTTCCGTCATTATTTCCTCCATTTCGGTTCTACGATTTTATGAAACTAGTGCATCATGTAACGTTACGATAAACCATTGCTCGATCCTTAATGGCTTAACAGAAGCTTTATTTACTAGAATTGATGTATTTTGCATGAATTCACGATAGATAATTGCATTTCAATCTCATCAAATACGTAACGGATCATATCGATCCTTAAAGACGTACCTGACTTCTCCAACAGCTCAAATATTTATAATAAAAAAGCGTTGAAAACTTCATTTCACTACTCTAGAACGTAGAAACTATCGAGATTTATTAAATAAAATTTGATACCGAATTATTTCCATACAGAGGTAGAAAAAATATCATTGTTGAATTTATTATAACGTCGGGATGAGATTTTTTAATTTTAAAGGAACTACACAGTGATCAAAGGTTCTCTTGTTACGAATTGCTGTAATTATTTTAAATAATACACATTTCCCCCTGCCCTTTCGTTAATCACGATTTTACAACTTACGAGAGATTCAAATCTCGGCCGAAATTACAGGCGAAAAAATACACAGAATCCACACGAACGGTCTTGTAATGTACAAAACCGAGTTAATGGTTCTTCGTTGTGTGTTGATTAACATACGATATTATTTCCGACGAGCTTTTGCTTTTTAAATGAAATCCCCCAACAAAATCATTCTGAAATTAACGCGTGCTTTTTAATTCTACGTTTCGACCAAATTATTATTACTGGGTTTAAAATCTCTCGTACGAATTATCTTCCTCGTTCAACGAACCGACAAGTATCAGGATATTTGCATAAAGAAATACGAAAGGATCGTTTTTCATCGAAGATGATCATTTTCGAAGAAAATTTCTCGACAATCTTTGTTTCGTCGACATTTTTCTATTTATTTCGAATATTTTCTCTAGAAAATAAAGAAAAAGAAAAGATCCTATCTTACATTCTTCTTCTATTTTTCATTCTATTCTTGTCTTATCTTTCGAACAGAGAAAAAGATATAAGTAGAATCTCTGATAAGATTTTTCAACGATTTCTTGATAATCTTCTACGTGAATATTTTTCTATTTTTTTTTTTTTTTATCGTCTGCACTGAAAAATAAAAATACTGAAGGGAGATCTTGATGCTGTGGTTCGTATACGCTTCCGCGTTTTCTCAAAAGGACATAACTCCCCGGTTAAAACTTTTTCCGCGGTAACACACGCGAATACTCATTAGCATTTCCTGTGAAGCCGGTTGAATCACCTCCTTTGATAGCATATTATCTCGCTTTTTGAAAGAAACGAAAATTTGCTTTTTCCCCTCGTTTATATGCAAGAAAAAAGTATAGTGTATGTCGAAAGTTTATGATATTACATGTATACAGGTTGTTTTATCTGTTTACTATTTGCAATACTTTTGCTATATTAAAGTAAATAGTATGCAATGTTTTCTATAAAAATTATATGTCTTTTCTGAAAACCAGCGTACAGTGATAATTTTATTCTTTTATATCTCTGTATTTAGGGTGGTAAAGTTAAACGACCATGTACAATACACGCTTTGCTGGAAATAGGTCGAACATACGTACATGTTTCAAAAGGTACCTTGAATTCAATGGAAATTGATCGTTGAAATTATTAACTAGATAGAATTCTTTTAATAATCCATAACTAAACGTGCCTTTAGTATCATACACGAAACAAAATTATTTCAAATTACTAACAGATGAACGTTCGCGATAAATTTATGGATTTTCTCTTCTAATTATGGATCCTATGATATTCAACTAAATATAAAATTCTATCAAAGTAGAAAGAAGTTGATTTTCAAAATAAATCTTCCCCTTTTCAAAATCCTGCTCTCGATAATATTTTATAACACGTAACCAAAATTCAAACGCACAAAAATCCATAACATTTGATAAAAATTAAAATTCCATGAAGAACTATATATAATATGTTTATATGTAATGGTATATCTAATACGTGTATATATAAATAAATATAGAATTTTTTTAATGACTCTTATCCTCCTTATTTAAATGATATTTAATGATATTTAACAATGTTTGTTTCGAAAACTATGAACGATAAAAGAGAGAACGAGAAACGAAAACGTAAGAAACGAATGAGTGGAAATGTATAGAAACTGAAATGAATTTAATTCAAAGATAGTCCGTGTAATATCCCTTTTCCATTTCCAAAGGGTTATCATCACAGTACGAACAAGTTAATTGAATTCCTCTTGCATCGTAGCATCTGAGACATTACTGTTGACTATTCAGAGACTGATACGAGCGAATTAACCCAGTCGATCGAGACACGTACAGCTCCATGGACGTCTCAGATAGAGCATTACAGACAGCTGTTCGATGAAGATGTATAGGGTGCCCGCAATATCACCTACGAAATAATTCGAACAACGTACGTGCAGAAATAAGACGAATTCAAACAAAATTTCTTCTATTAAGTTTGAGTAAATTCATCTGTTGCTAGTTTTTCACAAAACCCCGTTTATATATATTTAATAAAATATATCCAATAAATTATTAAATATTTAATACGGTAAACTTTTAATAAAAATTTATCAAAAATATTGTCCACGACAGTTTTAAATACACCAAGTTCTATGAAATTTCTCGATATTAATTTTGCTACGGTGTTTAGTTCATTTTCAATCTGAGAAAGATCATACTACAACCTCGAAACGAATATAAAGAAACTATTGCTACGATCTTTTCTTAAAAATACGAGGTAGAAAGACACAAATTTTGCACGCCAGTTCTCTTTCAAATTAAGTCCGCAAATTTAAGGACCAAGACGATTCTATTTCCCAACTTATTTTCGCCCATTGCAATACCCTCTAGCCCAGTAAATCTCATTGTGCGGAACCACCCTATATACATAAAACACGCCAAACGTCTAATCTAATCAAACACCTACTTGTGTAACAATCTCTATATACCACAGATCAGACGCTTCAAAATCCTCTCGCCACTCTTTCGCGCCTAACGCTTCGTGAAACAACGGAAGAATTTCATCGAAAAGCACGTCTCAGTCTCGAAACTTGAAGAAATGGAAAATATCGGGAAACGCGGATGAAATTTCATGGCGAACGAAATGTTACGTAAAATCGGGCCCGATCGCAGAGATTCGAGCCGATTCTCATGGAAATACGTGGAACAGCACCGCGAGCGCCGAATTATGCACACGTAGATTATTCGTTCGAGGAATATATGCGTGAGATTCGCGCAACTGACGTACACGTATATCGTGGCGAGCCTCGAAATTAACGTGTGAGCGTAATTATTTCAATGGTCGCGCCGGTGGTCGGTCCACTGTTCGACCTACATACCGGCAAAGCAACCGAACCACCCTCTCAAACGCGTTAAATTAGCGATCGGCCTACTTAACAGCCTCTACGACCAACCAATTGTCATTGTCTCTCTCTCTGTCTCTTTGTCTCTCTTCCTCTCGCGCGCGCGCGCGCGCGTAATATCGTTCTACTAATGTGAAACATTATTTGAAACAGCTTTGTCTATGCGGATGCAATTTGGAAAATTTGAATGTTTCAACATGCGTGGGATTCAATACTGGGATTTTCGTTGGAATATAAAAATTACGAAGTTGATAGCGTTGTTGGATTTTTGTGCGTTCAGTGCAGTTTGAAGCTGTGAGAAGAGGCGTGCATCTAGTTTGGAGGAGGAAATATTTCGGAATGTAGAGACTCTCGTGGAGATGCAAAAATTGTCGATATTGAGCGCAGGAACGTAGAAGAATGATAATAGGCATACAGTTTTAATGGAGGTTGATGAATTGTCAATGAATTCCGTGAGCAATCCTGTTTGACCTTGTCTGAAGTTTTCGCGTTCCTGCGAATCTCAATGTTCTTATAAAAATGTAAACATCTTGAATGTGGAGTATTAAATTGTAGCGGAGTCTTACGACCTCTCTTATTTATGTAAAATAGAAAATATTCGTTTTATTCGTTCGAAAGAATAATTTAAACTCGTTAAAATGTATAATTATAGGAATCCTATAAAATTTCATAGCGACAAATAAACCGGAAAATAAGCATCAAAGAAAATCTTAATGGAGGATTCGCACATTTTATTCGATTTTCAACCACCGAAATCTCAGACTTATTGATAATTTGTATCTTACTCGTGTAGTACTGCACATTTTACACGCACCTCTGCAATCCAAAGGCAATCTAATGTAATAACATCGAAATATTCAATGTAATTCCAAGTAAAATGACAAAATGTATATCCTACCGAATACAGAGAAGCTAACTCGTGTTCCAGCCTTAATTAAAAGTCCGTGAAATATCCGAGTAACGGCGTAATAAAGGTCTCGCGGTAGTTCACACCTGTGAACGTTTAAATAACCGGCATTTCAGCCCACCTCGAGCAGAGAATCAAGAATCTATTCGCGTAAACTGGCGTCTGTTGAACAAAGAGCGTTTATTGCTCCAAGCTGTAATAAGAAAGACGCATTTAATTCTTTCAACGCGCTCTTATGTCATGGAACACTGACAAGCTACGATAGTAATTAAGAATCACATTTCCTTTGCATAGTAATTTATTAGCCGCTGCAACATGGATAGATTTATAGTATTAGGTTGTGCGAAAAGTTTCTTTCGTTTCATAAGGTGATAATAGATGAACAATAATTTCTTTTTTATACTATTTTATTGAATTAGGTATCATCCATTTCGTTCTATTTCTATTATTATGTTCGTGCATAATTCAATAAACTAATATAAAATAAAAAACATTGTGCGTCTATTATTTCCTTGTAAAACGAAAGAAACTTTTCTGACAACCTAATCATTTCTCTTATTGTAACTACCTCGTCATATCAATCAATCGAATTAAATTTATCACTAACCAAAATACATAAACAAGTTTATCCAACTTTCTAATGTGCAATTTACAAAAAATTATCTGAAAAATTATTCGTAATAAAAATATTTTAAGTAATGAATATTTATAAATCGATAATAAATTTAAGATTTAGGAAACTGAAATACAGTTTCATATATTTTATGAAAAATATTTCTAATATTTTGCAATAAATTCATCGATTCAAACCTTCGTTTATGTAAATCGAATTTAATTGCACGCGATTTGACAATAATATAACTCATAGAATAGAATAGAAAATAACAATAATCATCCCTGAAAATGTACAGGCTACTTTCAGAGTGAAACGAAACCCTGTGACTAATCACAATTCTTTTTTTCTCACTATAAACATTCTGATCGCAACAGATGAAGAAATTTCCAATCAGCGAATTATCAGTTTCTAAATATTTTCTATATCTCTGTTTGTCTATCCTTCTTTCTATACTTGCCAAACTTATTCTAAGCTTATGAAACACGAATTTCTGTGAGAAACGAGGAACAGACGAATATTTTTCATATCTGAAAGAAATCGTCTGGCGCGTGCATGATAATGGTATGTTGTATCTGTGCCAAGTGTCATTTATACCTTGGGGAGAAACGAGCCACGCAGATTATTGGTCGCCCGTTTGTGGGATCATCCTATCAATGGATTTCGGATACAAGTGCCTAACCTGCCATATTCAGGTCTCCATTGCCTTTGAGCATGGACAACCGAATGCCTCTAGCACACCTAGCCCACAATGTGGCTTTGCTGTTCTATGAAGATGATCCTGTTCTTCGAGGACCACAGTGTTCGATCGCAGTTCCCAATACTCTCCGCATACTAGATGTTTCACGTTGCATTGCGTGTACTTTTAGAAATCTTACGAAGAACATACGGAATATCATAAATACAAAAAAGAGTAGAAATATCGTTAAAATTAGATTGTAATATGTAAATGAAATGGAAAAGAATAGGTGTATTGGCGAGGAAAATACGTTACAGTATATTTGCCCTTTCGTACGGTTGTAGTAGATTCCGAATTTTCTGTAATATCGGTATTTTAACGCAGAAAGTATTTGTAATTTTGAAATGATGAAATACCGTGATTAGCGCTACTTCTGTATCACTGGGAAAATTCTACGCTTTTAAAATTTCTGTTATTTCAATATTCGTATTTATGCGTTACTCTAGTATTTTAATACGATATTTGAAATTTTGTAATGATAAAGTGGTGGTTGGCGTTGTTTTTGTGTCGTTAGAAGGATCCCGTTCTTTTCTAATTTCTATAATATTAGAATAATAATTCTACTACTCCCATATAAGGTGTATACAAATGAGGATCGACAAAATAATGGTTAGAGAAGAATATTTCGTGTACATGCTTTGGCTATTCGAAGGTATTCGACTCTCCATCGTCGTTACATTCGCCAACGTTTCTCACCCCTCATTAACCCATATCGCACCACCTTACACAATCTTGCATTTCCTTTCAGCATCTCGATCATCTTCAATGAGAAACCTACTTCCAACACACTCATTCACAGTGAAAATCATACAAAATAGAATGGAAAAAGAACCATTCGACCATCACAGTATCAGTGAAGATGTGATTCCCTGGAATTAAAGAATACGACAAAGAAACACGCATTCAAACTCCCACCAAAAAAAAAAAAAAAAAAAAAGAAAGGAAGAAGATAAAAGAAGAGAAAGATTTCACGGTTTAATAAAAGCTGACCTATATGAGAATCATTAGAGGGAACGACGAAGCCGCATGAGAACATTTTGAATCGAGAAATACGCGATATCAGTTGAAAGAGGTTTTTCGTCGAAGCGCGTTTTCAGTGTGCTTTTACTTTTCTTTCGCACCTTTTCGCTGGTTACTTTTCCAGACACACCTTCCGCGTGTTAACGTTCGCTTTAAATACCCTTCTGCTTCAATTCGCTCGATTTTACACGCTTTTCTAATAAAAATATACACGTGCACACAAAATTTCACAAGAGACAGGGTGCTCGAGCTTTATGGCGGTACTACTTAACACGTTCCGTGCCACGACGAAATTAACAGTACTGCTAGCACTTTAAAAAGGGAGGAATTATACAGGGTGTTCCATCTACTCTGTCCGCCTAACCCCAATCTAACCTCTTCGTTATTTTAGGTTATAAATGAGAATGTCATTTATAAGAGTCGTTATATTTGCATTAAGTTTGAGCTGTAGTATAATATAAACGCTTTCGTGTTGTTATTTAAGCACGTGTTTTTTAAACGAATATATCCATACATAAATTGTTTATCAATTAACAATATTTATAACGTCGCGGAGATTGGCGGCTCGAAATCTCCAAGTCTTGAAACCCCTCGAAACTCAAACCTTTGTAATATCGAAACTCAGACACGTACAATAATTTCTATAAACAACTTGAGAGAATACTTCGATCATATGAATTTATTTTTATTGCACTGATAACGATGCAACTGATCTTGTGTTTAAACATCGCTTTCAATCAGTACCATTTCACCAAGTCACTACGATCGTTTATATCGAGAAAATGAATTTTAGTTCCTGACAAAATAGGCAACCCTTGGAGAAAAAAAAGGATTTGTCGATTATTTAGTACTGGCCAGTCCAGAATTAGCCATGTTCAAGTATACTGGATAAATTTTCAAATTCAATTTCCTCAAAAACTAAAGCTTACACGAAAAAATTGTATCTCTATTTATATTTTGTTCTTATCTATTCATAAGGAACCGCCTCGTGACCGCTTGTACATGTTATTCGGCCGCATCCTGTATGTTATGTCGTCATATCGAATAGCTGAAAGTGCCACGCAAACAAGCTTCGAAAAAGCACCGACACGGCAAGTAGCGAGCAGGCAAAGGACACGGTGTTCCACCGGACATTCAGCAGGCATTTCCTGTACGCCATCGACGAGCTTCCGCGCTCGCGAGACAATGGTCCGGCGAACAAAGGAAAAACGAAAAGCAGCGGCTAACGGTGCGTCGAAAAAAAGAAAAAAAAAAGAAATAACGCCGTGCTGCATCGTCGTCATAGTGCAATCGGATGCAAATCAAACAAGAACGTAACGACGAAACGAAAGGCTAAGAGAGAAAGAGAAAGGGATAAATAGTATCGAAATAACGAAAGCGAGATAGAAAAAGAGAGTGTGTGCCGTCTAGCGAACGAGTCTAGCTCTCCTTTCGGCCTGGAACACCGCGAAAAACGCGTTATTATTAAAAAAGTTGGGCTTGTTATCTCGCCGGTATTCATCCATTAATTGCACCGCGTCTCTCGCGAGGTTTGTCCGCGTACAACTGCAATGGCCGAGAGTCCTAGCGAACCAACCGAATCCTCTCACGGTGCAAAAGGATTAATAATTTCGTGGTACCGCGATATTGCCACGCGATAATCCCCTCCTGGTCTCCGGAGGTATTCCCTGTTTCCAAGGAACCAGAGTGACGAACGTCCTTGGATATTAACATATATGGACCCCTGAGACCTGATACGTAGTGTTCTCTTGTAATCGCTATTTACGCTTGACCTCCATTAAACTTGGGAGAACAGCAAGATTGGTTGAAAGAGTTTGTTCCTTCGTTTTCACTGGAACTGCAATTAGAATTAGCTTTCAATTTACGAGTGTTGAGAGTAATTTTGTGTACTGGCGAAGGAAGTTAGGATCGTCCATAGAGGAATTTGTATTTGTCAATAATGTTAATAATTAGGAGAATATTCGAAGAGGAATATGCATTCATCAGGAATTTTCGAAAATGGTGAATTTGAATTTAATAGTTGGATAATCGGATATGGTGAGAGTTTAAATTATTCATTGGTATTATATCAGTTAAATATTAATAGAAAATCTCACATTCTGTTAATGTCTTGTCTATTGTGCATCAAGAAAGCGATACAAATCTGTCTTCTTAACAACTCTTCTTCGCAAGGAATTCATAAGAAAAGCCATAAGCAATTTCTTCGCAATCTAATTATGTATTTATTATACGTGAACTACTTTCAATATTCACGTATATCTGCGAAGAATTGAATTAAGTATTTACAGGGAATTTTCAACGAGCAAAGCAGCCATTAAATTACAAAAATTAAAAGTCTACTTGCAACAACACCGGAGACCTACCAAGAACTTAAAGTTCAAAGACTTGAAATCACAACAGCCAGCCGCGGTCCAAATTCTTCGACGTTAAAGAATCGCTAAGTACGTATATTCCAAACAACTGCACGGCCTATGAAAGAAAAGTCGTGGAAATTCAACCCTGCCGATTTGAAGAGGCTTTTCTCTTTCAATATCGACGACCTCGACACCCCTAACACCACTCCCCTAAGTGAGAAACAACTCTGGTGAACGTTCCACGTCTTCGAATAGTCGCGAAACCTCATTCATTCGACCTCACTCAACCCTCCTCGACAAGATCGAAAGAAGAAAAGCGGCGAGGCAAGCGAAGCCAAGCCAAGAGTCTCGGGATTAAATTGCAAAATAGTTTCGGTGGTAAATAACGAGGAGGGAAGTTTGGCGAATGGCGTCTTCATTTTCGCCGTTAGAAACCGTCACCGGCGTGTACATACAGTGAGAATCAAAAATGAGCATACACCTTGCAAGCATACGGCTTGGAAATTCATTCAGAAACTTTTATGTGCGTGTTACGTGAACTAAACATAAGTTGAGAAGATTTATTTATTTATTTATTTACGGGGAAAACCATTTGCTACAAAAGGATATAATGTAGGGAAAATATATATATAATGCAATAGCGAATAAAGGAAAGTTTGAGATCAATCTTATCTCAATGAATCTTAGTAATTTCTGTACTAACAATTTTTTATCATATTAATAATGATCATCTATTCTGTGCTATGTATTACTTATCTTTTTATTGCTTTTGATAAATGAAAAGCAATTTTGTAAAATTGCGTTGCTCTTTTATTTTCCTTATTTTATCAGCCTTCTTTTCGCCACCACTGTATATTGTATATATACAAAAATGAAAAAAAGCAAAATAGAAAAGATGAGGAAGAGAAAGATAGACATAGAAGTTTCGAAGCTAAGAACATATAATTAAAATATATGTCCTACGAATCCTAAGGATACTATGAATTGATACAAAGTATATAGGAATATAAACTAATAGTAAAAATCATAAATAAATTTGTGGGTAAGATAATATTTTACGAACCTGATTTTCCTAAGATGTGTACTCACTTTTGACTTTCGCTGTATATACGATTACATAGGGTTGACCCTACCCCTTCTAGCATGAAGACCGAGCCTGCCCAATGGGGAACGACTGAATCGAATTTAATTACCGATGTGCAGATATTTACTTCGTACACCGGCTCGCCGGCGACCAGCTCGTTAAAAATTTAATTTTCCACGACGTCGGGGCTCGCTGCCTCGCGTACATCCACACCAAAGGTCATCCAAAGTGTGTACGGACCAGATGGAATTTATTTAACCGCCAACTTTCCATCGATTGCGAACCCCCTTCCGTGTTTTTCTTCTTGTACGTTGCTTCCCACCCTACGTCTTCTTCATTCATTACTCACCGTACTTCATTAATGTAGAGGAAAGTAGCCAAGTAAAAAATATCTTTTCTTTTTTCCCGAATGTCATTCTGACAGAATCGATCGCAACAAATAAAAGACTTTTGTGGATATTCAGCCATATAATTACGGTCAATTTAAGACCAGTCACGTGTCTCTAATGTTATGAATAATTTTCAATATTGGACTAACATTAGACAAACATAAATTTATGTGCCTAACGTGGAACAGGTTGTCAAATATGAAATACTGACATCAGATACGATACTTTTATGGAAAACAAGCAAAAAATAATTGTATTCTTCTTATTGATTACATTTAAAAAATTGCTACCTGCAATAATCACATATCCAAGCGCCAAAGTCTGCAAACAGCATACTAGTCGTATGCCTAGAATGAATTATATGAGTAACGTGCATTTAATTCATATTTCCTCAGCAGATTATTGTAGGACGAATTCTTGTCAGAATTGAACGATTGGGATAGCTCATAATCGGCAGACCATAAATTTTAACCATTTGTTAGATTTTTAAAATGATGATTAAAAATGGCACCATTTCGTATTTTGCCACTTTCCTCTAAAGGATATAAAATTCAAAACGTTCCAGTCTTCGTCTATCTATAAGCCAATTTTTTTTTCTACTTACCAAATGAAATGTATTTTCAATCCCTTGGCAATCCAATTCAACCAAATGTCAAATATCTTACGTGACGTTTGTTGCTTAGCTCTATGGAGTTTTAGAAAGTTTGAAACTGCTTAGTCCGATTTCGTATTGGAAAGTTTCGGGGGTCGTTGACCATCCTCCCCACGAATCTTCCAGAACCTTATGATTTTCTTTCGCGACACACACACACACACACATGAAGTAGAATTGTGCTGACTCGCGTGGAGTTCAAAAACAATTCTCATACGTTCGCAAATTTCCTCCTTCAGATTTCGCTGGGATAGTGGCAAGTTTCTTCGTTATCGTTACTTCGCAGTTTTACAGTCGATAAGGCTGAAGGAATATCAATGAAAAATACGAACGTCGATCTCGTTCCTGCCTTTTCGAATATCTCCTTCCGAACATGAAGTGTCGAATATTTCAAATCTACAAATGAATTTTCTTTCATACATTTTCTTTCTCGAATTTTTATAAGATTGGGATTTCTGATATTCGTTGGTTGTTCAGGAGTTAGGAGGTTTATACAAAAATTATTTATCAAGTAAAGTTAGTTAGCAAAAAGACTAAATTCCGGGAAACAGTATAATTTTGCAATTTTCCATTCTTAACCCTCGAAATTTCTCTCCGACGATTTTCTTATTTTTCCAATGCAAGACTCAAATATGACTCGATCCACAAGACTGAAATTCTTAATCAAACGAAATTCATCCTTAACCCTGCCACGTCCCTTCGCAATTCTATGCCATCGGACGATTTCTCAAATTCGAGAAAACTATTGTTACAAAAGAATCCTCATCGGAACGCGTCGTGTTTCATTTGAATTCCACGCCAAAGAGTATCAAAAACTTTTCCCTTGATCGAAACTCTAACTAGATAAAGATACACGAAATATAGTAAAAATAGTACGATTAAAGAAGCCTAAAACTTTCGTCCAAGCAACATAAAATAACCAACCTAACCCAAGCTATTCAAACCAACGTAAGTACAAAATCGCCCGTACGTTTCTCGGACTTGCAGCTACGCGATCTTCTGCCCTTACGACCTTCCACTTACATAAGCCGAAGCTAACGAGCAAAGATGGGGGATGTAACCCTTCGATTTTTCCGCTTCTCCGGGCGACAGTGCCAGGATAATTGTGATTACGGTCTGGCTCGACGAAGAAGAGAAAGTCAGGCAAGGCTAAAAACTGGAAAGAAAGAAAGAGGAGAGAAAAGAAACGAGACACCCGGTGCACTGGTGGATACTCGTTTTTTCGGTCGTTACGAAATCGGTAATAGGAGCTGCGCCAGAATGCAAATGAAACCGTAACACGGCAGAAATGTAAATCCGACGTGGCGACCGAACTCGAGGGGGATCTCGTTACTTATAAGCACTTGTTACCCGGTGGTTACCACTTAATGGAATTAATGGGCGACGTTGGTGCACGCGCGGCTCCTGTTACTTCGTGAACGTGTTCCGGACCTGTGTTCCGGTTGTCTGTCCGAAAATGTAGGACGTTCGAGCCGAATGAAGCTAAAAGAAGCTCTGTTATACCGTGAGTTTCTTGTCCTACTTCGAAGGTTCGCTGTAATTGAAAGGTTAATTTGGGAACACGCGACTTTTTCCATGTACCGGTTGTACTTGGTCTTGTTTGTTCAGTTTTATCTTTCAGTACAGAGGTACGAGGCAAGTATCAAAGAATATATCGCTAAAATGGTGGTTTTCTGCAAATCTGGCAATTTCTATTGATCGGATATAGAAATAATTAATTTTCCATTCTCAAGAAACAAATACAAGTATCCAGAAATGTAGAAGAATACGTATGAATGCAAAGGTATATAAAATATCGAGGGTAAAGCACGTATTGTTAAATTCAAACAATGAAGCATTCTTTCACATTTAAATTTCGTTTCTTTATCTGTACTCGTGATAACGTGAATTTGCATGAACAACGGATTTTACACCGCTCCAGACATTGGCTTATCCAAAAATGCAAGAAAGTAAACGTCGGAAGTTAATCGCATAAGGAAATACCTGTAACGATTTCCTTTCAATAATTATTTCAATGATTCTACAAATTCCATCGTTCACTACTACTGTACAATCTACACGATTTTATAGCACTAACTTCGCCAATACTTCGATGTAAAAATATACCACATAACGTAACAACAATATATATACAATATTTAAGTGTGGCAATATCTTCATATTGTACAATATGAATATATATCGTATAATAACCGTCAAGGAATATTTCACAAACTTTCCAAATTTCACATAATTCTACAAAAATCCATCATTCATATTTACTGCAATCTTCTTCTGCTTTTAAATCTCCACAGTTTCATAGTTCTAACTTGGCCAATGCACGCGAGCACCCGCCAAGGGAAAATATCGATGAATCGTTTCTCGAATCAATTAGATCGAGATTTTCCAGGAGCCGGGGCGCAAACATCGGGGTATCGGTATGAAAACTTGAAAAGTATTTCACCTGGTGGAAAGCAGTCCGTGGCAAGGGTAGTAATGAAGCACCGCCGAATCTCCTGGGAGTCAACAAAGTTTCATTAAAACGGAAGTAGCTCAAGCTGCCGCGTTCCCTCATAAATGAGTATCCCCCATGTAGGTAACTTAAATCGATTTTCGTGGAGTTGCCGCGGTCGCATCCACAAACTTTAATTCCCTCCGTCACCAATTATTCCAACGCCGACGTGGGACACTTTTGTTTAACTCTATCGGATGTACACCGCCGTACAAAATCGCTTCTCACATTCCCTCGATATATGCCACGCTTCTACAATCTCTGCTCCTCTTCTTTCGTAAATCGTACCAATTATCGTAGATGCATGAGTAATGTTACTCTTAGGCGTGAGTCTTATCGTCGCGATGCTTTCAACGAATTCGCCGTGGCTTTAGAGAAAATTATGCAAACGTTTATTTTATTTAGAAATTTAAAGGAGCCGAGGAGTATTTTTATTTCATTTGTAAATTTATAAGAATTGAGAAATTGTTTATTTCGTTTGAAAAAGAAACTGTTTATTGTATTTCTATATCGTTTTATATTTATAAAACGAAGATGAAGTTGAATATTAATGAAAATTCTCCTTCCCTTTCACAATCGACCCTTTGCATCAAATACACGGCACGAAAGATTTCTGTATTATGATAGCCCGCAAAAATGAATCTTATCCGATCTACGTAACTAACAATTTTCTACGATTAACATACTTCAAGAATGGTTATAAAAATGAATTACACGATATAAAAGATCCCTGTACTATACATCTCAAACATCAAATATACATAAACTTCCCAACGTTACTTCTGCCGACTATAAAATTTGCAACTTGCAATGGAAAAAAATCACGCCCATAAGCGTGCTATCATTATATACAAAATACAGACAAAGTTGAAGACAGAAGAACGTTCTTTCTCTTCTCAAATCAACGCTTTACATTAATCAGGTAACGTAACATCCTTCTGTGACATCCTTCAGAAATAAATCCATCTGACTTATGAAAAATCTAAAATTAACACTTTCTAAGAGTATTTACAAAAATTAACCACTACCTAAATTAACACCCGTCAACGATAAATCTACCTCACCCACCTAACAAAAAGTTTTCTAAAATCTTACAAAAATCAATTGCACCGTATAAAATATTTCTGTATTATATAACATCGGTTAAAAGTAGATCTGCTCAACCGTCTTAACGATACTTCAACCAATTAGAAAATTTACAAGTCCACAACCTATAATGAAAAAAACTGCACCCATAAAACGGTTAAACTACTCATTCCGTTCGGTAAACGAGGGTTGCAGGTGACTCGGAAGGTTGGACGAAACGCATCGTCGGCTAAATGAGTCGAAACGACGCGAAAAAGGAGAGCAAGCGGATACCAGCGGTGCATCGTGATCGAAGAAAATCCTGCGTGACTGGGCGAGAGGATTTAACGAGGCCCGTTTATATCGTGCCTCCGTTAGCCGGCTACGGCACAATCCAATTTTTTTGCCTCGTTCCTGCTCGTCTGGCGTCCGTAATGCGCGCCACCCACCCCTTTCATCCACCCTCTTGCCACCTTGATCCCATGGTGGAGGCAATTACCTATGCAAAGAGGTAAAGGAAAAAGTAACGAGCGGAGCGGACGCATCGACGGTGGAACGCACGTCAGAACGACGCCCTTTCGAGCCCGGTTTAAGCTCGTTGTCTTCCTGGACGAGCAAAGAAAAGAGGGGTTGAGAATATGGGCTATGGGGCCTGCTCGTGATAAGCTTTCACGTTAATGCCGGTAATCCGGGACTTCTTGGAGGGCATTCGCCGAGTTTTAAAAGGATTTCGTTCGGAAATGAATTATTCCAGCCGCCTCCCTCTGTCGTGCTTGGATTTTACCTTTTTCGGCTGCACTTTCTTTTTTGGAAGGGGGCGGTGGATGGAAGATTATGCGCAGATTTCTGGTCTTTTCTTGGATGCAAGAGTTTGGCGATTCATCGTGGAAATAGGATCTCGACTTTTAAAAAATATGTTCTTTCAACAAAATTTTGCTTAGAAACGAATTGTTCCAGCAATCTTTGGAATTCTGCCTTCAGTTCCCTTTTCCCTTGTTTCCGACTATTTCGCGGAGATTTTTGCATCTCTGTCGAATACCACAGTTTCCTTCAGCAGAGAATTATTTCAACGATCGCTCGAGTTCGATCTTCGGTGCAAGGTTTTCCGTCTTTCCTGTTTTCCAATAAAAGGAAGATTATGTAGAAATTTCTGGACTTTACTCGCAAGCAACATCTTAGTGTTTCGTTGTGGAGACGAGGTCTTGACTTTCAAGAAAATATGTTGTCTTAAAACAATTTTATTATAGAAACGAATTATTCCAACAATTTCACTGAAATTTGGCGTTCAGTTGGATTTTCCTTTCTCCTTGTTTTGGCGCGGATGGAAAATGATATGAAAATTGTTGATTCTCACGCAAATACAGAAGCTTAATGTTTCGTTGCTAATTTGCAAATGAAGACAACGCCTTAAATGGATATTCTACAATAGTATTTGGTCTTGGAAGTGTCGAGTCAGAAACTGGTTTATCAAGATGAAGTAAGAGGATTTAGTAATTCGAAGGGTTGTCGGAAGGATGGAGTGAGATTAAACAGTTTGTTGGGTAATTCATTACTCATCTTGAGGTATATAATCCCTAATTTGAAATACGTAATTGAATATATGCGAGAGTTCCAAAAGGAGATTGATTACTAATCATATATACGCTCATACTACTTTTCATGTTTGATTACCGTAGTGATAAATTGTTTCCTTCGATCTTTCTTAAAAATTTGTATACACTAAAAAATACGGAATCGAAACACATTCGTTTGTAACGTCGATCTATACTTTCTCCCCTTATCATCTCAAAAATAAGTATTCTGTCGAGTAACTTGTCAAATAATTTTTCAACAAACTAATATCGTACATTCTATTTTCATTTACTTTCTTCACCTTCTATCCCTCTCGGCTCGTTCCAAAATAATTCTATACTTGTTTTACAAAATTTCACTTGCTTACCGTACTCACTGATGCATCTCTAAAAACTTGTGAACCAGAAAAGACTACCAACACGTAAATAAATATTTAAAACAGTCTGTGAACGCGCGAAGAAAATACATAGAAACGCATAATAATCGAATAGAATAACAGAAAGATTTGCTAAAAAGAAATCGACGTTTCATCCAAGCTACGAGAAAGCTGAATAACTTCAAGAGGACGATTAATAATCATCGAGGTCGATAGGAACGAGCTTTAAAGAGTCTCTTAATATTCCCCTTGGCAAGCAGCACGAAACACGGTAAACAGAGAAGCAGAAACGAACTGATTTTCACCTAGGCCTCTCCCTCCGTCGGGGACTCACTTTAATTAATTGCGGTCAGTCAGCGGAAACGACGTCGCCGTCCTATCAACGGTAAATTGCTCGACGTTTTGACCCTTCGCCTTCGGCCGATGCCTCGGAGTAATTGAAATTTAAGACGTGAAACGAGCGCATCCACCAAGACGTAGACGACGGCCACCAGTTTGGCCTTGCGTCGCCTCGATTCGATCCAATTAACCACCGCCTCGAGAAATCGAACGACGACCACGACAGACTACATCTTCGTTCACGAAGAGATTCGATTCTGGTTTCCGTGTTTCTTCCTCACGTTTACACTGGTCTTGTCCCGTCCTCTTCTTCCAGGGAAGGTGACGTACAAACAGCGGCTACAATGAAGTGAACCAGTTTCCAGAACACTGCAATCCCCTGGTCGATCGAGCGTCACACTTCCGGTAAGAGACTCTGATTAGACCGATGCCGAGGATCACCGAAGGAGTTTACGACGCGACGTGGCCGCTTGTGCAGAAGATTTTTTGACTTTGATAATTTGATGACAAGTTCTTAAGTCGTTGAGGGGAGGAGGCTTAATGTGTTGGAAAATGAGAAAGGCAGGGGAAAGTGGTAATGGGAAGAGGAAGATACTGAAAATTCTGGCCCTTGACTTTCGACGATTAGCGAGGAATTTTTAACAGACCAGGAAGACGATGAAACGCTATTATATCGATTCGAGAAAAGCTATTGGAGCACTCGTTTTCAACACAGATCTTCTGCTTATCGTTTGGCAAGAAGTTTCGATCGGAAATAAAACGATATAAGAAATTCGACAAGCCACTTTTAAATAACTGAGAGACTTTTAATTTGTGCTATGGAGTTTTTAAATTCTTGAAAACTTCGACAAGTTTGATTTTGCCTATTTAGACACGTTCCTTCGCTACTTCTTCAGAGTACGTTGACCTCAACTCCTCTGTGTCTGACATATGACGATCCTACGTTACTTTCTTAATTTAAGGTGAATTTACAAATTTAACTTTTAATTAAATTTTAGTTTAATTTCTTTGGTGATAAATTAATAAAGTCTTATGACATCGTAATAAAGATTGAAATATTTGTAGAACTATTAAAATTTTAAATTTAGAGAATATATATATATATATATTAGAGATAGAGAATATTAAAATATTGATTTAGTTTCAATTATTCTCGAAAAATAAATATAATATAATATAATAGTCTCGAAAAATAATAAACTGTCAGTAAAATGTTTAAATTAGGTATTACATATTAATCATATTGAATAAATAACTGTACCTACTGTAAATTTCGTATAAACGTTCATTATGTTTTTCGTCAAATTTATGCAGCGACATGAACGCTCGAAATCCACTCACGGCAGACCGGTGTTAAAATCACTATACTTATACATCCTACGTCTATATCTACACGAAAGCTGACGCTACTAGCCGTGAAGGTACTTAAACAAATTGGCTTAAACCGAGTACTTGTTAGGAAGTAATCTTGTTGATGGAACAAAGTACACTCTTGTGGATAGTAGATGAAGTTCTATCGTTTTCTGACTCTGTGGTCTAGATTTCCTCGTAAAGTAAACTTGAAATATCTTTTTACTTAATTTCTCTGTCTCATTTAACGAGCAAAATAATTATCACTCTCGTGCTGAATATTTATTAACATCACTAAAAACTGGACAACAAAAGGATAAAAGTTTCGTGAACGATATTATCGAAAAATATAAATAACTTGACTTGCATATTTAGTTTTATCAAGAGTTTTTAATTAATTCTATATAGAGCTGTTACAACTTCTTCAAACATCAGAAAATCGAATCATTTAAGTTACAGAGGAAATAGTGACGCGAAAGATATTGTTGAAGATACTTTTTGTTATAAATTCATCGGTATAAAGTAATTGAAAAAACAATCGCGAATGAAATGTCCCGTTAATACAATGCTAAACTTTAATAGCTTAAATAAAACTGCGTTAAAAGTTTTATTCGAACTACTTTAAAACCAAAAGAAATAATTCGAAGCACTTTCCAAGAACGAAGCTCAACCCTTCACCTTTTCAATTCCATTTCCATTTGAAGATCTATCAAAAGCTCTTGAAATCCTTCCGAAAATTATTCCAACGCGTCAAATCGTCCTCTTACCAAGAAACCAGAGAGCAGCTCATAATCTCGATTCTCGGGAGACCGTCGAAAACTCTCTCTCCCTCTCTTTTTCTCTCACTGGGCCTTTATCTCTTCCCTATTCTCTCAAGACTTAATATCCGATTTCGCCTTCAACGGGATACAAACTACGCTAATGCAAATCCGTGTCGAGGAACGTTTGAAAATTCCGCGAGCGGAACCGCCGCAGATTGCAGCAGATTAAAAGGCAAAACGAAGTGGGAGGAGGTCTAAACCAGGCACGGAAATAGATAAAAGTAGTAAGAACATCGTGGCTAGCTTCTCTACTGAATGTTCGCTGTTCTTAGTAAACCCCTTTTATCAATATTCTATTCAAAAATCTACCATTGTTGCTTGCTGGTGATTATGGTGTTTTTATTTAGTTATTTAAACAATATGAAAGTATTATATGCGACCAATTAATGTTAATAGTATACTGGATTATCAACTGTAGTGTAAGAAAGTAGATTTTGGGGAAATGAATTCTTTTTGTAAAGAAAACTCGTATACGAAGATGTTTTGGAAGTGTAGAATAAGATTTTTTTATTTGAAAATTCGTTTTCGAAGAGACAGTAGATTCGTAAGCGTACTGGGGTAGTTTTAATTAACTCGCTGTCATATAATTTTTATTCTTTCGTGTTGTTATGGGTTGCGTTAGTTATTCAGTGACGTTTAATTGTGTCTAATTAATAAACGAAATTTTACTGCACGTATACAGCCACTTGTAAATATTAGAAAGGGGATATTTCCATAACGTGACAAAATGTAATATTTTTACAAATTGAACGCTTTCAAATATTATTATTATAAATTTACCTTGAGATTCACTGTTATTCACGCTTACGTTTCCTATCGATGAACATATTTACAAAATTAAAATATTCGACTCTTCAAAACCAGATGTATTCGAATAGTGAATTTTAAGAAATCATAAAAAACAGGATTCACTTTACCGTCTAAAGAAGCTCGATTAATACTCGAAATAAAAATTTTGAAGTTGTTCCACGTTTATGATACTTCAAGCTATCACCAACTGCTATGTTATAACAAAATAGAAATGAAATGCGATTAGTTAAATTTACAAATTTATTATATATCTATATATAATAAATAAATTTACATAATACAAAATTACGATAATATAAATTTACAAATTAGTACTATCACTATTGCACACCATTCCTCATTTCAAAAGCACAGAGAACTTACAGTAAGGCGTTGGTGTCACGATATGCGAACAAATGCCGATTACGACAGTCTGTTAGCTTATGATACCCTCGTGTGCAATGGGAAACTAAGAAGAAACCTTTAGAAACTCTCTTTGTACCTTCGTATTGGACGAACTTTAATGATACTTCCATCTGAGCTGACCTTAACGTGTCTATTTTGCGAACGAGTTTAGTCCCTGGAGAATTGCATGGTCGGAGGGTGTGTGCGTTTCATGATCAGATTATCGCGATTGTTATCGAGGGATGAAACACTGAATGGAAGTGTGAGTTACCGTAATGTGATTGATATTGTTGCTACTCACTGAAAGCGGATATGTTGGATGGATCCGAGCTTGTAATTTTGTTTTCTCCCTTAGACGCTCCATACCTTTGTTCTTATATTATTGCTTTTTGAAATGCATATGTATACAGGGTGCCTTGTTTGAAATTACCAGCTTGTACGATTGTTGTCGTTGTTATGAAGATCGACTGTGATTTTTTAAATCAATGTGCGATCAAGTCAGTCTCTTCGAAACCATTCGGTTTCCATTCGAACATTTCTCGCTGTGAATTTCGTGTGTAATTTCAAGTGAGACAGCCTGCATTTGTTTGAACCTGTGTTTTATGAAAATGTTAAAATGGTCTTAAGTATAATTTTTAAACAGCATATATAAAGTATCATGGCACTTAGTTGATCGGAAATGCTTCATATCGAAAGCGTCAAATTAAATATCAGAATTTTATTCAAGTTCAAATAACACGTCGCATATTTGAAATATTTTATAATCTATTGAATTTCAATAAAATATTATCACACATACTGCCTAAATTCAACCGCTTAAAAGCTTCTCTAATATCTAATTAATACTATCGATGTTAATTAGATGTTTTATAGTAAAATGTTGAAATATTAATATAATTAAATGTAGTTAATATTTAAATAAAATATCTATAAAGTTTATTTAAAATTACTTAGATCTGAACGATCATTGATTTATTTTTTCACGGCCTATTTTTTAAAACACCGAATATTTTTGTAACAGCCTTTAAATCGAATTATTCATAATTACCCTGCAACGATCCAACCACAAAACTCTCGTAAAGGAACGACAGAACTCTAAGATTTAATGTGATTCGATGGTTTGCTGGATTAATGGCGGGACGACGTTTATGTAATTCGCGTTTCCTTGTTCGTTCCTTTAAGGAATGCGGCGAAGATGGTAGCGTGGAACAGGAACAAGGCGGAATTAAATCGATGGAATGTTCAACGACATTGGCCCTGAACGAAGCGATTGCTCCAAGTCGGTGTAATTCCTTGATTAGAAACAAAAGACCGTCTCCTTTACTGGCTCGGTCGCTCGATTCTTGATTTTTACTTTTGTCGAAGCGAATAGACCAGAGAAAGGCGGTCTTAACTTCTCTTGTAATCTCTTAGAGAACTTACTTTTGCCCGCTGAACCTTGACAATCGCGTTATTAAAATGTATTTATGAAGACGTTTTGTTAAATATCATCGTCCTTCTTCTTTGAATTATCTATCGGATTAATTCGTTTAATAATTCGATTAATTAGGAATTATAACATTCTGATTTTACTGGAGAGATCATCCTGCGAAATATCATTTTTATTAGTTTCAATAGACGATATATTATTCTTAATTCTAATCTGCAATTTGTTTAGAAATTTCGTTAATTGATAATTATAATACATATTCTGATTTTGTTGGAGAGGAATGTGTGAAATATTACTTTCATTATTTTTAACACTCAATATGTTATCTCTAATTTCAACGTGCGATTTATTTAGGAATTTGATTAATCGATAATTACAATAGTCTGATTTTGTTAAGGAGAAACACGTGAAATATTATTTTTAGTATTTTTAATGCGTACTATGTTATTTTTAATTATGGTTAGAAAGGACGAATTGGTATTATTACGGTAATTGAATGAATGTGTGGCGAAGGTTTAAACCAGGTAACGCAAAGTATATTGGAACGATAATTATAACAAATGTGAGGAGTTCCGTCTCGGCGCAGCTTTGCTCTACTTATGCTACTTCGCTCATGGTAGTTCCGCCACAGCAAATGAGTGTAACGTTAAGAATGTTTTAAGTTAACGAATATAATAATAAAACTACAGTACTACAACGGAAACTTCGTTTATTCCTCGTCTTAAGTTACTTTACATTTCATTACATGAAATTTTTAAACGACTTTTTAAGTGACAAGAATTATGTTTGATATTTTACTAATGTCAAATAACAATTATTCTAATTTCCATCCATTTGTTTTAAAATTTGTCAACTTGTACTATTATTAAAGTATCACGTCGATAAGATTTATTAGATAAAATTTATGCTACAAATGAAACCTTAAAAAATCGAAATTCCCTGAATACCTAAAAATCTATCAATTCTTCTTCCAATGTAATTAAAAAAGCAAAAATAGAAAACAAATACCGTAATCTATCCAACGAACCAAGATCTTCTCTTCAATTTGATAACGGGACTGTTTGCCACGCCTAAGCGATTTCCGAGCAATTCTTTCGGCGACAAAGCACGCTCGTTAATTATTCGCGGTGTTGCAATGGGCAAAAGGATTTCGCGGTTAAAAATTTCGAGCGACGAAACAGCAAGATGAGACGACGCGCACGCGAAAGAAAACCGCGAAAACCGAGTCATTAGGGGAACAATGCCTATCGCGAATTTCTTCCTTTTTTCTACTCTCCACGACTATTGTCCAGCCACTGCAAACATTTTTTCCCCTCACGACACAGATTCTAACTATTTGTAAACGTAACTCGTTTAACTAGTTAGAAAAAGCGTAATGTTTCCGATAGAAACGTACAGAATAATTGTTTATCAAATTGCAGAAATCAGTTGCTCGCTTCAATCAATAAAATTGCTTTAATATATAATATGTCACGAGTTGTTTCTTAATAAAATCAGAATATCGTAATCGTCAATTAATCAAACTCCAAAATAAATTGCACGTTAGAATTGAAAATAATATGTTACTTATGAATTTAACATTTTTGTTGAGATATTGCTACGATATTGGAATTTAGAAAACTTGCCGAATCTGAACGAAGGTTAAGATATACAACGATCGATAAGCGAAACGACGAAGAAGGGAGAAAATAAAAGTGGAAAATCGTTTTAGAAATTAAGAGCAACGAAAGGCAGTCGTCCAGGGGCGGTACTTCCGGCGAATAGGGCGTAATGCAATTACCACAGGCTGAAATCACGTTTCGGTCAATCGAGTTTACGAACGAACGAACGAACGAATCGGTCGAACCATCCTGTGATACTGCAGGAATTTATGTCTCGCCGAGGTTCTTCGTAATTTATATTTGACGTTTTATTGTAGCTTCAAAACGATTTTCTTTGGTCGTATTTCATGGCAGAGATATTAATTGTGTTTGTAGAATTTTACTTTCGTTCATTCAGCAACATTATAAATTAGAACACTTAAGTAAAGCAATAAGATTAAATGACAGAAATTGTCTCATGTTATAAATCAACGCGGGATTATTTTGCTCTTTTACTGGATTTGTTTGTGAAGATAGTACGAGATAGAAACGAAGGGACTCGCTGATTTATAGTTCCATATAATTTTCTTTCTACGATCATTCAACAAAAATTCCAAGTCAATTGCTTAAAATGTTTCTTTTAAATCTCATTCGAAAAAAGCAGATTACGTTACTCGTTCGAACAGCTTCCTGTCTCTTAGATGCTTCTCATCCCATGTGACAAAGAAATTACAACAAAAGGGAGCGACTTTGAAATTATTCCAAAAGTTATTCGGTTATTACCTACACCACCTAACCTAACCTAGATAACCAAAACAACATACATAACCTACATAACCTAACACCAAAACAGTTACGTTTCGTTTAGTATCTCGTTTCTTTTTCCCGTTATTTTTCATTCTTTCTTAACACCAAGTAATATCTTTGGTCGTTAACAGAATAGACGATACAGTAGTTTATCAGCTACTTTTATATCATTGTAAACTCGCCATAAGGTAAATAAAGTATAATATCGGAAAATAAAGATATAAATTTTTTCCCGATTGCTTACAATTTATTAATATTAAATTGAATATACAAATATAAATTGGACAGAAACGATATTTGTTTAACTGATACTAAATGTGATTTACAGTTTTTGGCCACTCTCGTCACAACGAATCTCTCTCTCTCTCTCTCTCTCTCTCTCTCTCTCTCTCTCTCTCTCTAACAACTCGACTCTACTCTTCGGTGTCTCGATTGACTCTAACGACTCTACTCTTCGACGACTCGATTAGCTCTGACTCTCGCAACACACACACTTTTCGACTCGCACACTCTGACCTTTCGGTCGTCCCACCTTGAAACACGAAACCGTTCTTTTGATCTAACGTTGTCTATTGTTTTTCTCATACCTATGTAAGAACTAGGTGACTTTAGTCACATAGGCGCTCTTAAATGTAAACAAACCACAGAAGGACGACGTACACGGTTTTTTCTATTTTCAACCGATCTCTAGTTCAAACTACTTTACGATATTACAAAAGTATTACTATATTTATCTTTCTATTATCATCCTGTTGTCATTGCATCGCGTTAAATTAGAACAAGAGAACGAAGCGATAAAGAACATGGAATGGAAGCTCTATAACTCGTTAGGGAATCAATGAAGAAGTAACGATCTACAGTATCAAAACATAGCCATCCATCACCTACTCCAATCCGCGCTCACCACGAAAATTCCTAACAAACGATCGTCCGGAAGTGGCGGATTCTCTGGCGCCGAATCGTACCGCGGTGTCTGATTTCTGTGTGGGCTGGTCTCCGACGTATCAAAGCGCGAGGAAAACGCGCACGAGCTTTGCGTACGTTCAGGGTAACTCTCGGTGTGCCGTGTATGTATTATGCAATGAAGCTGGAGTGTCGCTCTCGACTTGGTCCCTCGTACTCGCGCGCTCCACGCGAAGAGGGCGGAAAGGCGGGGGAGGATGGGTTGGCGCAAGAGGCTGAAAGAGGAACCAGGGAACAGGGACGTGTTTGAACAGACACGCGACACTCGTGTTTGCCCTCTCTCCTACTCTCTCCGTCTCTGTCCGCCCTTTCACAACCTGTACGCTGTCTTTACTTCCGTCTCCTGTCCCGCGCGCGCGTTTCCAACACTCGCTCCCGATTCCCTCTGTGTTTCGTTCTTTCTGCTTTTTTGTCCTTCTTCTTTGTATCATTTTACAATGGAGACACCGGTGCCGTCGCCGCTTCCACCGCGTCGCCTGACCCCTCGTCCTGGGCCGAGGATTGAAGTGCCATTCATTTTCGAGTTGTGCGAGATTCCGCGCGCCAAAAGAGTCGAGCGTCCCCTTTTCCTTCGTTCTTTCTCTCCATTTTTCTACACCGCCGCCCCGCTCTTCTCCTCCACTTCGCCACCGCCTTTCGTTCACCGAGTAATACTTGCCCCGTCACCGGGAGGCGAGAAACCGGGGAACGTGGAGAAAGGACCGAACGCTGGACGCGATTCAGAGAAAAGCAGCGAGAGGATCTTCGATTTCGCAGGCGATGGTGACACGGTAATGGGAGATCGACGAGGTTCCTACGATCCGCAACTTGATCGACGCGATTTTGAATAGAAATCTTGTGGAAGCAAGATGCGGCGAAACGCGAAAGAAGGTCATTTGGCGATCGTAGAATGTGGTTTGTAGATCGCGGAATTTTGTGCGTTTATGAAGAATTTGCGCATGCGAAGATTAACAGAGTGAGCGTGAAGAAGAGTGCAGAGCGAGAAAACGTATCAGACATGAAGAGTAAAGCACAGAGTAAAGAGTTGTAACGTTTACCTTACGTGAAGCAAACTTTTGTTTAAGTTTTAGTTTCTTAATCAACTTGGTAAGAATATAACTTTGCGTAAATATTCGCAGCCTAGACAAGGTTCTATAATTGGAAATTTTCGACATAGCTGAGAGACGATATAATTGAACGACCTGTTTCTAAGCAGAGATCTTATAGAAAGAAGCTGTTGCACGTGTTGTGAGAAAGAAAGTGTTATCTGTAATTGTAAGCCATAGAAAGCTAAGTTATTGACAGTATGCGATATGACTGAGAGATTTGCTCCAATTCGGATTTAATCGACGTGTTTTTAAATGGAGATATCGTAGAAGATAGACGTGATACCAGGAAAGAAATGATTATCTGCGATTGTACAATAAAACAGGGAAAGATAAGGTTCTACGTTCGGATATCTTCGATCAGAAGTATAAAATGTAACTGTGCTGCAATTCGGGTTTGACTGACGTGTTTTTGAACGGAGAATTGGTACGACAAAGATGTAAGGAAGACAGAGAGAATTATCTATAAGATCTGTGTAATGTGAGAGATAAGGATAAATTGAAAAATTTTAGGTCGAGATTCTATAATACAATTAAAGGGTTGTTCTAAATTCGACTCAATGGACGAATCTTTATGATGTAGTATAGCAGTTGTTCGTGATTATAAAGAATAGAAAAGCTCTAAATTGAACAGCTAAGAAATTATTATCGGTTCTTATAATTGTAATCGTTTATCTCGTTCAGGTTTGATCAAACATGTTGTGAAAGATAAAACTATGGAAGAAAGAGAATTTGCAAATGAAATTTGACTATCAGAGAGGGGAAGAATTATTTAGAAATTCAGAATTAATCAAATCTCTTAGTAAGCTCTTAGAAGCTTCTAAAATTTTATTAACTAACAGCGACTGCTTATAAAGAATCTAGAACTTATCGAAGAAAGGTATCATAAAGGTGTTACTACCGATATTATTACCCGTATCCCAATCCAGACAAGACGTGTTGCCATCATAAATTGATTAATAGTAGCCATAACCTGTATCATTACATATTGCGATTACCATAAAACAGACGAAGCACATTTACAGGCTCGTATAGACAGCTTATTAATTATGGCGACTTTTACGATGTCGACCTAACAAATTAACGACAGACACGAAACGCTCGTAAGGCGCTTTACGACGTATAATTATCTGCAAACGCGACGCAAGCTTTCCAACAGGAGAAGAATCATCGTTTTTGCAACGTCGACGAAACAGACAGACACGCGTTCTTTAATTATAATCCGTTCACGAAAGTTTAATCCAGTGGCATACTAAAGCTTTTCACACTGTACGTCGCCTATTTTTACCTATTTTGCACTAAACGTTAGAAACCTTTACTTTCTGAAGTTATACCGTGGTTACAAAAATTATTAGCCTCCTTATTCTCCGGTAAAGCAAGGTTTATACATCGGATTTTATACATTTTATTTTCACAGTATAATATTCTCGTAGTTGAATTTGATTGTATTTTGTACGTGAATCGGTAATTAATTAGCATGCAAATGATGTTCGAATATTTCCTGCGAGCCATTGCAACAAATATTCTTCAGAAAGTAAAACTAACTATAACTTCAGAAAGTAAAAGTTAAATTTCTGTCTCTTTTTTTTTAAATATGTGATTGAATCGAAATTCTTAAAATTTTGACCTGCACAATTATGGTATTCAATCCGCTAAATATCGCTTACCGCGCTTTTTAATATCCTGTATTTGCCAAGCTTTCGACCGAAACTTCATTGCTATAGAAACAGGCTGCACCGCCATGTGACTCTGATGCGATGAGAAAATCATTTTTAAAGGGTCGACGTCGTAAATTGTGTCACCGGCTGTCCTAAGGGCTGACCTCTTAGACGTATTTCACGCTTGAAATTCGAAGGGGACGACGGTCTGGCGCGAGGAAAACCAACTGAGCGAAAAGTTGCGGAACTTCCTGCTTCCAGGGAGGATTGACGAGGGTAGATTTTACCGGGAAACGCAGCAACTAACGTGGATACGAAAGGTGCGCTTCATATTTTTCAAATATGCCAGTACGTGGAATTAAAGTCGCTTTTCGAAGTTTAATACGCGAATTTCGATGCGATAAGTGGAGAATAAAAAGTTTTCTAGGGCGAACGAAATATACGATTACTGGAATTTGGATAACGAATGATGTTTGAAATTTGGCATTTTACTTTCGTATTTAAAGAATTGCTTGATTTGGGAATTTTTTGAAAGAAGAAACCTGGTATTATTTGTTAAAATTTTTATTATAGAGTATAGAAAAGAATGAGTTATCGGTATAGGATATTTTTATTGAAGTTTAGAAATTCTAGAATTTCGTATTTCATAATAAAAGCACTCCGAGTTCATTTTCTAAATACGAAACACCTCCATCATTTGGGATAAACTATTAGAATAACTATCTCGCTTCCCAAGAAATGAGAATGAAAATATTATGAATTTCCCTTCCGAGTTCACTGAACCAAAAAATCTTCCAACCTACGGTACAAACTTTCGTCATAGTGTAAGATATATTTCTGCGAAAGTAGAACGTAGAATTCTAGATTAAAATACCGTCGAATCTGTGAAATATTCAGAAGTTAAAATAAAATTCTACGTTAAAAAATCTGAAATCTCGAATAAAACTTCATAGTCCTCAAACTCCAATCAAACGCCAAATATTTCCAAGTGTACAAAAATATAAGGAAAGATACTATAAAAAAGAAACAAGTCCTTAAACGTAAAACTAACTAAATTAAATTCATCGTATCAAAAAGTATGTTCTAAACATAGTGTTATAAAGATCAGCAAATACTACAATTGATACAACAAGATACATAATTGCATCGAAAATTCAATAAAGAACGACCTCGCTTCCCAATAAAATAGGAAATTGTATACTTTGTGTTGCGTTTGGATCCAAAAGCTGGGAATAAACCATCACGTTGCGAATGTCTCTATTGTAACCGCGAAACGTCTTATATATGTACTTCTCGTAAAGCAATGAACAAAACGGTAACTCGAAGCAACGTTAGCGAAACGTCGCTGCGACGCCGGGACCAACAATAAGAAAGTAGAAGGAAAGTGTCGGTGGAAGGACGAGAAATTACGGGGGCGGCGTAAAAATGCACCGCTGGACGATTTTACGCTTCGAATAGAGACGCAAAATCCTACCGCAGCTTTACGTACACTACCGTCCAAAAGTATCCAGACGCCTTTGCTAGAACGTCTCTTAGCTATGAAATTACAAGTGAAAAGGTCCGCAGTCATTTTATTCTTTACGATCATCATATCTACACGCACGCTATAAACTTTGAAGCGTCCTGCGTTTTCTTAGATAAAATATTTTTTGTACACATTTGTTTGAAGAATAAGAAAAAACGTGTTCTAGCTATGAAATTACAGATGAAAAAGATGTGCAACAAATTTTATTCTTTACAATCATCGTATCTATACTCAAGGCTATAAGGTAGAAGGAATATCGTGCTTTTTAGATAAAATGAACTTTTTTGTACGTTTTACGGTATTTTTTAAAAGTATTAGGATTATAATTTTCATTTTTAAAGATTAATTAATTGCAGTTTCGATTCTTCTGAAAAATTCCGCGGAATTCTACGTGAAACGATAGAGAAAGTGGTGCTTCTAATTATCAGTTCGTCATTAATATCGATTTTAATTAGGAAATTGAATTTGTCAAATTCAATTTCAATTCCAGAATTTAATTCGATCAATTCAACTTCAACTCCGAAATTCATTTGTTCCTGTTCATGTGCAACTCCAATCGCAAAATTTAGTTTGTATATTCGTCTTGGTCAAATTCAAATACAACTTAATGTGTACATACATAGAGCATTGTACATAATCATCTAAAGGACCTAGTTTGTAAGAAAGAAATATTTTTCAACTAATTTTCATTCATCGAGGTTCATCAAGTGTGGTAATTAACGAAACACAAGCGCTAATACTATCGATTTTGCCATCATATGAGATTACAATGTAATTTCATGGTGAGCTACTTATGTTACCACAATATACGTCAGCACGTTAGTAGTTTCAGAAATCACAGTGATTGTTATTGTTATTATTATTATTATTATTATTATACCCGCGCGATTGTAATATTATTAATGAATTCGTGATGCACAAGCATAATCTCGATGATAAATTTATACTATTTACTGGGTTTATGGTACAAACTGAAGATACGATAGATGAAGATTATTTTTTTAATTAAATACTCTCCTTCGTAGTAGATTATACACATTTCTCGTTTATTGTGTTATCGAGTTAGACTTTTTTTCTTAGTATAGATTTTTTGTGAGAAATTCAATCACCTTAATACCTTTGGAAGAATAATTAAGGGTTTATAAAAAGGTATTTTCTTGCTTCTCATCGGTTCTTCGCGCGTATTAAGTTTCACTTTTTTAGTATCGGATATCAAATTTATTCTGAAGAATGAAAATTTACATCGTCGTCGTCTGATGGAGATAAACAAGGTATCATTATAAAAATGTATCCTTTTTTAGTATCCTTCGCGTTGTCATGTCAAATTTCACAACTTCAATGACACTCGGTATATCTATTTAAAATAGAAAATTTTCAATTAGTTATGAATAATTTGTAAGAGAACATTTTCAACAATTGCTTCGAAATAAAAACGAAAACAATTCGTCAATCTCAAAATCACCGAAAGCCACTCTTAACAGCATTTTCCTGAGACGAAATCTCCATTACTGAAATCCCAGCGACCTAATTCGTTACTAAAATCACTTTTCTAATTATACATCCTCTGTCCAACCCAAATACTTGTTTCACTTTGCAAACTTCCCTCACAAACATCTCTCAAACATGTTTAAATCGAAGCTGTCTGTATATTTCAACCGTCTATACATTATCAAAAACTATTTTCTTAAATACACTATAAGGTAATTAAAATCCATCTGCAATTCAACATTCTCAACATTTCAATTCCCTCCAACATGTAATTAAATATTTTACACGTGTATGAATCATTGTCATTCAAATGATATGAATTAAAATAAATATGTCTATATATAACAGAAACATCAATATATCAATTGTGACAAATATTTGTTAGAATTGCAAGAATTTGTTATATCGATAGATTTGGTAATTGCAGCGTTAATTTTCCAAAATTTACAACGTGAAACCTAAGAAGGGAAACACGAAACAATAGCCTCGTATTTATATCTTCTTTCCAAGAAATGAAGCATACTTCTACCATCCCCTAGATCCGTTTCGCTCTCAACATTCCGAACAAAGAAAAAAAGTACGAAGTCTAAAGAACAACCCCAATAACTCTGTCCCTGTGACGCTCTCCAATTATTCTTGCGAAACGAGAAATTGTTCTTGTTGCTTTAATATTCAGGATACTGTGACACAATTGTCCAGCCGCAAAGAGGAACCAAGGGACGTGCTAATGGTATGGAGGCTGTCGTTCCTAAAATTTCAAGCAAAGCAATTCCAAGCAAAGATGAAACGTAAAACCTTGTAGCCTGGTATTGCTCAATGCTATCAACAATAACACACTCCGACACTTTTTCTATTTTCTTCCCTCAAAATTTCCAAGAAACAACCGACGTTGTTCGAATATATCGTATCGACTTTCCCATGTAACTTTTTCTTCTCATTTAGCAGTACAAACTAGCCCCTCGATATTACGACATGAGTCTCGTATAGTGTATATCTTCCTTCAAAGTATAGCATCTTCCTTCAAAGAAAAGAAGCATACTTTTTTCATCCCCTAGATCCACTCCGCTTTTTCAGTCTTCCAAGCAAAGGAAAGAAACGCGAAGGCTGAAGAACAACCCCGATAACTCTGTCTCTCGGTAACACTGGCCAATTATTCTTGCGAAAGAGTTACTGCAAAATTCAAAAACCTGCGAAGCAATTATTCGGCAGAATCAAGCAACGTCGTAAGGGTTTCGTGGCGGTTGTAAAAATTCTCGCGGAAGCTCGACGTGCTTGAGGCATGCTCACCATGGTGTAAACCCCTTCGTATAGAACACTAGGTACACAGGGTCGCGTTTCAGTGGCAGAACGACCGTAGGAAACGTACTGCTTCACCGTGGAAACATTTTTAAACTGGCACGCTCGTTTCTCTCTTTAAATCGCTCGATGCCGCCGCGATACGTTACAGAGATCCATGGGTATGGCCTCGAAACGTTCCGCTCGTTTCTTCTCCGAACGTTTAGGGATCAGTTACCCGACGTGGTCACCCTTATCCCTTCCGGATAATCGCGCCGCGATCTTCGCTCATCCGTCTTCCTTCCTTGGTTTTTTCCCGGCTGATCTTCTCCAAAGTCACCGGAGTCCATGGAAACGGATGGGATAATGTTTTTTTGCACGGGATGGAAGTGATCTTCGTACGGATAATTAGGTTAATGGTCGTTATTGAGACTGACAAATTGAACATGATTTAGACATGTTGATTTTCTTTTTTTTTTTTTTTTTGGACATTTCGTGAATAGACCTTCGAAGGGGATGAATATTTTGTGTAATGAACAGAGGTGATAGGAGAGAAGGGGAGGTAAGTGTAGGAATAAGAGAAGGTATTTGTATGTATATGTATGTTTTTTAAAAAATAAGATTTTTGAGAGCAAGTGTGATCTGATAGGATTTTGTATAGAAAATGTTATCTAAAATTTTTTAGCCTTCCTAGATTCCTTCTAAGAACGCTTCTCGAAGAATAAAATTTTTTAGAAAATAGAATCACAAGTTTTGGGAGAATTTTATACATATAGAGAATCTTATATAAATTTTTAGAATTTTCTACTTTTCTTCGAATCCCTTGGAATCAAAGATCATTCGATTCACAAGTTTCGTCGTCTAATCGCGCGTCTAAATCTTTAACATTCTGATTTATCATTACATCGTTGTACTATTTTCTCTTACGAATACAATATTAGCTCGATACCGAACTGTTACAATGAATCTCATGGCCTATTTATCACATGTATGTTTTACATACAAATGTTCAATTAAAATACTCTGCCTCCCTCTGAAATTACGATTCCAAAAATTGTTCAATTTTCATCGTAATTAGAAAATTCTGTAAAAAACTTCTAAACTTGAAACTCCATCATCGAAAGTAACCCGATAAATATACTTAAAACGAGCATCATCTCATCCGAGCCCCTCGATGCTATCAGACGATTACCACACCCCTACTCGATCGAACCTCGTTCGATAATTAAATTAGTCCCGCCTTTAATCGCGTTACGCGATTTTTCCTCGATACAAGTCGGAAGGGAGAGCAACGATAGATAATAGAATACTTTTACGAAGTAGCCGATTCATCTCGTTGAAAATCGTGTCTATTTTTCACGAAGATCGATCTCCATTTCTATTAAATCTGACGTTTCGTTGCATTTACGAATCGAATCGTTCTTTCGCGATCATTGTATCCTCGGCCAATCGGATTTCGCAACTTCCTGTTTACCTTAGTTTCGCGCGTCTTGGATAGAAGAACGAGCAAGTAGATACTCGAGAAATGCTTGTACCGCAAATTCGATAATGGAAATTCGCCGATATCGCCCGTAATCTTTCCTTTCCGTGAACGTTTTCTGGGAAAAATAATATAGTATACCCACGGTAACTAAGCTGCAATAACATTTTTGCAAATTCATATCTTTATAGATACAAAAAAATGGAATCGTAATTAGACTAAGCAGATATTTAACTCACGTTTTAAATATAGTGACAAGTGTTCCATTTTGGGTATTTCGTATTCTTTTGCATATTATCTGCGTTCCTTTTTACCTTTAAATTTCCTAAACTATTATATAATAAAATTATTAAGATAAACGTATAAAAGTCTGTATATTTAACTAACTTATATGCCTTATATGTAATAGATACATACACATATAGTATAATACAAATATAGCTAGATATAGTTACATATATTCGTTATATTACTTTCATTCTAATTAATCACGTATGACGTGCCCAGTTCTAGCGTTAAGTAAACTTCGAACATTTTGAATGGCATTCAAATCGGCTGAATTGCTGGTCCATAGAAGTACGAAAATGCATTTCGACGAAGGGAACTCTGTGATGGACTTAGCTCTGTGACATTGCGCAGCGACAAATTCTATGAGCGTCTACGGATCAAATTCGTAAAAAAAAAGAAGAAATAGAAAAAATACCAAATGAATAATAAATAAATAATTAATTATAAATAAGCAAATAATTTGTCTAATGAAAACATTTCCTAAAATTTTCTACGTCGCAAAATTCCTAAATACGCTTTATACAAAATTCATCGAGGTAATAGAAAATAAAAAATTGAAAAAAAGAATTCCAACGATCGATATGAAATATCAGGAGCACAGGACATTTCCATTTCAATCACGCATACAATTTACGCGCGTTGCATGTTCCTCGTATTACATCATCCCGCGAATCAAAAGCCGCCGCTCGATTAGTCCATTGAAAATTCGCCGGGCGATCGCCGCGTGTCGCGTCCATCCGGTTGAATGTCGGGTCCACATGAATGCGACGCGACAGGCATCGAAGTAGCGAACGTCACGCACTCTTCAGACGGGACACGCGGGATTTTAATCAGCCGCGGCGTGTAATGAGGCCGTACGCTGCGGGTACCAACGATTTTGAACAGGCTTCGTCCTAATGAACACAAGTCCTGATCGAGCTAATTGAAGAGCTCGACTCTCCTGTGACTTCGTCGGAATAATTAACTCGTCAATGTAAAATTGTCGTCGTTAAAATTAAAATACGATGCCGCGACTATTCGACTCTAGATGTACGCGACTGACTAGTATGCTATTGAATCGATGCTAGTTGCATAGATTTTTTTATTCGGTTCGAAAGGCTATTCTGCAAAAATTAGCAAAAATATTTTCAAAAATCCTATTGGCAATTAATTCGGCTGCGTGATTTAATTTCGTGGACTGCTGAAGTTACGATTCGATATAAACTTCTTTGTAAAATATGTATATTTTATTAAATGTAGGAAATATTGAAAATTTCGTGTATCTTTGATTCGATTGTAACTAGTATTGGAAACAGTTAACTGAGATATTTAGCTATAGCGTGAAATATCAGAATCTTTCGTAATTTAATGATGCGAGTCTTTTTGAACGGTTCTTGAGAAATTAAAATTTTTATATTGAAAATTCTAAGCAATGTCTATATTAATACGGAATGTTCTAAACTTGTACATTAAGAGGTAATTTTAGGGATTCAAGATTTTTAATGTATCACGAGTAATTAATAGTCCCTTATAGAATTATATTAAAAGATAATGAAGAATATCAGCTGAAATTTCTGTAAAATACCCAGAGAAACGTGAAATATCTTGATAAACCTTCAGATAAATTTTTCTTTCTCGCATAATTTCCAATTCATCTTGGTCGATGGTTTCTCTCCAATCTCAATTTAATCAGTAGCTATATAAAGTAGTTACTGTACACATCTATTTCCTTAATAATTTTCCCTTAAAGCGTTTGTTCGCGCGGAGTATCATTTTCCAGCTGTCTAATAACTCAATTACCACTTAATTAATCTCGAACGATCGTAAAATTCTGCCTCTCATTCATAAACCGATCTCCTCCTCGACGATGTACATCCGCTTTCAAGCTAACTCGATTGAAAAAAATATAATAAAACTCAAAAGCATATCTGTCATCATCGTGATTTCTTCAAAGACTGAGAACAGTCATTTACAAAGTAGAATTACCAATTTCGATCCTCTTAAATGTAATATTTTTCAAAGAACGAATCTTCAGAAAATTGAATGCCAATGAGAAAGAGATACACTGATCTGAATACAAATCGAAAAGAGACAGGAAACAACCCGAAAACTAAATCTACGTCATTTATTCTGCACGAATTTAATGTTTTTAATAAACACAACATCACTGTCTTGATTGAACGACATTACCAATTTCGAGAAGTTCACAACACACCCTAATCCTGCGACAATGATCCTGATAAATACGAATTGCCGACCAATCTTCTAAATAATAAATAAAGAAAATAAATAAAGATAAATAAATAAAGGGATAAATAAAGAAAATGAGAAGATGCAAAAATCCAAATTCCATACTCGACTCTGTACAAATCCCAATACTACACATCCAAATCCTCCAACAATATTCCTAATTAATACGATATTCTCGATTCGCCGAATCGATCTTCCCTACCCCCTCCTCGTCACATACCGAATTTAATAACACTACGGAACGAGAAACTCTGAACGCTGAAATTATATCCTGGATTCTGTACGTATCTCTCTAATCCTCTAATCCTCCAATAGCGGTTCTAATAAATACAAACAAGCCCCGACGAATTGTTAACACCTTAGCAGCTAGCTACGTCAATTACGACTACAAACATCGGGAATTTACCCTCGTCGACTAATACTCGACATAACGCAACAAGAAACGTTTCAGCCAGAGTAAAATTGGTGGTCGATAGCGAAGGATCTGCGTTCGTTAGGTCCGGCAGCGATCTTGAGTGTTTATTAATACACGAACAAGGGGGTGGAGCCAGGTTGACGTACACGTAACCTGTTTGATTATGCGACGGTTTGCGTTGTAATTAGCGCGGCCTGTTTGACCAGGCCGACCAGATACTCGTGCTACGTGCCTGTAACTCATGTGACCCGGTTGCAGGGCCACTGAATTACATAATACACACGCGACGCGCGTACGCGAACGCTGCAAATGACATTTCCATGACGTATGTAGCTGCAAAATGAACGGACGGGTCGGTCCTTGTCGCGAGACCGGCCCTCTGCCAACGAGTGTCGTGAAAACACGTTTTAATACGGCCAGCCGGACAAGACGACCACTCTCAGCGAAGAATTACCGCGAAATAACAACGACGTGGGATAGGTTCATGGATGGAGAAAGAGGATGTTTAACTGAGGACAAGGCTGCCTTGTTATTGTCGCGAACGGCCGAATATTTTATCAATAAAAAAGAAAAATTCGTAGCAAGGTTCGAGAAAGATACGTCGTTCTATTAAATTTTATGGAAAACTTGTTATTCTATTTCCAATCTTTTTCCAATCTTCGAGTATTCCGTTTTGCATAATTAGACTGTCGATCTTTATACAAGTTAATATTTTCGCGAGTAGAATTAAAAAACGGAAGCTTCCCGCCCTTTAAACTTTATAGTAGCAGCTGTTGTCCGCGACTTCGTTTGCGTAGAAACTAATATGAGTTTAACTTTGTTATTCTAAATTCACTGCATAACATTCAATCGATTGTAACAGATGGCAATATAGTAAGCAATTTTGGAGAAATATTTGCCGATCTTGCAATGGAAATTAAACTGCGTTAGTGCGACTTGGATCAAATTTGTGCTCATTGCTCGGTTCCTTGAGAAGTAAACAATAATAATAAAATGTAGGCTGTGGTCATCTGGAGGAAATGTACTTTTCAACGGTGAAAGAAATAACCAAATCGATCGAACAGTTTCTCGGATTACCTTGGACACACGCACATACACCTACTTAGTGTTATAATATATATATTTATTTAAAAAAGCAAAGAATTTAATAAATAAAACATTACTAAGAAATAATCTCAAGGTAAATTGAAGTACCACGTCTAAATTTCCTTGACGATAAATTGTCAAAGTGTAGATCGAATTAAAAATAAAAGAAACTACATTGACGCAAGTATTTCTCAATTTATCGATGTCAACGATTGAATGCGTAAAAATTATATTATTTGTCGGTGTTTTATTTACGCAATAAAATCCTTACGCATCCCTACATACGCAAACTAATATTCGTTTAATGTTCTCTATTCAGAAGAGAACTCTTTTAAGTCCAATCCCTTTTGCTCTATACATCAAGTATGTCCAAGAAAAGTGTCTCTAATTTCAATAAAAATTTCCCTATCCCATAATTCTAAACTATTCCAGCGTATTGTAGTTAACTCGCATCTAATTTACACCTTTCCAACTTCAACCCGCATAACTTTCCAAGCCTCCGAAGACGTATCGCTTTTCCAGTATGCGTACCAGCCACGAGATCTTCATTCTTATAAAATAGTCGGAAGGTACCCGACTGCGCCCAGGTGAAAAATTTTAATATGGACAATGGCGGTGGAATTAGCATAAGCGCATCGATCATTGCTCTCGCGTAGTATCGTCGTCTAAGAGAAAGTTTCATGACAAGAGACATTCTCCTCTGCCGTTTATTTCCACGGGATGAAAATGGCCTCGCCCCTTTCTTCTCCCCGTCGTTCTCAGCATGTAAATCCGCGAGAATTAAATTTCACCCCGATGAGGTGAATTTCAGAGGCAATTTAAGATCCCACGATGCCTTTTGTAAGAGCGTGCACCGTATCGACGATTACCCGGTTAAATGGCCTGGAAGTATCAAGTCGATTGTAACCGCGACAAAGTGGATTACCGGTGTAGCATAATCTCGATTCTACGCCAAGGCCGTCGTAAAACTTCCATGCAATTCTTTTCCACGATGCGCAACCATCGTCGAAAGAACGCGAACGAAGCCCCTCGCGACATTAACGAACCGTTGTGCTTCTCGATGCTATTCGAGGGATCAATGGCTCCTCGAATCGGAAATAGATGATTCGAGAGCTTAGGAGGACGCGTTGAAGAGAAAAAATATGATGGTAAAACGCCAACGTTATATCGTTTGAACTACTGGGTTGGCAACTAAGTGATTGCGGATTTTGTCAATACCACCTAATGACAAAATCAGCAATCACTTAGTTGCCAATCCAATACACTGCAATTTTTGCAAGTTCTATGCGAGAATGCTAGCGAATGGACGATGGATGTTCATGCGTTTATGCTGAGTGCGAATATGTAGAACTGGACAATAACGAGATACTTTCATGCAAGTACGGATATATAGAGAGATTGCACGGATATATATGCAGCTCAGTAACAAAGAATTATAGTTGAAATTAGGATATAAATGACGCAAGAGATTTAATTAGAAATTTTGTTACAGGTATTCGTTTTACGGTAGCTTCTTCGGTTTGCCTTGTATTATGACCTTGTGCATGTACATATATGTACAATATATAGGGGATTTCTTCGAATTTGAACATTGATCGGCCTAAACGAATAGAATGCATTTGGAACAAAGATTTTGTCAAACTCTGTGTGAGAATATTAATCTCTAAAGTTAGATGCTGTTTCGTACGGAAGCTTACATCAGCCTAACATCCCTATCGTCGTAACAAATTCTCCGAAGCAACTCGACAAACGCTCCAAAGGGGAAAAGATCTCGGCGCTTAGGAGCATCAGGCCGTAAAGAAAGAAATAAAAACAAGTTGGTTCCGAAGCAAACGGTGTAAGAATACTCATTTTCGAAGGAACGAGCACGAAAGAACAAAAGTTGGGAAGTAAAAAAGCAGGATCAGCCGTCGAGTAATCCACGTTTAATCGAATCACTCGTCAAAGCTCGCGGTCCCTGTTCTCTCTCACGGGTCGTAGAAAATAGATTTCCAGCTGAAATATTTGCACGCTGTCACTGGTCGTCATATTCATGAGAGCAGCACGAGAATGGAGTGGGAAATGGATGACAAGAATTAGATTCCACGTAGGAAATGCGACCGGCTTTTCTAGACGATGCCTACGCGCCATGTCAAAGCTGACTTCATCTCCGTGGTATGCTTCCTTTTTCCCATTTTCTCGTTTTTCCAAACGGTGTTTCTTTCCAACGGTATACCTATGGCTTATTTTACTGTGTCTATGTAAAATCGTTTCTCCACACTTGTCTTCGCTAGAAACGATAGGAATAGATGGAGCAACGAGAATCGCAGAATAATACGAATTGTTGAGACTTCCAACAATTGGGAGTACGTACGAGAAATGTTTTCAAGATCCAAAGAAACTTTAAATGTAAAAAAACGAATATATCTTATCTCTACTAAACAATAGTTGCACAACTTCTTCCATTACAGTGTACTGGAACATTTATTTTGTCCGACTGTATTTACTAAAAGAACTAATCCATGGCAAATCGATATGATATCAACGTTACGCCATCAATTTCTTATTTACAGTTCGATTGGGCTACAGCATCAACATTTTAAAAACTATACTCGATGATACAGTTAGTAATTTTCTTGTTTGTATTTGTTACGTTTTGTCCAAAGGCAAGTAAGCGCGTTACTGATTTTTATCGTAGTACTAATTTCAGTAAACTTGAAATCCAACGAAATAATTTTATTTCCAACTAGAATAGGAAAGTTATTTCAGAATAGCGTGAATGCGATAGGCAAGCGAAGCATACAAATGAACGTTTGTTTAAGGAAAAAGAATACGATTCATAGAAATTAAGATTAACGTGTTGTTCGTAGGAACAGTTGGCGTGTTGTACTGGCTAAATGAAATAACAAGCTTCTGTATGAATTCGAATGAAATTGTACGAGCAACGATGTCTGGATCGAGTGTAACAGATTTTTAAAACTGGCAATTGTTGATGTAAATTCATTGCGAACGGTACATGCGATTGAAATTCGCTTAACGCGTCTCTGTTACATCGATTGCGGTTGAGAAAATGTACTATGAATGTTTGATTTAGGCGCTATGCCATATTGATTTCAGTACATCCTTTGATTTATGGTGTTTGTTTCACAACGGAGGAAAGCAATCGTACTATATATTTCTCGTATCAATACAACTCGAAGAAATAGAAATGTAATCGGTAAGGTGTTGTTTGCTACATCTGTAACATCTTCATCTCGTGAAGGATAACTCATCTCTGATATTGGCGTCATTCGTAATTTCTTTAGCCTGCGAGAATCATTTATTCTCAACCCTTACAATTTTTCCATTGCTTCTAAAAACCTGACTCTGCAAAAGTTCAAATAATGCCATATTTCTTTCACAAAATACCAGCAAAACATAATATAAAAGCCATATAACCATAATAATATAAAACAAATAATTTCTTCATTTTTTCCCTAACAATTACCTTCTTCCAGTTTTGGAATAATAAGAAAATTTCGCATGAAAAATAATCCACTGTTGAAAATCTCGCCTCGAAACTAGCCCCTTTCGAATCCTCTGTTGCTTTTGCCTTCTTTATTTCTTAAAAAAGAATCATTCGTTTGAAATGACTTCGTGTCTTCGATTCACAACTGTGCCAATGCTACAGCTATGGTGTAAAATCGTTATAATCGCGACTGGAGGGAAGAAAAACGACTAGGAAAGAAAGAAAGAAACAGAGAGCCAAACGAACGGTAGGTAGCGCGCGTAAGCACGAGCGCGGAAAAAAACGCAACACGGAAAGCTCGCGTTAATTTCCGTAGGCAACGCTTTAAGTACGAGCGCAATTAACGCGATCCTGTAACAGCGGTATCAAAAGGCTGGCATTCCGGGTTTATTTCGCGCCACTGTAACGTCGCTCTTAAACTTCGTCGTCGTTGCAACGCCACTACTTCCCCAGTCGCTATTTTCGAAGCCGAACGAAACTTCACCGCGATATAGATGAAATATATTTATCACACGATGCTTAATGCTCCAATTCCAAACAAAGAGTCAGTCAGATATCTGGGCGTAATTCTGAACAGAAGAATGACATGGAAACGACACATCGTAGATAAATCCAAACAACTTAAATCGAAATTTAAAAAATTCTACTGGCTCATTAGCAGACGTTCCAACTTAAACGCGCAGAGTAAAATAATGCTATATAAAGCCATATTAAAACCTGTTTGCATCTATGGGATCCAACTATGGGGAACAGAAAGTAATTCCAACATAGAAATTCTTCAACGATTCCAATCGAAAATTCTAAGATCCTTAATAGATGCACCTTGGTATGTTACCAATGAAACAATACATCGCGACCTTAAGATACCCACAGTTAAAGAAGAAATATGCAAATTCAGTAATAGATAAAACCCACTAGTTATTTAATTACTTGACACGACGGATCAGCTCCGCAGGCTAAAAAGACATTACCCTTTAGATTTAAGCATTAGATCCAACTAGAATCAAACATACGATAAACACTTATTAAAGACGACATAGTAAACGCGCCAAAATAATTTACTTATAATTCTCAATGAGAACTGATTGTAAAATTCTTCCAAATAAAAAAAAAAGATGCTCAATGCGAGTTATAGTATCCTGGTTGTAGCGTGTAATTCGTGCCACCAATTCGACGGAGAAGAGGATAATTCTTAACTAGTTTCTAAACTAGATTTAAAGGTGTTGAAGTAATTACTTCAAGAAAAACTCTGCATCTTTTCTTTTGTATATCCGTGACCTGGAGGCCGCTGTGGATACCAAGAGAATAGAATTTAGTGACAAAATTCAAAATAAGGAGAGGTCCATATTATTGTGCCTTTGAATATAAATTTTGTTTTGGGTCACAAGGTGTAGAAACGAAAGAACTATAAGTAGATTTCTATTGCTGTTTCTTGTAGCCTTCAGCTAGATCTACACACCAAGGTTAATTTTTTGGTAATGTCCTTTGCTGTAAATATATGAACGTGCTCCCTATCATTTTTTCTATTGTATTGTAACACTGTAAGAGTGAGGATTTCGATCAGCATACGCTATACCTGTACGTATACTTATTTCAATATATTTTTCTATTAAAAATTCATCCATTCGTTCCTCTATCAGTCAACCTGAACAAAAGGATGAAATGCTGAAGAAAGAATTGTCAGATGTAAACATTTAGTAAACTTGGATTCGACGATTTTAATAATTTATTAAGTGTGGGATTCTATGATTTGTTATTTTAATGATTCATTGAATGTGGATTCGGTGATTTAACGGTTTTAAGGATTTATTAAACGCGGTTCACATGATTTATTAATGGCGCTTTGTGATCTATTCAATGTAGATTTCATGGTTTGCAAGTTTAATGAATTGTTCGGTGAGCCGATGACTCGTGAATCGGTTGAAGGATAAAAACGATCTGGATGTGCGATTGGAATTTTGAGAAGAGATGCTCAAAATGTTCGATATTTTGGTTATTAGAGGGCAAAGACGAGATTAAACGCGTGACAAGAATTTTCCATGATGGAGAATTTTGTAAAATACGTATTCCAGGCTAAGATGAAGCGGATTAAAGAAAATTTTAATTGTTGTATTCGATAGTTTTCGAAACATATCGTACGTTTTCATGATACGTTACGCAAACTGACGGAAAAATAAAGCAAATACGTATACCTTTGAAATTATGGAATATGATTCTCTGTAAGTTGGATTGATCCGTGAAGATATGTCGAGAATTCTTTAAGGGAAACGAAGTCGACGTTAGAGCGTTTTTAATATTTCAGATTTCCATCAGCAAATTCCGTCTGTGAATTTCTAATAGAAATCTCGATGTTCCTCCAACATTTTATATTCGACATTTTTTCGATTTCAAACTTTTTCTCAAAATATTCTTCCATGTTAATCGACAAGCTACTATTTCAAAGGTGCATTTTAATGAAATTTCTCTAAACTGAGATACATCAAAATGTTTGGAAGAATTTCCGAAACAGTTTCCGAATTAGTTTGAACAATTCTTTCAAGCATCTGACATTCTCTTGTATTTCTTTATATTTTCAAGCCGTGTTGCAGTCTACTTATCAGAAGGCATTACGCGATCGCGAATAAAACGAACACGGAAAGCCTTATATTTTTCCATATCTCCGCCATCAGTGTAATCTTCGTGAAATCGATATGCTGTGTAAAAGGGGAAGAGCAGAACGAACCTATTCACATCCCTTTACGTTTGCAAGCATTTAACAATCGTTTCGTAGTGCTTTTAAAACTCGAAAGAACTCGGCAAAGTGCAGAGTGTACACAATGTATCAGACACCATGAATTTGGTCGGGTGCGGATCGAAAGTGGCGCGATTCGAAAGGAACATTCGCTGCTTTTCGCTTGCATGAGCGGAGCCATCCCTTCGAACAAACAGCCGGAGAGAAATTCGGAGGGCGTGACCGGTCGTAAATTTTTACACTCTAGATTACCCGGTGCCACGGCAGCGAATACCACGTTTTAACGGCTCGTAAATTTTTTTACGCGCCTTTTTTTTATATATACGTACATTTTGTTACGCTGTCTGTAGCTGCTGTCTCGTTAATTCCATTAATAAACCTCGGGACCCGCGTAACAAACGCTACGACGAGCCTTGGCAGTGAAAACAAATAAAATGCAACAGCTGAGTGCTATTGTGCCGTATAAAACAAAAGAACTACTCAGAGATTATGTTAACCCTTTGTCTTATGATATTGATTCACGCTCGTCGAGTGGATTTAAATACAACGAAGGTAAGCTGTACTCGTGTCAAAGTTCAATTTTATATCGCAATTGTGGAAATTAAATACGGCGTTGTCACGTGTAATTGCGAGTTTGCCTTAAATTCAAATCTTTTTCCTCTGCTTACTGCATAAATATACTATGTCCATATTCTGTGAAATTTGTGATTTTATACGCAGAAGTTGTTGACTATTTCTTTATGTTGTATAAAAATCGTATTTATACCCAGTTTGTAAATTTGTTAAAAATAATATTTTTGTTTAGCGTATTTAGCGTATGAACCATCTTCGTCATTTTGTGTTACCTAAAAAGGATCAACACGCAGTTTGCAAGTGAAATAGCCGTTGATAAAGATGAATACAATACATAAAGTATTTATTTCATTATAAAATATGATGAAATGTTTTAAACTGTTTCTCTCGAAAATACTAAAAGCGGCCATAGAATGTTTGTCCAATAAGCGATCGATATTTAAATCTGTTTTTTTTAACAGTTTCCAAGATGTTCCATAAAATATATTTCCACCGTTTCAACGTAGATTTTAACACGCACAAAAGTCGACCTATTAAACATTTCTTCGAGAAGTACATGACTCGTACATTTTATAAATATCAACGATTTATTCATCTACCATAACACGATCCATCATCTTTCATCGATCGGTATCGTTGAATCATAGGTGCCCATAACATCCTAGAGATCAGAGGTTACTTAAATTTAATTTACATTCTATACTTCATTTAATAAAGACAATTTGATAGCTCTCATTGCGTAAAATATGGATTTCAAAGAATTAGATATTCCAAGTAACATTCTAAAGGAACAGCGACATTGTACGAGAAAGTTTCCGTTTGATATCGAAAATTCAAATTCAAATTGTGGCTGATAGTCGGAGCACCACTAGACTTGGCTCGTGTTCGTATCGATAAAGTAGAAAAAACGAAGAGAAGACAGTATAGAAAATATATTACGGAACGAAACAGTGGGAATTCGAGCTCGATGGGGAATTTAAACGCAACATAGCTGGAATTGAAGTATCGCGACGACTCCTCGAGACTTTTAAAGCACCACGGTTGCACCTCCGAGGCCGAGTATCAATTCCGTTCAATCGACGTTACAAATTTACGAGGGAAACTCGTGATAAAGCGGCGCGTGCCTACGATATTTTAATATTATTCCCTGAAACTGCACCATGAGGAGGACGCGCCGGCGAATATTCCATGAAACATTGGGATGCATCGGCCGTGAATCTTTGATATCTTCATCGGATATAGGATTATGGAGTGGCGCTAATATTTCAATTGATCTCGGTTCGTTTCGATGAGCACCCGACCGATGTAACAAGCGAAAAAAAAACCGCTGAATAAAACTCGTGAGAATTATTACAAAAGGCGTCGATCGGTGCATATTTTTTATTTTAAATCGATTATTACGCGAAACTGTCTCGTTTGATGTTTATTTATACCTTGAACGATGCATTTTTCATCCGATCTTGAATAATGCCCCGTCGGTGAAAAATAGGATCGAGGGGAGAGGGAAGAGAAAATTGAAAAATTAAACTCGACCGCTGACCAACGCATCGGAAAAGTTGATATTTTCACATATATATATATATAGAGAGAGAGAGAGAGAAAGAGAGAGAGAGAGAGAAAAGACACAGAGAGGAAAATAGACGGTTACTAAAATTGCCAAATCGACAAATAAATCAGAATTTTTCTTTTTTTAACTGGAGAAATAATAACACGAGCGCAGCAGAGGTCGGAGCGCCCTATCAGCGAAAACATGAAAACGTTCCGTTAACTCGAGCGGACAATAACGCGAAACAATTATTAACGAAAATCGTCAGCGGTGGGCTAGTTTAAATGTTTTATACGCTGGTTTGATTCTTTCATTCAGGTCAGAATGCCTCGAAGCAACTAGCATTTAAAATAGTTTCGCTGAAATTATGAATCTTTAACGAGGTAGAGAAAAGCTGACTTTTAGGGGGAATGGACACGATATTTGAAATGAAAATATCACGTTTTACCATTTGTTGAATAGAGAAAAAGCTGAATCTAGTAGAAAGTAGTGATATATTAACAGAATTATTGAACTACCGAGCCAAGATCAAATTTGGTTAATATAGATGTATTGTGTTGTATAGATGTGTTGTATAGATGTATATAGTCACACAAGTTAATTGAAAAAATATCGAACGGTCAAGGAAATAGGAGAGTGCCACCAAGATAATAAATTTAACTAACAAACAGATATTACATGAGTTGACAAGTGAAATAGGATTGTATATAGTCAGGCAAGTCACGAAAATATGATGCAAACATCAGGATATTAAATCAATCAAAAAGTTGGGCTATTATAAAGACATCGTGTGGTTTCGTAAGTGAAGTAAAATTGTATATAGTCAGACAGGTAAAAACATCAAATAACCGAAGAATAGAACTTCCATTGTCACGATCACGTTGGATTAACATAGAAACACGTTATACAATTGTCTGGCGAGTAAAATGAGATTGTATATATCCAGACGAGTTAAGTGAAATAAGATTGTGGAATAATCCGGACAGTAGAACACAACCGCGATCGGTGAGAATAATTTTACAAGGCCATCGACTTGAAAATACTAAAGTCCTAGATCAAATTCTGCTGACTATATTAAATTCCACGATTCTGAAGTGTACTATCTACGTTTGTATAATCCCATGGATCTGCATCAAATCCTATGTTTTCCTGATTTTTATATGGAAGTCTAGGAACTTAACAGAATCCTACATCGAGACCATATGTTACCATGGCCATCTATATCAATATCCTATCGTTCTATACTTTGAATTTATTTTCTCAGTAGGCATTTTCATATTCTTATATTCCATAGCAACTTACTGGATTCCAAAATGTCTCATATTATGGCTGCACGATTTTTATCATTTTCTCTTTTTCGCGATGTTCTACGCGACTGTGGCTTCCTAACGCATCTATATTATGTCAATTACGATCTGGCAATTTACTTCGGACGACATCGCTCGATGTGATTTCATCAAAAGCGGTTCGATACAACATTCAACGCAAAATACGATTCGGAAACGCACGAAGCGCACGTCATTGATCATTCCGTATATCATCGCGATAGATATAAATACCAATGACACAATTTTCCAAAATTCACTCGGCTTGAATCGGTTGACAGGTTTATAGTAACACAATACGGTTGTCGCGGACGCGTTCGAATTAAAATTACGCGCGTTATAAGCCAAGTGAAAACCGGGTCAACTCTTTGAATCGCGTTGCGATGATAAATGACGTTCCAGTATTTCGCCAGTGTGGCGCCGAGCTAAGAGAACGAAATTCTCAGACGCGCGTCAAATTCCATAAACTAACGTAATCGAGCTCCTGTACACGCCTGTACACGCTTCGGTTACGGAGTGACAAATTAAGAGAAACATTAACGTCGTACCGACGCGACGCGGATCTTTCGAATGAACCGCGCTCGACCGTACCGATACCCCACATAATTTATCTCTTCTCCCAGGAGGAGATTATCGTTAGACAGAGACCAGAAGATCCATTGTTCCTATACGATTAACAACGACGAGCCATACCGATGACGGTTCTCGTCTACGATCTATCGATCGTGGTGCACGCCGAGACTCCGAGGAAGATTAATCAGCCGTCAAACCGTCACGGATTAATTTATCAGGTGAATTAATGAATAAGAGTTATGTGCCAAGTTCTATCACTCCGAGAAACGTTAATTGTGGTAAAATATGTGCTTGCACATATAAGTAAAAGTTTTTGAGACACAGCAAGTAGAAACGTTCTGGTCTTACGAATGAATGTAAAAATGCTTGTAGAGATGTTGGTCTTTGATCAATCTCGTCTTCGTTTTAATAGATAGAAAGGTTTTTAATGGTTTAAGAGAAGCTTCGGAATGAGACTTAAGCAATTAAAGTTTTAAGATTTTTGTAGAAGCTGTGTAGAGGGATCGATGCCTGACCAAATACGTATCTACACTACTTTAGTTGATAAATATCAAATCGGATCTTCTTCAGAAAATTTCACACGAGGAGCTAATAAATAATCTTGTCAAATAATTTTTCAATAAACTTATTTCGTATCGTCAGTCATTTCGCTTCCAATATTTCAAACAATCTATTTACTTTTTCGTTCCTAACTGTTATATATATTCGTTGTAAATCGTTCTATATATAACGTATGATTCTGCGAAGCTAACAAAAATTCGAGAATCGCGAAAACTGATAAAAAGTTAGTACTATAAAGGAAATATCTAAAAATTCATCGAATGCATCGATCCGCAGCCTAAATTTAATTATTTATAACTTGAAAAATAAATCTCGTCCAACGTGAATCTTCCTCATCATCTTGGTGTCTAGAATAGGAAAAATAACTCGAATTTCATGCACAAAGTTTAATCCTAACGTTTTTTCTAAAATCATAAAATCAATAAGAACGTATTATCGTATTCTTCTTCTGTGACTTAATTCCACCCGATACAAACATACCGTGTGACACCGTATAAAAATATTTGTAAAAGGTACGATTAGTCTCCGTTATGAAACTTACTAACGTAGGTAGGCTGACTTTTGCATGATACTGCATAGAGAAAGTGTGGATAAATGAGAAGCTTGAACACGGCGAGTAACAATGCGACCAGCAATAAAACGGGATGGAATGAAACACGGGCATTCACGGACCAGCCTTGGAAATCCAAGACTCTTCGAAACGAGGGTTTCGCGCGTCCGAACAAACCTGCGTCGCGTGATAAACGCGTCTTGAATGGAATTCAGGCTGCCTCGTTTCTGTGCAACGTCGCTCCAAAGTATACGTTGATTACGTTAATGGAAGTCGCGTGCCAACTACGAATTGAACCTTCGCTGAACGATTAAAAAATGTCAGTGCATTTTGCGTGACTGACTGCAACATGAACCTCGTTCCCGTTTCTACTTTCTGTCTTACAGTTTCGTATCGGTATTCGATGTAATTATACTGTTTTTCCAGTATCGTTCTCGTGCACAGATTGTCGAATAACGATCGAAAGAAACGTATGTGTTTCGTGCATCTTTACTAGTCCCTTCGGTGATCACTTTATGAGTACTGTTCTAGCGTGATGATTATCAAATAACGATCAAAGGAATTCTATTTCTTTCTTACATCTTCACTAGTTTCTTTGGCGGTTACTTTACGAGTATTGTCCTTGTGCGAAGATTATAAAATAACGATCAATGCAATACTATTGGATTGGCAACTAAGTGATTGCGGATTTTGTTAACACCACCTAATGACAAAATCCGCAATCACTTAGTTGCCAAGCCAATATATGTTCGCTACAGTTTTACCACCTAGTTTCTTTGTTATTTATTTTGTAAATGGATACTCGTGGATATCAAATGATTTCCACTTTGCCAGAACCTATACTTAATTATATGTGTGCTTCGAGTATCACAACATCCTCGTACAATTTCTCCACTGACAAACGACCAACAAAGAACACGTAGATCGGTAAAGGCACGCAACGCTTGGCTAAAGGATAATTATAAACGACTCTTCGTGCAGAGAGCAGTTTCCATCCGACTATCGCGAGGATACGGAAGGGAAGGAGAAGAACGAACGAAGAAGAAAAAAGAGATCCGTGGAACGCGTGTGCGGAAATCCAAGAATATTCGAAAACCGAGTTTCCGCTCGTTACGTAGCCGGAAAAGCTTGGTCGCGTTAAAAGTGCAGTAAAAGGAATCCAAGCTCGCTCGACGAGCGTACCAACGTCTCTGCCGCGTTAATTGTAATGATATTAATTACGATAATGGAGATCCCCAACCAGCCTCTCCGCCACTTACCCTCATACCCCTTTGCCTCGTCCCTTCTCCCCTCCCTTTCGATCCATCCTGTTACCTTTCCTCGTGCCATCCCTTGCCCGCGTTTTCTTCTCATCCGTTCACGCGGAGTCAATTAAGTGGATATCTCAAACGAAAAATTCTAATAAGCCCGCAAAACGACTCGACTACGGGCGAGCGCGCCGAGAGAATCGCAGAGAAAGAAAGATCATTATTTTTCGTTCCCTTTTAGAACGGTCGCGTTAATTCCCCAGCCCGTTAGTTTCATGCTGAATTTAATGGGGTTTAATGGTCTTCGGCGTTATTAGGTTGTCATAGGCGGAACTTGAATGCAATTCTCTTCTCTCTTATTGCAATTTATTTTCGCTTTATTCGTTTGTTTCTTTCTCTTTTCCTTTCTTTTGCTTTCTTTTCTTGTAAATAGCAGGATTGCAATATGTTTTTCTTTGCGGACGTTTTATGGGGTTTAATTTATTGATCTAGTGGCGGAATTTTATAGAACGGGATCGTTAAGTCTGGAAATAAGAGGTTTTGATTGTTGTTTAGGAGGACACGTTCGTCTGTATTAAACTGCCTTATGCTACGTGGTTAGACTATTGTGAAAATAGATGATTTGCGAGCGTACTTCTCTTCTTCCAATTTATTTCTTTCCATCTTTTCTTTTCGTACGTAGCGGGTTTATAACGCTGCGTTTTCCTTAATTCTTTTCTATGTATGTATCTTCATTTATTCAATATCGAATTTCAAAGAAATAGAATGAAAATATAAATATGAATTATGGATGAATTTAGAAGCAAAAGGTTTCGATCCTTGTTAAACTCTTCGTGATATGGAAACTTCTTTCGTTAATCTGAACGTCGAATTTTCAAGAAATAATAGAACGATTTTGTTTCTCTTAAAATCAACAATTTTTTTCGACGAATTTAATATTTTGTAACAATTTAAAGACTCTGATAAAACCCAAAATGTTGATGCATTTAATATTATACAATAATTTAATAAAGTCTCTATTGAGAAACCAATGATTTTATGAATGAAATACTATTTGGTGATCTTTGACATTACTAAAATATTCTAATTAAGTTTAAGAATTTACAACAATTGTATTTCCTTTTCTGTGACTCAACACCGAGTTTTCGGAAAACGGTAGAATCAAGGATGAACATCGGTGTAGAGGATTTTGGTTTCTGTTAAAGCGACCTCGTTAAGCCCTGGCAGTTAGTTTTACGCTGGATTTAATAGCGTTAGATGGTTTTCAACGTTATTAAGCCGGCATATTGGGAATGCTCGAATGCGATTTGCGTAGAGATTTATTCCTCGCTTCCGAGAAATCGGGAAGACCGTATACAAGGACAAAGGAATCATCGTTCTTCCCTTGACATTAAAATACTCCCATTAATTTCGAGCCAAATTGAATAATCTGCTCCCTTTTTGATTCTCTTTCCTATCAAATAATTCATCTAACCTAATATCCTTTTCATCGTCTTTGTCTCTCAAATTTCATGGATGATACTCATTTTGTTATTATGGAAAAGAAATGAAAGACTAAACAGGCGAGATTAAAAGAAAAATAAAAAAAAAATGTAACCTTAATGAATTACTATGAACATATTCAAAACAACGTGAAAATTCCAGCAGAATCCCAGAATCTGAAAATAAGTATTTCAAATAAAGCGTCGAATCGACAAACCATTAAATTACACAGCCATTAACCCTCGATGATGTTAATAAGAAGAACCTAATGAAATTGATAGAAGAAAATCCGTGTATTGAAACATCCACTAATCCAAAAAAGAATTCTCAATTTTTACTACAATTCCAGAGAGAGAAAAGGACTAATACAAGTTTTTGGCCTTGACAATAATATTGACAAAAGTCTAATCGGATCGATTCAAAAAGGTCTACCGATCGAAACGTTTGCTACGTTCCAAAATAATTCTTAAATTGCAGCAAAATCTCAAAAAACGAGAAACAGCAAAATAGCGATATTTGCTGTCTTCGACGACAAAACAAAATAGAAGGCTGATCGTAAATTCGCAAAGCCGCAACACCGTCGAATATTCGATCGAAGGTTCGACGTCCCCGATAAAACCGTTCCCACTACACAAAAGATACTTCCGGCATCGATCTTCCACTCGTGACGTTGTGTTCGTCATCGATATCATCGTGATCTTTCCTATCAATCTCGTCCTGCCAGCCAACGACTCGATACGAGTGCCACTCGAGTTCCAGCGGCAACTGAATTCCCATAGGGAAAGAAAGGGTGAAGATAGAAAAGAAGACTTTCCGGTGAAGAAAACGATGGAAGGGAGACTTCCGAGAATTCCTACTTTCCCTTCGACGGAACGAAAGGAATGAAAAGAAGAGGGGAATCGGCGAACGAAGGGTGAGAGTAGCTGAAAGTATATCCGAAAAGGCAAGTGGGAGGCTTTTGTCTGGACAAGAGCACGAAAAACTTTTGTTCCATCGTACCTTGTCGCTGGCATCCTGGTTCGAGCCAGTGTCAATCGACATCTGTCGTCGTAGACGAGCCATGCGATTCCCCTATCGCGAGAGAACAATCGCGTCACGATTCCGATTCTTATTAAGAATCCGCCTTGTACAATTCTGCCGCTAATAAAAGTTGCTGGCGGGTGGTCCGAGATATAGACACCATATCGTTCCATTAAGAAAACTTCGATGGAAGATTTGTTAAGCGGAAAACGTTGGAAAAATGAAGTTTGTAATATGAAGAGCGCGTATGCCAGTGACAACGAGGACGAGAGGATGGATTAATTGAAATTTTAAGAAAATAAATTCGTATGATTTTTATAATTATTTTTCTTAATCCTTTCACGAGCAAATGGACTGTGTAGAAGAAATAATATTTTCGTTAATTAATTGTAATGGAAATACAATTTTTCTGATCCTCTTGTAAGGCATATAGAGCACGCTAAATAGCCTAATACCGAAATTAGCTTTTTGACCAAGATAAATGCATTTATTACTTTGTTAATCAATAAGATCTTAAAATACAATGTCGTTGTAAATATATGGAATTCTGGGTGTGATTTTTTAAAAAGATCGATATCTTTTCATCGCGCCTCTTAATCGCGAATAATGAAGTATTTGCAATGGAAAATAACGAGGAATGCTTGTTAATGCAGAACGAATGATTAACGAAAGTGGAAAAATAACGTTCGACCAGCATCGAATAAATTGTCCCGGATATATATATGAAATTAAAATCACCGTGAAGAAGTAAATATTCATGATCATCACGGTTCAGTTATTCGACGTTAAATGGTTATTTAACATCGGTAGGGGAAAAGTTCCGGCGATTTTCCTCCTCATCATGAAATTAATTTCCGAGTAACGAATTTCGAGTTTAAAGGTCTCTTAATTGACAGAAATTATGCGGGTTTCCAATAAATCAAGAGGGTGTACTTTGGAGAAATCTCACCGGGGCGAATTAAAACGTTCAACTCCCTAACTATTTCGATGCCGCCATACGGCTCCAGTGAATATTTATACATAGTATGAATTGCTGTTTCAATGAATAACTTGTAAATAGAAGTAGCAGTCGTAACTGCGATTTACCCGGGGAATTTTAATTAATGAATTTCGAACACTCGATTTCGAATGAGCATCTGAAAAACCGGAGGAAATGTAACGATGAGATCCACAGTAAATATTTTTCGAAATTTTCGACATATCCAAATTAAGCAATTTTTGTATGTACATTTCTGTTACGTCCTGGTATCACCTCGTTATAAATGAATTTTAAACGGGATCAAAACTTTTCTATGTAAAAAAGTTTCTCTCGCTATTAGAAACCAGATACGAAATCTTCTCTTGGTATATTTTTTCGGTAACCTACATTTCTAAGCACTGTCTCATATTTTGTAAACTATGAATTATCGATAAAAAGAAATGATAAAAGAAGTTGAAATTCAATCGATTAAATTTCTCGTAAAATTCGCCGGATAGTAAACGCCGCCATTGCTGTATCTAAAAAGAACAAATATTTTTCTCCAAATATTCTCAGTGAATTTTCTGGTTTGTACAAATTCTCTATGTTCCCTGACCAATTTGCCACCGACAGAAGAAAAGAATATTAAATATCTGAATTTCGTTCAAAACTCCTCTGTTAAAAGCCACCATCGCGGTCAAATTCAAAAACAAAAAATTGTACCATACAACCCATAGAACAGCGAACCACAGATCTCCTATACAACGTTATTGATTCCTATGAATTTTTCATGATTTTTTAACTAACAATTACTAAGAATAGAAAAGACGTAACAGCAACGTATAAACTAATAAATCACTATCTTTCCAAATTACGAACCATATTTTTTAAACGTACCAAGCTTCGTTTATGGATCACTGTGCGCGCCGCTCGAATCCAGAAGCAAAATGTGGCAAAGACAATAAGCGTCTCGCGTAAACAACAAGAGCTGCTCTTTATTGAACGATGAATATTTCAGATGATGTTGCAAACGCAACGCGTGCAACGACTCGCCGATTAAATAAATTTCACATTATTTCTCCCGCTGAAGTATCGTTGTAGTAATGGCGCATCAATTGAATTAACACTGAAAGTATGAATTACCGATTAACGCGTCTCCCGGTCTTAACAACCATCCGCCTCTTCTCTCTCCCCCTCGACAGTCGACTATTGTGATTTATAACAATGTTGTTTAATATATCGACTACACGGCAGAGGAAATAATTATTCCTGCTGAAGTTATAAATAACCGACATGAAATTATGCCGTTTCCTTCGCAACATAACTTATCGATGTATTAATGCTCTTACCGATCGTTAAAAGCGAAGAATGACGAGGGTGCGCCAGGATAAAGCGGCAAGGGGATTAACCGACTACGAGGGTTAATTGGCTCGTTCGTCTTTATTACCATAATACCAATGGTGTTATTAACCCCGGGATTCAACATTTCGAATGGTTTCTCGACTGCAACACTCGCGTCGTTTGTTACACATTCGTCACAAGTGGACATCAGTTTGAGTTTCAGATGATTTAGATGCCTTGCTGCTCGCCTTTTCCCTTTTCGTTTTATTGGGTTAATCAATAGTAGGATAGTAGATTTAATCGAAGAAATATGAAATTCGTTTTATCTACTAAACGCGATAGTAAGTGCTATACTTTGGATATTTTATATATTTTTATATATTAAGCGTATTTTTGCAGCTTCGAACTTCCTATAAATACACAGATATCAGGAATTAGAATTAAACGCATTGTATAAGTTAATACAGTTTTCAGATCATTTTTTTATTAGATAATGTTATCTCATAACTACTGGAAGAGCCTAATTACGCAAGGATATATATATAGCCTAACTGAAATAAGCTGAAGATTGTTGCAATGAATTTTGCATCTTATGTGAGGTCGATCGACTAGTGATTTATAATTGTAGGCTTTCAGTATATCCATATTTGATGACTGATTTCATGTGGTGTATGATTCTCATTCTTTTCTGAATGTTGAAGGGTCGTACTATTATAAACCAGAATGTCAGGTCAAAATAAAACGATCAAAAGGACAGCTGTTTTTAAAATAAATAGAAGAAACATTTGCATCAGATTGGGCATTAAGTTGGATATTCCAAATGAAAGAGGGAAATTTATTTCCAGCTATAGAAAACCATTTTTAACGTGTCGTATCTTTTGTTAAGTTGTACAAGTTTCACATGTATCAAACATTTTCATGCGTTATCTAAAATAATAAAAATATTGAAATTGAAGGTAATTAGTGGGACACCTTTCATTTATTGAAGTCTATTAAAATTTAATTGTAACTCGCTTACGCTTAATTAATTGCTTGCTATCCTCAACTGTGATAACCAATAACAAATATAAAATCAACTTACGATTTAATTAATGTTGTTACCTACAGATATTCGATCTTTACGTTCTTCTCTATTAACACATTGAATTAATGCAGGAACACCGAGAGTAAATTAAATTCAGCACACAAACAGCGTAGCAGAGATAAACATGCAAAGTTCACGAAATTGTAGAGCTCATTTCAACGAAAAACACCTACGTAGATGATTAATTGAATTTCGTTTAATTTTTATATAAATGTGTTCATTTCACCTTTACATTCTTTCGTATAGCAACACTTGGAATTAATGTGAAATACAGAAAATTAAACACGTCATACAAACGCAGTCGATTCCAGTGGATAAATACAAGATAGACAAAAATATCAGACTCATTTCCATCGAAACGACTGATTAATCATATCTCATCCAATTCAAATCTCTTTACAGCCAATCTCTATATTATCTGTACATTATCTTTATATTAATATTTCGGATTGATATAATGATATCCACGAATATAATATTGATTCATCATATTATATAGTATTTATGGTATAATATTTAACCTACACTATATTAATAAATCTCAATGTTCAGTGGGACTGTATTCAGCACTTGTTATATGCTTCAAATCGCTGTTCACGCTGTAATAACATTTTATTAAATTCTAACACATTTCCAGATTAATTTCTAATTTCACCGATATACCTAATCATAACAGTCGCGTTTCACTACAGTGCTTATGAAATTTGAAAGGGTTTTAGTAGCACGTACGATATATTTTTAAATGTTTCTGTAAATGTAAAATACTACCATGAATCAGTGTATTAACTTGACAAGGAACGAGGATGGCTATTTAAACTGCATATTAATTTTTCACTATACGAATCGTTCAGAAACCATGCTAATCAATTCCATAAATTAAAATACATTATAAAAATGACATTTACAAATATTACTCTTCCCATTAGATTTTCCTTGATATTTGCGATTATTTATGCCTTCTCCTTGCGGTAAATGAATTTATGAAAATAAAATTCCATTATGGATATGTTGAATACTAATTACGTACACATCAGGATAATGTGAGATTAATAACTTTATAAAAAGTCGAAAAGTTCGCGTATCTTGCCATTTCTATACACATTTTCAGACTGATTCCAAACTTTGCCAATATAACAGTAGTAATCGTGTCCTCGTTACAACGCTAATGAAATTTTGATACGTTTCATAAGACACATATAATACAAACGTAAAAGTTCTACTATCGTGGGCATCGAAATACTTTGGCGAGCTGATGCGTATACAAAGTTGCATACCAAGTTTGAAAAGGATTTTCATGAACCTGGCGGAAGAAGCAACACGGTCCACCGGCGAAAATACGCGTGTCACGTTCGCATAATGATTTCGAGCGGAGTGGCGTGTCGGCCGTCGGTCAATATTCAGCTGGGTTTTCCCGTAGAATGAAATTTATCGTGCAACGCACGCCATTATCGGTTATTACGTCACGAAAGACACGTGCCACTGATGTAGCCCGGGTCGCGCCGAATGCATGCATTAAACCCGGTTTTGAAATATTAAATACGATATCGAGCCGAACGCAAATAACAATGCTATTATCAGCACCGAAGTAATAATTAATTTACGCGCGGGACAATAGCCAGTCCCCGTAGTTTTTTATTTCCTGCAAAACGGGTTCCTTTCGACCGAGTTCCATTAACGCTTTCAAACGTTCTAGCATTTCGTAAACTTCATCAATTTATTCCTCTTTCTATGGAGTATGTGTTTACTTCACGAATACACCGTCGTTGTTATACGTTTCGTTTGAAATGTTGTAGCAAAAGAATGGTTAATGTCAGGCAGGCTTACGTTTTTTAATTGATCCATTAAAGACCATGAAATAACGCGTATACCGTGCGTAAATATAACGTTCTGACGAATTGTAAATGGAGTGATTTATACAGTGGCACGCAGAAGTATTGGTACATTCGTCGATATCTTTCATCAACGTACCACGTTTGTTATGCGAAACATTTTGAAATTTCATTGCACCTGTAATGGGCATTTAACTATCACGATTACATTGGAAAAATTCTAAACGATTCTGAAAGCATTACAAAAGCTACAACTATTTAGTTAGAAGTTGCGAGTATACTTATTTGTAAGTTACAAGTATTAGGTTGTGCGAAAAGTTTCTTTCGTTTCATAAGGTGATAATAGATGAACAACAATTTCTGGCTTATATTATTTTATTGAATTAGGTATCATCCATTTCGTTCTATTTCTATTATTATGCTCGCGCATAATTCAATAAACTAATATAAAACAAAAAACATTGGGCGTCTATTATTTCCTTATAAAACGAAAGAAAGTTTTCGGACAAACTAATATTTAGTACAAGGATATTATTCAACCCATTTATCACAAACTACGACAATCCTCCTATAACACGATATTTTTGTAACACGGTTTCCATATAACAGAGGACGAATTAACCGTGTTATACATAGAAACGTCCACTGTATACATTTTGCAGAAATCACAGAGGCACTTGAACAAGCAATCATCCGTAATAAGAGACGCGAGGTTTTCACGGCCTGAATTGTCACACTTAACGCTGTTGTACACAACATTGTTTGAGTTGGACCCTGAAGAAGCTAATTGCAGTGTTGGTGAAACGTCGGAAAGAAATTCCTCCCGAATACGACTTTAACCAGTGTTGTATACAACAGCGTTAATAATAAATTTCGATATTCAGTAGGATCATCTTTAACATTTATTGCTTAAAATAACTGTTTATACCGTAGACCAATTTTTTATTAAATATAAATTTACAATAAACATCTTGCAACTTCCATTCATAATAGATAAATGGATTTTCAGAGTAGATTCAAATTTTGCCAATACAATCTTGACACTCACATTTCACTATACTATTAATGAAATATTACAAAATATATTGTTTAACATGCAGGATATGCGTGTACAAATTTTCTATGGTAAATGTATATTTTTACTTTACTGAATGATACACTAATTGAAGTGGAAATCTCATATAAGAGACAGTAGCACATTTTGCTGGAAGTTGAATTAAAAGTTTTACAGTCTCTATCGTTTTAGTACACACAGATTGCAGATATTTCTTAGTATTTTTCTTATATAAAAATCGCTTTTTCATAAAATGCGTTAAACGTGCTTTAAACCTTTATTCGAGGCTTCCATCTAATATATTTATTTATATTTTTATTAGTATAGTTATATATGTTATATTTATCTAACGTTTACTTTTTTCTTCGTATCAAAGATAGCTAACAGGTAAAATTCCTAGGAAAGTATCATGAATAATGTGAATATTCAAAGAGAAGCTGTTATGAAACCAAATATCGCAGTAAAGCGGCTTGTTACAGTTTTCACTAAGATATTGACAATGAGATAATAGTGCGAGAATAGTTGCGCGAAATATGCAAATTGCGTAGTGACGAAGAGGAAAAGGTTTCGATAGCATATCGGGTAGGATATTGAAAAGCAGAAAAGCGGTTTTCGAAAAATGGGAAAAATTTACGTGGCGGATTTCGTGAATGGAAATAAAAAAAAGATATGGATAAAAGTTCTTCTGAAAAGAGTTTTTGAAGGTGATGGTTTAACAAGTTCAAAAGGATTCCGTGCGAATTTTGAAACGTATATTATCCCGCTTTAAAAACTGAATCAATAATCTGGAAAGCAACTTGCAGATAATTTTGAAGAACTATGTTACTACGTAATCAGAGCTCGATCTCCGTTACAATATCTCAAATGTATAAATTGACGATTAATCGAACTTTGATAATTAATTGGACAGATATCGCGTTCAATCAGCGACAGTTGTATCATTGAAAAAGGAACGGAATTAATTACTTTGTTCGCAAACGATCCTTTATTTGCAATGTAGAATAATGTTAAACAGACTGCGTGATTCATTGGTAAAAAAGAACATATTTGTACTTCATAATTTTGCTTATCTGAAGTAACAGACACCGAGATCCATTTCGTTCAACCGAGAATCCCGTGTTATTAATGAGAATATGTATTTCATGGGTAGCAAAATTTGCATCGTAAACGTGCGTGCAATCATAACGATTGATACCGAACATGCAAGTTCATCCTCCTTATTTTCATTGTGGTTGTGTGCCCAATGTGTGCACAAAGTAGAGACTCTAAGGGGGAATTATTAAAATTAATGTCACTTCTTTCTTCAACAGCAATAACATGAAAGCAATGGTTCGATTATTCGTATAAATTTGTTTATTTATTGTATATATAGTTTTAATATGAGAAAAAAAAATCGTCTTCATATGTTAAACGATACTTCTATATCGTTGAAGATTCCTATGATCATCCCATAATTTCGATTCCCATAATTCCCACAAAAATAGTTCATCCCTATGTTCACCTATAGCTCAAACCATTGATCCGAACAACCATGCAGAAACTTTTCTCGACCTATGTTTAACGATAACTCTAAATTATTTGGACACTTTCACAAGCACCTTGTATTTTCACCGACATTGTCGAATCACATAAAAACGTATGTATATAGCCTTTGCTTTTTAACAGTATCTTGGAATCACCCGAAGAACGATAAACCTTCCATCTAATGGAATAAAAATGATCATAAAACAACGGTATAAATTTACCATAAAACAGTGATCGGACGAAAAAAAACGAGCTACTTCCTCGTGAGACAACCTAACTAAGCAATATGAAAGCACTGAACACGTCATAGAAATTTACGTGGATCGATTTTACGGGCTCGAGTTCCGCCATATTCACGTACAAATTCTATAGAAAGCCGTACGTGAGAATCTTAAAGTTATCTCGGAAAGCATCAAGATAAGAATATACGAAAAGATTATTTCAGTGAACGAAGGCGAAATACAGAGAGAGGTAGTGGTAGGTTTTATGGAACACTCGACGTTTGATTATTCAATCCACGGGATAATTATACAAAAATAAGAGCATGTTTACACGAGTGCATAAATAACGGGGTAAACGGGTTGATTTCTCGTTATCGTCGGGCAAAACGAGACAACGATCGATGGGTTCAACGATCGAAAAACTCGGTTCAAAGCGAACAGAACGAGGAAGAGAGGGAAAAAAGGAAACAGGATGTATGAAAAGTAAATTGGTCTGGGATGGATCGACTGGACGCCTTGTTTGAACTGGCCAGGCAAAATTAGCGAGTTGCTGGGCTACTGTGCAACCAGGTAAACGATGTAAAGTGGAAAAAAGAATACATGCACGCGAAGAGAACCGAGGGCTCAGAGGAGATTAAAACGTTGCGAAAGCGTTCTTGATGTCTTGAATTATTTAGAGCTTCAAACGGAAAAACTCGCGTTGTTTTTTCACTGGCTCAGATTCGACGCTTTCATTAAACATTTCGCATAAATGTATACGTCAACTACTCACGAAGTAGATCTAATAAAAACGCCATTACTATTTAGACAGGGCGTATATGTATAATATACTACATTTACGCATTTCTTTCTTGACACATAAAATAATAGTAAAACCGCACTTGGTCATTCTAGAACGTACTAAACTACTTTGCAATGAAATTTTATAACATTTCAGTTGAATAAATACAATCTTTCGATAGGCTAGATAGACGTTTATGAGTAATCGTAAGCGTATCAAATTTTATACTTTCCCTGTGACATCCACAGCACAAGAACTCAATCGAAACCACCCCTAAATCCAAGCTACATCGTGCAGAACAAAGCATCCATAAATCTCCTACAGACCGCCGCGTGTCACCCTTGCCAAAATTCACGAGCACGCGCCGAAAATACACTACCGTTCATAAATATCTGGATAACAGTGCGTAAATGTTAATGAAACATATAAATTTCAGAGAAGCGTATGTGGCCCAAGAAAAGTACTTATTATCTTCTTATAAAATCAACGAGTAATAAGTTTTAGCTATTCGATCATTGAACGATCTAGCGATCATTGTTCATCACCTCGCATAATTCTTATCGACAATTAAAATACATCTCGTCACGAGTAAGCGAGTCATAGTTCTTAACTGTTCTATCTCTCCACTAGCTTCCACACCGAGAAAAATCCTAATTCAAAATTTATCAAGTTTAATATTATTACGCGGATATAACCTTCTAAATCGCATTACCACAAATTTCAATTCTTTACACTAACGAGACATACGTGCATCATCGATTAATTATTCGTGAAAAATAGACTTAGTTAAGAACCAGGACGACTAATTCTCTCGGTATTTTTCAACATTTATTATTGTACCTATTTATCTGCCCAAGTTCTCCAAAGCCGATGAAAACACGCGAATAGTGCTATCCTTCGAAAAAAAAAAAAAAAGAGAATTAATCGTCGGTTGTACGCAGCATCGTCACCGAGCATCATCGAAAGGGCGATTCGTTATCCTGGTAACAGGTGCTCGGGACCGGCGGCGTAACAAAAACACGAGGGGCGGTTCGGCGCGCGAGAAAGGAAGCCCATTAGCGTTCGCGCGAAAGCGAAGTGGTCGCTCATTCATGAACTCGCCAGACATACCGTTGTACCCACTATCGTACTACTACTATTACTACTACTACTACTACTATTACTACTACTATCACTACCGGTGTTACTACCACTACGATACGGCCACGTCACCACCACTTTTACGCCACTCCAACGGCAACGTTGGTGTTGGTTACGTGTGTTCCACCGCAAACCGGCACCACCACCGCGATACTGCACATCCCGTAGCCACCCGCGTTCCTCGCGTTCTTACCCGAAGGAGTTTCGAATGCTACTGCGTTCGCCCAGCCCTCCCCTCACCCGAACCACCCAATCCTTAACCACCTCAATCTGATCACCGGCCACCTTGACACTGAAATTGAATTTTGGTAGCGCAAGTATCGACTTGCGTGAATTAGAAGAAGATCGTCTCGGTGAGGAGTGAAGAAAGGAGGATTTGAAATTTCGTGAACGAAGAGCGAAGAGAAGATCGGGGATCTTTCGAATATTCGAGTAGCGAACGAAAAATGGAAGGAAATTGAGAATTCTTTAAGCGAAGAGCAAAAGGAAGATAGAAAAGATTGGTCATTTTTCGGATGGGTTTATCAGAGAAGAAAATCAAGAAGATGTGGAATTTTTGAGCGAAGAGCGAACAAAAAATGGAGAAGATTGGGAATTTAATTGAATAAAGAGGATAATTCGTGATAAATAAGAATACTATTTTGGGTTTTGTAATTTAAAAAATTTGCTCAATAGCAAAATCTATCTGTATACGAAATGATCGAGAAGGATCCTTATAGAAGTCCCATAATTATTCAACGTGTATCATAATGAGTAGCCTTGGTATTAATCGATCGTGACAAATTATGCTATTTATAAACAAGCCATACATCTTCTTTGTTTACCCTTTGTAACTTTCCTAGTAATTTCTATGAGAAAATATCCTCTTTAAAATCAAAATCGAAATCAATATTCATCGCGAAATTATCTAGCCTATTTTTTTTAATTTGGGAATTCATAACATTTATTTTTCTATTCTTTTCGGCTTTTGCTTTAAGTTTGTTCATCCATTAACCCCTCAAACGTTTTCTCTTCAAGCCCTGTTGTTTCGATATCTTTTATCTTTGAATGTTTTATATGTTTCCTATCGTTTGGAACTATGAAACGTTTCAAGATTTTTTTATACCTTTTCTCTTATTGGAAACTATTTTGTTCTGGATCGTTGTACGTTTAAGAGGTCTTTTGTCTACCTTAAAATATTGGAGTTATCCTTTACAAATTATTTTCTACGAATAAACAATATCTTTTTAATACTTTCATAGGTTCCTTAGCATATAACCGAAAAAAATGAGTAGAAATCTTAGTTAAGAAGATAATTATCACGATATTAAATTTTTTATGCTAAAAAGAACAGCCGTAGGATCTTAAGAATATTTACTACAAAAGAAAACAAGGAGTCTTTTTCAGACTCTAATTAACTATACTCGAAAAACTGAGAAAACAATTGTATACTACGAAGTTGGATTTAAACAAATTCTACCGCTGGAAACTTCGAATGATTTTCCCTTGATGGAAGATTAAGAGACAAGTACATTTCCATTTTATGGAATATTTTACTGGATCCTGTTCATACAGGATACGACGGATCAATAATTCAGAAATTTCAGCTTAGCGAACTCCCAGCATAGGGAGAATGGTTTTTGGAATTTCTCGTAAAAAAAGATAAAAAAAAAAATACGTATACCGGGACCATTTTTATTTCGAGCTATAAGAAGTTTATTCGCGGCGTAGCATCCCATAAAATGCTCGTAAACCGTCACGTACAGGCGTAAAAGGTATTTCAAATTTTTTTACTTTCCAAGTATCGTATACGACTGATTGCAGTGTTTAAACTTCCATGGAAGTTACGTAAAAATTGTTTCCCTGTCTAGAATGTATGTTGCTGCCACTGAATTTCGAAACCGGAATAAAACCTGCAATATTTATATTGCATCGATACTTGCACGATATATGCATAGTAGCTACAAAAGTATTTAAAGTATAGCACTGTATTTATTACAGCCTTTACGTGCGTAAAAACGTTAGTTAGCAGACTGATCAGACACAAGTATAACGTATTACATGTCATGATGTAGTCTCATTTGGTAGTCTCATATGACTAAAAAAATTTGATACTATAAAAATAAAATACATGTAACGGCACATGAGCTACAGAACAATTCAAATCATGTTATTGTTTTGTTTCGGAGTAGCAATATCGTTAGGATACACATAATATAATAATAAATAAACTCCGGGCAAAATAATGTCACCGCTACGTACAACAGTCAAACGAAGACGAATTTGAATTTTTCGGCTCTCTCCCGACCAGTATAAATAAACGGACGCGATCGTAAGGAGTTCAGTATCTATCAGTTATCAACGAGTTATCAACGATTTTATTAGTTAGTACGAGTTAGTTATTAGTTATCTGTTAGTACGAGTGATTATTGTCTGTGTTAATTTATTTATCATTTTAAATATACTTGACGATTTTCAACAGCAAGTTATCTCGTTATTCGGCAAACCAATCATCCTCTACAGTGGCCAACAAACCTCTACATACAGAACCTGGGATAATAAAGGTTACGTGTTTCTTATGCACATAATAATAATACTTCTTCCACAGCCGTTGTAACTATCGTCTCGATAGTAGACTACAAGCCCCATAGGATTAAAGTACAAAGTCTTTTACTCTTTCTCGATCGATATAAATCAATATCTGAGAAAAACTTCATTCAAATCAACTTGATGTATATTACATTATGAAGCTAGATATTTTCATACAATAGAAACTCGATTTGACTTTCAACCACTCGTTCGTAGCGACAATTATCGGGGAATTCATGAAAATGTTAAATATCTTCTCGCGGAGAGCTCGTTCACGGTCGAGTTTCAAATTGAAAAGAAGTCGATTCTCGAATGGAGGCGTGATTTCATCGTATTTTTTTTTCTTTCTTCTTTTTTTCTACCACCCCTCGTATCCTCCCTTTTCCACGAGAGCCTCAAACGATTACCACGTACTGCGAATTTTCACGCGAGAGACAGCCTCTTGAAAACAGTTCAGTTGACCTATTTCCTTCGTTCCAAATGACAGATTGGAATCAAACTTTTCTCCGGGAAATTCTCGCCAAAAATAGTGCACGCTGACGTTACCGGATGAAGATCGATGATATGAAACTGCCGCTGAAGATTTTCCTACTAAACTCGTGCTATCCTCATGACACTGATTGACTCGTATTTATCATAAAAAGAACAACCGACGAGTAATATTTTACTTCTCTAAATTGATTGTTTACAGTCGCATTACAATAGTATATCAGCATATTATATATTTTTCAAGTTATCTTTTATAGAAAAGAAATGAACTCTAAAGTATCATCTGGCTTGGTAATAAAATATGTTGCAGTATAAGATGAGATAATCGATAATAACTTTTTAATTACATGCAATGGCTCGTAAAAACTTCTCGTGAATATATCGTGTGTGGAAAAAACATTTTGAAATTTCGCACAGTCCAAATAAAATAATAACGTTTCATATGATATGATATTGAAATATTCTTCCTAGTCACCGTGTATCACACAACGAGGATTTCACGACAAAATTTCGAGATTCTGTAACACTTAATATCGTTAAGGTAACGGTGGAACGACGTCTGGATTCTCGATATCGACGCCTTGACCCTGAACAGCCACTGAACTTCATAACTTTGCAGCAACTTCCCGAAAAGTTTTCTCGTAAGAATAAAAAGTGACAGGGATGTGCATAAACAGGATGAACTTGTACTTTCCGCGTTGAAAGTGTATTCGATGGTTTCGTGGAGAAGTTTTAACTTTAAATGGACCAAGTGCAGAATGAGTTTCTTAGCGTTCTTGTTTCAGATTTATGAAAACTACTCGCTGAAACGAATGATATTCACTTTTCGTTTAATACAATCGTTTTTACTTTCCGCCTGCCCGCTAGTTAATCCAGATATTCTGCTTAATTTTAATTAAAAACAAAATTAAAGAACGGACGAAATTAATTAGTCGCCGAAATATGAGAAAGATGTCTTGTAAATGAAGAAATATCTACAAACGGAATAACGAATCGATAATGTAATTTCGAGAGTCCAAAAACAGGATAATAAATGAGAAAACAGCTGACAAATGAATGAATAAATAAAGTAACAGAATCAGGCGAAGTTTAAGAAGAACTGCACTGAAGAAGTGCACGAAATGCACGTGGCAAATCTGCGCCGATTAAACAACTCTTATAACGCTATGTGTTCTATAACAATCCTAACAATATTATAATGACAGTAATGTTCCTTCTCAAAAGTTAACGATCCAATTTTTACATTAAAAATTCTCAACTAACACGAATGAATCGACCAACGATCCAACAATTAAACGTTCACATACGGACTTGAAGCAAATACACCCACGTTCCAACCAATTATTCACTGTTCCCAGCCGGAACGTGCATCTTGACTCACTCTGCACTCGACGAATCAGTTTCGTCATCAGGCAACCCGGAACACATATCGGGAACGAACGTAGTAGGCATCGGTGAAATTCGCAGTTCGAAGGCTGCTTTAACGAGCAGCTCGTTAAACGCGAGGCAAGCTCGTACGTAAGCCCACGACCACGTGTCCTCCGAACAGATTCTACGCGTTCCACCATCCATTACCTTCTTTACCCATATCAACTCACCAATCACTCTCACGACTGCGAAAAAAGCAAAAATCCAGAAATCCGAACCAGAGCTAAACCACCTGGATAATATCATTTAGCAACTGACCAAACTTTTCCCTGCAACTGTTCGAGGGATAGGAAACCTTTCTGCGAAATACGACAGTGTATCCAAAATGAGAATGCCACCATTCACTCTCACAAGTCCAAAGAACAGAAATCATTTCGCCTACACCTAACACTTAGCTCATACGTGTGTACTGAGAAACGATCAAATTTGTCAAACTTTTGCCAAATTGTATAACAACGTGTCCGAAATTAAAGTGCGACGATGGCGATGAGAATGGCCGATGAACGTGTTAAAAGGCCGAGCCGTTTTCAACAGAATTAAAAAGGTGTGAAGCAAAAGATTTCTCACCCCCCGCAGCAGCCAGGCCTCGCAGCTTCCGCTGGAGCTCCGACCGTAAACACACGTCGGTGGTTGATCGCGTACTGAAGTTTCCACCGCGGATCCGACATCCGACTAGGATCCCACACCGGCGAACACCGGCAACCCCCGCCTCCCCTTGCCCCACCGTGCGTCCTCTGCGCCCCACCAGACACCCCGCTCGACGCTCGGCGTCGACGAACAACCACCCTTTTTAACCCTCCCGCCTAGCCGCCACTCGAAACCGTCACCCGACGTCACCGTACGCCTCCACCTACGGTACCATCCCCCTATCCATCCTGTCGGCCTGACACCTAGTCGCCCGACAGAAGCCGCCGGACGAGATGAAGTAGTTTCTTCTTATCTCGAGAGGATACGCGGGGGTAGGGTGCTCTGATCGTACCGGGTTGTGGCGGTGTGCGCCGGATGAGAAAGAATTGGATGGGTCGCGGCGTGCTGGCTTTTGTTTTTAAAGATAAAGGTTGGCTCTCTTCAGATTTTTGGAGCAAGATTCGAAGATTCGAGGAGAAACTAAGGTAGATACACGAGGGTTTAATGGCGAGTGCGAGGCTCGGATTGTACAATAGTATTGCAGTGGGTCTTGTTTGCAAGGTTGCTTATGGTTGAAGTTTTTGAGGACTGTTTTGTATATTTGGAGAATCTAACAGGTTTGAAAGAAAGCATATGGGGCGAAATATATGGGGCGTGATGATTGAAACGTAAATGGCATATAGTAGCTTGCAAACGATTGGGTGATCATAGTTGGAAGTTATGTTGGAATATGTCGAATGAGAGAGAATTATACGGGTTGCAGCTGCAGTTGCAATGCTGAATTTTCTTTTTAAAGATAAGGGTTGGCTGTCTACAAATTCTTGGAGGAAAATTGTGAAATTCGAAGAAAAAGACGCAGGATATACGAGGGTTTAATGATACGTAGGTGAATACGAAGATTGCTTTCGTTCGAAAGGTTGGTTATGGTTGAAGTGTTCGAGGATTTGGAGGATATAGCAGATTTGCAGGAAGGTGAAGTATATCGGGTGTAATGATTGAATCGCAAGAGTTATGTAGTAGCTTTCGAATCGATTGTATGATCGTACACGTTACGCTGCAATATGTTGGGTGAGAAAAAATTCAATTGGTTGCAGCGTGCTGGGCCTTGTTTGTTGCCAGAGTGTTAGTTGTGCTTGAAGTTTATTGGGATTTGTTGAGATATTTGGGAGATTTGAAAGATTTGAAGAAAGGCAAAATACTTTCGGTACTTTCGGATGATTCAATCATTGATTATGTCATGGTACGGATTGTGTGAGGGAAAATTGGATGTGTTACGCTATGCTGGGCTTTGTCTTTCAAGATAAGTTAATTCTCCAAAGACTTTTGTGGAAAATTTGACAAATTCGACGGGGTATATGGGAGTCGAATAACAGGTGAGTGTGGAGGGATCGTACGATTGTATAAGTTGTGATGGAATATACTGGATGAGAGAAAGTTGGATGAGTTGTAGGATTTTGTTTTTGGAGATAGGAGTTCTTTTCAAACTTTTTGGGGGGAAATTTGGAAGATCCAAAGAAAAGCGGAGTTGAACGATAAATGAGCGTAAGTGTAAGAGTTGCATTATACGATTCTATAAATTGTAACAAAATTCTGTACTTGTAAGAAGAACATTCGATCGGCTGCATTATTTCTTCTGCTTTTAAAGATAGTTTTTAAGACAAATTTTTCGAGAAATTTGGAAGATTCGAAGAAGAATGGGCTATGTAGTGGTTGGACGATAGGTGGAATGTGAGGTGTATAATACACCGTGTGTGTGTGTGTGTGTGTGTGTGTGTGTGTGTATAAACAAAGCTTCTACATGAACTCCCATGTTATTCTCTTGCAACGTCGAACAAGAATCGAACAAGATATATAGAATATCAACAAACAAAGTACGCTAAAAACCTCGGAATTCATAGATCGTAATCGTTGATCTATGTCTTCGAATAATTCCAACTATCCAAAATTAAAAAAGAAATTATATGGAATATTTAAATACTCTAAAACAGTTTATCATTTTAGAAAGATTAGTGAAGCATTACGTTTCAAAATCAAATAAAAGTTACAACTTTTAGGAAGATTCCTATATACTGTTACAATTTTTCTAATATTATTAAAGCCTATCGTGATTTACGGTTTCATGATAAATGGAACTACATATCTTATTTAGAAGTTATGCTTTATAATTAGGTTAAATAATAATACTATGTGATACCATAATACTATAAAATCTTATCGTCTGAAAGTCTGTTTTCAACACTAACGTGTACGGTCTTCTCGATTCTAGAAGAAGAAACTAGAGAAATGAAATAAAAGAATATATAACAGTAACTTGAAATTGAAAAACAGTAACTTAAGAAATATATATCTTCCTTGGAGGTACTGTAATTTTTAAAATTTGTTTCTAGCGGTACGAATTTATAAAAAGATTAGAAACCTTACATTCATATTATTATTATATTATTATTATACATTGAAAGAAAGATCTATCACGGAGAGATTAAATCAATCCCAAGAAGAACAATTTTTTTTGCTGTTACGCTTAAAAGATTCCTATTCTCTCAGAATCGAGATATTCGCAATTCAATCACAAGTCCAAGATAGATATCTAAAGATGAAAAGTATTGTCAGGGGTGAGATAGCTTCCGGAGATGATCCGCAGATCGTTGAACCTTGGATTAAAAATTTTTGAAAAGCGGTTTTTCAATGGAGAAGGGAATCGGATCTTCCCGGCAAAGTCGACGGTTTTCACCGGTTGCAGATTTGCCAGAGTCCCAGGTTGGTGAGAACTTTTTACTCCAGTAAAAGGCTTCCTGTTTCTGCAACTTGTTAAGAACTCGCCCTTTCGCTTTTCCACCGGCACTCGAATAAAACGACCCGTTTATGTGAACCTTGCCTTCTCAATGTGTACGCAATGTCTCCTTTGAATAAATTTCCGGTAATACTTCTAGAGCAGAGAAATATCATACGCGTCGTGTCGTAATACAAGTTTTTCCTATGTGTACACGATCGAAAATGTCTTTGAACACTTTAATTTACCGCAATTATGATCCACTTATCTTGCTACGAGGAAATGTTGCAATAAGCTGGTTTCACTGTAGAAGAATAATGTTTCTTTGGAGAGACTGAAATTGCGATCGAAGTAAAAATATTGAGATATTTATTAGATTATATCCATAAGTTTATTTATAGTCCTTGAGAAAAGTGTAGAAAATCATTTTTTATGCAATATCTATCTAATCAAGGATGTATATATTATTTTGTCCTGGTATCCTTTGCGAATGAATTAAGCAACTCAATTACCCTTTACACTTTAAACCTTAAAGTACGTTGTCTTTTTATAAGAATATCAATTTCAATATATATATTAAATGTATGTTTTTTATATTCTTTGAATTATTTATTGATTACTCGTAAAACAGTTCTTCAGATATTGCAATAATTAATACTCCAGCACAAGTTAATGGTTTAAAGTTGAGTGCACCTAATTTAGTTTCTAATCTTCAACGAAGGAACCAAGACAAATGCTAATTGTGATAAAATGTTATGTTATACCATGTTTAACCATTGTCGTAAACATTCAGTAGCTTTACAAAACATACGTCCTTGATAATAAAAATTATTTACAACTAATAATAATATTATTCTATTATCATGATCAAATAGTTCGTTATATTTTCGTAAAAGTAAATCTGTGCGCTTTTGTGTCTTTAAATATTCCATAAACACATTATTATAATGTGAGCGAAAATTCATCCTTTTTTATCACTAGTTTATCACAATATTAAAGAATTGTACCAGTTAAGGATTAAATGCTTCACACCTTTAACAATACTTGGAAAATTAATAACACTATATAATATTTTCGATGGTCAAAATCAGTTATTAGAAATACAGGTTTACATAGTGTAACTAATTATCTCGCATTCTGACGCCGTGGAGGATTTTAACACAACCACCTAAGAGGCTGCCGTGCGGAGGAGGGTTAACCATCGCGGTTGGCCGCGAGATCACCACCAACCTCCTAGCTTCCGAGGCTCTCGCCGCGAGTTTAACCGGTTGTCGGTACTTACTGAATCTGGAGCGATTAATAGCCCGATGTACATGCGCAAGCATAAGTGAAACATAATCCCTGGCCAGAGGACGCTCATGAATAGACAATAAAGTGTGAATTATACTCGTAATTTGAAAACGGTCGATCGGATTAAACTGAACGATTTTTATAAAATTACGCTAAGAGATATATTCCCTGGAATACACGATATTAATTGATGAATATCATGCGATGAGGGAACCACTATTTTCTTCCTTCTTTTGTCAAGAAATATTTGATTAACTTATTTTAATATTCTATATGAATATTATATTATATGATATATTATTAAAGCAATTTTATCTGGAATTTGAATATCTAATGATAATGTAAAAATAGACTTGATTTGGTTTTGAAATGGTAAAAATGATAAAAATGTTGAAAATGTATTTTACAGACTTACGTATGACGTAGATCACCACAAGAGAAGGTAGCATAAAGTCGTTTCGGTGTACTGTAGTAGTTATATATATATACAGTAGAACCCGAACGTAAACTCTGAAAACGTTAAAAGATGAAATTGTTTATAAATAAATCCCATTTGCAAGTTTGAATATTGTTGACAATGTCGACATTGTTCGGCAATATCAAGATTTTTACCTGTTTGTGCAGAAATAAACTGTAGATGCAATGCATATTTTCAGTTTGAAAACTTTCCCACGCGAGATCATTACATCGACGAACTACAGATCACGAATGAATAAGTCTAGGGATGAATATAGAAACTATATTCGCGTATAATATGACGCGTACTGACTCTAATACTATGAAAAGATAAAGTAACAAATAATTAAGAACACACATTTTATATTTAATTAAGTTTCACAAGATAATCAAACACTCTGTTCGAACTTTCGAATACTTCTATTTTTGCAAGCACAATGCAAGTCAATTCAATGTCAAGCCGGAAGTCCATTTTAATCAAAGTTTAATAAGTAGTGGAATTCAAACAATTATTTCCAGTAAATACTGTTTTGTTTTGTTTATATGTGGTAAAATATATTAGTATAATTTTATATACGACAACATGATGTCAAAAAAATTTGTAAATATAATGTAATTTGCAAAATATAAAAGCTCGCCAATATTAATTGTATACGTGCAATGGATTAGAGTAGTACGTTTACAAAAATTTAAAATTAATAGCACATTTTATTTCTCATTTCAATTTCCTTAAACCCAAAGTATTTTATAATTCAATAATACAATACTATGTTCTTTGCACATCATATCCATTTAAAAAAAAAGAAAATGGGACAAAAAATAAAGATTCATATTTTGATTATTGATCTATATATATGTATATTTTATTAGTAACATACTTATTTATGTAGCGACATTTATAAAAATGTTAAATAGCATATAAATATGTTATCACTACATATTTACAAAGTATTTAATATAAATGATTTGATATCCAGCATCGTTTTCTTCGTACCTTCATATGATACATAAAATATTATGATTTTATTCCAAATTATAAGGGCTATAAAGAATAAATAATCTCACGTCACAAGAAATAGTTCCTAAAATAATTCACTGAATATATGGACCCTCCATTTCAGAAATGCTTCTGGCAGTATTGCATTTCAACTGTTTAATGTACATACATCGAGTAAACTGATATAAATAGTCCTTTTACTCAGTTGCTCGGAATGACATATTTTGTGCTTGTTCCTTATTCGATTACTAGTGCTGTTAAGGCTATCACGTGACATTTTTATAAAAAATTCCTTGTATTTAAGATATGAAATATTCTTAATTCCTAGCTAGACTAGTTTTGTGCGGTCAATAACGTTGCGGGTGTTAAAGCAACGCTTCTCTTTCCGTTTCGTCCTATTTTAAAATGCGACGATAATATGATTCCTATACAATTCCTTTTTCAAATGACTCATATCTGATTTCCATTGAATACTTTTCCCTAAAATCCTGCTGGGTGCAATATTTAATCAACATTGACATATTGTCCTGTGACTGTGGCTGTTTGATGGTATCTTCTTCTTCCAGCAAAGTCTTCATTTTCCTCGTTTAATTGAGCCGAACAAGTTTCTACACCAGGATGCACAGGTGTAACCACAATTTGTTCGTAATCATAAACTTTTCTTCTAAAATTTGTGGACAATACCTCTTTTATTATTATAGTTTTGCCAAGAGAATATTACAATAGTGTTAAAAATTACCCCATTATTCTCAATAACGACGTTTTCAGCCATTTAAGCAATTTAAATTCGGACGAAACACCTGGTTTAACTGCAGGATTAGCATGACCAATGTAACTCCAAACAAGGAAAACGACAACAATATTGGCAATAGCATAACCCCAATGAACAAGAAACATGATGAATAATTTTATAAGACACTGTAAAAGAAATTCACGTTATGATTATACTTAAATCATAAGTTTGATGATGTATAAAAAAGATTTACCCCTAATAATGAAAACCATCTATTACACAAAGGACTATACCAATTTCCCAGTTTATTATGGATATGAATTTTTCGTTCTGAATTATCCGTACTGCTAGCATTTTCATCGATACTTGGAGAAGAATCTATATACATATTATTTTCAGAAAGGCTAGGATTTCTCTGAAAATAATAAATACAATATTTTCTATTTTGTTCTTCGTACAATAATTAATGAAACATTTACCTGTACTTACGATAAGATTTTTATGTCGTATTCGTTCAGGAAATAAGTTATCGAGATCATTATCGATATCGGTTATTGAATTATTTCTACTTGCAGAGTCATAATCGTGATCAAACGTCGGGGACTGTGTTCGAAATCTTTGTTCACGAGACAGTTGAATATCGAATGTTTGTGCAAGGGCGAAATATGCATAATCCAAGCACGCATATGTCAAGAGAAAAGGCATAGTAACAATTGGCGCAAGTGTGTTAATTTGACCGGTAATAATGAAAGTCAATGTGACAATGGCAACAACTAACATTGCATACACGGGTACCTTGTTTGGTCCTTTCTAAAATGTAATAATTATTTTATGGTTATAACCACACGTAATAATAGAAAAAATGTATAATTGTAAAATCATGCTCACCCCTCTTTGCAAACAACTGATTCCTGGTATTACGTTTTGACTAGCGATAGATTGAAGAACTCGAGGTGTACCATACATTGCACCCAAACAACTGCTAAATGATGACACATAAAGACCTGCCAGTAGCAATACTGAAATCCCTGATACTGTTGATGCAATCATAAAGTTCGTAAGTAGTGCCTTTCGAGTACAAGTTGCCGCGAGAAATAATGAGAAACATAAATACAAAAAGGTTCTGAAATTAAATACACAATTATGATTAAGTTCTTGCAATGAGTATGACACACTTAATTTTGAATTATGATTTTTACCCAGTCCCTACAGCTGCCAATGTTCCATTAGGAATATCGGTAGATGGATGTTTTAAATCTCCACTCATATTAATACCAGCTAAAACGCCAGTTACTGTGGGAAAGAACACACCAAAAACTGTAAACCAATTATATCCATCTTGATAGTTGGTAAAAGTATTATTTTTTAAATTTCCTGATAACCATCCTTCAAAACCTGCCTCTATAATATATACATACAACATATATACAAAATTATACACTTGTCAGAACAATAAAAATATCATGAACTATAGACTATTGCTCTTACCAACATTCACATGAGTAAAACTTCCAACCATAAAGTCTACACCAGCAAGCAATAGAATTAATAATAGAATAAATTGGAGTTTTATGACCCACTTGACACCAGCAATATTAATAACAGATAACAAGATAACAGCAGTACAAGCAAAACCACGTTCTGCCCATGTAGATTCTAAACCCACAAGACCAGCCATAGATTCTCCAAACCCTAGAACATTTAGAGCACAGCCCACCGCCTACAAAAGGTTTTAAAGTAATGTTCTAAATATTATTGTTATACAAATTGTCCCACCTGTCCAAAACAATATAGTAATCCAATAGATCCACCAAATCTTGATCCTAACACATGTGATAGTAAAAAGTAAACTCCACCACTCTCTACGCGACATCTTTCACATATTCCCACAGCAGACAATACAGTCACTAATGCGATACATACTAAAATAATGATGAAATATTAAAATTCTTCAAATGTTCAAATCTAATCATTACTGATATATATAAATGCAATTGTTATTACCTGTACACAAAATTATTAAAACAGCATTAAGAACACCAGCTTGGCCTACTATCCACCCAGATCTTAAAAAGACAATAACTCCAAAAATATTAATTAGACAAGACGTAAAAACCCCATCCCAAGTTCCAAATAATACAGGTTGAGAAATGAAAAAGTTTGATTTCCACCAAGGATCAGCACTCTGAAAGGCAGGAAGTTTAAGAATATAATGATAAATACTCTTATCTTAACCACTTACATATTCTTGAGCAAACAATTCATTTGCTCCGGTTTGATACATTTCAGGACCAAGTTCTTCATATTCTCTATTATGTCTTTGTGCTTCATTATTTCTTTGAGACTCTGCATTATTATGCAATCCATATCTAGACCAATCGATATCACTATTATTTGCAGTATCTCCATTTGACAATTGATTTCTTTCGTTTGACTCCATATCTTCTTTTATACAAATAAAATATTTATTTTATATAACAATTACTTATGTTTAACAGTTGAATCAGTCTTCTTGCCTTCAATCAATTCCGATTTTCTGAAGATTTTAGATAATAAACTGATAAGCACATAAAAAGTTTTTCCCTAAGAATCATGTCTACGTTATTTGTTAAAATACATTTTATTTAATGCCTTGAAAGGACGATTTTTAACAACCGATTTAACTTGAATAATATAAACATCGAATTATTTTATTATCATAACGGAAACGTCAAATGTACTTAGTGTTTATTGACGATTTTTATTAAAATAGGTTAGAGCTCGATTTAGGAGCTTTAAACAAAACGATAGTTATCATAGGCCTTCACAATAACGTAGTAATTTAATACATTCATCTTTTCAAATTTATCAACCTCTTATGTTAGTTTTGTCTCTTCAAATATATCACCAATATATACTGGTGACGTGTTGTTCCACGATAAAACGACCATTTTTTACCTTTCTAACGGTATCAACTATAAATATATACCATAGTGATTAGTTCATCTCTATAACGCACTATGACGCTGACGCTACTAGATCGAATATTCATATTTAAATAAATATGTATATCACTCTTTTTAGAATACAGAGTCATTTATTTAACAATAAGATAACGAATATAAAATTCCATATAAATAAAAGTTAATCATATAAGTAAAATAATCTTGTTCTGTTAATGGGTTTAATAAAACATTTTGGACATTATTGCATAGTCTGACTTTAAAATATACATTTATTCATATCCATTACAGGTTACAAACAATATCATACTCACATAAATGTATTAATCTAGAAATACATTCATTCACGACAACCATTCGCTTCATAAAGGTAGAAAATCCAAATACTTTCCGGATTTATTTGAGGTCATTATCCGTTCATAACATAATGACTACGCACAATCTACAAATATCGCTAAACACTCTCTTCAATTCACACACTCGGAAACATTCTCATAACACAAAACATACAATTGTTCAGTTTCCTCGAAATTTAAATTTATCGGAATAATAACAATAATCAATAGTTCTATCTCACGAATTATTATAAATTGCATATTTACAATAGTATTCATGCTCCTCTTCTCCATTTTTCACCATTACTGAACTTAGTCATTTCTCGACCGCTTACTCCACACGTGCCAATTCCAACTCGACCATTTACATTTTCTGGCGTTGCAAATATACTCTTTTTAATCACACCTTTCTTAGAAGACTGCGTTAAAAAACATAGTATATTAATAATTAATAATTAAGAAATTTGATAACAATTTGAAAAATGAAAAGTACCTTATTTGTAAATGCTAGCCATTTGTTTTTCTCCATTTCGCGCTCTTCTTCAAGTTCCTTAAATCGCTGAAGTTTCCTTTGTTTCTTTTTTTTCAGATATTCTCTTTGTTTGTTAGGATCTGAACCTGCTACTGCAGCAGCTTGCATTTTTCTGAAAATGAATAAACTTATCATTCGTGAAATCACTAGTGATAAATCTATCATGATGTTTCCATATAACATTTCTGGCTAAAAATAGAAAATATGAATAATGAATTCTGTAATGAATTCTAGCAATATTGATTATTGTAAAATGAATTATATGTAAAAAAAATAAGTGGTTACTACTGCTTCATGAAATATAAAGTCTAATAAATCGTTCCATCTCTATAAGAATAATGATAAAATAGAAATAATTTTAATTCACCTAGAAACTGATTAATGCAAATTAATGTAAATACAGCTAAAACTTTACTTACAATTATTAATATTACATATTATCTTAAACTTCGCTGTTATAAAACTTTGTCCTAAAAACATTATTATTATACTCAAATTCAAACTAATATACTATTTAATATCATGTGTAATAGTATTTTTGTATGTGTGTGTATGTGTATGTAAGAAAAATAAAAAAATATTCCAACAAAAATCTGTTATTTCTTGTTACCTTTTCCTGAGTTCCGGCGATGTACACGAACAGTGCGACACCAAAAGACAAATGAACAATAACGGAATTTCAGATCGAAGCAGACCAAACAGTGGAGTGAATATTGTTGCCAATTGGGGATAAAGGAATAAGGAGAAAAATGAGCTATTAGTAATCATAATTTCTTGTAAAACTTATCCCACAATGTTCTTTAAGAAAGCTGATATGTGCTCAAAATTGTAAAGGGAAGATCATGTTAATAATGAATAAATAAAGTTAATAAATAATTGTTAACTCACTTTGACTTTTGATCTGCCCAATCTGACGCTGGCCTTTTAGCTACAGATTTTAATTGACTAAGCATTGTGACATCTGTGTTTTTATATTCGTTAAATGTTATATTGACAACACCATCTTCACTTATTGCATCTATGGTTGCCTCATAGTATCTAAAAAAAGTAAATGAAATAATAAAAGATATTGTATACACATTTTCAGATTGGTTTCAAATTTTACCAATATAATCATGATTGTTGTATCTTATTGCTACTATAGATTTGTATGCATTTATGAGAAATTTGGAGCAAAAATGTACAGAATACATATGATACATACAAATATATGAAATACCTAAAGTGTGGTATTTTTTATAATTGAATTACAAATTTTTATACTATTTTATATATTTCAGAATATATTTAAAAGGTAGAACCTTTGTGCAAAATTGTTTTACTTATCAAATATTATAAGAAGCACTATATTTTGGATATTTTATATACTTTCGCACCTTATATGCATTCTGTGCAATTCTATACTTCCAAATTTTCTATAATTGCAGACAAGTGTACAGTATAGTTATGACATTTAACAGGTAAAACAAATTTTTATCTATGTTACATTCTTTAAATTACATTCATAAAGCCACTGTAGATAACTGCTAATTTATCAAAAAGATATATGAAATTACTTACTTGCCATCCTCGCTCCAGGGTGCCATGCATTGATCACCAATCTTCCACTTATTGGCCAAAACTGCAAGTAAAATAGGATCTTTAGCATCCATGCCATTGGCTTGCCTTTTCTCCTGCTGTTGTGATTTAATTAAATCATGTGTCAGCTCTATTACTTCCTCGAGATCAATTTTCAATTTCAAGAGTTCTTCATTAGTAGGGTCCGTGGTAAGCGCCGCTTCCACCTAAAACGGTAAAACACAAAATTCATTAAACATCTAGTGTCGTAAACAAGGAAGGAATCGCCAAAAATGGACTCGCCATCCCATCGTTCTTGTTAGGTTAAACAAAAAACAAAAACCGTACCTGTTGAAGCTGTAACTTATAATTTTGTAAATCATCCATGACGAGACCAACAATATCTTAACAAAGATGAAAATAACGTCCAACAGCTGTTCTTTCCCTTTTTAATACTCCTGTCAAAAAATCAAGCAAAAGCGAATACTACAAACCACCCTACCCTCTATGTATATATACTGTCGTTTTAAATGTAAAACAATTCGTAAGATGGCATTGTCAGTGTTAGCGCTTATAAAAATATAGATATCATTAACGTTTTTATAATAAAATGTGAAATAAAATATATTCTTTTTTTCGTGAAGTATAAATGAGGAAGTAACATTTCATACAATTGAAAAATTAGGTACACATTAAATTTCTAATTGTATGAATGACTAATTAACTATATATGCAATATATATACATACATATATGTAATTATTCTATATATGTATTGTGTACTTCACTTGTGTTGCATCAGTATAACAATTGAATACACGCTGTAATTAATACTATTTGACAGCTGACAGAAAACGTCAATTATGGCCTATCCGGTAATTATTTCCTACAATTCAGATAGAAATACTTTGTCAATAAATTAAAATACCTTTTATTACTTTAAAATATATAATAATGTATTCTGCATGTTTATTATAACTATTTATAAAACATTACAATATTTATGATAATACTTATGTTATGTTTTGCTTATTCATCACTTGTTTATATTTTATTGTTTTAAAGTGAATGTTATACATTTTTAGAATTCAATGTTTGGAGCAACAAATCCTGAAACACAAGTAAGTCCAGAAGTACAGCAGTGGTTTGCTGCTGTTGATAGAGATAGCAGTGGAAAAATCACTGCTATAGAATTACAATCTGCTTTAGCAAATGGACAAGGGGGTACATTTTCAGATACTGCTTGCCGACTTATGATAGGTATATTCTTATAATTTAATATTCTAATTTATTGATAAATTTCATAATATCTAAAACATTTTATTCTCCATTTATAGGAATGTTTGATAAAGAAAAGAATGGTACAATAGATTTGTATGAGTTTCAAGCTCTTTATAACTATATTAATGCATGGTTAGGTGTTTTTCGTAGTTTTGATCATGATAATTCTGGAAGTATACAAGAAAATGAATTAAGTGCAGCATTAACACAGATGGGATATAGATTAAGTCCAGAGTTTATATCATTTCTTATAAAGAAAAGTGATCCTAAGGGCCATTCTAGTATCACAGTTGATCAATTTATTGTATTATGTGTACAAATTCAAAAATTTACAGGTAAATATATACATATAACAAATAAAAATATGTTAAAATCATTAAAAATAATAAAAATATTGAAAAGTATAAATTGTATAAATAAATTTCATTTTTAACTACTTTTTACAGATGCTTTCCGAGTAAGGGATACTGAGCAAGCAGGGGTAATTAATATTGGATTTGAAGATTTTCTAGGTGTTGCACTTGATTGTACTGTATAACAGTTCTTCTTTTTAACAATAGTTGAATTACATTTAATACAATTGATTCCGAAATTAATATTGTAAGTTATGATCTCTTTAATAACAGACACAGCTACAATTTTTCTAGGTTAGAATTATTTTACAATAATTGCATACAAATATAATAAAACAGGATATTTTAATATGCTTGGGTATTTAATGTGGATTCAATAAAATAGGATGAAAAATAATTAAAAATTTTGAAAATTAATTGTAAGATTACAATTATTTTATGAATTTGCGTTTTATTTAACTTTCATTTCATGTATGTAAATAAATTAACAAAAATTATGTTTAATAAGTGGCATTACTATAATACTAATATAATATGTATATTTTATTGATTAGAACAAAAAATTGTTAATTTATTTTATATTATATTACTCATATTTACTTATATTTGGTACAATTTTTTTTGGTAGTAAGTTTTGGTTTGCAAAAATTATATATATATATATAGTTGTCATTGTGTTATTGGTTTAAGTTTAAACTGGTTTAAGCAATGGCAGCTAAAATGTATTATTGCGTGTTTATACATAAGTTTCTTGTGAAAAGCATATTTATATTTTTGAATGTGCATGAATTAATGCATCGAATTATGTGATAATTTATATATGTAGATATGAAAAAATTAATATTTTATTTCAAATAATCATGGCTCCAATATATTTTTCAAAAAATGTTTCTCTAACCTAACATCAAAAGGATGAATACAATTAAGTATTTTCTAGAAGGCTATATGTAACAATAATAAATATGAATTTGTTCCGATGTCCACATGTATAACTACATATATTACAAAACGTTATAATAATGTAAATTAAAATTAAAAATAAGTACAACATTGTTTATGGAAATAATAGTAGTATACAATTAAAGACTATATAATTAGGTAAGAAGATAATTAGAAAATTTATTAAAATATATTTCATTAAAGAAACATACTTAAACCTCAAATGACAGTGAAATACAAAATTATTAATGGTACATTATTTTAAGTAAATAAGGAATCTTGTCGAATGTACATCACATGACAATTATATAATCTTTGTAACACAAATAATGAAGATCCTATTTATAATATAATATTATTGTTCATATTAAAAAATTTAAGATAATACTGTTTATAATCACATTTAATTTAGAATATAAGTAATGATAATTATCTAATTTAATCAGATGTTTCAATGAGGCTTTGTACGATGAATCAAAGCTCAAGAATTGTGATACAACAACATCGCATTCTAGACAGGCACAGGAAAGAATTCAAGAATTTAATAGATTAAAACGAGCCAGACAACTTCTTGATGCTATTTCTCTTACAAATGAATTACTTGCAGATGGTTCAAATGTAGAAATATTGAGTCTTGCTAATACAATAATAAAAAGATTTAAAGTTTTGGGTGTATCTAACATATCATTAGGTAAAGAATATATTCATGTAAACATCATGATCTTCTGCTATATTTTTTTTTTAATAAATACAAATTTTTACAGAAAATTCCAATCAAAATACAAGGACGTCTATATTCAAACCTCTTCATACTGGTATTTATCACTGTTGTACTTTCTGTTCAAGTGGGGGTAAGAAAGAAGCCACTTGTGGCTGCAGAGGAATTATACCTGGTAATATATAAATTCTCTAAATAATTTTATTATACACCATTATTTATTACAATATAGAATATATCATGTAATTAAAGGTGGATATAAAGGTTGTGGCCATGGTCATATTGGACATCCTGGGGTATATCATTGGTCTTGCTGTGGATCAATCCTACGTTATGGATGTTGCCTCTCTTTTCAAAAAAGTATACATCAACTGCTGTTTTAATGGTAGTGGTTTGAAATAAATTTTATTTTTTCATGAATATGTTTTATTACTTTTACAAATATAAACATTTATTATATACAGATAATAGCATAAAATTATATAATGGAATGTTTTATTTTTTTTAATTATTTGTATAGTAACAGTTATTTTTTATCACAGTTTTTTGTATCCTATAGCAATGCTTAAGTTTTTACCTCAAATGACAGTCACAAAATATTCTTAATTAAACCTTAAGATCTATAGTAATAATCATCACATGACAATTCAGATACATGTATGTAAGTAATATATGTATGCATATTTACTTACATATGTTTCTCTTATAATATACCTTTTGTCTTAGCATATCCCTAATTTTTTTTATATGTGTATATATATTTCTTATAATTGTAATATTATCTGATAAATAATTGATTTAAAAAATTATCAGTTTAACATACCTATAATCAACTGAAATGCTGGTATCCTTTATTCCCTCAAAAGAGCTATTTAAAAATGCATCTCGATCGTACTGTGTTAGGAGCATGTTTAAAAGAATTTTTGCTCTTTGCAACATTTTCGTTAAATATAAAATAACTCGTTTTGCAACTCCAGCAGCATTTTCACTTGCATGACCTCTGTGTTGACTACTCCACATACATTCTTTACAGGTTACCTAAAAAATATCTTATATACATAAAAAATACTATTTGTTAAATAGAAAAAAATATATATAATTAAAATAGCAAATTATGAACCTGTTGACAAGCAATACAATAAAAACGCAAAGTATGTGTAGGATGTTGCTGGCAAAGTGCAGTACGTCGTACTTTTGTAGCTTCCATTAGCGGTTTTATCGAATGTTTTAATGGTTTTAATTCCAATGTAATTTGTTGTTGATGCTTCATACCACAATCTAAGCAAAAATTGCGGAGACACGTGGAACACTGAACAACTGCCTTTAAAAATATTAAATATTAAAAGTATAACATTTTTAAATATCTTTAAGATGTAAATTTATTTTAATTTGACATAATGCTTACAACAACTTCATCTGGGCAAATATCACAAAGTATTTTGTTTGTAAATTTAGAGCGGATAGCACTCATTACCAGACGATACTGAAGAGGATAATGCGGAGGTGGAACTGTTGAATTAGCATTTGGTAATTGAACATCACATAGAGGGCAAATTTCGTAATAATTATTTTGGCTGCTTTCCGATTTATTGTTTTGAGTTTTAATACTTTTTGTAAAATTATAAAATGCTGTGAATGTAAAAGAGAGCATAATAAGATCTCTGTTTTTGAAAAGGTACATTAAATTTTTAATTCTATACCACTTACGTTTACTCATTAATTCTGAAATACATGTTGAACATATAGGATGCAAGCAAGGAAGTAATCTAGGTTCTTGCATGCTTTGGCCACATCTAGGACATCGAAAATCTTTGTCTTCCTGCATATTAAAGGAAGAGAAACTTTCCTCTTGTATATCTCCATTTATTTGGTCTTTCATGCTAGAAGGTAACTCAAAAAATTGATATACAGAATTTGGTCTATTCGCATTCCATGATAAAGATGGATTGGGCATTTATCATAGTTAAATGAAAAAAAATTATGTAACTTTTTTTATGGTACAAGATTCTTTTTTTAATTTTTTAATGAACCTGTTGCTTTATTTGTTTCAAAATCTATAGCGTGTATATGAACTAGACAATACAAACGTCATTTCTGTCTTTAGATTCTTAACAATGAATTAAATTTTTAATGTTTACTAAAATATATAAGAAAAGAATTTGCATTTTATGTCAATATACATAAAAATTAAAAGTAGCACTTACCGTACGTTTTTAACGAAACGTAATGGCTCCACGTTAACAGTGGAATATCCATCTTCGATTTTATTTTTTCGTTCAAGGAATATGCAATCTTTATTACGAAATTCATTGTTCTTATTTTCATCGTCCATCAATGACTTTTCACTGCAGCAATTCTTTATAGATCGATATTTCGAACAGTTGATAAAATCCATAGACACCATTAAATTATCACGCTAATTTATTTATTGATATAATTAAAATTACGTAAATCATTTAATCTAAAAAAGATTAAAAAGGACTTACTGATTTATGAAGAAACGTAACATATACAGAAATTCGTCGGTGGATATCTTTTGCACTACTTCGTGCTTGCCATAGCGTAATGAGTTATAAATAACGTTAAAGCGAACGCATGCGAAACGAAAATGTGGGTGCTTTAGAATGCTTTATACTAAATTTAAAATCATTTTATGATTCCTGTTACTTATATTGTTTTATGATTGTAACACGTGCTATAAGAAATAATTACTATTTCTATTTAACTTCGAAAACTATATTCGCTTAAAATATATGTTAAGGGAAATTAAATACCATATTAACTATATGGATAATAAATTTTATTATTTATCCATATACAGTGTAAAAATAAGATCGATGATATACGTATTAAAGAGCAAGTATTACATACAAGAGATATATGAATAAGAAACGATCATTATATATAAATACTAATTCCAATACTTTCTAAGGCCGTAATCAAATCAAGTTTGATCTTTGAATTGTGCTATAATACCGCGCGCGTATATACGACGGCACAACTATAATTATATAATAAAAGTTTCAAATATGTGTACACAATATCAATAAATATATGTGTTATTTCGAATAAATCAAACAAGATGCAATACAGTGAGCGCGTGTATTTTCTTGTCTCTAATCAGTACTTAATTAAGTACATCTAGTTTCGTCAAATTCTTTTTACAAGTGGCAACTTCTGAGAAATCATATTCTTGCTAGATACATACTTAAAATTACAGCCTTGTAACTGACTAGTAAAATTGATGGTTTTCTTAATTTTTTTTTGGCCAAACGTACACAAATGTGCGTCGTTTAACGAAATCTTAAATTCTACACATTCCTGAAACAAATTCCTGAAATTATGGCTTACTTAATCCGCGATTCATTAAAACCCTAACAGATGTGACTATTACCTCATGTTTTCACTCTAGAGCCCACTTTAATAAAGCCATTTCGAGATTTACCGTTTCTTACTTGACTGCTATTTTTCGCTTTACGATGTTCGAATAAGACATCATCGGAGTCCGTGTCTGATTCAGATAACACCATTTTATGTGTTGAAACTATAAAAATAAACATATAAAGAGTCATGACATAATATTATTTCTAAATTCATATAAAAGGAAAGATGCCGTACATGTGCTGCTGTCGTCCTCCGGTTCCGGTTGTAGAAGAGAATAACGAGGTGGTTTTTTCTTAGTACCAAGTGAACGTCGTTTACCTGTACATATTCTTTGACACAGACAAACAAGACCCCAAATGAGGCCAACCCAACATACGACTAGAGACAATAATGCTATTATTACATAGAGAATACTCCAATCTGAAAAAAAGTATGACTTCAAGTCAACTTAATTCATTTTCATATTAAAACTTACTTTTCGTATTTATTTTAACATACCACAATTGGAATCGCCATTGCCAAAGTATTTCTGTATTAAATTTTGCATCCAAAATGCTTCACACATACATAATCTTGTTTCTTGATCACATACTCCATGGCCTATTTAAAAACAAATTTCGTACAACAAAATTATTTATAACGTAATGATATTTAATAAAAGATACTTACCCGAACAATTATTTTGACACACAGCAGTATCAATGTTTGCAACAGACAAGTGAAGAATGCCTGAATCTTGTCTTAATTTTTCTTTCAATCGTTTAACTACTTCTGGCCCGTACATAGCGACTTTTCCTCCTTTTTTCTCCACATAGAAAATTAAGACAGCTCTGCCTGTATGTGGCTCCGCTCTTAAATTTCGGACAACAATAGATGCTTCATCCCGTAGTAACATTTGTAATTTTAATACCAAAGAATTTTTTTGCGACACTGTTAATAAATTTGCTTCGATGTTCAATGTTAATTCAACTAAATGCAATAATTGTGGGTCTATAAAGAATATATATACATTATTTAAAGCTTTATTACAGTATTATTTCTTTTCTTCTGTAATATTTACCGGGTTTTACTATCACGGATACAGTGTCCTCGCTACTAAGACCTTGGTCATCTATTACTTTTAATCTAAAAAGGTATCTTCCTGGCACGATATCTGTCAACTATAAATAAAATTTAAAAATACTCTGTTATGAATAAAAAATTGTCTACTTATGATACTGTTAAATATTATTACCATTAAGATTGGCGATTTATCAGAATTCTGAACTATAGTGCCTATAGCAAGACTAGACGGATCCCTCGACCACATCCATTCACTAATTCTTAGGTCGTCAGTTGATTGAGATCCATTAATAATTAGTGCGCTAATCGGGGCTACAACAACCTGATCTCCACCTGCGTTTGCTTTCGGGGCAGCATTTTTATCTATGTAATAAAGTTAATTTTAATAATCAAGTAATTACAAATACTAGTTAATAGAGTGTAGGATAAAATTCTATTTACTTTGTGTAACTTTTACTTTAACGGTGTCCGAATCTTTATTTCCATTATCGTCAATTACAGTTAACTTAAACTCGTAATCACCCTTCGTTAATTTTGTAATATTCGTAACTGATTCATTCACTGCCGAAAATACAGCATTACTAGGTCCACTGTTAAATCAAATTTAATACTGCATTATAATATTACGAGATATAATCAATTAAATATATGAACTTAATGTATGAACTTAAATTTACCTCATTTGCTCCCAATGGTAAGATACAATCTTAATATCATCTTTACTTTTCCGACCATCAAGTACAGTTTTTGTTTCGGGTAACGCTATAGTTATAAGTTCGCCGGCATCAGCTATTTCAAATTATGTAAAATAAAATAATACTTAGATTTTTTCGATAGAAATATAAGAATAATTAAAATCATGTAATTACCTTTCGGTGGTTTATTGGTTGGTGGTTTCACAAACACATGAACCTCAGCTGTAGAAAATTGTTCTGAATCGTCTGTTACTTTTAGCACAAATGTATACATTCCTTCCTCCAAATTAGACAGTTGTAAATACGGCGTTCTTGTATTCTGCATATCTACTGCCTTGTTTTGATCCGAAGGACTTTTTGTCCATTCCCAACTTGCTATTCCATGATCATCTGTACTTAAGTTACCATTGAGTGTCAATGTGTTCTGAGGTAAATATATAATAATGTCTTGACCAGCATTAGCACTAGGAGGATAATCAATTACTTTCAAAACTGTTATATTAGCACTTGTAGAATTAGTGATATGATTGGAATCTTCTACTGTTAACCTAAAAAAATAAAAGATTTGAAATATTAAACAATTATTAAATTTTTTATAAATAAACAGTTTATAATATCAGTACTGACTTAAAAGTGTAGTTGCCGGGGATAAGATTATCTAATTGTAAAGTAGGTGTATCAATTAGATTAGGATGATATCCAATAGGACCTCGTTGCAATTCCCAATGATAAGAAATAACACGATCGTCATCTTTACTCGACGAACCATCTAACACAGCTCCCGTATTCGGTAATTTTACAACCTGCGACGCGGGTGAAATTATAGCAACTGGTGCTTGATTTATTCTCTTGGCTGCAAATAATATTAAATCAATAAATTATAATAACCAAAGGAAATATAAGCATAATAAGAAAACTTACGTGGTAAAACGCTAACATTTGCGTATGTTTCTCCATAGGTATTTGGACCATTTACTGTTACTTTAAAAGTATATAAACCCTCAGATAAATTACTTAATTTAACAGTCATACAGTTCTGATCAGACATTGTGCCAGTATGGCCATCCGGTTGACTTAGAAGACTCCAAGCATAATTGTAATGTTCATTTCCTTGTTCTGCTGGCACAGTATATGCAGATAATGTTACTTCATTCTCTGGTAGGCGTACTTCTTTTGAAACTGCAGAAACCAGCAATCGTTTTACTGGTGGCTTCATGGATGTTCCAGAATCTTTTATACTTTGTGGTTTTCCTTGAGGTGTTACACCAAGTTCTATGTCTTCCACCAAAGTGCAAATTCCTAGCACAATTAATACGAATTAAAAAATTCTCAATAAATTAAAACACATTGAATATCTTTCTAATGACTGCTTAAATGATATAATTACCTGCACTATTATGCTTAAATCCAGTAGAACATTGACAAATTCCAATATCAGACTTATCCCCAGACTTAACACAGATTTCATGCTCTAAACAATTCGATTGAGTGATGCAACTTATTCCATTTGACCCACCAAAAAGAATATGATCTCCTTCTGTACCATCCATGAGAAACCCTCTAGAAATCAATTAGAATAATTATTAATTAAACGAAGTTATAATAAAATATTATATATGAAATTGAAATCTTACCCAGTATCATCATTTATTTGATCCAACAAATCACTCCACATTTCATCTTCTTCTACAGGTTTAACTAGAACCATGCTTGGAGGATTTTCATTTGCCAAATCCTTCCTATATAAAGGTATACATAATTTGGAACTTTTACACTGCACATGATAGCAGGTACCATTATGCATAAGTGCCACATTGCATGTAGTTTCGGTGCAGCATGCAGCGACACAGTGTTTCATGGTATTTAAAGGCTGGGTAGTATATATTCCACTAGATAGATTTCCACGAGGTGTGTAACTTGTAAAAGCTCTCGGATATAAACCTGGGCATAACATTTGCCATTTTGTGTCCCTATCTGGATAATCACCAATGCAATTTCCAAATAGCAATAAATATAATCCTAAATAAAGGATCTTAAACATCTTCAACTATAAAAAAATTCCAATATAAAATATCTTATTTGAAATCTTATTGTAAAATTATTTATGTTCATTTTTATATAAAAAAAATATTTTACCTTCTTATTCGTACACTTCAAAATTATCAATAAAAGTTGGTATGATCGAAATTATTTTTCAGGTTATTCTACGACACATCTGTCACCTTAAGGATTGCTTTACTATCTAATACTGGTCGCAGACTGTCGAGAGATCGTGTAGTATTATGTTCCGCTGGTATTAATTCCAACTTGAGTATAGACATATATGGCCCAGGCTTATCATATATTAACAGCATGTTATTATCAGCACCAACAGCTAATCAACTATAGGGGAATTTATCATATTTCCTGTTACACCGGAATAAGGAAAGGCCAAGTGAAGAAAACCGACGTTTCACCTAATAGCACGTTATCAGTCTAAAATGTATATTATTGTTAATTAACATCATGAATTTATCATATTTATCAAAATAAACCATTACCGAAAGTACTTTGCACGCTATTATCCTTTGTCAATTCACATGCTGTAACACCTGTGCTTAATAGAAATGTTTTGCAGAGGTCGACACCAGTAAAAATAATAATTGACAGACAAATTAACCCTGGAGTAATTTACGAAATTACGCATGTATCGCGTATTCGTTATATTGTATTTTTGTTACATTTATCGATGTACGTGTTTCGTCGTTCATTTTATTGAAAAACGGCACTCCGTGTTATCTATATTGATTATGTAAATGAAGCGGCTTGCGAGTCTTATTGTCTGGCTTATTGAATAATAATTAGATGTCAGAATACAAATTTTTAGGAAAGGTTTCTGTAAAAAAATATCATTTCACATTAGTAATTAAACTTAATTTCAACAGAATATATTTTTTAATTTAAGGTTTATAAAATTACTATTTATATAGCGTAATATTGAAATTAATTTTAAATTATTGGTCAAAGTCGACAAGATGATATACATAGGTTGTAATACATGTAATAATGTATATATATAATAATATGTATATGTAATAGTTGTAATAAGTTCATTTATGTTTTCTTTAAAAAGCACGTCAAGTGTTATTATTGTCACATAAAACCTAATGATTGATTGAACCAATGAGTGATTTATTTATCTCATTTTATTGTAAATACAGATACATGTATTACTTCTGTATTTAAAAGAATGAATTTACTACAAATTACAATAATTGCTAAAAAAATACCACGTATTATTAATATTTTATTCATGGAATGAGTTTATAAAATTTCCCGCGTTCGATGCGCAAATAATACTGCACATTCTACGATGCTGCCACTGGTGAGGTATTCGCGAAGTTATTTACAGCCCCGTGCATTCAAACACCGGAAAGAGGTATGGGTATGAGCAAGTTCATCGGGTTCGTCGTGGGTGGCCTGGAAGCGAACGGAACGTGTGTGTGGTCCGAGCGTTCGTATGCTGGATGCGACTGTCGCGAGCGTAGAAGATGCAAGACGCTTTGTCCGAACGAAACGGAGAGCCTTCTCCGTGGCACTGTATAGTCGTTCAGAAAATAATTGGCGTGTAGTTTTAAGTGATGCGTCCGAAGGTACTATTTTTATTCATGGAATACTTTTGTTGTTTATCTCTGGTGCAGTACACGTGACATTTTCTTTTTAATTGAGCCGATAGCATGCCGGGCAATCGCGCACCGATTACGGAAGCCCATAACAAATTATCACTATATAGTACATTACTGTTTTTTTTCTTTTTAATAATATTAATTTTTTTTCATGATAATTAATCTTTTTTCAGATGACGCTCCTATTGATTTATTATTTTTTAATCTTACATCGAGCGTCGTCGGAACTGGCGCACGGATTTCCCACTAATTCGAATAGTAATAATGAAACATGGAAACATGGTTTAGAGTTGAGTCCTAGGCACAGAATTAAGGATTCCACTTATCTGCTGGACAGGTACCCCATGAGAGAATTACCACCTGATTCTTTAAATTGTCATAGAGCAGCAAAATGTGTAGAAATGCAAAGGAGTACTTGTATGGGTACAAGATTGTCATATACCACTACTACATTGGATCTTATACCTGAACATGTAACCCAAGATATTGTAGAGGTATATTATATTACACATGAAGTATAATTCACATAGGTATTTTTAGATATGAATATATTTATAAATGTAATTTTTGATTTTTAAAAGAGGCAAATCTTTCAAGTCTAGAGTTACTTTCTCTTTTCTTTGTTCTCTTTTTATACCAGATATTTCAGGTCAGAAAAATCCTATTTAAAATCACCTCAGGTACTTCCTGCCTCAACTATATCACTCCTAAATATTACAATGCTTTTTCCTTATTCCTATATTGTTTAAAATATTCTTTATACTAATATTTTATTTTTCATTTTGTTAAATGTACTTATTATATACTTATTTTACAGGAAAAACTACATGTATTGCAAGCATTAAGACATATGCCAAAGTGTTGGGCAGTTGTTCAACCCTTCCTGTGCTCAATATTTATGCCAAAATGTATCAATGACACAGTGGATTTACCATCACAAGAGATGTGTAAAATGGTTTCAGGACCGTGTAGAATCGTGTTCAATCACACAATATGGCCAAGTTTTGTTAAATGTGAAAATACAGATTTATTTCCCAGACTATGTAAAAATGATATTAGAGAATTGAAATTTAATATTTCTGGTAAATGCCTAAAGCCATTAGTTCCAACTGATAATGCACTTGCTATTTTTGAAGGAGTTGAAGGTTGTGGAACACAGTGCAATGATCCACTTTTTACACCAGATGAGCATAAGCAAATTCATTCTTTTATTGCCTGGGCTGCAGGCATCTGTGGTTCATTCAATTTATTCACAGTTGTAAGTAATAATTGTCACGATAAAGGAATATAAAATAAATAACATTGTATCTAATTTATGTGTTATTTCAGATAACATTTTTAATTGATTGGAGAAGTGCAAATAAATATCCAGCTTTAGTTGTATTTTACATAAACTGTTGCTTTATGATGTCCTGTATTGGATGGCTTGTTCAGTTTACAGGAAGCAGAGAAGTAATTGTGTGCAGGAAAGATGGAACCTTAAGAATGAGTGAGCCGAGGTAGTTTATAATTATTTAATGTATATAATAAATTGTTGCATAATTACATATGTCGTATTTTGCTGAAAATTTTTGTATTAAGTCAGATATAAAAACTTTGTGTACTAATATGTTTTCAGTGGAGAGAATTTGTCATGTGTCGTAGTGTTTGTTCTTGTGTATTACTCCCTTATGGCAGCTATGGTATGGTTTGTGATCCTTACATATGCTTGGCATATGAGTTTTCAAGCATTAGGCAAAATCCAAGACAGGATTGACAAGAAAGGCTCATACTTCCATTTAATTGCTTGGTGTTTACCACTTGTCCTTACTGTTACAATCATGGCATTAGGGGAAATTGATGGAAATAGTGTTACTGGTATATGTTTTGTGGGTTACACTAATCACGCAGTCAGAGCTTGGTTTTTGCTTGGCCCTGTGTTGATTGTCTTACTCGTTGGAGGTTATTTCTTATGCAGAGGTATGTTTTGAATCTACATCATTTTTCTATTTAGCTTTCTCTTTATTCACTTTATTTACTTTTTATTCATATAATAAAATGTATTTCTTTGTACGCTTTCATGAAGATCATAGTCTAGTAAGTATCTTGGTGAAAATAAATATTAAAAAATGATATTTTTACTTCAAGTTAACTAACGTTATTGTTAATATTTTTAGGATTAATTACTTTGATTCGACTAAAAATAAGCAGTCAAGAAATTATATCTGAAAGAGCAAGTTCTAAAATACGAGAGACCATCGTGCGCACGGGACTATTCTCGATTTTCACATTCGCTGCAGTTGTGGTGACTTTTTATTGCCACATTTACGAATTTCAACATTCTGAAGAATGGCGTCAGAGTTTTAGAAATTACATGATGTAAGAAAATCGAAACATACAAAATTAGAATACGTAATAATATACGATGTTTAGTAACATTTTATATTTCACGTACAGATGTGCAATAACAACAAAGTATTTGGATATTTCGGAATGTAAAATGGAAGTACGACCGAGTGCAGCTAAAATGCAATTACATTTGCTTTCACCATTTTTTGCTGGTATTCTTATGTCTTCATGGGTGTGGACTGGTTCAACTGTAGATACTTGGACCAGATTTCTTAGACGGTAGTATTATATAGTAGTATATAACATTGCTTTCATTCTTTTTTTAACTTTTAAGCTATTAAAATTATTTTATTGTAGAACATTCAACTGCGAAACAGAAGAGCCTATTAGACTGAAGAAACACAAAGTAATTGCTCAAGCGTTTGCAAAACGGAAAACATTCAACAACGCTGGCCGATTGTCTATCAGCTTCCATAACACCCACGAGGATCCAGTCGGTTTAAACTTCGATCTAAACTCTGTAGCTTCTCAGGATTTCAGTTCAACGTGGGCAGCTGCTTTGCCAAAGCTAGTTACTCGTAGAGGTGCACTCGTCGGTGGTACAACGGGCTCTGTATCTAGTAACAGGAGAAATTCTGTAGATTCTGAAATCAGCTTTAGCGTACGTCGGGTGTCCGTGGAATCTAGAAGAAACTCTTTGGATTCACAAATATCAGTTCAAATAGCTGAATTGAAGACAACGCGGAAAGTCGCTAGCAGTTCACGCGGTCGACGCGGGAAACGACGACGAGACTTCGGAAAATCTAGATCAGGTAAAGTAGGCCCGCTGTTTAGAAGAGGCAGTACGACATCACAGGAAAGTCAGCTCGGTGCACAGATATTATCGGCGTTGACTATAGGTGGCAATTCAAAAGTACCGCCCATTCAAGTACCTAATATGAAGAGACGATCGGCTAGCGCTGGTTTGGATGACCGCACCTTGAATCCTAAACTATTCGATGGGAAGAATGCTGGGATGCTGCTTCCGTTCCTATTTCCAGGGCAAAGTGGCAGTGATGAGAATTTAAGTAGTGAGGAGAAACAGCATCAAGAAATATCAGGAAAAGACGTGGATATCGAAGGAGGAAATATGGAAAAGGACGATCAAGACAGTGACAGTGATGACAGTCAACCAGAAGAAGAAGCTAAAATGTTAGATCCTGAAGAACCTCATGAACGTAGCAAGAGTAAAATTAGCAACAAGAGTTCAAAAAGTTATGGTCACGAGAGTGATAGGAGGAGCAGAGAAGGCCGTAGGAGTAAATATTTGCTCCAAGATGAAACCATTTTAAAGCACTTGTTTCAAGAATCCAGTGATATTAAGTTGAAAAGTGACGCAGAAATAAAAGAGGTATATAGAAAAGCTGGAATGGGAAATCTGGCATCTAGTTTAAACTCGTGTTCTCCTGAATTGACAAGACTAATGCAGTCCGAAGTGCAGATTGGCAATGCTCGAGAAATGGCAACGCAGACATCGTTGCCATTGGACATTTTAGAAATGGAGGAATTAAAACAGAGCATAGACGAGATTATCAATAGCCGAAATTGTAGCTCAAAGGGAACACAGATCTCACCGCAATTAAATAAAAACAAAAATATCACTACGTAACGTCAGTTTTTCCTCCGACTTTACGTACAAAAACTTTTTGTAAAAATGATTTGCGATACAGTGAAGTTCAAAATCTGTCTTTTTAGTTGATAACTATTATACTGCTAGACTTATTCAAGTTTTGTTTTAGTTTTGTAAGTTTTTTTTATTTTTTATATGTATATGTTCTGAGTATTTTTTAAGGAAGAAAACAACATATTTCATGAAGATTTAACAGTATAACAGCTATATGTGACTTGTGTTATTTACATGTGTGACTGTATATGTGTAATGGTGTAATGACATGACTGTAATTGTAAATACTATTTTAAAATAACTCAGTCTTAGTAGTATACATTATTACTTTTTATACATTTTATTATTGATAAAATTGCAATATAGTAAAAAATAATTCGGTGACATTTTACAATACTAAAGTTGTAAACGTATCATAAGTATAATTTTCGCTTGGCTTTTTATAAAGAACAATCTAAATCTATTTTTAACATTGCTCTGTATATTACAGTATTCTACAAAATGCATATCCTACTGTACTTAAGTCACATACAAATATTTTTTTATGTATGTACAAGTAGAATTTATTTTCTTATTTTAAATTTGTTCTTTAAAAAATTAAGACGAATTGTGCAACGAATTGAAAGAAATTACATTCTACATGTTCAATACAACATTTAAAATATATATAATATTAACAAAAAAATACATTAAAAGGTGTCTTTATTCAATAGTATTAAACAAAAACGATACGTATTTAGCAATACATCATTTCTTCGATAATTTTTGCCTCCATTTTGTATAAATTGTTAGAATAACTAATTTACAACTAATAAACAACATTTTTTATGAAATAAATGGAAAATATCTAGTTCTATAAACAAAAATGTCTCAGTTAAATATTAGCACAACACATTGTATCTTTGTGAAAATGTATTCTGAAATTTACTAATATATTTATGGAACATAACTATAGATAAGGTCAACCCGTTATCGATAACTGATATTTTCCGTATATAGTTTAACAACTTCCCGGTATGCGAGTCCAATTTACTCACAGATAAAGTCAATCACGTTAATGTGATATTTTGATTTTGTAGTAATAAATATTGAAAATTCATGAAGATCTTTCAAAATTATACATCTTTTTTTCTTTTCTTTTTTTAATGCACTTATTATTTAAAAGATAACTAAAATCCGTTAACAGACTCTGTACTCCTGATCGACTACGTCATATTTCTTTGTACATTATATAAATGACGAAATGCTAAATTAGATCTCTAAAGTTAGTCTAATCTGTTATAAATGCAAAAACGGCATTTCTCATCTCCACTCGATACGTTTTCGACACGAGAATCATCGATGGCATCAAATCTTGGTGAACACGAGTACACGTGCTAATGATTTCTTTGCTCGATCAGTCCAGCAAAAGCATATTCCTCTTGCTCGATTCGCCTCACTTCATTATGCTTTCAAATCCGGCCCGATACATTCTGCTACGTACTTTTTTCCTATACTCGGTACAAACACAGCCGGATTTTAGTATTTGATAAGACGGTATTTGCAAACATGTCTGTTGATATACCTTCAAAACGCGGAACAATGCATTCATTCCACACACGTGTTCACAATTCACCATTTCTCTATGACGCATTTTCTTCCTTTCTTTCTAAATTTTATTTCATTTCTTTGTTGTCAGAGTAACAAATATCGAACGTATAAAAATGTACTAGCTGTTGCATCGTGTGTACGTATGTGTCTTGTCCGTGTTTTTCTCTTTTTTACTTTCCATTTGTTTGCATTTTTTAATTTACATCACCATGAATATCAGGCATCAGAGTGTGTGCAGTGAACTTAGTTATTACAATTAGTCTTCCCTTTTCTTTGTTGCATATGTCACAAACCACACGAGAGAAAAAAGTCACATCTACATGCTCCAGCCACGCAACCCTCTTCAAGTGAACAAGTTGTTAACGACCGCGTTCTCCTCGTGCTTTCTGCTTTTGGGTAAAAATTAACGCGCTCTGTTCTTGCATGCACATATTACCATGTTTTTGTTTAAGAGTTTCCGAAAGAAAATTTATCCATTGGATACGCGTGCATGCCGTAATGTAGGATAAATGGAGCAGGAGGATGATAGGAGGAGGGAGAGGTGGAGGAGATAGAAAAGTGGTTTTTAATTTTTATTTACCACCACCTTAGAGGAGGCTAATGTATGACCGAAGTCAGCGCAGCTAATCACCATGGGCGAGGCTATTTGCTCTTGGCATAAGATTTTTTACTTTTAGTATATTCGTTACCCCAAAGGAAGTTGTCCACTGCTTCGCCGATCAAATACAAGGATAAGGTGATTAAAAGCATTACAAAGAAGAATACAACTCGTAACGGCAGCGGCAACACATCTAGTACTGGGTACACCCAGATACCGCTCTTATAGAAAATTATATGCACCCTGAAAATAGTAATAATTTACGTAATTAACTTAATAATAAATCTTTTACTTTATATTATACTTTACGTTACTATATATTAAGTCTACTTTATATTTACTTGTAATTTTAAAATCCTAATCAAAATTTTAATCAAAGTTTAAAAGCAAAATATGACAGTTGACCAAAGGCATAATATTCTCTTATAATTTTTATATTTTTTTTTATACTGTCAACGTACCAAATTAAATATACAATCATGAAGGCTAATAAACACAAAAGGCCAAATGATTTCCTTGGATATTTTCTCGGGGCTATCATCATTTCTATTAGCGTGGAAACCATGATCATTGTGTGCATCAAATGATTGAGCCACCATGGAAAGTAAGGATCCAGCGCCTTTGGAAGCACCAATTCGCGATCCACAAACATTAAAGTCCAGAATATTATTCCAACGAACTATAATCCGAGAAAATCATACGAAAATGTATGAAACTTTAATTTTTAACTTTTTACTAAAAGTAAAAATTTTGTAGTTTTTGTCTTTTTCTTGATTTACCATGGCGATCGGAAAACCGAGGATCGCATGTACATGATCCTTTAATTTACGTATGAATGGTGGCTTCTTAGGGCTAACTGCATTTGTGCCGAACCAATCATTCAGAATACATATGAAGAAAAATATCGCTTGAATGATCTGAAACAATGAATGATTACACACTTAATTTCTACTGTTTAGATTAATAATTAAAAAAACTTGAATATATGGTATTGTATTTTTCTGTAAAAATTATTCAAAACATTTTTTACCGGTTTACATTTGTTGCGATTTATGTAACTAATAAGTAAAAGTTTAAAAGATATTGATAATTAGTTTAAAAGATAATTTTGTACAGAAAATAGATTTCTTCAGTGAAACTTGAGACGTAATGTCGAAATTGCAGTACAAGGATATAATGCAGCATCTCCTTTGTAATTAAACAAACATCATGTCTTCAATAATAATAAGAAGAATAATGCAAAAAGCGACTAAAAGATTTCAATAATTAACATAACTGCAATAAATTTGATAAAAAAACAAATAAAATTTGCATACATACATAAATATATTACATAAATTATGTCATTTCATTATTCTATAATTAACGTAAAATTGTAAAAAAGGAGACCTATAACCTAGAATTTGTAATTTGTCAATTACACATATGTATTTAGTATAAAGTGAAAATTTTCCGCTGTTTTTATTCTCTAATTATTTTATTATAAACGTATTCGCATATCATGTCTAATGTAAGTACTCTAAAATGAATAATGTAGCAACAAATTATTTATGTAAATTTAAACATTTAGAGACAGAACCAAAAAGATAGAATCTAACCAAACACTTGCCGTTTTTCATTATGATTATTGTACTGTACTTTGGATATTCTTTGTATTTCTATATGTATGTGTGTCTATTATGTAAATGTATTTTATGGAATTTTTAATTTTTCATGAACTGATAAACATCCGCAATGTATTAACAATATGAACGGTGATGAATATTTAAACCTACATTATATATGAATAAAAAATTATATATATATACGTAGTTGTATGTAACATCGTAACATATAAAATGTTTAATAAAAGTTTTACTGTAATGAATTATACCGAGAAGTATTGACAGCAATTAAATACTAATAAAACAATTGTCTTGTATGGATACTTCAAATCATGCAATGATAATCACTTGGCTGCATATAAATAACATGACATGACACGTGCTGTAATTCGGAGATAATATGGAGTGGTACTCGAACAATTGAGTTTTGTTGTTATCCGAGCTTCATAATTTGTAATATCAACGTGAAATGATCATATAAAATCGTTCAGTGGTAGCAAAAGATTATGAAAAATTTATTTTCCCAGCTTAGACATTAGTTCAATAAATATATAAATATCATGATGTATATATGGAGTATTGTGATGTCCCTATAGTCCGTCCAACGAGATGAAGCAATAAATGTAAACAATAATTTATTGCTATTGCCAATATTGCAGTCACAACAGTAAAACTTTCTTTACTTACACTGCCTCGTTGGAGATATTATTATACTATGATATTATTATTCACGACTACTCTTTTTGTTATCTAAACAATTAAAATATTTGATTTGTAAATCACTTTGATGTATAAATTAATTTTTTATTACAATTTTGAGAAATCAGTAAGTATAATTAAATATTTATTCAATCTCCAAAAAGATCACTGTATTTTACTGTAATTTCGACTGTTTTCATTTTTGCGAATGCGATATGCATACAATACAATATCATATTCTTACGTCTTCTTTTGTGTTTTCAGTATTGCATAATAATGAAAATGTGAAATAAGATTAAAATCATCACGCAATTTCAGTTTACTTGATGTAAACGAATCTTACAAGTATTTATGTAGAACATGCCTGGAAAATAGTATACCGATAATTGTTTTCTAATAATTAACAATTATTTTAAGTCAATTGACATTCTATAATTGTAAGTACCATTTTGATCAGTGATGTTTATTACATCATCAGTTTTATTTGATAAATAATTATTAGGCTAGTATTTTTAATAGGATCATAAGTGGTTATGTAAGGTGGATTAGGAAAATAATCTAATTACATGTGAAAAAGAGACCATTGAGACCAAGAGACCAAAAAAGAGTTCATTGATTATCACGATACTAACCGCGTCCCAGAAAGTGAGGAACTTGAATTTCCCGCCATAGCTGTTGTGCATTTTGAGAAGATTCGGAGGGACAATAGTGTACATGTAATCATAATACACGGAGAACGCGAATTGCACGCAGGAGATCATGTGAAATCCAATTAGTAGGCCTTCCTGCATCTCGTAGTTATTTCACATACAGTTTTTTCGTGATCTGAAAAGCTTTGATAGATTTCCATGATGGCGATCGTATTCGACCAATCACACAGGAATAAATTGATAAAAGAATTATTCATCTTTTCTGTGTGCATTCACTCTTTCAACAAACGTTTCTTATGTCGTGCAAAATGGGTGCATTATTGGATTCTCTATTTTTATAATAGAAGCCTTTTTTTTTAAGTTACAACTTATAACAATCGCAACTTTATCTATTCTGTATTAATAACGTTTGTTCTAAATTTATGAAATAGTTTATGAAAATTGAAAGAAATGGATAAAGATGTACAAAAAAAGATATCGTTTCTTTCCTTTTGTATAACATATTAACTAAATTACATATTACATATTACGTTAACAAGAAATTTATTTCTTTAGTAATTACATTTTCTTGTTGTATGTATACTGTATATAGTATATATGTAATGTACTTATATAGCCGATTAAAGAAAGATATATAAGGAACTATAATATTGTGTTCAACTATGAATTACATAAGACAGTTTACTCTCGAATTACGTAAATAGCACGTAATAAAGTGGTATTGTAATGGTATATAACATTTCAAACAATTATTTACTTTGTCTTGCTAACTTTATCTACTATATTATATATAGTATTGTGTATTAGATTCCAGGTAACGGATTGAGCATAACATTGAAATTTAAATTATTAAAAATAAAGCAGATTGCTCTACAATAACACGTGCTTTTTACAATTGATTTCATTACAGTAAAAAATAATCGTGGGAATAAAAATAGCGTTTCTATATAAAAAGAAATTTATAATATTTTTAATCTTAAAAAACAATGTACTGTAAATAATACGCTTGTTGAAATCACTGACATTTACTTTGTGATTCTAAGATCATCCAGCTACACAATTCACAAAAACAAAACAAAAAACTAACGATGCAAAATAAACGATGCACAGACTGTTGATGATAGCAAAGAAAAGAATAAATGTAGCTATCTATATAATTGCACAAAAATAGATAAAATATTAACCTCACTTAATAAAACGGAAATAACTAAGAAGTTGAAGTTATTGCAAAGTAAACATTCTGTATTACTTAAATATTTTCTAATTATCTTTTTTTTTAATAGCAAAAATTGGAAACTTCGGCTTTCTCAAACCGCACTCAATAGTATCGACCGCGTCGACGGTCTGCAACGTACTGACGGATAGATGAAAATACAGTATGAGGATTGTGAGAAAGAGAGAAATAGCCAGTTCACCATGTGCGTATGGTTTCATCTGGAGAGAATTAGATACTACGGTGCACAGGTTAAAATTCACAGGTTAAAAGTAAATAAAACTTGCATATAAAATGGATACGCAAAATGATCAGAAAGATAAAAAAGAACCTGTATACACATATATAAGGCAAGAAAGAAATTGACGACATTGTATGCGATCGTATAGACAGATACGTGTTGTTTCTATTACTAACAGAATTAACACATTGTCTAAATGTGTACGAGTAGCACGTCTACAGTCATTATTTTATTTTTCTCAATCAAAATGCGCATTGATTTCGAAAGCCAAATACATATAGAGTACATAATATAGTACGAAAATAGGACATAAAAAAAGGAACGGGGCGTGTACGAAATAGAGAAGCGCCATTAGAAGACAGAGATAAAAAGTGCTGCTGTTCTTGTTGCTCTTTCTCTGCGCGAATAGAATGCGCACGAGCTTTTGCTGACAAAAATCGTTTCCCGACCTGTTCTGAAGAATATCATGTTTCTTTCTTTTAAGTTTAATGCCCGATGAAAATTAGTTATTTTAATCTGTGGATCTATACTGAAAAATATAATTTAAGATAAATATAGATTTCGTAATTATTTAGAGAAATTTTATAATTATCATCGTGATACATGAGAAACTTCTTTCGACTTTTAAAGCGTTTTCTGATTGAAAGTTCGATTTATTGAGACGTGTTACGTATTTATATAGGAATAAGTAAAGGATTGGATCCCAAGACTGGAGAAAGATGATTACCATAACACGTTACGTGATTTTTCACTTCCTACTACCATTCACGATTTTATACTGCATCTATGCTCGAGTGATACGCTGATTTCTATTATGTACACGCTAAATTTAAACAGACTTTTGTATAGTGGTGGTTCCAGATTTTATTTTTATTAAAAAGGAGAAAGTATTATGAATTTAAATAATATCATATTTCGAGTAAATCATATGTATATTTTTTTAGAAATAGCATTTCGTAACTCATTAATCAAGTTGAGATACGTATATTTGTTGACCTTGTTAAAAGATAAAATACGAATACTTCGTTTTATCGATTGTATGTAATCAATAGTATAAGTAGAAATTTTGCGTTCTAAATTGGATACTTTATACGGGTAGACAACCATTGCGATTGTGTTGTATAATAATATGTACCTTCATTTTGGTAATTTTTACAAGATATTGTTACACAATTTTGTAAAAGAATTAACATTAGCTATTCTCTGACTGTAGATATATTTTATTTATGGAATATTCGTTATGTATCGCAACCTTGTTTGATTAATGAAACCATGTTTTTAAAACAATGGATATTATGAGAAGTTTGTTATTCAAACAAACATCAAGGAAGCATGTTATTTTACACTTGCTATATGTACCATTCATTGTATATACGATATAAAGTACAGATTCTGAAACTGGTAGAGTTAGGTTCCCAATACAAGAACAGCAATATCGGCAAGAACAGCATATATTTTTTGTATCATAAACAATTTTAGATTTCAAATAATGAGATTCTCATGTCTCGTTTGTGCTGTAAACGCGGTGTAGGTAACCTGTGTAATATTAGAGAGGAGAAATTCTCGGGTAAAATGATGTTTTGACGAAGTACCTCTATCCTATTAGCGCTTTGTGACGATTACTGAGTAGTTCCCTTGACCGTCGCAAGAGACATCGTTGTTAAAAGGAAGTTGTTAAAAAGTGTAATACAGATTTTACTGATGGTATTATAGCAAAAAATCAGAGAAACTTGGATTTTCGGTAATTGTATATAAAGGGATACATTTCATCGATTTTAATGAAATTTAAATATGTATCAGGGTGAAGATTTTATATATAATATGTAACCGCCGCTCAGTCATAGTTTTCGAGATATTGGTGAAAAACTGTTGCTATTAGACATTGAATTTTGTCTGTACGTGCACATCAATGGCACATACACATCACGGCGCGACAGCCAGCAAACGATCTATAACGGGTGAATTTGTCGAAAATGTGTTTAGTTTTTTAGTTTCACAATGTATTTAAATTTGATCAAAATCGCTGAGCTCTATCCTTCTATGCACAGTTATCAGATTTTTTACTTTGACGCAATCTACAGGTTGTCAGAGAACTATCAGGAAATAGTCACAAATCGCCTGAGGGGTGTTCGAACACCTTTATACTATACTATGACTGGAAGTGCCCCTATCATGGGACTTTCAGAATCTATATATACGATTGTGCTTTATATGTACGCTATACTAAGCTATATACACTTACGTAACGGTGTCAGAGGCATGCATAGGTTATGACGTATTGGCAATAGCGAATAGAGGCAACCAGCCCCTGTGCTATAAGGTCGATTTCACACGATGATACGTGTATGAAATGTGGATATGCTATAGTATATCTAACGAGGCGAGACAGTCGACTTTCGAATGTCACTAGTCGGCAGCCAATAGTTGCAACCGCAGTAATCAAATTTAGTTCACATTCATTGTCCCGTCACGTTGGATAGACTACACTATTTGGTGGTACTGATTTCGTGCATCTTGAGAAACTTGATCGCTGACGATACTTTCACTCAAGAATAAACGATACTGTATATTTTATTCCTGGAAATATATCTCATGCGTATATTGCGGTACGTATTTTGCGGTACACGTATCGTCGCGTGAAACCGGCTTAACGCTCTTAATATGGGGAAGAAGATTCAGATTCACACACACACACACACAATGAGCCGCTGCAACGCGCATGTGTACAGAAACACGAGGTAGACGCGGAGAGCAAATCGTGCTTGAGTATTGGCATCGAGACGTTGTACGAAGTAGGAAAGCGAGAGTAAAGGAAATGTGAAAAAGGCTATTAAATAATGACTGTGCGTAACTAGTATAAGATTAAGAATTTTGGAGTATAAACTTAACGTCAAGGTTTCATATTTAGTTTCAGTATAAAGTCATTTATTGACGCTCCATCATGTTGTAAAATGTGGAACGCAATATTACTGTATTTATTTAGCTGACACAAGTGCGTCGATGTAAATTTATTAGCGTTTGATTAAACGTTTATATAAACCTATAAATACATCGTTCAGAGTGAATGATATTTAGATGAAACTGTAGGAAAACTAACTACCCTCCGGTCTCGATGATTTTTAGATATGTTGTAGAAATCGATATTTTGAATTTTTCCTATACATAGAAAAAGTGGATTTGCTTAGTTTCCAAGATATTCGCCAAGAACTACCGGTACTACGGTGAATTTTGCCTACAGTTGTATGTCAGTGTATACGTTAATATTGCTTGCCGGTTGCTGGCCGCTTATTTTCTGTTTATAAATGAGTGTTGGGCTAGCTTAACGATTTCGTGCACAACGTGTATTTGAATTTCGGAATTGACCAAAATATAATCTTAAATATCTTAAAAATACATCTATATGCTTAACAATCTTGGTATTTAATTAAGAAGTATGTCATATCATCTAAGTTAGCAATTGTTTTATATTCTTTGCTGCCAATATTTTTCATAACATAACATTTTTTGGAATTTATATTAATTATATCTGTCGACACTTGTTACATATCGTGAACCATAAGATATGATGAACAATAGAAAACAAAATATAATGACGAATAAAAGAATTATAAATGTTTTGAACGAAATACGATTTTATTAATATTAAAAATATGCAACTTACCAGGTTCCATACAGTCAAGAACTTAAGTTGTCCTGGATTGAAGTCACCACGTGGGGGTTTAAGCAGAGGTATCGTAATCAAAAACCCTCTGTATGTCGTAAACGTGTACATCAGACACGATGAAATATGGTGTAGCTGATTTATTGTGTACATTTTCCTAAAATCCTGATAAAAAGATAAAATTTTGCGTTAGGGGTTTACATTATAGACTTTTTTATACATTATGGTAGTTCTTGATACGTAAAATCCAAAAATGTAAGTCATTAGGAGTCTAGCGGTTCAAAAATTACATAGGGAGAAAAATTTTGAATCGGAATCTTCTACTTGCCAAGCGGGTATTTTACTGATTGAGCTATCCAGAAAAGTACGTGTCCGGTTGAGAATTAAACTATTGCAAGTTGCTGTCGAAAGTATTTCTTCAGCGTTTGAGAGTAACTGTTTCAGAGGGATGAGGTAGCTTACTCTCGAATAGACCATGATCGAAGAGCTACTGGCACAATTCGAAACAATTTCATATTTTAAAAGTAGTATATCACGACAATTCATAACATGAGAAACCAGGTAAGTGAAGTGTAATCAAGTATGTAATAGAACGAAATATACAAATATTATCAGAATATCAAAATTACAAGTGACACAAGAACCCAAAAAAAAAAAAAAAAAAATATACAAAAAAGAAGAAGTAGCAGCGATCCGATAAAAAAATGAACTTCAAATTGGGTCTATTTTGGGATTTCGAAATTTTTAATTCCAGCTCTCGCAATAAACATCACAAGATCGTCACACATGAAGGCATCGGTGGTTAATTGTAAATAAAAGGAACTGGTTCAATTATACACTGAACTTCTGTTGCGTTCATTTGCACAAAATTGCAAAACATCTTGGTATCATCTTCAATTCGAAAATCCCTTCTAAATAATGAACATTACAGATAGTAAGCTTTCGGTGAGTTTTTCTAGTAAGTTCGAGGGTATTAATTTTCCAACTTGCTTTCAGATAGACAGACAATTTAAGAGTACTCTCGAGAACAACTATCGGACGAAATTCCCAAATCGACACGTACCTTAATATTGTTTCTTTTTTATAGAAATGATTTTTCCGTGAAATTTGTTACAACTGACGCATAATCCTTACCTGACATCTATGACATACAGGTTAGGTTCAACTAACGATTGACAGATGGGATGCGGCCTTGTATTATTGGCTAAGTTTATACGAAAAAATCTTTTTTATTTTTATTTTATTATTTTCTTACTGTAAGATTTTTGTGTCTTCACGAAAGTATTATATTAACCAGAATAGCATTATATTGTGATAAATAATTTTTATTTAAATAGCAAACAATAAAAATGGAAACGATAATAGACAAAATTCAATAATTTTAAACGGTATCGACATATACGTAATTCGGATTACGTCACATTAAATAATACATTATTTATCAATATATAAGAAATAAACACAGTGCTTCATATTTAATAAAAATAGCTTCAGTAATTATACCAACAGTAAGCTGAAGAATAAATACTTAATGTGTTGCTTCTTTTAAAGAAACTCAACTTTGTTAAACATTATTTAGATTTTTAAAAGATTTTCTAATATTAAAAAGAAATGTTACTAAATTCTATACTGAATAAATAAAATATTAAAGAGAAATGTTATTTTTTTTACAATTTTCAATTTTACAATTCCATTAAGCTTTATATCTAATCTAAATTGGAAGAAACAACTTCATGAATACATCATGGAGATCCTAATCGACGAATAGGTCACAATATTGTTTTTTTACAAGGAATTAATATTTAAACGTCAATGCGGAACTGAATTATATATTTCTTAGTATACGACTGGATATATCGTTATAAAAGAAAAATGTTTATTACATAAGAATTCGATATTGATAACGATCATATAACTACTCTTGTAAAATTCCGCAGCTGAAGAGACTTGAGCAGCATAGATATTATGTATTGCACCACAGATGACGATGCAAGATACGTTTCAATTACATGGTAATTATGCATACTCTAGTACCATACTCTTCTCTACTGCTAAGTTTTATTTCCAGTATGCATTTCTTAAAAAGATTGATTTAAGACAGACTTGTTCTATCCATTGTGAACTATATCCAGTGCTCCATATTATTATAAATAGTTTAGTATTGTATACTGCACATATGCATTTTGTGCACTTTTGCATCTTAAATGCATCTTAGAAAAAAAATTGCAAACAATAAGTATGTCAAATATCATAGTAATGGAAGCAAGAACACATTTACATATAATAACCATTCCTATATCAATAAATATATTAATGAATATATATAATATAACAAATAGATATAATAACTATTAAATATTTTTTTCGAATGTTCATTTTTTTAACTTTTACAAAATCTTATTAAATAGGTATATAATAAAATATTATATAAGCTCGTTCGGCGAGATGGCACTTATTTCTCTATCAACTTCCAGATAAATGACTGGAATCCGAGTTCAACTGGGTTCAAAATATCGACTACTCTGGTATTATAGTCCAGAAAATTGTCAGTTTCCGATCCTTCATAATAACAGTAATTAAATTGACAAAGTGAAGAGCCATCAAGATGAACGTGAATGCACTATATACTACCAAAAAGATATTTCTCTTATACATACAAATAATGTATTGTATTTATTGTATTTGTCTTTCTTGTCTTTCGTCTGCGAGAGGCTTCCGGTTTATATAATATTCCTTACGAAATTCATATAGCTGCTTTCCTTACGTTTATTATATTTTACAAATTCATAACATATTCATCATTAAGGATGTAGTAGAAGTATAATTATAAGACATAATATAAGTGAAATCTTCAAGTAAAGTATGGTAAATTTAGCTATCATAGTGATGAAAAACAAAATATATAAATAATGAATAATTAGCGAAATAATTTTGTGTATGGAAGATAAGGTATTGCATCTTTAAATAATTTCTTTCATAGGAAAATGAAACGTTACAGAATTAATGTGAAAATAACAAACATCGTAGTCATAAATAACGCGATTATTTGATTCGAAAAATGAACGAGATGAAAAATGAGATCTTCTGGAATGACCAGAAAAACAGGTTTGCAGAGAATGTTTTCGTGCAAGGATCAATTTCAGTGAAACATTTACGCTGGAACACTATTCTTCTTTCTTCGCGAAATATTTAAATTATTTCGTACTTCATTTTCCGTACAAATTGTTAAATACAATGATGATTTAATAATTCGAGATCATTCTAGAGAATAAACACTCCTAATACCAAGTGTATGCTAAATTGTGCAAATTGTGCCAGAAGTTGCACTACCACTTTTTTTGTTGCTAGTGTTAGCTGATAATTATACAATGGTTTTCAAAGAACGATGAGTTTTTCTATTCCTATATCGACGAAATGGAAAATTTCAGAAATTTAATTACTTGCCCACAAATTACATTCTGTATTTGTATGGTTCTACGTGCATATAGCACCATAGATTTACAGAAAAGTTTATTTTATTAAAAAGAAGAATTGCACTTACGAAATTCACAGTCTAGAGTATTGTAAACTCATTTAAAAAAAAGAAGTGAGTTTAGTTTCTAATGAAACCGATCAATTTTTCGATCATTCCTGAAACTGATTAAGTCTATTGTGAATGTGAGTTATGCTTTTTAGAATGAGAATGCAGTTACCCCTTTAAATAAACTGCTTCGATCTGTTTTTCAGAGGATCCGATTTCTCTTATCCCATTAAAATATAAGTGAAGTAAAATTGCACGCAAAAAATTCTCTATCTTTTAAAAAATACACTCCTCGATCATCTGAGAAAGTAATTATTTCCAATATTATTAGCCGCATCAGCGCGGTGTCCAGCTTCAGTATAATATCCTCAACGATATTAATTTAACAACTGTTATATTAAACAAGTTCTTTCGCGCTTATTTTATTGCATTCCGCTTAACCCTCCATTTAATATTTCTTAAAATCGATAATTTATATTTTAAATAATTTCTCAGTTCATTCTCATTTCAAATATATTATATATTTCTAATCACTCTTAATTCACTCAATAACAATCTGAAATCAACAACTTTTACTTAAAAAGGTTTCTCGTTTCATTTGTATTATAAATCATATCATTCGTCTTCTATTTTCTCTAATTCATTTCTTACGTTAGAATAGTATTCCCCTTCATTTCTGCATTCCTATTTAAACAATTGACACTTCGTGGCCCTAGTTCTCAACTGTTCCTCTTAACTTCATTTCTTAGAAACATATAATTAATCAATCCACATATGTCTAATTGATATAAAGATACAAATACATGATAACATGATGAAAATTCTACCTAGAAAGCAACAAATATTTAGTTCTTTTAAGTCCTACTTCCACGCAATAATATCAAATTCCTTATAGATTTTAAACTCAGTTTCTTCGGTTTACGAACTAATGGACATAGGACAGTTGAGAACTAGAGCAACGACTTATCTTACTTTTCATTATTTTTAAACCTACCTTGACGGATGACTGAAGAACGTTGGAAGATCTAATTTTATTTAATTTATGAAACTATGCCGAATGATGAAATTGAAAATTTAGGAGAAGTAGGTTTGTTGATATGTAGATTGATCGAGATACCTACAATGAGATACGGTACAACCAACTGAATCACAGGCCAGTCTTGTGAATTCACGAAGCACGCACATCAATTTCGACGGAAAGTCAGTCACGGACTGACAGTTAACTGTGCTCCACCGTTCGTTGAGTCTTAACTGAATGGGGAGCAATAGATAAAACAAAGAAGTCAGCTGATTCGTCGCCGTTGTGCTCAAACACTAGGTAGATATATCTGATTTCAAGATAGCTTTAATAACACATTGTCTTTATCTCAATTATAGGAACTCTTGGTAACTTGCAGGTAATATTCGCGAAAACTGATAAAAAAAAACGTGTGATACCGTGGCGCTAGTATCGCGAAAAAGGGCGAATAGACTTTGTATGCACAAATTCATTTGACTAATCAAGTAGTTTATATTCTATTTAACGAATCTATCGTCAACTCATGACTTATATTAATATTTGCTGCGCTTTAAAACAGGATAAATTTTTTTATCGTATAAAACGATGTAAATTTATTTAAGAACTTAAACGAATTGGTTCACTAAATGATGTGTAAACAAAATGTTGAAAAAATGACAATTAGCCGAATCGCAAAGAAAATAGTGGAAATCGCTTTTTACAATGTTTTTATTTGAGCCTGTAATGAAAATTTAAACTATGCTTTTATCGGAAAATTTTATCGAAACCAGATCCACGTTACTATGAACTACAAACGGTTGAAAATACTGAAAATCATAGTTGTTTACGACTTTCAACCTGTAACTGTAATAAATCTAAAGGGGTGTTCAGATCAATATTATGGTCAATATCCCAGGATTCTTAACATTATATTAACAGTTATATTCATCGTCTAGATGATTTTTTTCTGAAAGATTCTAAAAGATTCGTACATGTTACAACGCTTATCGCTTGTCTCTGCATCAACAGATTTCGATTCGTTAAATTTTAAAAAAGTTAGTCTGTTTTAAAGAGTGACTGAGTATTAATTTGACCCACTATATATAAAAATATTGATTGATGACATTTAGCGTTTAAATCGTAAACGATAATGAACGTTATGACGTTTCGTCTCGTTTCGATTTTATTATCTTATATTTACTGTTTACTATGTCTGGATGGTCAATTTAAATGATTAGTTATCAGAAGTTTATTAATATAATCTTACTAAACCAGAAAGTTCTTAATGTAAACATGATTAATATTGTAAATTATAAATGCAAAAAAAAGAGGATCAAATGTGTATGACGGTCAAAGTTCAAATTCTTGTTTAATTATTTTAAAGTGTTATTTGTATTTGCAGATATGAAATACGTATGATTTTGTTTCATCATTTATTTTCTATCTATATATCTACATATTTATCTATAATCTATGCAAATGGCAAAAGCGTACATTCGCAAATTTTCAAAAAGTTCAAAATTTTCCGCATAGTTAACTCCTTGCAGATAGGTGGGTTAAAGATCGCCTCATCTCGAAAAATTAAAGCTACTCACAGTCATACAATTTAATATTTTATTTAAAGTTCTTCGTTCAGTTGGCAATGCTATGAACCAACGGTAAATGTGTAAATATATAGTCGAAACGCATTAGTAAATTGTTGACACTGTTGTGATTGAGGTTAGCGAATTGTATGGTGCAGTGAATTTTTGTCTTCCATAACAGTATATGTTGTTTCGTTCCTTAAAATTTATTATGAGTGAATAAATTGTTTTATAATAAAAAAAACACATTATTTTTTATGATGTTTTATACTAATTTTGAAGCTGTATATGTTATGACACTGTATATATCCCACCTATCGCATTCCTTTCCGTGCAACTTAGGTTTTTATTTTCTTTAAAATCTTATGACTCAAAAAGATAAAAGATAATGTCACCGCGTATAAAGTCACAGATATACACTTATCGACAAAGGTTACGAACATAATGATCGCTTGAAAATTACTGTATATTTTTCATCTTGATATGTATCACATGTTCCCCAATATTTTATTTTTTATTTAGTTTTTGTTGAAAGTGGCTATATGATTCAATCAATGTTTCTCATCTTTTGTCACAAAGTTCTATTTTGTTTACCCGATTTAATATTAATTTACATCTCACACGAATATAGTCGAAAAAAGACTTCATGTGTATACTGTTACTTTTTTACAATATTTTTCATTTCATCTAATATATCTAAGAAGGTATATAATAATCTCTTTTAACTTTTGTCAGCAAGTGTATTTCTGCTCACGGCATAAATACACCCCCAAATCGGAACACAGGAAGAGTATAATATCAGGCGTAGTGAGATAGACATCCTCGTGACTATTGTAGTGTAGTAGTTAGTCGCAGTAATAGAAGTAACTTATAATTGTAGTGTTAATTAGATTTTATAGTAAGTTCTGTTAGGGAATAAATGTTATTTAATTTCAGCATAAAAAGTAGCATTGAATTTTACTCATCTATCTAGTAATACCGTCTCAACATAATCATATGTAAAAAATAATTTATATTCATTATAAACACTAATATAATATTTACTAATGGTAATATTAACACTAATTTTCATAAGTACGTAAAAATCAATAAGGTGATACATTGTGTGCGTCTGTATTTTGATAAATATTAGCTCCCTGATTAAACAATATAACTAAGCAGTATCACTGACTAGGTACAGGATCTATACCAGTAACAATACGTCATATATCATTAAATTCTCAATAGTGACCTCATACGGCAATCAAACCAACTAAAAAGAATGACCACTCAATTGTACAAAACTACAAGATTTTTGTTGATGTGTTAAAACCATTTGTATTATAAAGTAAACAATATTTCTTGTTATTCTAACAAAATTATAACCGTCACTAAAAAGTATACACTCAGATAATATTATTTATATCATCGCAAACATAATCTAGTCTTTTTGAATTTCTAATGAAAATTTAATAAATTACATTTCATACAATGGTTCCAAATAAAGTTTAGTCGCAACAATCAATAAGAAAAATACAATCACTGAAATAATTTAATTTAGATTATTAGAGATTTAATTTATATTATTAGTGATTTAATTTATTACGAAAATCTACTAAATCAGATTTCATAAAGTATTATTAAATAAGATACAGTTTTTAGTTACATTTTTAGAAGAATTTTTACCTAAAATACAAAACGTTCCTGTTAGCAGCTGTTAGTAACGGTAGAGTCCATAGGGGGCTCACGAACGAATTGGTTAACTAAGAGTTTCGAACAGACAGTTTCGCGCCGCAGGTAGACTGTTCACCTGCTACCTTCCGGAAGTATTGTTCTTTGTGTCTCGCAGTTTCGAAGAATCGTCCGCATGTGCAGTTGCGTGTGAACGACAGCAGGCATTTTTTCGTTCGCCTGATGCAGTGGTTAAATTCAATGTGTCAATTGTGGTTACAGCTTTCGATACAAAACTGTACTGTTGACGTAGCATAAACAGGTAACTATGTACTATACATATGAACATACTTATGGCTCCATGCTGAGCAGGAAATAGATTTTCTTATATCTTGTTTTTTGTCACCGTCAGGATTCATCGAATCTTTAACATTTATTGAAACAATATCTAAATTATTATTGTTTAAATTTTTTATAGATCATTCATTTTAATTCAATTTATTTTGTATCGTACGAAGAAAATTAGATTAAAGGATAGATAAATGTATCATATAAGAAAAAGACAAATTTATTCATATATATATATAATATTTTTTATATGGATTTCTTTCGTATCGTTTGTAGGATATGTTTATGGAACCATGATTTATTGTAACATACTATCTTTTTCGTGGAACGATAGGCACCAATTAGTAAGACTACGTTGTTATACGATACGTAATAGTTTAGTTTCTCGTAAGTCTTTTCTACACGATAATCAGTCCCTCTGCCGAAAGAAAGAAAGTAATATTGGTACACACAATTAAGGTACACGTAAATATAGACGGTGCAAATTACAATTTGATTATTTTGTATTTCCTTCAACCCGTAATATAAAAGAAAGTCATCGATGTATCTACACCTGCATCTATGACGTGCCATCTATGTTCATTCAGAACTAGCCATAAGACTTATATGCAATGTAATGTGAAGATAAATAATAATCTAAACATAGAGAAGAATTTAATAAATATTGGTACTTAAAAATTATTTTCATATTAGAATAGTACTGTCAAATAAAAATTAGAAAATACTGAATAGAATCAATCTCTGGTGGGCAGGTAAAAGGGTGTAAATCAAAATGATGTATTAGCTTTGCAGAAAAGCACTTATAATATTTAAAACATAATGTAGAATCAGGTATTAGATTTTTTATATACTATTAGAATTAGAGGTAAAGAAACGAGAAAGAAGTGAAATTGACTTGTACTATTAGAACCATAAACAAAAGAAGAAATGTAGAAAATATTAACTTATTCAGTTGACCAAAATTTAACTTGTACTCTTTTATATCCGCTCACCAGAGTTAACGTTTTAATGCTTGTTGTGTCAGAAGTGGACCGTAATATTGAAATCTGATTGCACTAAGATATCAAAACCTCGAGAAAATGGGTTGCGGCTACCTTTTACAACATTAAAAGAAACCGGTAACTTCTGTCTTCTTCTCTGCTACGCTTCTACCGTTATGTTGCGTAATGTATGGCGGCGTTACACGAACAGATCTGTTTTCGTCCTTCGAGTGCAGACAAGCCCGCCATGCACCGCAAAAAATTGGTAATTTATATGTGTCGTAGTTTCAAAACTCCGTGATTGTTGATTAAAAATATACATTGAGACATAGCAGTCAGATTTCACAGCGGTTCATTGATATTTGAGGTTATCTGTTCGTAATTTGCACTTAAATAATTTGAGTTTGTACATCATTCAAATTCATTCAACCTTAAGTTATTATTAATCTTATAAAGAGAGTCTTTTTTTCTATTAAACCTAAACAAGCTCCTTATAAAGAGTCATATGGCTATAAAGAGGATTTATACAACATGTGTAGTGCAGTTCGATATAAACTGCTACGCGTACTTAGGGGATGTCAAAGTTTATTGAACTCAATTGGACGTGGCAGTGATGCATTGGAGGACCATTAATCTTTATTGTTACAAAACTTTTTCATTATTACTACAACATATTGCACAGAATTCCTATTCTTCCATATATGGAATTGATATTTTTGCTTAATAATCAAAATATTAATACATAAGTTCCTCAGCTTATAGATTATTATATTAAATTTCACCGAGTAATTGAAAAACACCATGCATTTAATCAGGCAATTTTCTACACAAATATTTGTATTTCTGTAGAACTTGAAGGCTCGCGTTCTTTTAATTGCGAATTAAGTTGTGTAATCAATATTGTATAATAGCTTCGACAAAATGATCGCGGGTCATAGTGTTTAATCTAAAGTACGATACCGGTAGTTCTCGTCCTTGAGGGAATCGATCGATGGAAGAATTGAATGGTTTCGCGCTATAAAACAAGATTTTCCTTTATCGGATATACAATAGGACTTTAATCGTCCAGTCGCTTGTTCTGAGAGGACGCTGCGTACTTACGAAAATCTTTATCGTGTATATCTCTTTTGCACAAAATGTCAATCGTGCATGTGCCAATAACAATTATTATCGGTTGTTAATCGCCGTGGATGTTTATGAATTCATTAACAATCTTGCGACTCTCGAACGTGACTCATCAGAATTCTTACAAAAATATAACGACAGTATACGAATTTGCTTATTTTTTTTTTTTTTTTTTTTTGAAATTATCGAGAACGTATATCTTTGTGTGTCGAGGATCAACATTTCGCAATGACCTTATTATTATGTTATTTATTTTCGGTGTAAAAATATTTAAAGAAAATCGAGCTGATGGAAGTTCGTGGAAACAACATAACATGATATTTTATATGATTACGTGACTCGACAGGATATTACCAAAGTGAACCGTGACCAGTAATTCTTCAACGATATTTTTACGGATCCGTTTTCCCTCGTTTCTTCTTTTTTTTTTTTTTTTTTTTTTTATTTAAATTTACTCAAATCACTGAGTGAGGTTTATACAGCTGTACAAAAATGATACACTTTGAGTACATTTTATTTTCCCTTCTCTTGAAGCAATGCATTTGTTATTTTCGAAATCTTGACTGCTCCTTGAAAATACAAATTTTCGAACGAATCTTTTCTCGATAATATACGAGACGATTTATTAAAGATAAAATTAGTTCACCGTGTTCTATATGACCGTATCGTGACAAAAATCGGCTCGGGACATCTGGTCAATTAATTTTTCTGATTATCTCGTCACAGATGCGCAATGGTTAAACAGACTCGTCACTAGAACATCCACAGACAATTGTTGCATATTACAATTCATTTAACAGTAATACCTCAACTCTAATCTTCGAGTAATATGTACTTCTTATTTTGAAAGTAATTGCCATACAAGTAAAATTTTGCCATTAATGTCAGAATGTAATAAAAATACGTATATGTACGTATTACGAAATTTCTTTAAGAATTCACTGATCACATACTATGCGCAAAGACTTAAAATGACATATGTATTGTGCAATTTTCGTTGAACCACCAAAATTACGTAATTGAATTTTAATTTTCCACCTTGTAAGCGTTTTCTATATATTTTACTACTGGATGCTCGCATTTTTTGGGGAACGGTTTTACCTGAACGAGAACGATCGGTGAGTCAGCCGCACTGGTAACCGGCTTCGTCCGTCTTTCTCTCTATCTTTTCTACTCCCACCTTCAGCGGTCATCCTTTTCCTTCTTTGTCGATGTTTCATCTCTTTCCCACGCGTTACTTTTTCCTTTCTATCGCTGTTCTCTCTTCGTCTCTCTTTAACGTTGCAACCCTCCTTTCTCCTTCCCGTTTGATTTCAGCACAGGTTACACTTTTTCTCTTTCTCTCGATACTTGTCCTTTTCACGTTCGATCGTATCTACGCTATTTTCGTCTCTCTCTAACTGCCCATGCCCTTTTTACTATATACCGTCTCTTCTCTGTCATGTTTTTTCTATTAGTTACATCAATAAAATTTGAATTCATTTAATTCGAATTATCTTTTGTTCCATTTCATTCCGTACCTCGCTTTCTGTTACTTCTTTATTAAGCGTATCGTTAATAGAAGAGATCGAATTAATTTATACGTTATTTGAATCTTTGAATAATACTAAAAAGCAATTGTAACTGTTGTGAATTTGAAAGTTTAATGACGTCAAAGTTTTTACGATAGTTTGCTTAAATGTAATTTTTAATATACAAGGTGAAGCAAATAAAGTGTTCATAGCTTCTGACGTAGATCGTACTTGCCAAACGATGGAAAAAGGTCGTAATAGACATGGATAGAAAGATTAAGAGTTCCAAAGTTATAAACAGATTTTTGTTTCCGTTGAAGCGAGAAAGTTGCTCGCTGTAGAAGCTATCGTACCGTATGGAAACAATGGATTACCTTATCATTTCTTCTTTTCTTGGTTATAGAAGGTTTTGTACACGATCTCCTTCCATTTTTGCACACGCTTGATACTTTCGTATCAAAGAATTGCGTACTCTTTCAAAGATCCCTGGACGTGTTCTAACCATTTCACTGGTATTTTGTATCGAGGCAGATAAAATCCATTGTTTCCGTACGGTACAATATCTTCTGAAGCGAGAAAGTTATTCGCTTCAAACGCAACAAGGAATTATTTGACTTTGAATCTGTTCTATTTCCGACCCTATATGCGCAATATAACTCTTTTTCATCATTTGTCAAGTACTATCTATTCTAGATGTTACGAGTTTTTTTTTTCTTTTTTGTTTCACCCTGTATATGTGAAAATATGAAGATACTAAGAATTAAAAATATATAGTGTGTTTCTAAGTTTCCAGGAAGATCGAAATCATATTTTGCAAAATTATATAAATATCGATGGTCTAAAGATAGATTTTTTAACGTTATTTTGGTACATTAAAAAAATAAGAAAATGTATAGCGGATTTTTATGTTTCTAAGAAGTTCAAGTCATGGTTCTGAACCGTGCGTCTCAAGTCCATCGTTACATCGTTACACCGCCGGCGATTCTTTTCCTTTTTCCTTCAATAAGGCAAGCGTCTCTCCTTGAGAGTCTCACTCGCTCCTTTGTTTCTCAATGCTCTAACACTTTCGAGCGAATCGCAACAGGCGACTTCATTGCGCGCCGTTCGCTCGTGACCGTTCGAGCAACAAGGCTCCTCTGATGAACGAGTCCTTTGTCTCTTTTGTTTACAAATTTACGCAGAATACGATTAACATTAGCGGGTAAATTAAAGGTGTAGTATTTTTTTTAAATAATTCATGACACAGTGTAACTGTATATTTTGTAGAAATCACATAAATACCTCGTGTGACAGTGAACAATACCGACAGTGATAAGAAAGAAACAAAGAAGAAGGAAGTGTGATTTTCAGTGAAGTGTTTTACAACTGTTGCAAATATTTTATGTAAGTGCGGTATTAAAATATAACTTATGCCATTAAGCTGGTTACGATTTACAACAATTTACATATGTCGCAGGTCGCCTAGTGTGAACAGTTTCCTCTACACTATACATGATTCTAATTTGTTCGAATGATCTTCAGGTTATTTTTTACAACTCGATGTATCAAGTGAATTTCTGAGAAAATGTCATATGACAAAATGGTGTACACGAGTAGATCTCGTAAGTGCTTCGTGTTCAAAGCAATGGCTTAGATATAACCTATGATGGCTATCTTAATGAATTTTAAATGGCTTTGAGCTTCTTTGATTTTACCCAAATTAACGTTCCGTAGCATTTTTAATAAGTTCCTGTACTTAATTACACCGTGCTCTGTAATTACACGCACTGCGATTAAGAGGATTACGTTTCCAACAGATTTTAACGATTTATATGTATATACAAACCATATCTGTGGTTAACATAAGTGTACGTTTTTATGTCGGAAAAAGAAATATCGAAAAACAGTAGTATTGACGTTGATAGACCGTCATAAACGTAGTTTATAAAATGTAGTAGTTATAAAAATGTTTGTTGACATATGTTCAATTTGCACTGTGTTTGAAGCGTCAAATTAAGGATAATGGCTGAACTACGGATGTTTATATATTTATTGAGAAGTGAAAAAAGCAAAAATACATGTCATATACAAAAATATATATTTAATGTATATTATATGGTACTATTATATTTTTTTATTTTATATTTTTAGATTTACTATTATATTTTTAGATTTTATATAATATTTGTTTATATATATAAAATATCTTCTACATATGATATAAAATTGGTAAAGAACGTAGTATTTCGCATACATATAATATTGACTAACTCTAGAATTCAAGTTTTATTTCTGTACTTTTATTATAAAAACATAAATTTGCATAAACATTGCCAATGCAGTGAATAATCGTTCACCGAAAAAATAGTTACATGACTCGACAAATTATTCTTAAGTAACCACTTAAAGTAATAATTTTACGATAACGCTGATACAAATTCGTTTCTTCGTTCTTAAAGTGAAATATTTCGTATCTTAGAAATTTTTACCTTGAAAATATAGATTCATGGCTCGAATTAATATTCACGTTACAAAAAGTAAGTCTGAAATAATTAGTTATTGCTGAATGATTTTATGAAGTTCGCTGGATCAAAGTAAAAGTCTCAATAAGCAGTTACACGAACCGGTCGCGGTTATCCTGCAAGCTGTATTGCGTCTCAACGGTGTTTCACCTAGAAATGAGTCATTCCGGCTACTAGTTAGACTCGTTCGATGTCTTCTTAAAGCGTTGATTCATCTGTCATTTTTTATAGAATCAAAACATAAAATTATAAAGAACAATTGAGACAGTGATATTTTTACAAAAATATTCCTAAAGAAAAGACAGTTGAATATATTTTTAGCCATCGATTATACGTGCTTGTCTTTTTCAAACATAATTATCGTAGTTCGAGTATATTTTTACATACGTGAGTGTATGAATTATATATTGATCACGTATCGATCACGTATTGACCACGTATCAAATGTTTGCATTGACCAATCATTTTTGTATAAATATCCTGCAAATATAATACGCATGGAGATAAATTTCATTTCCATAAGGTACTTCATTTACTTTAAGGGAGTGTCTCTTCAAGTGTTCCATGGTGCTGAATGTCTCACGTATATATGCGTTTGCCGGTATCTTATGCTTTTATATCTGGAAGTGTATTTCTTATATTCACAAGTTGCGGAACTGTAAATGTTAATTTATCGATATGATTCCGCAATCTTCTCAGACATATATGTATACATATAGTGACAGCTAAATAAATATATATGCATATAATCAGTAAATTTAATAAATTCAATAAATATAGTACATGTATAATAGCTAAATATATACAGCAGTGGATAAAAGAAAGTTTAACATTGATGCGCTATAGAGTCTAGCCACTTTTGCACTAACAATTTTTTACCATATTGGCAACATTCGTCTGTTCTGTGGCATATATAATAATATATCATATATAATAATAAAACAATATAGAAAAAAACTCATGATATCCTTTTATATTTCTTATTTAATAAATTTTCTTTTGTCCGCCATGGTATATGTATATTAAACAAAAGGATCTTTCGTTTTCACCGGATGTATCGATTACGATTGATTGCTGCAGATCTGTGGTAAGGCGAAAGGCGGGTCCGCAAGATGTCTGAGTATTGCGAGTACATGTGGGACACCACAAGAGGTCACATGAGTCCTGCACTTGCACGGAGTATTTATGAGGAGGAGGCCAGATTCGACAAATGCGACAAGAAACTGGCCATTAAAACCGTCCGAGCAATATTGCGTGAAATGCCGGATGTAGGTAAGAAGGGGTTTATTCGCAACGCTCGACCGTTATTCGACCGGAATTATTTATCGAAACTTCTGTTGTATTAAAATTGCCAAATTGGAGATACAAAAGCAAATTAGAGTATACTATATCGCAATCTGTATGAAGACCACAGGTGAGAAATACGATAAGTCATATTTTTCATGTCCTATAGAAGATTAATTTTTAAGTTTTGTTTAATTTTCAGATCGAATACGTATGTATCTTTGTTATTCTCTTGAACATTTTTATCATCAATGTCAATTATACAGACTAATATTAATTTAATTAAATTAGCGTGTAGTTAAATAATCAGTAATTAAACTGCGGATTTTTACTCATTTATGAGATATCTTCAAATGAGAAAATATATGAAATACTCGAAATATAGTACTCATTGATGCAATTTATGAAACAATTTGCTAGCTGGCTTACGTTCTTTTAATTATCTTCATAAAAATATTAATTTGTATAGATATGTATCCGTAGGCTGGGGATAGCTAATATTATTTCTTACAAAACATTGTACGTTTATTTGTAATTCTTTTCAGTCAGTGATACAAAGTTAGAAAATGAACAAAAGCTGATTGATCGTATTTTTCCCATGTGATTTTCATACGGTATTATATATCTCTTGATAATACGGAGATACAGTACTCGCATTAGTACATTTCATTCGATTGGTCCCGTTAGGTTCGCCTAGACTGATTCGTTTTCCACGCGTCGATCCTCGAATTTCCGGCATAATGTCCGCGTTCGAGCGGCTTCCTGCCGGCTATTTTTTTCACGCGAAGCATTACAATGACCCATCTGTTTGCTTCTAGACTTGAAGCACTGCACGGATGAATATATTACACGTTTCCTGCTAGCCCGGAAATATCGCACGGAACAAGCTGCTGCCCTGATAGCCGCTTATCAGGCGCAAGTAGCGCATCGACAGGATATCTTCGGCAATCTAACCGCAAGAGATCCAGCCTTGCAGCGGGCGCTGCGCGCTGGAATACCCGGTGTACTTCCTGCACGTGATAGGTACCATTTTGAAATTTAAATTCGTTTCCGGTCTATTTAATACATTCTGAAACTTATATTAACATTTACGTAGACATGGCGAAGTTAGTAGTTTCGGATATTATTTAGAATTAAATCGATGATGATTGTAAAAATAAGTTAATAATTTATAGTAATTTTATAGATAGTTTACTTTTGTTATATAATGATAAAAAAAATTTGACTGGCTGATGATTAAATTTGAGCATAATATAAGATTATGGATATCGTTTTATAAATTGTGATCATTTTTGAAATCATAATTGATACAAGGGAATATTTAATACAAAGTTTACCACATCTATTGATGACATCGTTCTTCGTAACTACAATATCTTTGCGTATTTTTAAAATATTATTTCAATATAACTATTAATAATTTATTATTGTTATTAATTTAAATATATTGTTATAATATCATAAGTCAAATTCATTTTCAGGAAAGGGAGATGCGTACTCGTTATTTTAGCCTCGCAATGGGACCCTATTGCAGTACCAGCATTATCAGTTCAACGCGCTCTCTTTTTGGTTTTAGAAATTCTCATACAAGACCCAAGGAATCAGGTACGATTCATGTATAAGTTTGTGTAACTTTAAGTCTCGAACAAACAAAGTAAGTCTTTTAGTCTTCTATAGCTCTAGACGTTCCATTTCTTTTTCTAGCAATCCGGTTTCGTGGCGGTGGTAGATTGGAGCGGATTCTCTTTACGACAGGGCGGTGCCCTGGGCGCAGCGGCACTGCGAAACCTAATAGCTGCTCTTCGAGGACGATTTCCGGCTAGATTCAAAGCTATACACTTCCTGTCGGCGCCGCTTTACGTTCAGGCCACATTGGCCCTTGTGAAACCTTTTTTGGACGAGAAAACTCGGAACAAGGTAGGAGAAACTGCTGAAGGACAAAGTACATATTAGAAAGTAGATAGAAAGGGATAAAATAATAGCTTCGAATACGTATCATAGTAGCGTATTATATTAAAGATAGAAATAGATTAAGAAGATTAATTAATGTAAACAATATACATCAACGCACGTATTAAAATGCAACTACTTGACGTCAATTGCTGTAATTATATCAATTAAGATAATACACTCGGTAAATTCCACATCCCGGCAAATTATTATTGCAAACAAAGCCTTTAATTGCTTTTAATTTCTAGCCATGTGTATAATCGCTTGACGCTGAAATTGAAACGTTTTGCATACATACATATGGGTTTCAGATACGAGTAACTAAATATTGACCAACAGATAATCTAAGATAGCGTAAAGCTCTAGAGTGTTGCATGTTTGCATAAAGTGTGAATATCCGATTTCATTAAACGAGCATTCTTTTTAATTTCAAAGCGAACGGATATATCGTACTTCAAGAATTATCTTCCAATAAAAAGATTAAGTTTTTCAATGGAATTTATAAACATTACCAATGTACATCTAATATTTTCAGATCTACTTACATGGAAATAATTTGAGCACCCTGCATGAACACCTGCCCACTGACATTTTGCCAGCGGAATTAGGTGGCACAGGGCCAGCATTTAACCCAGGACTATGGGCCGAACCAGTTATTCATTCAGCGATGAAAGAAGCTGAACTGGCTGCGATAAAAAAAGAGAAGGAGCAAGCTGAGAACGTAGATCAGTCTCGCGATAAGAAATTCGAGTCTAGAGACATGGAGAATCATAAAAGAAACGAAGCAGACTCTATAAAATCGAACAATGGTGTGAATAAAGAGAACGGAAGGCGATTCTTCAATCCTTTCGGTAATTCTACGAAGAATCAGTCGCCGAAGAAACCTGGAGGAACAAATGTAGAATTGAATCTAATTAATCGTACTAATGGATATGCAGAAAGAAAAGAAGGTAGGAGAGATAGTAGAACGATAAAGGAAAACGAGGATTCTTGCAGTAGAGGTAGAGATAGAATGTTAAGCAATGGTAGCGCTGATTACTTTGACGACAAAAGAGAACAATACAAGGATGTGCAGGATAACTTGTTAGGATCTCGATCTGAAAGACGCTCGAATGAATATGAGATCTCAAATAGACCAGATAGCGACGACAGTAAGGATAATTCGTTAGATAACAGATCAGAGAATGCCCTAATTGATACAAGTAAAATTGAAACTGTCTCCGAAGAAACGAATCTCATAACGTAATGTTAATTTTCTCGACTTCTTAGGTTAAAACAAATTAACGCAGTAGTACTTCCATGAGAAGTGTTGACTTTCAATTTTAAATATAATGAAATCAAATACTGTCGCTAGGTTTAAGATCGGTAGAATGTAGTAAGTTCCGTGAAATTTGTATTCTCTGTAGGTTTTAAAAGATATATTGTGATACGATATACATCATTTTTAATAAGTATTTATACATTAATGAGGCTTTTGTTCTTTATACATATATACGATTCTGTTTCAACTAGATCAATGTTATTTAAACATTGAATTTCTTATCCTTTTTTATCTTATTTTATTTTTAATATCTTTTATCATGAAAAGAATGAATTCGTTTCCATACGAATTTTCATTATTTCATAGACATATTTACATACTGCTACTACTATTGTTCGTGACAAAAATAAAATGAACATTGCACGAACATTCTCTATGTTCCTCTTTCTATCGTATGTGAAAAACATATTCAACAATATAGTGTTATAACTTTCAATGAGTACTTACATTGTGAACTTAAGATTATGATATTTATCAATTTTTATAGGCTATTTATCGCTGTCCACGAAAACACGAGCATAGTTAACAAAAATCTTTGCATGTGTATGAAATTCATACAACTATCAGTCACATTTTTTTAAAGAGTTTATACGACAAGCAATTCGTATTAGGATTGTAAATATGTATTAAATTATTTATTGATATCAAATGTATCATGAAATCGAAGATCTCTCGTTTCGTATGACATTCTCGAGAAATGCGAATCCTGTACTTACATATTGTTAGGATTATGAGTGTGATAAAAATTGCGTCGTAGATAGTTTTTTAGTTCTTCTAACTGTATTTTTTAATAAAACAGTATTTTAATATTTGGATGATTTTTCTTTGGATTTATTTTATATTACAACAAATTGAAAAATATTTACAATTTTCATCATAAAGTAAATCAACAAAATTATAGATTAAGAAATGTTCATTTTTCACATTGGTTCACATTGGTAAAAGAAAAGTTGTGATAGAATAATGGGGAAGAAATAAAAATTTATTTCTTTAGTATATAAAATATATATGTATGTATACGATATATTAACATCAATACACATTATAAACATAAAACTTTAATACTTTATCACATCATTATCAAAAGCATCCTACTACCATGTAATTGGTTTTTTTCTCTATATCGTCCATCCACACATTCTCTCCCTCCCTTTCTCTCTCTCTCTCTTTCTGTCAATTTGTATGAAAATAGAAAACCCTATATAGAGATCTATGATGAGGTATATAAAAACGGTAATCAAATACAGTGTAGTAGTTTACTTATATACAAATGTTATTACTTCCTTCAACATGATTTTTGTTAGAAAAATGAATTTTTTAACATCAATTTATAAATATAAATATACGCACATCTCATATATTCATATAGTATATATTTATTACGCACAATTTTGCGTATTCGGCGAGACTTAGTTTATAATCGGTTACACAAACCGATAAAAAAAAATTCAGTATTTATTATATTATGTATACTCGTAAGAATTCTCAGCTTCGTCTCAGTTCCTTCTCAGTCCTTTCTCAGTTTTTTTCGAAGTATTTGAAAGATCTGCGTTTTGGATAAATGTTTGTACTTTACCTTAGTAATTGGCTGGTATCGATTAATCAGGTGTAAGTTAGTTCTCGAAAAATGATGATGACAGGGCATGGTAAAAAGAAACTTTATGCATCGTATTACGCACAGGATTATTGTCTAAGCGACACGTATCGTATCAAGCTACAATAGTTGGAGGTACCCAACCTCCAAAACCCCGTTCTAGTTCTTCACAAACGGCTATGGTTAAACGATCTTGATGTAGGCCACTAACAACCTGTAAGATACAATTTACATATGATACTAAAATTCTTATTTTACCATTCTAGTTTCATTAATACTAATAGTCCAGAGCTTATACCTGTATACCAATAGGAAGTCCTTGTTTGTTCAAACCTAAAGGACACGCAGTAGCAGGTAAGCCCAAAACATTAATAATTCCAGTGTATGAAAAATTGAATGGTTTAATCAACGGTTCGTAGTGCATTGGTGCCGCAGTTGGATGCGTTGGGTATAGGAACACACCGTCTTCACCTAAAATATCCTATTCGAAGAAAATTGATTAGAAATAAATATTAACAATAAGCATAGTAATGGTATTGATTTAGGAAAAAGATAAAAGTTCGGATATTTCTGGATACATGCTTCAACTTTAGTCAGTCGTTTTCTCGTCGCGTGAATACAACTACAAGATGAAAAGATATTTACAAAAATAATAGAGATCTTTAATAATTGGATGGAAAAAATTTCATTCTGCATGCAGAGCAATATCTTTCTTCTACTTATTAGAAATAACTCGTGATACCGTGAAAGACAAACTAGTATAGTCTGACCAGTTCGCACGAAATACTCGAGAAAGAAATCACGTCCATTTTAATAAATAGTATTGTTCCGTAACGCAATAGTAAGAAAGGAAGACGAAGAAGGTAGGAGCCAATTCCAATCCTGATGAGTTACATTACAGGCACTTGTGAATGTACATCATATTGCATCAGTAGTTTATAAAAGATAAGAGATCATTGATATAATTCATAAATATCAATAATTCATTACGAGATCATACCTGAAATTCTCGATAAAGTTCTTTACTTTCTTGTATGAATTTCGTGTGTTTATCGCTTCCATGCTTCACGGCAAATCTTTCAAACGTGGCAGTAAGAAGAGCTATCAATGTATGATTACTCAGGAACAGTGTCCATTTCAAAAATTCCCACCATAAATTTATATGACCCACTCTGTTCGACAATTCATACGTAAAATCTTTTTCGTCTTTACAACTCATATTGGCCATCCAGAGAGCGATGCTTTTTTTCATTTTTTTTATGTGGATCTTAGTCGCTTTAATTTTATGAGCTTTCTCTAGATATTGAACTACCTTTCTCATGGCTTCTCTTATCTCTGACTCAACTGGAGACGTGAAGTATTGGCCACCGTCGTCTTCCATATAATAAAACTAAATTGAAATAAATACTTATCACATACTACATACGACCAATGATTATAATATAAATATTCTATCCGTACCTTAAGCTTCGAAATGTCTACTTTTTCGTTCAAATGCAACATATCTGCGTTCTTGTCCGCAAGAATCTTCAAAGTAGGCAGTAAATCTTGTGCGTATCTGCACATAGGGCCAATAGATAGCAATCTGTTTTGGTCTTCGCTTTGTGCACTCGGGTATTGGCCATCGTTCGAAACCATTCCAGTAGAAGGTTTGTGCCCGAAAAGTCCATTGAAGTAGCTCGGTATACGAATAGAACCACCAATATCTGATCCTATTCCTAGTGGCGAACCAGCTGCAGCTTGTATACAACCTTCACCACCGGAGGAACCTCCGACAATATGTCTCGTATTATAAGGATTTTTTGTAGTTCCATATAAACAGTTAGAAGTTTCCCACCACATGGCTAATTCTGACACGTTCGTTGTAGCCAGAGGGATGGCTCCAGCAGCCCTCATTAACCTAACCACTTCTGCGTCATGTTCAGAAACAACGTTCTTACGAATGGTTAAACCAGCTGTCTGTTTCATTCCAGCAATTGCAATACAGTCCTGTAATCAAAAAAATTTACATTTGTTTTAATATACATATAAAACCATCGTAAGATGTCCATTGCATACTTCATGAAGTAAGATTTACCTTTGTTGTGAAAGGCACTCCAAAGAAGGGTTTTTCTTCAGCTAATACTTGAGGAGATGGAGCATTCTCAGATTTCAAAAGATCATCACACAGTTTTGCTTCTTTGAGGGCGTCCTCAAAGCGATCTTCCACTACACAATTTAATATTGGTTGAATTTCTTTTATCCTATCTATGTATGATTGTACCACTTCTTGTGAAGTTAACTGTAATCATATGTGCTCACTTGTAATTTGTATATAAACACTTATTAATAAATAAACAGAGATTGCGATCATTTTAATTTATTATTTTACAAGTGTCTAGAACTTATCTTACAGTCATTTGCAAACAGATTTGATTTGGATTGGAAGAACACAATGAATTTACCTGTTTATTTCGAATTTTTAATGCTAAAGTAGTTGCACTGTGTAAAAGCGTTAGATCCTTTATAGGAGGTTGAGACTCTGCAGGACCCTTCAAGAATGCAACGAAGGTATATATCCATTTTCCAATGAATTCAATTAGTCGATGAATTGCATTCAATATTTGTCCTTTAGGCTGCATTTTCCCCTGATCTTTGTGTTTAGTTGACATCTATCTAGGAAAAACGTAAATACTTTATGTCAATTACTATCGTTATACTATAAAAAATAGAAATATTACTTTATTTAATTGCGAGTGAAGCTCGTAAAACGTAATAGATAACAGAAGATAAATATAAAAGATCATGTAATTTGTTACAAGTTATCAGATTAATTCTGTGATTACGCAGAGAAAAAATTATAATGGCAAATAAAAATTACAATAAATATTACAGAGAACTATTAAATAGTGAAAACTATTAAATATTTATATCGCATCATTCATATGATTATGTATAATTATTTATAATTAAATCACATTAAATATGAAAGAACATGCCAGAATACTTTATCTATTTTTGCAGACGAAAACTCTAAATTTAAAAATTATATCATTTCGAGAACAACAGATTCCATTTTCATCTTTTGCTTATATCGTTCTATGTTACATGCTTATTTTTGAGAATTACGTTATTTTTGCGCTAACTGGCCTGTTTGAATATTTGCATAAACAGACATAGAGAAGAGAAGATAAAAAGAACATTTAAATAAGAAACAGACATTCTCAATAAAATCATACTGCAAATACTGATGGAAATATTTTACGATCGGAAATTGCAACACCAAATGTCCTTGCTTCGAGGCAATAAAAAATTGTTTTGTTAAAATATCTTTACACGATATTACATGAAACTTCCGAAGAATTCAAGGAGAAAAGAAAACGATTGAACGACTTTTAGCACAATCGCTACTAGTCCATCGCACGTTTTCTTTATCATATTTCACATAAAAAACATCGAGCAAATTACTATAAATTATATAAACGTCGCTATCATTACGTCGTTTAATGGTCATTGAAAGAGATCGTAGCGTCGCGTTAATAATGCTTTAACAGCGTGTAATTTAATACAGGGCGGGACAACTTATAATTGCGTATATGTACAATTAATTCATTTCAATCCGTCAGAGTCATCAAAGAAGGCTTTAGACAATTTGGCTTGAATCGTGTAGCAAGGATTATTTTATTATTATCCCTTCTGATAAGAATCACGTTGTCAGTCTAAACACCAGGATCGTTATCTTTCTCTGTGTTTATGTACCATTATGTCAATGTTGATTAATGGACTGACCTTGTGCAATTATCTCACTGTGTCAGCTTGCCGCTTTTATGGGAAACGCCGGTCAGTTTATCGATTAATCGGGCGTACACGGACGCCTTAAGGGACGAACACTAAACGTATCTACGCGAGTACGCGACGCACATTTGAACAAATTCGTTGAAAGTGAACGAATGCCGGCGACGCAATAATTTTAGCGCGCTGACAGACTCGATAATGATGTAATTGAGGTGTTACGCATCAAGGCTACTCAGCTACCAAGCCATGAGAGTTTGACAGTATCCGTCGGGCCGGAAATCAACTCGCGCCGCATTTCAGGCCGGTTGGCTACGCTTAAGCGTTTTCCATCGAAACTTCTTCTTGAAGTCGTTCGCATGCCGTAAGCGCAATTCTGCTTCCATTCCGTTAACAAGCAATATGTGAAAACTGACTTTTAGAGGTGTTATCAATCAGAATGATTCGTCAAATGGGTTCGTTTGTAATAGGCTAGCCGAGCATAGTCACGAAGTTACTCGCGTAACGGTGGTTGAGTCTCTGCGAGCGTTCCAGCGATAGATTATTTCTGTGACTTAGAAGTCAAATTGATCGACCGCGCTTTCTGAAAAATTCTTCGTTTTAGTACTAGAATATACAATTTATAATTTGTTCGATGTTTTCAGAAATACAAAATGATTTTACCTTCGATGGGAGTCGATCAGTTTGACTTCCGCATAGCTCGTTTATGAATTTTATTAAATAGATTTTTTCGTTGCACGTACTCGACGAAAGTTACGAAGGCTCGCGTGAGATCGACTGTAGGAAACTGTTTCGCTATTTCAACGTATAAATTGATGATTAATAGTTGGGCTATAGAATGTACGCGGCTAATTGATACGTTTACTTACTATTCTGCTATTATACTTTATTTGACGAGTCAGCTGGAATTACTCGTTGTATATTAATGTGTAATTCAGTATCATATGACACTTTACGAAAATTAAGCTGATTTAAGTCACGACTTATCGACAGTGCAATACCGCGTCTCGTATGACGTCGCTTTCCCCAACGCTCGTAGTCGACTGACACCACTTATACCTTCACCGGTTCTGATTATACGAGATCCGCGCAAACGCTATAGTTGCTTGCCGGCCTGGGACTTACTTTTATGCATCGGAGAAATATTTAACGGGTCGGGGATACACTTGTAAGATGGCTGCCTAGCAGCGATGGATAGATTACTGTTACGATATGATGTTCATAACTTCGCGAGATACGCTCTGTGTTGATATTACGTTTCAATAGCCCCTCAAAACCCGAATTTTTGTATTATTGATTTAGTAACATTTCAGCATTTCGTATCGCAAGTCTAGAATTATGACAAATCGTCAATTATATTATAATGTTAAACTAATTCTATATAACGTTACAACTTCCGTGGAAATTTCACTATTTTATATTGTATAAGGTTGGATTTACGAAGATTATAATGTTAAATTAACTTTATACAGTATCGCAATTTCTATAGACAGATTTTATTAGTCGATAAGATGTTTTTATTATCAATTTGATAACCTTTCAGTATGTTCCATTATAGATTACGATTACAGTATTAAAAAATCTAATGTTATTATATCATGCTAAAAGAATATACTATCTTATCTAGATTCATATGTGTATTAGATTTATTATATAAATTTATCAAAAAAGTATTTATATGACAATAAGATCGAATACTAATTATATATAGAGAGATATATTAAGTTGACAATGTTCTTGTCCATTTTATGTAATACGTCTTCGTTATCCTTATGTAAGTTGTTTTAATGCTCTCTATTTACTGGATTAATAAGACGTCTGTAATTGACGCCGTTAATTTTACACCGATAGGCGATTTTAAATGTTTATTTGTGCTTGATTTTTGCCATGCGGTTTTAAACGTTTTAGTTTTAGTTTTAAACATGTACGTATACATTTTCAATACAAACTGCAAAGATACATATTTAGTTACACGTTACATTAAATGTTAGTTACAACTACCTTATACGATATTTCTCTCATTTTATCTGTTCATTTATTCTCTATTTTTGATCTTCTTCATTCATTTCTGTATCTTTCATTCTAAAATTTCAATAAAAATATGTTCAGTGTACACAGTCTAGCTTCGTTAAAGGACCATGAGTCGGGATATAATGTGGCTAGTTACTGAGACAGGTGCATTTCTTAAAAATTCCGAGAAACCTTCTCTGTTGGTTATGAAAACAGATACGGATACCAAAGACATTTGTTTACTTACTTGATATACATGTACTAGGTAGAAACAATGTAGTACAATTAAGGAGCTGTATCCAGCCGCGCCCAGAACCGTATAGATTTTATAGAAACACTTCAAATTTTAGACTATAAAACTTATTTGAAAATTGTCATTATACTTACAATCTTTACGATGTATAAAATCCCTCTTAACTCCCACTTAAATATAATTGCCGTATTAACACATTGTTGACGGGAGACGTGAATCGAAATTTTAAAAATAGGAGATGTTAATCGAATGAATTTTTCATTTCATAAACATTGACATATTTTCTAAAACTATGCGAAAACTAAAATTTATTTCACAGTATACCGTTAACAATGTGTTCATAAAAATTTAACCTATATTAACCTGTATATTATTAAAACACACGAAGAGGCGTCTCCACTTTGACATGTCACGATCCTGAAAGGGACTCTGGTATATATGTAGTAACGTGCTCCAGAAATACTTCAAATAGTTTCAAACGTATGCATGTAGCGGAAAATTCGAATCGTTCGACGAAACCAGTTGCAACAACTGGTGGGGATATCGATGGTCAGTTATTGAAGTACAATACAGGTCAGTTAACGTGGCACTACTGTATTCCGAAAATTTCGGAGCATTAATTCATGAGAAGCCACCAGATGGCAGCTCGATCGCACGCCATTAACGAGCAAGAAAGAGTGGGGAAGAGGGCATGGCGTCAATGTGCGCGCGCGTGAGTATATGTGTACGAAGGGTGAATGTCACTTTGTGTCCACTTGCTTCCTTATCACTCGACAAAGAACTCTCATTATCCTTGGTGATTTTATTATTGGCCACGTCTCCTGCTAAGTTAACGACGTAGCGGTATAGTGCAGCGAAGACTGGACACCTACGTCTTCTGTCGTGACATGCGGCTCACGATCGTCGATCACCTTTTTGAGGTTAGCTCAAGACCGCGCGGCTAAGCGCCGCGGTATTATCTCACGAAAACGTCCACCGTCTACGCGTATCTATCTTTTCCATTCTTCCTTTGATCGAAATTGTTAAAACACGTTGAACAATTCGTTGGAATATTTCGAAGATAGTTTCGAGGTCGAAACACGATTTGGGTGTCGCCGTTGCGTTTCTACGTCTCGTCTTTTACTCCCACCCACGCGATTCAGTTTGATTACCGATTAGCTTTATTAATATTTCCACATAGAGTGATTCAAACTCTACCCACGCCAGCTTTGTGTATTAGTTTTGATAAAGTACGTTCATTTTCATGATCGCGAAATAAAGCACCATATGTTTCTTTTATGTATTTTTCATCGATTTTTCTTTTATTGTCAATGTTTTTATGTTGTTAGTTTGTCAGATCAATTTTGAGGTATTTGTGAAAACTAACTCTAATAGTGAACTATTTATTAGGATCAGAACGTAATTATCCAATAAAAGCTTAATATTTATAAAAAGAATAGTATAATTCGAAATGGATGTTTCACGTGTTTTTTAATACTAAGCAATGCATATTCGAAGTATCTTGTTATACATATGTAAAACTTGAAGGTTATTAATTAAATTGTAAAAAGAGCAACATTTTTACACTGCCAAGTGATTAAGTAGTTAATAATTTCCTAATAAAACAGATACGTACAACGTAAAGTTTTCTAATATTGCTTTCTAATATTGTGTTTAATATAAATTATTTTACATCGATTACAAGGGCAAATATTCTATTCCATATTTTTTTTTACATTAATATCTAATTAATACAAAGTAAATATTCGTTTCCTTAATTGTTTATAATATCCAAATGATTTTTCATCCATTGATTTACGCAATTAAGAGTCAACGTTGCGTTAAAATATTTTATACATCATTTTTCTCAATCAATCCACATTATTGGATTCTGTGTTGAAACGTTATGATTATTATCTTTGTGTGTCATGCTTGAAGAAATTGAATACCATTATGATAATGTATCTTTTTTATAAATCATAATAACTTCTTCTTAAGCTTTTAATCTATTTAATATTTTCATACAGTTTAGTTCTCCAGCGTTTAGTAGTCTGTTTAGTATTCTAACACATGTTTTATCTCTAGACAAAACAACATTTCATTGCTTCGTCTCAAGACTAATTGTTTTGTTTTTCTAGTTACTATTCGCTATATATAGATTATGAATATTACGACGAAGTTTCCTGTCTTCTTTACCTTCAACTATATACCTATTTAAAATACGTCGTGCTGAGTCTTTAACCTTGTGTCATCGTATATCTTTTCGTATTCTACGTTTGCTGACAGGCTTATTTAATAGCGCGCTATATATTTCGTTTATCGGTTTACTGAACCGATTCCAACGTTGTATTGTGCTTCGTTCGCACTCCCGAAACCTATTTTAATTTCTCGGTGACACGTCCTTTATTTGTATTATTGTACATTTCCAAATCAAAGAATTTTTGAACCCTTTTTTTTCAATATCACCGACTTTCCTCTCTTTTCTTCGAATTTTTAACAATACGCAATAAGGCTGTAATTTCGAACTTCCCAATTATAAATTTCCAATTATAAAAATGTCTACAACTTCTCTCGCTTCCATATCTCAAACGTTTCTATTTCATTTTATAATTTTTACAAATGCGCTACAAGGAGGTAATTTCAAATTAAATTAATTTCGAGATTCTCTTTAGATTTTATCTTTTTTTTTTTTCGCCTGTATACTCCTATACCGTGTCCAGAAATAGAAGATAATTTATGAAATAATTAAAACAGATGTTTACCTCTATATGTATGTGTGCATATATTTATGTCGGAGATGAAAGGACACCGGAGCCTTCCCTCTGGAACTTCGGGAAAATCCGTAAAATTGTAATCAAAGTTTACAGTCGTAATTAAACAATTTGCCCTCATTCTGCCCAATTGTACTTGTTTGCGATTTGTGATAATAAACTTGGGCTCAAGGCGACCATCAGTCGCCGAACGTAGCCGCGGTCAACGGAACCGGCGCTTCGCCTAACAAAGGTGTGGAGTTATAGTATGACCCTCATTAAAAGAAATACCAATAGAGGTACTTGACAGTAAAACATTCTAGCGGTTCCTTCGGACAATGAATACCTGATGTTGAGGCATGTACACAGCACATGTCCAGTTAGCCCGAGGACCCGCTATAAAACCTGGATTTTTCCGGCAATTAAGATTTTCCAAACGGACAGACAATCTTTGTCCCAAATTGACCAATTGACAGCGACGTCAATTTCCCTTACTTTCGGAACGAGGGCTATACTCGACGAATCCGATGATCTCGTGTCCTTAGACACACCCCATCATAGTTTTCCTCTGTGGCATCATTGGGACGAAAATTCGTTCTTTCTTGAGATCCCACCGACGAAGAGAGCAGCACCTGACGATCAGTGAGTTTGAGTTAGAGTAAGTATATCTTTCATCCCGTTGACCGTGGATTCGTCATCGAAGCTAAGACCAACGTCACTAACATCGCAAGTGCCCAACCACCGCTGTTGATTGTCGAATCGGTAGTGTCCATACTCGTAGCATCAGGTCGTATCTTCGTTATAACACAACGATGGCCAACTCCAAGGGAGGTCTATCAAACGCCCACAACCCTGTTCCTGACTCTTCTCCGACATTTATTTTGATGAAAATGAAATAGTCTTCGATGAAAATTTGTCAAAGATCGTAAGTTTCTGTAATTCGTGAAAAGCGAGGAGAAAGCAACACAGATATTCTTCTACATTTCTCTTTACATTTGTCTGACGATTATCTCTTTACGATACCATCCGAGCTAGGTAATGTCGCGATAAATTTAAGCGAGCGTGACAAAACTCTATTTGTCCAGCGATTCCGTACACGGGAAGAAACTTCCGGCAGTCAAAGTGCTACCATCAAACAACATTGTTACCTTCTATTTTGAACGTTTCTGTACGCACGAACATCTGGATGATTTTGCATTATGTCATTACCAATTTCACGTGTACAATTATTTCTTCTGCGTGCAACGATTTTTACAATTATTTTTTATAGTTTAAAGGCATAGAATACACCTTTTTTCATACGATGCTTTATCTTTTTGTTTTATAAAAAAAAAATAATTGGTTTTAATTATTTGACTGATACAGCTGATTTAATTACGCTTGATTTTTAACTATAAAGTTACACGAAATTAATTTTATATTCTGAAGAAGTTGATGAATATAAAAGTAATTTTTGTTATTAATTAGTTCTGAGTCAGCGAGCAGTATTTTACGACTGTTTTCGACGTTTGATAAAATATCTCATCAATAAATTTCAGTTTTCATGCAAAAATCGAATCTAAATAGAAATTTCTTTCATTTCTTAAACAGTACGTCACTTTATTTTTTATATTCTTGCATTCTTTAATGTAATGGGCGCATAAATGCAATGTAACAAATGCGGTAGGAATTATCACTTCATAACATAAACATTCAGTACAAACGCATGAAATCCAATAATCGTATTAAACCCAGTAGAACCGGCTTTAATAAAAGAAATCTTCACCTTCACCTTCCATTCATAGCAGATCATTCCTCAAACACGAGCCAACCACTGTATCAGTTTCTTCCTCTGTTTCTTTAGATTCGACGTTATACTATGACACAGTCCATGCTGGAGAGGATATAAACTACAAACTTGTTTCTTCAAACAAGAATACAAATAACCAAGAGATCAGTATGAAGAAGAGTCTAAGCAAGAATCAAGGAAAATCAGATGATACAGAAACGAAGGATATTCGAGAGAAGATGGAGGAGATCGACGTGAAGCCCTCGTCGTCGACAAATTCTATGGCGAACAAGCCTGCATTGTTACCTAGTGGTGTTGGTCAAATGAAGCAACTGCAGGGAGCGAAGATGGTTAACCAAACGGAATCATCGTCATCTGGCTCGGCTACGGGTGAGCTGATACGTTGATTATGAAGAAATAGTCTTTTGAGCTTGGCTTTTAACTGTTTGCTTATACTTGGATGGGCGAGCTATTTTATTTTGTCCTATTTTATTTTACTTTAGTTAAAAATCTATTGTATAGAATGGCTCAACAAACGTAAGTAATTAACTCATGAAGTGTTATCATTATAGTGTTAATGTAATTTATTTTATCATTTAGAATTTGCTTTTAATTCATTTACATCATTGAATTCCTTTCCTAAACGATTGAATTGGATCTGCATTTTGTTAATGCAACATTTCCTTTTGCAGTCTGGTTTTTTATTCTTATTATTATCATGTGATTCTTAAACTGGATAAATCTGCTTTTTAATATTGTAAAGACTATTGTAATATTGTATTTGCTTGCTATTCTCCTTCGTTGCTGTATCTTCTTTCACTTGGCTTCAATCCTATAATTTCATGAAGTTTGAAGAAATTGAAGCATATTCTTTTTTTATATCATAGAAACTCCTTTTCATGGCTTTGATTTATGTAGCAAGCCTGTGCAATGTGTCTGCCATTTTAATACTACAATCTTGTATCTTAACAAAATAATATTCTGCTTTACTTAATGGGACCTTTATGCAGTTAATTACTTCCTTATTATCTCGTGAAATTGATGGAATCTAAATTCTTGAGTGCTTGATGCAGAGAGAAAGAGAGAGAGAGAGATTTGTTCTTTTGTTCCCAATTTATTTTTAGCAAGTTTCAATATCTTTTCTTTAGTAATAGTAATTATAATGGAAATGAAACGTGTTTCGATATAAAGTTGAAATCTGTTATATCTTCTTCTAATATTGGTACAAAAGTATTGGGAAAAATTTCAAACGAAGATTGTTTTACTCCTGCAAACAGTTAAAAGTTTTCCGTGCTTTGTTCTCGTTAGAAGAAATCCATCATCGCTGATCATCGTTGCACCATTCTGCTCTCTTTTAAGCCACGCTTGCGATTTAATTTCGAAACGGGCATGAATCGATCCGAGGTTCCGCAAATTGTCCCGCAACTTCGTCAAACTCCAAACGTTTCCAGGCGTTCGACATTATCCGGGACGCGTCAGACACTTCAACAAATTGAAACATTGATTAATTACCGCCAAATATAATTTAAACCCCGTTCGTTAAGCAAACTTTGATCACGCTTTATGAATTTCCGCTTTGATGACATCGCTTGACCCATAGACATTGCGCAACAGCATCTACAAACAAAATTCGTATTATATAAAGCCAGAACTTTTTGCAAATAATATCCAAGTAATTTATGGTGATTGATACATGAATTTTAAATTACAAATTCTAAATTATGAATTCCAACTTCTAAATAATACAAACTATAAATCATGAACGATAATATAATACTATATTTTCTTCAAACATCTGACTATAGTTGTTATTAAATATGACTATAGTCTCGTTCGTAGCAAGATTTCATTTTGATGTAAACAATGATACGCTTTATTGATATGTTTTATGGATATGTTCTAGAATTCTGTTCGTCTTAAAAATTGATAACTCTCTTAGAATTGAAACTTTTGTAGTTGGAGAAATTAGTTAGTTTCGTTTGTTAGAAATACGTTTTTTCTAATATTTTATTTTATTTATTAGAAATCCATAGCATAACGGTAAACCTGCTAGTTAGTGCAATTTCACTGACGAGTGCAATCCGTTTAATAGGATTCGAACTCACAGCCGTGATCTATCCTCAAAATTAAGTATCGTTAGCTTCAATTTGAAACTCTATTTCATCAAAGTTTAAAAAACAAATTGGAAATTAATATATAATAAATATATACCTGGGGCACATTTGTTTCTAAAGCTTGAAATATGACTTCTCTATACGTTGGTAGATAGAAGAAAACTATATTTCTCTATTTATCCGTAACTCCATTTATTAAACACTAACGTTTAATACTTCATTTTTCATTCACACAACTCTTGCCGATTAAATTCGCTTATTTGTAAATAAATTCTTTTATTAAATCTCACTTTCCTTTCTCCTATTAAATTTCTGCAAGCTGATAATAAATTCTCTTCCTTAACTCTTACTACTTAGACTATTACCATTGCTATTACTATCACTATACTATTGCTATTTCAATCAATATAATGAATAATAACAGTGGAAAGAATTGATGAACTCGTATTACATAAATGAAAAATTCGCTCATCTGTAAATAAATTCTTTTATTAAATCTCACTTTCCTTTCTCCTATTAAATTTCTGCAAGCTGATAATAAATTCTCTTCCTTAACTCTTACTACTTAGATCATTACCATTGCTATTATTATCACTATACTATTGCTATTTCAATCAATATAATGAATAATAATAGTGGAGAGAATTGATGAACTCGTATTACATAAATGAAAAATTCGCTCATCTGTAAATAAATTCTTTTATTAAATCTCACTTTCCTTTCTCCTATTAAATTTCTGCAAGCTGATAATAAATTCTCTTCCTTAACTTTTACTACTTAGATCATTACCATTGCTATTATTATCACTATACTATTGCTACTTCAATCAATATAATGAATAATAACAGTGGAGAGAATTGATGAACTCGTATTACATAAATGAAAAATTCGCTCATCTGTAAATAAATTCTTTTATTAAATCTCACTTTCCTTTCTCCTATTAAATTTCTGCAAGCTGATAATAAATTCTCTTCCTTAACTCTTACTACTTAGACTATTAGCATTGCTATTACTATCACTATACTATTGCTATTTCAATCAATATAATGAATAGTAACAGTGGAGAGAATTGATCAACTCGTATTACATAAATGAAAAATTCGCTCATCTGTAAATAAATTCTTTTATTAAATCTCACTTTCCTTTCTCCTATTAAATTTCTGCAAGCTGATAATAAATTCTCTTCCTTAACTCTTACTACTTAGACTATTACCATTGCTATTACTATCACTATACTATTGCTATTTCAATCAATATAATGAATAATAATAGTGGAGAGAATTGATGAACTCGTATTACATAAATGAAAAATTCGCACATCTGTAAATAAATTCTTTTATTAAATCTCACTTTCCTTTCTCCTATTAAATTTCTGCAAGCTGATAATAAATTCTCTTCCTTAACTCTTACTACTTAGATCATTACCATTGCTATTATTATCACTATACTATTGCTACTTCAATCAATATAATGAATAATAACAGTGGAGAGAATTGGTCAACTCGTATTACATAAATGAAAAATGATAACTAAAAGAGAAAGATAGTGAACTACAATTATATTAAATGATAGTTAGACAATGAAAAGAAAATAAAATTCATATATATTCCAATTATACGAACAGTTTATTGAACAGTTGTCTTCTGAAGACTTCGGATGGATGGAATCCTACTGTATAAGGAGATAGGGATGGCAATACAATGCATATTTAAATCGATACATCTTTAAAATTGATTCTGGATAGCCAAATGCCATCGTCAATCGATTGGATATCTCTATGTGCCTCAGCAGTCGATTATTCAATAGGATCATGCCCGGTTCGCATTATTGGGTCAGGATAGGGCAGGGCAGGGCCGTTTGGCGGGTATATTTTGTCCCCTGTCCTGTCCCGATAGTGAGAATCGGCCCTACTCGAGCTTGAAATCGCAAGAAGAATTCATCGTGGGACCTGCAACTGTCGTTTTCGCCTGTGCAAAGGATTATTGTGACCGCAGAAAGGATCGTTCCCGATTTACATTATTGGGTCAGGATAGGGTTGGGCAGGGCCACTCGGCATAAATTCTGTCCCCTGTCCTGTCCCGATAGTGAGAATCGGTGCTGGATCGAAATTACGAACGACTGGTGTGTTTATTGACTATTTATAGTGTCATAGATTGACCGCGAATTTTTATGCAAATTTATTTCTTGTGAACGCAATTACCTCGAGATACTGAAATAGAATCTCGTTTTACTTAATTAGAGATGAAACGACGAGTATTCTGTGTTGGATATTTAATATATTTTTCTTTGTATATTATTTTATTTTCTATGTATCTTGCATTTTGTTCTTAGTTCTTTTAATTTCGTCGTACAATTAGTTGCTTATCATTGTATTATTACGTTCTATTAGTATGCTGTTGCACTGAAATTAGACTATCTTTTTGTAGCAATTATTTATCGGTACTCGGATCTCTAATTAAAGTAAAAGTTTATAATCAATTATATCTTTTTGCTGTCGTAAACTATCAAACTATATAAAAGTATAATTTCTGTTATAGATTTCCTTTTTTTCTTTTTTTGAGGAAATAAGATGTACGAGCTTGTAAATTTGAGGTGTAAATGTTCGATTCGTTGTTAACGTGTTTTTCTTTATTAGAAGTTTATTACCATTAACTATCATTAGATGTTTATTATTATACTGTCAATTTATTATTAACCCTTTGCGGTTCTGTATTCTGAGTCTATGCACGATGATCTTATTACAGTGTATCGTATTGCCATAGTGACTGGACACCGTATTATGATCGTAAGTTTTATTACAATTTCGCGTGCGTGTATATGGCAATGTACCATTATTATACTTTATCGTAATAAAGATGTTCTAATTTTTTTCAAGATCTTTATCTCATATTATCTCATCATATCAGTTTTCTTATTTACACCTATCTGAATATGTTTCAAAAATAATTAGAAACTGCAAAGGGTTAAGGCTTTAACAAAGTTAAAAGCTCAATGGAATTTATAGTTAAATAATTGTCCGTGGAAATTTTTGAACGATAAATTTGATTGATAGAAATATTTCTATCCAAACATAGAAATTTAATTTATGCTGCGATCAAGCGGGGTGGAAGATTTTTAAAAGTCAGGGCCGTCTTCTTATTTCTCTGTAAATGTGTTATACGTTTTAGAGACTGGATAGAGAATTTATTGCATCTAATCGATCCATTATGTTCTTGTATTACTGTTCTACTTTATTTCTTAGAAATGCAATAATGAGGATAAACACGGTAATATAAATAACGCTATTAAGGAAGAAGATTATTTTAAACGTTTGCAATTAGGATAGAGCTATTACGTAACCAATATGCTTTTAATAAGTTTCTATATATAATCTCAGGAATTATATTATCTTTCCACTTTAATAATTCAGTACAACAAAACAAGCCTTGAACTTAAAAGCTCTGCTCCCAGCTATTACAGCACGTCATTCACATACACCTCTTCTATTTATATATCGTAATCGTCGTGTAGCCTCGAATACTATAAAATATAGTGCACTTAAACGCTTCAAACGAGTACTTAGCGTGGGACTTAGACCCCTCTACACGTAGAAGAGAGACGTTTTGAAAATTACACTTAATTGGTAATATTGCATCTTGATTGGTTTAAATAGCCTTAATTCTGCTTCTGAGATTAGCACAATCGATTCTTTCCATTGCTACGATATGATTCATCGGGCACATTCGATTCGTAATACGACTTCAATGTGATCCAACATTCGGATAAAAGATTTATTAAGAAATAATTTGTTTGCATAAATGTTTCTTGGACGATCACCAAGGGAGAGAAAAAGAAGAGAAAATAAAGAGAAGGATATATGCAACTATTCTATTCGATTTCCTAGATGAGTTATGAGAATAAATTTACGTAACCAAGGAAAAGAGCAAAAAATAAAATATAGCTAAGAATATCCATAACTTTTTTCTGGTGATTATTCAAATAAGATGTTTGGTTGCCTGATAAACGATTAGTTCAGTATCCTTTTTTATTCTGTTTCCATTTATAAAAATTATATAATTAAAATCAATAATATAAATGTTCATATTGGAAAAAGAAACTTATTTCACGTATTTGCGATAAAAGCAACTACTTTTCAGAATAAATCGAACATCGATACATCTTTGTATGTTTTCTACTAATTGTATTATCCGTTTTAATCGACTTATTAATCATTCTATTCGACTCCGACCTTATCTTGAAGTAATCACGCGATAGTTCACTCGGCTGAGAAAATCTTTCCATGTTTCTTGCCAATTGTATCATCCATTTAAATCTGCCAAGCCAAAAACTAGAGAAAAAAACATTTCGAACGATTCGCTATCTTTTATCTGAAAGATAAAATTCGCTGAAACTTGTCAGTGAGGATTATCAGGACAAAATTAAACCTGCCACGAGTACTGAAATTTCTGTTGCTTTTCGTCGCTGAATCTATGAATAGTACGAATCTTGTCATAATAAACGTTCCATCGAATCAAAGGAAATGAAAATGAAGACTGTGCTTATACGATCCCATTCGAACGTTTCTCCATCTGGAAAATTTTGTCGACCTATTCATATTTCACGATTGAAATAGACGCTCGATATTTACGAAGAACCGTTCGATACTCCTTTATTTATTTATAGTGTTTGATTTACAATGTTTGACCAAATATTGACCACGATGGAAGGTTCGTCTGTGATTCACGTCTGAATGTTTGCAAAGCCTACCGACGCTTTTGTGATTTTATAGTTATTAATCGCCGATCACTATGACGCCGATTAATCTTGTTTCTAGGTCATTGGTACTATGAATAGAAGGCGATAAAAAATGAAAACAGTGTTACTTCGTTCGATTGATTGGTACAGATCGATAAGTAGGTCTGACATTGTATTGAGTCTTGTGTTTGTGTTTTAACTTTGAGATATTCTAATTCTTATACTCTGACGTATTTGTTGTGAACAAATTTCTGGGATGATTAGACACTTGTTGGGGATTTCTAATTTTAATTGTATTTTGCTGGCGGAAGATACGCCAACTGTTAACTTTTATAATTTTACCGCTCATACGTGTGATATTCAAATTTTGGGAAAAAATGTCTTGAAATCCTATTTCGAGAAAATACTTCAAGTACGTTTCCTCTTCGAATCTAAGAGAATCTAGGATTTCTCTTAAGATTTAATTTCAGGTATTAAATTGTAAGGAAGAAAATTTTCTAATCTCTGATTTTTACTATTTTCTTTCATTTCTTGCAGATTCTTATAATCTTTTGCTTCGTATAATTTTTAGTTCCACGAAAAGGATATTTTTATATGCGGTGTTTCCTTGTTGTTCTACAGAGGAGCACAGAACGTAAAGTATCAGTCGTTGTGGGTTCATTTGATCAAAGCTCGATGTCTTCAGTGGAAATGGTTCTGCTGATCGAATTTTCTTTGGTCACCGGACGTCAACTGATTACGTATTTCCTTGAGCAATCTCTCTTTTGAGAGATAGGAGGTTCGCATACCAGACGAAGATGACTACGATAATGGTGTTACTGAGTCTTCCACGAGTTGGGAGACGTGTCATGAATCTTCTCATTTACGTGACAATTAAATGGAGAAGCATTTTAAATCTCGTTGAAAATTATAGAAAATTATTGTGCAAAAATTAGATATTATTTTGCTATTTTGGTTGATCTTTTATTTAATTTTATTCAAAGTTCGAAAATGATTCGCTACTCGAACGGTTGTTGTATAATAGTAAAAGCACCTGGAACGAAATCTCATTGTGAGCAATAACTTTATTATTTTCTACTTGTATACAGCAACATAAACGAGTTTCCTCTAATTAGTAAAATTCTGGCTCATTAAATATAAAGCGTCCACGGACTTCTCAACCTTAAATCGCTCTGTACACTATGAATTCTTCTAACGCAGCACTCAATCATGGAAAACCACGAGTTTGAAAAAGTTTTGAATATTTTTTTCACGGCATTCTGCAGTTCTCACTTCAATTAAAATGATATAATAATAAGATAAACAAATTATCCACGTTGTACTCTAAATTCAAAGTACGCGTTCAATCTCAATTAATACGTGTATTATGCGAAATGTGGTATTGTTTGGTAATTAAACTCGAAGATTCTTTTCACCGAAGCATATAAAACCAAAAAAATTGTTTAATCAACGTTCATTAAAAAATCACAACAGCGACGATTGCATTTTTTGCATAATATCGTCGCAAGAAAATTATGTACGAGAATGCAATCAAGATCGTGTGACGAGAGCGAACAAAAGAGGAATGCAAAGTGAAAGAATCTCCGCTAAAGTGTCTCATGCAGTTCTCAAAAAAAGCCTACATTACATGTTCATATATTTTAATTTTCAAAAGCATGTTACGCTATATGAAACAAATTATGCGCATATTATAAAAATTCTACAAGCGTTATGCAATAATGTTACGTTCTATTAGCTTCTTTTTGCATAGAAAAGATTGAAAAGATACGGAACAAAGAAAAAAAAAAAATGTCGATATACGTTACTTCGTGTAAGAAATTTAAAGCTTTAAAAGATAAACTTTAACGAGCATCGCTCTTCGTTTATTATTTCACATTGCAAGATATCGTATAACGTGAGAAATATATTAAATATATTTTTACAATATATTTTAAATATACATTTATAATAAAACAGGTAGAAAATAAAAACGGCGAACACTAAAACACTTGCACCAAATATCGTCGAACGTCCTAATACTTATCTCGACTTATACGCAAGAGTATGACTGTATCTCTGTTCTAGTGTTAAGCAGTTGCCTCTTCAATTGCCAAAGCTGCAAGCAAAATTGTGTCACGTCGCAGCTAGCTTCTCTATAGAATTGCCAATACAGCGTCATGAAAGAATTAGCGAGGGTAGAAGCCTAAATCTAAGGGTAGAAAGACATAGAGCTATCGAAGAGAGGTCCGACGATGTCCACGGGCAGAGAAGCACGCGTTCACTGCTGAGATCCTGCGTGTTAGGCACATCGTAGCTACTATATTGATCTACCTGTCCGAGGGCTATATCGGTCCGCGTGTTTCGGTGCAGTACCTTTCAGTCCACCAGCGCGGGATCAACGTTTCGTCCTGCTGTATTCATCGAGATCACGTTTCCTTGAAATACAGTTCACAGTTCAGTGTTCGTGTTCGATCGACACCTGTGAATCTTTCTGTTCTTTCTGCTTCTTTTTCCTTTTCTAATTATCCGACACGTTATCATTCGAGCTAATTATAATCCGTAAGCCGGAAGCGTTCGAAATTCGGGATATTCTCGGTGTTTGAATTTCACGAAACGAAATTAAACAATGAACAGTTCAGTTGTCGTGTTCGATCACACTCGTCAATATTTCCAATCTTTTATTATTCGACCTATTATTCTACAGCTTAAGAATCTACGAAGGAAATAAAATTCAGTTAACTAATTTTAGTTGCAGTTTCGCCAGAACGAAATTGGTTTATGGCTCGGTTACCGCGTTTAATCGATACCTATGAATCTTGTCAACGTTGTTATTCAATTTCGTAAAATTACGCAGTTCGCCGTTCAGTTTTCGCGTTCGATCAGACCCGTGAGTGGTCCTCGCGTTATCGTGTCACCTTTTTTACTTTACAAACCCGTTACTCTATGGTCTAAGAATCGACGAATGAAAAAGCTCGAATACCTTTGATTCCAATCTCGCGAAAATTGCATAGTTTACAACTGAATTTCCGCGTACGAATATTTTTATTCAATGTGCTATTGAATAAAATCATCTTCTATCACTCGATTTATATTATTTTATCAATTTACTATTCTTCGATCTAAACAATTTGAGATGTCGAGTGGTGCCGGTTGCAATTTCGTAGAAACGAAATTACACAGTTCACGGTTCAATGATCGGCGCTTCTGAATCTTTTTAACCTTATTATTCCATCTGCTACTCTACGATTAACCCAAATCTAATTCAAGGCTTCAATACATCGCAGTACCGCTACACAGTTCACAGTTCACTGGTCATCGCTTGTGTGCTTCGTTTCAACCTGATTACCTACTTTATTTCATCAACTACAAATTTATTGTTCCGCAGTAGAAAAATCGCAAACCTTCGATACTCTCAGTTCCAATTGCACGACGATAAAATATCGGTATCTAGTAAAGTGTCTAATGGACGAGATGAATTTTAACGAGATATGTCTCCAGAGCTCGACAGTAGATGGTAGATTTTTGCCATGAGAAACTGGTAACTGGATAACAGAGACAGTGGGTGTTTGCTTTTCTTATTTCTCGCTCGTCACTCCTATTACAAAGGATCACGCAGAAAGCGAGAATTGTTCGAGTCTAGAAGAGGATCGATCGACGCGGTTCTCAAAACGACCGATCGTTTGGACCGGTCTCAGCAGTTTTTCCTGGGATATATCCAGGCCATCCTATAAGTAATGCGGTTTCTTGGGTATGTATTAAACGAAAACAAAGCTTAACAAAGCTAAGATCAACGACGTATTCATTCTTCGTCCTCTACGATTAATTTCCTTCGTCTCTTTGTGTTAACATGTTAATGCTATGTTACGTCTTACGTCTAAAGCAACGTTTGTTTCGTAAGTCGGTTTGCACCAGTGATTTCGGAAGAATGAAGGAAGATCTTCTGTTTTAATTAATCATATTTATGGAGAATTTAAATTTCCAAAAATATAAAGTACAAATGACGTGTAAAAATGTGGTAACGATCCAAAACGAAATATTTATTATAATATTTATGTAATATGTCAATGAAATCTATGTTTAGTTAGAAATCTTTGTACATATACAGGGTGGTCGGTAACTGGTGGTAGAAGCGGAAAGGGTGTGATTCTACGCGAAAAAAGAAGTCGAAAATATAGAGTAAAAATTTGTCGTTTGAGGCTTTGATTTTGAATTTTCGCTCGGTACGCGTGCGGTACGTTATAAAGGATCTTACTGTAGATCGTTGTCTCGATAGAAAAATTAAACAAAAATTAAAAAAAAATTTTTATTCTATATTTTCGACTTCTTTTTTCGCGTAGAATCACCCCCTTTCCGCTTGTACCACCAGTTACCAACCACCCTGTATATATATGTAAAAATATGTTGCCTATCCAGAATTACGTATTCACTGCAACGTTCATGTAACGAAAGAAATTTCTATTTACATTCCATCCGCGCCTCTTTAGTTATGCTTTTATGCACTTACGAGAGATTTAACGGTGCAAATATGTACAGAATACGAGTACAGTATATTCTGGTTATACTAATTAGTATGTAAAATAATTCTCTATCTAGATTCCAATTATCTCTTAATTAAGTGCAGAAAATACGAGTTTGCGTAAATATCCGCAGTCCAATTACGATCATACAAATATCAATGTTTATAAATACCGACAGTTTAATAACTAGATAACACATATTTTTGTCAATTTCTATTTTTACGAATATAATTAGAAACACGTGATCTGGCTACATTGCTTTACTTGTTAAATAACATAACGAGTACTATACCTTTAATATTTCCTATATTTTTCCATCATTTCCATGCATTTTATGCATTTTTCCATCTACAAATTTTCTATATAAATACACGATGATCCGCTGTATAGCGCCAACTAATATCAAGCTACTTGATATACTTCAGCTACACAAAGTATTCGCACGTATCCTTATTCTGTAACGAACCTTTTCTTTCTTCTTTTACCAAGCTTTATATCTTCTTACATTTACATCTTTAAAGTATCAAATTTTTGTAATCGTATTAAATGTGCCATCAGATGGTACGAAATGTGATATACTTAGACCTACTTAACTATTACGTAAATAGTATAATAAGTACAACGGTGTGCCAATACCTTTTGTATTCACTGTAAAGCAGATTCGAGTCTGCAAAGTTTCCCGATTATTCTGTTTCCGTTTTCCTCATATCGAAACAATAGGTCGACGTTTGTTTGCGTTTTTCCTATCGTTTCATCTGCGGTTCAGGTTAGACTGCTGACGCTGTTAAAGTAGTTCAACGCTTATTTCTAAGTATATTCAACTGTGATTCGAGTTTACTCGAGGCTAGTACGCGTTCTTCTTTTTATTTCCTCGTTGTTTTCTGTTGTCGTTTGCTGTTTCCTCGCTGCTTTTTCATTTCGTCGCCGCTTTCCCGCAGCAACCGTGGTTTATTTCAGCGGAATTTTCACTGGGACAGTTACCTCTCGGGCACGGGTAGTCGCGCTTTTGTTGAAAAGATTTTAATTTTTCTGCGGGAATATGATAGTTCTTTGTGGACCATTGAGAGAGATCTTTTTCTTCCAGGTTTTCTTTTCTTCGCTTCTTTATGGTTTGCTGTTTTAATTAGATGGAGGTTGGTTATTTTGTATTCATTGTAGCCAGTTTTTGCGCGACAAAAGATTCTTCGCTTGCTCCTATCATATCCTTTCACGTTAGCTGTTTCACAGTAGCCAAATGATTGAAGTGTTTTCTTGCGAACGACCTCAGGTAGCATAAATGCTTGTAACTATATTCCGTACAACTTCGAGCATAAGTGTCTTTGCGTCTTCGAAATATCGTTTGAAGAGTTCTTCCTCGATGGAATACTCCGAGTTGTTCTATTTACATACATTAAATTTATCTATCTACATTAAATTTCGAATTTTAATAGAAAACAGCCGTTTAATAGCTCGTTTACCAGTTATTAATTTTCTTCTTCCTTGGCAAGAAGATTTTCAGTGCTTCTCGAATTATTTCTTTTTATTTGAACAGCAAAGGGCCATCTTTCTTCTATTTGCAATTTTATTCGAAAGTATGTTTGTATAATAGTATTTCTACGGATTATTTTGTATGCCGCTGAATTAGTAGTTTGATTAATGATCAGGATTATCATATGTATTTAGCTACTGGAATGCCTTTCGAAGGGAAAAACTGGAAACTGACAATTTAGCATAAAGTATAGATAATTTCTATGGTAAATAAATCATTGATAATCCAAGTTCAACGTATTTGAAATTTAGATACGACATATTTCAGATTTATATCTTTATTTGAATAACCAATATTACGCATTACTCTTAGAGCAACTCGTACTGTTTATGTTATTTACTTGGAAGTAAAAAGAATATAATTTACATTTGAGACTGTCTCTTTATAATTTTTTACTCCATTTGTTATTATTGTAGTCTACGATGCATGAAATGTCTGATTATAGCAGTCCTTACAAATTACGTAGACGACTGATGATTGACTATTTACATTAAAGTAATGTGTAACACATTCATCACGTCAATGAAGAGTAATAAATTTTCAGATTGATTATTCATAATCATGATAACGAACAAGATTATGCAATATTATTCAACGGGAGAAAAATATTGAATAACCTTTTTCACTATCCTGGTTATACAGGGTGTCTGGTAATTAATGGTACAATCGGGTGGTGAGGCGATTCTACGTGAAAAAACAAGTGGAAAATGTAGAATAAACTTTTTTCATACGACGCCCCATTTCCGACAAAATCGAGTTTGAAAATTTGTCGGCTATACTTGGACTTGGCTAATTCCGGACTGAACGAAAGAAAATATAATCGACCACAGGATAAACTGGATGGAAAAATAAGTGAAAAATATACAATAGAATTTTTCCATAAGACTCTCTGTTTTCGAGAAAAATACATTTGAAAATGTATCGCGCGTGTGCAATAGATCGACTAATAGCTAAACACGTGGAAACGAGGTTTTAAACGAAAACATTTCATTTTATTTTATATAATTTTATTCTATTTTCAAGATATTTTTAGTCGGTACATAGCCGTCTACAAATTTTCAAACTCGATTTTCTCGCGAACGAAGCTTTATACGAACCAATCTTATTCCGCATTTTCCACTTATTTTTTCACGTAGAATCACTCTGTACCGAGTTGTGCCACCAGTTACAGGACACCCTGTATACAGGGTGATTGGTAACTGGTGGTACACGCGGAAAGGGGGTGATTCTACGCGAAAAAGGAAGTCGAAAATATAGAATAAAAATTTTTCGTTCGAGGCTTTGTTTTCGAGAAAATCGACTTTGAATTTTCGCTCGGTACGCGTACACTTTATCGCGTCTCGTTATAACAGATCTCACTGCAGATCGTTGTCTCGATGGAAAAATTAAAAAAAAAATTTTTATTCAATATTTTCGACTTCTTTTTTCACCAGTTACCAACCACCCTGTATACACCCAATCGTATAATATCTTAATAATTCCATCGTATCGTACGAATTTTATTTTCCAACATTTTATTGCAAACAGAATGAAATTTCCGGGACCTTCTATCATCGTACAAGAAATCCCTCTATAACCTACATAATTCACGAACAACCCTAATTCACGAAATAAATCTCTTTTAAACAAGCGGAAATTTCATCGCCAATCTTTTTATCTTTGTTTCGCGTGTTCGAAACATTTCGCTCGTCGAGGGTTGCTGCTTTTTCAATGCAATGCAATTTCTATGCAGGAGGATGGTTAAAGGTTTGCGGACTGTGACGTTTCGATGAGAAAATGCCACGATGCTGCGGCGCGTCTTTGGTATCCGTCATGGGCGGCGAGGGGTCTCCGCAAAGTCTCGGTTTGCAGATTCAGGACGGTCAGTAATTAACGATAATTGTCTATTAGTTCTACTTGCGTCCCGTTTCTGCGAACGTTTGCGTACTTATCGTGTTTCCTGTGCAACGAGTGGGGATGGGTGTTTCCATGTGAATTTACAGAGGGTTGAATTTATGTATTTTGGTTGAATGAGAAATAACTGGATTTTCTGTTATCACCTGATCGTCTGCTGATATCCGTTTTATTAGGTTTATTTGTTTGAACCGTGGTAATTTTATTTATTATTTTATGTTACATGTAATTTAACTGCATGGAAACAGACAGTATTTGTTAACTAATCAATTTGTGACTAATGAGTCGTGCAGTTTTATGGATATTACTGGATTTATTGTGTCTTTTTTTTTTTGCTACCAGTTGTACTCGCATTTTAATATGTTTTTGTGTTATATCGAGATACGAGATATTTGTAATAAAATGTCGAAAGATACGAAGAAATTTGTTGCATATTTTTTACCAAAAAAAAAAAAAAAACAAAAATATATGGACAAAATATATACACGTGTTGTGGAAAATGAGTGACTGATTATTAGGATCGAACGAACTTTACTGGTGTACTACAGTGGTCGTTACTATTTATTTTCCATTATCGTTGTATTATTTAATTTGTGTTTCAATTGGTATTGTATCGTAAAGAAAAATAGATTTTGTAATGCAGAATCATATCGATATATTGTCTTCGTATTTAACACGTTCGCTGTTGGACGAATTTTTATTCGCTATGCTACACGCATACTAACAAATCCTTTTCACCTAAAATCTATTTTCTGTATGTTATAATGTCGTGTACCGTATTATAATGCATTTCCTACTAACATACACGTTGCAATTTTGAAATTTCCAAGAAACGTTAGAAGTGCCTATTATAACTTTTCAATTTCCAAATTTCGGGAAAAAAAGAAACGAAAAGTCGAGAGAAGCATTGCGATCTCCAAAAAGTAAAAAAAGACATATATATACACACACACACACACACATACATGCGAAAGTATTGTAGTTTCCAAAAAGTAAAAAAAAAAAAAAAGAAAAAGTAACAAAACACACAGAAGCATTTTGCAGTTCCTAAAAGAAATACAGAAAATAAATGTAGGTTTCAGCTTTTTATACATTTCAAGTTTCTAATAAAATACGTATGTATTTGTACTTGTGTGAGTCCCATTTGAAAAGAAAACACGAGAAATACATATAAGCATTGTGATTCTTAGATTTTCAAAAATCAATAGATACTAAAAATACAGCTAAATATTTCGGCAACGTCACGCACACCATAAAAATGTAGTTCTTAAAAATATATTTCTTCCTTTCCCTCTTCTTCTTCTTCTTCTTCTTCATTCTCTCGACTATTTCGATGCATGTGTTTAAACGCGTAAGCAAACAAGCGTTTGTTTTTCTGAATTTTTCCAGGCAATCCTCGAAATAAAACAGCCTTAGCACCTGGCCACAGTTTGATGGACTGGATTCGATTGGGAAACTCTGGCGTCGATTTAACCGGCGTTGGTGGAGTTCCACGTGTCGTAACTTTGTCCGAACTGGCCACTCACAATAAGCAAAACGACGCTTGGATCGCGATTCGAGGTAGGTTTTTTTTTTAAAATGCTCCTAAAAAAATTCTCCTCCCGTAAAATACCAGAATTTCTATTTCAATTTTTCAATTTCGTCTTCCCTTTAATCACACTGTCCGAGTATTTAAATATTAAATGTACGTATTCGACTATTTAATTTCTGACTGTAATTGAGTTTAAATTTAAATTGTAATTGAGTTTGAATTTAAATTCCTAGAATCTATAATTTTCGAAATATTTCAATTCCCCGTTTCTCACATCCACAGCCTTTTAACGATCTAAATTCAAAGTCCTGGAAATCTATAGCCTTCGAAGTAAAAATCCCTTGGTCCTCCAAATTATAATCCTCGAAACAGCTAAATTCTCATCCAATTTTCAAATTTTCTCGTTCGCTCACAACCAACGGTTCGTTCATTAAACAGCAGAATCTACTCTCCGTTAATGTGATTGCTCGTTAATCCCATTTCCACGAGCAAGAGTCGTTGCCTCGGACGTACACAGTTTCATTGGGATTAAATCGAAGAAATGAAAATCAATGGCCGCAGAAACGTGATCGCATTTTAAAGGCGATGCGATATCGCTTTCGACGCCACTTCCTCTGGAAATTGGCTTTAAGAGCGTTCGTAATGACAGAGTCGCCGAGGATGTCTTTGCCTGGGAAACTAAGTGCTAGATGTTACGTAAAGTAAGAGAATCCGGGCCAACGTGATATTAAGGAGAGACTCTCGTCTAACATCGATAAAAGCGTGTGATTTTAACGAATTAATTTTTTTTTCTTTAAGACTGACTACCAATTATTTATATGCAATTAGACCTTGTTGGGATGAAAACAGATAGTCGTGAAGTACAAATGTAATTCTCGTGTCTCAGTTCTTCTTACTGTTTATTGTATATTGCGCGAGTGCTGTGGATTATCTTTGACAATATATCGTTGGCGTGCAATGAAACATCTGTCACAGTCACCAGAATGCAGCTCCTTAAAGTTAGATATTTCTGTTTCGACCTATTTTTGCAAGAAGAATATGAACAATTGGAAAAGTTCTAGCGTTTAGAAGAGAAACTTGCTCTTCTTAGCGGACCAGTTTAGTTTCTATCGCTTAAAAGAATATTACAAATAAACAAATAAATATTTATGGTTCAATCCCAGGAGAAATTTGATTGATCAATCAATCAATCAGCCTTTTCAGTTATCGTACACGCCAGTTTAAAAGCTTATTGAACGTGTCAGATTAAGAAGTTGACAGACGATAAGAGGAATTGAAATGAAAAAAATTACATTTGCAAGGCAATGTGCCATTTAACTTTCAGTTTCTACTGTAATTGCTAGTTAATGTAAAAAAATTCATAAAAATCATTCGTCTTTGTCGCTGCTATAGGACAATCTTCCCTTAGACTTAGACTGTTTTAAGTCGAGTTTTAATTCAGTCGAGTTTCTTTTCTGCTACTACGTACAGTCGGTCTTGAAAATATTCGATACGCTAGCGTAAGTTTGACTTGTGTCTGAAATGAATGCAGATAAAACAATAAAAATATCTTCATGAAAGTGTATTGAAGTCTCGTGTATAGTTGTGAGAAAGCAGAAGAAAATATTTCTCATTCGGACATTCTATAAATTAACGTGAAAAAATATCGAAAAGTCAAAGTTACGTTAGTGTCTGAATATTTTCCACGCCGACTGTATTTCCTTTCATTACATTTCATGAAAATATTGCCAATTTATATATAAAAAAATAACGTTTGGACACTTTAGTTTTTTTTCGTTGTGAATCTTCTAAAGCCCAACATTTTCGTCAAATAACTTTCTTTACAATTGCAATTATATGATATGAATAACTGGGCTGCAAAGTTTCATGCAAATTTATATTTTTGAGAACATAAACCAGAATATGTAGAACATTGGTAGAAAATTGCTTGACTTGCCAAGTTATTTACATTTACATCTCTAAATCTCCTACAAATTTTCATTTTACAAAATATTATTAAATCATGAAATTGATTCGTTTCCTAAATTCCTAGAACAATTATATATGTATATATGTACATACAATTTTGATATTATAAATAACAAATAACTTTACAAATTATTATTATTGAATCATAAAATTGATTCGTTTCCTAAATTCCTAAAACAATTATACATATGTATATACAATTTTGATATTATAAATAACGAATAACATTAGAAATTATTATTATTGAATCATAAAATTGATTCGTTTCCTAAATTCCTAAAACAATTATATATATGTATATACAATTTTGATATTATAAATAACAAATAACATTAGAAATTATTATTATTGAATCATAAAATTGATTCGTTTCCTAAATTCCTAAAACAATTATATATATGTATATACAATTTTGATATTATAAATAACAAATAACTTTACAAATTATTATTATTGAATTATAAAATTGATTCGTTTCCTAAATTCCTAAAACAATTATATATATGTATATACAATTTTGATATTATAAATAACAAATAACTTTATAAATTATTATTATTAAATCATAAAATTGATTCATTTCCTAAATTTCTAAAACAATTATGTATACAGGGTGGTTGGTAACTGGTGGTACAAGCGGAAAGGGGGTGATTCTACACGAAAAAAGGAGTCGAAAATATAGAATAAAAATTTTTCGTTCGAGACTTTGTTTTCGAGAAAATCGACTTTGAATTTTCGCTCGGTACGCGTGCAGTATGTTATAACGGATTTCACTGTAGATCGTTGTCTCGATGGATATTATCGCAGTTTAAGTTTGTTTTTGTTTATATGTACATACAATTTTGATATTATAAATAACAAATAACTTTATAAATATCATAATGTACGGTTGGCAACGTATATTTGACGATTTCAATACCACAGTCGCAATATATTTTTTAATCCCTTTTTTTTTTTAACAAATAAATAATATCTTCTCTTGCCGTTAAGAATATGAAATTTTTATTAATTTTATTACAACATGTTCCTAAAATATTCCGACATTTGTCTTTATTCCATAATCGCCGGGCAGATTAATTGGTTGGTAGAAAAACGCCTTCTTTGGAAACAAGAAAATAAGCGACAGTCACGAGAGGCAAGGAATAATATAGGTCAACGTCGAACGCTTTTAGTTTGATTAAAATTTACTTTTTCCCCACCATCGTACGACATCCAATCGTGCAATATTTATTCTATACCCGTCACAAATCCTATTTTAATTCTACCTATGTTCGCCGGTATATTTTTTGCCATCATGATCTCGCATATTAGATGAGGCATGAGTCAGGCAATTTCTAGGGAATAGAGGAAGTACGAAGAAATAATCCAAATATTAAGTAGCATGATCGAATAGTAATGAAAGAAACAGGCGATCGATAATTATGGTTGGGGAAAACATCAACATTGTTGAATTTCTGTTTTATATTGCTTTTTATTAAAATGATGTTATTTTACTTGTATTTGAAGTTTCACTTTAGTTCGACATTCAAGAAATTTTCGTATTGTTCTTTGTCATTGACTTATTGGATCAATGATTTATTAAACAAATTTATGTTTCAAACGTCTGAAGAAAATAAACGTCGAACGTGACAACTGTGAAAAATTGATCGCAGACTACAAATGTTACATTGCAGTCATTTTTATGCAGCAATAGTTAGTTTGAATTAGAGAAAGGAACGTGAATGACAATGAGAGAGTTGTGTATTTTAAAGTAAAAGCAAAATGATTTAAAGTTTACATAACGTGGGATTCTTACACTCTGTGTCCTCGTTAATCAACTTGAAACCTCTATGTTTTGTATTTTTATAGCATCAATTTTTTGTAATCGTACGAAAATGCTATTTTGAACGATACGAAATTTTATATATTTTATATATATTTTTAGATGCAGTAATTACAAAAATTACTTGCAAGTAGCTTTATACTTCAATGAATATTCTATTTTTTAGCTTTTATTATTTTTTAGCCCTATAGTACCAGATTTTTGTAATTATACGAAAGTGCTACTAAACGATACTAAATTTAATATATTTGAACCCAATTAATTACTCTGTAAATGCCATAAAAAACACAGCGTCAATATGCCAATACCTTCCGTAGCCACTGTGAGTTAACGTAATAAAAAAATAAAAAAATAGATGAAACTAAAAAAAAAAAAAAAAAAGATAAAGCTGCCGCAACGTAAACGCTAAACATTCAAAAGAACTTAAGCTTTCTTAAACTAAGAACGTACACTTTCAAAAAGAATTTAACAATCTACGCAATGGTTAGTATCAAAAAATTAAAATAGCTAATAACGAAAAGCAAGTTGAACATAGAATCGGCAACTAAATGATTGCGGATTTTCTCATGAAATGGTAATGACAAATTTGTAGAGGTTTATCTGTAGAGGATGGTTGATCGGTGAGGTTTAATGGACGAAATCGTTCGTTATTGAAACTGTCGAATATATTTAAAATGATAAATCAGTATACAGATAATGTTCGTAAACACGCTCGTACTAACCGATTCGCTAAGACAGCTAACGATTCGTTAATTAGATTGCCGATAATTTGTTGATAACTGATTGATAACTGATCGACAACTGACTGTAAATTCCGCAATCACTTGGTTGCCAATCCACATGATAATATCACTGAAATAACAAATAATTAATAGCAACTCGATAATGAAACAAGCTCTCTTAATTAACTCCGCAGGGATCGTTTTCAACGTGACACGTTACATGGACTTCCATCCAGGAGGAGTCAACGAATTAATGAGAGGCGTTGGAAAAGATGCCACGAAGCTTTTCGAAAACGTAAGTGCAACGATATCCGACTATCCATCGGATCAACGGTCTATCGTTGATCGACGATTATTTTTACGTACCCATAGATCGTTCGTTGCAGGTGCACGCTTGGGTCAACTATCAGAGCATCCTTCAGAAATGCGTGGTCGGAAGGCTGAGCCGTGGCTCGGTGAGCGGTACCACCGCGTCGTCGCCGACGGAAAATGCTGCCTCGAGTACGAGCAATTGTTCGTCGGCGACGTTGAACCTGATAACAAGTTGCACAAGTGAGTAACTAACGCGACATCGATCCTGCCCGCTTGTGTCTCGCCGATGGCGATAAAAGGAACGAGCGTCAGGCAAACCTTGATGGCTCTTTTCATGGAAAATTGTGAATGCAAAGAAAACAAAAATATATGTGTATATATATATATGTAGATATGGCTTTTAAAGTGGCTTCATGCCGTTTATAGAGAAATTGAAACGTTAATGTAGTTGAATGCAAACTATGTTTGTGGGCTGTTGGAAAGGATGTACGCACCTAGATGAAGAGACTTGCGGATCTGTGTTAAGAGAAAGATATCAAGGTTTTGGTATACTCTATAAAAGTAGTTATCTTTGTTGGAATGTTTATTCAATTCTCAAGGGTGGATTATTATATTATGGTTGAGAGATAAATAGAAATGATGGAAATTTGTGATTATTTAATATAAAGAATTTATTATTAAAATCATTTGGTCAATATAGAAACACAAGTTTGTTTAGTTATTCAAAGATAATAACAAGGTTAAGGATAATAATAATAATAATAAGGATAAAATCTTGATAATACATGTTTATCTGTATTTATTGTTAGTTACGTTTATCATACTGTATGTTGTTAGTTTGAAACTAAACCGTTGTAAATGAGCTTTGAACAGACGCGAACGTTCATCGTATGTAAATATTATATTTGTACTTATTATACTTGCCTCTTTCTGTGAGAGAAGACCCGAGCGAGTTCTTAGCAATCTTCAGATTGCTTTTATATTAGGGTATGTATTTGGAGTGAATGTTCGGATACGAAAGGCTATATTTTGTTGGAATATTTGGATTACTGGTGAGTTTATAGCGAACGTTAACTCTTTAAATATGGACCATGTGGTTTAGTTACATTGGACAATTTTACATAACACGCTCCATTATATATTTTGTCTTATACTAGAAAGTGGACAAAGTGTTCGCTCTTTGATGGTTAAAGATTCTCGTCTTAAAATTAAAATTGAGATCTCGTTTTCAATACACGCTTCGACAAATTGAGGAAGTGCTAAAGTCTTTTTTAATGTCGACATTTATATATAGACAAATGATGAATTGTGTAGCGAACGAATTGTTAATAAATTATCGTAGGAAATAGTGCGAAGGAAGGTTTTGAAAGAAGAAGAGAATAAATAGAAACTGTTATTATGGAAGGGATGTTGGAAGAAGAGTAGCCATGTTTGATTGATCGACAAGAAATACACAACAAGAGAATAATTAGAACGTATTGATTTTCAGCTCATAGTGTGAACCAAGAAAATGTATCAGACGCTAATTTATTGAATATAAAAATGGAGTGGAGGCAAACACACGACACGTTCACATTGTTTTATCCAACGACGTGCAATTATCCGAGCATGTGCTATCAATTATCAAGGATAAGCGACTCGAAGCTGATATACAAATTATGTTTCGGGAGCACCATAGTAATGCAGGAGTTGGAATTAACAGCAGAAATAGAATGGCCACCGGACTGCTTCAGAGATTTCGAAATGAGGGAGGTAATGTAACTGAAAAGCTGTTGTTTAATTAATGAAAAATTTAAGATATTGATTTCTACTTTCTGCGTTATGTAGATGACTTTTACGTTTGCGAAGCGGAGGATAGGATTATGGAAATCTTACGGTAATCAAACGATACTCAGGGAGACGAATATGGATGATCGAATGTACACAGAATACGAAGTACTTACGAACAAACCGCTTTCTAAGTTAGTTCATCTGTTAGTCGTGCGAGCAAAAGACTTCTTGCAAGTTATACCTATTGGCAGGCACGTAGAAGTCAAAATGAACGTCATGGGTGAATATCATCCTTTTCCTTTTCGCTATTTAAAATCCCTAATTCATTGATCGACTAATTAAGTGAATTTAGAAACGTAATTAAAATGGCACGGTAATTCTCATAACAGCTACAAAACAGCCACAATCGAGACGAATATCTTTAAATCATTCTTCTTCTATTTATCTGAACTGTAATACTGTAATAGTTTCTATATTATTAATATCAAAGACGTTCAAAGTATTTTCATCGAAGAGATTGCTTTGCCCTTCAAGTAACTTGAAAATTGCTATAAAATTAGTTATTCGCGTCATTCTTCGCAGTAACTATTTTTGTAGCCAACTTACCTTATCGAAATGTAAATGTTTTATCAAAATAGAATCTTTCAACATTCTTTCATTTTTATATTGGTTCGTACAATCATATTTGTTGTAACAGTGGATCCATCGATGAAATAACTATCGATTTTACTCGCTAATCTATTGATTCTGTGTCGTCTACGTTATACAATATTTAACAAACTATAGTAAAGATTTAGCCAATTCCATCTTTGCATGATAGATAAAAAGTCCTCGAGGAAAGTACGCAAGAAACTATGAGATATTTCGTTTTAGGGATGGAAGTATCGCGATTGTACACGCCTGTCCCACCGTGCCTTCATCCGGACGATATGGCGCCAAACTACAAGTCTGATTGCCTGTGTTTCATGATCAAGAAATACCCGAATGGCGCTTTGAGTCCGTCCATAACCGCTCTTGAGATTGGTCAGACCTTTCTTGTGAGCAATGCTTTAGGTGACTTCATGACAGAACCCTATGATATGTATTCTATCCTTCATTTGATCGCTGGTGGCACCGGTTTGACAGTGATACTTGGCATCATACAGCAAGCTTTGGCCAGAAGCTGTGTGTCAGTATCTTTTTATCTACAGGGCTTCTGAAAATCTAGTTTCCCAAACGTACTTTCTGAAGACATGTTACATAACAAGACATGATAATATTTCTTGCGAATTTGTCACGTTTTAGAGATTTTGCGACTATGAAATTGCCATTTCGTTCAAAGTAATACCGAATTGCTTTTTTACTTTTAGTTGAATTTTAGTTAGGAGAAGCTTATTGGTAGCAATAGCGTTATTTATTGTACCAACCGTACGTTTCAGTGGTTTAGGATCTAAAACATAGTATAATAAGATTCCAAGAGTGCAGAAAATATGCAAAAGAATATTATTATAATACGAAAGTAGGTTTAGTAAACCATTTGTGAAAGAAAGTCTAAATGTTGATATTTGGCTTCCTGAATTTTGATAACGTTACTTCCTATGCAATTCTTATCGAATATCGATAGTTTAATCGAGTGTGATTAAGCTTTCCAGTTAATAGATGAGATGTAATAATGTATAGATATATAATCCTTGCGCATGTTTTTAATTTAATAATTTATGAAATGCTGCAGAAGCAACATAAACTTACTCAACTTCAACAAGGACGAAGATAACATGTTTTACGTGAAGGAACTGGAAAAGGCTAGCACAGACGAAAGGTGAGTAGATTTTTTTGGATTTGTCTTTTCATTCTCGTCAAATGGGACATCTGTACGTTGCAGATTAAAAGTTACACATATCCTTTCACAAGCCGGAGACACCTGGAAAGGCAGACGCGGCACGTTATCTGATTATTTATTAGAGGAACTAGTTGCAACAAGTAAACCATATGCATTCGTCTATACGTGCGGGCCTCCAGGATTCATACTGTCCGCAAAGAAGTAAGAATAAGGACGGTTTACTATTCTATTTTCGAATTATCTCTGGCTATGATATTTAAAATGTACAAAAATTTCATAAAATAAGAGGATAGCATGAATTTTGCAAATCATAGAAAGAAGCATAGGTCGAACAACGTTTGTCTTTGATTTATTTTTTATTAATTGCGTGTATGTTTTTCAGTTCACTTCGAAAACTCAATTGGAAGCCGTGCCAAATGTACGAATTCGAAGATTAGCTGTACTCATCGAAAGCGTACTCCATCTCTTTTGATACCAAATGTTGGAACATTGGCAAACGTATGGAAACAATTACGTGTCGTACCGTTGAATTTTTAAAAAGAATCTTTTGGATACTTTTATTCCTATTTCCGCCCACAATCTCAGATTCGTGCGTGTAAGTTTATCAGGGAATCGAGTGGCAAATATGTAACAAAAAAAAAAAGAAGAATGTTTGGAGAAATAGAATTTTTTTTATAGAAGTATTTTTTATGAGATTTCGTTTGATAAAATTTTTCTATGAAATTTATATTCAATTTTTTATCGAAAGATGTAGAATTTCTTTTCAAGAAGTAGTAGATCTTTCAATTTTTAATGTTACTGTCGAAATTAATTTAGAAGATAATTTTATAAATATTAATTATCTATTGTGTATTATCTATTAAAGATTGTGTATCTATATAAAATATTGCAGCAAAGTTAATTATGATTTTGTTTCTTTTGTGAAATAGTGTCTTCCGTTTCAATAATTCACTCGATTTGACCGCAATACGCAAAAGCAAACACCTGTATATTTGTACTTACTATGAGTAAGTAGACGCGCATACTTTGTACCATATCTACGAATTTCGAAAAAAAAAGAACAAGAAATGAAAAAAAGAAACAATAGGAGTAAGGGTCACGGATGAAAGTCTTTGAAATCTACGGGACGAGCCATAGATGTAATTCCTATATGGTTCGCGAATAACAAATTATTTTTACAAACGTCGTCTTTTAATCTATCATCCAGAGAGTTGTATTTTGAACAATTTATCCGGGAACATTAACAAGTATTTTCAGACGTAGGTCAATTCGAAACGATCATGGTGCTATTTCTTAAAACGAACCGAAACAAACATCTCACAACCATAATTTTTAAATTCCCAGTCTGCATTTTATATAGAAACATTTTAACCAGATTTTTATTTCTACATAATAAACTGCAGTCCCCTGTGTCTATCGAATTAGAATCCCTTGCGAGATTTGAATATTTTTTACTTGTTAGTAATAAATTAAATAAATTAAATAGTTGACAGGCTTTCTGCAAAAAGCTATATATATATATATAACTTTTATTACACAAGATGATAAATTGAGTAAATCGTGGCAGAATTTTAGTCCTAAAATTTGAATATTATCTACGTTTGAATTAATAATTACAATTCTTAATAAATCTTCTACGTAGAGTACCATTTGCATATGTTTATAGATGTTTTCTTTAGGAAGTTGTTCAATTGTTATGTATACAGAATCGTCCACGTATTTAGTAATAATTATTTGGACAAACAAAAATAATCTGTTTATTTATCCTGCACAGTGTGCATACGATACGATATATCGTTTGACGAGTGGAATAATTTGCGTACGTAGTTCTAATTCGATAGCCAGGTACTGTGAAGTGATTAAAGCATCATGTTGGGCTTTCCTTTGGAAATAAAACACGTGGCAGATAGGGGCCTTAGAACTCTGGGTGAAAACTCTAGAATCGTTACCAATAAAATGGCCTAATCGCAGAAACGTTTTAAAATTAACAGCATAACGCAAAAGTACCAGAACCATAGTTCTTCGATTTTTCATAAAACTGAAGAAGATTTACGATAAGTGAGTGGATTGGAAAGATGGGGAAGATCGAAGAACTTTTGCAAGTAATTTTTACCGATCACGTGTTTTCAGATTCGAGCGTGTACGATTGTTTCATTCGAAGTTGGCCGTGTTTGAAAGAGGAAAGTATAGTGTCTCGTAGTTTGCTGAACGACACGGATAGTTTTATTCAAAACATACTCGAGTACGGACCATTTTCTGCATTTACGTACATGTTAAATACGCCTATGTGTATGTATATGTGTGTATGTACATAGTTGTTACCAGAAATAAATGAATATTTGATGGCTCCTTGTCTTGTCGTGTTCCTCTTTTCTTTTCATATTTTTCTCCGCTTTCTTTTATCCTTTGAAACTTCTGTCATAGCTTCAGCAGTCTTTCTACTTGGCAAACGAACAGAGGAATACCATGTTCTTTTATCTCTGGAAGTTCTACGACAGCTTTCTTTGTCTTTTCATTCAGAAATTGAACTGACGAATCTGTTGGTATTTGAAGATTTGAATGTAGGAAATTTCATTTTAAATGCAACTCGACGTCATAAAGATTCAATGTGAATAAATTTTAGCTTAAATAATGATAGATGAAGCTTCAGCAATTTTAGAATTTACCATATATTTATTATATCCTAGAGAATACTTGGTGGAAAGAAGAATCTTCAAATTTCTGCAAATTCTACTATTGTGAATTATACTCCAATTATATAAATTGCTTGCTCCTTGACATTTTCGCATAAATGAAATTTTACTATCCTACAATACTCCAGAAATTATATATTTAACACGAATCCCTCGCTATTAATTATCATCTCTGCATCCAAATTCATTTGATCTTCTAATTGCTTCAAATAATAAAGTACCAATAATTCCATTAAACATAAACATCAGCAGATTGATCTACCACCAAAAGCAAAATATAATTGACACTATCACCATGAATGTACTCAAGAGAATTGATAGAAAAGAATACCATTTTTGTTAATAAAAGAATGAACTAACTATTTAACGGATATGTTAGGCAAAGAGTATCATTTTTGCATTTCATAAAAATGCATATTTTATATTAACCACAAGGGAAATAAATATCTAAACAGAGTATCATTCTTCAAGAGATTCATTTCATAAAAATTTATATTTTATATTAACCACAAGTAAAACAAATACCTAAAAAGAATATCATTTTTATATAATTTATACTGTACTTTGTGTTGAACAAAAGTAGAACAAATACTTCTATAAATAAATATTAAAAATAGTTCAATATTAAGACAGTAAATAAATGTGGGGGTGGGGGTGGGAGAGAGGAATTTAAAACTTTCCAAAATGCGTCCTCGCATCTCGCCAAGCCTTTCCACACTCCAATTGTAATTTACAATAACATGTCTTGCACAAAGCAAAGAGTGTTCACTATTGATCGTGCAAAGTTTTTCGCTGCAACGTGACGTAACTGCATCGGCGAACGAGTGAAACTTTTTGGCCACAAAAAATGTGTCGCGGCTGATTTTTGGCTTCCAAAGCACCTGACCTTGGTAAGTCGCACTGCGAATTTCTCGCGCCATATATCGATGTTCGTGGTCGGAAGCCTACCTCGTGCTTGCCAAGCACATTCTTCCGTTTGTAGGATCGATCAATCTTGGAGAAGAAATTTTCGATAACGAAATTTTTAATTATTTGACAAACTGACGGTAGAAAGTTCAGTGGAAAGCATAGAAGTTATTATTCTCCTTTGCGACGATTATATTCCCAATTATAATTATTGACCATAACATAAACTATAATTATTCCCAAATTTCTGACTTTTCGGCAGGTAGGCAGAAAAATACAAGGAAAGAACGGCAACACATGCAAACCAGGTGGCTGCTGAAGCGAGTAAAACTCTCATAGAAAAAAGAAAACACCCCATTGACCTCGCTAAAGAAATAAAATAGTCAAACTCAAAGATGGTATCCCGCTGGGGGTAGCCACCCGCATTTTATTTAGCAATTAAGTTAGAAAAATTGACCAAATGTCCAGCTGAACAAAATTGTAAATTACAAATTAAATAATAAAAAAAAAATTTTTTTTAACTCGAAAAAAAAATTGGTATTTATTTGACTTTCGTATGGAATTATAACAAATTGTTCTTAAGCTATAAAAAATATAATTAAAGTGAAGAAGGGAAAGTGTTTCCAGTGTCAAGTCTCTTAGTAAACATTACCCTTTAGATTTAAGCACTAGATTCAACTACAATCAAACATATTAAACACGACATAGTACCATGCGAGAAAAATTTCCGTATAATTCTCAATGAGGATTGATTGCAAAATTCATCCAAATAAATAAAAAAAAAGAGTCTCCTAGTGTTTTTAGTTGCCTTCTTTTAATAGAAACATTTTTAGTTGACTTTTCGATTAAATTCTCTCTCGTCATCTTAAGGATACCAAACATTGGATCATTCAAGTCGAAAGATATTATGGTTCTTCGATGTTCAACTATACTTGTTATCGAACGAGACAGATAACTTTAGAAAATATGATGAAATATCTGAAAAGAATATTCTATGTAAATATTAAATTGTACATCGTATATCTAAAAATAATTCTTTCTGAAAATGACATTTTATAAATAAATAGCATACACTCCGCGCGATTGTAACATATTTTCAGAAGAAAAGTTACGTGACGCGAGTCATATAAAACTCGTGCACAGATATTCTATTATTTTTGTTGCTTTCGACAATTCAGTTAAATATAATTCCTATGTATGTTTGTCGTAATAAATCGCAGATGACGTTGGAAATACTAACGTTTTTCGGGGTCGGTATTTTAGAACGTGAGACACGAAATCCCATATAGTGTCATGCCCATCCTGTCTTTAAATCAATGAGGATAACGTAATTATCAACATGGTAGTTAATGGAAGGTGATTAGCTAAAAGGCCTATTAAACATGGTTTTGGAATAATGTTGTACCGTAGAGGATGCCATAACGTGGAATGACATAAATCTAACAACCGAAGGAACTTCATTGTCACGAGAATTGAAATAGCGTCGCCACTTTGTGAAATCACCTTCTTCTTTTTTAGCTTTCAAACAGACGAATTCGTTGCACGTTCGACGATTAACATCGATGAAATTAATGCAACTAGAAATCTAATTTTCTTCTTTTCCCATAAAATAAATATTTCAATTAATTAACATTTTTAGTTGATTGTTAGTTCTCATTCCATAGAAATTTAACACGACATATAATATAACAGAATTATATGCTTGAACATGATCGTCAGTATATTATTATAGGAATATTAGTCATTTTAGCTTAAATTTATATTTAATTTTATTTAATCTCTCGATGAATCGGCTCAAATTTCCAGCTTTAACGGGAAACAAGAATATTTCTGCTTGTTCTCGGAATAGAATATTTATCCTACGTTGACATGCTTCAAACGATAGATTGTACTTTAAACATTATTTTTCAGCTATAACAAGAGTATACTCGAGAGAAATATCAGAAAAACAGACCCTGATATTTGTAGTATTAAGCGATCGATTGCAGCTAATAAAACAGGGCTGGTATTTACTGGTTGGTTTTATCCGATGGAAACGAGCACAATGAAGTAAAAGCAAGTTCAAAGCTTCGACGGAACATCAACCGGTCTCATCCCCTTTCTTCAGAACCGATCGAAGCTTGGCGAAATTTCGTACCAACCTATCAGTTAAGAAAAAAGGGAAAACGAACATAGAAATAGATCGGAGTTTCCGATCGATTTTTGGCTGCATGCCTCGCGTCTCGCATAGACGTTCTGAAGGCTGAAAATTTGTTCAACGATGCGACAAAAATGAAAGAGAACTGTTAAGAAATATTAATTGAATTAATAAACCTTTTACTTTGCCTTTCTTGTTTTTTTTTTTTTTTTTTGGAAGTTTATGGAATTTTTACTTTTTTCGTATTAAAGTGTTTTGTTCCAATATTATATTATTCTACGAACCTTCCCTTTTTTTTAAATGTCCGATACGAATGGACTTTTTATTCGATAAAAATCGTTTCGAGAAATATTTGATTTGATACTCTCCGGTTTCCCAGAGATTAAAAACAAAATGCAGTTTCAATACACATTTTTCGGCAATTGCTCGCACTATTTAAATATTGATGATTGCAAATAAAAAATAATATGTGTGAAATATTCTTTTAAGAACTTTACTTGATAGATGTATTTCTTAGATATTATAAAATTATTCAATTATTCTATTACGTTCCATACTCTATTATAAATTGTTAAGATTAATTTTGCATTATTTTTCCTGCAATTTTAAAATAAAGTATAAGGATTTCCTCGTGTTACGCACTTTAAGAATAGAAAATTTAGAGAAAATAATCAATTGTTTCCTGATTTAAAGATTAACAATTTCCGAGGTGTATTGGGTTGGCAACTAAGTGATTGCGGATTTTGTCAATACCAGCTAATGACAAAATCCGCAATCACTTAGTTGCCAGCTCAATAATTATTTCTGAGATCATAAATGAATTACCTTAATGTTCAAAGTTTAGATGGTTTATTTTCCATCTATCGTCTAAACAGTAACCGACATGTTACCGCCTCAAAAGAGTAATTAAACTCAAAGTGGAACCTACAACTTCACGGATGAAACTCATAGTCGAAGTTTCCGGATGCAAAATTAAGGGAATCAGGCAAAAAACAATCGTTAGTCCCTAAGTTCACCTATACAATGCCGCGAAGATCCATAATTTCGGAACTCTGAAACTCTATTCTAAACAATTTGCAAATTTTAAAGAAACCTAAAGCCTGAAGCAATAAATCAAACGTTAAAAATAGGTGCAGTAGTGATTTCATCGTCAGAACATTTCTTACGTTTCAGGAAATTATGCAAAAAAATTGCGACAAACGTTGCATTTCTGTCTCTGTATTTTATATTTCCAATATAAAACAGTTTCAATTTTATTAACTTTTATCTTTATTTATTTTCAAATAGTCCATGTCTTTCGAATTTGTAGGAAATTCCGGTTTTACAATATACGTATACTGCGATATTTACCTTTCACTCGAACTCTTTGAATTTCACTTCAAAATCTACATTTTCCACTTGGCAAACGCCGATACGTAAAATATAAATCTTTCACTTCATAAACTGTATACATACGTTTATGATATAATTTGTCCTGAATTAGAATGTTCTAAAACAGCGTTTTTTTGTGATTTTTTTTAGAAGGGAAAGAAAGAAATGAAGTTATTGAATTTTGAGATATGGTTTTATATATATTTAAGGAATACAAAAAATTTTTTTCTAAAGTAAAAAAGAAAATTATCATAGATTTCTAAGCCTCTTGACTGGAACAAAAAACCAAAAAAGGATTCAATTATTATATATTTTTCTTCTGGGTGAACTAAACAAAGGCAGAAAAAAAGTTTATTTAAATAATTATTATAGCACCTTAAAGTTTATTGCTTTTTTGTTAAAACATATTTGTTTTTAAACCCGTCAAAATTTTTAATTTCACATTTTTTTCTGCCGTTGTTTAGTTCACCCAGAAGAAAAATATATGATATTTTAATCCTTTTTTGGTTTTTTGTTTCAGCCAAGAATTACGAGGTGGATCTTTCCCGCCGATTGAAGACTGCAGCGACAAGACGCCCATGAAATAGGCTTACTTTTATGCTTTTACTTTAAAAACAATTTGTTTATATTCGTCAAATATACAGGGTGGTTGGTAACTAGTGGTACAAGCGGGAAGGGGGTGATTCTACGCGAAAAAAGAAGTCGATAATATAGAATACAAATTTTTCGTTTGAGGCTTTGTTTTCGAGAAAATCGACTTTGAATTTTCGCTCGGTACGCGTGCGGTGCGTTATAACGGATCTCACTGTTCGCGTACCGAGCGAAAATTCAAAGTCGATTTTCTCGAAAACAAAGCCTCAAACGAAAAATTGTTATTCTATATTTTCGACTCCTTTTTTCGCGTAGAATCACCCCCTTTCCGCTTGTACCACCAGTTACCAACCACCCCGTATATAAAACCATACCTGAATATTCAATAACTTAATTTCTTTCTTTCCCTTCTAAAAGAGATCACAAAGAAACGCTGTTTTAGAACATTCTAATTCAGGACACCCCCATGAAGCAACCATAAACATGTACAGCGAGAGAGAAAGCAAAAATATTGCACTTTTCTATTCACCTGTAGCAAAGTGACATCGTCAAAAAACATATCTGATGTTACGATAAAATGTTGGGGTATCGACTCAAACATCACGCGACAAAATCTCACGAAGTTTAACTTAACCCGGGTACCCTGGTTCCACTGAGAATCGAAACGCCATAAGTTTCTATCGAAAATTCTATAAATTTCGTCCGAATGCAGGCGTTTAATCGTGCGAGAAGGCCAAGCAGAAAACGGCGGTGAAAACCACGTTGAAAGGAAATTCTGCCGCAACGGTTAGAGGAGAACGTTAAAAGCGGGATTTCCTCGAGAAACCGTTGCGACGATCGATGGGATTTCTATCCCATAATAGAAACTAGGAAAGAAACCGCGAAGCATAATGGCCACGGATTTTTCGAATGGACGATACGCGAGCGCGTACTTTGTGCGAAACTTTTCTTTGTTCGTTGTTGCAAGGGCATTCATCGAACCGCTATCGTTCGTGGAACGAACGGTGCTTCGCTGAAATTGTGACTTTCCACGACACGCCAACGACTTTCCTCACAAAAGCCAACTTCTCCGTGAAGTTGTGTCTTGAAACATCTATAACTTGTTTCATGGCGTAGGAAGCATTTGTTTTCTGCAACTCGATCGCAAAGTTACATTCTTTCTTGCGTAGCAAGGGAAATACGTAAGAAGAAATACCATAAAAAAATTTCACAGCGTTTAAAATTAATCTGGTGGAAATTGAAGAAAATCTTTTGTTTATTGCAACGCAGACGTGTTCAGTATGTAGACGATTTGTAATGAAAATCCTCATTCAATTATCGTGAGACACGCAACGTAATACCAAAGATATCGGAAAGGGGTAAATAAATTTTTCTATCACTTTCTCATTCAATACAAGGAAAGAACAACATTCACACCAGCTGGCTGCTGAAGCGAGTAAAACTCTCATAGAAAGAAGATCGAGAAGAAAACACCTCACTGACCTCACTAAAGAAATAAAATAGTCAAACCCGAAGATGGTATCCCCCTGGGGGTAGCCATCCACATGTTATCTAGCAATTAAGTTAGGAAAATTTACCAAATGTCCAGCTGGATAAATTGTAAGGTAAAAATTAAATAAAAAAGAAAAACTTTCTCGTTCGATCTTACCTCTTCGAGAATTTTTGAGAATCTTCAGAAATGTGGCAATAACGAATTATTTATTATTATTTGTTGCTTCCTCGCCAGTCAAGGTACACAATATTATAATCCGAAAATAAGAAAATCACGCTCAAGTCGAGATCTTTTATCAATGAAAATAAAAACTTGCGTAGAATTTACAAAAATCCTCAGTCTGGTTATAGTCGTACACGCTTACGTACTAGCGAATATGTTGATGTAAAAATCGTATAACGAGATTGCAAATTTCTACGGTATCGATCGATAAGAAAATGCAACAGCCTTATCAAGATATCGGCGTTCAGCACGAACGAACCGAGTCTACCGTCGATATCGTTTTCTTCGAGCGTGCAATTAATCGTTCTCGATGGCCGCAATATCCGAGCATTTAATTGGTGGCCCACGAGCCACGAATTCAGGCCGACTCGAGCGATTGTTCGCCCTACAATGGTTAAAACATAATGATATTTGCTCGGCGATTAATCGCCGACTGGCCCGTTTCTCGAACAATGTTTCCGAAGGGAACGCGCTGAGCGAACAATGCACGGCCACGCAGAAAATGGACGTATTGTTCGATACTAGTATTCTTCCATCCAACGATCAACATGCTGATGACTTGTCACGTGGCAAGAAGCTTTCGTCCTTTCGATCGATTTCGCATCTAATAATTGAATTTTAAAAAGTAATTCATCAGAGAAACATGATAATTGTCTGTAAATATATGGTACGTAGATAATTGTAATTGTAGCGGAATAGAACTTTCCGACAGCTTCGCGACACAAAGCGCTATATCATCAAAGCGTAAGGCTGACATGCTCAATGTACTGTTACGTAGAATAAAAAAAAAAAGAAATCGAAGATGAAAATAAAAAAGAGAGAATTTATTTCCTGACACTTTGTTTACACTAATCACAGTTTTACTTTCAAGCTCCAGCCGTGACTTTCCAAGGCTGAAGCTCTTACAACTTGACTTTCGATCGGATCCGTTTGTTTTTCCTTTGTCACACCTCAATATCTCCACTATCCACGCGTTTGTTAGACGTCCGCAACATATCGATGGCTCATTAGGCATTTCAATCCTGCCCACAGGTGACCATAAATAATATTCCAATTCCGAACAAAGATACAGTCAGATATCTGAGCATGATTGTGGACAGAAGAATGACATGGAAACGGCACATAGTAGATAAATCTAAACAACTGAAATGAAAACTAAAAAAATTCTACTGGCTCATTTGCAGACGCTCCAACTTAAACACGCAGAGTAAAATAATGCTATAGCATATTAAATGCTAAAGCCATATTAAAACCTGTTTGGACCTATGGGATCCAACTATGAGAAACAGCGAGTAATTCCAACATAGAAATTCTGATAACTGATATCATCATATTGAATGATAAGCAGTAAAAATTTGAAAAACGTATGGGAAGTTGTACGAAATGAGAAAACTGGTTAAATTGAGGTTCGATAAACAGATTGCAGGACCCTTTTACACTTTGATAAGTACCAGTCATTGTGACTGGTATTGATACAAATAGCTTTGATACAAAATTATTTTCAGCTTGAATACATAAAAAAGAAAATAAAATTTATTATATTATTCTTTTAGTTATCGCTGCGAAAGTCAATACATCATTGCGGAAAAAATATAACATGAAGTAGGAATTTGAAAATAAAATTGTAGAACCGATCAATTTGATTGGTTTGATAGATCTGGTGTTAAATCACGATTGATAGCGAATCAGATATTAGTATTTCGAGGACAGATTGAAAAGGTGAAACATGGCTTTGTATGTAAATTCGATCGCAGTCTATAGTAATCTACGTATTAAGGGTGAATAGTAATTTCATATAGATTTCGATACACTTCCGTCTAAATAATTCCCCTAAATAACACAATTTTTTAAACAAATTTATTCTCTAATTTTCGAACGCTATATAACACGTAACGATCCTATCAACGCACGGTAATATAATTTCCTTTACTTTAATAGATGTCCGATTGAACGATTTTCGAACGTAACACGATTCTAAACCACTTTCCTCTGATTCTCGTATTTTATAAAACGCACAACGACGTTCTTATCGTACTGCAATATAATTTACTATACCGTACTGTGTATAATTACCACGTATAATTTAATATAATTAATGTACTTTACCTCGATAGATTTTTGATCACACGATCTCACGAACATCACGATCTCATTTCCAATTTAATCTTAATTTAATTGCTCTAATTTTTCTACCATCGTATCCAATTTTCATATATTGCAAAGTAAAATAATGCTATACAAAGCCATATTAAAACCTGTTTGGATCTATGGGATCCAACTATGGGAAACAGCGAGTAATTCCAATATAGAAATTCTTTAACGATTCCAATCAAAAACTCTAAGATCCTTAATAGATGCACCTTGGTATGTTACCAACGAAACAATCCATCGCGACCTTAAGATACCTACAGTTAAAGAAGAAATATCCAAATTCAGCAATAGATATAACATAAGAATTAACGACCACCAAAACCCATTAGTTACCCAATTACTTGACACGATAGATCAGATTCGCAGACTAAAAAGACCTTCAGATTGAAGAATTAGATTCAACTAGAATCAAACATACTATAAACTCTTGTAATCCAAGTTAAAGTACCACGCCAAAATAATTTACTTATAATTCTCAATGAGAATTGATTGTAAATAGTCTCCCACATAAAAAAAAAAAAAAGAGTGACGCCACATCTTTATCTCCATCATCACCCCATTGGTTTTGAAACGTGACAGTACCATCAATATCCCTACGGTCCTTTCGCCGAATATTCCGAAGAATGCATACGCGGCAACCGTCACGGACGTCTAAGAAACGTGTGCGTAGTGGAGATATCGAGGGGCAACAAAGAAAAGAATCCGTTTGGTTCTGAACAAAAGATTCATTCCGTTTCGAACAGCCAAGTGCGAAAGGTCCAGCGTAACAGCGAAGCAAACACATTCGAGAAGCGTGATTGTTGATTATTGATCGTTGATTGTTGACTGTTGATGGTTCAATAAACTTTTTTGTTGAATATCGAGAGTATTTCTTGGCCACTTACATCTAACGCCACCTCATAATTAATCTCTCGAGCATTATGCTTCGTTACTGAAACTGTAATGTTGAACAGTGCCACGAATTTTCAGTCATTAGCGTACGTGTACTTACGTGGTAATTAATACGCTATCTCGAGGACTGAATTTGCTATGGAGCAGGGGAAGGTAAGATTGAACGGAGGATCGGTCGGTGCGACGAGATATTTCAAGATGCAACCCGGTACAGTGCCATAAATCAACGTATGTCGACATAAACATCGAGACGCGCAACAATTTTCATAATCCGATTACATTGTTCCATTGCTGTGAATTTATTTTGCTCTTGATGCATACGTATAGTGTAGGTATACGACATAAACGTTCTAGGGGTTCAAGAAGTGGAATGAAAATAGACAAGCATACGTATGTAACATGATCTTTAAATTTTTCAAGTAAAATATTATAGGATTTATTCATTCAGAAATATTAGAAATTAGAGTTTCCAATGATCTCTATCCTATATGATAAGTTTATTGATAGATGGATCTATTTCGTCATTAGGTGGTAATGACAAAATCCTCAATCCCTTATTATGTCAACGCAATATTTACAATGGATTAAACAGGAAACGATGGTTATTTAACGTAAACTAAATACAATAATGTGATAGAACTAGGACAACTAAATTGATAATTTACAACTCACAACTAACAGTTTACAACTCATAACAACTCGACAACTCAACCCTCGACTCCTCACAACTCGACTTTCAATTCGCAACTCCTCACAATTCGACTCTTAGTTAACGACTGACTATTAATTCGTCTTTCTCCCTTAAGCATCCTTTTGTCTTTTCTCATACCCCCACCACGTATGTTTTTGGTAATCATCATGATCATGTACGTCTTCTTCCGCGTAACTTTTCGACTGAAAGACCGACGACACATTTGTCACGACTGGCATACTTCAAATCCGATGGACTGACGATGGAGATAAAGATGTGGCGGCACTCGGCGACAATGTATATCGCTGAAGTGCCTAATGAACCATCAACATCCCAATGGTCCTTCCACCGAAGGTTCTAGAAGAAAGAGCACGTGGCAACGGTCGCGGACGCCTAGCAAATGCATGGACGGTGGGGATGTTGAGGGATGACAAAAGAAAGTAATCGGATCCGATCGAAAGTCAAATCATAAGCGTCTCAGTCTTAAAAAGTCACGCCTAGAGTTCGGAAGTGGATTGTAAAGTGGATTGTTGTTAGAAAAAAAAAAAAAAAATAAAGTTTTCTTTTTTTTATTTTTCACCTGAAATTTCTTTTTTTTATTTTGTTATTTTACGTGACACATTGATGGACCGCTTGGCCCATTGAAGTTTCCCGATCCTTTCGGCCTGTCGGTACTTAGGTTTTCTCGCAACATTGTTTATAGTTTTTTTTTTATTTGGTACACTTTTTACGATCAATTCTCATTGAGAATTATAAGTAAATTATTTCGGCGTGGTACTGTAACTTGGATTATAAGAGTTTATAGTATGTTTGATTCTAGTTGAATCCAATGCTTCAATCTAAAGGGTATTGTCTGTTTAGTCTGCGGAATTGTTTATAGTTCACCCGATATTTTTTAGGCAATCTGTCCACGATCATTAGATTCAGCTAGAATCAAACATACGATAATCACTTATTATTCACGTTATAATACCACGTCAGAATAATTTACTTATAATTCTCAATGAGAATTGATTGTAAAATTCTTCCAAATAAAAAAAAAAAAAAAAAAAGATCTGTCCACGATACTATTGAGTTGGCAATTAAGTGATCACTTAGATCACTAAGATCACTAGTTAGCTTAGATCACTTAGATCGCTAATTAAACAATCACTTAGTTGCCAACCCAATACACTATTATGCGAAAGGTGGAAAGAAACGTGGGTTCCTTGTACCATTACTATGAATTTGTTGCAAGAAAGCTCATTACGGAGTCAATAGATTAGACCTACGTTACGTATGCTGTTTTTGTCGTTTTTCTTACAGTACTAATTGCGTTAGGTATATTTTGTAGAGATCATTTCGTTGGATAGGAAGGAACGTTTATTTTCTAAAAAATCTTTAATTTTATCTTCACGAAAACCAGTGTCGTTATGATCGTATACGTACTTTCTGAACAATCGTATAAAATAAGAAATTTGAAATCTATCAGTTCGACGAACCGATAGTTACGATATTTAGAGCTTTTCTCGGAGAGACGTGAACGAACGTTGAGCGGTTGCAGCACTTAAGGGGATGCTTTCGTTCTTATTAATATTCCGGTCTTGTTTGTTGATGAAACTTTACAAGTTACCGCTACTAATGTAGTTTCTTGCGCGTTAACGATAAGTTTGATAAGAAGGAAAGTCGATTGGCGCAAGTGAACCTTACAAATTACGAGTCAACGATGTCGCAGTTTCCATCGATATCGTTAAATAATTATGATTGAAACGGTACGATCAAAGAACATTGGCGAAAGAAACTTTTAAATTCACGTGAAATTTGAAATTTCAGATATTTCCAGGTTGCAGCAGTGCGTTTTACGTATATTTCGTTGAAACGAGCGCCGACAGTGTATAATGTTGAACACGTTGAATGTTGCGACGATGAATTCTACAATTTTGAAAAATGATACACGCAACGCGGCCCAGTTTCGCGTAGAATTCATCTCCTATCAGGTTGAAACTTTCGATATCAGCCTGATGACGAACGAAATTCTCGTTCGTACGAGAACCGCTCTCGATTCCAATGGAAACTATACGCAAGCGTCGATAACATTTGAAATTCACAAGTACGCACTGAACTCGATACCGGGATATTCCTAATTACGCCAGTTTTCCAAACAAAACTACTCTACTTAGTAGCGATTCGATTTTCATCAAACCACGCACGTCCATCGAATCGATCGTTCGTCTAATTAGGGGATGAACACGAAGGCCACAAAACGTGAACAGTAATTCCGATGGGTGAAATATACCGGAGATGGATTAATAAAATGTAACGATTTTAATACGAATGTAATAATATTATCAAATTTATAAATTATCGACACCGAATGTTATAAAATATACGAGCCGAAGAACATGATAGCTCACGTTCTTCATTCGAAATTTTATTGTCGATTCTATATCGAAACTATCTTTTCAGTTGATTTTGTGATCAAATATATATTTTGCGATCCACTTGAACATTTAAAAAATATTCGTAATGTTAGTCACGTAGACTAATTCCTCGTTTCTTCCAACTATTATTATTATTATTATTATTTTATTTATTTATTTTCGGTTTCACTTAGCTTGGGAAAAGGACTTGGCTTACATAGTTTCAACTCTCACTCATTCCCATACTTCGTTTCTTTCAGATATTTCATATTGAGGTATTTCTATTTTTTCGCCAAGTGATATAAAATTGAGAAAATCAATAAAAATGGATTTACTTCTATAAGAAGAGAATGGAAATACGAGTATCGGGAAGAAAGAACGAGATTATGTGTGAAAAAGTTTATATTATTAAGCCTTTGCACTCGGAATTTTATTTCAATTTCGTTACCAGCAGCACCCAACGGTTTTTAGTGTTTTATTTGAAATTTACTTTAACTAAAATATGAAACAATTTAAATAAATAAATGAAGAAAGAAATTCACTGAAATACCAGTTTTATTCACACTATTGTTGTATTTTGTAATTTTTAAGCGTATGATATATCTTGAAACAATTTCCAGGATGCAATCCTGATTTTCTTTGGCACGTATCACAAAAAAAGGTGGAACTGAAAGAATGTCGAGTGAGACTCGATAAAGCAGCTTCTGAGATAAAAACTGATATCGAGTCACACTCGACATAGGAGTGAAAAGGGTTAAATGGTAATTAGTATCAATTAATAATGACTAGTGTAACACACAACTTTTGTAAGGCAGTTTCTGATAACTTCAACCCCAAGTGAGATATTCCACCGTTTCCAGTTAAATGGAACACCTGTATACATAAATAAAACTATTTAAATTAGATTGGACAGGAGATGGTAATTTAGTGTAACACTATTCGGGACTGCACAGATTTTAATGCGATGAAATTTATAAGTGGTCTTCAGGTACAAACTTGTCGATGCATAAAAATGAGAGGCTTTAACGTAATAGCGTTTCATGGCTATAAAATTTTTATACCGCGAGATTTATGAATAGTTTTCAGAAACGAACTAGACAACGTATAAAAATGAAAATCGTGGTTCTGATGAATCAGGTATACCGCAGGCTGATTATTAACGCGTAATGATTTCAATACAAATATAATTTGTATTTATTAAATTAAAAATTTAAAGTTAATTAAAAGATAAATTCAAAGTTAATTAAAAAAATTACAAAATTAATTCTCACTAATTCCAGAACCATCCTGGAAGAAACTCTCAGAAACCAACCACTTCCAAATCCTAATTTTAAAAATATAACTTCCCGTCACATTCTTTCCTTGATCGCCGCCCATTAGATCACACGAATTAAAGAATCACAAAATCGATTCCCACCAACCATAAAACCACTCCAAAAGGAGCTCTAAATAAAAAATCATCCACGTTCGATTGCTAATTCCAAAGGTCTAACTCACCTGCCACATTCTTCCATCAATCGTCCCCTTCATCATACCACAAGAACTAGAAAGTGTTACTGAAACCTTAAAAACCCACTCCAAAAGAAGCTCTAAATAAAAAATCATCCACGTTCGACTGCTAATTCCAAAGGTCTAACTCACCTGCCACATTCTTCCATCAATCGTCCCCTTAATCGTACCACAAGAACTAGAAAGTGTTACTGAAACCTTAAAAACCCACTCAAAAAGAAGCTCTAAATAAAAAATCATCCACGTTCGACTGCTAATTCCAAAGGTCTAACTCACCTGCCATATTCTTCCATCAATCGTCCCCTTAATCATACCACAAGAACTAGAAAATGTTACTGAAACCTTAAAAACCCACTCCAAAAGAAGTTCTAAATAAAAAATCATCCACGTTCGATTGCTAATTCCAAAGGTCTAACTCACCTGCCACATTCTTTCATCAATCGTCTCCTTAATCGTACTACAAGAACTAGAAAGTGAAGAAGTCCATTGCCACTAATTCCGAAACCATCCCGAAAGAACCTGAAAAATCAATTCCTCCATTACTTTGCTTCTTGGATGCCATCAAGGCACTAATTAAAAGAACAAAAACGGATTGCCTACTAATCTTCGAATCAGCCAGAAAGAAACTTCGAAAAATCTCCCATTTCCAACTGCAAATTCCAAGAACCTAACCCCCTGCCACATTCTTCCCTGAAACATTGCTGAACCATCAAGACCACGCAAGTCGAAGAATCGCGAAATCAATTCCCAGTAACCTTAAAACCACCGGAAAAATAGCGTTCCTGCACAGTCTAGCCGACGATCTCGAGAAACCTTAACCCATCGCTATACGTTTCTCTTAATTATTTCTCTCGAAAGCCACCTACGCGCGGATTCAAAGCCACGATCAGAGCGTCACCTCTGCGTACTTTTCCTTCGAATCCACCCCCGCGTAATCCCACGCAGCATTGAATACGTCCAACAAAGAGGGAGATGGGGAGAGGGTTGACCGAGAGAGGGTGTTGTCGGTGAAATAAGAGGGAATCGCGCGTGCACGCTGGAAGAGGCTGAAAGAGCGGGACACGTCGACGAACGAAGGGGTGGAAAGGACAGGGATGCTGTGGGCAGAGAGCGGTTTCAGTCGCGCGACGGCTTTCGCCCAGGCCAGTCGATCGAGCTCCTCTCCACAGGAAGAGCTATCTCGTGCTGCACACCATGAGATCGTCGGCAGATTGCGTCGATCCAACGGCTCGCGACTCGCGACGTACGCCATCGATGTGATCGCGACCAGTGCGCATTCGGTTGGTGTCTCCGATTTCAGCAATTTGTTTCTCCTCTATCGAAAATATTTCATTCGAATGAGAAAAAGAGCAGTGGTCAATCCAAGTTGGTATTCTGGCTTGCCGTGGCTGGGTGACACTTGGGTGCCCGCAACCACCTGTGCTAGACAGCCTTGGGTTCTCTCGGTTAAATAATTTGTATCGCGTGGTTCACGAAGTTCGGAGTGTAAGGTCTTTTTTCTTTGGTTCTTCCGAAGCGGGTGATGTTTGTAATTAAATATTTTTTAGCAGATCGGATGTTTTTCAGGGGGATGCGTGGGACGAGTTTCTTTCACCAAGGCTGACGCAAGGGGATAAATGAATTTTCGCGCTTTTTCTTTGGTATTCTTTCGTTATGGGTGATACCAGGGCGCCTGTAATTAGTTATTTTCGATGCATTAGACGTTTTTTGGGGGTTGTACGGAACGACGAGTTTGACGTTCGTTGCTTGAGATTCTTCGTTGAGGGTAACGCACGAGGTAGATAAATTTTGTCGTTTTTTGTTCGAGATTCCTTTGTAACAGGCGATGTTACAGTGCATATAATTAGTCACTTTTTATGGCTATTCTGCTGTTACATGGAATTATGAAATTCGTCGTTTTGTTCAAGAATCTTTTCTAACGAATGACACTAGGCTTCCTAGGACGAAATATTTCTGATAAATTGTTCTATTTGGAATAATAAAGCTTGCAATTCGATATTTACGATACTTTTGCAGTACATGACGCTTGACTAGGGTGCTTTCTTGGTGTTGCACGAAATTACGAAATTCGTCGTTCGTTTCTCAAATTTCTTTTCCAACGGGTAATAGTACAATTTCAAGGATTAATTATTTTTCATATGTTCAAATTTCTTACTATGTTATGTGGAATAACGGTGCGAGAAAAATTGCTATCGTTTAGTCGCTTTTAAAAAAGACGACGTTAAGATGCCGATAAAAATTGCAAATAATCTTTTAAATGTATGACTTTGAATTTCTTATTGCATAATTCCGATCTCTTTCTGTGTTACGCTGCAAAATAAAATTTCCCGTTTCTTGTTTAACATTCTTCCATATTTTTGACAGATTTACTTCACGTTGAATAATAAATGCCGGCGTTGTTTAGTGGTCTTCCATAATGAGATATCACAAGTGCTGATGCTCGATAATTTCTTTCGGTATAATGGTGTTACGTGACGCGATGCAGCTTGCCATTCAACATTTATTATTCTTCTGCAATGTGTGACAGTAGGCTACATATAATCCCTTAATCTCGATAGCTCGGGCTTCCTTTGCTGAACGTAGAGAACGTAGATGGAGTTTGACGTTTGTCATTTACTATTCTTCTCTGAAGAAATACGACGAGCCACTTATGTTTATCCTCGATCATTGACGTTAGAGAGCATAACAGAACAGAATTTACCGTTCGCTCTTTAATATTACAAGCAGCAAGATCTTGAAATAAAAAATATGCCAAGGTCTTTAATCTCAACATTTCCTCGTATCTATTTCTGTCGTATATGTCTAATTTTAGTCATCTATGTATATTTATCATCTGTGTATAATATATTTGGATACTTTAGATTCACAATTATCATTTCGTTGAACGTTCTTCAACTCTGTGAGATATAAATAGCATTTTATTTAGCATTTCCTACTAATTGATCCGTATTTAAATAAACTTCTCCCCAAACTTATCCATTAATTCAATCAATTTTCATATCATTCATATTCAGTGTTTTACGTAACCAGTAACGTATTTACACCCATTCCTACTATCGTATTCCTACTAACACAAAGGCGAATTCGATGAAATACGGTATACAGTCTAACTCGATATAGAGTCACACAAGGCTAATTATAGCTACCTACATGCGATATACATTGGCGGATATACAAATAGCAAGAATTCTTACTTACCATATTTCGCTTAACTTGGTTTCTAATTATCACCGAAAATGAAACTTTGTAAATCATCGCGCGTTTATAATTCTTCAAAGTGCGAGAAATATATTCGTAAATCCCGTATCAGATATACAGGATGGTTGATAACTGGTGGTACAAGCGGAAAGGGGGTGATTCTACGTGAAAAAAGAAGTCGAAAATATGGAATAAAAATTTTTCTTTTTAATTTTTCCATCGAGACAACGATCTACAGTGAGATCCGTTATAACGAGATGCGATAAAGTGCACGCGTACCGAGCGAAAGTTCAAAGTCGATTTTCTCGAAAACAAAGCCTCGGACGAAAAATTTGTATTCTATATTTTCGACTTCTTTTTTCGCGTAGAATCATCCCCTTTCCGCTTGCACCACCAGTTACCAACCACCCTGTAGAAACGAAACTTCTCATGAAACAATTACAAGCAACAGTGGTACTTTTCAAATTATTGCAATTATATTCAAGTTTGAATTACAAATTCTACTGTTTTAATATTCCTTTAATATTCCTGCACCGATTTAACGACACAACCTGTCGACCTTTAATGTCCAACATACACTCAAATATATTCTACACTGAACCACGTAATGGTTAAGTAGAATTACAGTTAGTCGGAGATAAATAAGTACGTATATGTATCTAATCATACGTTTGTTCGAATAAAAGTTAACGTTAATATTACAAGAAATCCTATAGCGATAATTTTGACTGGTTCTATCGTCGAATAAAAGAATTCTACGTTCGTTGTTCGATGTTAGCCAGCACTGTGAGTTGCACAACCACCTGTGCCCACGAACTTAACCTCTCGCAACAGGGACCTAGCTGCGTGGGTAGATAAACCGATGAAGGTTGCCACTCAGCCTTACGTTCTCCAGGGATTTCTTCGTTGCTTGTCTTTCCTCTCTCTTTCTCTTTCTATCCATCGACCATCCCAGCTGTGTAGAAAATTGACTAGCGGGATAAAACTCGTCGCTGGTCAAGGCTAACTCGTTTCAACCTGTTCACAAGATTCTTCAGAATCCGATTGTCTCTAATTAAGGTCATTGACACGCAGAGTCAGACAAACGCGACGTCTCACGGGGACGAATTGCGCGCGAAGAGGAAAGGAAGCATCGTGAATTAATCGGCGAGCATTAACGATTGAGCGGAGAGATGAGCCGGGGAATTCTTCAGCGAACGAGCAGCCAGGTCAAGGCCAGGGCTTCGAACGCATGCGAAACGCCAGGCTTTGTTCTCTTGAATTTATTCCCTCCATCGCCACATTTTTTCCCCTTTTCTTCTCGCTGTGGAACAGCTTCCACCAAGGGTAATGCCTTTCTTTGAGAAATGCGCCGTCTTCCGGGAATTCAAGGCCCTCCGCGTCATTCTACGGTCGCCAACCGTACGACCGGAAATTCGTAAAAAGACGGAGAACCAGGTCTGCAGTTGGTCTCGGTGACGCATTGGAATTTCGTGGTGTTTTGGTTTTTCTGTCGTTCTGTAAATTACCATTCGTTGTTCGTGTCGTTGGTAATTTTTGGAAATTGTTGCAAACTTGTGGCTTGCATCGGCGATTTCCAATCAGCCAGGATTTTTGAAAAATGACAACAGCTAGAACAACAATAGCCGTGCGGTATGAATGTCCTGTTTCGAATCAAATACGCGATACGTTTCTCCATGTGCCATAGAATTTTTACGATTACGTAGTTTGCGTATATTTCGAGAATAAAAAATGTTGGAAATCGCTACATTACGACCATACGATTGAAATTCGCAAAAGGAGGTAGAAGATGAGTCGAACTAGAAGAATTCGGTTGAAATTAGCGACGTGCCGGAATTTCCAGATACAATTTATCTTTTGTATAATATACGTCATAATTAGCACGTCGTTCAGTATCTGCTGCTCGTTTATAACGTAGTTAATTATGGAAATTTTCGGAATTATAGCTGTGGGAATTACTGAAGGTCTTTTCATTTCTGTTTGTTTTAATACCGGCAAGATCGTTGTAGGAGAAGATGGAAACATTTTTCTACAGTTGGATGATTCTTCGTTAGCAATATGTATTATGTAGTTACAATACATAGACGTTGGATAAATAATTATAGTTAGAATAGCACAATGAAGATAAACGTTACTGTCGTAATAAAAGTCGTCGTTATATTTCTCAAAAATATCTGCATCTCTTTAATAATCATTGCAAGAAGTTCCTAATTTTCGTCAACTTATTAATTCCAATATTATCTACGAGAGAAAATCTGTCGATTCAAAACGAACAAAAATTTTTGTCCTAATCAAATACCTAATATAAGCGATAATTTGTAACGATTATTACAAATTCTTTCTTACATAAACTAAGAAACGTTCTGATTCGAAGTTAAAATTAAGTGTTAGCAAAAGAGAAGACAAATGTTTCTTCATGCTTTTCCCGTTTGATCTTCAATTATCTATCTGATATCGGGAACTTCCTGATTCGAAATTAAACACTATCAGAAAATGAGGAAAGAGATTATTCCTGTCTAATAGAAATTTTTACCATAAGTTGACTTGAAATTAGCGATCTATCTAACATGAAAATTAAGGTCATCGCAAATCTCACAGCAATCAATTCTAATCCTTATGATTCCGCTGCCAATTGCGTTTCTCCATGAAAACCAATTTTCAATATCGCTTTATAACATTTTCAAAATCGCTTTATAGTACGATTGCATAAAAAAACAAATATTTGTTCCACTGCATGAATCGTGTCTACCATCGTGCACTTGAAAGATCTCGATCGCCGGATTTTCCCCAGTGTATCCAGTTTCCGGCAGAAGTGTGAAACACCGTGTCGTGTCGTTTAAACGTGCGTCGAGCAAACATGATTAAATTGATGGTTCAGCGATCGTGCGCCAAGATGGACGAGTTGATTTCGATTGAACTGGAAATCGTGTTGCCGTTTTAGCGACGTGAAAGCATTCGAACAAGCTGTATTCATCGAGACTGGACGCGTCGTTCAAGGAGATCGCACAACGTCGACAGGATTCTTTTCCGGAAATGATCGCTTCCTCGGAGCAGTACGAGGTTGGTATTTTAATTAAGTTTAATCGAATTGTATTATTATTTGGCAATTGTTTTAGTAAGTTTTCAGAGTTACTTATTATGTATTTAGTTAATTCTCAATATTTATTGGATTCTTGTCGATTTCAATAAATGTCAACTGTGGAATATTTGTTGCCTCGGAATATACGAAAATTATACTGAAAATTAGCAGCCGATTACCATGATGTTAATGAGAAGGGTTATAGATAACACAAATTGTCAAGGACGAATATTTATGCAACGATACGAATTAATCGTCTCTACAGAGAATATTTCCACGAAGGACAATACACGTACACTAGAAAATAAACTAAACAGTATGAATCACTTTTGTGTAGAAAAATATCCTCTATAAAATAATAAACTATTCTAAATAACACGATAAACCCAGCTAACTTAAATAAATCAACTTAAATAACAGTCAATTTGATCTTCATATGAATGAACATATTATCCCACATTATTTCTACGTTAAAACACTAGAACATTAAAAAGCTAGTATAATAAATAAAATACGATTAAAGCAGTAACTAGCTAAAACGTAAATTAAATAAACTCTCTGAAAACTTAATGATGTCTTTCTCCCAATACAATTTCAGACATTACAAATTTATACTCTTCGATAAACGTGACAATTTACGATTTATCGTTAATTTAAGTTTAATCTTGAGAAGTGGACCGTTTCTCGATAAAAATAGAAAGTAGACGCTGCATGTACAGTGTGCTTCCAAACTAAACGATTAAATTGTACCGTCTCGAAGGCAATATTGGATGGACGAAGGTTTAAAATCGTCTCGCTGAGCAATTATAGAATAAAAATATTGAACGAAGGAAATATTATGATAGAGGGAGAGAGGTGGATGATATTTATTTGGTCTGTTTGCTCTCCACTTGCACGTTATTCGATATTATTGAAGTCGATGGATGTAGCTCGTATCGGTAATAACGAGACATATAACCTTTGACTTTTTGATTGATGAAAGGTTCTTTGAGATGGAAAATTGCTGTAAATCAGTTTGTTACTTTGTTCTAGGTATTAGCCCTTGGCAAAGGACTTGTTAATACTTTCCATTTCTTTTTAACCTTTCTACGACGATATTAGAATATTTTCAGTTTTAATTTACTTCTACTCTACATGTAACAAGAGCCTTTTCTTAGAAATTTTCTCACGAGAGAAATCTTTTCCTTGTAGCGTCTGAACGATTTTCAAACTATCGAATGTTTTATTTTAAAAGGCTCTTAATTATTCCAAGCGAAATATCCTATCATTATAAATAGTGCAGGTAGCGGCCTAAGCAAGCGTAGTATAGGGTCCAATAAGTATAAATAATGTCCCAGCTAATAACGTTGCGTTATCAATAATGCTTTCACGGGGAACAAACCTAAACGTTCAAGACTGAATGAAAAAATTTCAATACTTAAAACGACAACTTTTATATTACATACACGATGGAGCTGAAATTTCATTTATTTCACGTTGCAAGTGTGACCATTGCATCGCGTTAAGTGGATCGCCAATGAGTCACTATGAAACACACGCGCATTAGATCCGTTAAATACATTTAACTGCACATTAATTGTGCATTAACGAACGATATTATGCCATAGATATTCTTTAATATCGTACTCAACAAAAGTACCTGCGTTTTCACGAAACAATCTTTTCTATGACTCACTTATGGTTCACAAACATCGAGCAAAATAAAACTTGTCAGAATTTCTCAATGAACATTAGAAGTAGCTTTCCAAATGCTCAAAGCTATTGATGTATACTTTTATTAAAATTTACTATGAATATCAAATATTTCAAGTAATCGAGCGAAGTGAAACTTGCCAGAGTTTCTCAATGAACATAACAAGTAGCTTTCCAAATGCTCAAAGCTATTGATGTATACTTTTATTAAAATTTACTATGAATATCAAATATTTCAAGTAATCGAGCGAAGTGAAACTTGCCAGAGTTTCTCAATGAACATTAGAAGTAACTTTTCAAATGCTCAAAGCTATTGATGTATACTTTTATTAAAATTTACTATGAATATCAAATATTCCAAGCAAGGACAAAATAAAATAAAATATCTAAAGATAAGAAATTTTAAAGTTAAAGGTGAAGTATAAAGAAAATTGCTATATACGAAATATAGAAAAAAAAAACGCAAGGGTGTCCCATGCATCGCGAATGACCCATAAGCTACAATAAACTTCGACGGAGTAAATTAATTTTGTCAGATGGGGCGCGCGACTTTTCGAAGGGAAGAAACCCACGGGGTAAAAGGGACAAAATTTCCCAGAGGGTGGCAGGGGAGGGAGAAAAAGAGCACGGAGGCTCGCCGGATATTAAAGCACGTGTACCTTTTACGTCTTCGTGTTGTATGGCGGTTCGCTGTTGTAATACGAAGACTTAAAAGTGCTCGTGGCTTTAATATTGGCTTTGTTTCCGATTTCTGCCTCGCTATCTTTCGCGAAATCCTTTCGCCCGAGCGTATTCCAACGGGCAGAAAAAATACATAAAAAATAGATAATAAAAGAAGCAGAAAAGCTTCGGTCGTTATTGCAAAAATAAAAGAGACAGGAGAAGACAGAAGGAAATATCGATTAATGGAGCGAACCGTGAACGTATTTCGATACAAAGATCGATACAATCGTGTCCCTCGTTTGCTCGTCAATTTTTCTTCTTTTTCGCACTGTTTTCTTTCGTTTATTTGATGTACTTTTAACAAAAATAGGATCTTAATTTCCAGTGACACGGAACAAGCGGTATCATCGCGTTGATATTCAATTGATAGCGTGTATTTTAATTAAACATTGACGAACGATTCGCGAGTTGCGGATTGATTCGTGTGATTCGTTTATCGATTTCTATTTTTGTTTTCTAGCGATTGTTTGTTTGATACGCATTTGATATTGTTGTTATTCGCGGTGTTTCACATTCGCTTGCACGTAGTTTAATTGGATTAGAGAAGATATTCTGAGAAGCAACGCACCTCGTTTGTTTTGAGGTGATTCGTTATCATAACAAGATCTTCGATGACGGATTGATAACGATACTTCGGTGACCTGTTGTCGGTGTCGTTTATCGAATCGATCGACTGGATTATCGCCCTTTTTTTTTTTCGACGGTGAATTTTCGTTTGGGAAAAACAAATATCGCTGAAAATGTTTCCGCGAATTCAAACAGATGGAAAACAACGGAATGTAACCGTTACGATGAAACGTTGCACAAAATATTGCGTATGATAAACTGGCCAAAATGGTATTAACGAAAAGGTACGGGAAATAAGAAAATGGCAACAAGAGTGTCATGATTTTATAATTGCACTTTTTTATAAGCAACCAAGGTTACGTGTCAAATCGTAAACAACAGAAAATCGTAAACCTGCATAAAACCATAAAACTACAGAAACGTCACGGATTATCTTGCAAATGAAACAGAAATTTTCAAATTACGAAGCACAGGGTTGGCTAGAAAAATTTAACAAACAGCGAGCAGATACGCGCAACACCTTTTCCTCGAGTTTCAAACCTTCGCTTTACATTAATTGTTCTATCTTAAACCCGGCGATAGGTTCAAACCTATTCTAAACAAATGACAATCGTCATTAGTAGAAAGCCGCGAAACAAACGCTTACATGGAAACTCGACAACAGGTGGCAGGTTTTTTTAAATTTTAATTCTTTACAATCATTTGGATTCGTTATTTCTCAGCTTAAATCTTCCAATAGATTTCCGATGAACGTCATTAAGGAAAATTATAAAGCAAGTCAAACCTGGACAAAAATCGCAGAAATTTCATAGTGTACATGGTAGAAATGTTCAAATCCTTTAGAATTACAAGCGGCCAGTTCCAAAATTTTAAACACCCGACAAACTAACATACAACAGAACCTGCTCTCATCCGAGTTTCCATGCTTTGCATTACGTTAATTAGTCCACCTTGAATCTGCTGCTAAATTTGAAACAAATCACAATCGTAATTAGTAGAGTAATTAGTAGAAAATCGCAGAACGAACACTTAAATGGAAACACGACATTAAGAGATGCATCGACGAATTACGACATTAACAGACAAAATTTTCTTTTCTTTTTTTCTTTTTAATGCGATCCTTTAAAATTTTCTCCAGCTGCAAACTCTGACGAAAACTCGACGGCAAAACAGAATCGTTTCTCCTCGAGTTTCAATCCTTCGCTTTGCGTTAATTACATCGCCTTTTTGGCGATAGTGTCGGGACAAACGTCATTAACAGAAAATCGCAAAGCAAACATTTATTGTAAATGCGAGCAGAACAGGCCGGAAACTCGACAATAGATCACCCCAGCGAAGCAGAAACTTTTTCCAAGCGATGGTTCCCACCGATAAAACAATAGACCGCGTGTGGCCGGGGTCATTAGCGAAACTGGGTTGCGTGGATTCGCGTGGTGTTGCGTGCCTCGAGCACTACTCGCTCTCGCGTCCATTCCTCCCTCTTTATTTTTTCCCACTCTATGCACTTTCTACTCACCCCTTTCCTCTCGCTTCGACGATTCCGTAAGCCCAGCCGCACCCTATTCCACCCCTGGTGTTTCGTAGGTACGAAAAGTTGGCACAGTGTCTCTAGTGCACCTTGACACCACTCGCCCCTTGTTGCAGCCGCTGGGGTTTGCCAGCCAGGAAATTAGATTTCCTAATTTTTGCGTCACACTCAAGCACGGTGGAGGTTTTGTTAGGAAATTTCGGAGGAACTGGCTGTGTTCTACAAACAGGACATTTTTGAATATATATATATATATATCTTAATATCTGTAATCTCTAATATTCTATTTTTATATGATTTAATATTATACTTATTTATGAATATTCTTTTTTCTTTGAAAAATTTGTTTATTGATTTATTGGTTTCTCCTTGACTCGCAGAGGACGCTCAATGAATCAACTAATGTACTAATAATAATAATAAATCAAGTATAGGGTTGGCAACTAAGTGATTGCGGGTTTTATCATTAGGTGGCATTGACAAAATCCGCAATCACTTAGTTGCCAAATAATATCGTTCTTCTGGTCTTTTCTATGAATCGAAGAATATTTCTCTGGCGCTTCGACACTCAATAAGTTCGTTTTATGTAATTTTAATGGTAAAATTTCGTGAGGAAATTTTCGTAAAACAGACGATATTCTGCGAATAGCAGTGTATATCTTATCCGGTCTCTTTATTCACTAGGAGAATTGTTAAAGATTTTTATTTTATACTCTTAAACTCGTAAGACTCGATGAATTAGATTTTCGAATAATAGTCGACATTTCACCTGGGTTTTCTATGAATTTTTGGCGAATCTCTTTGCGTTCTATATATAGTATACATTTTCACATCTTGTTTATTCTCTTAAGGTTTCTAACACTCGATGAATTACTTAGTTTCGTGCAGTAACGATTTTGGGATAATAGTATTTCGTATTTAATATAAATCTTTACTTATACTCCGTTTGTTAGTAAGACAAACCGAAGGAATTTTATTTTCTCCTTCGTGATATTCGCCGTTTGGTTTTTAAAGCGTGTCTTTAACAAAGAAAATTGAAGCAACTAGTTGGAGGAGTTGGTCGGCCTTGCGAGAAGACGCGGAGTTTCATTGTTGTAGACTTTGAAGAGCACGGTACAGCGGTCGCGATAAAATTTTGATAAACAAACCGCGTTCCTTTGTGTATTTTATTCTTCCTGTTTTATCCTAGTTTTTACCGACTCTCTAGAGTACGATAATCAAGACAGCTCGATAAAAGAGTCAAGCTACTTTCACGCGTAAACGACTCTTCTAATTGTTTCAAAGGCATCTGTTTCTTCGAATAAGCCAAGTATGATTCAGTTGTTCTCCTATTTTAATAAAGATATTCCTTTACTTACGTCAACTTTTAAACGTCATTGTGGTTCTATAAATTTCTTAACGCTGATAGATCAGAGTAGTTGATTGATTTTCACGATGTAATTCGCGAGAGAAGAGAATCTTCACTTTGAGAAAATACATTTTTTAACCGCTACAATGACATAGGAGGAAAAGTTATTGCGTTTCCTTTTTCGTTATCAAAGGGACTAGAGTCTCTTAGGAAACTTTTATTGCATGAATCTTTTATCGCTTGAAACGCTGACAGATTTAAAGTTGAAAGCAACAGAGTTTTATTCTATTTCGTTTCTCGGTGTTTCTGGTGATCAATGTGCCAAGCTTTCTATATTAGAAGATTTTTAATTTATACAAATATAAATTTTTAACATTTGTATATAAAGATGGACAGATCTATTACACATGAAATATTTATGTGATTTAATGCGCGAGACCTAGTACAACTCATCACGAGTCAAAATTCGCCGTTCAGACTTTCACATTTGTTTCGAAGACCACGTGTTGGATCGATACATTCCATTCGATTAACACGAACATAAACATATTAATGTCTGTCTGCATAATTTGGTAATAACGGTTGTCGTTAATACGTCGTAATTGGAGCTTAATGATGCGTTGTTGTCGATAAGATCATGTCGACAACATTCCACATTACGTGCTACAAAATAGAATTACTACAGCAATAAATATGTAAATCACTAGAAATCATACAATATTTGTGAAATTTCTAAAATTTATTCCCCTACAGTTCAGATAAAATCGTCGCTTAGATATGTCACCAGTTTGACAAAATTTATTAGCAGAAATTCAAAACTCATAGGACACAAAGAAATTTATTAAGTTGTGTGATACCTTATCACCTCGAACGATGATACTATTAAATTCCATCGACTAATTGAGTTTTAAGTAATAAAGTGTTAAAATCTCCGAGAGACACAATGTACAGTGACTCACGAAGGTATTCAAAAACTTTTATAGTTAGCAACTCTTTATGTTGTACAAAACGTTTGAAATTTCGTTAAGACTGTAACGAGGCACCGCTATCGCGATTATGTTGATCAAATTTCCAACGAATTTGAAAATCTATATACGCAAGTTACAAGATATTTATTGGATGCATAAGCTTTGCACGCAATTTGCACGCAAAGTTGCACGCAAAAGTCACCGAAATATTTGAACAGTCAATTGTTCGCTACATTAATAAGCCACGATATACAGTGAGATTAGTTTTAGCACTAATATTTATTGATACTTTATTTTAACACTTTAACACTTTATTTACTAATATTTATTTTAATAATTTACGATAATTATGCTTCATTGCTATCGAAATGTTAAGAAATTCCGTGTAATTCACGTGATACGTTTATAAAAAAATGTCTATGGTGAGTGTTGGAATATTTTCAGCAACAACGAATACTTAAAGCATCTGACTGGTGAATATTTATTTTGCTGATAAATCTAGATATCACGTCGTACGCTTTAAATTCGTCTTGTTTGGCGTTTTTATAAAACTTATTAGACGATACGAAGATACACCGGAAATATCCTGTCGAGGCTGGCTTCCGCATGTCAGGAGACTGTCGTTGCGTGAAACTCGTCACCGGTTTTCCTTCGCGCCCTTGGGGAGTTTTCCAAATTCGTTCCACTTTCTAAAGATATTTCTGAAACACGACGCGATGGACGTGTTCCTCGAACGCATTAAGGATATTAAATATCGAATATTCTACGAGTGCCGGAGAAGAAAAAAAAAAAAGAAACAAAAAGGAAAGAAGGAAACACGTATTCCGCCCTATTTTCGAGTTTACAGCGCATCTTCTATTCCCCGCGGTGCGTTTTCTTCTTTATTTCGTTGCGGTTGACGTTACACGTTGAAAATGCCTCCAAAGTAATACGTATATTAACACTAGAACTACCGATAGTTAACACGAAGCTTTCTGCCGAAAAGCAGTCAAAATGACTGGTTTTTAAAAAATACGTAATAATAGAATATTTTTATATTTATTGATTTATTACTTTCTTACAGAAGAGATTTAATGTTATGTAGTACATTTTTGGTATTATTAATCCATCTGGCATCATGATCCCTAAACAAGGATTGACATATTTATAAAATTGTAGAACCAGTCATTTTGACCGCTGTGGTATTTCTAGTGTTAGCATCTAGCGATCCAACGATCGATCCGGAATTTTCCTGATAACTGATATCATCATATCGAATGATAAGCAGTAAAAATTTGAAAAACGTATAGGAAATTGTACGAAACGAGGAAACTGGTTAAATTGAGGTTCGATAAACAGATTGCAGGACCCTTTTACACTTTGATAAGTACCAGTCATTGTGACTGGTATTGATACAAGTAGCTTTGATACAAAATTATTTTCAGCTTGAATACATAAAAAAGAAAATAAAATTTATTATATTATTCTTTTAGTTATCGCTGCGAAAGTCAATACATCATTGCGGAAAAAAATATAACATGAAGTAGAAATGTGAAAATAAAATTGTAGAACCGATCAATTTGATTGGTTTGATAGATCTGGTGTTAAATCACGATTGATAGCGAATCAGATATTAGTATTTCGAGGACAGATTGAAAAGGTGAAACGTGGCTTTGTATGTAAATTCGATCGCAGTCTATAGTAATCTACGTATTAAGGGTGAATAGTAATTTCATATAGATTTCGATACACTTCCGTCTAAATAATTCCCCTAAATAACACAATTTTTTAAACAAATTTATTCTCTAATTTTCGAACGCTATAGAACACGTAACGATCCTATCAACACACGGTAATATAATTTCCTTTACTTTAATAGATGTTCGATTGAACGATTTTCGAACGTAACACGATTCTAAACCACTTTCCTCTGATTCTCGTATTTTATAAAACGCACAACGACGTTCTTATCGTACTGCAATATAATTTACTATACCGTACTGTATATAATTACCACGTATAATTTAATATAATTAATGTACTTTACCTCGATAGATTTTTGATCACACGATCTCACGAACATCACGATCTCATTTCCAATTTAATCCTAATTTAATTGCTCAAATTTTTCTACGATCGTATCTAATTTTCATATATTGCAGAGTAAAATAATGCTATACAAAGCCATATTAAAACCTGTTTGGATCTATGGGATCCAACTATAGGAAACAGCGAGTAATTCCAATATAGAAATTCTTCAACGATTCCAATCAAAAACTCTAAGATCCTTACTAGATGCACCTTGGTATGTTACCAACGAAACAATACATCGCGACCTTAAGATACCTACAGTTAAAGTAGAAATATCCAAATTCAGCAATAGATATAACATTATTATACAATACAATATACATTATATACAATAGAATTAACGACCACCAAAACCCACTAGTTACTCAATTACTTGACACGACGAATCAGATCCGCAAGCTAAAAAAACATTACCCTCTATATTTAAACATTAGATTCAGCTAGAATCAAACATACGACATTTTTTTTAATTTTTTTAAATTTTTTAAAAATTATTTTTAAAATTTTTTAAAATAATTTTTTTTTAATTTAAAAAATTTTTTTTTTAATTTTTCCATCGAGACAACGATTTACAGTGAGATCTGTTATAACGTACAGCACGCGTACCGAGCGAAAATTCAAAGTCAATTTTCTCGGAAACAAAGCCTCAAACGAAAAATTTTTATTGTATATTCTCGACTTCTTTTTTCGCGTAGAATCACCCCCTTTCCGCTTGTAACACCAGTTACCAACCACCCTGTATAAAATACACAATATCTCCATTATCACAGAGTAGTAATTTTCGTATCAAAAGTTTCTATGATTTCAAATAAAAAATTCTCGCAATTCCAATGTAATGATGGAATATATACCCACGATGATTCCAAGCTTCCCGCCAAACGTATACTTTCATCGTCGGTTATTTCGAATCATTTGTCTTGCAGCCTCTAAATTACGCAGGGCCGGTGCAAGGCAGGTTCAGCGCGTTCACCGGAATCCGACCTCGCGGTCTACGAAAATTTTCCAATTAAAAAACAGCGATTTTGATTAACTTCGTACAGAATGCTGATACCATTGACAGACATTTTTTTTATGCAAGACATTTTTTTTAGTGACGATGATTCAGTTAGAAGGAGTGACAAGAATAATCAAAGTTCAGTGTAACTCCCTAAAATCCTCATATCCTGGAAACTACTTCAGATAAAAAAATCCAAGCGCTTCCGGAGAAATGTACTTTTTAGAGAAATTAAACTACATCAATAGTTTTTTTTTTTTTCAAAGGTCACACATGATTACAGATTTTCTACTTTCATTAAATTTTTTGCCCCTTGAAAGCGAATTATGAATGCGAAAAAATATTACTTGGATCTGTCTAAAAAAACTGCTTAGAAAAAATACATAATATGTAACAGCATTTGTAAATAAATAATTCCTCGTTGTAAAATTTAAGTGTAGGTCTTGAATGTATATTCAGGCACCGCAAAAGCTCAAAAGCCGGCCCTGAAATTACGTTCAATTTTACGAATGATCAACAACGAATCGTTGCTCGGATTTCGCCAACTGATTGACAATGACAGGCAACGATCGAGGAAGATTCCTTGGATCACGTAACACCGCGTGTCACACACGTATATCAACAAGAAGCTTCACGGTGAAGGGTAATCTTTCCGCTGCACTGCCTCGTTTATCGGCTGGATTACGGCGTATTTATTCGAGGCGCGAAGGAAGACGACTTTCTCGATAGCTTCTCTCTCTCGATATTTTCATCGGCCAGGGAAACTTACTACCCCCTTTCAATTTCCCTCCGTATTCCTCGAGCATCCGCTCGCTGCATCAGGAATTTCGATAATTCGTTCCCTCGTTTGTGAAATATATACACGCCCTTCTCTACGATTCTCCACTTTTCTTTTTCTTTCATTCTGCTGCAGCATCTCCTCTCTAGCATCTCATTTGTTTAGATTTATTTGCGTTCTCTGATAATTTAGCGAGATAGATGATCGTATATTTCAAATATTTTAGTAACGACGGAGAAATTTTGCGATTAAATCAGTGATAATTGATATCCTTTTTTTTTTTTTAATTAGAATTCTATACACAATATGCTATGTATAATACCGAAAAAAGCAAGTTTAAAACTGATACTTGCTTGGATCAGCATACGTGGAATTTGTATTAAACGTTTCTTCTGTACCTGACAATTGTCTGTTACAGGACAATTATATCACAATTATATTGTACGATTGTTTCTCTTGTCAGTCATAATTCAGTTTTGTACAATTACAGTGTTATTTCCTCCCGTTTCTCCTCTTGAAACTTTCTTTCGCTCGTTACCGTAGATATGAAGGTACGTAATTGAAATTGTTTCGTTGCACGATGCATTATAATCATTCCATTGTGAAACTTTAACTCTCTCATTGATCGACTCTTTTATCGACTCTTTAATAAGACTTCGCCTAAGAAATAAGAAGTAAAAACATTTAATCGACAAGAAGAAAAAAGATAATCGCAAAGTTCCAAAAATAAATAAAATATTCCTGATGCGATCTATCAATTTACGATGAACATAAACAACGATATAAAGTAAATTGCAATTCTTACAAGAGAAAGGGTTAATATTAGAATGATTCGCGAGCATCCACATTCGTTGCGCAAACAAAGCAACCGCTGGAAACAATGGAACGAGGTGACGACGTTATAATGGGAAAAGTCCAATCGATCTTCGAACACTCCGTTTCTCCTCGTTCCCGATTATTTCCAGCTACCTCTTTATTTCGCCTCGATTGCAGTGCAAACGATCCGTTCTGTTTTCGCAGGAACTTCGCGATTGTCCTTTGTTCATCCGTTCGAATGGTTTGCAGTATGAATAAAGCCCCGTTTACATTAGGCAACTTTTGGTCCGACGACTAAGTAGATCGACCTTAACTCGTTCAATTAAAAGGTTTACGCTACCACATCGTTATTCGACATTTTGTTGTTTAATCATGGATTAGTGCAGTGCGTAAAAAGGTTGTACGCGTATCCTCGGCAATTGCGTTAACACTAGAACTACCGATAGTTAAGCAATTTGCATCATGGCTCTACTTAAGAGGACTGGTCCCAATCACCGCGAGCAGTCGGTCGTAGGTGCAATAAATGACGTCCGAATTCTCCATGGAGTTTATCGAAAATTTACTGTTCAAAACGATTGATAGACAATGTTATTTCGCAAACATCGCATCTTACATTCTTGACAACAAAGAAAAAAAGAAAAAATTGTTTATTTTAAAAAAACCAGAAATAAGGAATTAAATCATATTATTTCTCGTGGAATTCTTTAAAATGGTCAATACAATAAACTGATATAGGCGAGATGCTGGCAAACGGGTCAAATGTGATCTCTCACATCTGAAGAATACTTAGCGACTGAAATAAAAAGCATTCGCAGCGCGCGTAACAATCCGCGCTTGGTGATAGAAGACAGTCGTCCGATTGCGTAATAATCCGCGCTTGGATGCAAATGGTTTAACACGAAGCTATTTCTACCAAACCAGTCAAAATGACTGGTCTTTAAAAAATACGTAATAATAGAATATTTTTATATTTATTGATTTATTATTTTCTTACAGAAGCAATTCCGTTGCAATTCCGAAGCAATATCGTTGGTTTGTACAATCGGAACCAAGTTAGAAATAAACATATGGTTTTTTCTAGTTGATTTTTTCACGACGTGAAATGTGGGTGAAAAAATTGGTGGTTTAAAGAAATATGAAACAGTATCATATTTGTTTTTAATACAAACACAAGCTATAATTGTTTTCATCGAAAATCGAGGATCTTCCGGATCTTACGCGAACAAATGAATTGCGTCCGACCGGAAGTTACCTAAAATAAACGGAAGTTAAAGGAGACACGTGTTTTACCAACGAACGAGTCTGCGTTCTGTTGAAATTGCGATCGAAACGCGTTGTCTATGAGCGTCGATTTTAGCACTTTACCCGTCGAGCACTTTTCATGTTTGTTTTTCTTTTTGGGAATTTTATTTTCATGGATAAATAAATATTAATCCACTAAAAGCCAACGCTGCGCTAACAAGTTAACTGTCACGAATTTTATATATTTTGCCCTGGAAGCTGCAACAGCTTGAAATATATTGCACCGTAACATTTATTCTTTGCTAAATACTATACTGCATTTACGTATTCTTTTTCACAATGTTACGTAAATCATTCACATTGCTGAAAATTTCTTAGTCCATAAACATTATCTTATCTTATTATTATTAATCATCCAAAAAAAATGTTGTAACACGTTACACACACTAGTAGCACGATATTCCATTTTCGAATTTCTGATTCTCAGATCTTCGGAAGATTTTCAAATCCGTTATCGTGCGACGATATTACGTCAAAGAAAGGCTAATCTGTAATTAAATGTTGGAAGCGTAGGAGAGTGTATTTCTGTGTTTCTACGCTATCAATCTCACTACGATTGTGTAAACTTTCGAATAGAACGTCCTACTTGTTGTTAGAACTTCGCTTGCACTCCGGATCACCATGTCTTTCGAACTTTTCCAATTACGACACCTTCTAAATTCTAAGCCAACATTCGAGATTCAAAGCTAATCAACGCTTCAACGTTGTATGTATTTCGTGCAACAGCACAACCGTATTGCACCGTAGTTGAATAGCATTTTGCAAACCTGGAAGTTAGAAATAGAAATTAGAAATTATGAAAAATATTTTGACAATATTCCATGCAAAGAACGTAGGTGCAAAGTTTTAGAACCTGCAAACATCTGAAGTTGTTAAAATTATTCCACATAATATGAAAATTATTCGTTGCTGCATAAGTATCGGATTGGCAACTAAGTGATTGCGGATTTCGTCATTAGCTGGTATTGACAAAATCCGCAATCACTTAGTTGCCAATCCAATATATCAATACACTGAATGTATCATCGCGTATTACTGATCTGATCATTTTTTGAAAAATATTTGTTGCGTCCATGTATGCTGTACACAACGATAGTAATATGGAAATAAAAGCTATCAGCATAGCTTACTAAAAATATTTGTGTTGTCTCTTCATTTAATTTTATCACTCTCGATTGCAAAGAACTGATGATTTTTAAAGCGGTTACTGATTTGGAACGAGCATAGTGTAAAAGGACAGAGAAAAGAAGAAGGAGAAGATAAAAGTTTGCAGTATGAAAGAAATTAGAAATAAGCGAAATAGTAAAAATCGTAAAATGGTTGGAAGCAGACGAATATGAAAGGGAAGATAAATTGATACAGAGAGTATAGAGTGGAAAAATGGTGCTTTTATCTTTGATATTGTATAAAAAGTGACGAATGTCGAACAATCGGCGAATTCGACTGGTTTATTTGATATTTTTTCGAAATGGTATTTGGCTTCTGTTTTCGATTTGACGTGCAGTCAAAGGTAATTGCTTTGGGGGCTAGCAACAAGTGTAGAACGAGAACTTACCTACGAGAATTTAGGATAGAAATTATTTTATTCGCAAAATTTAAGCAAGATAACATGTACAGACGAAATAATATTTTCTCTACTATATAATCTACCAATTTATTCCTCGTAAATGAAAAACCAACATTTTTAATTCTAAGAGCTACAATAAAACTGTAGCTTAATATTACATAGATTTCTCATATGAAAAATACAATTACAAGAATGAAAAATTCCCATATATATATATGTAATATTTTAAAAATACTAAAAAGTTTTAGAGTCGTGACATACAATTTCTAAACAAAACACATAGATAAAAATACCGGAATACGATAGATTTCGGATAAAAATTCAGAAAAGTTGCAAAATTTTTCAATTCAATACTAGGTTTCTAAGCAATAGTCATCTAATAAAAATGATTTCTCTGTTCCATTTTTCCATTCCACGTTTCATTTACTCTAGCAGTGAGACGCGAAGTCCTGCTCGTGGAAACTGACTTGCAACGTCGTTCATCTCACAGTTAAGTCTCTCTCCCTTTTAAGAAACTAGGCGAGGCGAATTGCAAATACCTTCATTATTCCGCATTTTCTTTTATTCATCGAGGACAGCTAATTTTTCCAAGAGAGTCGTTCGTCCTGTGAATCGATCGAAGCATTCGCTTTTTCAACGCTCGACAGGCCACAAAGAATCCACTCGATCTCCCGTTACGTATTATTATTATTAAATTAACCATTTATCATATTCGAAATATTCCACTGTTCACGGTTAATAGATTCACGATAGATAAATAAACAAGAATGTTAATGGAATCTGAAAAATTTCATGAATTTTATTGGATTAATAGAAAAGTAATGATTCTGTGTTAAATGGTTCATTTAATCGATCATATGATATCTGCTTCTTCTGATTGTATCATCGCTTTTGATATCTTCGTACAAGCTTCGTAAAAATAAGCTGATTTCCATTTTAAAAGCATTGTACGTATGCTGTCCGATTTTAATCGATTTATTAACCCTTCGACTCTTGTAAAAATATTATTTTCTTAACATTAACTTTACCAGGCCTGGTCAAAATTTAATTAAAAATTCTACATTCGTTGTTATTTATTTTGTTCGTCTAACTTCATGTAAATCTTTATATTAAGAAAAATTAAGAAATTGATTAATCGGATAATATAAGAATGTACATGAAGTTAGACGAACAAAAGAAATAACAACGAATGTACAATTTTAACCAAAATTTCGAAGCCGTACACTTGACGGGGCCTGGTAAGGTTAGTGTTAAGAATAGTTATTTAAAAAACACATCAGAACAGATGTAAAAAATTACGAAGAAAATTCTCCTCCTCTTCAATTCTTTCATAAGGTTATCCCTCATCTAAGACACGTCAGGATAAAGGTAAAAAGTTACACAGAAAACTTGTTGCCCCTTCAACCCTCACAGAAACTTATTTCTTACTTAAAACACACGAGCATTTGAAAAAAGTTACAAACAAAATCTTCCACTCCCTTAATTCTCTCATAAGGTTGTTTCTCGTCTAAAATAAGTCAGGGCAAACGTAGAAAATATAAAGAAATCCTGTAGAATATTCTATCAACTCGTTGAAAAAATGATTTCTTATTCAAAACACGTCACGACGGTGGTGTTGTTAAAAAATTAACTACGTTGTACACAAGTTCGCGCGAGCACGTGCGCGGAAAGAAGACGAGGAAACGTGTCACATCGCGGCTATTTTCTTGGCTCGACGACCTTTAACGGCGGCAACAAGCGACGTCTTGAGGGCTTGTCGGCTGTTTAAAAGTCACGAAGGCTAGCCAGCATCCCCCGTGCGGCTTTGCTTCGCGTGTTTACCCTATACGAGAATCGTTATACGCGAAGAACGTGTGTTCTTTACACTCTTGATAGCCTCCGAACGAGTATTTTCTTTCGCTTTGTACTTCAGAATGAGTCGAGTGAAAGAAGCGTGCGCTTGAAACCTGCATAAGATTTGAGAAATATTCCGATACAAAGAGTGAATCGTTAAATACAGAAATGAAAGTTGAAGGGATGAAAACGGGATAGTTTCTTATTTTATTTTTTACTTTTGTCGAAATATACACCCCTCGTCAAAAAGATAACCCAGGTGTGTTATCTTTAATTTCTCAAAGTTTTGCAAAGTTTTTCGTCTGTAACGTGTAATATCAAAACATTATGAGTTAAGAATATGCAGTTCGTTGAAAATAATTAAAAATGTTATGAGGTTTAGTATGTAAGAAAAAAAATTGTTTTATTTTAAGAACGAAATGATAGCACATGTACAGTAAAAAAATAATAATCAACATAAATTGTAACTGACAATAATTACTTATCAAACATATATACTTATTTAGTAATAGGTACATTTAATAATAGGTCCTGAGAGTGTGCAGGCTACAGATGCATTATCTTGTTGAAAGATTTGATCAGTTCCAGAAATGCGTTCTGCATGATTATTTATTTGTTCTTTGATTACATTTATGTATCGGACACTATTCATTCTCCCATCGATGAACTTGATACTTGTCTTGCCGAAACAACCGATGCCGGCCCAAACCATCACGCTGCCTCCTCCCATTTGTCGTCGAATTGCTGACATTGTCTCTTTTCTTACGTCATGAAAATAATATTGGAACCCATCAGGACCATGCAACTGAATCTTCTTCGTCTGAAAATAGTACTCTTCTCCATTTCTTTTTCGAATGCATTCTTTCTTTTGCAAAGCGTAAACGTTCTGCTTTGTGTTTCGTTGTTAACGGAGGTTTCTTTTTCAATTCTAGCTTCTTGATATTTTTGCAGGATAGTAGAACTCGACGAACACTTGAAACACTGGCACTAACACTAGATTTTTCAATTATTTGCTTCGTTGTTAACTGAGAGTTGGAAGCTACACGCAAAATTGCCATAATCTTCAACATTTTTTAAGAAATTGTGTATTACTTTACGACATCTTTTTATTACTTTCGATATTTTTGCTACTGATAACTGTTGCTGTTTTAGTTAAGAATTTGCTTTTTTTCAGACTCGTTTAACTTTTTTCCGCGTCCCATACTTATAAAGTTATATAATATTGCACTGTAATCTTTACTCGTTGATAGATCATGAACTACTGAGCAATTTCTAAACATATTAACAGAGTGTGTTATCATTTCGACCTTAGTATGGAATAGTTTTTCTTTGTTACACACTAAACCTCATAATATTTTTAATTATTTTCAACGAACAGCATATGCTGAGCTCATAATGATTTAATATTACACGTTACAGACGAAAAACTTTACATGCGTCATTGAGAAATTAAAGATAACACACCTGGATTATCTTTTTGACGAGGAGTGTATATATTTACACCGTTAAATATTTTATGTTTCCTTGGGAAAATTATAGAAATATTGGTTGGAAATTTTGTTTCTTAGTTGAGCTAAAGAAGGCCATTTTCCTCAATTTCTACGTTTGACTGAAAGAAGAGATTGTGGACAATTTTTTACTGAAAAATGTATATATTTACGTGTATCCTGTTGAATATGTATGTGATATATTTTGTACAAATTTTGTGGAATTTCTCTTAGTATCAAGTTAAAGAAAGGTAGTTTTCCTAATTTTCATATTTGGTGAATAATAAAATTCTGAAGAGATTGTGAATAGAAAATGTTTTTGTAGCGTTAAAGAACGGTAATTATTTTATTCGCGTCCGAAGAGGACGATGAAATGGACAAATTTTCTGAAATCCGACAATTTGTTCTAGCGGAAAATATATTTACAAAGTTAGGTAAACAATATGAGAAACATATGCCGCATAATAGTGAGAAATTCCTAGTTCCTTTCATTGTAATAGGGGCAATTCGCCTGGCGGCATGCGATCAAAGGCAAATTCTAATTCGCAAATTACAGGCGCCTAAAGGTATTCGTTTTAAAGCAGCTCAAGGAATTAATCCGTTAAACCGACGGAACGGGGCTAACGAAATTAGACGGAATTAATTTAACGACTTACGCTTCTCCTTCGGTTAGTCGCCAAAGTAAATCGATATTCGCAAATTTTACCTCCACTTTCACAACGCCAAACGGACCATTCTCTTTTGTTTCTATTGTGTCATAGTAAATCGATGAAACAGCAACGTCCGTTTTTGATCGTAAGAAGAAAACCGCTTTCATACAGACTTCTGCACTTCTGTTTGTAAATATTGCAACTCTTATAGAAACTGAAATAAACCTGAAAAATCATTAGACTTGATAGACTTATCTTTATAAATATCAATTAATATTTATGAAAACATTATGATTCTCTTTACGTCTTAAAGCGTAAGCTGTGAAGAATTTATATTTTCTATGTTATAATTAGCTTCCAGTAAATGATAAAGTTGAACTCTTCTCTCGTTTATATCTGTTTTTTTCTCATTCACTGTGCTTGCACCGAATTTTTTCGCATTCGTACTATTGGATTTTTTACTATGCTTATTATTCTCTACTTCCCTACAATCCTCTAGTATCCTACAAATGATTTCACGAGTCATATTTAAATTTCTGTAGATTTTATTGAATTCGTCGATTCTGTCAATCGGGCTCAGATGAAAAAAATCGTACGCCTCAACTTTTCCGTCCGAATACTTCCGTAAACTGATATATATATAGATAATCTAAGAAGACGAATAAATTATTATTATCACTTCGTTCATAACATTTAGACATAGCTAATTTTAATTAGGCGCAATTGATTCGATTGTAATTAAATTACATTGAAAATATGTGAGCGAGTGTGGTATATATATTTTAAATTTATCATACAGAGAACAAACGAGTTTCTCCTCGCAAACTCAACAGCTAGAAAATTCGATAGCATCCTAGAAAATGCACGTTTCCGCGCCAAACGTTGTTTCACAATTAAAACTTGTCTCGTTCGTGGGACCCGTTAAAACCCAACCTAATTAACGATCAAAACTTTCCATAATTTCGAACGATCACCGTGAAATCAGTTGTTTTCAAGCGTTGTATTATATCGTAGCAACGTTTCTGCTGATTTCTTACTTTGGAATCAATTCCAGTTACTTTTCCAAAATCTAAAAAAAAAAAAAAAAAAAAAAAAAAAAGAAAAAGGAAGAAGAAAAGAAGAGTAGGGAAAAAGAAAAAGAAGAATAAGAGGAAGAGGAAACGTGGAATCGGAAGAGCCTATGGGGAGAGCGAGTTGTTTCGGCGAAAATTAAAAAAAAGGAGGGAGAGCGAAAAAAGGGAAATAGACGAAACGTTCCTCGACGAAGCCACGCGGGACAAAAGTATTGCACTGACCCGATTCAATCGTCGATGTTCTCGTTCGAGACGAGCTTAGGCTACGTATCCTATGAAACAATGGACGATTCTTCAACCTGTTAACCGAACAAAACGAGGTACAGATCGTTATTTGTTTTTACGTATCGTTTTGTTTCTCTTCAAAATAATTAGTATTATGTCCGACGCTTTTATCACCGTGTGGTACATCAAAGTCAACGTCCATAGCAAAAATTAAGAAACACTCGATTTTTATCGGCGTTAGGAATTTCTATTATATGAATTTAGATATTTAGACAGCTGTTTTCAAAAGTTGAAATATTCCATATTCATATTTTACAGCTTGGTTTTTCATTCATTTATGAAAAATTGAAAGCTGCACAGACGAACGGAATACATATAATACAGAAATTATCTTTATAGTATTTAGTAAAATAAAGCTGTGAGTATATTCAATTTCTTTCATTCTATTCCAGTTTATTCGTAAAAATGTACATCGGCGTGAACATGCTATTCATACTACGTATGATTGGATTAACCGATCGAGTAATAGTACAAATCTAGAAAAATAGCATTTTCATGTATATATCGAAGAAGTAACTTTAATTCTTTAACTCAAATCGTACTAAAACATTTCCTTTCAGCCATCAAATAAAAGCAGAAAATATACAAAGATTGATATTGTAAAATATACATCGTAGAATAGCGTTTGTATATAATGGAAATGAATTGAGATTTTACAAAGATTGTATGCGCTTAATCAATTTCTTCCTAAAGACTTCACATTGGATAGAGATTCTAGGCAAATGTAACGAAGCTGACGAAGTTTCTTGCTGATGTTTCCTTTCAATCCCTAGACAATTCCGAAGGACCAAATTAACCAAAGTTCAAGCTGGCGAAAGTTAACATTTGGCCAGTGAGAAATACTGGAAGAAACTTCAAGAAGGAGAGCTTAATTTTTGCTTAAAGATATTATTCATGCAAGTTGCAGAATAAATTTAGAGAAATCGTGAAGTATCCTAGACAGATCAGGATTGTTTAAAAGCTAAATTCGTAGGTTTAAAGCATCGCCCGATGGCACGCGAATCGGGAAAATATTCTGCTGCATTATACTTTACAAACGTATACTATTTAGCAAGTGAAATAGCTTGCCACGTAAAATTTCCGATTTGAATAGACGCAAAATTGCATAAAGCTGTGACCTGAATTTGCCAAAATGGCGTGTTGTTTCCCTATACGCTGCTGATATACTGATACATTCTATACCGAATCTCTAATTTTGTTATTGTCTACGAATACAATAATCTGATTTACCACGTTTACGTTGATAATTTATAACGGAATTGAACTTAATTCTACATTAATCGAAATTTAATGAACATTATGTAGAGATTGTTTATATCAGAGTACGTTATGGGAAATCAATTTATGCTACGAATGTATTCAACTGGATGTTTTGAAGAAGAGCATTAAAAATATTCGATTATCTTCAAAATATCAGCGTCGCTGAATTTCTTACTTTGTATCGATATCAACTGATTGCGTCGATCGATTATGCAAACGAACCTACGATTAATCGATATCACGAGAACGTGTTGGATTATTTCGAACCAAATTATTCTATCATCTGTTAAACAGAAACTTTTCTAATCTTAAAATTGTAAGTTAATAAAACCAAGTCAGTTTCAGTTCAATCGTTTTTAATTCTTTCACGTGTAAATATTGTGAAATTATCATTTCTTCTTCATCTACAACATCGCTGTATAATATTCGTTGAAAGAAATTGAGTCGAAGAACAGCATGAATCCAACGGTTTTGATCTTATGTAATGAAAATTTACGGGACAAGATCAACCATAAAATTAATCCTTCCTTAATCCTTGAATTGGAAATTTCTATTGCAAATTCGCATTTTTATGAATCCGAATCTAAAGATAGAATTAGAACAGATATTTATAGAATATTTTATATATTTTTGCACATTACATTGTGAATTCTATGCATCTTGAACTATAGTTTTTCTTCTTAAATCACAGACAATTTTTAAATTCCAATCTTAGCATTCAACACAATTTTACTACTTTTTCTGTATCGCATTCTTTTTATCAATAAAGTTTTTCAAAAAATATATATGTGAAGAGACACAAACGTGAAGAAGAATCGAAGAGAGTAACAAGGTTCAATTTATTAATCATCATTTTCTCTCGCTAATTATCACCTCTGTCGTCATATTCCTGTTCTCGGATTTATCAGCGGTGCACAAAATGTTCAAACAGAAATTACACACACAAAAACGTCCAAGAATGTCCATAGCGTATCTCGAAAGTCCCCGAGAGCTTGTTCAGCGAGGGTCAAAGGAGAGATTCGTAAGCTTAGCGACGCGAAGAAGCTGTTCCCGTAAGATAAAGCGATTTAAGTTCGTCAGACGACGGCCCGCTTTTAGGCTAGCGTTTCTCACGCTCGTTAAAACTTGCTAACGGAGCTTGAAGGACTCACGAATCGCGTGCACGCGGTCGAACGGTGAAAATCGAGGGAAAAATCGTCGAACGACCGAGTAAGTCACGGTACGTTGACTTTTTCCAGGTGAAGCTCTGGCTTCCGTCAAAGATCTCTACGCTCGTTAGGTCTACGTTTAGTATATTACTACGAATATTTCTTGGCAATGTATCATAAACTTTTCGACGTAAACATCGAAATAAAATTTATGAACGTGTGATTTATTCTTGGTCCGTTGGCGACGAATGATCTATTTGAATGACACGGTGAGACATTTTGTTCTGGTATCATCTTATCTTTCATTTGATATTCACTGTTAGTTATCAAGATAATAATTTACAGAATTAGCTCAACTTATTATTGATTTTTCTATCGAATGAAGAATCTGAGTTACGTAAATACAGTTTCTCGAATTCTGTTACTCGTAAATTTATTAGTAATGGCGATCTCGTGTTTTAAGGATTTTTCATTTAGATTTTAACGAAAATCTGGAATTTTCACGAATTGCGTATGCATGTCTTTAACAAAATTCCAACTTGCTTCCTGTAGCTTTATAAATATGCGATGCGTGCGGTACACAAATAAACTCAACTCGAATTGCTGCATGGGAAAGTTGGCGATGTAAAATTTTACCCTTTTATCGCGTTCCATTATCTCACATATCGTGATATTACGCTACATCGTCGATCTACAAACATCATTTTTATTTATCTAACGAGGTAACTGTGATAAACTTGATGTAATTATCCGCCTCTTTCGTTAAATTCTTCCAAAGCATACTCATAACAAATTATAATAAAATACTTTTGATTTTCAACAATAACGTTTATTAAACTCTTAACAATTAACAACAAATAACGATTAACCACGACTAACGATTAACAACGATTAATAACAAATAACAATTAACACTGACTATCAAGAGTCAATAACCCGTTTCTCTGATTGTATTGGCTTCGCTTAACCTTTCGCACTTTGCAGCTCGGGGCAGAATGAATCTTTTGGTTCAGAACCAAACAGTTTCTTTCCTTTGTTGTTCCTCAATATCCCCACTACGCGCGCGTTTATTAGAAGTCCGCGACGGTTGCCGCGTATGCATTCTTCCGAATAATCGGCGAAAGAATCGTAGGGATATCGATGGTACATTAGGCCTTTCGGCCTAACGTTTGAAGGTATAGCGCTTTGTGTCGCGAAACCGTTGGATATTTCCGTGGTCGAGTGCCGCCACATACGCAATACAAACCATTCTACATGCAATTATTTCCTTAACTTTATCGTTTGTTTCAACTTCATATTGGGTCGGCAACTAAGTGATTGCGGATTTTGTTAATATTACCAAATGACAAAATCCGCAATCACTTAGTTGCCAACCCAATATACAGGGTGGTTGGTAACTGGTGGTACATGCGGAAAGGGGGTGATACTACGCGAAAAAAGAAGTCGAAAATATAGAATAAAAATTTTTCGTTTGAGGCTTTGTTTTCGAGAAAATCGACTTTGTATTTTCGCTCGGTACGCGTGCACTTTATCACGTCTCGTTATAACGGATCTCACTGTGGATCGTTGTCTCGATTGACGTTATGTTGATAAACACTTGATATAATTGTTTTAGAAATTTAGGAAATGAATCAATTTTACGATTTAATAATAATAATTTATAAAGTTATTTGTTATTTATAATATCAAAAGTGTACGTACATATATATAATTGTTTTAGGAATTTACGAAATAAATCAATTTTATGATTTAATAATAATAATTTATAAAGTTATTTGTTATTTATAATATCAAAATTGTATGTACATATATATATAATTGTTTTAGAAATTTAGGAAATGAATCAATTCTTTTTTTTAAATTTTTCCACCGAGACAACGATCTACAGTGAGATCCGTTATAACGTACCGCACGTGTGCCGAGCGAAAATTCAAAGTCGATTTTCTCAAAAACAAAGCCTCAAACGAAAAATGTGTATTCTATATTTTCGACTTCTTTTTTCGCGTAGAATCACCCTCTTCCCGCTTGTACCACCAGTTACCAACCACCCTGTATATATTTAACACAATAATATTTGGCCTCTTTCTATGCTGAACATCCTGTCTTATGTTTTATTGCCGTCTGGTATCTTTTAAAGCACTCGCCAGTGTAAAGTCCTTCTATTTCACTGTCAAAGATCCTACGATAGGTTTCCATCAACCCTATATCTTCTTATTATAGCAATGTCATAAACATTATCGTAATAACAGCTATCTCTGTCTACATCAAAGAGAATGTTCGAAGGGCGCAAATGAAATTCGTCGAATGAAATTTCTGCTCTCTATTTTCAACTTGGTGGAATAGATCTTTCGCTATCTTTCTGTTCACAAACAGTGAAATATACACATTTTTACATATAATTTTCCACCACTCTTGTTGCTCTATAGAAACTCTATAAAATAGTTCTGAAATGGATCTATAAAAGAGTTCCAAGTGTACACAAGTCATAGATAGAGTTACTATTCTTTTATACTTAAGAGAATTTCCGGAAGAAAATCTGCGAATAAAACAACCAAGTTCGAATTTAGCAGTTTCACTGTTTATCACCGATTCTTTATTCACCGTGTCATCTCTTAGCCGGAAACTGATCGCAGACAGTCGGTTTCTTGCAACGAAAAATCAGAAAGTCGTAACGCGCCTAAATTCGCGCGTGTTCTACAGTGGCGAGATGGAAGGGAATAAAAAAAAAAAAAAAAAAAAAAGGAAAGGGAAGGAAGGGAAAAGAGCGGGTGTCCAACGAACGCAACGCGCTCATATTTCATCATCGATACGCAAGCGACAAAAGCCTGGCTCCGTGATCTGTCACGGATAAGAAGACTATTGAGAATCGAAGCGAGCGGCATTTCTATGCGAGCTGCTCCCTTTTGTATCGTCATCCTTCAATGTGCACGCTCGATAATAGGATTTTTCTCTTCCTTCTCTTTTTTACACCCTTTTCGAAGGCACACCAGAGAAGGCAAGGCCAGAGAATACAATTTCCAAGAGAGGGTTCAATGTTTTTTGGAAAGAGTGCATTTTTATATTTTTGTTTAAAGCACGCACGACCGTGTCCCTCGCTAGAGGGAGGTGGATACCGCTGATTTCTTTTTTTAAGCCTGCTGTTCCTCTTGAGTTTCCACGGCTCGAAGTGAAAATTGCGCTATAGTAATTACACGGTGTATGCTTCACGAATTTTTTGTTTCGCGCCTTCTTGTACAGGATACAAGGAATTTCGTTGAATTCTTCGTGCAATTACGAAGAGCGTAGAGATTTGAGAAAAAGAATTCTAGCGATAAAAAGGGATCAACCCACACAGTTTCAACTACGTTTGTCATGTGCACGTGTATACAGACATAGAAATATTTTTAATATTTCCGCATTGCAAAAATTACTTTGCGAATGGAACAAGAAATTTTATTAAAGAGGATCATCCTTTACGATTAAAACTAAAAGTAAGCGAAACTCGTATGCTCATAATGCAATACTTTCGCAGAGGTAAAAAATTCTTTGTTAGTGCTATGAGGTTTTTGTAAAAGTCGGCGAAAACTGACAGTTTTTACAGCCAGTGGAACGACGATTGAAACTTCCCTCAGTTTTATATGAATCGCCATTTGAATTTGCATAAGATCCCAGAGATACGTACAATAGTATAGCGTACAATAGCGATCGATTTCACTTGCAGCAGAATATACGTATTAATGTAATTCAGTTTTCAGATTTCGTTTCATATATAGTGGCTAAAAAAATATTTGCACACCGTTGTCTTATCATAGCGTCTATTAGGTTGTCCGAAAAGTTTCTTTCGTTTTATGAGAAAATAATAGACGCACAATGTTTTTTGTTTTATATTATTTTGTCGAATTACGTACGATCCGTTTTGTTCTGTTGAAATAAACACCGCGACATTTCACACACTTGGTTTCACGTTTGTATGAAGGTGCACCGTTGTAAAAAACACGTTTGCGAAAGAAGGACACTTTTCGGACAATCTAACACATACTAATTAATTAGATCTAATTATATAAGTATAATAACTTCCGTATGAAAGTTCCCTATGATTCCTTTTTCCTACGAAAATATACTGTAGAAGCTAAAAAAATAAATAAACTGTAGATTTTTAGGATTTTTATGCAATCTCATATTTTTATTTGCTATATTAAGGAACTAAAGAAATAGAAGCTACATAAAAATTTGTTTCCTTAACTGATAATTACAAGAAGTATTCCTCTTTGAATATTTTATGTATTTATTATACTACATGCAATCTGTGAAACTTTGCACGTTTAAATTTATTATGGATGCATACAAATACGCAATCTACCGACAAAAGATGTTCTATTAGAAATGAATGACATCTATGTGCAAGTACATTTTGCAGCCATTGTAAGTTTTTGCCAATTTTTTTGTTTGAATAGTCGATCATGCAAATTTTTATATGTAACCGACTTTACGATCTCATTACACCGTGGAAACTACTATAAAAATGGTCTTTCGAATAAGAATCGGAAGGGTCGTGTGCGCTTGACAGGCTGATTTTATCGCGCATCGATCTTAATGTTTGATGCTGGCTTATTATCGGGCTGCACAAGCCACTTTTACCGGCAATGCTGAAAGTAACGAGGATTTGTGGAGATGATGATGGCGGGCTCGCGATATTGGGATACTAACACGCCTTTTGTGATTTATTGCGTTTGTAATATGGAAGTTTCTTGTTTTTGTATCGTTTCTAGCCAATGATTCTCTAACCAATGGCATAAAACTGTCGTATAAATAGGAAATGTAGTGTTTTGGCTATTTTTCTCGCCGATTGCAATCGACCGTTGGGTTTCGATTCTGGAGTTTCAAAGATTTATTCAGATTTTACGGTCCAAAATATTTTCTGTATTTGTCGGCAATGTACGAATATAATAATATTATAATATGAAAAATAAGTTTTATCTAAAATTGACTTTTCCATTATTAACATGAAAATGATACAGAGATAGGAGAACAATTGAATATTTTTAGTACGACAAATACATGGAAAATGAAAATCTTATTTTAGTTACAATGATCTAACCATCATCGCTAATCACTATCATTGTATTACAGTTAATAATCGAATTTACATTTTATTTCATAATCTCGCAATTAGATTTATTATCTTAAAATCATTTCTAATTTCGTGGTCTATAATTTACATGTACATTCTTTATGATTCTTTTATATAATACAAAATTTCTTTTATACTATAACTCTTCGAACCTTTCCCAACTGAATTCTCCCCATAACACTAGATTTAACCACTAAAGTATAAAGCTTCTATCAAAGGGATGAAAATAAGAGACATATGAAAAAATATATAATGCAACGAAGAAAACGACCCTGCAGCCATACACTCTGCAAATAATCATTCGAGTCCCAAGGATCTCTAAACTCGCTACGAACCGCGCAGGAATCTACAAAATTACTATAAAAATTCCGGAAATCTCTACGAAAATTTCGACGTAAAATTTCAAAAATCTAAAATCCCTAGAAAACTCCGGTGAAATGTATGAAATTTCTATGGAAAAGCGGAAAAATCTAAAATTTCTATGAAACTCCTTCCTTCTAGGAATCTATAAAATTTCTACGAGAACACGAAAAATCTAAAATCTCCACGAAACTCGCGAGAAATCTACGAGATATCCATGCAGAAGCCAAAAAATCTAAAACTTGTCTGAAAAACAACAACACGTTAACCATTTTATTCGCTGTGACAGCGGCGATATTAAAAAATCTCCAATGTTGAAAAGAAATTTTTCATTAAAACGCTACATTATATCCTCCATCGTGCGAAGATACCACAGATATTTGTAATCAAAAGATGTCTCTCGCTAATAACTACTTTCCGTTTCCCTCGAAGCGATCGCGCAAGTCGTCTGAAATCCAAGTGCACGGTAAAATTAAACGCGAGACACTCGCCGAAGCAAAACACGTTATTACCCTGGGAGCCATCAGCATCATACTCCTCTAATTGCCTCCGCCTTGTGAACATCCTCAACCGGAACGTGCATCCGCATGTACTATGCACGAGCATCGATGTCGATATCGCGACGATGAAGGTGGCTCGTGCACCATAATTGGCCCGCTAACTCACACGGTGTTTGCTCATAAAGGAGTCACGAGGGCTGAAGTTAGGTGTATTCCAGGGCTCTCGTTGGTGCATCGCGTTAATTATGGTGGAACGTGCAACTTGCATCGATCCGACGATTTCAAGGGAGTTGGCCAACTGAATTCGACGGATTGATGATCTCCCTTCCCGTTCAAATCGATTCATTAAGGACACTGATTTTAGAAGAGAAGAGACGAAGAGGGGGTCCCCGATGCTTAATCGACCGTAATTAATACGTTTGACTGACACGTGAATTTTACATACGATTACTCGCGTTAATATTCGCACACGGCACTATCTCTGCATTTGTTGCTTACGAAAGGGGATGATTTATATACATCGTGTTGATCATTCTATGAGAACATGAACCGTTTATCTTGCATTCAAAATATATGAACAGTATCTTTCTAACAATAACGTCTGATTGAAGGGAAGAATATTAATCTTGACTGTAACCTTTGATACAAAAATATTATTTTAATCGTTCTAAGAAATTTAGTGAAAGACGAATGATTAGCGTGATAGTGAACGTGTTAAACAATGCATCACGCGTCACGTGTTCCTGACCCCAATATATCGAGAGCGCTGCATCGACTCTTTCTTTGAGACCGTAGTCCAAGGGGGAAAACAACGATGTTTCGGCCTTTTACGTTTGAGAGCGCCGTTTGGTAAAGGGGAACGTTCGATTGGTGTACGCTAGAGTGCTCGGTAATTACCTGTGTAGGGTGAAAGTTGGTTTCGATAATGGAGAGATTCGCGCTTCGAACTAGAAAATATGTACGGCGAATACATTGATTCGCGAAAGTATTCGTATTCTTGTAGGCAGCTTTTACGAATATTATATTACTTGTATATATTTATGAAAAATTTAAAGGTACAAAAATGTACGAAATACACATAATATTACGTAATAGTATAAAAATACTTATATGAGATATGCAAAACGTACTCTACTCGTTACAGTACTTAGTAGGTAAAATTTTCCAAGTTACATTTTTAAAATTATTTTTATAAATATATAAGGTTGCATAAGTATATGTGTCTAATTATATGTGTTATGAATTTGGAATTTTAAAACGTCACTAGCACTGTGTCGTGACTTGTTTAAAGTTAAAAAACTGGTCATTTCGAAATGGAAATATGTACATATATTAAGAGATTTAAAATTGCTTTGTTTTTAACATCGTCAAATAATTTTACCATTATTTAGCACAAATAACCAGATGAAATTGATTGCTAAACTTTCTAAAAAATATCTTCTTTTTTGCAATCGCATTGCATCTTATGAACTAATGATATACATACACACATGCGTTTCTATACTTTTTCTATTCTATTCTAATATATCTATTCTAACGTACTACGTATATCTACTTTTTGGAAGGTTGGCTGGTCTCGACTTAGAGCAGACTGGCTCTCTACAAACTTGACTCAATGGATAGTTAGCTACAGAATTTGATTTACTGTCAGATTTTGTGCAAGTTAAACTTGGCAGAGACTAATAACAAAGTGTACTGTAAACTAGTATGGTAAACTTAGAAGCTAATCTCTTTTAAATCCTTTGTACACCTATGTATCTTTATAAATAGAAAATTATAAAAAAGAAGAAGTAATAAATGATTATTTCGTTTGAAGTTTTTCTTTCATGCCTCTGCTTTGGATCATTTATAATTTTCGTGTTATATCATTGAATTGTTTCTTCGCGAATATCATTAACTTTCAACGAGAACAATGATCTATCTGATTTCCTGTTAATTATACATACAATTATACATACTTCTCCTCTACTTCTCTTTTCATTACAAATAGACATAATCTTTGCGAAAATATTTTCAACAAAAACAAGTAATGGGTATAATCTCGTGCTACTCGTTTTCTTCTTTTACGTTTGATTAAAAACTCAAACGACTGTTTCGTTTTAAGCGACATCGACAATTAGACTACTATTTTGCCCCAAAGTACCGCACATATGTTATCAAATATCTTGTACAGCAATGTATAAATTACATATGCATTTCGTAATTAAATTCACGCAAACCACAAATTATCAAAACTCTCCGTTTATTGGGAAACCTACCGACAGAATCCCCAGAGACAATCCTAAAAATATTCCAATATTTACCACTGTGAAGGCATCAAAGGCTTCTATCGAAGAAGTCAACTCTAAACTATATTACAATCGACTGTTCTTCAATTTCCTGAGGATCGTGGCAGAACCAAGAAAACAAAAAAAAAAAAAAAAAAAAAAAAGAAAAAACAAAAAGAAAAGGAAAAAGAAAAAGAGAATCTCCACCCTTCCTTCCCTAGAGGAAAAAGCAACGAAAAGGGACCTTCAACAAGTCGCGAAGAACCAGTGGAGTGGTCCCGGAAAAGGAAACACTCGACTCGCGAGTATTTTGTTAATTAACATCGAAGCGACGACAGGGTTGGAAAGCAACGTCGAACGAGAGGCAGAAATCCAACGTTAGGGATGGGATCCAAGGGAGAGGATCCAACGGACTAATCCACTTGGCCGATGGAAAAGCGAGCAAGGGAAAAGCCGGACCAGCAATTTACCGTATTCACCGTGTATAACGTAATAGCTTGGCCTGACTCCAATAAATGAATACGAGCGAAGCTACGCGCGAGCAAAACACGTGATAGAATAAAAAGCGAAACGTTATTTCTACGCGTCGGTCGATGAAAGTCTCGTCTCCACCGTACCGTTCTTTTCTATTCTTTTCATGCTTCTCTGTTCTTTTATTCTCATAATACCCTAACACGGGATACTGTAGTTCATTTCGTCACCATAGAAGGATGCGTTACGCGATACAGATAAATTTTGGTATCTTTCGATGGGAGGTAGCTTTCTCGTTTGGACATTTTCTGGCTTCGGGTATTCGCGCAATTTATCGCCACCGGAGATGTACGGCGTAAAAATAGATCATTGCTGCAAGGGTTTTTGTTCGATAGTATAAACGAACGATATATAGTCTACACGGGGAAACTGAAAGTTGCATGATGGGAATATTTTTTGCTGGTGTTTGAGGTTTTGTTCCATTTCGTGAATGGAGATGGTGATTTCACGTTAGTTGTGGGATGTGGATGTTATACTAAAGTAAGTAGCCAATCTTTTGAGTGCTCACTAAAGTAACCAAATACGGTCGAAAAAGATCTTTACCCTTTTCATAATTGGAACTCCGACATTTGTATTTCACGTATAATGAAGGCGATGGTAACGACTTTACGTTAGTTACGCGATATGGATGTTATACCGAATAAACAATTGATTCTTTGAGTGCTCCTCTGAGGTAACCAAATGTAATCGAAGAAAATTTTCTAATTTTTTCTTTTTATAATTTCCACTCCAATGTATCTATTTCATATACATGGAAGATGTTGGTGGTGGTGGTGGTTTTAGGTTAATTATGATGGTTAAATATAGATAATTAAAGTAACCAAATATAGTGGAAGAAAAAGTTTTTTTTTAACTTCCTTACCCTGAAAACCTTCTTTCAATAATTTCCACAAATAGGTCAACAAAATCGTAAAATTCACCCCGTGAAGAATTATGTAACTAAAGCAACAGAAAACGGTAGAATTTTCGCGAGTCGAATACGTAATCAGAAATCAATAAATAATATTCAAAGGTGTGAAATGGAAGGTTTTAGGGAAAATTAGACGCCATTATCGAAGGAACTGGAATTTGCCCGACGAAAGAATTGTTGCGGCATTTTCGTTGAACACGTTTCACCGCTACTCGCTCGTCGAATAGATCAGAACGCAGCGCATCAGGAATTTCAAATGGTTCGCGGTGAGAAATTCATCTTGCGCAGTCTGTTAGAGATGATGAGTTCTAGATGGAGGATTTTCGATACCAGTCAGCTTCCATTTGGACTAGTTCAGGTAGACGATTAGAAGGTAGTCTATCAAATATGAACCATCCTAATTGTCGTATTGTAGATTCAGTTCAGAAGATCATCCTGAACGTTCAGTTTATTCTGTCCTATAATACTATTCTACTATCTGGAAATTATATCTAGATTAGGATTCTGCCCTCTTGTTGCGTATCAAACGATCCCAGATGAAAATCTAATTGTTCGATGAGACTTAATTTAGATTAGATTATTACGTTTTTCTATTCTGTAATTTTTCTGTCTCATTTCTGGATCGTAAATTCTTCGTCTTTCTTTCATTCTGTAATCTTGTAACATACGCTTCACCAAAATAACTATTTTTATTCTGTCGAATTGTGACTCCATACACAACATTTACATCCAAGTTCGTATCGTATCGTTTTTGCATTTTTAGCGGACAATTTTATTAGATATTACTTTTTTATATAATTTATAAGATATTAAAATCTACTTTTTAATATTTTATCTTATCCGAGGTTTCGTTACCTATACACGTATTGTTATTCTTGACAGAATAAAATAAAATTTTGCTTAATGTGTATGGTACTTAGTTTCTACGAAAAATTTTGATTTCTTAAAACAGATGTCGATCAAGAAGAGCTTCGAAGCTGTCGTTCTATGCAAAGGTAGCACGGAAAGATATGACAAATCCGATTTTATCGATTTCCTGACTCTTATGTCACTTGATAGTTAACACAAAATATTTTAATACAAAGTAGTTGGAAAAGGATATAATTTGACACTTTCCAAGATGTAAGACTTTCGAAACGAATAACATTATGTCAGTTTATCTCGGTTAGATTAGTCTATGTATTCTAATCTGTTCATATATATTTTAAACGTTCAAGAGAATGACATAAACACGTACATATTTATTTCTCAAAATCAAGCGGAAAGACAGCTTTAATATGCAATTGGTTGACGATATATTGAATTTTAATATTGCTCTTCTATAAAAGACGAGAAATGACTTATCATAGTTTCAACATCATTATAATCATACAACAGATTTATATATATATATATACATACATTTTCAAAGTTTTCATCATATAATCCCATCATCCAAAACAAATACACGAAATGTAGAATTCGTGGCATTATCAGACTCTGCAGCACTCAACTCGCGTGTTTCTCACGGCAAATGGAACGAATATTAATATTTCAGAAACTGTTGTCCAATTTGCGGACTAGCGTTACGGAAGCACGCGAAATACGCCTGGAAGATTTGTTTAAAAATGTAAACGAGCTTTGCATACCAAAACGTTACGATTAGCGCGCGATAGAATTTTCTAGGGAACTACGTGTTGCATTAGAAAAGATATTGCCGTAAATGATCGTGCAGAAAACGCGACCTAAATCTTCCCCTAAATGATCTGTGCTCGTTCTGAACGAAATGACACACGTTGAACAGTTGGACAAATGATGGATGGTGAATTTAATGCGTTAAAATGATTAGATCAATGTCCGATAGATATTAAACAAGTGACTCAATGTCTGTCTTTTGTCTTCTATTGCAGTGTTCATTTTTACGAGCATATTTCATATTTGTCGCGTTGAGAGAGATCTTAAAATTTTTATTTAAGTTTAATTTAAAATAGAATAAGTTTTAATTTAAAATAGTTTTAAAAACACGTTTTATCTTTCTAGAAGAACGATTATAAGATAATTTTTGTATTATAATATTCTTTAATATCCTAATTAGAATAATAAATGAAACAGAAATACAAGAAATTAATCGATTTAGATTTCGAATAGACTAAGTTTCGAAAAACATTGTGCAAGAAAATTTCACGAATATGGGAGTTAAATTGAAAAAGTGACACTGAAAGTTTGTATAACAGAATAGTATTATAATTTTATTCATTTAAGAATTTCTCATTTCTGACGCCTTTTAAGAACGTTTTCGTTAAAGATATATTCGAAAATATTTCTGATTAACAAGATCTACGAGTCGTAACCACATCAACACTGTTGTTTTACAACAATTTGTACAATCTTCGCTTATTGCGAATATGCAAGAGACATGTAAAAGTCAAGTGAAATCGATTTCTATTTTAATCTGAACTTCCTTCGCCAATTATTCCAAGCATCGCACGTTCCACAATTCTTTTATCTCTTGTGTGAGAGCAAAACTCTCTAAACAACCTCGATCTTACCATCGTAAGAAGGTCATTAAATTAGATTCACCTCGATAACGAAAACTCTCCGATCCATTCACGAAATCGGATTCGACGAAAGTTTCGTAGCACGAAGTTCCTTTAGTACTTTTCGACTCTGCACGAGTCTCACACGTAATCGTTCGTAATCGTTTCCCGGCCGAACTCGAAGGGACGTGTGTTGACCAGGCGGAACTTCGTTGCTGTTGTACCGTTTTCCATCTCCCGCCGTCTCTCTGGAGACTTTTCCTCTAATAGCATCGGCTAATACTACTAGTCAATCACTACATTTCCAAGATAGAAAACTTTTATGTTATATCAAACTCTATGTTTTACATAATATAAAACATATATTATTTTATATGTTTTATATAACAAAACATTTTGAAATTTCATTAGCATCGCATGAAACCGAGACTGTTACGGTTATATCGATCAAATTTGAAAGCAATCTGAAAATGTATATAGAAGTTACGAAATATTCATTGCAAACACATACCTGGTAATTAATTAACGATATAAATGGCCATAATTAGGAACATAATAAATGTTAAGTATGATCGCACTGAAAGTTAAGGTTTATTAACATAATGACTGATGTTTATTGAAGTAATTGATCGTTTAAATACTTCTGTGCTCGCTGCGAAATATCTATGCGTATACATGTGTGAAATATCCTGCAATTTCCAGACTAGTTGCAAACTGTGCTAATATAATCGTGATGCCTCATATAACACGTTTGACATATTCACAAAAGATTTCTAGAAGCGATCGAATATTATTGTGAGCTCGTGTGTGCTTCTGATTCTCTGTGAGACGAGAAATTGTAACGGCGAGATATTAACATGTATGCAATTGGTAATTTCACCGAAATCTTAGAACATAAAACACGAGACTGTGTTTTAACTAAAGCGACGAATAAATTCCGACAAATATCATTAGTCATTCCGTTTGTACATTCGTAATGCAACAAAACATGATTTAAACATGTCTGGATAACCACTTAATGGTTAGGAAGATGAGTTTTCTTGCGAGATCAAAAACGTTCCCACGACAGCATTTGGAAAGCTGCCAAAAGGTTTTCAAAAGCTGTAAATTTCTTCGCGTCTAATGCATCTCTGACATAGGAATTCACGTCTAAAAACAATCGTCGGTATTTCAACTACCAAATATATTTTAGTCTTCGCGTGTACTTTCTAGAATAATAGCAATGTTTTTGAAGTCGTCGATGAGGTCACGAAATTGATCATTAGGCTAGTTCGACTATTTACTCATTGATTATTTCTAATAGCAAAATTATTTCTCTCAATTATTTTCCTACATATATATATGTATAGTATCAGCCATAAGCTGACAGAATATAGCGAGGAAACTAATTAATCTAGATCTGAATACAAAGTTTACAAATTAAATGAATTAATCGTTTATACATATTCTTGCACTTGTATTAAAATTATCTCATTTAAATCATCGCATTAGATAGGAATTTTGCTTTTCATTGTAGATTTGCAACAGATTATTCCTAAACACATATAATACGATGCCGACCATAATCATTAGGCTGTGACGTTAACTTAAATCGTATACCTTCCACTGCTTTCGCTTCTCAATTATTTTAGTATTAATTTTTATTCATATTGCCTTACGATGTAAAATACTAAACGAAGAAAAATTTGTTAGAATTTTGCTACAACTGTAACGAGTAAATAGGTAATCCTAATACTTACCAATGTATGTACGTGTGTGTGTGTGCATTTTAATGTACCTTAGAACGAACTAATGTTACAATTTAAAAATTTTAAAAATTTAAAATTTAAAAATTTTAAAAATTTAAAATTTAAAAATTTAAAAATCGTTTTAGCATATCCTACTATATTCGTCATCCCCTAAAAACGGCAAGAATATTCGACGTTGAAGGGGCTTTGCACTCGTAAAAATCACTTTTTCAAAACTAGTCCACCATCGTAAAAGTCCATAATGTCTTCCTGAGCGAGCGTGCTAGAGGTTTATCTCGAGTACAAGATCGCGTGGCACAGCTCCCAGGAAACCAATAGCAAACGTTAAACGGGATGGGTTACAACCCTCGTTCGAGCCGAATCGTGATCAAATACATCTCGAGCAAAGGCGCCCGTTCAAAGGGGCGATTTCGCTCGCCGTAACCTCCGTGGAATCTCTGCGGTTAACGAGCCCGGAAACCGATGACACGAACATCCCCACGGAAGACGCGTTAATTAATCGATGTAATTGAATATTGTTCGCCGCAATCCCCTAACGTGTTCCACAGACGTTTTACACTTATCGTGTAAACCTGATTGCACACGTGACCGATGAGTTTGTTTGTCTTCGTTGATAAAGAAGAAAGGAGAGAGAAACGAGAAAAAGGAACGGGGTGGTATACGGATAAATAAAAAGTCGATTGAAGAAAGGGAGAACATTTAATTGGACTAATTGGTGTTATGTAATTTTCTATTGTATTATTTAATACTGTAATATTATATTAGTATCATAACAAAGATTGGGAAGAAAGGAAACTTAAAGGGTAAAAAGGAAAGGGAAGAGAAGGAAGCAAAGGAAGATTTCCTCCATGTTTCATATACTAATATTATAATAAAACTTGGAAGGGAATAAAACTTGGGAGGAAAAAGTTTAAGGGGGAAACGGGTGGAAAGCAAAGAATGCAAAAGGAGATCTTCTGCATATTTCGTATGTTAATATTACGATAAGAATTGGGGGGAGGGGGGCCAAATTCAGTGATGAAAAGGGAGGAGACTACTTCTAATTATTAGTTTGTCATCAATTTGTACACTTTGGTAATATTCCTATACTGTTACTGTACATCGACCAAAATATTAAATTGTCCGAAAAGTTTCTTTCGTTTTATGAGGAAATAATAGACGCACAACGTTTTCAGTTTTATATTATTTTGTTCTGTTGAGATAAACACCGTGACATTTCACAGGCTTGGTTTCATGTGTTGTAAAAAACACGTTTGCGAAAGAAAGACCATTTCGAACAACCTAATATATGCTACAATACTTGAGGATCCAGCAGCAGCAAGCAAAGAAGTTTCCAAGACAACGAAAATTAGCGAGATCCGTTCGATTTCACTCGAAAGTAGGAAATCCACGAGGCGTAATCCACGGCGATTATCAAAGTCAATTAGCGCCAACGGCAAGAGTCCATCAATAAGCGAGAAAGAATCGGGCCGTGTAATCCTTGACACCGTGCACCAGCTTAATGGTTTAATTTATAACCCTAACTATTCACCAGAAATTTCCACCCCTTCGCTGTGAAACATCCCAAGAGCGATATTTTAACGTGAGGACGCGATTCACCGCAAGAAATCTTCCCCTTTTTCGTGCTAAAGATTAAAAAGAGAAAGAGAAATATACGTCTTCTTGAATCATTGTCTTTGACGTGAATTTATCGGCGAGGCTGAATGGTGAATTCACTTTTCAGCAAGCTAGGTTTTGGTGTTTAAAATCTGCGAGCTTCGTTTGCATCGAATGGAAATTAAAGGCGTTACATATTCATGCCCTGTTCGCTGCTTCTCTTGTAAATACGCACCCTCTTTCGCTGTACTTTGTACGTGATTTTTTTTCTCTTCCGGTTCCTCCTTTTTCTCTTTGTTTGTTGGCTTTTAGTAGATTTCTTTTAGAAAGTAGAATAGCAGGGGTAGATAGACGTTTCGCGGTTCTTGCTTCTAATTGGCAGTACTGGCGAGCTTTTTGAATGTAGATTGCGAAATTGTATTCTGTTTTTCTGCTTTTGCTTATTTCTTCACTTAAGTCAATTCGTTTCGTTTGGCAAAGTTATGATTATTTTATGGAATAGATAAAGAAGAAGACTAAAGCGAGAAGAATTTACAAAGAGCTTTCAGTTATGATTCTTCTACATTATACTTATATGTATAGTTCTGTATACTTATATGATGTTCTGCACGAGAATATTCCGTAATTTTGAGTTATAATAGAATGTATGAAAACCATCGTTATTGCTTTCAAGGGTTTATATGAAAACACTGAAATTTTAGTACTGTGTAATTGATTAATCTATTTTATGCAACTATATTGATCATAATCGATTAATTTATTTCACATGTAGATATGCATGGCTAGTCTATGGTAAATCATATTGTAGCTAGAGAAAATAATTTTGGCAAACTGAAGAATCCAAAGGAATCTAATAGATATTGACTCATAATCCAGATCTAATATATCAACAAGCGATGATTAAATAATTTTCTGCTAAAGATAAAGAATTCCAACAAGAAAAAAAAAGGGAAAAAATGCAACTATAACGAAAACACTGGAGTTTTAGCAATTCGAAAGTTTTGAGAACTGGTCCCTAATCCTATTTGGTGGAACCAGAAAGTGACGCTAGAACGTTTTAGGTCCATCGTATGTAAGTTCCAAGCACAATGCACGTACCAGTTGGAAAAGGCAATATTATTCCGTGAGAAACGTCGCGGTAACAAAATACCGACCCATTCGACTGAAAAACCAATTCGTACTCCGTTTCTACACATGGTCCACGGTCAGTTGTGTTTTATCTTGGACGTTGGAAAATGCTTCATTCCAAGATAGCCGCGTGTACGGCGAAAGAAAGAAAAATAGCAATTGCCTGGTGTCCACGTTTCCTATCCAGCGATTCCGGAATCTGATCTCGCGCTACAATTCGCTTTAAGCTCGTTTCAAAAGCTTAACAGCTAGCTTCATAATTCTTCTCTTTTGATAACCACAACCGACGTTCAAGAGTTTCCAGTCGGATAAAATTTCGTGTAACTGGTTTAAAAAAGTGGCTGAATGTATATTATATTTAAGAATTCTTTATATCTGAATTCAGAGATAGAATTATACAAATATTCTAAATGAGCGTGATAAATAAATAAATATTCAGCGTGATAAAATTATGCATTTCTTCCAATAAAAAAGAATACTATTGTAGTATCGGGGGAAAACCCTGGGTAATTAAGAAGGTCTATTTGACCATGGAACATGTGCGTGCCAGGTATACAGTGTAGTATCGGGGAAAAACCTTGGGTAATTAAGAAGGTCAACTTGACATGGGACATGTGCGGGTCAGGTATGCCGGAGCCAGGGTATAAAAGGCAGCCGTGAATGAATTGGGAAGCTTTAGTGTTGCCAGTGTGGTAGGAGAATGTTGTTCGCATTGGGAGTGGTGTTGTTAGCGTTGTCGAGTGTGGTCGGCGTGAAAGAGAGCAGTTGTGACGAGAGGAATTAGTGACAAACGATGACTGCGTGCATATAAACTGACGAAGCATCATGCTTGATTTTGTGTTGGCGTGAACGATATTGAAATAAATCTGAGGTGTAAAAGTATTGTCCGTAATAATTGTAGCTGCTAGCTGTAGGATGTCGCTGATAGGGTACTGCTGATTTTCTTCCGTTTTTGATGCGTAGAAGAAAAATCGGACTCCGGTCGCCGGGATTTGAACCCGGGTCCCGAACGTTCGTAGTAACCTAAGACGCTAACTACTGCGCTGCTGTCGTCTGACATTAGTGTCGAGTGGTGGTATTTGCTGTTGAGAGCCGCCACAAGTCATACCGTTAGCAAACCTATTAGCACCCTAATTAGTTTTTCCCACACTACTGCTAATGTGACTCTTGTGACGAAGGTAAAGTATCAAATTTAACGCGATCCAGTCGTCGCTTCCTGTACAAGATACGAGGATCATTTCTGAGGAAACTGCCCTACATAAAAGATGTATGCTCATAAAAAGCGGCATTATATATCCTTCCAGGTCTCTTTAGTAAGCGAGGAAGAAAGAAATCTGAGATTAAGTCTCTATATAAGTTAGTTACGCGATCTCCATCGAATTCAAATCTTTCACAGTCTTAGTGGATTTCGAGTCATCAATGCTCGATTATATTATACATTTAAATTTCAACGATGTTGGCTGTCGAGCCGCTCGCAAAGACGTCAGGCATCCTCCTGATAGATCTCATAAGGATCGTCTGGTGATGCACTATCAACGATAATCAATCGATAAACGAATTTCCAGCCTAGCTAACGAGCGTATTTTACTTAACGAATAGGTGTAGATAGCGAACTAAGAACCCTGAGCCACGTGGCATCAAAGTGATTAATTAATGGAACGTGATGGATTAATGAAACATGTCAGAGGCACTTTTGTTCTTCACTCATTACAGGAAATATTGAATTATGGGAAATTAGTTGTTCTCGGTATCGGGGAGATCCGATAATTAAGGATTTAGGTAATTCTTCGTTAGTGATGAATTGTTTTCTGATCAAAGGGAGGATTAATAATTAAAGATTAAAAGAAGATTAAACGTTATTTTTGTTTCATGATAAGGACAATAACAATTGCTCACTTTTAGGAGCTAATCATTGAAGAAGTTATTTAACGCATATGTGGTGTAACTGTGTGTTTTTCAAAAAGGAAATATTGTACCATTAGTCTCATATGGATTAAAAAATACCTCTCTTTTTCTTCTATTTATTAAAAAATCTCATAGCTTGAATTTGATAAAATTGTTAACCAGGTATCAAATATAATACCATTCTTTAGAGTGTTTATGAATACAAGAAAATGGTACCAGCGCGGAAATTTCAAATCCGATTACGCTATTTAATTGCATCAGGCTAATTATCATTGTCTTAACAATGTTGCTTTTGTAATTCAAGAGCAACACGCGCGTGGATTAATCGTGCGAGTATATCAGTTACGTGTTGCAATAACTCTCCAGTAAAATGTTCCACGGGTGGCGTTCTGCTGAGTAATTACGTGCGGTCCAACTCTATTGTTCTCCTTTTCATGTTTTCTTTCTCTCTATTCATTGGTGGTATGAATTTGTTTTATTTACAGCGGAACGTTAAATATCGAGTTATAATTAAAGAACGTAATTAAGCAATCCGCGTGTTATAAATATTCGTCTGGTCAAATAAAAGTGGTAGGTACAAATTTGTGGACTGGAAGATAATACGTTGAAATTAGGATTTATTTCTGTAAATTTTTAAATCATTATCTATATGCGTGTATCTGAAATGAAATTTTCTTCTATCGAGTAAACTATACGAAAAATAGTAAAGCAGAAGACTTTCGAGATGAGAATGAAATATCAGCTAATTTAATTAGTATGAAGAATTTCGATGTAAAATTAGTACAAGTCGATATTTAAATTGCAATATTTAATCGTTATAGATAATATTTAATATAAAATGTTATTTTCCAAATATGCATTAAATCAATTTATACAAAAATGAAATGAAGAAATTTGCTCGTTTTAATATATCTGAGCGTCAAACTAAAATGGACAATATGAATTTATAAATTAGAGAATACTACAGCATGTAGAAATTATTTTCTTATTGTAATATATTTTATATATCTCTGTAGATAAACAATTTTATATCTTAAACACTATTTGCTACCATTAACGAGAAACAGTAAAAAATGATATATTTCTTCCTTACTGCGGACTATTTTCCAAAGAAAGAATGAAAATGTTAATTTGCAACGATGCAGGGACGTGAAAACATAAGTGTACCTTTATACGGCACAATTTGGGAGGAAGCGTGTGCTTCCGGTCGAATTAACCAAAGGCAAGAATCAATGACATTTATATACCTATGGTTCCTCTAGTTAATTATATACGCACGCAATTAGTTGGGACAATGTATATTTAATTGAATTAGAATGCTGGAAGCGTTAACATGATGTTGACTAATTAACTGAAACAAAGTAACGCGACCTTAATTGTTCAAAGAGTAATTAAACATACTAGCAAATCACGTTGTCCTATTTCGATATCATCTTTCCGAATGTTCGAAAAATATACATGTAGAATGATATAATTATTATTTTGCTAAATCGAATCTTTCATAACATAATTAACTTGTCGACTACACAGAGTCACTATAATAGCAGTTTATGAATTCTTTTCTGTGTACGAATGATTATTATATATTATGAATTTACATGGAGAAGAATTAAAATATATTAGTTTATACCAGTGTATTTTATTACTATAGTTTACTAATACGCGAAGTATTTAATTTTTTACTCGATAAGATCATTCTTGCATCCAAGAATACAAGCTTTCAATAACCAGTCCTAATAAAATTTAACTAATTGTGATAAAAAATATGCAATACATGAATAATATACTATATATAATGTATATATGGTTGCAATAATAGAATTAACTAATTAAATTTTGTCATCCACTTTGTAGAGTTTGCAGAAAATTAAAAATATTAGTTTATACCAGTGTATTTTATTACTATAGTTTACTAATATGCGAAGTATTTAATTTTTTACTCAATAAGATCATTCTTGCATCCAAGAATACAAGCTTTCAATAACCAGACTTAATAAAATTTAACTAATTTTGATAAAAAATATCCAACACATGAATAATATATTAAGTATAATGTGTATATGACTGCAATAATAAAATGAACTAATTAAATGTTGTCATCCACTTTGCAGAGTAAATAACACAGTCATGATAGCACTTTTTGATCACTTTCACCATAGTGCAATGGTTAAGACGCGCTTTGATTGCCAACATTTCAATGTGCCGATACGAATTTAGCTATGCCCGATAGCGGAACGCGTTTCGATAAATCCATCAACGAGCTTTTATCCGTGGGATCTCTGCCTGCCCGGCAATCCTCGTAAAGCACACTGCGTATTCAATGCGAAAACGCTCTCGCGCGAATAGAACGAAACGAATTTCGAAAATCGTTTTAAACGTGACACTATAGGACAAACAAAAAGTCGACCAGCGAAATCTCTGTACTCGATAATAGAAGAAAAACAGATCACAAAACAATGACTCAGCAGTCTGAATAAATTTTTGAAAGTATGCAGAAATATATAAGATATAAAACTGTACACGATATTTGAAACGATCTACGATGAGATTGCACAGAGATGAACATTTTGATTATTACTTGGTGAAAATGATTAGATATTCAGATTATCAGTACATTCTGTTTCTATGCGTTTCAGCAAAATCATTTAGGAAAGCAAAACGTGCAGTGGGCAATATGTTCGTGCAAATCATATTCATTTATTGTATATATGTGTCGTATGTATGATCATTAATTTTATTATTAAAATAAAGCTACTTTCTATTTAAAAATTGTTAATTCCATATGTGAACACATAGTAACATTTTCTAGTAATAAATGTATTAAACGATGTAAATTTCCGAGTGGAATTTTCTGATTTCTGTTGCTAAGGATACAAGGAGCTAACTTTTAGCACACGAGTGAATTTTTACGATATCGGCGCGAATAATAATCCCGAATTTCTGAGTATTTTTACATAGAATTGCTTTTGGAAATTATCACGTGGCGAAGCGTAGCTCCACTTTCGGTTACTGATAACTGAAAACGTTGAAATAATTAACAAACCCGATATCCAATATCTGTGGTAATATTCGCACACCCTCTTGCGGTTAAAACGCGGGTCACGGTTAAACAAGTTTCCGAACTTGAAATGGAATTTCCGTTAATTCTTAATTTTTGGTCATTTGATCTTCCGACATTTAATATTAGCAAAACGACCGCTTCATCTAGTAAACGTACTTCATGTTGAAAATTTCAAATATTACAAATACTTATATAAATTGCGAAGAAGCGATTTAATTTCCATACAGTTGCGTTTCTCGACATGACTTACTTTTATTACAGGCAAATGATCTACTCACAGTTGTGTAAACAGACATTTGCAATACGATAAGAGTGATGAAATTGTTTGTAAAATAATTATACATAAATAGAGCTAAAAAAATCATTTGGAACGTCAGAAAATACAATATTTTGCAACATTGTTAAGGATCGCTACAGGTTTGGAATTCTGTTGGTCTTGATATATTAACATTTTGCAATATAAGTTCAAACTCTCTCTAACTGATTCACATTGGATAAATTGCTTCTAGAATTTGATAATTTAATTGTATTTTCGTATTTTAGTAACCGAAAGCAAATACACAGTTTCAATTAATCTAAGTTTTCATGCAAAATAGTTGCCTGTCTTATAAAATCATACCATAAATTATTTGATAATCGATGAATTTCTAGTTGACCTTTACCCTTATGCAAATACCAATACTGAATATCACAAACTGCCTGATAACAGCCAGATGAACTCCTAATTAATTTCCAACTATATTTAAATGCCAATATTGAATCCAATTTGGGGTTTCTGTTAATGTGTACGTATTAGAGAAATTACAAAGATCGACGTGAAGGACTTAAGAAAATTGAAGCAACTTCCTATTCTAAAAAGTTACATGATTAATTTTCTGGTAATAGATGAATACGTAATTAATCTTCAATATGGAATGCCGATACTGAATCCAATCTTGGGTTTCTATTAATGTCTAGTTATTTTGAAAATTATTATTGAATCAATGTTTAATTATTGTGAATATCAACCTAAGATATTTCTCTTATTCTAAAAAACGCATTCCATGTACGGTAAAAATGAAACAAAATTAATTGAGGTAGCATGTCGAGTTCTCAGACATAGGACGGCAAAACGACCATGACGGAGAGGAAACGCGTGCATCTAGCAATCCGATCTACCAATTAAACTATCTCTTCTGAAAAATGGCCAACGTCTACAGTTGCTGGATTGCCAGAGAAACCAACTATTAATCTTCATCGGTGTAGCGACAACTAATTCGCTTCTGAAAAGTAACGCTTGAAAGAAACATGTGCTGGTGGTACTATTGGGTTGACAACTAAGTGATTGCGGATTTTGTCAATACCACCTAATGACAAAATCCGCAATCATTTAGTTGCCAACTCAATAGAAAGAGAAAAGCATCTAAAGCGTCAGTTGTGGAAATTAATTTCTGGAATGTGTCGGGGTATCTTAAACCTGTTTGCCGATATGTGGGCGGCGTTGCGATTCGTGGTAGTTGTCGTCGCGATATTTGACCAAAAGTCAGCGGCCTTTAATACTAAATCGTGTCCATTGTGCGACTCAGCGTTGAAAGACGGCACAGGGACCATAGATGACACCTGGAACAATACAGAGATTGAATTATGTACCGGAAGAGCCCTTTTCATGGGCTCGTATGCGAACACGTTCCTTTTGTTTGACCATAATCGTAGAACAGCTTTTAAAGACTTTGATCTGAAGTTTAGTAATTTATAATTTGTACCGTGTCATTTGTTAATAACAGAAATAATTCTGTTTAGTAATAAAAGTCATTTGACGTACGGTAAGAACAGTCAGAAGTATCAGTGGTTTATTTCCGACAGGGTATAATTCAAACAGAATTTCTTCATGGAAAAGAAAATTTGCAATTATTTTATAGCGCATCATAGTTATTGCTGGAATATTATAACACGTTGAAATTGATTTCTAAAACTTAATACGATTAGACTTGCCCCAGGTTTAGATTTGCTCCAATTCAATTGACAAATATCACAATTAAAATAAAATTTTCAAGAATTGAAAATTCAATTTTCACGTTATCTGTTTAAATAGTAAATTTTAAAATTAAAGTTTTGAATATAATGAAGTAACTACAAATTGCAATTATTCTGGATTATAAGATAAAAATTCAGAAAGTATTATTTAGATCAATTAAAGTTATCTTATAAATAAATTCTCATTTTAATGTAAAAGTTAAAAATAATGGGTTTTTTGTATTTTTATACAAATTCAAATGAACAATAGATATAGTTAAAAAAGATACAGACTCGGTAGAAAGTTGTTATATGCCTGCTAAGTATTATAGAAAGCCTCAAATTTTGATTTTATTTTTCATACTTATACTTTTTCATATTATGTGCATTCTGTGCAATTTTGCACTTTTAAATTTCCTATAAATGTATAAAAATCGCAAATTGGTACTTTTAATTGCTCAAATCCTTATCTGATAATTATTAATTTGTCATTTAATTTAAGAAGTTGATAGTTACGAGATAGCTGTTATCATGGGACTGCATGAAATAGATTTTATGAAAATTATCTCCGGGTGTAAAGATTAAAATTTCTTTTGGGATGGAAACAGATATCCGAATTTTCGGACGGTTTGAAAAAGTAACGTCACTGGTGAGCAGAAAGATCGTAGAGATATTGGATATTCAGGGGATCCCAGTTAAATGTAACTCGAGGACTCTTGAGAAATTTCTCAACTTAATTCAACGTGTCACATGCAACTGGCGGCACGGGATCATTTTCCTTTGAAATTTTAGGTCATATACCGTGATGGAATTAATAAAACTCGGACATTTGTAACTAGCTGCCCGGAAGGAAACATTATGAGGAGGAAATATGCGAAAGAACCTCGAACCAAGGACTCATTTTTTTAAATGACGCAATTTTTCTTATTCTTGTCAGAACTGACAGCTTTAAATTATAAATCACGTAACCTAGAATCGAGGATGAGAATATTTAATAAGAATAGGAAGAAAAGCGATGAACATAAAAGTTAATAGTGATAATTAGACTATGAATGTTTATATAAATTCATATTTTATACTATGTTGCAAAATGTTTTCATATAATAGATACCTATTAAAAACATAGCATATTTTATTATTTATTATGCAATTTAATATTCTATTACACGTAGTTATAATAATTGAATCATTTTATTTGGAAAATTATGTAAGAAAGATTAATTAAGTGTCTCGGTATTAAAATTTAAAAAATTTTACAAGCTGGAGTTGGCCTGGAAACGGCTCGCTTACAAAGAATGAAATCGTTATAATTGGATTGGATCGTAACTTTGTAATTAAAAAAATTAAAGAACATTTTGTCAGAAGTAAATGAAAACGTCTTTGCGCCTTTAAATTTTTCACCTGTAACATTTTCATAGTTTCTCGCGTTAAAAAAGACAATCCATTCAAAGAAGAGCTAATATTTATCTCTATCGAAGGATAATCGATGAAAAATCCAATACGATATTCTTTCTCTTCATCTGGATTCGCTCATAATCGATCATATCGACAGTCACGTCGTTTTAATTCCACCGTGTGCGAGGATCGGCCAATGCAATCTCGTTGTCGTGCCGCGGTATTAATCACTGTGCAGGAGTTGCGAAAGGTTAATATTCCATTCGGGGTATTACCGGAGAAGTTTCAAGTTACAAATTGTAATGGAAATCCAGAGAGCCATGGATTCTCGGAAACCCTGAACAGGCTGGTTGCGGTTGCCTTGCACCAGAGATTCTCGAATAAAGACCGAAGTTCGATGGCGGTGCTTGTTAACGATATTGTTACCGATATACATATGTTGTTACTATCGGATCACCGATAAACGCGATTCTTGTAATTATTTATATAATTAGAAAAAGGACATATTAAATCCAAAGGTGTACGAGTCTTTTAGAAATAGATATCTATGAATTTTATTAATAATCAATATATTGATGAAGCTATATATGTAAAAATATATGTCCAAAATCAAATAAAAGGAAAGTAAGATAAAGCATAAAAAATGTGAATTATTATACTTTTTCCTGTGATTTTTAAATATTAAGAATGTTAGAGAACATTTTTGCTGTATAACGTTCTCCACAATAATCCATTACAATTTTTACATTTCTTCAATATACATATGCAAGTATTTGAATATTTCTTCAAGAAATAGTTAATAGAATATTACAGTAAATATTATTGTGGACTTATCCTTAATCATGGATATGATTAACAATAAGGTTAAACTTGGAGTAAGACGTCTTATACTATGTTACATAGAAACAATAGAAATAAAAAGCAAATAAGCAGTAATAAATTTACAATTATTTATAAAAAAAAAAAATTAAGAAAGCTACGATTGTGGCACCCTGATGAATATTAATTTTGTTAACACGGACTCAGAAATAACTCTATTCACTTGGTAAATGCTATTCTAATAAAAATTAGCTTTAACAAAAATTACTTTTATACAAGCAGTAAGTTAACAATAAGCTACGATATCGGTAGAAACTCATATTGTCATAGATTGTTTTCTATGATTCCACTGAATGCTAAATGTGAATTTGGCTTCCGATTACTAAAATACTTACATATATTGTTACCTAGAAGATCGAAAAATTTCACTAGAGTTAATTTTATTCCGAACTTCCCGAATAACAAGACGTTGCTTATCATTCTAACTATCATCTACTTCTTTTCTAACTTCAAACTTCCTTGCTTCGTTTTATAAATCCTAAATTTAATGTTTTTTAATTCAGTACAAAGAAAACGAACGCTTCTTACTAAATTTGGCCAATTTACCAATTGAAAAGTGAGTTATATTATATAATCAATAATAAAAGAAAAAAAAATTAGTGCAGAGAGTGCAAGAAAAAGAATTCAACCCAATTAAATTTATGCAATACGTTGAACATTTCTAATTATACTCTTGGGAAGACAACCTTCAATGGAAAAGTAATTACTGTGTTAAATTAAAAGAACTCGAGCAACGTTATACTTCGTGTACGTTAATCGATAACCAATCGATGATCAGTGCCATTAACAACGCCAATGGCGTACGATGTCTCTGTGTTCGCGTGGCAGAATACACAGCAGTGAATTTGGTCTATGGATTGTACGGTCATGACACTACCGATAAACGCCATCCATTATTGGCCTTTTAAAAAATTTATTTTAAAATACTTTGCGTACAAATCATGTTGCCATAAATAAAATGACTGGTATTGAATTCGACAGTCCCGGGCCATTGTATTTTCGTACTGCAAAAATTTACAGAGAATGCGATTAATTCCATTGGTGAACGTATAGGGACACGAATGGAAAATTAATAAATCCCTAACATGATCAATGAAATTCGTGTTCAAATTTGTTCAATCGTTTCTTCTATCAGTTACTTGTACAAGAAATAAGAACGAATAAAAAAGAATGGAAAAATAGGATTAATATGATTTCAGATTCATCAAAAAATATTATGGTAATATTTCTATTTGAAATACGACGAACGTGTATATTCCACGAATCACAAGTCACAATTTATTTCGAACGTATCTCAGGAACGTAACTCGTAACGAACTAAAAAAAACAGGTTAGAAAAATACGATCACGTTTTATCGTAGTTTATTCGTGATCACGTGAATGATATTCGGTATCGACATCGCGTTTCCGACTCGCATTTCGCAGAGTAACTAATTACGACAAACGGTGACTTATTCCGAGAGAGGGCCAAAGAAAATAAAAAAAAATACGCGCGTCGTTTCGGCGACAGTTTCAGAAGCAAAAGTCAGCACAACGGGTAAATGGTAACAGATGCCATTTCTCCCGGCTATACCTCCGGAAATGTGAGTGCTTGTGTACGTATGTAGGTATAAATCACGGATGCAGCAGTGGCATACACATTACCCGGCTGATGCTTTATGCATCTTGCTTTATTCAACAGGCAACGCTGGGATAATATCAGGGTGTTACGCAATTCTGATTGAAGTCGATATTCTCCACAAATCACAGTCGCCAGCGAATGATCTATGTGTAAATACCCAAACCACTCGTTAAAAAGACCAAGCTACGACGTTAATAATGTTATAAAATATTGCAATGAAATTATAGCAAGGAGAGAAATATCGCGAGGTTAGGTTAAAGAGAATCGCAAAAACATCATCATAAATCGCAATAGACGCTAATGCAAGTGAAAGAGGGCGCGATATTACCTACTGTGGTTAACCTCACAAGCACAGGGGAAACATTAATCGTCTTGCAAGTGAGTGACCCAAAGAGGTTGAAATGGTTCGAAAGAAGTCTCAGTAGAATGGTTGTCGTTTTTCATCCGTGAATATTAAAGAAGAGCGAGAAAAGTGAGATTCTGAGGAAGATAATCTCAATTGCGACAGGTTACTGGTCTGATTAACACCCGTAGGAATATCGATGAGTCTTTTCAAATCTAAAAGTTAATTTTCTTTACTGATAACTGCCGATTTTCATTTCGTAAAAAGAGACTGGAGTGCAATAGATGATATTGGGAAAAGTCCTGCATTGCATAATTAATCTCTTCTAAAATATGAATCGCAGATTAACAGATACGACAAGTCAATACACAACTCACAAATCGATCTATAAAATTCAATAAATTGCACGCGAGATGAAAACTGATTCTTTCCCCTGCGTTACAGATATCTTCATACATCATTCATCTTAAATTCATTACCCTATATGTATAGTGTATGTAGAGGTGGGAGCTACAGTCTATAGACTATAAATCCTCCATGAAAAGTACATTCTATTTTACGAGTATACCGACTGAATTATCTTAAGAAAGATTAAAAACAAAATAGCTGTGTTGTAAAAAACATAACAAGACATTTAGATATAATTGATCAGAGAATATATTCCATTTTTTATTTACGTAGATTCATTTCACTTCCTTCCTTATTTTATGAAGGGAGCCTCCGCTTGTCGATAGTCCCATGCTTCAATATCTTTAATCCAGCACTGACTACTGTATATTGGATTGAGTCAACAAATACGTAATGCAAAAATTTTTACGTAAGAAATCGTTTCTGTTCTTAAAGCAAGAGATTGTTCGTAACGTACAAAACGTATGTACAGTTTACAATCTGAGATTTTAACGCGCAATTTAAGAAGGTGTTCAATGTATTTCGTTAAATCTTTTTAGTTATTTTGATTTGAACATGAACAATGAGAAGACGTATTTTCGTACAGTTATAACTTTTTACTGTCGAAAAGATACAAACCGATAAGATGAAGGTAAAAATACAAACAGTAAAAAAGATTTGTGATGTGTATGTGTATCCAAAGGTCCTTCAAAACGTTCTATGATTTTAGTTTTACCGATCGTAAACATTAAACATTCTGGCGGATTTATTGAGATTAATAACGATCAAATTTCCAATCTATACCACACGAGAAAATGTTGAAATGTTAGCAGTATCTAATCTTTAGCGTTGAGAATCGTTTGCATCAGTTTGGTATAGTTTCATATCGATATTATTTTTTGGCCAACTCAATATAATTTTTATACTTTAATTGGCGTCAGCAGTTGTATTAAATGACTACGACACTACGAACGAATAGCGTCATGGAAACCATATTCTTTTAGTGACTTACCTGCACAGTCGAAGTTGAATAATTATCATTAGTAGCGATAGAATGGTAGATGAACGTTATTACTTCGAAAGATTAATTTCCACGCTGCACTGGCTGCGCTAGATGGACGGAGTACCCGGTACATACTGCATACACATTATCATGAACTGAAGCCACGTCCTGTATTTCCAAGTCGACCTCTTTTGGTTATATTTCCGGTATCGAAAAATGATTTGATATCTTCTTCAAACAGGACTTCAAATAATTAATGAAATTCTAGATGAAACGAGCTGAACTGTGAATTAACGCGAAAAAATCATGACACAGTGTTGCAAATGGCATGCTGGGAAATTATTAATTACGACGCGACACAACGCGGGGAAATTAACCACATAGAAAATTGCTTTTACATACCTGTATGTTAAGTTTGCTTATTACCTGTATGTGGTTTGCTTATTATCCTTGTCAACTTGTGCTCGATCGTGCTTTTATTTTATGGAACTACATTTCACTGTGAAACACGTTAAAGAATTACTCGATCAAAAGTGCAAAATTGATACTATTACGATGAGTAGAAACGAAATTACGAAACACTGTAATACTACGGTAAACAGCAATCTAATTATATTCAATAAAACTATTTATTGAATTTTAATCAAGCAATTTAAAAATTATATTGATAATTAATATAAATATTTTTAAAGTGACTGAAGATGATTATTATATTTAAATCGCGATTTGTAATATATAGACAGGAAGTTTTAAACTAATCAAGTGTTACAAATTCAGTTCGTCTCGCGGAATTACGTCGTTCGTAGCGTCTTTCAGTCTTTCCAGACAGTTTTGCAACTTCTTAGGTGTTGTTAATAGTGTTGTGATAAAAATTAATATGTGATGTATAGGTATTGACAGCGAAACAAATGTGTGATAGGTTATAGTGCTAATTGTGAAGTGTATTGTTAAATTAAGTCAATTCTTGTGATGATTGCTGTATACAGACTGGATGCTGCCATTTTTGCTATTCAAGTCGAACAGGTAAATTCTTAATTTTTTTGTTTTAATTTTTCAAATGTATAGCTTTTATGGATATAAAAAATACTTAAAGTTAAGCTGACAGCGTTTGTTTACCATTTCTCTTTGTTTTTAAAGCTTTTGTTTCGAAATCCACTGTAATTCGATATAACTGTACATATTTCGTTATGATTTATTTGTCACTTTCTAATTGTCCACGAATATTTCATTTATAGAGAAATATTTGTTTTTCAGAGCAAAAATTCATTTTATATAATATAATTATGCTTCACGGAATAATTGAATGTCGGATAACGAAATTTCACAGGGCACTCCTTAGATATATTTTAAATTTAAAATGCATATAAAATTAAATTTGAAACATTTAAAATATTCATGAAAGTATTTTAATAAATAATCAATATATTTTACATATATATGTGCTTCTACAATTTTAATACGATTGTTAGAACCTATAACTCATAGGTATCACTATTTTATTAATACAATACTAGGTTAGGATTAGGCTTATGTTTTACTAGGTTCTTGTCTTATTGCCTTCAATCATACAATTCTAAATCAATTTAACTCGAATAGTATAATAAATAAACTGCGGATTTTTATGGACTAATGAAAAATTTGAAGGTATAAAATGAAGATATAAAAGCTATAAAGAAAATATATAAAATGTCTAAAGTATAATATCCCTTATAGTATTTAATAGTTCAAACAATATATATTATTTTAAAAGATCAGAGAAATTGTCTATTATTAACCAAATCAATCATCTAATATCTATTATCAATAATGGTTTTATTATGTTATTTCTATTATCAATAATAATATTAATTAATATACTAAATATTGGACGATACTATATATTGTCTAATATTTACTAAATATATAGTAACTATTAATAATAATTGAAAAAAAAGTTATTTTTACGTTCCAAAAATATTTTGTTGCGAAAACATTAACTAAATTATGTGTATGTCTGTACATAGCTGCAGCATTGCTGATTTAAAGTTATGGAAATTATCAATGTATATACACATATTCGCCGTGATCCAGGTTTATCTCACATCGATACATATTTCAAAATTACAAGTGCCTAGCTCTATCAATGCGTTCGTAACTCTTGTATAGCGATAGTCATAAAGTGAAACACTCGAAAGACAAGCATATCCAGGTCTGGCACATTGAATATCCTCCACTTCCCGTGTATTTCTCCAGGGTTTACTGGCTCGAATTTTTTACTAGCTCAATACGAATATTTCGGCCGTCTTTTTACGATGTAACACGGAGTACTTCCTCATAAACTAGAAGTACCAACGAACCCCAAACGTTGAGCACTCTTCAAAGCTCGCTAGCTTAGACGTCCAGCCTGTTCCATCAGTAAAATCTGAGACTTTTCAGAAAGATGGTATGCAAGTAAAGGATCTTGATTTCCAATTTCAAGTACACCCTTCAACACTTTAATTTCGAAGCTTTGAAAGGTCTTTTAAGAAATTCAGATCCTCTGTCTTCGGGTCAATACACTTTAACTTTAGTAACACGAGACGATGTTAACTATGACTTTTGCTTTTTTTTCTGAGGCCACGGTAGTCTGTTAACTGGGTCATCAATTGAGCCCAAAATGTCTATACTCTTATTTTAAGAAATATTTTAAATATTTATAAATTTTAAATGTAAGAAATATTTTAAGAATTATTTTAAAAAGTTAAAGACTTTCAAAGTTTGAGTATTGATTCCTTCAATCTTTTTTCGTATCTAGCTCTATAGTATGCAAATGATAAGAAATAGTATTTTTTGAAAATTCTGGTTCATAGATACACCATACTAATCAAGACGTATTTTCAGTTTTCCTTTAAAATAAACAGAATAATGAAAACTGCGTCAGTCATTAGAACAATTTTTTAAGAAGACTCTACGTAATACAACTCACATGCTTTTCATTATTTTCACTTGAAAAGAATGGTCAATATTTTCCAATCATTGACAGATATGTACGCAAGAAAACCGACTGCAAATGTCCTATGATTCCTTTGAAAGATAATCTCAAAGGTATCTGAAAAGTAACATTTTAAAGCAGAATGGCCCTTAAAAGACGAAGTCAAGGGAAAAGTGGCAATGTTAGTCGGTCAATAGCTGTCAGAACGCATTTCCAGTTGAATTAGGCGAACGCGTGGCGAATCGTTGATCCGTAAAAAAAATTCTTCGGTTCTCGTGATCGCAACGCGCCGCCGACGACGACGACGACGAGCAGATCTTTCCAGTCGATAGAGCAAAGATTTAGGTGAACCGGAACAGCGCCTCTGAAACCGCCGCTGCTAAAGGTCTTTAAAAGCTTGCACTCGCGCGAAAGCCTTGCAAAAAAACGAAGACGGGAAGAGAAAACGACAGAAAGGGAATTGAGAAGAAAAAAAAAGATAGAAAAAATAAAAGCGTGGAACCAAACCGGAGACAGAATGCAATGGCATCAGTAGCTGAAAGAGCCCGTTGCTCGGTTCGTGAAAATGCTCTCTGAGCCCTCTCGAACTTGGTTTGAAATTAAGATAAGCCGACTCAAAGTGATACTCGGCTCTATTGAAAAGTAATCCCGTTAAAACTTCATCTGTCTTGGAAAAAATGCGTCGCTTGACGACGAAAGATTCTCAGTTGAATAACTTCGTATTAAATAAGTTTTCACTGGTTGAAAATTCTACACTAGCGTCCGTAAGTATTTTTAAACACGTGGTGCAATTCGATCAAAATGTTTCATTGTCAGATGTTTATTACGTTAAATTGTTACATATGAAACGGTCGATTTTACAAACTGTGTAAAAAATTATTCAGAATTTAGCGACTGGAGGTGATGTTAAATAGCATTTGTTAAAGGCCAATTCAAAGCTTGAAGCTAACCGTATATATGCTTATAACATTAACATGTATACGTTCTAGAAAAGCTACATGAAAAGGAGAGACAATTTGTTATCAGTGTGAAAAATTTCAATTGGAAAATACAAATGTGAAAAATGGACCGAAAAACTATCTACAAAGAACAATTAAACGTTTCAATTTTAACGATTGTCATTTTGTTTTACAATGGTCAATATGTTTTGAATCTGTCGTAATTGGATCGAGGACATTCGTTTGAAGTTTATTTTACACATTTACAATAATTTGGAACTGTCCAAATATGTACTTATGGAAGGTCGTATAGATTTGATTGAATAAATGAGTCTTCCGTAAAGTTTGATATGAGCCACTGTTAATGTTAGTAATTTAATTCAATAAAGCATTTAGGGGCACGTTATCAGAAGTTTGTTGTTAACTGTGTCGGAATGGCGATTGAACTTGCAGAGGGTTTGGCTGTGAACAGATAAATTTATGTCTTTGAAACGATCAAAGTTTAGTTTCGAGTGATCATGTATAACTGTAGATATGCATAGTACCTATACGACGTTATTTAGCACTGGTAAGTCTGAGTTTCCATTTGGTCCCTTTAGGCAGAGATATATTTCTAACGTGACAAAACGTTCAGAAGAAATAAGTCGAGGAGATTGCAAGTTAGAATATATTTCATTGAAACAAATCAAACAGAACAAAATTTATCATTTCAATTGAGATGAAACTGTAGCTTCAAATTAATCTGATTTAAATCAACTTTATGTTAATCCCGAATTCTCGAAGACTCAGATACTTAATACTTTAGCATAAATGATAAAGTTTCAGTTATCTTCAATTTCGAAATAATAGATAGAGCATTTTAAATCAGCATATTTAACGTGTAAAAGATCTGCTCAATTTAAATCCTATTTCTTCATTTCTTGTATTTATGAAAATACAAATTTACATGAACAGCATATTGTAATCATCATATTACTGGGAATCATACTGAACACACATGTGCCAGTATCCCTAGAGAAATTAATGTGGTATCCAATTTTCAACTCAAATTGATAAGCTCATTCTTATAATTGAATTTCAGAAAACGAAATGCAAGGGGAATTGAAATTTTATTTAATTAAAAGCTGTCATAAACGTATGAAGAAACACGTGTCTCTCGTTTCGTGTGGATAGCAATTGCATTTAAATAGTGGGAATTTTCGATGACAAGTATCAGACTCATGATTTTGGCAGTCAGGCGAAAACACGTAAATATGCTTGGACGCTAATCTCTATTTCCCGTTGATCTGCAGCTGATCAAATACACGATCAATCGGAAGCACGGCTAAGTACCGAAAGCCGACGAAATGAGTTGATTGCCGTACTACAAACGTTTCGAGGCCGATTCTATGTATCGATTAACGTCGGCTCCGCGATCATCGCATATTTACACGAGAAAATTATAGGCTACTATAATCGGCTCAATTAACTCTTTTCGATTTAGTGAAACGCTGCCTCACACATTCGCCTATGACACACCGTCACAGGAATTTCTCTTCTTCTTCTGCTTCTTTTCGTCTCATTCGCGACTGAAATTCCCAGAGTGGAGAAAATTAGAAATTTCCCTGTGCCCATCCGAGCTACTTCAGAAGTCTCCTGGAGATTTTCTTTTGGACGTAAAATTATTAAAACTAGGTGAGGCTTTTTATTTAAGTGGAAGGGAATTAGAAGAACCCGCATTAGAATTACCTAATGGAAGTTGCGTTTCACAGTGAATGATCACGTTTCATGATCGAGCTGTTCGTAAGATAGTTGCAACGATCAATTTTACAAGTTGAAAAGAAGAACGTGTTGAAGTAAATCATTCGTTTTTTGAAATATTGAACACTAATCCTGCGATAAATTACTTTCGTCTTCGTTTTTTATTCGCCCAACAGTTTGTTCGATCAATCCTTCAAGGGATTGATAAATTGCTCAGTAAAACAATTGAAAAATGTAAAAAAGCTTAAAAATTTATCGGTGTATCCCGCGAGAAGCTTAATTATTGAAAGTTGAAATTTAGGATACAAAGCTTGATTAGATTGACTACTACGCTGCAGACTTGTTATGCAAATTCATACTTTTGAAAATGCAATTAAAAAAAACAGATAATTGTCTCATCTTATGTTATGTTAACTTATCACCTAAAAAATTTTGCATGAAAATCCCGAGTCTATCGATTAGTCGTAGATATATTTCTCGTTTCAATTTCTTCGATACAAATTTTATACAACCAACGTCGAACAGTTAGGAACATCCGAGAAGCACGTTTGAAAATCTTCTATCAGAATCAAAAGATCATTTGATCGTATAAGGCTATTAAATTAAACACGTGGATAAAAAACAAGGTGATCGATTGATCGCGTGCAGGTGGAAGCATTGGATAACGTTCTCGAGCGGATTACAGCCGAAGGATTGCATTCGCGAATTTCCCTGTGTTTACGAAACGTTCGATCGCCCATCCGCAAACAAGATGCAGATCGCGGGGTTGTGAACGAGCCCTGTTCCCTCTGTTAATTCCCCTCGTTCCCTTGATTGCACCCGCTCAAGAGAACCTACAGGAAGCTGTTAGCCCTGTGTTGTTATGCGCCAGACATAGTGCACACTGTGACGGACGGCAAATATTCTGCTTCTCCCGAGACGCCAACGCGTGTTTGATGCCTCAGCTTCTCTACACACAATGAGAAATTCCGGTGTTTCGGGTTGATGATGGTCAGAATACATGAAAGTTGGAAAGAATTGAGCGTACGATTAAACAGATGAAGGTTGAAGTCCAGATGTGCTCAGATTTTAACATCGTTTTGTTGTGAAATTTTCTTTGGAGGGTTCTTAAATTGTTGAGTACAAATATCGTATGGAATTGTATAGCATGTGCAAGTATATATCATAAAATATTAGAATTTAGGTATTGTTAGATAAGATGGTAAATGGATTTTTGGCGATGCTCCTTGGGAAGTTGTTAAATCGTAAAATGTAAATGGTATATTTTAGTAATGATAATTTGTGAAAGTCAGCGCATACGGTTGATTAAGAATATGAAGATTGGATTGTAGGTGTCGAGGTTGGTAAAGTTTATTGGGAAGTTATTAAATTATGGCTATGTGAACAATGTGTTTTCGTTTCTGTGGAAGTTAAGATGTTTGATTAATTCAGCAGACGAATATTGTCTTTTAGGTATAAGAGTGTAGTATGAAGTTATGATTGAGTTTTTGCTGAAGATATTTTTTCTTGTAAATAATGAAATAGTGAGATGTGAAAATTACAAATTCTGCTTATGTTTTCTTTGAAAACTGTTAAACGTTAAAATGTGAATTCTATATTTTCATAATGGTAATTGCTGGACCTTTAATATCATTATATCATATTACTATTACCATTGCTTTCTCTCATCATTTAATTATTTATATCATAAATTTCTCACTTCATAATAAACTCACTTCATAATCAATTCCATGGCCACGAAGATTACCAACCGTTCAAAGTAAAGCTCGTGAGATAAATTTCAGTGCTTGGAAATGCATCCTGCAAGGGCAAAAACCGAAGATCGTTTCGTGCAACAGTTCTCTTGTTCGCAGTTTCCGTTCGATTCCAGTCGCGTCCGACTAGATTCCATCGTAACGAGGAGTCGGACGAGCCATTAGGTCGACGTCGCGACCGACGACGTCTCCGGAAATTGGTTGTTTCGATCGGAGTTCGGGTGGCGCGCGTGCGGCAACTCATCGAGTACCGGGTGTCTCGTTCCTCGGCCGTTTTTACCGGTGCACCGATCACCGGGGAATCGTTGGAACGCCGGACGACCGAGAAAACGATATCTGTCAGAGGCACGTGCGACGTGACGTCGTTTCGACGACCAGGTCGCTGTTCCACGCTCGTTCGTTAGAACTTCGACGCCTCTGCCGTCCTACGATTGAATCGTCAGTCGTCCTGTCCTCTTAATATTTAGGAACGTCGTTTAGTTTCATTCGACATATCTATTATTTTTATTCTTAAAGCAGAATTTGGTTTCTTGGTTTCTTTTATTTATTTATTGGCGAGAGATGCTTCGAATTTTCCTTTTAATTTAATACAAGGATGCTTTTCAGTAAAATTTTCCCTTCTTCAGTTTTCTTTCATCCTCTGCTTGCCTCTATATAATCTAATCGCGTATCTTATTCGTTTCAATCAATCAATTTATATCAAACAAACATACATATCCCTAAATAGCTCGTTTCGAGCATTTTTAAGATTGTTCAAATAATAGGCTAGTATTTTCTCCGTACTAGAATATTTAATAAAAAGATACTTTATAACGAAATCTTTCACTTAACATTCTTACTCTTATTGCAGTTATATGAAATAAATATAGGCATTTCCACAATCTGCGCTATGAGAATCGTCGGCTCGTAAAACAAAAGAAAAAAAAAAAAGAAAATAGCAATTATTTTTTTTATAGGAATTAAACAATAATACAACAATATACAAATAAACAATATACAATAATATAATAGTTATATGTATAATAATAGTGTTGAGAATTGTGGATCTTAATTGCCGAAATAAAAGTAAAGGAACACTAAGGTTACACTTAGAATTCATATTAAAATAGTTATAGATTTATTTAATAAACGATTTCCAGGATCTGCGTCGATATACATTTGCACGCGTCTCAGCATTCTTTTTGTCTCGCCATCCTCCATACCACACTGTCAACGGAACAGTTACATTCATCCGTTTTTCACACACATATTTCCACACACTCATATTCACATACGTGTGTCACTACTACGCGGCTAATCTAGTCTAGCACACAAAATTATACATATCTCAATCAATAGTATATAATTATAAACGTAATATACAATATTTTCTTTAATAAGAAACAACCTCCTATTCTAATGATAATTACGATGATAATAACGAATGATATTGCGTTGGCAACTGATTGCGGATTTTGTCATTAGGTGGTAATGACAAATAGTTCGTGTAAGCTTCATCTTCATCTTTCTCGATAAATGCGGATTGAAGAGCTTACAATCTACGTGGACTAATCGTGGAAACAGAAATTGTGTAGCTAAACCAACATTGTTCTATTTGGATCGTTCGAATCGCATTGTGTGGTCGTCGTTGTCGAACGATAATGAGCACGCGCCCTAGGGAATAATGCGATCTCCTCTGTTTCTATCGCGACGAATTTCGGTAATCCGTGGCGTTTGACGTTCAAGATATCGCGATTGGTCGGGGCTCCAGTTTACCAGCTAATTAGCGATTTCCGGAAGGACGACGCGTGCGTGTCGCAGCTGAATGCGCATTTCAATGCGTGCTGTTCCAATTAACCGGTGGCCCGGCCTACCGGGTTAATTGGCCACTGATGATCGATAGACGCGTTAAAAACGCGCCATGCTTCGACTCTGTAGAAACAGCGGATGCTAGAGAAGTTCACCGTGGAATAGAAAAATTGATTCACGGTGTTGTTTAGAATCATTCGAGCGGTTTTATTTAATATTTGTTGCTCGAATCTTGAACATTATTTCGTCGATTTTGTATTGAATTTTAATTTTATTCGCATTAATTAAATTGTAAGTTACAGGTTGGATATAGTTCGCTTTTATAGTTAACTTTTGTATATTTCTAAAAATGAAAACTCGCTATGGATTTGTGAAGACAGTTCACGTTGTTATTTGAATACGTTTAAAGTAGTTTTGTTTGATATTTGTTACTTTAATCTTGAATGTTATATTGTTTAGTTTTTGCTGGATATTTAACGACGAACTACATTTTTCAACTATGGACGATCAATTGCAAATTTTTTGCCGATAATCTGTGTAAACTTTTACGAGGTAGAAGTGGATTTTAGATGGAAGATATTTAGTATATGTACAGTATATAGTATAAGGAAGATACGATTATCTGTGTATGTAGCAGTGAGAACATTTTTCTTTCATTTTTTAATCTTGCTAATATTATTTAGATCTTTATCGTCTTTATTAAAATTTTGTAAAATGTTGCAGTGTGTAACGTTTACTATTTAAAAAAGGCAAACAGTTTTTTATAAACACATTTTTATAAAATAATATTATTACAAAATAATTTCATGGAATAGTAGAACCTTCATTTTTGAAAACAGTTTACTTGTAAAATTAATTTTGGAGAATATCTAGATATTATTCTTCTGGTAAACGATAATATGATCTTGTCATAAATCAATCTATTTTTATAATTTAAATGTACTAGAATAATTAATACTTCTATATCATTTCCTCTATTACTATAAAAAATCGAAAATTTAAATGAATTAATCGATTAATTCCTATAAAAAGAGCTAATTGCTATTTTCTTTTTTTCTGTTTTACGGGTTGACGATTCTCATAGCGCAGATCGTTCTCGATTATATACCAATGGTTTCACGATGCTGTTTTATATGAAATTATTAACCTTCGTTTCCTCGTTGCTCTTGTTAGGGGAAAAGGAAGTAAGATGGAACTCTGTCGGGAATTAAATGATTTCTTTAATTCGCTATTTCGAGGAGCGCCTGGAGCGGTTGATGAGAAAAATACTTAATTTTCTGGTCGAAATTGAAGGAATGGGAATCACTTAGGCTATTATAAATTTGCAGTCTGATAACTAGTTTCTTTTTTGGTGGAAGATAATTCGAGAATTTATAAAATGATGCAAAGAAATAGTCAAATGAGTCACACTGTAATTCAATTAATTATTCATTCATATAAATTAAACTCAAATAGAGTAACAATTTAACCAAAGAAGTTTAGCAGCTGCTAGATGTATTGGTAGGTAAATATTAAAAATTGGCAATTTATCAAAGTGGCGAAAAAGTGGGAAACAACATTGATCAATCTCATAAATTGATTTCATATTTATGTCATCGTCTTACAACAAACCGACTTAAATAAACTATTTATTTCTTGACAATCGAATATTAATCGTATGCTTGCTTTGATTTTTGAGAGGGTTCTTCATAGATGACAGCTTAAGACAATGAGAATAATTCGTACACGAAAAAGTTATACAAAGTTTATATTTTAAACTATAAACGATTTGATAATATTTAAGACCATTATTTAAGAATCAAATGTAAGATTTCAATTTAGAAGTTTTTTCAATTTTTTGAGATATAATACGCATGATGTAGAAAGTTAAAACGCAACATTTCCAGGGACTGAAACTCCATTTCTTGAGATTTAAAATACTAAAAATTCGGATTAAGTTCTAACGTTCTGAGGCTGAAGATTAAATTGTATTAAGATCCAATTCCCAGAGATTTTAAAGCTACAACATAGAGATTCCAAATCCCTTTTACAAGTCTCTTTCCCATGTTGCTACTGCAATCCATCGATCACATCCTAGTTCTGTTCTTCTGCTATCCTCTTTACGAGAGTCTCAGATTCAACAATTTCGAACAACAGGCACGCAAACACGATAAAACAGTCTTCCTAGCAGTGAAACGCTTTTGAAATAACTCCATTCTCGATATCAGCATCCGCTGTGATAAGTTGAAAATGGATCTGACCGGTTAATCCAAATGTCCAAATTGTCTATTTCCAAATACACATTATCATCTTGCTTTAGTATCATATTGTTTTACAAGTTTAGTCAAAAGGTTGGCATGAAATTGTAGGAGAAGTATTATGAATTCAATCATCTATGTATTTTTCTTTGTTTCTTTATTATGTTTTTTCCTACGTAAAACTAATTCACCAACATGGTACTTTATTAAACTCTACTAACATTATTGTGTCGTATTAACAAGCTTTTTATGTTTCTTCTTTTTCGTATTTTATATATTTTTGCACATTGGATATACAATTTTGTATCCTTTAATTTTGCGTAAATACATCAAAATTCATACTTTCGATCGTAATATTGTACTGGGATTTTATGCGGCTCGTGTACAATTGAAATACTAGGTTGTCCGAAAAGAATCTTTCTTTCGCAAATGTGTTTTTTACAACAGTGCACCTCCATACAAACGTGAAACCAAGTGTGTGAAATGCGGTGTTTATCTCAACAGAACAAAACGGATCGTACGTAATTCGACAAAATAATATAAAACAAAAAACATTGTGCGTCTATTATTTCCTCATAAAACGAAAGAAACTTTTCGGACAACCTAATAGACGCTATGATAAGACAACGGTGTGCAAATATTTTTTTAGCCACTATATATGAAACGAAATCTGAAAACTGAATTACATTCATACGTATATTCTGTTGCAAGTGAAATCGATCGCTATTGTATGCTATACTATCGTACGTATATCTGGGATCTTATGCAAATTCAAATGGCGACTCATATAAAACTGAGGGAGGTTTCAATCGTTGTTCCACTGGCTGTAAAAACTGTCAGTTTTCGCCGACTTTTATAAAAACTTCATAGCACTAACAAAGAAGTTTTTACCTCTGCGAAAGTATTGCATTATGAGCATACAAGCTTCGCTTCCTTTTAGTTTTAATCGTAAAGGATGATTCTCTTTACTAAAATTTCTTGTTCCATTTGTAAAGTAATTTTTGCAATGCGGAAATATTAAAAATATTTCTATGTTTGTGTACACGTGCACGCGACGAACGTAGTTGCAACTGTATGGGCTATTCCCTTTTTATCGCTAGAATTCTGTTTCTCAAATCTAATACTACAACCTAATACTTAGATGGAGTTCGCGTGAACGTTGATTCGACGATATGTGATTTCAATAAACATATTCTTTGTTAAGAGCATTTAATTTAGTTGTTGAATTGAACACATTAAGAGTCGATGGTGCTTTGATACAATACTTGATTTGAAATTCTTTCCAATCAATTTATGTTATTGTGTCGTGCTTTTCAACACTACGGTTATACAAGCAGAGACAAAACATTCAATTAATATCTTTTTCATCGCTGTTCTTTCTTCTAATTTAGTTTCTATTGGGTTGGCAACTAAGTGATTGCGATTGTGATCATTCCTTAGGTGGTAATGACAAAATCCGCAATCACTTAGATGCCAACCCAACATAATTTTACACGGCTCATCATCAAATATCTTATCAAATATCTTCTGCATTCTGCAAATCTTTATTTTCTCGCCGATTTGTGCAATGTTTTTCTGCTGGAATATTTATTATTTTGATACGGGTTTTGTTCCTTTGTAAGACAATATACATAGAAGTTCTTCAACGACATCGTATCTACGCTAGTTCTAAATTGAATTAGTAGTGGACTAGCGATAAACTCCAGTTACAGCAAAGAAATGTATCTTCAAGAATCGACAATTATACAATATTAGTTATATTTGTAAATACCGTGGTCACTTAGTTTACCACGTTATTATTGGTAGCTTTATTTAAACTATTAGTTCATATTTCAAAACAATAAACTATTCGCACGTAACTCGGTCAACTGAGAGGAATGCTGCAAAATCCACCTCTTATTTTCTAACATTACACGTTCCTATCTCGAAACATCCATCCGTTGGCAAATATTTCCAATATTTCCTGGAATACAATCACAGTCATCGCAAAACGATTCTATATTCCATTCGATCTCTGACTGGCATTTCGCATGGAAGAGGCAAGAAAACCGGCAGACATTCATCGTTATTACCGTGATTGTTGACGCGTGGTAATTTACACGGCATCGAAACGAAGATTTTAATTAGAAAGTGAACGAGAGCGAATAAATAATATAACGTCGTTGAACAACGAGGCTCTGATTATCGATTGACATCGGGAATATCGATGCTCCTGTTTACGTGCCCCTTTCGTTGCTATGTCATTAAAATAATGTCTGATAGCTGAGAGAAGGTTTAAGAAAAAAAAAAAGAAAAAGAAATATAAAAGAAAATATAATTCTAAAATGTTGGGATCAAATTTTAAAAGAATGTACTACTTGTCAGAGCAAGCAAAAATATTAATAAATATGTGAATTTAAATATCGTTAGATTTGGAGTTATAACAGATTCTTATGAGTAAAGTTTTACTTTCTTGAGAATGTTATATAAGTAGACTGCGATTGCTTACGAGTATATGAGAAATTTTAATGCGGAAGGATGTATAAAACTCATATAATATGCAAGAATGTAAGAGTAGAATATGTTAAGCGAAGAAGCAGCTATTTTAAATATAGAAAGATGAATGAAAGAAATTATAAATTCATGTAGTATCGGAATACTTAGACTGTAGTAGAAGATGCTGGGTACGGCCTATTTTTCTTCTCACTTTTATATTGTAGTATCGTGGAAATTAAAATATAAATTTTTCTTACAATTACTTACAATTTATTAATAATGAATTGAATATACGGGTATTAATTGGACAGAAAACGATGTTTGTTTAACTGAAACTAAATGCGATACTCGTATCTATCTCAAATAACTTTACAGTTATTTGACAACTCTCGTCACAACGAATCTAACACTCTTTTCTCTCTCTCTCTCTCTCACTAGCACAACTCTAACACCTCTATAACACTGACACAACTCGATCAATTCTCTCAACTCTACTCTCTTCGATGTGTCTCGATCAACTCTGACTCTTACACTCACTTTTCGACACGCATACTCTGACCTCTCAGTCATCCCCTCCTTGAAACACATCCCGTCCTTCTGCTCTAACGTTGTTTGTTGTTTTTCTCATATCTCTGTAAGAACTAGGTGATTTTAGACACATAGGCGCTCTTAAATGTAAACGAACCTCAGAAGGACGACGTACACGGTTTATTCTATTTTCAACCGATCTCTAATTCAAATTACTTTACGATATTACAGTATCGTGAAAGAAAAATCAGACTCCGGTCGCCGGGATTCGAACCCGGAATCCGAACGTTCGTAACCTAGGGCGTTAACCACTGCGCTGCCGTCGTCCGACACTAATTAGTGTCGAGTGGTGGTATTTGCTATCGAGTGCCGCCACAGGCCTTTTTTTCCACGATACTACATTCATTTCTACGCTGATGGAATTAATTAACATAATAAATAGTGATAATAATATGCAAGAATAGCTGGAAGCTCGAAGGTATTTATTGTATTTGCCATAGTATTTAAAGAACGAGACGAATCTCTATTTTTACGTTTGCACAGATCTGAAGATAAAGAAACAGCAATTGGTTCATACGGTAACATAGCTAATTTTCTTCGACAATTTGTATTTGATTTGTCACCAATCCTTTGCAGAACTCTTTCTTCTAAGTGAATGCTATAATTATCGATCTTTAATGTAAACCTAGATATATTACACATAATAAATTAGAATTAAAGCTATGACAAAATGAAACATAAGAAAACAAAAATATTTTGCTATTTCAATAAAAGTAAACAACTGTACTATGGAAAACATTCGCGTACTTTTACTAATTGAAAAAGCAAACAGTCTGATATCAGTGTCTGATGAACGATAGAATTGGTTTATTAGAAAGCATTGAAATCGATTATTCCGAGCGCAATCGGTAGATGTACAAGATAGAAAAAGAGAGAAGGAAAGAGAACGCGTGCAAATCGACGGATCTATCTCGATTTTAATTAAAATGGATTCACGCTGCAATCAACCGTTTATTTATTAATTAACATCGTCGATGTTTCGGTGGTTGCGTGGTATACCGTCAGGGATCGATCGTGATTTCCAGGAGGCGAAAATAATTGAAAATTATGCGCGGTCGTGGTAACAAATTGAAATTGTGAAAAACGGAAACGATTAAACGGCGAAGATCGGAAAAAATCGGTGACCCGAACGTCGCTCAAAATACAACCTCGATACAGTTTCCAGCTATTTTGTCGATAAAAAATATGGATTATATTGGATGGGTTCTCAGAAAGTAAAACTTGATAGTATTTGAAATTTTTAATATTATTGTTCGATAGTTTGAAGGTATTTTCTGATCGCGTTTTGGATATTTCCACCGATTTGAATCAGAATATTAATCATATATAGAAAATAAAACTTGACGATGTTTGACATTTCTTGTGCCATTCTACAATTCGAATTTGAAACAGCTGTAGTTCGTAAGATCGATATTAATCACATACGCGCCTAGTTATGTGGCAATAAGTATAGAATGTTTATGTATTCATGTAAAATTTGAATGTGAAAAAATGCACAGTACACGTGTACCTAAAGATGTTCAAAGTATTTTTGTACGATCTTCCATGTTTTGGAGTAAATTAATATAAATCGAAACAAGAATATAAATAAATCAGAATTGTAATTTATACTATTTTCTATGCAAAAATATATTATTACGATGTCGAATATCGCACTAAACTATCGCGCAACCCCTTCTCAGACACAATATCCAATATCGTCCGCGATATCCAAGAAAAATATTCAATATTTCTTGGAAAGATCGCAATACATCCATACAATCGTCTCGTCTTCTCTTCATAGTGCTCACGCTTGTATATAACAAATTTCGGATTTGCTAGTTTATACTTTTCTGCGCGTTCTGTACGAAGAAGAAAAGAAGTGGAAGGGAGAGAATGGAGAGAGAAAAGTTCGAGGATGTCGATACAAGAGTCACTCGCACGCAGACGGCGATGACTTGGGGACGGGCAAGAGTCTCGACAAAGTAATTCCCATTGTACGCGAGCAAATACACGGGGAGGGCCACTTAACATCGCCACTTTTCAGCGACCCTTTCATCGCGCATTGTATCAGAAAACCGGCGCCGGATATACTCGTACGATATCCACCCTGACGCTTCCTGTTTCCGTTGGGTTTCCTCCCTTTTTCCGAACTTCCTAGGTTAGAACGCTTCAAGTAACTTTATTCAAGCTATTTCACGCTTTACGACGCGTTACGAATCAGATTCTGCTTTTTTGAAAATTTCTACTGGTAGGAAGTTTTATGGATTTATTTGGTTCGTTTTTTTCTAATTACGTGTATCTCGTTTTTTACGTAGTTCTATCTATTTCCGTGTCATTTACGATTTTACGAAGTTTACAGAATAATTTAATACGACAAATTTTTCTATATTTCTAATTCGATAAGTATAAAATATCTACTTCTTTTTTTTTGTATTCTGATATGTTTCTATAGCGCGATATAATGACGTGCAAGTTATTCTATTTCTCGCTACGATTCGTTGGTTCGAGTTGAGTCTGAAGCAGAGCAAGGGTAGAAGCAAAATTTTGCAACAAATTGCTCGTTGATTATGGAAATTGCTTTCCTAGCCGGCCACCACTACGCTTTCGCACGAGTTTATGTTGATAGAAGACGGAGAATCAATATTTTGTCACGCGTTGCTTCAACCTCTGAGAAATCTCAATTTTAAGGTAAACTAACAAACATTTTGCGTACGCGATGAGGAACGTGGGAGTATTTTCTGAAGTTTACTTGTGGTCAGCGAGTGAAATGGTAAAAAGATGTTTCTCATAAATGCGTTGTACATTAAGGAAAATTTGCATGCCAGATAAATTAAGATTTTAACTTTTATTAGTCATTTTTCTTGTAATTATAATTAATCTAAATTAAAAAAAAAAAAAAAATAGAAACGAAACGACATAAGATAAAAAGATCATTCTGTCAAATATAGATTTATAAAATGTACCAATAATTTCTTCACGCGGATATATGCAAAAATGTATCACAATTCTTTCTTTTTTTTCATAATTACAAACCGTAAATTTTCTCCTACGTATCTTTTATTATTTTATTACTCTTCGGATCCTTAACTACGTATCCGTATTCCGACTAAAAAAATATAAAAAATTTCTTTATTTCCTTCTTGCTTTGTTCCTTTCTTATCATATATTCGTTTGCGTGAATAATTTTATGACTCTAACTTAATGATATAATTTTCAAACTGAAATAGCGTCTTTTCAACTGTTAATTTCCACTAAGATCAATTTGATCCATCGAAAGCGAAATTTTAAAAGGAGATGGAATTAATATAGATATCCAAGTTTGAAGTGAATTCGTCTTGTCGATAATTTGATCAAAGATGCACGTGCTTGCCCAGGAATGTTGCAACAGAATTATGTACAATATATAGTTGGAAGTTGAAATATACAGTCGTGTCGGATTCACATATCATTTCCTGTCACGTTTATCTGGTTGAGAGTGTATTCTCGAGTTGACAAATTAACAGAAGCAGGATCACGGTGCGAAGTTATTCGATGATTCGACGAGTTAAGCAAAGTTTCGTCTCGCTTGAGACGCTTCGTTTTCCTGTTCAGAGTTACGAACGTATTTGACTGTCACGTTAAATGTCAAGACACGTAGTTCGTACCTTAGTATTCTCTCTCGATATCTCGTGAAAATTTGAAATAGATGCTTCTACGGTTAAGTGTAAAGGATTTTACAAATTTCGTGTATACGCGTTGCTATTCGAGGAAATTTCAAGGTGTTGAATGGAAAATTGTAAGTCTAAATTTTAGAAGATGCAAGTCTTTAAATTTCTTATTTCTCGATGTTTCAAATCTTCCAAATCTTCACATTTTTAAATTTCCGAATTTCCAAAATTGCTAGTACTCGAAGTTCTGTTACTTTCAAATTTTCGCAATTCTAAATGTCAACTCTTCAAATCCCGAAAATATCAATTTTCGTCACAAATGTCAAGTCCGACGTATGTTAAATTTATTTCTATTTTCCCGACTCTGATAGAAAAAATTCTTCTTCAGGCAAACCTTCTTTCGTTTTGATTTTTCACCGATTATATGTGTCTCGAACTTTTAACTTCTCGTCCTATGTGGCTCATCAGCTTCGATAGCTGAATCAATTTGGTCAGCTAGGAAGTTGCAAAGACTCGCAAAACTCGGGACGTCACGTCGTGCGAACAATTGGGACGTGATGCACACCGATAAGCGTATTATCGAATTAATTCGACGCGGTCAACTTTCTTGTCGATGGTTTTGTTTTCTAATTTCTTCCAGTTTCGAAACGAAGCACGTGTCTCTGTGAAATTAGCCGCGCTAATTTCCAGAATAATTGACCAAAGCTCCGATCCTTTCTCCGACTCTTTTTATTACAACGAATTAAATTGATTCTTGATCTTGCTATTTAATTATCGAATTTTCATTAAAAGGAAGAAACGTAAAAAGAAAGAGCATAATAAAGCAAAAGGAAAATAAATTATGGAGGATTCTGTATCATATTTCCATGCTGCTCACCTTCTTCCCAATTCTACTTTTCCAATTTAATTTAACGAAATGTATCTACCGATTGGTCATTGCTAATTTTATAGATAAATATTCACAGTGCTGATTGATTAAAGTTGAGAATCATAAAAGTTCAGTGCATTATTATTGCAATAGAACAGTATAGGTATTTGACAGAAAATAATACATTTCTTAAACTTGAAGTATCTTTACTATTCATAACTTTTTACAGTTACCAGCTCTAGCCATGCTAATATTATATCCATATTAGAGAATCATCAAAGGCTTATAAAAATAAATAAATTAATAGCATAGACACACGATTATATTAAGTATTATACATGTCCAACGAAAGTGATATGTAAGCCTAAGAACATATTTTGAAGAAGCGGCCATTCTGACCAACATCACAGTAACTTGAATAGATACCCAGCATATTTGCAGTTCATCGACTGCGTGTGTCAAATAAGTCGACAGGTTCCCATTGCGTTTAACGCACACTTTCTATCGATATCACGGTTTTTCGTTACTTATACCTTTGTACATTTAGCATATTTTCATTTAGCGGGTATATGAAACATCGTTGTACGTTTATTATAATCATCGCAGTCATAGATACAGAGAGATGTGGAATAAAAAACTGTCTCGTTATGATTCTACGCGAATAGAGCCAGTTTTTATCGTACCAGTCTGTTTGCAGATTGTTCTAATGCAACTCGTTAGCGTGAGATGTATCAAAGCATGGAAAAGTTTGTATCGTAGATATTCACACTCATTGCAGTATGCGACAGTTGGTATGCAAAACATTGTTGTGACTTGTTTTTCACGGGTGAACTTGAATCGTTGTTTATGCGTTTTTTAAATCGTCTTCTCCAAAAGTTTTGTTTATTTACGAACAAGAAAACTGTTAGTTTCAGGAATATCTCGAAAAACAACTCGAAGGAGGTCGCCGTGAACAGGCTACTCGTGGAAATCGATCAATGACGTTGCTGGCACTGCGTAGGACATATTGCTTCCTTTGCTCATAGCACAACAAACATTTTTTCGTATCTTTCAGTGATGTGAAATTATTTGTATATAAGCTTGGTGTTTTCGCTCGAATCACTTCGCTACGTACAAAACGATATTTGATAAACAAAAACATTTGCATCTTTTGTGCGAATGATTTTATAAATTGATCCTCCTCCCCAAGTTTTTATTATGAAATATTGAATAAAATTGTGAATGTTTCCTGAAGCAACGAATCACATTACGCGCACAGAGTATCGTATTAGAACGAAATGTTTGGAAATTCCGACTGCTTGTGTAATGTGTGCGGTCGCACGAAAGAGCGACTTCTTTTCATTAGTTTACTAATTAGAAAGCTTGGAAATATTTATCACTATATATTTATTTATTTCGTTCTTTTCTGCGAATGATTGTACAGTCGAAGGAGCGACATAAACGGTATTTCTGTTGCTGCGGTTAACGGAATAGAGATGATGAAACTAATAAGAACTATCATAGAAAACATAGCGCCCTGAAAAATAAAGGACACGTTATTACGTCATGCTAACACGTGTTCGAATGATATTAGTGTATGTACTTACAAACAGGATCTCATCAGCGAGTAAAGGATAATTACGTACGGAATATATCGACATTACTAGAACAGGATGTATGAGATAAATAGTATACGATAATTTACTCAAACGAGAGAAGATATCTAGCGATAAGATCTTGTTCACGATACCTGCAAACATAAAGAATATATTTTTACAATACGAACAATGACATTATTGCATTAGATGGCTGACTTAAAAAATATCGATTTACCGCCATTATTCGTAGTGCATGCAACTACAAGCCAGGCAATACCTAATGCCCAGCATGTTCTACTGAGGGCCAAATAAAGAACGGAGAGACCTAGGGATATGTTCTTGTTCGCGAGTCCGAAGAGAATCGAACAATTACATAAAATTGCCAAGGACCAACCAACGATTAAGCTTTTCTGAAACATAAATTTAATCACGCTATTGAAAGATGCAGAAAAATATAGGTCTAACGAACAAACAGTATACATTACTTTTGAAAAATGCAATTTGTAATTCCATTTTGTAAGAAGGTGGCATGTGGCCATTCCTATGAGATATGGCGGTATTCTACACCATGGTCGTATATAAATCTCTGACATCGTTCTATATTGTCCGTCTAGTCTACGAAAGTTAATGTAACGTATATTTACAAATTCCTTATGTTATAAAGAATGTTAAACATTTTGTATGCTTACGTAGGCTGGTAATTAAGAGTGTATCCCGTGTAAACGAGTGATCCTATCGATGAGAGTAGCGTAACAATGCCTATGCCCATGGCGATATTGTAATGCCTGAAATAATTGATTTTAGAGACCAGGTACGACTAGACACTGAAGGATTAAAAATCGAAATTAAAAACTCACGTGATCGATAATATTAGGAGAAAATTACCAAATACGAAGAACTGCATATCATTGGGCAAGTACCAACTCCATGTGAGACACTGCAAACAGTATTTCTCTCCGAAACGATTCTTTCGTAGTAACGCGAACGATGTTTGCAATAAATTATCTAAGAAAGTATACGTACTAGCTCATTCCACCTGTAGAAGTTGTTGAAGTAAAGTATGTTAGTCCACCAATATTTGGAACACTTAGCATTTGGATACTCAGTGGAAAGAAGTATGGAGACATGATCATGCCAGGTAAAATTCAATATCGCTATTAGTATAACGACGAAATATACAGGTGTAAGCCTTCCAAGTTAATGTATTTATTTTATCATCGAAATCTCATCGATAGAACAAATTTAGCATTGATACTATACTTTACCTTATATATCGTTTGACAATCTTTTGAATAAATTCATTTATCCTTCCTGCCATAGGCGGGGTTCCCTTTTGTTTTCGTTGTCCGTTCAGAAATGTATATGACAATAGAAAACCACTGATGAAGAAAAACGTATCCACCACAAATACGAGGTTTGTTATGACATGCCCGAATAAATCATCTTTTGATGCAATGCGCGCTTTGTTACCTGTGCACGTGATTGTATGAAATGGATAAAAAACAAACTTGTTAGATTAGAAGCCGGATCGGGTTAGCAGAATTAAGGAACGATTAAAATTCATTTCTTACCCAAAACATGACCTGAATAGGTGGCTGTGTGGTACAGAATAAGTATCAAGGTTCCTAATATTTTCATTCCGTGGAAAATACGGAAACCATCTGCACCCTTTTGCTGTTTAAATATTTGCTTTACATTGGCGGTGAATGAAAAACACAGAAGATATTGGCCGATACCGTTCTGTTGCTTCGACTTTTCGGTTGCCGGTTCTTCGTCAACGGTTTCGCATTTATCTCCTATTTCGTTTTTCACCTCTGTTCGAAGTTAATCGTACGTTACATAGATTATTATGAAATAGGCTGGAGACGATAAGGATCAATAAGATTGGTTATTTGAGCGAAATTATTTGTTAGATAATATTTTAATACCACGTATCGATGTATGTATGTGTGGCTTACCGTGCATGATGTTATTTGCGACCGTAAGGCATATCCTTTCGTTCTTTGAACGCTTTCGATGGACGAAGACGTCGTATATTGTGGCTGCTACCACGATAACACATAACAATAGCAAAACTCCTCTGTAATAATTATTAAAATTATTTTATTAAATGTTTAAAGAGTTTTCCATCCACCTCCAGACACACATTTATTCTTGCGATAATAGCTTTGTTAACATTTCATAACATTGCTAGAGTTAGTTAGTTGGTGTCATTGACATCGCTTTTGCCCTTACGTAGCCCCATGAAACAGATCGACTAGTATTACATCAGGTGGCCTATCTAAAAACTAATTTTCAGTGCATAATACGTTTCTTTTAATATCTTTCAACACTTTCACGAAGCTAACTCCCCTTGCTTAAGGTATTTCCTCTTATAATTACTTAACTGTGCAAACTAAAAAAATATTTCAGACAAAGCTTGTAAAAATGAATTGATATAAAAGATTAGGTTGTTCGCGAACCACGGTTCGTTGCAGGTTTTTCATCTTCGTAATGAGTAACAATAAAAAGATGTTGACCTCAACAAACATTGCCACTCAATTTTACAAGAACATTCTTTTACAAATCTCCACCAATCCTGAGATGTAGAATCACGCTACGGTAGCTTTACGCTTACTTTTTATACACCCTGTACATAGTACTTCAATCGTCAACAAAAATCCGAATTTGTAATTACTCGGTTGGAATTTACATACAGGATGGAGATCATCTTCGCAGAGAGAAGCCATTGATAATCATTCGTCAAGTCGGAGACTTCGATGAGCCTGAAGTGTATAGCAAAAAGTTTGCCGATGAGAAGAGTCTCGTCGTGCAATATTTTATCCACCATCGTGGCTACATCACGTTTACTGCAGGATGCTGGTAAACAAAGTCCAAGCGTGATCAAATCCTAAAAAAACGCAATCTCTTAAATCTCTGATGGTCCATTAGGATTGTAAAGAGCTGTACGTGAATCTTATGGACTCTGTTAATCGAGTGCATCCTTAATCTGCTGTCTAAATGGGTTATATACTGATTGCAAGTAGCGTTACAGCTTGAATCATTGGAAATATAAATTTGAGATGCAACCTGTAAAATAAGAATGTGCTTACTTCGTCTTCTATTCCTACATGATATTGCACAGTGCTATAGTGCCGCATGCGTGCAATAAAAAAACGAAACTCAAAGGGTGGATACTCCTCGTTCGGGTTCTGGTATATCGAATCGTTCTTTTGTTTTTCCTCCGAGATAAGCAGCGTGCGATTTACAGAGAGGTTGGTGCAAACTAGACGATCTCCTAACCAATAATTGTTTCCGTTGATAAATCCCTCAGATGGCACGCCACTGGTGTCCAATGCTTAAAAAACACATGCTACCATAATATACTCGAAACGGTTTGTGATAAAATTAGTGACAAGAATCTGAAGCGATGGGAGAATTAAGCTCACGGTTTGGACTTGCGTATTTAAAGCCATCAGTTGCAGTTGATCGGTAAAAGAACAACAACGGCGATCGCCTCTTCTACGCGCTTCGAACAAACAAATTAATTTGTTCTCAATCAAACTCAATTTTTCGCTTTGTTTTTGTGACACATCACCGATCCAAAACTATAATTTTCTACAGTTAAGACCTTTGTCGATCAAATACTCATAAGACTAAAATTTCAAAACAGCTTATTTTTGTTTTCTGGTCAAACTTAAAGATGGTATCTCGCTAGGAGTAGCCGTCCACATTTTATTTAGCAATTAAGTTAGGAAAATTTACCAAATGTCCAGTTGGACAAATTGTAAAATACAAATTAAACAATAAAAAAAGAAAGAAAATGTTTGTCTCTAATGATGGCAAAAGTTTTGCAGTCCGAATACTATACTTTATTCAAACTTAATTACAAACTTGGAATAATTACGAACAGGAATATACGCAGATAATTCCAACTGTCCATAATTATGAGATGCGCAGTAAGAGACTCAGTAAAAGTGATGACAGTTGACAATAAGATCTACGTCAAAAGTGCAGCCGTCAATGTGTTAAAAATTCTGCATTTGATTAATACTCATTATTCTATACAATTCTATCAGTTTACTATACGAGAAACGTTTTTGCAGGTGGGGAAATACGATTTTACATAATCGGAAATCGAGATTCGCTTCGCGAATACAATTCAGATTGATTCTTTATACTATTAAATTCGGAATATTCATTGAATAAATGAAACGTGAAAAGGACGAGTATAAAGCGAAGAGTTATATATATTATATATTATTATTTATATATTTCCATACATATATGCATGCTGTTTACCTAACATTCCAATTTTGTATTTTAAATTAATTTAATAAAACCTTTCTCGTGATTAGTCATTGTCGATATTCTAGATGAATATTAAAAGTGCTGATCAATTAAAGTTGAAAATCACAAAACATTGCTGCATTATTCAGACGATTGGGATAGAACAGAACAGATAGAATGAAAAAATAACGAAGTGTGTTATTCGAAGTTAACCGTACGTCACATAAAAGATTCCCACGAAATAAACTCGAGGCGATAAAAATTAATAACATCGGTTGCTCGAACGTGTTTAAATAATACTAAATACCAAGTACGTATCGTTTATCCTTCGTATTTTCATTCAGAAGCGCAACGATTTCATTTTCGTTGTTTACACGGGTTCGATGGCCGAAAATATCGTATGCTATGGCCGCTGTCACGGTAGTACACAACAATAACAAAACTCCTCTGTAATCAAAGTTTTAAGGTTTCTACTCGATGTTACTGTAAGATGTCTACTGTCGATTAGGAGCTTGAAATTTACGTACATGATGGAGATCATCTTTAAAGAGAGGAACCATTGATAATCATTCACCAAATCAGTGACTTCGAGGAGTCTGAAGTTTATGGCAAAAAGTTTTCCAATGAAAAGCGTTTCATTATGGATGACTTTAGCTAGCATTATAGCTACATCGTGTTTGGTGCAGGATGCCGGTAAACAAAGTCCAAGTGTAATTAAATCCTTACAAAAACGTTCGTCGCAGTCGTAAAACTCTGCACTATATATCTGATTCGTTATGCTAATCTGGTACATGAGATATGTACGTGCTTACTTCGTCCGGAATTTCTTGGTGATATTGCACAGTGCTATAGTGTCGCATGCATCCAATAAAAAGAACGGAACGTAAAGGGTGGATGCTCCTCGTTCGGGTTGCGATATATCGTATTGTTCTTCTGTTTCCCCTCCGAGACAAACAGCGTGCGATTTTGAGAGAGAATGGTGTAACCTATACGATCTCCTAACAAATAATTGTGCCCTTTCACAAATCCCCCGGGTGGTACGCCACTGGTGTCCAAAGCTTAAAGAATATATGATACTGCGTTGGAAACATCTGATGATACAATTGGCGATAAGAATTTTAGGCGGTAAGGAAGTTGAATGCAGAACTTGGCGTTTCGTGTTTAAAGTCAGAAAATTCTGTTCGTTAGAATAAGAAAAACAGCTACTACTATGGCCGTCACCTTTCCGCACTTCAAACGAAGGAATAAGTTTCTTGCGCAAGGTGCGAAGAAAGTCTAAGGGTCGAGGTTCAACTCGACTTAAAATTATGCAGCTGATACAACCGCGACATAATCGTCGCTAGAAGAATTCTGGCGGTTGCATAAGAGTTGTTTTTACTGTTATTAATTTTTCACGGTGTAAATGCGTTTTAAATGCAAACAAGGGATGCGACATGTCACGAAACACAGCCACAAGCACGATGTATAGTTATTCGAATTCTATATCCGTTTATGTTTGTACGTTGGTATGTTATGGTTATACGATTATGTGTTATATATTTAATGTGATTTGTTTTATCCTTCCTTTTGTACGCAATTGGCCGGCAGTAGAAATTCATTCACACTACCTTAAAAGTTCTGTTTACCTCTTAGACCCCAAAATATCTGGTTGTCAACAGCATTACGAAATTCATCAAGCTCCGTCCGACATCTGCTGGAATTTAGAAGATCCACATTTTCCAAAACCGCGTACGCTGGAAGTACCTGCCTCATGGTCACTGGGTCTAGCGTGGTCGCTTGTATTGACACGTGAAAGCTTGTTAAAGATAAAAGGGATAACCATATCCACGACGAAAGTTTTCCGTACTGCATGCTCTGGAATAGGATTTGCACTCGGATCATTGAAAATCTCTAATGAAAAAAATGGTCAACCATACAAATGACCATTATTCTCTCTTATACGATGAACTACATTGTAGCACTTTCGATACTATGGTCGATAATATGAATGAAAAGTTCAGTTTATCTATTGGGTACCAACATTTTTTAGGAAGATCGCGGAATGAGTAGCTGTATTCATCAAGGAACGCACAATTTATGACGTAGGACGCTGACAATCATTTCAATTATTTCATCTTCTTGATTATCGCCCAGTTACGGAACCCCAATTAAATTATTGCAGTACTGTTGTCGGCACGTGGCTTACCGAAATCGTTAATTATTAGCACGCCGATACTCTGTTGGGCAAATTTTCATTTTTTTCGGTTTTTCTTGGTCAGTATTTGATCGTTGTAGATATTTGTGACACAATACCGAACCTGCCAAACTTTTCTTCCTAGAACTAACGGTTCCCGAAATGCACCAATTTTGAAAAAAATTGTGGGGTGTCAACTTTACGGATGTTTTGTGCTCTTACAGTACCAGTTACCTCATTGCAGGAGTAGAATGGTATGTATTGTCGCTAATATTATAAATATTGATATGTGTGTGAATTGGAACCAAGGTGAGAAGAACAGCAAAGTGGGGCCATTTTCTACTTACATATTTAATTCATTTAAAAAAATAATACTCTAACAGAAAGTGTAACGACGGCGCGCGATACTGCAGACGTTTCTGCTAAGAGTTGCATCAAAAGAAACTTGGAAGTCGTGTTTTGTTTGCAATGCGAAGGAGAAAAACTTTGGCGAATTGAGCGATGGGGATGACATATACAACTTTATCAACAATATAAATTGGAAAAAGCATGATTTTCTAGTTTTCCTTGACGATATTCTCTGCAAAAATGTCTGCTTTTTTACTCCATGTCTGGTGGAGAGGATGTTATCGTAATAAGTAGTTTCAGTGAGACTCTATCTGTGAAAGTGAACTGTTCTTACGCAAAGTCTGGTGGAGAAGTTGACGATTCGAAGTCACGAACGAAACTGAATTAACCGTCTCTAATGTCGACACTAATCCTCCCATCGACGTTTCCATTTGATCGATTATACGAGGCTGCCGAATCTACTTACGCGGCATCCGTGCGCTGATTGGTTTCACACCGAATGCAAAAACTTCACAATTAGCATTTTATGATAAATTCATTCCTCAGTGTTCTTAGTCAGAATCACGATACTAAGTCCGATGGAACCGTCATACTCCGCTAAATTGAAAAATTACAAGATTGAAAAGAAAACTCGTCATAATGATGCATTTCGCTATTGAAACGACGATGCGCATAGAAATGCAAAACACTGCTACGAATGTTCAATGGAATGATTTTGGGTGTTACCGTGTCGTTCTCGCAAAGTTTTGTTTCTTCGGACGGAACAAGTTATTTCGGCCCAATTATTCTTGTAATGTTGGCTAATTCGAAGTGAAATTGTAACGCATAACTATTTAGGTGATACAGTCAGAGGTACAGACGGTAATTGAATCTTTTAAGAGACGCTACGAGAAAGATTTATTGCGATGTGTATTATTATCTACTAATTGCTGGCGATAATGGTGTGGGAGTTTTACGATTTTATAAAAGATTCAGTTTAAAAGATTGTATTTCTTTGTTGTGCAAAACGTGAAAAGTCGTACCACACAAACCACACCTAATCCGCGCTGAGAGTATGTCATGTAACCATCTAAATGAAAATGCGAGCCAAATTAGTTTTATGTATTCTTTCTGCAGACAATATTGACACGAATGAAGATATGCAGATACGTTGGGTTGGAATGATAGTACAAAACGTGACAGATGGAATACAATCATTTATTTTAGTAGGGATCATTTCGTTATATCTATGACGGATTGTGTTATTCTCTATATCTCCCGTAATTTTGATTCTTCTCGAATCAATTATCTGAAAAACAGCTTATAGAAACTTTTTTATCTCTCAATTAGTTGGGATAATTGACGTTCTCAAACTCCTGTATTGCAAGTAGTTATTCGTGACATTCATTTCCTTTCACCTCATATCTATTGAGAATCGCTTCTTACGAAAATAAGTTGCGAAGAGTTCCGATTGGATACCTGTTGATCCGTGACGTTATTGAAATTTGGTATTTTTACCTACCGTTGTATTGCTCAGTCTGTGTTCCATACAAATGTCCTGCATACTTTATTGTAGACCAAATTTAATACACCGAGGCAGAATTCCATCGTATACTTTATTTCATATTCTATATTTATATTACTATATTATTATATTATATTATTATATTATATGTTATATATTATTATTATATTATTATCCATTTATATAGATACATTTTTGCAATTTTTTATAGTTGAACCCACAAAATTCTGTCTCTCCTAGCATTAATAACGTTATGAAGCCATTGAACACTTATTCTATAGCTTAAGAAATTAACAGTTTTCTGCGTTGACCAGCAACTTGTGACTCTTCTCTCTTCTCTCTTTCTCTCACTTCTTATTTTGGCATGAATTTTTCGAGTCGCTACGTAACCCAGGTGCCAGTAGTAGTGGTCTCATCACTTGTAAAAAGAGAATGACTAATGACATTGAATCTAACATCCTCGCAAATTCCAAAACATTTAAATAACCAATCAGCGTGTCTTATCGTTGCCAACATGTCTCGTCCGAGATGTTATCGGACTTCTTTTTCGGATAAGTCTGCGCTTACGTTCAAATTGACATACCACATCAAACACTTAATATACCGTCCGTTTAAATTAAGTGTGACAGTTATTCGTACTGATAAATAATCTTTGTCAGCCTCCCTTCTTTGCAGTAAATAATCTTTGCTGCTACATCACTTTCTCGTCTCGAACACTATGTGCATTTAAATCCTGAATAATGGATTAGGTTTCGATCATTTTTTACTCACCTCATGGTTTTGTAATGTAATCTTGTATCATTATCCACGCGTTTTTTATTGTGTTCTCTAAGGCTTTTGTTTTTAACACGCAAGGCAACTGACAGTGTTAGGAACGAAAAACAAAAGCGAGAAAGTCACCTGTGTACTGCACGGCAATGACTTTTTCTCCTTTTTCAATGATCTATATTTATTTGTATATGAGCTTATGTTTTCGTCAAAATCACTTTCCTATGTACAATATCCTCGTCAATAAAGAAGAACGTGTAAGATTTTGCCGCAAGTGATTCCCTTAATTAATTCTTCTTCCCAGGCATTTTAATAAATTAAACAACATTGTGAATAATGAGCCAGGAAACGTTATGAAACATTCAATTACATTAGGTTCAGAGATCACTGTTATAAAGATATGTTTTTCAATATTTCGACACATGAAAGGCTAAGTTCTTGTCATAAGTTTGATAATTGGACGACTGAGATTAATTTTTGCCACCAACTTCATTCGTTCTTCTTCGTGCACTAATATTCAATCGCAGAAGTGATATAAACGGCATTTCGATTGTTGCGGATAACAGAATAGAAGCACTGAAACTACAAGTAACCATTGCAATGGAGTAAATGCCCTGAAAAGCAGAAACGTTATTTCGTGATACTAACATTACGTCGAAATTACCGGAATGAAATAGTTACATTATACTTACAAAGGTGACGATATTAATGTATAAAACATAATAATTTAAAGAGTAAGCCAAAAGTATAGTAACAGGGTTAAGGAGATAAGCACCATACGTTAATTTACCCAAAATAATGAAAATATCCAGCGATAAGATTTTGTTCACGATACCTGCAAACGTAACAAATATACTTGGGTGTAGTTCACAAAACGTTAAATAATTCGCATTACTCAAAGAGTATCTTTACGATAACTAGAATGACATTAACGTATTACTGAGTGACATGAAAAATATCTACTTACCGCCATTATTCGTAGTGCATGCAACTACAAGCCAGGCAATACCTAATGCCCAGCATGTTCTACTGAGGGTCAAATAAAGAACGGAGAGACCAAAGGATATGTTCCTGTTCGCGAGTCCGAAGAGAATCGAACAGTTACATAAAATTGCCAAGGACCAACCAACAATTAAGCATTTCTGAAACATAAATTTAATCACGCTATTGAAAGATGCAGAAAAATATAAGTCTAACGAACAAACAGTATACATTACTTTTGAAAAATGCAATTTGTAATTCCATTTTGTAAGAAGGTGGCATGTGGCCATTCCTATGAGATATGGCGGTATTCTACACCACGGTCGTATATAAATCTCTGACATCGTTCTATATTGTCCGTCTAGTCTACGAAAGTTAATGTAACGTATATTTACAAATTCCTTATGTTATAAAGAATGTTAAACATTTTGTATGCTTACGTAGGCTGGTAATTAAGAGTGTATCCCGTGTAAACGAGTGATCCTATCGATGAGAGTAGCGTAACAATGCCTATGCCCATGGCGATATTGTAATGCCTGAAATAATTGATTTTAGAGACCAGGTACGACTAGACACTGAAGGATTAAAAATCGAAATTAGAAACTCACGTGATCGATAACATTAGGAGAAAAGTACCAAATACGAAGAACTGCATATCATTGGGCAAGTACCAACTCCATGTGAGACACTGCAAACAGTATTTCTCTCCGAAACGATTCTTTTGTAATAACGCGAACGATGTTTGCAATAGATTATCTGAGAAAGTATACGTACTAGCTCATCCCATCTATAGAAATTGTTGATGTAAAGTATGTTAGTCCACCAATATTTGGAACACTTTGTATGTGGATGCTCAATGGGAAGAAGTACTGAGACATGATCGTCCCAGGTAAAATTCAATATCGTTATCAGTATGACAACGAAATATGCAGGTGTAAGCCTTCCAAGTTAATGTATTTATTTTATCATCAAAATCTCATCGATAGAATCAATTAAGCACTGATACTATACTTTACCTTATATATCGTTTGACAATCTTTTGAAAAAATTCATTCATCCTTTTTGTTATAGGCGGAATTCCCTGATATTTTCGTCTTTCCTTCAGAAATGTATATGATAACAGAAAACCACTCATAAAGAAAAACGTATCAACCGATAATGTGAAGTTGCTTATGATTTGCGACAGTATAAGGTCGTCCATTGTATATACAAGCCATGTGTTACCTGTGTACATGAGTGACTGTATTAAAAAAATACATGGTAGATCAGAAATCGGATCGGAGTAGTAAAGTTAAAACATCGTTAAAATTCGTTTCTTACTCATAACATGAAATCCGAAGAATAATATGTGCCCCAGAATAATCCATACCATAGTCACCGTTTTCAAACCGTAGAATAAGCGTAGTTTATCTTCACTCTTTTCCAGCTTAAATATTTCCTCTACATTAGTAAGAAATGAAAAGCACAGAAGACGTTGGCTGAAACGATTCAGCTGCTCCGACTCGCGGGATGCCGATTCTTCATTGTCGGTTTCGCGTTTCTCATCTATTCCGTTGTTCAATGCTGTTGGAAGTTAGTCGTACGTTACATAGATTCCCATGAAATAAACTCGAGGCGATAATAATCAGTAAGATTGGTAACGTGAGCGCAGTTTTAAGTAATAGTTAAATAATAGTTAATATAAAGTATCAATGTATGTGTAGCTTACGTATCGCGTTGTTACTTTCGAACGTAAGCTTTCCCCCTTCGTTATTCAAACGCTTTCGATATACGAAAACGTCGTACACTGTGGCCGCTATTACGGTAACACACAACGATAGCAAAACTCCTCTGTAATCATAATTTTAACGTTTCTAGGTGATATTTTATCGGATGCAGATCTTGACCTATGTAATATATATCTGAAGTGACAAAAATTCAAGTTTCAATTTGCGAGTTTGAAGTGTACGTACATGATGCAGATCATTTCCGCAGAGAGTAGCCATTGACCATCATCCACCAAATCGGAGACTTCGATCAGCTTGAGGTGTATATTAAAAAGTTTTCCAATGAAAAGTGTCTCATTACGAAATACTTTATCGAGCATAGTGGCAACATCGCCTATGCTGCAGGATGCCGGTAAGCAAAGTCCAAGCGTGATCAAATCCTAAAATGGATGCAGTTTCTCAATTTTCTGATCGTCCGTCGTGACCGTAAAAATTCGCACGTAAATTTCATGAAATATTTTAATATTAATGATATCATCTATCAATATTATTTTAATGCGATAAATGCTTAATTGACTGCACAAACTGGCTACATACTGATTGCAATTCGCTTTGCAACTTGAATCGTTAGAGATATACAATCGAGATACTAATTCTAAAATATCCATTTGCTTACTTCGTCTTCTACTTCTATATGATATTGCACAGTGCTATTGTGCCGCGCACGTGCAATAAAAAAACGAAACTCAAAAGGTGAATACTCTTCATTCGGGTTCCGGTATATGGAATTGTTCTTTCGTATTTTCTCCGATAGAAATACCGTGCGATTTTCAGAGAAAAGCTTGCATCCTAGTTGGTCTCCTAACCAATGGTTGTTCCCGACGACAAATCCTCCGGATGGTACGCCACTGGTATCCAATGCTTAAAAAACACATGATCTCTCATTGGAAACTGCTCGTGATACAATTGGCAATAAGGATCTGATGCGGTGTTAAAATTAATCGCACCGTTTGAAGCCAACAGCATCAGCTGATCGGAAAAACTATGACAACGACGATCGCAGCTTTTACACGCCCTGTACGAAGGAACTAGTTTCTTATGCAACGTATGAGGAAAGTCGCAATGTCGGGAAATGGCTCGATAAGAAATTACGCATCTTACACAATCACAACGTAGCGTGATGGTACCGTGATCAGAAGAATCTTCGCGGTTGCACAGGAGTTGTTTCTATTGTTTTTGATTCGAATTTTCCGCGGTATAAGCATGTTCATCGAGAACATGTCACGAAACACAATCGCAAACACGATATACATTTTTTTGAATCACGGTCGGTTATACGTATTTCGTTTGGTTTGCCTCCTTCTTTCTTTTCGCTGTAATTGACTGGTGGTAGCTTCGCGAAACCGAATTCGGCTATATATCTTAAAAGTTCTATTAACCTCTTAGAGCCCAAAGTATCTGGTTATCCACCGCATTCCGAAATTCATCTATCTCCGTCCGACATCTGCTGGAATTTAGAAGATCAGCATTTTCCAGAACCGCGTACACTGGAAGTATCTTCCTTGTGGCCATCGGGTCTAGTTCGGTCGCTTGTATTAACACGTAAAAGCTTGTTAAAGATAGAAAGGATAACCATGTCCACGAAATTCTTCCGCACTTCATACTTTGAAATGAGATTTACACTTGAATTATTATAATTGACTATCGAGGAATATCGGCAGCCACGCGAATGTATTTTGTTTTCTTTTTTGCAATAAAACAGGTTGCTGCTCTTTCGGTACTATGTGCGATTGTATATGCTGCTGTGTCGAACGGGGCTCGAATGGCAAATGAAACTAGAGAGGCTCAACGGTTTCCGATAAGATTGCAGCCGACAATGCATTGTCGCTACAGGACACACCATTTATGATGTAAAATATCACAATTATTTTAATTGCTTTAGTTTTTCATGTTATTTCTTCTGATCCAATTTTGTAATCCAGTATTAGTTATTTGAAACGTTTGCCTCCGATGTTCGTTTCTTTTTACCTTATATTTCATTTTCCAAGTGAGGTTCCGGAACTGTCAGCCAACTAGGTTCGGCCGATATAATTACTAATATGTTTATGATTAAAGCTTTTGACGCGGAAGTCTGAGCTAGCCTCCTTCTTGGAATTTCCATAATTTTATTGCTCATTGCTGCTATTATAATGCGAGTGTGTTTAAATATATCGCTTTAAAATGCTTATTTCTGTCCTGGAGCCGCGGTAACTGAAAATCATCAATCTATTGCTTTATCTCGCGCCTTACATTTTTTTTTGGCCGCGGTCAGGAAGTTATAGATTAGTTTTCCAGCTTAGATACCGGCTTTGTATGTATGGCGTTGTATTCGATCAAAAAAAATCATAATTATAATAAATTCAATAATTACGCAATAATCTACTCCTTCTTTGACCAACTCTGTAGAGCATTAACTGAGCTGTTAAATTATATTACAAAATTATTTCAATTCCGATAGTCTGACTATTCATTTCCAAGTGAACAGTATGTTGTAAACCGTTAAATATGATAACATAGTAGCAATTAAAAGCAACGTTACGAAATAGCATGAATATACGTCAGTGATAACCAGTATCGGGAATAAACATTTCTGGAATTTAAGACAATAGTAGCACAATGTATAAAGGTAATTCTACATTTAATTCACTTTCTTTTTCTGTGGGATTCTATCACCGAAGTGCAAATTTTTATAAAATACACACGGTACACCTTCCTTCACGATTTGTCCAATCAAAATTTCGCCTGCATAATGTCCAAAAGAAAGTAACGATTGTCCCGTTCGAAACGACCAAAACGTAGGAATCTTCCTAAGCAATTTTATGACGTCAGCTTCCGTGGGAAAGTTCCTTTTAGCAATAGTGACAACGTTTTTAATTTTCCATGTCTATCGTGTTCTCAATACCCAAGCGTATCGTAAACACGGCTACTTCCGAATAGTAATTTAACTAATCGAAACGTGGCTGCTATGATGGCAGCACATGAAAGTAATGAAATTCCTCTGTAATCAAAATTTTTAAGTTTCTAGTCGATTTTTCATTGGACGCAGATCGCGATATATAGCGTGTATGCCAATTAGTGACAAGAATTCGAACTTTCAATAACGAGCTTAGAATTTCGTAGGGAGAAGCCATTGTTGACCGTCCGTCAAATCGGAGACTTCGATCAGCCTCAAGTCTGTAAAAAACGTTTTCCGATTAAAGAGTTTCATTATGGAATACTCCATCCATCATAGTGACGACATAGCGTTTGATATAGAACGCAAATAAGCAAACTCCAAAAGTCATCAAATCATGATAAAAGCACAATGTCTCGAACCTCTGATAGTTCGTTGCAATCGTGAAAGGTCGTACATAAATGTCATGGGTTGTTTTAATGAGGTAAATTTGCTGTACAGATCATACTGATGATTACATATTGATTACAAGTAGCATTGCGACTCGAAGAGTTGGATATATGGATTCGAGATATAAACACTGAAATATCCATGTACCTACTTCGTTTTTTGATTTTATGCGATATTGCACAACGCTATTGTGCCGCATGCGTCCAATAAAAAGTCGAAACTCAAAAGGCGGATGTTCCTCGTTCGAGTTCCGGTATATCGAATTGTTCTTTCGTACTTTTTGTCACAGAAATGGCATGCGATTTTTAGAGATCTTGGAGCAAGTCTGACGATCTCCTATAACGCCCATTTAAAATCATGTAAAGCTACAAAATCCTTATCCTTACGAATTAGAAACTACTATTTTATATAAAAAGAGACTATAATTATATGTTTACTCTGGATGCAACTACTATAGGTAATATATAACAAAAATATATGTCGGAGATGAAAGGACATCGGGACTTCCCGTCTGGAATGGTGGGAAAACCCCAATACCCTCGTCCAGACTTTTACTATAGTTAGACTTAAGCAATAAAAATAAGAAATAGTTTTAATGTTCCAATCTGGCTTTATGACGATGGGTTTGGGCTCGATGTGACATAGCGGGTCACTGGACGTAGCCACGGTCATGGGAGGGACGTGTACCTGACAGAGGCATGGAATGATTATACGGCTCTCCTTAAAAACAAAGATTGGCCCGAGAGGTTATATATAAGGGCAGTTCTACTTGGATTTGGGGTTGTTGTAGTTCGTGCAGATAAGTTTACTTGTACGTGGAGTCATACTTGTATCACGTCGCATTCGTCATCCCGTGGATCGTGGATTAGTTATCGAACCTGAATTCGTTGTCATCAACATCTCGACCATCCGTTCGCCGCTATTACTTACAGCCTCTTGTAGTGCTCACATTTGTACCAATAAATATCAGCTATATCCGCGATGGTAAATTTGAGTGAAGGTTCATCGAACGCCCAATATTCCAACCTTAATCCGACATATATATTATGTAACGTGAAATTTGTTGAGGATACCCAGATAGAGATATAAAACTACAAGTAGAAAGTATAAATTAAATTAAATTTGATATGGTGGTTTGTTATTTCATGAACAAAAGTCATAGATAAATATACCATTCTCTTTGACATTCCATGCATTATATCTAGTTTCCCTTCTATATGAAATATACGTTGATTTCTACATCTGTATTAAACAATTATGCTATTATGCTAACAATTATGATTGCAAGAAATATACGCGTATACTACGAGATGTTTCCATTTTTTCCTAAATGTAGATAGATGTTCCATTTTACCTTATGTTACGGCTGGCGTCACATAAACATTCAAATGACAGACGTTACGACGGACGTTGCAACGCTCATCTGGTCGCAGACGAGTGTTCGTTACGTTTATGGTCCACATAAGATACTTTAGTAAACGTTTACATGCTGTATCTACCGTTATAAATTTTCTAAATAAAAGTTTAAAAAATGGTGAGGACTCCAATGCATTATTGGAACTTCGACACTGTTAAAGTTTCTCAAAAAATTTTTTCCAGTTTTGTGAAAAAGGTGACATGTTCACAGATTTATAGTTGATCATAAATTGTTATGAGTTGTGAGGATCGTTTGGTCGTCGGTCTCTTGTCACGTGACAGCAACTCATTCCGTCATCGGGGAGGGCAGGGACGCGGCGCAGCACGTGCTGGAATTTTGTCCGGCGTGGGAGCGGTCCCGCTACATCCTGCGGCACGTCATAGGCGTGAGATTGACCCCCTCGGCGATCGTAGAAGCGATGCTGAGCGGGCCACGGGAATATGAGGCTGTCCGCCTCTTCTGCCAGCGAGTTATGCTCGCAAAGGAGCGAGCAGAAAGGGAGAGAAAGAGAAACTCCCTCTCTTGTAGGATAACGCGATGGTGAGGGATGGCGATCATGGGGCCTAGAGCCGCTTCATCGCCGTCCCAACGGACCCCGACTAGAAGGGGCAATGGCACCACGTAGCGCCAAATTCAACAGTCAGGGAATTTTTAGGACTGACTCAATCAAGAGGACGCGGGAGGGGGGTGCAACAGAAAGTTGCACTGCTGTCACACGCGTAGGATGGTCATCGTGGAGTTTCAGTCGGTAAGAGTCCGACACTACTCTGCTATTGTCGATTATTAGCAGCAGCGGAGTGTCCATGAAGATTTCTGCACCAGCAAAAAAAAGCTCATTCGGAGCATATATCTAAGAAAACGTTGTTCCGTTTTGCCTTGCTTTGTCTGTTCGCTCCTATCGCATATTTCCTTGTATCTGTTAATATATATATAATTATATATTTTGTTGTGTGATGTAGAGGGGGCTTTCAGAGCGTATTTTATACTTGGAAACTATCTTCGTCGATATAGTACCATATAGATATGTTTGGTTTCAAGGAGGATACTATTGACTTTGCATGCACGATGTACCCCTGTAATTATCCTTATTTTATTACCTTTAATGTAATGTGGTTTGGCAGGGCTGTAGATTGTTGAGTCGTAGTCTACTTTAGGTCAAATTATGTAGTGCTTGGTATGTTTTTAAGGATCGATACAACTGCTCTCCTTCAGCTGTTGACAAAGACTACGTGGGCCCATACGCATTTAAATATATTAAGCAGATGGTTCATTCCAGATTTATGGAATTGTTTTAAAATATCAAATCACTTTTTGAACTTTTTCCGGCAAATGTGTCTGCACGTGCGAAGGCGGCGAAGAAGAGAAAGTGTCGCTTGTAACCCGAAGGACGTACAAAATGTCATGCACGTGTTCTTTATGTTTGTTCCAAAGGACGTACCACTTCGTCACCACATGATGTTGCAGGTTGAAAGGTTAATAGCATGATGGGTAATATCAATTTTCGATTTGTTTTATGGATCCGATAGCAAATATAAATATAAATATTCGGTTACATGAATGATGCAGCGGCGTTAACAGCGATAAATTTTCCGATTTTATAAATTTCGATATCCCAAATTTTCTAATTTCCAGTTTCCGAATTTCCGAACTTCCGAGCTTATTAATTCTCAAAATATCAAACTTTTGAGTTATGAAAGTTGCAAATATTCATAAGCCCAAATTTACGAATCTTCGAATTTAGAAAACAAAATTCATCCCTGTTTTCACAACTTTGATGGAAATCACTCTTTTCCTAAAATTCCCGATATCCATCTTGTTCTTGGCATATTTTCACTTATTTGGATACTTCATCTAACTAACGTACGTATCTCGAACTTCTAATTTCTCATCGTAGCAGTTTTCGTACTCAGTCATTGTCGATTTTATTGATTTTTTTTTAAGATAAATTTTTACAACTCACAGTTTTTGCCATGATAATATTACATCCATATTACAAAATGATGAAAAGTTTTTCAGTACTTATATAAGTGCTTACGTAAAGAAGAAATAGCTTAGCTTTACCTATAAATTTCATGCATGGCGACCAAAATGATGTGTAACTCTAAAAACGCATTTTAAAGAAACGATCATAATCACGAACATTACAGCGACGCGAATAAATACCCGTTATCCTTGTAGTTCATCGACTGCGTGTGTCGAATAAGTCGACAGGTTCTCAATGCGTTTGAGTTTAACGCACACTGTCTAATCACGATTTTCGTTTCACTTATACTTTTGTATATTTAAAAAATCTTTATATTTAACAGGTATTTGGAACATTTCCCGTAGATTGTTATACGTTTGTTATAATAATCACCATCATAAATACATCTACAACGAACGCGAAGAATTCAGGAAGAATTATGTCGCTTCGCTTTTCTTCGTGCACTATTATACAATCGCATAAACGGCATTTCGATTGTTGCGCATAAGAGAATAGAAGCACTAAAACTACAAACAGCCATTGTAACGAACAGGGTACCCTGGAAAACAGAATTGTTATTTCATAATACAATAGTAATATTACATCGAAATTTTCCGAATGAAATAGTTTCATTATACTTACAATGGTGACGTTATCAGCGTAGAAAGGATAATAAGTTGAAGAAAAAGCCGAAAGTATAAGAATAGGATTTAGAAGATAAACACCATACGTCAATTTACTCAAAACAACAAAAATATCTAGCGATAAGATTTTCTTCACGATACCTACAAACGTATCAAATATATTTGGGTGTAATTTACAATAAGAAGAATGCCATTGACGCATTACTGAGTGACATGAAAAATATCGAATTACCAGCATGGTTCGTAGTGCATACAACTACCAGCCAGGCTATACCCAGTGCCCAGCCCGTTTTACTGAGGGCCAAATAAAGAACGGCTAAGTTTAAGGACGTGTTATGGTTCACGGGTGTAAATAGAATCGAGCAATTACATAGAATTGCCAAAGTCCAACCAAGGACTAAGAATTTCTAAAAGATTGGATTAATCACGTTATTGATAGATGCACAGAAATGTAGGTGTAACGATAAAACTGATAGAAAAAGAATATGTTACCTTTGATAACCGTAATTCGTAGTTGCATTTGTTAAGAAGGTGACATGTAGCCATTCCTATGAGATAAGGAGATATTCTACACCACGGTCGTATATAAAAGTATGTCAGTGTCTTATATTTCTCATCCAACCTAGGAAAGATAATATAAGTATATTTACAAATTCCCTATGTTACAAAGAGTGTTAAACATTTTGTATACTAACGTAGGCTCGTAATTAAGAATGTACCCCATATAAGCGACTGATCCTATCGATGAAACTAAGCTAAAAACGCCTAAGCCAATGGCAATATTGTAATGCCTGAAACAGTCTATTTTAGTGTCCGGGTAAAACTGGCCAATGAATGACTACAAAACCAAATTTCAAACTCACGTGATCGATAATATTAGGAGAAAAGTACCAAATACGAAGAACTGCATATCATTGGGCAAGTACCAACTCCATGCGAGACACTGCAAACAGTATTTCTCTCCGAAACGATTCTTTCGTAATAACGCGTACGATGTTTACAATGAATTGCCATAGAAAGTATACGTACTAGGTCATCCCAATGGTAGAAGTTGTTTATGTAAAGTATATTTGTCCACCAATATTTGGAACACTTAGCACTTGGATGCTCAAAGGGGAGAAGTGCTGAGACATGATCATGCCAGGTGAAATTTAATATCGCTATCAGTATAACGACGAAATATGCAGGTGTAAGCCTACGAAATTAATGTATTTATTTGATTAGCATCTTATTTGCATCGCGCATAAATTACAACATAAAGACATTAAAATCATCTATACCTAATATATCGTTTGATGATTATTTGAACGAACATTTTCGTCTTTTCTGTTGTAGACAGTGTTCCCTTCATTTTTTGTTGTTCCTTGAGAAAAATATAAGACGTCAGAAAACCACTCAGAAAGAAAAACGTGTCCACCGAAAACGTCGGATTATTTATGATTTCCATGAGTATTTCACCGCCCATCATGTAGTAAAGCGATTTGTTAGCTGCACACACGATTGGTGTCGTTAAATGAGTCGTGCTATATCAAAAATTGGAATGTACTAATGAAATTCAAGCGTGATTGTAGCCCATTTCTTACCCATAACATGAAAACCGAACATGAACAAATGCGCGAGAATAATCCATAGCATTCCCAACACTCTAATACCGTAGAATATACGCAAATTCTCTACACCTTCTTGTATTTTAAATAGTGGCCGTACATTTCTGAGCAGCGAAAAACAGAGCAAGTATTGGTTCATGCGATTTTGTTCCCTCGACTCTGAAGGTGTCGATCCAGTGTGATCGGTTTTGCGTTCCCCTTGTGTTCCGTTCTCCAATTCTATTCAAAGTTAACCATACGCTACACAGATTCCCGTGAAATAAACTCGTGGTGATCAGAATCATTAACATCCGGAATACCAGTTATTATCGTATGTATCGCTTACCTTCCGTATTTCCACCTTGAAGCGTTATGATTTCATTTTTGCTGTTTACACGGGTTCGATGGCCGAAAATATCATATGCTGTGGCCGCTGTCACGGTAGTACACAACAATAGTAAAACTCCTCTGTAATCAAAGTTTTAAGGTTTCTACTCCATATTTAGTGGAACGCTGATCGTGATACTTGTATTTATGTCGACTGGGAATTGAAATTTGGACTGTCGATTAGGAGCTTGAAATTTACGTACATGATGGAGATCATCTTTAAAGAGAGAAGCCATTGATAATCATTCACCAAATCAGTTACTTCGAAGAGCCTGAAGTTTATAGCAAAAAGTTTGCCGATGAGAAGAGTTTCGTCATGCAATATTTTTTCTAGCATCGTGGCTACATCTTGTTTGGTGCAGGATGCCGGTAAACAAAGTCCAAGCGTAATTAAATCCTTACAAAAACGTTCGTCACAGTCGTAAAACTCTGCATTATATATCTGATTCGTTATGCTAATCTGGTACATGAGATATGTACGTGCTTACTTCGTCCGGTATTTCTTGGTGATATTGCATAGTGCTATTGTGCCGCATGCGCCCAATAAAAAAACGGAACTCAAAAGGTGGATGCTCCTCGTTCGGGTTGCGATATATCGTATTGTTCTTTCGTTTCCCCTCCGAGACAAACAGCGTGCGATTTTGAGAGAGAATGGTGCAACCCATACGATCTCCTAACCAATAATTGTGCCCGCTTATAAATCCCCCGGGTGGCACGCCATTGGTGTCCAAAGCTTAAAGAATATATGATACTGCGTTGGAAACATCTGATGATACTATTGGCGATAAGGATTTTAAGCGGTAAGGAAGATGAATGCAGAATTTGGCGTTTCGTGTTTAAAGCCAGAAAATTCAGTTCGTTAGAATAAGAAAAACAGCTACGACTATGACCGTCGCCTTTCCGCACCTCAAACGAAGGAAGTAGTTTCTTGCGCAATGTGCGAAGGAAGTGTAAGGGTCAAGGTTCAACTCGACTAAAAATTGTGCAGTTGATACAACCGCGACATAATCTTTTACGGTTATTAATTTTTTCACGGTGTAAATGCGTTTTAAATGCAAACAAGGGATGCGATATGTCACGAAATGCAGCCGCAAGCACGGTATATAGTTATTCGAATTCTATATCCGTTTATGTTTGTACGTTGGTATATAATGGTTAGACGATTATGTGTTATATATTTAATGTGATTTGTTTTATCCTTCCTTTTGTACGCAATTGGTCGACAGTAGAAATTCATTCACACTACCTTAAAAGTTCTGTTTACCTCTTAGACCCCAAAATATTTGGTTGTCAACAGCATTACGAAATTCATCAAGCTCCGTCCGACATCTGCTGGAATTTAGAAGATCCACATTTTTCAAAACCGCGTACGCTGGAAGTACCTGCCTCATGGTCACTGGGTCCAGCGTGGTCGCTTGGGTCGACACGTAAATCGTTGTTAATGATAAAAGGGATAGCCATATCCACGAGGTAACTTTTCCGTGCTGCATGCTCTGGAATAGGATTTGCACTCGGATTATTCAAATTCTCTATTGAAAAAAGTGGTCAACCATACAAATGACCATTATTCTTTCTTATACGATGAAGTAGGTTGTCGCTCTGCCGATACTATGGTCGATCAAGAGTAAGACTACTATAATATGAATGAAATGTTCAGTTCATCTATCGGGTATCAACATTTTCTAGGAAGATCGCGTCAAGACTAGTCGTATCCAACAAGGAACGCACAATTTATGACGTAGGACGCTGACAATCATTGTAAATATTTCATCTTCTTGATTATCGCCCAGTTACAGAACCCCAATTAAATTATTGCAGTACTGTTGTCGGCACGTGGCTTACCGAAATCATTAATTATCAGCACGCCGATACTCTGTTGAGCAAATTTTTATCTTTTTCGGTTTTTCTCGGTCAGTATTTGATCGTAGTAGATATTTGTGACACTATACCGAACCTGCTAAGCATTTCTTCCTAGAAGTAACGATTCCCGAAATGCACCAATTTTAAAAAAAATTGCGGGGTTTCAACTTTACGGATGTTTTGTGCTTTTACAATAGCAGTTACCTCATTGCAAGAGTAGAATGATATGTATTGTCGTTAATATTATAAAATTTGAACTATGTGTCAATTTGAACCAAGATGAGGAGGACAGCTAAATGGGGCCATTCTCTACTTACATTTTTTAATTCATTTAAAAAACTGAGACTCTAAGAGGAAATGAAACGACAGCACGCGATACTGTAGACGTTTGTGTCCAGAGTTGCGTCAAAAGATACTTGGATGCTTTGGATGTGCTTTGTTTACAATTTGAAGGAGGAAAACTGTGGCGAAATACACTATGTGGATGGTATATATAACAATATCGACAATATAAATTGGAAAAAACATGATTTTCTAGTTTTCCTTGTCGATTTTCTCGGCAAAAATGTCTGCTTTCTTCGAATACGCAAAAATTGAACAGCTTATTTACTCCACTTCTGGTGCAGAACATAGTATCGTAGAAAAGAGCTTCAGTGAGACTCTATTTTTTGAAGGTGAACTGTTCTTACCTCAAGTCTGGTACAGAGGTTGGTGATTCGAAGTTACGAACGATACTGAACTAACCGTTTCTAATGCCGATAATAATCCTCTGATCGACGTTTCGTTTGATGCATTAGACTGCCTCAACTACTTACACGGCATCCGTGCGCTGATTGGTTTCACAATGAATGCAAAAAATTCACAATTAGCATTTTATGAGCAAATCATTCCTCAGTGTTCTTAGTCTGAATCCCGATACTAAGTCCGATCAAAGCGTTATACTCCGCTAAATTGAAAAATTATAAGATTGAAAAGAAAACTCGTCGTAATGATGCATTCCGCTATTGAAACCACGATGTGCATAGAAATGTAAAGACACTGCTACGTATGTTCAATGGAATGGTTTTGGATGTTACAGTGTCGTTCTCTGAAAGTTTCGCTTTTTTGGACGGAACAAGTTATTTCGGCCCAATTATTCTTGTAATGTTGGCTAATGCGCCATCACATCCTTTCACAAGTAAACTTTTAGGAATTTTAAGTGAAATTGTAACGCATAATTATTTAGGTGATACTGTCAGAGATGCATATGGTAATTGATTCTTTTTAGACACGTTACGGGACAAATTTATTGCGTCGTGTATTATTATCTATCAATTGCTGGTGATCATGGTATGGGAGTTTTGCGATTTTATAAAAGGTTAAGTTTAAAAGATTGTATTTCTTTGTTGTGTGAAACGTGAAAAGTCGTACCACACCAACCACACTTAATCGCGCTGAGAATATGTCATGTAACCATCTAAATGAAAATGCGAGCCAAATTAGTTTCATGTATTCTTTCTGCAGACAATATTGACATGAATGAAGACATGCAGATGCGATGGATTGGAATAAAATGAGAGATAGCACAAAACGAGACAGATGGAATACAATCATTTATTTTGGAAGGAATCATTTTGTTATATCTATGACGGATTGTGTTATTCGCTATATCTCCTGTAGTTTTGGTTCTGCTCGAATCAATTATCTGTAAAACAGCTTATACAAACTTTTTTATCTCTTAATTAGTGCGGATAATTGGCATTCTAAATCTACTGTATTACAAATAGTCATCCGCGATATTTATTTCCTTTTACCCCATATCATCTGATATCTTATGGATGGTTGACACAATGCCGCGTCAAATTGAACATTTCCGCCTGTTACGAATGACATCATATTTCGTCAAACAATACACGGCATTTAAAACTCATATGTGTGGAAAAATACGATGTAAAATAAAGGTCAAATTCTGTGTTTTATGTATTATAACAAACAATAACAAAATATTATACTAGAACGACGCTTTGAGGTCGCTGACCGAAATTGAGGATCGCTTTTTACGGAAATAAGCTGCGGAGAGTTTCGGTGTGATACCTGTTGATATACTGTATGGCTTAGTCTGTATTCCGTGCTAATGTCCTTCGTACTTTATTGTACACTACATTTTATACACCGTGTTGGAATTTCTTTTTGCGTTTATTTTATATCCTATATTTATATTTTTATCCATTTATATCGATACGTTTTTACAAATTTTTATAGTTGAACCCACAAAATTCTGACTATCCTAACAATAATAACGTTATGAGGCCATTGAACACTTATTCTATCGCTTAAAAAATTAACAGTTTTCTGCAATGATCAGCTACCTGCAATTTTCCTTTTTTTTCACTTCTTATTCCGATATGAATCGACATCTCACATCAGACACGTAAATTTATATACCATCCATTTAAACTAAGTGTTGTGTTGCATATCCGGTGTTGCAAATCTATGAAATCATCGCCTTGAACCACAATAAACAAGTTTTTTTATATCCTGTGCAAACAATTACGTGTACCTTTCTTTCTCAAGTTTCACAAATTCGAACGACTCTAGAATTACCAAAAGAATCAAAATAATCATTTCACGTAATATATACTTGTATAAAAATATATATGTAAACACCACAGATAGTGCAGTTTATTTCTGTGTTCATTGTAAACGAAGGAATATAATTATTTTTTATTTTTAAGACTTAATACAGAACATGCGAAAAAGCCAAAGTTTTATTTCATATACAGAGTAAATCAAAAGTCAGAACCATCCCGAAATATTTCCACCAGTTTTTATCCAAACGATTTAGATTTGCAACTTGAAGGAAATGCAGTCAAATTTTTTCATAAATATTATTATTCGATTCTTTTAGTTTCTTTATAACTCTCTTTTACAGGGTAGGCAAACGAAAATTTTCGTTGGCTAAATGTGGACCAATTTTGGATAAACGAATGTCGTTTGTATGTTATAAAAATTTGCACTTGGAGCTGCCAGTTTCACAGGCTTAAAACCATCGTAGAAGTAAAAAATATCTATCGGGTGATAGGTTAGTTCTCTTTCAGTTTAATTTAATTCAAGAACATTTATCCATATGGAATAGGTAGAAAAAAGTTTCTCTTTGCATGCAAAAATCCAATCTGCCAACAGTGTTGTCATTGTTGTACTCCTCCTGACGCCAAGCTGCCTGGGCCGTCGTGCAAGTCCGAAGGAGAGACAAAACCCTCTTTGGCGTGACGGCACTCTCGATGGGTGTTGTCCTCTCGCCCTTTCTCTCTCAGCGCACTCCTTTGCGAGCATGACTTGCTCGCAGTAGGAGCGGACAGCGATGTACTCCTGTTGCTCCTTCAGTATGGCTTCTACGATCGCTTCGGGGGCCAAACTCTCGCCGATGGCGAGTCGTAGGGCACGGCGCGGTTCCTCCCACGCCGGGCAGAACTCCAGCGTGTGCTGTGCCGTGTCTTCCTCTTCCTCGCAGTGGTGGCATGTACTAGTCACCTCCCGCTGAATCCTTAGCAGGAACTCCCCGAACGCTCCGTGTCCGGTGAGCACTTGCGTCATCCTATACGCCAGCGGGAGCCCGCCACGATCTCTCCAGGCCTCCTAGTTCGGTAGGACCGCTCCAACGGCCCGATGAGGCCGTACCGTATCCTCGGCGGCGAGCTGACTGCGCCACCTTTCCCAAGTCCGAGCCTTGCCTCCCCCCGGATGTCGCGGACAGCACAGGCCCTGCAGTTGATAGTACACCCGTCGGAACGCTAGGGCCTGGAGCTCGAACGGAGGGGACGCCGCCAGGACAGTCGCCGACGCATATGATATCGTCCGGTATCCCCTTACGATTCTGATGGCGGTCGTCCTATGAAGCCTCCTCATCAAGAGTAGACTGCGTCAATTTTTCATCAGATCCTCTGTCCACACCGGTGCCCCGTACAGGACCCGAGAACGGATGACTCCCTCATACAGTCGGCGTACTCCGACTTCTGCCCCACCGATATTCGGCAGCAGTCCACGACGTTGGCTGTCGTCATCACTTTGGGAACCAGGAACTTGAAGTGCGGCCCGAACGTCCATCGACTGTCGATGGTGAGGCCCAAGTATTTCATTTAAGGTTCTACCTCAACCTCCTCTCCGCTTATGTCCAAACACAGGTCGGGCGAAGGAGTCCCTCTACGTCGGTAGTCATGAAACCACATGGCCTCCGACTTGGCTGGGGACACCTTCAGGCCCAACCTTCATATAGTCCGTATCACGCAAGCGACGGCAAGCTCTCCGTGGCGCAGCGTCTCGTGCCATCAGCGTCCTCCGGCCAAGACCAATGTGTCGTCCGCGTAACACACCATGCCTGAGTCTGAGGGCATGGGGCAACAAAGAACCGCAAAGAACTCTGCGGAACCCCACGTTCAACGGGCCACCGCTCTTGTAGGATCTTTACTACAATTAATTTATTTATAATAAATGGATTAAACAGGTTGGTGTTGGTTAAACTAAATAGCTAATTTACAACTCTCGTCACCACGGATCCAACGCTCTCTCTTACGCGGATCACACTCTCTCGACAACGCTGGCAACACTATCTCCCTGACTTCTTGATTCACACTCTCTGGCTTCTCAACTCACAATCTGACTTCTCAACTAACACTCTGACTGTTAATTCGTCTTTCCCCCTTAGCATCCCTTTGTCTTAGCCCCACCACGCACGCGTTCCGCAACCGCTCGTGACCAGGGTCACGCAGGCCTTTTCCGCGAAACTATTCGATTGAAGGACCGACGATACATTGTTGGGCCTATTTAGGTGAAAGTAAGATTTCAGCGGAGATGCTTCTGTCTACATGGGTTATGTTTCAGTGGTGAACTGATCAGCATAGTGTAAATTATTTGAGGCTTTCTATTTCATGCGTTCAGATAATATCGCACTGAGTATTGCTAATTCTATAGCGCGCTGCAGATTTAACGTTTGAAAATGTTAAGTTTGAACTTTTTTATTGGTCCGGTTATTTTACCTCTGGCATCAGCGGATTTGGATGATCTCCAAAGATTATAGCGATTATTGAAGTACTCGGCCAACAGCAGCGGTTTTGCGATTTGTTCACTGAGTTTTTCTAGTTCTTCAAGTTGTAAGCTGTAGCTTATTGTATATATGTTTACATTACAAATATGGATTTTCTGTGGAACCGTAGTTATTGCTACGCTTTTGACCTATTGACACACTTTTTATACGTGTCTGAAACTAGTAATTTTTCGTCATAGCCTTCACACTAGCTTGGTGGATCAATTGGTCGGCTAAGAAGCTCGAAAAGCGCAGAAAACTCGAGACGTCACGTCGTTCGAGGAATTGGGACGTGATGCGCGATGATCGGCGTATTATCGAATTAATTCAACCTCGCCAACTTTCCTGTCGATCGCTCTGTTCCCCCAATTTCTTCCAGTTTCTAAACGAGGGCCTGCTTCTATGGAATTAACCGCGCTAATTTCCTGGAAATTTCACCAAGATACCAAACCTTTCTTTTCCTCTCTTCATTCCAGCGAATTAAATTGATTCTTGATCTTATTAATTATCGAATTTTCGTTAAATGGATAAAAGGTAGAAAGGATAAGTCGTAATAAAGCAAAGAGGAAATAAATGATAGAGGATTCTGTATCATATCTCCATACTGTTCATCTTCTTTCCAATTTTACCTTTTCCATTTAATTTAATAAAATGTATCTAGCGATTAGTTGTTGTCAATTTTATAGATAAATATTAAGAGTGTTGATTGGTTAATGTTGAAAATCATGAAAGTTTAGTACATTACAAGCAAATAAAATTAATGGTACAATAAATAACAAAAAAAAAAAAATAACATAGAAGATATGCTACAAACAGTAAAATCCAAATTAGAAGAATTAGATAAAATGTTAAACTTCCAACTTGAAAAATAAATCGTAAAAGTTTTTTTGAAAAGTCGTTTGGATCTTCCAACGCCTAAAGAAATTGCCACAGAATATACAGAGGAAAAGAATCTCTAACAATTTTCATGAAAGGACCTTGTCCCTATTTCACAGATCGTATCGTCAAAAATCAATTCGCGAGTCTTTTCAACATTATTGAACACCCAACTTCAACCGATTTATGTAACAACGATCATTGTCCCATTTTTATGCAAATGACAAGAAGAAATACTTGCGCTTGATGAATTAACCCCTTAACCTACGATTTACGTTCGAGAATTTACGTTTGGTCCGATCATCTACTACGCGCTATGCCCGTAATATTTACGCTTGGCCCGATCTTCGTACTACGGGCTATTCACGTAGTTGTAGGTTAAGGGGTTAATAACCGACACTGCAACAAAATCTATTACGAACGAACGAAAAATTCCAACACGCACAAAGGATAAGAAACACGCTTTCAAGGTATGTAAAAAGTGTAATTACAAAAAATGTAAGAAGTGTAATTACAAAAAATTAAAAAACTTTTTTAACAATATATTATTAGACTAGCTTCTTATGCGTGTACATAAATTTATTGTAATATCGGGAATATATATATATACTCGATTATTATTTATTGATGATTGATGATTTATTTGCAATAAATGGATTGTACAGATGTTGATTAAACAGAAGAACGATGGTTGTTTAACATGAACTAATCACAATAACGTGCTATAACCTAGACAACTCAATAGTTAATTCGCAACTCCCGTCACAACGGATCCAACGCTCTCTCTCACGCGGACCACACTCTCACGACAACGCTAGTGTCACGTAAAATTAAGGCTTAGGATTTAAATACAAGAAGGTTGAGCCGTAACTCCACTTTATGTTTCTTTATTAAATAACACAAGTACAGTTTACCCAAGTGATCGGAGAGATGTTGACTGATGAGAGTTTGTAGTTTCAGTGTCGAGGTGTTTTCGTATTATTACGGAGGAAAGCTCGGCGTGGGTGTGTCCCTCTGAACTAACAATGCGGATTCGTTGTTCACACTTTACGTTAGGAGAAGTGAGGGTAACGATCCGCGATGCCAATTGGTTATAGCTCACGTTAATAAATGAAGATAGGATGAGGAAGCCTCCTACCAACGTGGCTCGTAGGTGACATTGTTTATGTGAAAAACAATTCATTTCCGTTAGCCAAATATTCGGTTTTCCCATTAGGTAACTACCTGCTTTCTCCGTAATTTGTAGGAACGTACAATAAATCTAAGGACTGTTCAAGAACCATTTATAAACCGACAAAACTTACAGGAATAAACTAAAAGTTTAAGTTTATGGTGGGTCCTTGAGGTTATTGAGGTTAAACACCCAGCAAACCTCACAAAGGACACAACTTAACAAACACGAAGATGGTATCCCACTGGGGGTAGCCACCCACATGATAATCAAACAGCTAAAAAATTCTACCAAATGTCCAAACTGGACAAATTGTGAATGTAAAGAATTAAATAAAAAAAAAAAAAAAAAAAAAAGAAACTAGCAACACTATCTCGACAACGCAACTCGCATTCTCTCTGACTTTTCGATTCACACTCTCTGGCTTCTCCACTGACACTGACTGTTCTAGCATCCCTTTGTCTTTTCTTAGGCCCACCACGACGTATTTGGCAAATACTCGTGGCCAGGGTCACGTAGGTCTTTTCTACGAAAGTATTCAATCGAAGGACCGACGACGCCTCGGCTCTCACGACATTGTTTATGGTTTACCCGATATCTCTTAACCCTTTTTGTTCACGATACTACATTATATTGTCGCGATTTTACATAAATTTCCACTTCGATGTCACACAATTCATTGCAGTCGTGTTAACGTAAATAAAAAAAGTAATGATCTTCGTTTTTTATTCGAAAACATGAAACTGCCATTGAACGAACAAAAAACATGTTTAAATGCGCGACTTTGTATCTTAAAGGCATCGCATTGTCGATATCAATCATTGGTGACCTTCAATTTTCTTCTAAATATTCATTCCTTTTTGCGATCTTTGTAAAAAGTTGTAAACTTTTATAATGATCGTTTAAAAGAAACGAACGGACAATGTCATAGTCAAAGATAGGGGAGCAAAAAGTCAGCCACAGAGATATCGCAAATAACTTATGATAATCATTAGCAAGACAGGTTGCAGTTTTGCATACCACCAGTGCAACTATATTACAACTCGGGATCTTTCGTCTTTCTTCGTTCGAAGAATTTACCTACGAAAGAAAATAAGTTTTCCTGAAAATATCGATTTTGTAGAGGGGAGGTTAAAATGGAGCACGTATTTAAAACCATGTAAAAGTACAAAATCATTATTCTTATGAATTAGAAACTATTGATTTGTATAAAAATATATGTTTGCTCTGGATATACACAGAAAAATACAAGGAAAGAACACATCCAAACCAGCTGAAGAGAACAAAACTCTCATAGAAAGAAGACTGAAATGGAAACACCCCATTAAACTCACTAAAGAAATAAAATAGTCAATAGAAGATGATATCCCGCTGGGGGTAGCCATCCACATATTATTTAGCAATTAAGTTAGAAAAATTTACCAAATGTCCAGTTGGACAAATTGTAAAGTACAAATTAAATAATAAAAATATATATATATATATATGTTCCGTTTTACTTCACGTTGAGGTTGAAGTCGCACGAGCAAACGTTACGACGAACGTTGGAATGCTCGTGTGACCACAGCTTAAAGTGTACTGTTTTAAATATTAAACATTTAGCAGCGTGAGGTAAAAAATCACTTTGCCGCTATGAATCTTCTAAATGCAAATAATCCGATATGAGATAGGTATGGTCAAAACGTCAATACAATATAGAGAAACTTCGACACTAGAAATTTTGCCAACTCTGTTAATCAAAAACTAACATGTGATTTTCTTTGGCACTGTGCTATTTAGATAAAAATGAGATTCGGGAATAACTGTTTCCGTCTACGTAGATTATGTTTTAATGGGCAAATGATCAAATATAATGTAAATTATGTAAAGCTCTCCATTTCGTATGTTTAACTAATTTTTTACTGAATATTGTTATGTCTGTTGCACCGAGAGATTTCTTCTGAGAGATTTCTCAGAAGAAGAGATTTCTTCTCTTTCTGAGAGATTGCACTGATCATTTCTTATATTGAAGTGGGTGCATGATTTAATGTTTATGAGTATTAAGTTAAGATTTTTATTTGTGGTTAGCAGCTTGTAGATTGTTTTATCGCTATTTTATTACATTATTATTTATCAGACATGTGAAGCGTTCCACATGGATCGTTGTATGTTCGTTATAATCATCGCCGTCATAAATACAGCAAAAGCGAAAGAGTTCAGGCAGATGTGGAACGCACAACTGTCTCGTTATAGTCCTACGCTAATAGCCTGTTATCATTGTATCAATGTATTTTACACCAGATTGCTTCCAATTACCAGATTGTTCAAATACCAATCGCTAACATGAGATGTATCAAACCGTGGAAAATCGTGTGTATCGTAAATGGAATTCCAGTTTGCGACAGTTGGTAAGCAAATTATTGTAATGATCTATTTTTTACGGGTGAATTTGAATTATTGTTTATTCGTTTTTTTAATCGTGTTTTCTAAGAATTCTATTTATCAACGAACAGGAGAACTGCTAGTCTTAGAGACAGTTCGAAACACTCACACATCCCTCGGTTTACTCATAGCACGGGAATGAGTCTTTTCCATCTTCCAGTGATGTGTAATCATATGTACGCGAGCTTCCGTTTTTCTCCCGAGTCAACCATCTATGTAGAAAATGCTGATTAATGAAGAACAATGTTTACAACTATTCTGTAAATGATTCTACACTAAATTGATTCATCTTTCTAAGTATTATGAGATATTTAATGTAATTACGAATGTTTCCTGAAACATTGAATGCCATTCCTCAACAGAGATTATCGTAACAAAATGAAATGTTTGAAAATTTCGAACACGCGTGTGTATGTGCGCTCGCACATACAGTAACTACTTCTGTTCATTGGTTTACTAATCGAGAAACTAGTATTCTACAAAATAGAATAAGAATGAATAATCTATTCTGAGAAAGTAAATATACATACATTTACATATTCCTAAGGCTATAAATAGTACTAAATATATTCTATGCTTACGTTAGATGGTAATTAGGAGTGTATCCCATGTAAATGAGTGACACTTTCGATGAAACTGTCGTAACGACGCTTATCCCCACGGCGATATTCTAATGATTGAAATAATGGATTTTATAGATCGGGAAAAACTAAACACTAAAGCGTTAGAAAACGAAATTGCAAACTCACGTGATCGATAATGTTATTGTAGGAGAAAACCGCCAAATACAAAGAACTGCATTTCATTGTATCATGAAAAATCGTAAATTTCACGGGTTATTTTAATGAGGTAAATTCTTAATTCGCGGTATAAACGGGCTACATACTGATTGTAACTCGCACTACAACTTGGGTCGTTAGAGGTATACATTCGAGGTACAAGTAGCAAAATATCCATCTGCTTACCTTGTCTTCGATTTCTACATGATGTTGCACAGTGCTATTGTGCCGCGCACGTGCAATAAAAAAACAAAATTCAAAAGATGAATATTCCTCGTTCGGGGAAGCTTGCAATCTTGTGGGCCTCCTAACCAACGATTGTTCCCGATGACAAATCCTCTGGATGGCACTCCACTGTGATCCAACGCTTAAAAAACACATGATATCTCATTGGAAACAATTCGCGATGCAATTAGCGATAAGGAACTGAAGCGGTGTGCAAATTAAGCGCACCGTTTGAAGCCAACAGCATCAGCTGATCGGCAAAACTATGACGACGGCGATCGTAACTCTTACACGCACCGTACGAAGGAACTAGTTTCTTATGCAACGCATTAAGGAAGTTTCAAGGTTGAGGTTTATACGCGGGCTAGGTAAAGTCTTGACCGGTTTGTTACTTTATCGACTTTTACCGTCACGTACTTCACGCGTAAAAAGTAAAAATCTTTTCCTGAAACGATGTACTTCTTCGACGAAAGGGCTTTCATCCTATAACGAACGACCGTTTCTTAGATTTGCATTCGTCTAACTAGATTCTGAGAGGCACATAAAAAATTACTCGTGGATGCGTTTTATTTGACGCGAACAAATTCGTATTGTTCACTAATTGTAAAGTAGGCTTCTAAGATCGTTCACATTTTACGTCGTTTTCCCAATTTTTGACGAAAATCCGAACTTGTTTGAAATTTCGCCGCCACTAAAACGAAAAATTTTTATTTTATATTTTCGACTTCTTTTTTCGCGTAGAATCGCCCCCTTTCCGCTTGTACCACCAGTTACCAACCACCCTGTATAATTACCAGATCTGGTTCGTCTATAGCTCGGTACATTATCCGTGCATGACATGTGCCTAGAAAAGGCTATGAAGCTGAGATTCAAATTGATTTTCAATGGCTTGGTGGACTAAGATAACTAAATACTAGAGAAGATGTAGAGTTTTTCTAGAAGTGAGAATCACTTCAACAAAATAGACAGGAAGAGAAATGGGGAAAAAGGGGAAAGAAAGGAAGAAAGATAGATATGTAATATACTATTCGATATAGCATAATGCTGGACATCTACGTTAAACAACAGACGCTATTTTCTCAATTGTGGTTCCAGAGAACATCATAATAAATAGAAATGTTTCAAGATTGAGGGAGAGAGACAAACAGACAGACAAAGAGCATATATCGAGAGAGAAATTTCATCAGTTTATTAACTGAGCGGCTTAGAAATATGTATTAGTATATGTTTATTTCATACTTGGCGGATTATTGTACAATCGGACGAGTGATATAAACGGCATTTCTACTGTTGCGGACAGAACAATAGCGGCAATGAAACTACAAATAATCACTGTAATGGCAGTATAGGTCTGAAAAAACATAATATGTTATTATTACATAGGATTCATATTACTTTGAAATTGTTCGAATGAGACTACCTTATCATACTTACAATATTGGTGTAATAGAGAAAGAGAGAATAATTATCTAACGAATATAACGAAAGAATAATAATACAATTTATGAGATAAACGCCATACGTTAATTTACTGAAAGGGACGAAAATATCCAGCGATAAGATTTTGTTCACGATACCTGCAAACGTAACAAATATACTTGGGTGTAGTTCACAAAACGTTAAATAATTCGCATTACTCAAAGAGTATCTTTACGATAACTAGAATGACATTAACGTATTATTGAGTGACATGAAAAATATCGACTTACCGCCATTATTCGTAGTGCATGCAACTACGAGCCAGGCGATACCTAATGCCCAGCATGTTCTACTGAGGGCCAAATAAAGAACGGAGAGGCCTAAGGATATATTCTTGTTCGCGAGTCCGAAGAGAATCGAACAATTACATAATATTGCAAAGGACCAACCAACGATTAAGCTTTTCTGAAGCATAAATTTAATCACGCTATTGAAAGATGCAGAAAAATATAAGTCTACGAACAAACAGTATACATTACTTTTGATAAGTGCAATTTGAAATTCCATTTTGTAAGAAGGTGACATGTGGCCATTCCTATGAGGTATGGCGGTATTCTACACCACGGTCGTATATAAAAGTATGTCAGTGTCTTATATTGTTCGTCCAACCTAGGAAAGTGAATATAAGTATATTTACAAATTCCCTATTTTATAAAGAATGCTAAACATTTTGTATGCTTACGTAGGATGGTAATTCAGAGTGTACCCCGTGTAAACTAGTGATCCTATCGATGAAACTAGTGCAACAACACCTATACCCACAGCAATATTGTAATGCCTGAAACAGTCGATTTTAGAGCCCAGGTAAAAATGGGTTCTAAGGGATCAAAGAACGAAATTAGAAACTCACGTGATCGATAAAGTTAGAAGAAAGCTTCCAAATACGAAGAACTGCATATCATTGGGCAGGTACCAACTCCATGTGAGACACTGCAAACAGTACTTCTCTTCGAAACAGTTCCTTTGTGATAACGCGAACGATGTTTGCAATAAATTATCTAAGAAAGTATACGTACTAGCTCATCCCATCTATAGAAGTTGTTGATGTAAAGTATGTTAGTCCACCAATATTTGGAACACTTATCATTTGGATGCTCAACGGGAAGAAGCTCTGAGACATGATGATGCCAGGTAAAATTCAGTATCGCGATTAATATAACGACGAAATATGCAGGTGTAAGCCTTCGAAATTAATATATTTATTTTATTATCATAGAAATCTCATCGACAGTACCTTTGAAGCATTGATACTATACTATACCTTATATATCGTTTGACAATCTTTTGAAAAAATTCGTTTATCCTCTTTGCTATAGGCGGAATTCCCTGATATTTTCGCCGTTCCTTAAGAAATGAATGTGATAACAGAAAACCACTCATAAAGAAAAATGCATCCACCGATAATGTGAAGTTGCTTATGATTTGAAGGAGTAAAGTTTCAGCCATTGTAAATACAAGCCATTTGTTACCTGTATACATGAGTGACTGTATTAAAAAAATACATGGTAGATCAGAAATTGGATCGGAGTAGTAACGTTAAAAGATCGTTAAAATTAATTTCTCACTCAAAACATGAAATGCGTAGATCAATATGTGCCCCATAATAATCCATACTATTGTCAACGTTCTCAAGCCGTAGAATACTCGCAGATTATTACCACCCTTTTCCGGTTTAAATATTTCCTCTACATTGGTGAGAAATGAAAAACACAGAAGATGTTGGCTGATAGGATGCTGCTGCCTCGACTCGGGGGGTGCCGGTTTCTCGTAGTTGGGTCCGCATTTCTCATCTATTCCGTTGTTCAATGCTGTTGGAAGTTAGTCGTACGTTTCATAGATTCCCACGAAATAAACTCGAGGCGATAAAAATCAGTAAGATTGGCAACGTGAACGTAGTTTTGTGTTAAGTAATAGTTAATATCAAGTATCAATGCATGTGTAGCTTACCTATCGCGTTGTTACTTTCGGACATAAGCTTTCCCCTTTTGTTATTCAAACGCTTTCGATATACGAAAAAGTCGTAAACTGTGGCCGCTATTACGGTAACACACAACGATAGCAAAACTCCTCTGTAATCATAATTTTAAAGTTCGTAGGTGGTATTTTATCGGATGCAGATCTTGACCTATGTAATATATATCTGAAGTGACAAAAATTCAAGGTTCAAATTACGAGTTTGAAATGTACGTACATGATGCAGATCATTTTCGCAGAGAGTAGCCATTGACGATCATCCACCAAATCGGAGACTTCGATCAGCTTGAGGTGTATATTAAAAAGTTTTCCAATGAAAAGTGTCTCATTACGAAATACTTTATCGAGCATAGTGGTAACATCGCCTATGCTGCAGGATGCCGGTAAGCAAAGTCCAAGCGTGATCAAATCCTAAAATAGATGCAGTTTCTCAATTTTCTGATCGTCCGTCGTGACCGTAAAAATTCGCACGTAAATTTCATGAAATATTTTAATATTAATGATATCATCTATCAATATTATTTTAATGCGATAAATGCTTAATTGACTGCACAAACTGGCTACATACTGATTGCAATTCGCTTTGCAACTTGAATCGTTAGAGATATACAATCGAGATACTAATTCTAAAATATTCATTTGCTTACTTCGTCTTCTATTTCTATATGATATTGCACAGTGCTATTGTGCCGCGCACGTGCAATAAAAAAACGAAACTCAAAAGGTGAATACTCTTCATTCGGGTTCCGGTATATGGAATTGTTCTTTCGTATTTTCTCCGATAGAAATACCGTGCGATTTTCAGAGAAAAGCTTGCAACCTATTCGGTCTCCTAACCAATGGTTGTTCCCGACGACAAATCCTCCGGATGGTACGCCACTGGTATCCAATGCTTAAAAAACACATGATCTCTCATTGGAAACTGCTCGTGATACAATTGGCAATAAGGATCTGATGCGGTGTTAAAATTAATCGCACCGTTTGAAGCCAACAGCATCAGCTGATCGGAAAAACTATGACGACGACGATCGCAGCTTTTACACGCCCTGTACGAAGGAACTAGTTTGTTATATAACGTATGAGGAAAGTCGCAAGGTCGGGAGATGGCTCGGTAAAAAATTACGCATCTTTCACAATCACAACGTAGCGTGATGGTACCGTGATCAGAAGAATCATCGCGGTTGCACATCAGTTGTTTCTATCGTTTTTGAGTCGAATTTTCCGCGGTATAAGCATGTTCATCGAGAACATGTCACGAAACACAATCGCAAACACGATATACATTTTTTTGAATCAGGGTCGGTTATACGTATTTCGTTTGATTTGCCTCCTTCTTTCTTTTCGCTGTAATTGACTGGTGGTAGCTTCGCGGAACCGAATTCGGCTATATATCTTAAAAGTTCTATTAACCTCTTAGAGCCCAAAGTATCTGGTTATCCACTGCATTCCGAAATTCATCTATCTCCGTTCGACATCTGCTGGAATTTAGAAGATCAGCATTTTCCAGAACCGCGTACACTGGAAGTATCTTCCTTGTGGCCATCGGGTCTAGTTCGGTCGCTTGTATTAACACGTAAAAGCTTGTTAAAGATAGAAAGGATAACCATGTCCACGAAATTCTTCCGCACTTCATACTTCGAAATGAGATTTACACTTGGATTATTAAAATTGACTATCGAGGAATATCGGCAGCCACGCGAATGTATTTTGTTCTCTTGTTGGTAGTAATGCACGTTGCTGCTCTTTCGGTACTATGTTCGAAAATGCGACTGCGTCGAACGGGTTTCGAATGGCGAATGGAGCTCGAGAGACTCAAGGGTTTCCGATAAAATCGAAGCGCGATAATGCGTATTCGTAGCAGGACATATCATTGATAATGTATAACATAGCAATCATTTTAATTGCTAATAAGTTTGTCATGTTATTTCTACCGATCCAATGATGTAATCCGGTATTAGTTTTTTAAAACCCTTGTCTTTGACGTTCGTTACTTTTTACCTTATATTTTAATTTTGAAGCAAGTTTTTTAGGACATCCAGCCAATTAATATCGTTCGATATAATTTTTAATATGCTTATAATTAAGAGTTTTGACGCGAAAGCGTGAGCTGGCCTTCATCTTGCAATTTCCATAAAATTATTGCTCACTGCTGCCATTAAAATGCGAGTCAATTTTAATATATCGCTCTGAAATGCTCATTGAATGCATCATGCATTATAAAAACCATCAATCCATGAGATTCTTTTGGACCGCGGTCAAGAAGCTGCAGATTATTTTTCCTGCTCATATATCGTTTTCACATATATGGCGTTGTATTCAAACAAAAAAACAAAAAAGGAAAAAAAGATTATAATTATAGTAAATTCGATAAATTAATGATTAACGTGCATTTTTTGACCAACTCTATAGAACATTATCTGAACTATAAAATTACAGGCGACAGTATGTTCAAAACCGTTAAATATGAATGTACATTAATGATAAGCAAAATCGGAATTAAACATTTCGCGAATTTAAGTCAGCAGTAGCACAATGTATAATGATAATTCTACATTTAATTCACTTCCTTTTTCTGTGTGATTCTATCACTGACAGTGAAGGGGATACGTAAGGAATTGTAAGATACAGACCTACTCTCGTTTCCAGCTTATGTCATTTTGCCGATCGAAAATAGGTCAAGCTCTTTCGCGATCTATTTTCGTTTAAAAACTTCTATTCTTGGTCGCGGCCTCGCGTTTAACGCTTCTTCGCTAGATTTTATGTTCGCTGGTTGCGGCCAATCAACATTCCACTTTCATATGCGTGGCTGGGTAAAGTCTTCACCGGTTTGTTATTCCATCGACTTTTACCGCCACGTAATTCACGCGTAACAAATAAAAATCTTTTCCTTCGTCGACGTACTCCTTCGGCGCAAGAGCCTTTACCCGTAACGAACGCTTGTTTCTTAGATTCGTATTCATCGAGCTGGTTCCTCAAACGACATGAAAAAATGAACTGTGGGTGCGTTTTATTTGATCGACAAGACCGCGCTGTTTTCTAATTGCTAAGAATGCTTTTAGGATCGTTCAAATTCCTCGTCGTCTTTTGCATTTTCGACGAACATCCACAGAGCTTGATTGAAATCTTGTCGACTCGATCTCTACTCGATTTTTCATCTTTTTTCCTTTGTTTTGCACCCTTGCATCTTGTCGATCAAGATGTTAAGATGGCACACCGAAGTGCACATTTTTATAAAATACACACAGTACACCTTCCACGATTTATCCAATCAAAATTTCGCCTGTTCAATGTCCAAAAGAAAGTAACGATTGTTCCTTTCGAAACGACCAAAACGTAGGAATCTTCCTAAGCAATTTTATGACGTCAGCTTCCGTGGGAAAGTTCCTTTTAGCAATAGAGACAACGTTTTTAATTCTCCATGTCTATCGTGTTCTCAATACCCAAGCGTATTGTAAACACGGCTACTTCCGAATAATAATTTAACTAATCGAAACGTGGCTGCTATGATGGCAGCACATGAAAGTAATGAAACTCCTCTGTAACCAAAATTTTTAAGTTTCTAGTCGATTTTTCATTGGACGCAGATCGCGATATATAGCGTGTATGTCAATGGGTGACAAGAATTCGAATTTTCAATAACGAGCTTAGAATTTCGTAAGGAGGAGCCATTGTTGATCGTCCGTCCAATCAGAGACTTCGATCAGCCTCAAGTCCGTGAAAAAGATTTCCGACGAAAAGAGGTTTATTATTGAATACACTATCCATCATAGTGACGGCATCGCGTTTGATATACAATGCAAATAAGCAAACTTCAAGCGTCATCAAATCCTGAAAAAAAGCGCAATGTCGCGAACCTCTGATAGTTCGTTGCAATCGTGAAAGGTCGTACATAAATGTCATGGGTTGTTTTAATGAGGTAAATTTGCTGTACAGATCATAATGATGATTACATATTGATTACAAGTAGCATTGCGACTCGAATAGTTGGATATATGGATTCGAGATGTAAACACTGAAATATCCATGTACCTACTTCGTTTTTTGATTTTATGCGATATTGCAGAGCGCTATTGTGCCGCATGCGTCCAATAAAAGGTAGAAACTCAAAAGGCGGATGTTCCTCGTTCGAGTTCCTGTATATCGAATTGTTCTTTCGTACTTTCTGTCACAGAAATTGCATGCAATTTTTAGAGATCTTGGAGCAAGTCAGACGATCTCCTATAAAATAATGGTGCTCGTTGACAAATCCCCTGGGTGGCTCGCCGCTAGTGTCCAACCCTTGAAAAACACATGATTCTGTAATGGTAGCAGCTGATCTGCAAAAGGGATACACTTGGGCGACAAAGGTCATCATTTTTATGGAGCCCATGCTTCTGTTTCGGCGGTTGATTCGATGAAAAATTATGCATGTGACACAATCGCGACGTAACGCGACGTAATTGCCTCCAGGAAAACTGCCGCGGTTGCACTAGAATTATTTTCATGTTTCTTGAGTTTAACTGACTGTTTAATTTGTTGAATCGCGATAGATTGTGCGTATTTCGATTGATTTGCCTCCTTTTTCTTTTCACAATCGTAATCTGCTTTCAGTAACTTCGTCGAGCGAAGTTTGTCCAGGTATCTTGAAAGTTCTATTTACCTCTTAGTGCCCAAAGTATCTCCGATGTCAACTCGAATTTAGAAGAATGATGTTTTACAAATGGAATGTTGATTGTATAATTATTAGCATAACGGATTTCTGTTTTTCATACAACGTGTGTAACCATCACGCGATAGCAATTCATTCGGAGCATATATCTAAGAAAACGTTGTTCCGTCTGGCCTTGCTTTGTCTGCTCGCTCCTATGGCATACTTCCTTATATCTGTTAATATACATATAATAACATATTTTGATGTGTGATGTAGAAGGGGCTTTCAGAGCGTATTTTATACTTGGAAACTATCTTCGTCGATATAGTACGTACCATATGTTTGGTTTCAAGGAGGATACTATTGACTTTGCATGCACGATGTACCCCTGTAATAACTCTTGTTTTATTTCCTTTAATGTAGGTGGTTTGGCAGGGCTATAGATTGTTGAGTCGTAGTCTACCTTAGGTCAAATTATGTAGTGCTTGGTATGTTTTTAAGGATCGATACAACTGCTCTCCTTCTGTTGACAAAGACTACGTGGGCCCATACGCATTTAAATATATTAAGCAGATGGTTCGTTCCAGATTTATGGAATAGTTTTAAAATATCAAATCACTTTTTGAACTTTTCCAAAAAGTGTGTCTGCGCGTGCGAATGCGGCGAAGAAGAGAAAGTGTCGCTTATAAACCGAAGGACGTACAAAATTTCATGCACGTGTTCTTTATGTTTGTTCCAAAGAACTTCGTCACCACATGACGTTGCAGCTTGAAAGGTTAATAGCATGATGGGTAATATCAATTTTCGATTTGTTTTATGGATCCAGGCATAGCAAATAGATATAAATAGTCGGTTACATGAATGACGCAGCGGCGTTAACAGCGATAAATTTACCGATTTTATAAATTTCGATATCCCAAATTTTCCAATATTCAGTTTCCGAATTTCCTAGTTTGTCAATTCTCAAAATATCATAATTTTGAGTTATGAAAATTGAAAATTTTCATAAGCCCAAATTTACGAATTTTCAAATTGAGAAAACAAAATTCATCTCTGTTTTCACAACTTTGATGAAAATGACTAAAGTTCCTGATATCCATCTTGTTCTTGGCATATTTTCACTTATTTGGATACTTCATCTAACTAACGTACGTATCTCGAACTTCTAATTTCTCATCGTAGCAGTCTTCGTACTCAGTCATTGTCGATTTTATTGATTTTTTTTAAGATAAATGTTTACAACTTACAGTTTTTGCCATGATAATATTACATCCATATTACAAAATCATGAAAGGTTTTTCAGTGCTTATATAAGTGCTTACGTAAAGAAGAAATAGCTTAGCATTACCTATAAATTTCATGCATGGCGACGAAAATGATGTGTAACTCTAAAAACGCATTTTAAAGAAACGATCCTACTCACGAACATTACAGCGACGCGAATAAATACCCGTTATCCTTGTAGTTCATCGACTGCGTGTGTCGAATAAGTCGACAGGTTCTCAATGCGTTTGAATTTAACGCACACTGTCTAATCACGATTTTCGTTTCACTTATACTTTTGTATATTTAAAAAATCTTTATATTTAACAGGTATTTGTAACATTTTCCGTAGATTGTTATACGTTTGTTATAATAATCACCATCATAAATACATCTACAACGAACGCGAAGAATTCAGGAAGAATTATGTCGCTTCGCTTTTCTTCGTGCACTATTATACAATCGCATAAACGGCATTTCGATTGTTGCGCATAAGAGAATAGAAGCACTAAAACTACAAACAGCCATTGTAACGAACAGGGTACCCTGGAAAACAGAATTGTTATTTCATAATACAATAGTAATATTACATCGAAATTTTCCGAATGAAATAGTTTCATTATACTTACAATGGTGACGTTATCAGCATAGAAAGGATAATAAGTTGAAGAAAAAGCCGAAAGAATAAGAATAGGATTTAGAAGATAAACACCATACGTCAATTTACTCAAAACAACAAAAATATCTAGCGATAAGATTTTCTTCACGATACCTGCAAACGTATCAAATATATTTGGGTGTAATTTACAATAAGAAGAATGCCATTAACGCATTACTGAGTGACATGAAAAATATCGAATTACCAGCATGGTTCGTAGTGCATACAACTACCAGCCAGGCTATACCCAGTGCCCAGCCCGTTCTACTGAGGGCCAAATAAAGAACGACTAAGTTTAAGGGCGTGTTATGGTTCACAGGTGTAAATAGAATCGAGCAATTACATAGAATTGCCAAAGTCCAACCAAGGACTAAGAATTTCTAAAAGATTGGATTAATCACGTTATTGATAGATGCACAGAAATGTAGGTGTAACGATAAAACTGATAGAAACAGAATATGTTACTTTTGATAATCGTAATTCGTAGTTGTATTTGTTAAGAAGGTGACATGTAGCCATTCCTATGAGATAAGGAGATATTCTACACCACGGTCGTATATAAACGTATGTCAGTGTCTTATATTGCTCATCCAACCTAGGAAAGATAATATAAGTGCATTTACAAATTCCCTATGTTACAAAGAGTGTTAAACATTTTGTATACTAACGTAGGCTCGTAATTAAAAGTGTACCCCACGTAAGCGACTGACTCTATCGATGAAACTAAGCTAAAAACGCCTAAGCCAATGGCAATATTGTAATGCCTGAAACAGTCTATTTTAGTGTCCGGATAAAACTGGCCAATGAATGACTACAAAACCAAATTTCAAACTCACGTGATCGATAATATTAGGAGAAAAGCACCAAATACGAAGAACTGCATATCATTGGGCAAGTACCAACTCCATGTGAGACACTGCAAACAGTATTTCTCTCCGAAACGATTCTTTCGTAGTAACGCGAACGATGTTTACAATGAATTTCCATAGGAAGTATACGTACTAGGTCATCCCAATGGTAGAAGTTGTTTATGTAAAGTATATTTGTCCACCAATATTTGGAACACTTAGCACTTGGATGCTCAAAGGGGAGAAGTGCTGAGACATGATCATGCCAGGTGAAATTTAATATCGCTATCAGTATAACGACGAAATATGCAGGTGTAAGCCTACAAAATTAATGTATTTATTTGATTAGCACCGTATTTGCATCGCGCATAAATTAAAACACAAAGACATATTAAAATCATCTATACCTAATATATCGCTTCATAATTATTTGAAGGAACATATTCACTCTTTCTATTATAGACGGTACTCTCTCCATTTTTTGATGTTTCTTGAGAAAAATATATGACGTCAGAAAACCACTCATAAAGAAAAACGTGTCCACCAAGAATGTCGTATTGAATATCATTCGCGCGGGCACTTCATCGATCATTAGGTACAAATGCGATTTGTTAGCTGCACACATGATTGGTGTCGTTAAAAAAGTTGAGCTATCATATATCAGAAATCGGAATGGGCTATTCAAATTAAAACGCAATTGAAATTCATTTTTTACCCATAGTATTCAATCCGTACATGATCAGATGTGCCAGTATAATCCATAGCATTCCCAACACTTTTATACCGTGGAATATACGCAAATTCTCTACATCCTCTTTTACTTTAAATATTTGCCGTACATTTCTGAGCAACGAAAAACAGAGCAAATATTGGTTCATGCGATTTTGTTCCCTCGACTCTGAAGGTATCGATCCATTGTGATCGGTTTTGCGTTCCCCTTGTGTTCCGTTCTCCAATTCTATTCAAAGTTAACCATACGTTACACAGATTCCCGTGAAATAAACTCGTGGCGATCAGAATCATTAACATCCGGAATACCAGGTATTATCATATGTATCGCTTACCTTCCGTACTTCCATCTTGATGCACAATGATTTCCATTTCGCTGTTTACACGGTTTCGACGGGCGAAAATATCGTATACTGTGGCCGCTGTCACGGTAGTACACAACAATAGTAAAACTCCTCTGTAATCACAGTTTTAAGGTTTCTACTCGATATTTAGTCGAACGCCGATCGTGATACTTCTATTTATGTCGACTGAGAATTGAAATTTGGACTGTCGATTAGGAGCTTGAAATTTACGTACATGATGGAGATCATCTTCGCAGAGAGTAGCCATTGATAATCATTTACCAAATCAGTGACTTCGATGAGCCTGAAGTGTATAGCAAAAAGTTTGCCGATGAGAAGAGTCTTATCATGCAATGTTTTATCTAGCATCGTGGCTACATCTCGTTTGGTGCAGGATGCCGGTAAACAAAGTCCAAGCGTAATCAAATCCTTACAAAAACGTTCGTCACAGTCGAGAAACTCCACATTATAAATCTGATTGATTATGCTAATCATGTAAATGAGATATGTACGTGCTTACTTCGTCCGGCATTTCTTGGTGATACTGCATAGTGCTATTGTGCCGCATGCGCCCAATAAAAAAACGGAACTCAAAAGGTGGATGCTCCTCGTTCGGGTTGCGATATATCGTATTGTTCTTTCGTTTCCCCTCCGAGACAAACAGCGTGCGATTTTGAGAGAGAATGGTGCAACCCATACGATCTCCTAACCAATAATTGTGTCCGCTTATAAATCCCCCGGGTGGCACGCCACTGGTGTCCAAAGCTTAAAGAATATATGATACTGCGTTGGAAACATCTGATGATACTATTGGCAATAAGGATTTTAAGCGGTAAGGAAGTTGAATGCAGAACTTGGCGTTTCGTGTTTAAAGTCAGAAAATTCTGTTCGTTAGATTAAGAAGAACAGCTACTACTATGGCCGTCACCTTTCCGCACTTCAAACGAAGGAATAAGTTTCTTGCGCAATGTGCGAAGGAAGTGTAAGGGTCAAGGTTCAACTCGACTAAAAATTGTGCAGATGATACAACCGCGACATAATCGTCGCTAGAAGAATTCTGGCGGTTGCATAAGAGTTGCTTTTACTGTTATTAATTTTTCACGGTGTAAATGAGTTTTAAATGCAAACAAGGGATGCGACATGTCACGAAACACAGCCGCAAGCACGGTGTATAGTTATTCGAATTCTATATCCGTTTATGTTTGTACGTTGGTATGTTATGGTTATACGATTATGTGTTATATATTTAATGTGATTTGTTTTATCCTTCCTTTTGTACGCAATTGGCCGGCAGTAGAAATTCATTCACACTACCTTAAAAGTTCTGTTTACCTCTTAGACCCCAAAATATCTGGTTGTCAACAGCATTACGAAATTCATCAACCTCCATCCGACATTTGCTGGAATTTAGAAGATCCACATTTTCCAAAACCGCGTACGCGGGAAGTACCTGCCTCATGGTCACTGGGTCTAGCGCGGTCGCTTGGGTCGACACGTAAATCATTGTTAATGATAAAAGGGATAACCATATCCACGAGGAAACTTTTCCGTACTGCATGCTCTGGAATACGATTTGCATCCGGATTATTCAAATTCTCTATTGAAAAAAATGGTCAACCATACAAATGACCATTATTCTTTCTTATACGATGAAGTACGTTGTCACTCTTTCGATACTATGGTCGATCAAGAGTATGACTACTATAATATGAATGAAATGTTCAGTACATCTATTGGGTACCAACATTTTCTAGGAAGATCGCGTCAAGACTAGTCGTATCCAACAAGGAACGCACAATTTATGACGTAGGACGCTGACAATCATTGTAAATATTTCATCTTCTTGATTATCGCCCAGTTACAGAACCCCAATTAAATTATTGCAGTACTGTTGTCGGCACGTGGCTTACCGAAATCATTAATTATCAGCACGCCGATACTCTGTTGAGCAAATTTTTATCTTTTTCGGTTTTTCTTGGTCAGTATTTGATCGTAGTAGATATTTGTGACACAATACCGAACCTGCTAAGCATTTCTTCCTAGAAGTAACGATTCCCGAAATGCACCAATTTTAAAAAAAATTGCGGGGTTTCAACTTTACGGATGTTTTGTGCTTTTACAATAGCAGTTACCTCATTGCAAGAGTAGAATGATGTGTATTGTCGTTAATATTATAAAATTTGAACTATGTGTGAATTTGAACCAAGATGAGGAGGACAGCTAAATGGGGCCATTCTCTACTTACATTTTTTAATTCATTTAAAAAACTGAGACTCTAAGAGGAAATGAAACGACAGCACGCGATACTGTAGACGTTTGTGTCCAGAGTTGCGTCAAAAGATACTTGGATGTTGTGCTTTGTTTACAATTTGAAGGAGGAAAACTTTGGCGAAATACACTATGTGGATGGTATATATAACAATATCGACAATATAAATTGGAAAAAACATGATTTTCTAGTTTTCCTTGTCGATTTTCTCGGCAAAAATGTCTGCTTTCTTCGAATACGCAAAAATTGAACAGCTTCTTTACTCCACGTTTGGTGGAGAAGATGGTATCGTAAAAATGAGCTTCAGTGAGTCTCTATTCTCTAAAGGTGAACTGTTCTTACGCAAAGTCTGGTGGATAAGTTGATGATTCGAGGCACGAACGATACTGAACTAACCGTTTCTAATGGCGACACTAATCCTCCGATCGACGTTTCCGTTTGAACGATTACACGAGACTGCCGAAACTGCTTACACGGCATCCGTCCGCCGATTGGTTTCACAATGAATGCAAAAAATTCGCAATTAGCATTTTATAAGTAAATCTGTCCTCAGTGTTCTGAGTCAGAATCCCGATACTAAGTCCAATCGAACCGTTATACTCCGCTAAATTGGAAAATTACAAGATTGAAAAGAAAACTCGTCATAATGATGCATTTCGCTATTGAAACGACGATGCGCATAGAAATGCAAAACACTGCTACGAATGTTCAATGGAATGGTTTTGGGTGTTACTGTGTCGTTTTCGCAAAGTTTTGTTTCTTCAGACGGAAGAATTATTTAAAGTTATTTCGGCCCAATTATTCTTGTAATGTTGGCTAATTCGAAGTGAAATTGTAACGCATAACTATTTAGGTGATACAGTCAGTGGTGCAGACGGTAATTGAATATTTTAAGAGACGTTACGAGAAAAATTTATTGCGTCGTTTATTAGTATTAATTAATTGCTGGCGATAATGGTGTAGGAGTTTTACGATTTTATAAAAGATTCAGTTTAAAAGATTGTATTTCTTTGTTGTGCAAAACGTGAAAAGTCGTACCACACCAACCACACTTAATCGCGCTGAGAATATGTCATGTAACCATCTAAATGAAAATGCGAGCCAAATTAGTTTTATGTATTCTTTCTGCAGACAATATTGACATGAATGAAGATATGCAGATACGTTGGGTTGGAATGATAGTACAAAACGTGACAGATGGAATACAATCATTTATTTTAGTAGGGATCATTTCGTTATATCTATGACGGATTGTGTTATTCTCTATATCTCCCGTAGTTTTGAATCTTCTCGAATCGATTATCTGAAAAACAGCTTATAGAAACTTTTTTATCTCTCAATTAGTTGGGATAATTGACGTTCTCAAACTCCTGTATTGCAAGTAGTTATCCGTGACATTCATTTCCTTTCACCGCATATCATTTATTATCTTTTCGACGGTTGTCCCCATGTCTCGTCAAGTAGAACATGCTCGCCTGCTACGAATGACGCCCTGTTTCGTCAAATAGTACACAGCATTTAAAACAGGATTTAAATATTTGTTGTACAGTACTATGTAAAATAAAGGTCAAATTCTGCGTTTTGCGTAGTATCCGGGTAACAAAATATTATGGAACAACGACGCTTTGATGTCTCTAACCGAAATTGAGGATCGCTTCTTACGGAAAGAAGCTGCGAAGAGTTTCGGTTGTATAATAATTGTATAATAGTAATGTATAATACCTGTTGATCCCTGACATTTTCGAAATTTGGTATTTCTAACTTACTGTACTGCTCAGTCTGTGACTTAATGTCCTTTATTCTTTATTGTAGATAAAATTCAATACACCGAAGCAGAATTTCTTCGTATGCTTTGTGTTATATTCTATATTTATATTATTATTCATTTACATAAATACGCTTTTGCAACTTTTTATAATTGATCCCATAAAATTCTGTCCCTCCTAACAATAATAACGTTATAAAGTCATTGAACACGTATTTTATCGCTTAAGAAATTAACAGTTTTCTGCGATGACCAGCAACTTGTGACTCTTCTCTCTTCTCTCTTTCCCTCACATTTCCCTCATTTCGACATCAATTTTTCGAGTCGCTGCGCAACCCAGGTGCCCGGAGCAGCGGTCTCATCACTTGTGAAAGGAGAATGACCAGTGACATTAAATCAACCATCCTCACGAATTCCAAAATACTTAATTAAGGAGTCAGTTTGTCTTATCCGTGCCAACATGTCTCGTCCGAGATGTTATCAAATGTTTTTTTGGATAAGTCTGATCTTACATTCAAATTGACATATTACATCAAGCACACAATGTATATACCATCTGTTTAAATTAACTCTGACAATTATTCATAGTAATAAATAATCTTTGTCAGCCTTTCCTCTTTGCGACAAATAATTATTGCTGCTACATCACTTTCCAGCTTGGTGTCTCGAACATTCTATGTGCATTTGAATCCTGAATAATGGATTAGGTTTCGATCATTCTGTGCTTACCTTATGGTCTTGTGACGTGAACTTGCAACATTGTCTACGCGTTTTTTATCATGTGCTCCAAGTCTCTTTTTTTTTAAACATGCAAGGCAAATGTCAGTGTTAGGAACGAAAAACTACTGCGAGAAAGTCGCCGTGTACTTATTCTTATGCAAATACTTTTTCTCTTCCTTCAGTGATCTATATTTATTTGTATATAACCTTATTTACGTCATCCAAATTACAATATCCTCGTCTATAAAGATGAGAGAGTTCAGAGATCACTGCCATAAAGATATGTTTTTCAATATTTCGACACATGAAATGCTGAGTTCTTGTCATAAGTTTGATAATTGGAAGACTGAGACTAATTTTTGCTACCAACTTCATTTGTTTTTCTTCGTGCACTAATATTCAATCGCAGAAGTGATATAAACGGCATTTCAGTTGTTGCGGATAACAGAATAGAAGCACTGAAACTACAAGTAATCATTGTAATGGAGTAAATGCCCTGAAAAGCAGAAACGTTATTTCGTGATACTAATATTACGTCGAAATTGCCGAAATGAAATAGTTTCATTATACTTACAAAGGTGACGATATTAATGTATAAAACATAAAAATTTAAAGAGTAAGCCAAAAGTATAGTAACAGGATTAAGGAGATAAGCACCATACGTTAATTTACTGAAAGGGACGAAAATATCCAGCGATAAGATTTTGTTCACGATACCTGCAAACGTAACAAATATATTTGGGTGTAGTTCACAAAACGTTAAATAATTCGCATTACTCAAAGAGTATCTTTACGATAACTAGAATGATATTAACGTATTACTGAGTGACATGAAAAATATCTACTTACCGCCATTATTCGTAGTGCATGCAACTACAAGCCAGGCAATACCTAGTGCCCAGCATGTTCTACTGAGGGCCAAATAAAGAATGGAGAGACCAAAGGATATGTTCCTGTTCGCGAGTCCGAAGAGAATCGAACAGTTACATAAAATTGCCAAGGACCAACCAACGATTAAGCTTTTCTGAAACATAAATTTAATCACGCTATTGAAAGATGCAGAAAAATATAAGTCTAACGAACAAACAGTATACATTACTTTTGAAAAATGCAATTTGTAATTCCATTTTGTAAGAAGGTGGCATGTGGCCATTCCTATGAGATATGGCGGTATTCTACACCACGGTCGTATATAAATCTCTGACATCGTTCTATATTGTCCGTCTAGTCTACGAAAGTTAATGTAACGTATATTTACAAATTCCTTATGTTATAAAGAATGTTAAACATTTTGTATGCTTACGTAGGCTGGTAATTAAGAGTGTATCCCGTGTAAACGAGTGATCCTATCGATGAAACTAGTGCAACAACACCTATACCCACAGCAATATTGTAATGCCTGAAACAGTCGATTTTAGAGCCCAGGTAAAAATGGGTTCTAAGGGATCAAAGAACGAAATTACAAACTCACGTGATCGATAAAGTTAAGAGAAAACTGCCAAATACGAAGAACTGCATATCGTTGGGCAGGTACCAACTCCATGTGAGACACTGCAAACAGTACTTCTCTCCGTAACAATTCTTTTGTAATAACGCGAACGATGTTTGCAATAGATTATCTGAGAAAGTATACGTACTAGCTCATCCCATCTATAGAAGTTGTTGATGTAAAGTATGTTAGTCCACCAATATTTGGAACACTTAGCATTTGGATGCTCAACGGGAAGAAGCGCAGAGACATGATGTTGCCAGGTAAAATTCAATATCGCGATTAATATAACGACGAAATATGCAGGTGTAATCCTTCGAAGTTAATACATTTATTTTATTATCATCGAAATCTCATCGATAGAATTAATCATGCATTGATACTATACTATACCTTATATATCGTTTGACAATCTTTTGAAAAAATTCGTTCATCCTCTTTGCTATAGGCGGAATTCCCTGATATTTTCGTTGTTCCTTCAGAAATGAATATGATAACAGATAACCACTCATAAAGAAAAATGCATCCACCGATAATGTGAAGTTGCGTACGATTTGAAAGTGTAAACTCTCAGCCTGTATAAGTACAAGCCAATTGTTACCTGTGTACATGAGTGATTGAATTATAAAAAACATGGTAGGTCAGAAATCGGATCGGAGTAGTATAAATAAAACATCGTTAAAATTCGTTTCTTACTCGTAACATGAAATGCGTAGAACACTACGTGCCCCAGAATAATCCATACCATTGTCAATGTTTTCAAGCCGTAGAATACTCGCAGATTATTACCACCCTTTTCCGGCTTAAATATTTCTTTTACATTGGTGAGAAATGAAAAACACAGAAGATGTTTGCTGATACGATTCAGCTGCTCCGACTCGCGGGGTGCCGGTTCCTCATTGCCGGTTTCGCGTTTCTCTTCTTTTATGTGCTCCAATTCTATTCAAAGTTAACCTTACGTTATATGCATTTCCGTGATTCCCATTCCATCTCGAGGCGATAAAAATAATTAAAATTGGTTACGTGAGCGCAGTTTCGTGTTAAGTAATAGTTAATATCAAGTATCAATGTATGTGTGGCTTACCTATCCCGTTGGTACTTTCGAACGTCAGCTTCCCCCTTTCTTTATTTAAACGCTTTCGATGGAGGAAAACGTCGTATATTGTGGCCGCTATTACGGTAGCATACAACGATAACAAAACTCCTCTGTAATCAGAATTTTAAAGTTCTTACATGGTATTTTATCGGATGCAGATCTTGACCTATGTAATATATATCTGAAGTTTCAAATTGCGAGTTTGAAGCGTACGTACATGATGCAGATGATTTCCGCAGAGAGTAGCCATTGACCATCATCCACCAAATCGGAGACTTCGATCAGCTTGAGGTGTATATTAAAAAGTTTTCCAATGAAAAGTGTCTCATTACGAAATACTTTATCGAGCATAGTGGCAACATCGCCTATGCTGCAGGATGCCGGTAAGCAAAGTCCAAGCGTGATCAAATCCTAAAATAGATGCAGTTTCTCAATTTTCTGATCGTCCGTCGTGACCGTAAAAATTCGCACGTAAATTTCATGAAATATTTTAATATTAATGATATCATCTATCAATATTATTTTAATGCGATAAATTCTTAATTGACTGCACAAACTGGCTACATACTGATTGTAATTCGCATTGCAACTTGAATCGTTAGAGATATACAATCGAGATACTAATTCTAAAATATCCATTTGCTTACTTCGTCTTCTACTTCTATATGATATTGGACAGTGCTATTGTGCCGCGCACGTGCAATAAAAAAACGAAACTCAAAAGGTGAATACTCTTCATTCGGGTTCCGGTATATGGAATTGTTCTTTCGTATTTTCTCCGATAGAAATACCGTGCGATTTTCAGAGAAAAACTTGCAACCTCCTTGGTCTCCTAACCAATGGTTGTTCCCGACGACAAATCCTCCGGATGGTACGCCACTGGTATCCAACGCTTAAAAAACACGTGAACTCTCATTGGAAACTGCTCGTGATATAATTAGCGACAAGGATCTGATGCGGTGAGAAAATTAAGCGCTCCGTTTGAAACCAACAGCATGAGCTGATCAGGAAAATAGTGACGACGACGATCATAGCTTTTACACGCCGCGTACGAAGGAGCTAGTTTCTGGTACAACGTACGAAGAAAGTCTCAAGGTCAGAAAATGGCTCGATAAAAAATTACGCATCTTACACAATCACAACGTAGCGTGATGGTACCGTGATCAGAAGAATCTTCGCGGTTGCACAGGAGTTGTTTCTATCGCTTTTGAGTCGAATTTTCCGCGGTATAAGCATGTTCATCGAGAACATGTCACGAAACACAATCGCAAACACGATATACATTTTTTTGAATCACGGTCGGTTATACGTATTTCGTTTGGCTTGCCTCCTTCTTTCTTTTCGCAGTAATTGACTGGCGGTAGCTTCGCGGAATCGAATTCGGCTATATATCTTAAAAGTTCTATTAACCTCTTAGAGCCCAAAGTATCTGGTTATCCACTGCATTCCGAAATTCATCTATCTCCGTCCGACATCTGCTGGAATTTAGAAGATCAGCATTTTCCAGAACCGCGTACACTGGAAGTATCTTCCTTGAGATCATCGGGTCTAGTTCGGTCGCTTGTATTGACACGTGAAAGCTTGTTAAAGATAAAAGGGATAACCATATCCACGACGAAAGTTTTCCGTACTGCATGCTCTGGAATAGGATTTGCACTCGGATCATTGAAAATCTCTAATGAAAAAAATGGTCAACCATACAAATGACCATTATTCTCTCTTATACGATGAACTACATTGTAGCACTTTCGATACTATGGTCGATAATATGAATGAAAAATTCAGTTTATCTATTGGGTACCAACATTTTTTAGGAAGATCGCGGAATGAGTAGCTGTATTCATCAAGGAACGCACAATTTATGACGTAGGACGCTGACAATCATTTCAATTATTTCATCTTCTTGATTATCGCCCAGTTACGGAACCCCAATTAAATTATTGCAGTACTGTTGTCGGCACGTGGCTTACCGAAATCGTTAATTATTAGCACGCCGATACTCTGTTGGGCAAATTTTCATTTTTTTCGGTTTTTCTCGGTCAGTATTTGATCGTTGTAGATATTTGTGACACAATACCGAACCTGCCAAACTTTTCTTCCTAGAACTAACGGTTCCCGAAATGCACCAATTTTGAAAAAAATTGTGGGGTGTCAACTTTACGGATGTTTTGTGCTCTTACAGTACCAGTTACCTCATTGCAGGAGTAGAATAGTATGTATTGTCGCTAATATTATAAATATTGATATGTGTGTGAATTGGAACCAAGGTGAGAAGAACAGCAAAGTGGGGCCATTTTCTACTTACATATTTAATTCATTTAAAAAAATAATACTCTAACAGAAAGTGTAACGACGGCGCGCGATACTGCAGACGTTTCTGCTAAGAGTTGCATCAAAAGAAACTTGGAAGTCGTGTTTTGTTTGCAATGTGAAGGAGAAAAACTTTGGCGAATTGAGCGATGGGGATGACATATACAACTTTATCAACAATATAAATTGGAAAAAGCATGATTTTCTAGTTTTCCTTGACGATATTCTCTGCAAAAATGTCTGCTTTTTTACTCCATGTCTGGTGGAGAGGATGGTATCGTAATAAGTAGTTTCAGTGAGACTCTATCTGTGAAAGTGAACTGTTCTTACGCAAAGTCTGGTGGAGAAGTTGACGATTCGAAGTCACGAACGAAACTGAATTAACCGTCTCTAATGTCGACATTAATCCTCCCATCGACGTTTCCATTTGATCGATTATACGAGGCTGCCGAATCTACTTACGCGGCATCCGTGCGCTGATTGGTTTCACACCGAATGCAAAAACTTCACAATTAGCATTTTATGATAAATTCATTCCTCAGTGTTCTTAGTCAGAATCACGATACTAAGTCCGATGGAACCGTCATACTCCGCTAAATTGAAAAATTACAAGATTGAAAAGAAAACTCGTCATAATGATGCATTTCGCTATTGAAACGACGATGCGCATAGAAATGCAAAACACTGCTACGAATGTTCAATGGAATGATTTTGGGTGTTACCGTGTCGTTCTCGCAAAGTTTTGTTTCTTCGGACGGAACAAGTTATTTCGGCCCAATTATTCTTGTAATGTTGGCTAATTCGAAGTGAAATTGTAACGCATAACTATTTAGGTGATACAGTCAGAGGTACAGACGGTAATTGAATCTTTTAAGAGACGCTACGAGAAAGATTTATTGCGATGTGTATTATTATCTACTAATTGCTGGCGATAATGGTGTGGGAGTTTTACGATTTTATAAAAGATTCAGTTTAAAAGATTGTATTTCTTTGTTGTGCAAAACGTGAAAAGTCGTACCACACAAACCACACCTAATCCGCGCTGAGAGTATGTCATGTAACCATCTAAATGAAAATGCGAGCCAAATTAGTTTTATGTATTCTTTCTGCAGACAATATTGACAGGAATGAAGATATGCAGATACGTTGGGTTGGAATGATAGTACAAAACGTGACAGATGGAATACAATCATTTATTTTAGTAGGGATCATTTCGTTATATCTATGACGGATTGTGTTATTCTCTATATCTCCCGTAATTTTGATTCTTCTCGAATCAATTATCTGAAAAACAGCTTATAGAAACTTTTTTATCTCTCAATTAGTTGGGATAATTGACGTTCTCAAACTCCTGTATTGCAAGTAGTTATTCGTGACATTCATTTCCTTTCACCTCATATCTATTGAGAATCGCTTCTTACGAAAATAAGTTGCGAAGAGTTCCGATTGGATACCTGTTGATCCGTGACGTTATTGAAATTTGGTATTTTTACCTACCGTTGTATTGCTCAGTCTGTGTTCCATACAAATGTCCTGCATACTTTATTGTAGACCAAATTTAATACACCGAGGCAGAATTCTATCGTATACTTTATTTCATATTCTATATTTATATTACTATATTATTATATTATATTATTATATTATATGTTATATATTATTATTATATTATTATCCATTTATATAGATACATTTTTGCAACTTTTTATGATTGAACCCATAAAATTCTGCCTCTCCTAATAATAATAACGTTATGAAGTCATTGAACACGTATTTTATCGCTTAAGAAATTAACAGTTTTCTGCGTTGACCAGCAACTTGTGACTCTTCTCTCCTCTCTTTTCCTCATTTCTTATTTCGACATGAATTTTTCGAGTCGCTGCGCAACCCAGATGCCCGGAGCAGTGGTCTCATCACTTGTGAAAGGAGAATGACCAGTGACATTAAATCAACCATCCTCACGAATTCGAAAATACTTAATTAAACAGTCAGTTTGTCTTATCCGTGCCAACATGTCTCGTCCGAGATATTATCAAATGTTTTTTTGGATAAGTCTGATCTTACATTCCAATTGACATATTACATCAAGCACACAATGTATGTACCATCTGCTTAAAACAACTCTGTCAATTATTCATAATAATAATTAATCTTTGCCAGCTTCTCTTCCTTGCAGCAAATAATCATTGCTGCTACACCGCTTTCCAGCTTGGTGTCTCGAACATTCTATGTGCATTTGAATCCTGAATAATGGATTAGGTTTTGATCATTCTTTTTTTTTTATTATTATTATTATCGTGGAGGAAATCCGCACGGACACCAAGCCGCTTCTGGGGAAAACCGGCGTGGCAGTGCCGGACTCCAACCGACTAAAACCTCCACGATGACCGTCCCGGCTGCGATCGAAAGGGGCCCGGGAACTGGTGTGGGCGATATACCCCCCCCCCCCCCCGCTTGATGGAGCGGTGTGTGGCCATTGTTACACCGCGCCTCATCGCCGGAGCCGCCGTGTCAAACAGCCCGGTTCCCCTACTGGGCTGCTTTGGGGCCCCGGGGCGCTGAGCTGCCAGCGCCTAAGTTTGCACCCCACCGGGGGGCGCGGCGGACCTAGCGTACCTCACTGAAGCGCATCCATGGCCTTTGCCGCGCCCTCGCCGGTCAATCCTCTCAGGGTGAGAGTACCGCACCCTCACCCTCTCCGCGGCCTCTTTTCGAAGCATAACTTGCTCACAGAAGGAGATCACGGCCCTCCTCCTTCTCTCGCTTACCAACAATGCCTCGAGGATCGTCGGCGGCGAGAGGTCCCATCCGATTTCCGCGATGAGGTCGTGGCGCGGCCGCGCCCACGCCTGGCAGTATTCCAGCATGTGCTGCGCTGAATCCACGCTCGCATCGCAGTGGTGGTAGCGCGCGGTCGCCTCCTTCCCGATTCGGTGCAGATACTCACCGAAGCAGCCGTGTCCGGTGAGCACCTGCGTCACCCTGTACGTCAGAGGAGGTCCGCCGCCGTCCAACCAAACGTCCCAGTTTGGAAGGACGGCCCCGAGGACCCTTATCCCCGGTGCACCCGCTCTCGTGTCGAGGTTGGCGCGCCATCTGTCGAGCAAAGCTCGCTGAGTCCGAACCCTGACGTCGGCGCCCGCTGGGCCCACCCCGCCCGACACACTCCGAGTGTGGAGGTAAATCTCGCGACATCTCAGGGTCCTGCAATTCGAACGGGGGAAACCCGGCTAGCACCGCCGTTGCCGCCGCAGAAATGGTGCGGAAGCCCCTCACTACCCTGATGGCCACCGTCCTGTGCAGCCTCCTGATCGCTAGGAGACTGCGACGGTTGGTCATCAGGTCCTCTGCCCAGATCGGAGCTCCGCAGAGGAGCTTCGATTGCACCACGCCGGCGTACAGCCGGTGCACTCCGACGTTGGGCCCGCCCAGCCGAGGCAGCAAACGTCCTAAGGTCGCCCCAACAGACGGCGCCAGGCGCTCGAAGTGAGCGCTGAAGGTCCAGTGGCTGTCGAGGGTTAGGCCCAGATACTTCATGCTGGTTCCGACTCCGATCTCAGCCCCCTCCAACCTCAGGCGATAACCCGCTGGAGGCGTCCCGTGATCGGGCTTACGGCAAAACCACATTACCTCGGACTTCTCTGGGGACACCCTCAGTCCCAATCCCTTGATTTCGGCGACCACGCAGGCCACCGCCAACTCCGCCAGACGGACGGTTCTACCCCATGCCGTGCCCCAGACCAGCACCAACGTGTCGTCGGCGTAGCACGTCAGTGTCGAGTTCGGAGGCATCGGCGTTCGAAGCACTGCGTCGTACGCGATGTTCCACAGCAACGGACCCAACACCGAACCTTGCGGGACCCCGCGGTGTACAGCCCTCCCGGTCACCCCTCCGCCCCGAACGGTATAGACGATACTCCGGTCCCGGAGGAACGCCCGGATCACACCCCGCAGGTACGCGGGCACCCGATGGAATTCGAGGGCCCGGCATATCCTGTCCCAGGGGATGCTGTTAAAGGCGTTGATCACGTCCAGGGACACGGCCAGCGCCACGTAACCACGCCGCTCGGCCCCCTCGACAAGAGAGCGGACGCGGGCGATAGCGTCGGTCGTAGACCGCCCTCTCCGGAAACCGAACTGGCCGTCGTGCAGTCCGGGCACACTCCGGGACAGATGCGACTCCAGGCCGGCAGCCACCACTCTCTCCAGCAGCTTGCCCGCCTCGTCCAAAAGGCACACCGGCCGAAAGGCGGAGGGCGAGTCCGGGGAGCGCCCCGGCTTCGGCAGCAGGACCATCCGCCCCTCCTTTCACGACGCGGGAATCCACCCCGAGACAGGCATCCGTCGAACAGACGCATTAGTCTCGGGGCCAAGACGCCGGCGACGTCCTTCCACAGGCGGACCGGGACTCCATCGGGACCCGGTGCTTTCCGCGCTCCGATCCTCCCGACGGCTCCGGCCAGTTCTTCCTCGGTGACCCTCGATTCCGGGCTCCATCTTCCCGCGGAGACACGTGGTTCTTCTTCTGGCGGTTGAGGCTCCTGCTCCTCCTCTTCGGTAGGGTTGCCATCTCCTCGTCCGCTGCTCCCGGGAACAAGGTGCCGACGACCTCGTCCAGGAATCGAGGGTCCATGCTCTCCGTTAAGGGAGGTGACCATGGACGGAGTTTGTTCAATACCATTTTGTAAGGGCGCCCCCAGGGGTCAGAGTCGAGGCTGGCCAGAAGCTCGTCTCAGGTCCGCCTCTTCGCCTCCTTGATGGCTCGTTGCAGGAGCCTTCGCTCTTCGCTGTAGGCCTCTTACAGACGAGCCACCGTGTCTTCGTCCACCCGCCACCTGCGGCGGGATCTGGTGTACTGGCGCCGGGCGCGGATGCATGTCTCGCGGAGACGAGCTATCTCCTCGGACCACCAGTACACAGCGCCGGCGCGACGCGGGGCTCCAGACCGCGGCATACACGAATCGCAGATCGCGTGGATGTCGCGCCTCAGCCGGGTCGCTCCCGCTTCCGCGTCCTCGTCGGTCCTGGATTCTTCTAACCAAGCGACGGCTATAGCGGCCGCCGCCATGGGTCATCGCCCACCGCGGGAATCTTCTTCTCCTTCCTGGTGGGCCGATGGGCCCGCGCGCACCCAACGAACGGTCGCCCATCGCGCCGCCAACCGGCACCTCCATCAAGATGTAGAGGTGGTCCGAGAGGGTCTCCTCCGGGAAAACCTCCCAACCGGAAACACGGATGCGGCAGGGTTTGCCCATGTGAGGTCCACTATGGTCCACTATGGACTCTCCACGCCACGCTGGACGACCCCCGGTTCATAAGCCGCAGGTCGAGTGCGGCCGCCCAGTCCTGTACGTCGCGCCCCTTTCCGTTGCTCCTGCGAGAGCCCCACTCCGTTGAGTGGGCGTTGAAGTCCCCGAGAACCAGTGACGGACAGGCGCCCAAACGCCTTGCGCAAGCCGCGAGCCCGTCCAGGAAGGAGGCGTATTCTGTCCGGCTGATGTTGGGCTACACGTAGACGGCCACCACTGCCAGGTCGCCCCATTTCACGGCCACAAAGCCCCGTCCCCGCTCGATCACCGAGCAAGCGGGACTCCCTGCGATCCTGGTCCAGAACACGGCGACCGAACCGTTCAGATCCCCAGCGCCTCGTGACGCGTCGGGAATGCTGTACGGCTCGGCCACTGCCGTTGGAGCAATCCGCCGCTCCGTCAGGCTCTGGAACATTAAGTCCTGAGCCCGGCGGTTAAGATTGCACTGCAGGAGCAGCGGTCCTTCTCCTCTTCTTCCGCTCAGGTCGGGGAAGGCTCCGTCTCCATAGCCTCCTCCGGGTCGTTCTCCTCACAGTCGTTGTGTCGGACTTCTCTGTCTTCTCTTCTGTCCTTCATGGGGTCAGTTGACGACGGTATCGTTTCCTTGGTTTCGATCATTCTGTGCTTACCTTATGGTCTTGTGACGTGAACTTGTAACATTGTCTACGCGTTTTTTATCATGTTCTCCAAGTCTCTTTTTTTTTTAAACATGCAAGGCAAATGACAGTGTTAGGAACGAAAAACAACTACGAGAAAGTCGCCGTGTACTGCGCGGCAAATACCTTTTCTCTTCCTTCAGTGATCTATATTTATTTGTATATAACCTTATTTACGTCGTCCAAATTACTTTCCTATGTACAATATCCTCATCAATAAAGATGAGCGTGTAAAACTTTTCCGCAAGTGATTCTCTTAATTAATTCGTCTTCCCAGGTATTTTAATAAATTAAACAACATTATGAATAACGAACCAGGAGATTTTATGAAACAATCACTTACATGCAGTTAAGAGATCACTGTGATAAAGATATATTTTTCAATATTTCGACACATGAAAGACTAACTTCTTGCCACAAGTTTACTAATTGGAAGACTGAGACTAATTTTTGCTACCAACTTCATTGGTTCTGCTTCGTGCACTAAAATACAATCAGAGAAGTGATATAAACGGCATTTCGATTGTTGCGGATAACAGAATAGATGCACTGAAACTACAAGTAATCATTGTAATGGAGTAAATGCCCTGAAAAGCAGAAACGTTATTTCATGATACTAATATTACGTCGAAATTACCGGAATGAAATAGTTTCATTATACTTACAAAGGTGACGATATTAACGTATAAAACATAATAATTTAAAGAGTAAGCCAAAAGTACAGTAATAGGGTTAAGGAGATAAGGACCATACGTTAATTTAGCGAAAGAGACGAAAATATCCAGCAATAAGATTTTGTTCACGAAACCTGCAAACGTAACAAATAAACTTGAGTGTAGTGTGCAAAACGTTAAATTCTTCACATTACTCAAAGAGTATCTTTACGATAACTAGAATGACATTAACGCATTACTGAGTGACCTGAAAAATATCGACTTACCACTATTATTCGTAGTGCATGCAACTACTAGCCAGGCAATGCCTAATGCCCAGCCTGTTCTACCGAGGGTCCAATAAATAACGGATAGACCTAAGGATATGTAAGGAAGGTGTGTTGGAGCTAGCTGAAAACGGAATGAGCGTTTCGTCCCGGGACTACCGGTGGACTCGTCAGTAAGACTATGCCCGGTAGTCCCTGCCTTAGACATAGAGGGAGTCTCGCTATGTGCGGTATTTATATCGTGCGCCCGTATATTCGACCGCGAGCGAGACAGACAGACTCGTCGTCGTAGTAACCCTCTGGTTTAGGCGGTTGGTACCCGCGGATCGCCCAGGAGGTGTTGCGCCGCGTTGATGCCTCGACCTGTCGGCGTCCTGTTGATACCGATCCGCCACAGATATGTTCTTGTTCGCGAGTTAAGAGAATCAAACAATTGCATAAAGTTTTCAAGGACCAACCAACGATTAAGCTTTTCTAAAACATAAATTTAATCACGCTATTGAAAGATACAGAAAAATATAAGTCTAACGAACAAACAATATACATTATTGAAAAATGCAATTTGTAATTCCATTTTGTAAGAAGGTGACATGTGGCCATTCCGATGAGGTATGGCGGTATTCTACACCACGGTCTTATATACCAGTATGTCGCTGTCTTATATTGTTCGTCCAACCTAGAAAAGTGAATATAAGTATAGTTACAAATTCCTTATGTCATAAAGAATGTTAAACATTTTGTATGCTTACGTAGGCTGGTAAATAAGGGTGTATCCCGTGTAAGCGTGTGATCCTATCGATGAGAGTAACAAAACAATGCCTATGCCCATGGCAATGCCTGAAATAATTGATATTAGAGATCAGGTACGACTAGGCACTAAAGGATTAAAAATCGGAAGTAGAAACTCACGTGATCGATAAAATTAAAAGAAAACTGCCAAATACGAAGAACTGCATGCCATTGGACAAGTACCAACTCCATGTGAGACACTGCAAACAGTATTTTTCACCGAAACGAATTCTTTTGTAGTAACGTGAACGATGTTTGCAATAAATTAGCTAAGAAAGTATACGTACTAGCTCATCCCATCTATAGAAGTTGTTGATGTAAAGTATGTTAGTCCACCAATATTTGAAACACTTAGCATTTGGATGCTCAACGGGAAGAAGCTCTGAGACATGATGATGCCAGGTAAAATTCAATATCGTTATCAGTATGACAACGAAATATGCAGGTGTAAGCCTTCCAAGTTAATGTATTTATTTTATCATCAAAATCTCATCGATAGAATCAATTAAGCACTGATACTATACTTTACCTTATATATCGTTTGACAATCTTTTGAAAAAATTCATTCATCCTCTTTGCTATAGGCGGAATTCCCTGATATTTTCGTCTTTCCTTCAGAAATGTATATGATAACAGAAAACCACTCATAAAGAAAAACGTATCAACCGATAATGTGAAGTTGCTTATGATTTGCGACAGTATAAGGTCGTCCATTGTATATACAAGCCATGTGTTACCTGTGTACATGAGTGACTGTATTAAAAAAATACGTGGTAGATCAGAAATCGGATCGGAGTAGTAAAATTAAAACATCGTTAAAATTCGTTTCTTACTCATAACATGAAATCCGAAGAATAATATGTGCCCCAGAATAATCCATACCATAGTCACCGTTTTCAAACCGTAGAATAAGCGTAGTTTATCTTCACTCTTTTCCGTCTTAAATATCTCCTCTACGTTGGTTAGAACTGAAAAGCACAGAAGATGTTGGCTGATGCGATTCTGCTTTGCCGACTCGGCGAGTGCCGGTTCCTTGTTGTCGGTTTCGCGTTTCTGCTCTCTTACGTTCTCCAATTTTATTCAAAGTAATCCGTACGTCACATACATTGCCATGTAATAAACTTGAAGCGGTAAAAATCAGTAAGATTGGTAACGTGAGCATAGTTTTGTGATAAGTGATAGTCAATATCAAGTACCAATGTATGTGCAGCTTACCTATCGCATTGTTACTTTCGAACGTAATCTTTCCCCTTTCTTTATTTAAACGCTTTCGATGGGCGAAAACGTCGTATACTGTGGCCGCTTTTACGGTAGCACACAACGATAGCAAAACTCCTCTGTAATCATAATTTTAACGTTCCTAGGTGGTATTTTATCGGATGCAGATCTCGACGTATGTAATATAAATCTGGCTAGACAAAAAATCGAGTTTTCAATTACGAGCTTGAAGTTTACGTACATGATAGAGATCATCTTCGCAGAGAGTCGCCATTGATGATCATCCGCCAAATTGGAGACTTCGATCAGCTTGAGATGTATATTAAAAAGTTTTCCAATGAAAACTTGCAATCTTGTGGGTCTCCTAACCAATGATTATTATTATTATTATTTTATTTTATTTTAGTCCGTGCCTTTCGGCGTTGGACGACTTCCAGATTACATCTCTTACATTGTATTTATCTGTCTAAATATAAGTATATTTAACGCTTATCCTTCTTTGGCCTTTGCTTCCTTGCTGTGCTCCCTCTCTGTCGTTCCTCTTCTGCTGCTCTTCTCTTCACTATTATCGCTTTCAACCAATGATTATTCCCGATGACAAATCCTCTGGATGGTACTCCACTGTAATCCAACGCTTAAAAAACACGTGAACTCTCATTGGAAACTGCTCGTGATACAATTAGCGATAAGGATCTGAAGCGGTGTGAAAATTAAGCGCACCGTTTGAAACCAACAGCATCAACTGATCGGGAAAACTATGACGACGACGATAGTAACTCTTACTCGCGCCGTACGAAGGAACTAGTTTCTTGTGCAACGCATTAAAGAAGTTTCAAGGTCGAGGTTTATACGCGGGCTAGGTGAAGTCTTGACCGGTTTGTTACTTTATCGACTTTCACCGTCACGTACTTCACGTCTAAAAAGTAAAAATCTTTTCCTGAAACGATGTACTTCTTCGACGAAAGGGCTTTCATCCTGTAACGAACGACCGTTTCTTAGATTTGCATTCGTCTAACTAGATTCTGAGAGGGACATAAAAATTACTCGTGAATGAGTTTTATTTGACGCGAACAAAATCGTATTGTTCACTAATTGTAAAGTAGGCTTCTAAGATCTTTCAAATTTTACGTCGTTTTCTCCATTTTTGACGAATATCCGAACTTGTTTGAAATTTCGCCGACTCGATACTTTGCCCCATCGTTTTATTTTCTTCCCATTATTTTTTTCCTTCTTAATTACAGTGGCGAGTCGCGGGGTTTTCACGATCAAATTCTTTTTTATTGTTTTTCTTTTGTTATTAATAATAACGTATTGTATTCATTGTGGAGATAATAGATCTCAAGGGAACTGGGTCGTAGCAACTCAGCTGTTCCCTTGGAAAGAATTGTTAAAGTTTTAATTATTCTTAAATCGAATATAATTTATACATCGTGTTTTTACGTGTATGTTCACATTTAATAAAAAAGTATAGTGTTATATACGAAGTAACATAAAATCAGGATTTCAAGATTAGCTCGTAAAATATATCAGGATATAGGAATAATGGAAGAAGTGTAGAAAACAGTGCAATTTTGAGCGGCTGTGTTAATAATTCGGTGATCAAGGATTAGTACTGTGACACTTCAAATGCGAGCTTGTTTTGAAATATGTTGAGGTTTATCTCGAAATTGAATAAAGAGGAATGCGTGAATGAATAAATAATAGAAATATATTTGAGTAAGTATAAATAGAAGTATAAGTACAGTGTATACTATTCCAGATTCGCACGCTACTAGCGTTAGTTTACAATAGAGTTTCGAAGCCATGACCCTGTAACATCAATCCACATCAGTGACCAGCCCACACACCGCGGACAAGATGGCAGCCAGATATCTGCACATCCTTGGCGCGTATGTTCAATAGTCTTAAGGACCCACCATGGGTCTTGGCATTTTCATAATTAAGGTCCTTCGGACTAAACAAGTGTCTTTTTTGTACAAGTATCACCGCCCTTCTTATTATCCAATTAGAAGCGGTGTCTACTGCCCTCACTTTCCTAACCGAAATTGTCAACAAATCCGATGGTCCCGTGTCCTTAGACACACCCATCTCCAGATTACCTCAGACACAGTATCGTCAGTAAAACTTCATTTATACTGTGTCCTTGGAATAGTCAACATATCTTTACCGGTTTCTACCCTCAGACCAGTCGCGTACTTGATCAGTGTATACTCAATTGTGAATATTATGAGAAAAACAGAGTTTAATAAAAAAAAAAGCAAAGTGTATAGATAAAAAAAATCCCGAAACAATTTGAATTATTGAAAATATTCCAAGAATTAATCCAAAATTTCATAAATAATTAATGTTAATTGGGGAACGTAAATTAATAAATGATAAAGGTGAATTAAATATATGAGTTTTATAAATTATTGAAATTACTTTTTTCATTTTATTGCTCGAAGATTTTTATTTTTAATATAACAAATTTTTGTTATAATTAGTAATATTATAATTAAAAAAATAATAAACATTAATAAAATACAATAATTAGGTCTTAAATATAATTTTTTAATAATATTTATTTTATTATTTTTAGAAAAATTTAAATTTTGTAATACTATTTTAATTTGTTTTATTTGAATAATTATAATAAATAATATAAATAAGATTAATATTAATTTTAAATAATTATTTTTTTTTATATTTTATTAACTAAGCAAATAAAGTAAGAAAATATAATTAGAGAAACAATAATAAAAAGAATTAATAAAATAAATAAAGTTAATGTAATTATTTGTTTTAATGTTAAAATATTTATTATTATAAAAAGAATATAAAAAATTAGGTATATTAATTTTTTTAATGGGGGAAAAATATTTAAATACAAAATAATTTATAATTAGTATTAAATTAATATTTAGGTTTATGAATATTAAATAATTTAAAATCAGTAAAGTTTTCATTGCAGTGTATATAAATGTTTAAAAAGTTTAAATATAAATAATTTTTTGGAATATATAATATATATTAAATATGCATATATAAATAAATATTAAGTTTGTTATATTAATGAATTTGTTAAATTTTTAATTTACAAAGTTAGTGTTTTTTTAAACTATGTAACAAATATAATTAGATTTTTTAATATCAAGATATCAAAAAGTAGTTTAAATTAAAAACGTTACGGCTTAGCTATCTTGTTTTCATCATATAACTTTCAAGTTTACGTGATAGCTCTATGGGTATTTATATAATTACGAGAACTGGTTTGTCTATAGCCCGGTACATCTTCCGTGCATGACATGTTCCTATGTTCCTAGAAAAGGCTATGAGGCCGAGAGGCCCTTCAAATTGATTTTCGATGGCTTCGAGGACTAAGATAACTAAACACTAGAGAAGATGTAGAGTTTTCCTAGAAGTGAGAATCACTTCAACAAAATAGACAGGAAGAGAAATGGGAAAAAAGGGGAAAGAAAGGAAGAAAGATATGTAATACACTATACGATACAATATAATGCTGGACATCTACGTTAAACAACAGACGCTATTTTCCCAATTGTGGTTCCAGAGAACATCATAATAAATAGAAATGTTTCAAGATTGAGAGAGACAGGCAGACGGACACACAGACAAAGTGCATATATCGAGAGAGTAATTTCATCACTTTATTAACTGAGGGGCTTAAAAATATGTATTAGTATATGATTATTTCATACTTGCCGGATTACTATACAGTCGAACGAGTGATATAAACGGCATTTCTACTGTTGCGGACAGAACAATAGCAGCAATGAAACTACAAATAATCACTGTAATGGCAGTATAGGTCTGAAAAAACATAATATGTTATTATTACATAGGATTCATATTACTTTGAAATTGTTCGAATGAAACTACCTTATCATACTTACAATATTGGTGTAATAGAGAAAGAGAGGATAATTATCTAACGAATATAACGAAAGGATAATAATACAATTTATGAGATAAACGCCATACGTTAATTTACTGAAAGGGACGAAAATATCCAGCGATAAGATTTTGTTCACGATACCTGCAAACGTAACAAATATACTTGAGTGTAGTTCACAAAATGTTAAATAATTCGCATTACTCAAAGAGTATCTTTACGATAACTAGAATGACATTAACGTATTATTGAGTGACATGAAAAATATCTACTTACCGCCATTATTCGTAGTGCATGCAACTACAAGCCAGGCAATACCTAATGCCCAGCATGTTCTACTGAGGGCCAGATAAAGAACGGAGAGACCTAAAGATATGTTCTTGTTCGCGAGTCCGAAGAGAATCGAACAATTACATAAAATTGCCACGGACCAACCAACGATTAAGGTTATCTGAAACATAAAATTAATCACGCTATTGAAAGATGCAGAAAAATATAAGTATAACGAACAAACAAAGTATACATTACTTTTGAAAAATGCAATTTGTAATTCCATTTTGTAAGAAGGTGACATGTGGCCATTCCGATGAGGTATGGCGGTATTCTACACCACGGTTTTATATACCAGTATGTCGCTGTCTTATATTGTTCGTCCAACCTAGAAAAGTGAATATAAGTATAGTTACAAATTCCTTATGTTATAAAGAATGTTAAATATTTTGTATGCTTACGTAGGCTGGTAATTCAGAGTGTACCCCGTGTAAACTAGTGATCCTATCGATGAAACTAGCGCAACAACACCTATACCCACGGCTATATTGTAATGCCTGAAACAGTCGATTTTAGAGCCCAGGTAAAAATGGGTTCTAAGGGATCAAAGAACGAAATTAGAAACTCACGTGATCGATAAAGTTAGAAGAAAGCTTCCAAATACGAAGAACTGCATATCGTTGGGCAGGTACCAACTCCATGTGAGACACTGCAAACAGTACTTCTCTCCGAAACGATTCTTTTGCAATAACGCGACCGATATTTGCAATAGATTATCTGAGAAAGTATACGTACTAGCTCATCCCATCTATAGAAGTTGTTGATGTAAAGTATGTTAGTCCACCAATATTTGGAACACTTAGCATTTGGATGCTCAACGGGAAGAAGCGCTGAGACATGATGATGCCAGGTAAAATTCAATATCGCGATTAATATAACGACGAAATATGCAGGTGTAAGCCTTCGAAGTTAATATATTTATTTTATTATCATCGAAATCTCATCGATAGAATTAATCAAGCATTGATACTATACTATACCTTATATATCGTTTGACAATCTTTTGAAAAAATTCGTTCATCCTCTTTGCTATAGGCGGAATTCCCTGATATTTTCGTCGTTCCTTCAGAAATGAATATGATAACAGAAAACCACTCATAAAGAAAAATGCATCCACCGATAATGTGAAGTTGCTTATGATTTGAAAGAGTAAACTTTCAGCCAGTATATATACAAGCCATTTGTTACCTGTATACATAAGTGATTGTATTAAAAAAATACATGGTAGATCAGAAATCGGATCGGAGTATTAAAATTAAAACATCGTTAAAATTCGTTTCTTACTCATAACGTGAAATGCGTAGAACACTATGTGCCCCAGAATAATCCACACCATTGTCAATGTTTTCAAGCCGTAGAATACTCGCAGATTATTACCACCCTTTTCCGGCTTAAATATTTCTTTTACATTGGTGAGAAATGAAAAACACAGAAGATGTTTGCTGATACGATTTAGCTGCTCCGACTCGCGGGGTGCCGATTCCTCATTGCCGGTTTCGCGTTTCTCTTCTTTTATGTTCTCCAATTCTATTCAAAGTTAACCTTACGTTATATGCATTTCCGTGATTCCCATTCCATCTCGAGGCGATAAAAATAATTAAAATTGGTTACGTGAGCGCAGTTTCGTGTTAAGTAATAGTTAATATCAAGTATCAATGTATGTGTGGGTTACCTATCCCGTTGGTACTTTCGAACGTCAGCTTCCCCCTTTCTTTATTTAAACGCTTTCGATGGAGGAAAACGTCGTATATTGTGGCCGCTATTACGGTAGCACACAACGATAACAAAACTCCTCTGTAATCAGAATTTTTAAGTTCTTACATGGCATTTTATCGGATGCAGATCTTGACATATGTAATATATATCTGAAGTGACAAAAATTCAAGTTTCAAATTACGAGTTTGAAATGTACGTACATGATGGAGATCATTTTCGCAGAGAGTAGCCATTGACGATTATCCATCAAATCGGAGACTTCGATGAGCTTGAGATGTATATTAAAAAGTTTTCCAATGAAAAGTGTCTCATTACGAAATACTTTATCGAGCATAGTGGCAACATCGCCTATGCTGCAGGATGCCGGTAAGCAAAGTCCAAGCGTGATCAAATCCTAAAATGAATGCAGTTTCTCAAATTTCTGATCTTCCGTCGTGACCGTAAAAATTCGCACGTAAATTTCATGAAATATTTTAATATTAATGATATCATCTATTAATATTATTTTAATGCGATAAATTCTTAATAGACTGCACAAACTGGCTACATACTGATTGTAATTCGCATTGGAACTTAAATCGTTAGAGATATACAATTGAGATACTAATTCTAGAATATCCATTTGCTTACTTCGTCTTCTACTTCTATATGATATTGCACAGTGCTATTGTGCCGCGCACGTGCAATAAAAAAACGAAACTCAAAAGGTGAGTACTCTTCATTCGGGTTCCGGTATATCGAATTGTTCTTTCGTACTTTCTCTGATAGTAATAGCGTGCGATTTTCAGAGAAATGCTTGCAATCTTGTGGGTCTCCTAACCAATGATTGTTCCCGATGACAAATCCTCTGGATGGCACTCCACTGATATCCAACGCTTAAAAAACACATGATATCTCATTGGTAACAACTCGGGCTGCAATTTGCGATAAGGGTCTGGAGCGGTGTGAAAATTAATCGCACCGTTTGAAGCCAACAACATCGGCTGATTGGAAAAACTATGACGACGACGACCGCAGCTTTTACACGCCCTATACGAAGGAACTAGTTTCTTATGCAACGTAGGAGGAAAATCGCAAAGTCGGGAGTTGGCTCGATAAAACACGTAGCGTGATGGTACCATAATCAGAAGAATCTTCGCGGTTGCACAAGAATTGTTTCTATCGCTTTTGATTCGAATTTTCCGCGGTATAAACGTGTTCACCGAGAACATGTCACTAAACACAATCGCAAACACGGTATACATCTTTTTGAATCATGGTCGGTTGTACGTATTTCGTTTAGTTTGCTTCCTTCTTTTCTTTCGCTGTGATTGACTGGTGGTAGCTTCGCGAAACCGAATTCGGCTATATATCTCAAAAGTTCTATTAACCTCTTAGAGCCCAAAGTATCTGGTTATTCACCGCATTTCGAAATACATCTATCTGGGTCCGACAGCTGCTGGAATTTAGAAGATCAGCATTTTCCAAAACCGCGTACACTGGAAGTAGCTTCTTCGTGATCATGGGGTCTAGTTCGGTCGCTTGTATTGACACGTAAAAGTTTGTTAAAGATAGAAGGGATAACCATGTCCACGAAATTCTTCCGCACTTCATACTTTGAAATAAGATTTACACTTGGTTATTAGAATTGATTATAGAGGAATATCGGCAGCCACGCGAATGTATTTTGTTCTCTTGTTCGGAATAATGTACTATGTCGGTACTATGTTCGAAAATACGACTGCGTCGAACGGGTTTCGAATGGCGAATGGAGCTCGAGAGACTCCACGGTTTCCGATGAAATTGAAGCATGATAATGCGTGTTCGATACAGGACACATCATTGATGATGTAAAATATCGCTATCATTTTACTTGTGACACTCCTTTCCAAAAGAATAGCGGAGGTGTGCTATCTTTAATTTCTCAATATGGCGTGTAAAATTTTTCGTCTGTAACGTGTAATATTAAAACATTATGAGTTATGAATATGCAGTTCGTTGAAAATAATTAAAAATGTTATGAGGTTTAGTATGTAAGCAAAAAAATTGTTTTATTTTAAGAACGAAATTATAGCACATGTACAGTAAAAAAAATAATAAACAACATAAATTGTAACTGACAATAATTACTTATCAAACATATATACTTATTTAGTAATAGGTACGTTTAATAATAGGCCCTGAGAGTGTGCAGACTACAGATGCATTATCTTGTTGAAAGATTTGGTCAGTTCCAGAAATACGTTCTGCATGATTATTTATTTGTTCTTTGATTACATTTATGTATCGGACACTATTCATTCTCCCATCGATGAACTTGATACTTGTCTTACCGAAATAACCATCATGCTAATAATAAACCATCACATTGCCTCCTCCCATTTGTCGTTGAAATAGTGATATTGTCTCTTTTCTTACGTCATGAAAATAATATTGGAACCCATCAGGACCATGCAACTGAATCTTTTTCGTCTGAAAATAGTACTCTTCTCCATTTCTTTTTCGAATGCATTCTTTCTTTTGCAAAGCGTAAACGTTCTGCTTTGTGTTTCGTTGTTAACGAAGGTTTCTTTTTCAATTCTAGCTTCTTGATATTTTTGCAGGATAGTAGAACTCGACGAACACTTGAAACACTGGCACTAACACTAGATTTTTCAATTATTTGCTTCGTTGTTAACTCGAGTTGGAAGCTACACGCAAAATTGCCATAATCTTCAACATTTTTTAAGAAATTGTGTATTACTTTACGACATCTTTTTATTACTTTCGATATTTCTGCTACTGATAACTGTTGCTGTTTTAGTTTAAGAATTTGCTTTTTTTCAGACTCGTTTAATTTTTCTCCGCCTCCTATTCTTATAAAGTTATATAATATTGCACTGTAATCTTTACTCGTTGATAGATCATGAACTACTGAGCAATTTTTAAACATACTAACAGAGTGTGCTATTATTTCGTTCTTAAAATAAAACAATTTTTTTTTGTTACACACTAAATCTCATAATGTTTTTAATTATTTTCAACAAACGTTATATATTATACGTTACAGACGAAAAACTTTACACTTGTCGTTGAGAAATTAAAGATAGCACACCTCGACTATCTTTTTGGCGAGGAGTGTACGTTCGCTGGTTGCGACCAATTAACATTCCACTTTCATATGCGTGGCTGGATAAAATCTTGACCGGTTTGTTATTTCATCGACTTTTACCGCTACGTGATTCACGCGTTACACATTTTTTTTTTATTTGGGAGACTTTTTACAATCAATTGTCATTGAGAATTACAAGTAAATTATTTTGGCGTGATACTGTAACTTGGATTATAAGAGTTTAGAGTATGTTTGATTCTAGTTGAATCTAATGCTTAAATCTAAAGGGTATTGTCTTTTTAGCCTTCGGATCTGATTCGTCGTGTCAAGTAATTGAATAACTAGTGGGTTTTGGTGGTTGTTAACTCTTATATTATATCTGTTGCTAAGTTTGGATATTTCTTCTTTAACTGTGGATATCTTAAGGTCGCGATGTATTGTTTCCTTGGTAATATACCAAGGTGCATCTATTAAGAATCTTAGAGTTTTTGATTGGAATTTTTGGAGAAGTACTCGCTGTTTCCCGTAGTTGGATCCCGTAGGCCCAAACAGGTTTTAATATAGTCTTTATATAGCATCATTTTACTCTGCGCGCTTCAGATGGAAAGTCTACTAATGAGCCAGTAGAATTTTTTAAATTTTTATTTAAATTGCTTGGATTTATTTACGATATGTCGTTTCCATGTTATTTTTCTGTCCAGTATCATGCCCAGATATCTGACTGTATCTTTATTTGGAATTGGAATGGTCGCCTGCGGGCAGGATTATTTTTGCAGCGTGAAGATTATATAACTGAATTTATTTTTATTTATTTTGAAGCGCCATTCGTAGAACCATTTTCCCACAGAGTCGAGACCTTGGAATTATCGAATCTACGTGAAACGGCAATAAAGCTATATCATCAACAAATATCGCCGTGGTTATTTCTGTTAAAGTTGGAAATCGGCATTGTAGATGGTGAACGAAGGTCCAAGGATATTGCCTTGGGCTATGTCAGTTTCTATTGGAAATGTTGTGGTTGTAGCGTCTAAGTATCTCATCATGAACAGCCTATTGATATGATATTAAGATGGAGTAGTAGGTGTGTGGTAGGATTTTCTTTAGTTTCAGCGAAATTTCTTCATGCCACACTTTGTCGAACGCCTGCTGAATGTCCAGGAATACCGCAGAGTAATATTTTTTCTTTTCTAAATCTTGGCTAATTTTACGAGTTCAATAGGAGGAGACATCTGGAAGGGAGAGTGCAAGTGAAGAGTTACATTAGTTAAGTGACTTGCAAATAAGTTGGCTTTTTGCATAGGGCTACGCGCCCATCCACCTTGCGAACAGCGAATTGGAGGGATACGCATAATAAATAAAAATCTTTTCCTTCGTCGACGTACTCCTTCGGCGCAAGAGTCTTTACCCGTAACGAACGCTTGTTTCTTAGATCCGTATTCGTCGAGCTGGTTCCTCAAACAGACATGAAAAAATTAACCGTGGGTGCGTTTTATTTGATCGACAAGACCGCGCTGTTTTCTAATTGCCAAGAATGCTTTTAGGATCGTTCAAATTCCTCGTCGTCTTTTGCATCTTCGACGAACATCCACAGAGCTTGATTGAAATCTTGTCGACTCGATCTCTGCTCGATTTTTCATCTTTTTTCCTTTGTTTTACACCCTTGAATCTTGTCGAGCAAGATGTTAAGATGGCACACCGAAGTGCAAATTTTTATAAAATACACGCAGTACACCTTCCTCCACGATTTATCCAATCAAAATTTCGCCTGTCCAAAAAAATGTCCAAAAAAAAGTAACAATTGTTCCGTTCGAAACGACCAAAACGTAGGAATCTTCCGAAGCAATTTTATGACGCCAGCTTCCGTGGGAAAGTTCCTTTTAGCAATGGTGACAACGTTTTTAATTTTCCATGTCTATCGTGTTCTCAATACTCAAGCGTATCGTAAGTTCAGTCGATTTTTCATCGGACGCAGATCGCGATATACAGGGTGGTTGGTAACTGGTGGTACAAGTGGAAAGGGGGTGATTCTACGCGAAAAAAGAAGTCGAAAATATGGAATAAAAATTTTTTTTTTAATTTTTCCATCGAGACAACGGTCTACAGTGAGATCCGTTATAACGAGACGCGATAAAGTGCACGCGTATCGAGCGAAAATTCAAAGTCGATTTTCTCGAAAACAAAGCCTCGAACGAACAATTTTTATTCTATATTTTCGACTTCTTTTTTCGCGTAGAATCACCACCTTTCCCCTTGTACCACCAGTTACCAACCACCCTGTATAACATGTATCCCAATCGGTGACAAGAATTCGAACTTTCAATAACGAGCGTGGAATTTCGTAGCGAGAAATCATTGTTGATTGTCCGTCAAATCGAAGACTTTGATCAGTCTCAAGTCCGTATAAGAAAGATTTTCGGCGAAAAGAATTTCATTATGAAATACTCCATCCATCATGATGATGACTTCGCGTTTGGTATAGGATCACATCCTGAAAAAGTGCAAAATATCTCAAATTTCTGGTAGTTCGTTGAAATCATAAGAAGTCGTACGTAAATTTCATGAGTTGTCTTAATGAGGTACATTGTTATGCCCCGAGGCTTACTATACGCCGTGTTCCTAATCGTCGCTCGTGGTACTCAGTGCACAGATTATCATACATGACCGACAAAATATATACAAAGTAGCGACAAGCACATAGTTGTCGTCAAGCAACGAGTTCTAGAAACATCGATTCGCCTTTGATCCGTTACTTTATGTACACAAAGAAGGTGGTATATGTGGTCATATGCGCGAACAGTTGCGAGACCCGAACGTGGTGGGGGTCGTCTCCTAGAGAAGACAAAGGAAAAAATCGAAGGGCAATCAGTATCATTTGAGGATTGGAATGCATTGAGAGCTTCAGACGAATAAGTCAAAGTTGTTTAGTCAAACGAATACATCGAGAAATATCATAAAGACGGGTCGAATTACAGTAACAAACTAATTGTATCATTGTTAAATCATTTGTGACGTGTTCATTATAATTCTAAATATTGTTGGAAATAGAAGCTTATATTAATCCTGTTAATTCAGCGTAACAATCATTTGAACTACCTCTGTTATCCTAATCGAAACAAGGGAACGACTGATTCGTGGCGTCGATTATCAGAATCGTAACGAGAATTTATGCCTCTCACAGACGCGTTTTCCTTGCGATCGCGTTTCTCCGCGAACGGTCGTAACATACATCGTTAATTTGCTGTATAAATCATACTGATGACTACATATTGATTGCAAGTAGCATTGCGACTCGAATCGTTGGATATGTGGATTACAGATGCAAACATTGAAATATCCGTATACTTACTTCGTTTTCTGATTTTATGCGATATTGCACAGCGCTATTGTGTCGCATACGTCCAATAAAAAGTCGAAACTCAAAAGGCGGATGTTCCTCGTTCGGGTTCCGGTATATCGAATTGTCCTTTCGTACTTTCTGTCACAGAAATGTCGTGCGATTTTTAGAGAGCTTGGAGCAAGTTAGACGATCTCCTATCTAATAATTGTTCTCGTTGACAAATCTCCTCGGTCGTACGCCACTAGTGTCCAAAAACGACTTCAAAAACACATAATTCTGTAATGCAAGCAGATGATCGTGAAAAGAGATACACTTCGGCGACAACTGTCGTCATTTTTACGCAGCTTATGCTTCTGTTTCGACGGTTGATTCGATGAAAAATTATGCATGTGACACAATCGCGACGTAACGCGACGTAATTGCCCCCAGGAAAACTGTCGCGGTTGCACAAGAATTATTTTTATGTTTTTTGAGTTTAACCGACTGTATAATTTGTTGAATCGTAATTGATTATGCGTATTTTGATTGATTTGTCTCCTTTCTCTTTACGCAATCGTAATCGACTTTCAGTAGTTTCGTCAAACGAAGTTTGTCAAGATATCTTAAAAATTCTTTTTACCTCATAGTCCCCAAAGTATCTGGTTATTCGCAGCATTACGAAATTTAACTATCTCTGTACGACATCAGCTTGAATTTAGAAGAATGATGTTCTTGTATGTGGAAGAATGATGTTGATTGTATGATCATTAGCATAACAGATTTCTATTTTTGTACGTGTGTAATCATACCAGAAAACGAGATGTCTTGTTTTTCTTCGTTCGAAGCGAATAGTAATGATATTCGGTCAAGTATTTGATTCCGAAGAAAAATATTCATTTGGTCAAAGTAGTGGAATAAAACTGAACGCCCATTTAAAATCATGTAAAGCTACAAAATCCTTATCCTTACGAATTAGGAACTATTATTTTATATAAAAAGAGACTATAATTATATGTTAACTCTGGATGCAACTACTATAGGTATCATATAACAAAAATATATGTCGGAGATGAAAGGACATCGGGACTTCCCGTCTGGAATGGTGGGAAAACGCCCAATACCCTCGTCCAGACTTTTACTATAGTTAGACTTAAGCAATAAAAATAAGAAATAGTTTTAATGTTCCAATCTGGCTTTATGACGATGGGTTTAGGCTCGAAGTGACATAGCGGGTCACTAGACGTAGCCACGGTCAAGGGAGGGACGTGTACCTGACAGAGGCATGGAATGATTATATGGCTCTCCTTAAAAACATTGATTGACCCGAGAGATGGGGACAGGAATATATAAGGGCAGTTCTACTTGGATTTGGGGTTGTTGTAGTTCATGCAGATAAGTTTACTTGTACGTGGAGTCATACGTGTATCACGTCGCATTCGTCATCCCGTGGACCGTGGATTAGTTATCGAACCTGAATTCGTTGTCATCAACATCTCGACCATCCGATCGCCGCTATTACTTACAGCCTCTTGTAGTACCCACATTTGTACCAATAAATATCAGCTATATCCGCGATGGTAAATTTGAGTGAAGGTTCATCGAACGCCCAATACTTCAACCCTAATCCGACATATATATTATGTAACGTGAAATTTGTTGAGGATACCCAGATAGAGATATAAAACTACAAGTAAAAAGTATAAATTAAATTAAATTTGATATGGTGGTTTGTTATTTCATGAACAAAAGTCATAGATAAATATACCATTCTCTTTGACATTCCATGCATTATATCTAGTTTCCCTTCTATATGAAATATACGTTGATTTCTACATCTGTATTAAACAATTATGCTATTTATCACAATTTATCGAATAATTGAAACAACGGTAGTAACTAAAATTGTATTTTACAATCTAATGATTGCAAGAAATATACGCGTATACTACGAGGTGTTTCCATTTTTTCTTAAATGTAGATAGATGTTCCATTTTACCTTATGTTACGGCTGGCGTCACATAAACATTCAAATGACAGACGTTACGACGGACGTTGCAACGCTCATCTGGCCGCAGACGAGTGTTCGTTACGTTTATGGTCCACATAAGATACTTTAGTAAACGTGAGACGAGGCAGCAGGTGAAACGACCAAGTATAATGTATACAATCCACATGCTGTATCTACCGTTATAAATTTTCTAAATAAAAGTTTAAGAAATGGTGAAGACTCCAATGCATTATCGGAACTTCGACACTGTTAAAGTTTCTCAAAAAATTTTTTCCAATTTTGTGAAAAAGGTGACATGTTCACAGATTTATAGTTGATCATAAATTGTTATGAGTTGTGAGGATCGTTTGGTCGTCGGTCTCTTGTCATGTGACAGCAGCTCATTCCGGCATCGGGGAGGGCAGGGACGCGGCGCAGCACGTGCTGGAATATTGTCCGGCGTGGGAGCGGTCCCGCTACATCCTGCGGCACGTCATAGGCGTGAGATTGACCCCCTCGGCGTTCGTAGAAGCGATGCTGAGGGGGCTACAGGAATATGAGACTGTCTGCCTCTTCTGCGAGCGAGTTATGCTCGCAAAGGGGCGAGCAGAAAAGGGGAGAATGAGAAACTCTCTCTCTTGTTGGATAACGCGATGGTGGGGGATGGCGATCAGGGGGCCTAGAGCCGCTTCATCGCCGTCCCAACGGCCCCCGACTAGAAGGAGCAATGGCCCCACGTAGCGCCAAATTCAACAGTCAGGGAATTTTTAGAATTAACTCAATCAAGAGGACCCGGGAGGGGGGTGCAACAGAAAGTTGCACTGCTGTCACACGCGTAGGATGGTCATCGTGGAGTTTCAGTCGGTAAGAGTCCGACATTACTCTGCTATTGCCGATTATTAGCAGCAGCGGAGTGTCCATGAGGATTTCTGCACCTGCAAAAAAAAAAAAGCTCATTCGGAGCATATATCTAAGAAAACGTTGTTCCGTTTTGCCTTGCTTTGTCTGTTCGCTCCTATCGCATATTTCCTTGTATCTGTTAATATATATATAATTATATATTTTGTTGTGTGATGTAGAGGGGGCTTTCAGAGCGTATTTTATACTTGGAAACTATCTTCGTCGATATAGTACCATATAGATATGTTTGGTTTCAAGGAGGATACTATTGACTTTGCATGCACGATGTACCCCTGTAATTATCCTTATTTTATTACCTTTAATGTAATGTGGTTTGGCAGGGCTGTAGATTGTTGAGTCGTAGTCTACTTTAGGTCAAATTATGTAGTGCTTATTATGCTTGGTATGTTTTTAAGGATCGATACAACTGCTCTCCTTCAGCTGTTGACAAAGACTACGTAGGCCCATACGCATTTAAATATATTAAGCAGATGGTTCATTCCAGATTTATGGAATTGTTTTAAAATATCAAATCACTTTTTGAACTTTTTCCAGAAAATGTGTCTGCACATGCGAATGCGGCGAAGAAAAGAAAGTGTCGCTTGTAACCCGAAGGACGTACATAATTTCATGCACGTGTTCTTTATGTTTGTTCCAAAGAACTTCGTCACCACATGACGTTGCAGGTTGAAAGGTTAATAGCATGATGAGTAATATCAATTTTCGATTTGTTTTATTGATCCAAGCATAGCAAATAGATATAAATAGTCGGTTACATGAATGACGCAGCGGCGATAACAGCGATACAGCAACGATAAATTTTCCGATTTGACAAATTTCGATATCCCAAATTTTCCAATATCCAGTTTCCGAATTTCCTAGTTTGTCAATTCTCAAAATATCATACTTTTGAGTTAAGAATGTTGCAAACTTTCATAAGCCTAAATTTGCGAATGTTCGAATTCGGGAAATAAAATTCATCTCTGTTGTCATAACTTTGATGGAAATTATTTTTTTTCTAAAATTCCTGATATCCATCTTGTACTTGGCATATTTTCACTCGTCTTGATGCTTCACCTAACGTACGTGCCTCGAATGCCTAATTTCTCATCGTAGCGGTCTTCGTACTCAGTCGATTGTTGATTTTATAGATGAATATTAATAGTGCTGATTAATTAAAGCTAAAAATCACAAAACTTTAGTACATTATTCAGGCGCTTGGAATAGAACAGGACGGATAATTAAAAAACTACGAATTGTGCTTTACTCTTAAAATTCCTTTAATATTCATAACTTTTTACAACTCATAGTTCTTGCCATGCCAATGTTACATCCATATTACAAAATCATCAAAAATTCTTTAGTGCTTATATAATTGCTTATGTAAAGAAGGAATAGCTTAGCTTTACCCATAAATTTCAGTAGATATGCGACGAAACATGGTCAAATTAAGTATTATGCATGGCAATGATCGTGATGCGTTAATCTAATAATGCATTTTAAAGGAACGATCATACTGACGAACATTACAGCGACGCGAATTGATACCCGGTATTTTTGTAGTTCATCGACTGCGTGTGTCGAATAAGTCGACAGGTTCTCAATGCGTTTGAGTTTAACGCACACTGTCTAATCACGATTTTCGTTTCACTTATACTTTTGTATATTTAAAAAATCTTTATATTTAACAGGTATTTGGAACATTTCCCGTAGATTGTTATACGTTTGTTATAATAATCACCATCATAAATACATCTACAACGAACGCGAAGAATTCAGGAAGAATTATGTCGCTTCGCTTTTCTTCGTGCACTATTATACAATCGCATAAACGGCATTTCGATTGTTGCGCATAAGAGAATAGAAGCACTAAAACTACAAACAGCCATTGTAACGAACAGGGTACCCTGGAAAACAGAATTGTTATTTCATAATACAATAGTAATATTACATCGAAATTGTCCAAATGAAATAGTTTCATTATACTTACAATGGTGACGTTATCAACGTAGAAAGGATAATAAGTTGAAGAAAAAGCCGAAAGTATAAGAACAGGATTTAGAAGATAAACACCATACGCCAATTTACTCAAAACAACAAAAATATCTAGCGATAAGATTTTCTTCACGATACCTGCAAACGTATCAAATATATTTGGGTGTAATTTACAATAAGAAGAATGCCATTGACGCATTACTGAGTGACATGAAAAATATCGAATTACCAGCATGGTTCGTAGTGCATACAACTATCAGCCAGGCTATACCCAGTGCCCAGCCCGTTCTACTGAGGGCCAAATAAAGAACGGCTAAGTTTAAGGACGTGTTATGGTTCACGGGTGTAAATAGAATCGAGCAATTACATAGAATTGCCAAAGTCCAACCAAGGACTAAGAATTTCTAAAAGATTGGATTAATCACGATATTGATAGATGCACAGAAATGTAGGTGTAACGATAAACCTGATAGAAACAGAATATGTTACTTTTGATAACCGTAATTCGTAGTTGCATTTGTTAAGAAGGTGACATGTAGCCATTCCTATGAGATAAGGAGATATTCTACACCACGGTCGTATATAAAAGTATGTCAGTGTCTTATATTGCTCATCCAACCTAGGAAAGATAATATAAGTATATTTACAAATTCCCTATGTTACAAAGAGTGTTAAACATTTTGTATACTAACGTAGGCTCGTAATTAAGAGTGTACCCCATATAAACGACTGATCCTATCGATGAAACTAAGCTAAAAACGCCTAAGCCAATGGCAATATTGTAATGCCTGAAACAGTCTATTTTAGTGTCCGGGTAAAACTGGCCACTGAATGACTACAAAACCAAATTTCAAACTCACGTGATCGATAATATTAGGAGAAAATTACCAAATACGAAGAACTGCATATCATTGGGCAAGTACCAACTCCATGCGAGACACTGCAAACAGTATTTCTCTCCGAAACGATTCTTTCGTAGTAACGCGAATGATGTTTACAATGAATTGCTATAGAAAGTATACGTACTAGGTCATCCCAATGGTAGAAGTTGTTTATGTAAAGTATATTTGTCCACCAATATTTGGAACACTTAGCACTTGGATGCTCAAAGGGGGGAAGTGCTGAGACATGATCATGCCAGGTGAAATTTAATATCGCTATCAGTATAACGACGAAATATGCAGGTGTAAGCCTACAAAATTAATGTATTTATTTGATTAGCACCGTATTTGCATCGCGCATAAATTAAAACACAAAGACATATTAAAATCATTTATACCTAATATATCGCTTCATAATTATTTGAAGGAACATATTCGTCTTTTCTGTTGTAGACAGTGTTCCCTTCATTTTTTGTTGTTCCTTGAGAAAAATATAAGACGACAGAAAACCACTCAGAAAGAAAAACGTGTCCACCGAAAACGTCGGATTATTTATGATTTCCATGAGTATTTCACCGCGCATCATGTAGTAAAGCGATTTGTTAGCTGCACACACGATTGGTGTCGTTAAATGAGTCGTGCTATATCAAAAATCGGAATATACTAATGAAATTCAAGCGTGATTGTAGCCCATTTCTTACCCATAACATGAAACCCGAAGATGAACAAATGCGCGAGAATAATCCATAGCATTCCCAACACTTTTATACCGTGGAATATACGCAAATTCTCTACATCCTCTTTTACTTTAAATATTTGCCGTACATTTCTGAGCAAAGAAAAACAGAGCAAATATTGGTTCATGCGATTTTGTTCCCTCGACTCTGAAGGTGTCGATCCATTGTGATCGGTTCTGCGTTTCCCTCGTGTTCCGTTCTCCAATTCTATTCAAAGTTAACCATACGTTACACAGATTCCCGTGAAATAAACTCGTGGTGATCAGAATCATTAACATCCGGAATACCAGGTATTATCGTATGTATCTCTTACCCTCCGTATTTCCACCTTGAAGCGCTATGATTTCATTTTCGCTGTTTACACGGGTTCGATGGCCGAAAATATCATATGCTGTGGCCGCTGCCGCGGTAGTACACAACAATAACAAAACTCCTCTGTAATCAAAGTTTTAAGGTTTCTACTCCATATTTAGTGGAACGCCGATCGTGATACTTGTATTTATGTCGACTGAGAATTGAAATTTGGACTGTCGATTAGGAGCTTGAAATTTACGTACATGATGGAGATCATCTTTAAAGAGAGGAGCCATTGATAATCATTCACCAAATCAGTGACTTGGAGGAGTCTGAAGTTTATGGCAAAAAGTTTTCCAATGAAAAGCGTTTTATTATGGATGACTTTAGCTAGCATTATAGCTACATCGTGTTTGGTGCAGGATGCCGGTAAACAAAGTCCAAGCGTAATTAAATCCTTACAAAAACGTTCGTCACAGTCGTAAAACTCTGCATTATATATCTGATTCGTTATGCTAATCTGGTACATGAGATATGTACGTGCTTACTTCGTCCGGTATTTCTTGGTGATATTGCATAGTGCTATTGTGCCGCATGCGCCCAATAAAAAAACGGAACTCAAAAGGTGGATGCTCCTCGTTCGGGTTGCGATATATCGTATTGTTCTTTCGTTTCCCCTCCGAGACAAACAGCGTGCGATTTTGAGAGAGAATGGTGCAACCCATACGATCTCCTAACCAATAATTGTGTCCGCTTATAAATCCCCCGGGTGGCACGCCACTGGTGTCCAAAGCTTAAAGAATATATGATACTGCGTTGGAAACATCTGATGATACAATTGGCGATAAGAATTTTAAGCGGTAAGGAAGTTGAATGCAGAACTTGGCGTTTCGTGTTTAAAGTCAGAAAATTCTGTTCGTTAGATTAAGAAGAACAGCTACTACTATGGCCGTCACCTTTCCGCACTTCAAACGAAGGAATAAGTTTCTTGCGCAAGGTGCGAAGAAAGTCTAAGAGTCGAGGTTCAACTCGACTTAAAATTATGCAGATGATACAACCGCGACATAATCGTCGCTAGAAGAATTCTGGCGGTTGCATAAGAGTTGCTTTTACTGTTATTAATTTTTCACGGTGTAAATGCGTTTTAAATGCAAACAAGGGATGCGACATGTCACGAAACACAGCCGCAAGCACGGTGTATAGTTATTCGAATTCTATATCCGTTTATGTTTGTACGTTGGTATGTTATGGTTATACGATTATGTGTTATATATTTAATGTGATTTGTTTTATTCTTCCTTTTGTACGCAATCGGCCGGCAGTAGAAATTCATTCACACTACCTAAAAACATTCTGTTTACCTCTTAGAGCCCAAAGTATGTGGTTGTCAACAGCATTACGAAATTCATCAACCTCCGTCCGACATCTGCTGGAATTCAGAAGATCCACATTTTTCAAAACCGCGTACGCTGGAAGTACCTGCCTCATGGTCACTGGGTCCAGCGTGGTCGCTTGGGTCGACACGTAAATCGTTGTTAATGATAAAAGGGATAGCCATATCCACGAGGTAACTTTTCCGTTCTGCATGCTCTGGAATAGGATTTGCACTCGGATTATTCAAATTCTCTATTGAAAAAAATGGTCAACCATACAAATAACCATTATTTTCTCTTATACGATGAGGTAGGTTGTCACTCTTTCGATACTATGGTCGATCAAGAGTATGACTACTATAATATGAACGAAATGTTCAATTCATCTATTGGGTACCAACATTTTCTAGGAAGATCGCGTCAAGATTAGTCGTATCCAACAAGGAACGCACAATTTATGACGTAGGACGCCGATAATCATTTCGAATATTTCATCTTCTTGATTATCGCCCAGTTACGGAACCCCAATTAAATTATGTCAGTATTGTTGTCGGCATGTGGCTTACCGAAAACATCAATCAGCACGCCGATACACTGTTGGACAAATTTAAAATTTTTTCGATTTTTATCGCTTCTTTAGATCGTAGTAGGTTCCTACGGCGTAATACCGAATTTGCTAACCGTTTCTTTCGAGAACTAAGGGTTCTCGAAATAAACCAATTTTGAAAAAGATTGCGAGGTTTCAACTTTACGGATGTTTCCTGTTTTTACAATAGCAGTTACCTTATTGCAGGAGTAGAATGGTATGTATTGTCGTTAATATTATAAATATTGAAATTGAGTGAATTGGAACCAAGGTGAGAAGGATAGCAAAATGGGGCCACTTTCTACTTACATTTTTTAATTCATTTAAAAAAGTAAAACTCTAACAGAAAGTGTAACGATGGCACGCGATGCTGCAGACGTTTGTGCCTAGAGTTGCGTCAAACGATACTTGGACGTTGTGTGTTGTTTACAATTTGAAGGAGGAAAACTTTGGCGAAATACGCTATGGAAATGATATATACAACAATATCGGCAGACGACTGCTACGCGCGTTCTGGTTATCTATCGTTCAACCATTGTATCGAGCATTAAACAAAGTCACCCCCCGCATAGAATACCACTGGCGTTATTTAGTTTTGTTCTTAAATTGGAAAAAGACATGATTTTCTAGGTTTTCTTGACGATTTCCTCAGCAAAAATGTCTGCTTTCTTCGAATACGCAAAAATTGAACAGCTTCTTTACTCCACGTCTGGTGGAGAAGATGGTATCATAAAAATGAGCTTCAGTGAGACTCTATTCTCTAAAGGTGAACTGTTCTTACGCCAAGTCTGGTGGAGAAGTTGATGATTCGAAGTCACGAACGATACTGAACTAACCGTTTCTAATGTCGACGATAATCCTCCGATCGACGTTTCCGTTTGAACGATTATACGAGGCTGCCGAATCTACTTACGCGGCATCCGTGAGCTGTTTCCACACCGAACGGAAAAAATTCACAATTAGCATTTTACGAGCAAATCTTTGCTCAGTGTTCTTAGTCAGGATCCCGATACTAAGTCCGATCGAACCGTTATACTCCGCTAAATTGAAAAATTACAAGATTAGGAAAATCTCCTATTTAAACTACGATGTGCATAGAAATTTAAAAATATTGCCATAAATGTTCAATGGAATGATTTTGGGTGTTACTGTGTCGTTCTCGCAAAGTTTTGTTTCTTCGGATGGAACAAGTTATTTCAGTCCAATTATTCTTGTAATGTTGGCTTATGCGCCATCACATCCACAGTCAGAGGTGCAGACGGTAATTGAATCTTTTAAAAGACGCTACGAGAAAAATTTATTCCTATGCGTATTATTATGTATTAATTGCGGGCGATAATAGTATGGGAGTTTTACGATTTTATAAAAGATGTAGTTCAAAAGATTGTATTCCTTTGTTGTGCGAAACGTGAAAAATCGTACCACACCAACCACACTTTATCGCGCTGAGAATATGTCATGTGACCATCTAAATGACAATACGAGCCAAATTAGTTTCATGTATTCTTTCTGCAGAAAATATTGACATGAATGAAGACATGCAGATACGTTGGATTGGAATGATAGCACAAAACGAGACAGATGGAATACAATCATTTATTTTAGAAGGAATCATTTCGTTATATCTAAAATGGATTGTGTTATTTTCTATATCTCCTGTAGTTTTGATTCTTCTCGAATCAATTATCTGAAACACAGCTTATAGGAACTATTTTATCTCTCAATTAGTTTGGATAATTGACGTTCTAAAATTCCTGTATTGCAAATAGTTACCATGACATGTATTTCCTTTCACTCCATATCATTTATTATCTTTTTGACTGTTGACCTCATGTCGCGTCAACTAGATTATGCTCGCGTTTACGAATGATACCGTATTTCTTCATATAGTACACGACGTTTGTACTTTTCGTACTTAAATTTAGTTGAAATCCTTGTTATTTATAATTGTCGTAAATTGTAGGACGTGAAGGGTGCCAAAGGCGTATTAATTTACCAGTGCATTTATTAATGTCACTAGCGGGTGTTACCTGGACTGTATTCAAACTGTTGCTCTGAACTCGCTATCGAGTCAACCGATCACTTGCAACTACTGAACTCCTTGCAACTCGACTCTTTACTAACAACCGACTGTTGGCTGAGGTACTGAATGCACATTGATGGGCCATTAGTCCTATTGAAGCTTCTCGACCCTTTCGGCCTGTCGGCGCTTAGACTTTGTCGCAACACTGTATATGTTTCGTCAGTATTTTTTAAGCAATTTTTCCGCGATATTACAGTATGGACCAAAAAAGCCGCTGAGAAGGGAATCGTTGTGTCAGTGCCTCGATACACGTCGCGTTCGTCGTTAGTTGTAATTTTAGCAAGATGATGGTTTCTTGGGATTATTGCGGGTCCCGGAACGTAACGAAGGCCTTGTATGGCTACAGTCATTATCACAGGCGTCTCTAATTTGTCGTTTTACTGACAGCTAACTGTTCAGGATTTGGGTGACCGTCTGTTACGTGCTGTGACTCTCTACTTAAACCACTTATCTACTTAAACTACTCAAACTTCTCATCTAGGATTTTGTGTTGGAATACAACGATATCAATCGCATGCAGATAAGGCGTTTGATCGTACAGATTCTTCGTGCGTTCGTAAGATGCACCACGGCAGTTAGCACGTGCATGCTTTTTCAAAAGACGCCGGAAGAAGCGTGAGGATATGGATGGAACATTCTAGATGGGCACGTCGAGAAGCTACTAGAAGGTTCTGTGGCACATGTGACGCCACACAGACACCCACACAGGTCACACTCATTACTGCATAGAGAGTGGGGATCTAAACCTTTTCAAGGGCCATGGGTCACTAAGCCAGTCTGTGAATAACTAGCCAACTGTCTACATTCCAGAACGCACATTTATAGCTCTCGAAATAATTGTTTAATAAATATCACATTGTATTATTTCAACATAAACATTGTGTCTTCCACAGAATATTAATCCTAATTCCAAGATTAAATTCTAACAATTACCAAATTCTCAAATTTACTGTATAGTTTCGTCAAATATAGAGAATGAATCAACATATCTTTTAACTTCAAATTATGGACTTTGGCTTAATTATATGGACAATTTTTACAGTAGCGCCAGAATTTCCGAAATTCTGCTCCAGTTCAAAACTCATATGTGTGGGACTATACAATGTAATCGGGAATTAGTAGAGCGTGTGAAAAGTCTAAATCCTAAATCAGAGAAACTGATGTATTGTCGTATAGGTTAAACTGTAGCGAAATATTACGCTAAAACGACACTTTGTAAAGCTCTTTGAAGTCACTGACCAAAATTGACGATCGCTTCTTACGGAAATTAGCTGAAAATGGTTTCGGTTTTCTTGCTGATCTGTAACGTTTTTAACATTTGGTACACTTAATGTGTTGTATGACTTAGCCTTAGGCTTAGTTCCGTGCTAATGTCCTTCGAACATTATTGTATACAAAATTTTATACACCGAGTTAGAATTTCTTAATATATTTTATTTCATATTCTATATTTATATTATTATCCATTTACATAAGTACGATTTTACAACTTTTTATAATTGAACCCATAAAATTCTGTCTCTATTGCCTAGCAATAATAACGTTATGAAGTCTTTGAACACTTATTCTATCACTTAAGAAATTAACAGTTTTCTGCAATGATCAGCAACTTGTGACTCTTCTCTCTTCTCTCTTTCTCCCACTTCTTATTCCAGCATGAATTTTTTGAGTCGCTCCGTAACCCAAGTGCCAGTAGCAGTGGTCTCACCACTTGTAAAAAGAGAATGACTAATGACATTGAATCGAACATCCTTGCAAATTCCAAAACATTTAAATAACCAATCAGCGTGTCTTCCTGCCAACATGTCTCGTACGAGATTGACATATTACATCAAGCACATAATCTATATACCATCTGTTTAAATTAACTCTGACAATTATTCATAGTAATAAATAATCTTTGTCAGCCTCTCTTCCTTGCGACAAATAATCATTGCTGCTACATCACTTTCCAGCTTGGTGTCTCGAACATTCATGTGTATTTAAATCCTGAATAATGGATTAGGTTTCGATCATTCTGTGCTTACCTTATGGTCTTGTGACGTGAACTTGCAACATTGTCTACGCGTTTTTTATCATGTGCTCCAAGTCTCTTTTTTTTTAAACATGCAAGGCAAATGACAGTGTTAGGAAGGAAACGCAACTGCGAGAAGGTCGCCGTGTACTGCACGGTAAAGACTTTTTCTCCTCCTTGAGTGATTCATATTTATTTACATATGAGCTTCTTTTCGTCGTCCAAATCACTTTCTTAGAAGTAATTCTCTTAATTAATTCCCCTTCTTAGATATTTGAAAATATTAAACAACATTGTCGTAAACATATATATTTTTCTACATTTTGACACATGAAAGGTTAACTTCCTGTTGTTAGTTTAATAATTTAATAATTTAATAAAGACTCAGAGGAATTTAGCACCACCAACTTCCTGCTATTAGTTTAATAATTTAATAATTTAATACACTCAGTGGAATTTATCACCACCAACTTCTTTCCTTTTTTTTGGTGCACCAGTACGCAATTTCAGAAGTGATGCAAACGGCATTTCGACTGTTAAAAATAACAAAATAGAAGCAATGAAGCTACAAACAACGATTGCAATGAACAGAATACCCTGAAAAATAGAAACGTTATTTCATTTCATTTCATAGTACTAATACTACGTCGAAATTGTCCAAATGAAATGATTTCTTTATACTTACAATGGTGACTTTATCAAAGTAGAAAGGATAATAACTCGAAGAAAGAACCGAAAGTATGAAAATAGGGTTTAGAAGATAAGCACCATACGTAAATTTACTCAAAATAACGAAAATATCCAGCGATAAGATTTTGTTCACGATACCTGCAAACGTATCAAATGTACTTGTGTGTAATTTACAAGACGTTAAATACTTCGCATTACGCAAAGAGTATTTTTACAGTAAGAAGAATAACATTAACGCATTAATGAGTGACATGAAAAATATCGAATTACCAGCATGGTTCGTAGTGCATGCAACTACCACCCAGGCAGTGCTCAAGGCCCAGCCTGTTCTGCTCAGGGACAAATAAAGAATGGATAGACTTAAGGGTATGCTCTTGTTATCAAGTCCGAAGAGAATCGTACCATTACATAGAGTTGCCAAGATCCATCCAATGATTAAGGTTTTCTGTAAGATAAATTTAATTGCATTATTGAAAGATGTACAGGAATACAGTTGTAACGAATAAACGGTATACATTACTTTTGATAAATGTAATTTGAAATTGTATTTTGTAAGAAGCAGACATGTAGCCATTCCTATGAGGTATGGCGGTATTCTACACCACGGTCGTATATAAAGGTCTGTCCACGAGTTATATAATTCGTCAATCCTAGGAAAGAAAATATTCATATATTTACATATTCCCTATGTTATAAAGAGTGTTAAACATTTTGTATGCTTACGATGGCTGGTAGTTAATGATGTATCCATTGTAAGCGACTGATACTATCGAGAAAACTATGCTAAAAACGCCTAAGCCAGTGGCAAGATTGTGATGCCTGAAACAGTCGATTTTAGTGGCCGGGTAAAACTGGCCAATGAATGACTACAAAACCAAATTTCAAACTCACGTGCTCGATAATATTAGGAGAAAAGTACCAAATATGAAGAACTGCATATCATTGGGTAGGTACCAACTCCAAATGAGACACTGCAAACAGTACTTTTCTTCGAAACGATTCTTTTCTAGTAATGTGAAGCATGTTTACAATGAATTATCTCAGAAAATATACGTACTACGTCATTCCAATGGTAGAAGTTGTTGATGTAAAGTAGATTAGTCCACCAATATTTGGAACACTTAGCACTTGGATGCTCGTAGGGAAGAAGTGCTGAGACATGATCATGCCAGGTGAAATTTAATATCGCTATCAGTATAACGACGAAATATGCAGGTGTAAGCCTACAAAATTAACGTATTTATTTGATTAGCATCGTATTTGCATCGCGCATAAATTACAACATAAAGACATTAAAATCATCTATACCTAATATATCGTTTGATGATTATTTGAATGAACATTTTCGTCTTTTCTGTTATAGACAGTGTTCCCTTCATTTTTTGTTGTTCCTTGAGAAAAATATAAGACGACAGAAAACCACTCATAAAGAAAAACGTGTCCACCGGAAACGTCGGATTATTTATGATTTCCATGAGTATTTCACCGCCCATCATGTAGTAAAGCGATTTGTTAGCTGCACACACGAGTGGTGTCGTTAAATAAGTCGTGCTATATCAAAAATCGGAATGTACTAATGAAATTCAAGCGTGATTGTAGCCCATTTCTTACCCATAACATGAAACCCGAACATGAGCAAATGCCCGAGAATAATCCATAGCATTCCCAACACTCTCATACCGTAGAATACACGCAAAGTCTCTGTACCCTCTTGTATTTTAAATAGTGGCCGTACATTTCTGAGCAGCGAAAAACAGAGCAGATATTGGTTCATGTGATTTTGTTGCCTTGATTCTAAGAGTGCCGATTCATCGTCACTGGCTTTGCATTTTACTTTTCTCACGTCCTCCAATTCTATTCAAAGTTAACCGTACGTTATATAGATTCCCGTGAAATAAACTCGAGGCGATCAGAATCCTTAACATGCAGAATACCAGATATCATTGTATGTATCGCTTACCCTTCGTATTTCCATTTTTAAGCGCAACGATTTCCTTTTCGCTGATTACACGGTTTCGACGGGCGGAAATATCGTATACTGTGGCCCCTATAACGATAGTACACAACAACACCAAAACACCTCTGTAATCAAAGTTTTAAAGTTTCTACTTGATATTCACGCCGATCGTGATACTTGTATTTATGTCTATTGAGAATAGAAATTCGGACTGTCGATTAAGAGCTTGAAATTTACGTACATGATAGAGATTATCTTTAAAGAGAGAAGCCATTGATAATCATTCACCAAATCAGTGACTTCGAGGAGTCTGAAGTTTATGGCAAAAAGTTTTCCAATGAAAAGAGTTTCATTATGGATGACTTTATCTAGCATTGTAGCTACATCGTGTTTGGTGCAGGAAGCCGGTAGACAAAGTCCAAGTGTCACCAAATCCTAAAAGAAGTGTTCATCACAATCATAAAAACCGATAATGGAAATCTGATTCCATATGTCAATTGCGGATGATATCCACGTGCTTACGTCATGTGGCAATTCTTGGTGATATTGCATAGTGCTATTGTGCTGCATGCGTCCAATAAAAAAGTGAAACTTAAAAGGTGGATGCTCCTCGTCCGGATTGCGGTATATCGTATTGTTCTTTCGTTTCTTCTCCGCGACAAACAGCGTGAGATTTTGGGAGAGGCCGGTGCAAGCTAGACCATCTCCTAACCAATAATTGTGCCCGTTCAGAAATCCCCCGGGTGGCACTCCACTGGTGTCCAACGCTTAAAGAATATATAATATTTCATTAGAAACAACTCATGATACAATTGGCGATATGGATTTGAAGCGGTAAGGAAGTTGAATGCAGAATTTGTCGTTTTATGTTTAAAGCCAGAAGATGCAATTAGTTGAGAGAACCCACTTTCGCACTTCAAACGAAGGAACTAGTTTCTCGCGTAAGCTGCAAAGAAACTCTCGGGGATCGGAATTGATTCGATGAGAAATTATGCAGTTTATATAATCGCGACGTGATCAGGGCTAGAAAAAATTCTGGCGGTTACACACAAGTTGTTTCTGTTGTTATTGCGGTGAATTGAGGTGTACCACATGTGAACAACTGTGTGTCACGAAACACAATCGCAATCACAGCGTATAATTATTCGAATTGTACACCGTTATAGCCTTATACATATTTCGTTCGGTCTATTTCCTTCCTTCCTTTGCTGGCAATGGACTTGCAGTAGCTTTGTCGAACGAAATTCGTCAAAATATCTTAAAAGTTATATTTACCTCTTAGACCCCAAAGTATCTGGTTGTCAACAGCATTACGAAATTGATCAATCTCCGTCCGACATCTACTGGAATTTAGAAAATCAGCATTTTCCAAAATCGCGTACGCCGGAAGTACCTTCCTCATGGTCACTGGGTCTAGCGTGGTCGCTTGGGTCGATACATAAATCGTTGTCAATGATAAAAGGGATAACCATATCCACGACGAAATATTTCCGTACTGCATACTTTGGAGTAAACTTTACACTCGGATTATTGAAAATCTCTATTGAAAAAAAAAATGGTTAAAAACTCAAATGTCCATTATTTTTTTTTATACGATGAAATGCGTTGTCGCACGCTTTTTACTATGGTCGATCAAGAATATGACTACTATGATAATATAACAATGTGAATTGAATGTTCAACTCAACTATAAGGAACCAACTTCCTCTAGGAAGATCGCCGGTAGACTAACCGTGTCCAGCAAGGAACGCACAATTTATGACGTAGGATGCCGAGAGTGATTTCGCATGTTTCATCTTCCTTTTGATCTCCCAGTTGCAAACTCCGGTTAAATTAACGTAGTAACCGCGTATGTTCTTATCACGTGGTTGTTCACGAATGTGAATTAGCATATAAATATTCTGCTGAGAAAATTTTTAATTTCTTCAGTTTTTTACGGTTCAATATTTGATCGTACTAGAGTCTTATGACGTAATGCCGAATCTGCTAAGCGCCCCCCCCCCCCTCCCCCAGAATTAACGATCCCCGAAATGAACCAATTTCAAAAATAATTGCGGGGTTTCAACTTTACGGGTGTTTTGTGCTTTTACAATAGCAGTTACCTCATTGCAGGAGTAGAATGATATGTATTGTCGTTAATATTGTAAATACATAAATACGTGTGAATTAGAATCAAAGTGAAAAGGACCGCTAAGGGCCATTTTCTACTTACATTTTTTAATTCATTTAAGAAACTAAAAGTCTAACAGAAAATGTAACGATGGCGGGCGATACTGCAGAAAAAATTGCAGTTAAGATACTGCAGTCAAAAGAAACTTGCAAGTCCTGTTTTGTTTACAATTTGAAGGAGGAAAACTTTGGCGAAATACGCTGTCGGGATGATATATGTAACAATATCGGCAGGCGACAACTGCCCACGTTCTGGCGTTCAATCTTTACTCGATTTTTTTCGTTTCTGTTCTTTCTCTCTCATCTTCTTTCTTTTCGTAAAAAATCAGTAAAAAAATTTATCATCTGCGCGTGCCAGGCCAGTTCTTACCTAAACATGTACGAACTGTATTTTCTTGAAAACGAGACTTGAAACAAAAATATTTAGTTGTTCATTTTTTACTTATTTTGGCATGTCGAATAACCTTCTGTTAATTGTTTGCGATATAAAATTGATGTTATCTATAATATATTTACGTTTTGCAGTTAGATGTAGAGGAAGTAGGCTATTTCTTCTTCTCTTTCTTTCTAGATCGATGTAATAGTCGTGCCAACTTCTAAGTGGAAGCAACGCTTTCACTTCAGCGAAAAATGAGTTAAAGGTTCAATGAGAAATATTATTGCAATTTCTTTGGCATCCATGCGCCTCAATAATATATTTTCATTTATTAAAGTCGTGTCATACGACTTGCAAACTTATTAACATAAGCAAAACGTAACGACCTTTGTCTCCTGTTCGAATGTAAATGTAATTGCATATTTATTCCTTTTCTCGATATTCACGAACGCTCATTTGTATAATAGTTCGGATCGTGCAGAGGATGTACGCTGTCAAAATGGGATCCCATTTCCTCTAATATACAATGAATTTTTTACATTAATCTCATCTCTTGTATAATACACGTGGACGATTTATGGGAAACTTTCTCTAGCGATACTGATAATCCACTCGTTCAAGGAAAGACTTTGAAACTTCTCGTTAAAGAGATTTCGCAACAGGAATAATCAACATTTTATTAGCGCTTTAATGAGTACGGACGTCTTAAAATGTCATCTGTAAACATATTTGTTATAGACAATTTATTATTATTTTATATTAATATTAATTATTATTGTTATAGATGTATTTGTCTAGACGTCTATAGAATATTATGTAATTAAAATTCCAGTGAAGTATTTTACAGGGTTTGATCAATAAAGTATACATTCTAAAATATTTTCTGAGGCACAACTAGAATAATTATACCATATAAGTCGTACAGCAATAACAATCAATTATATCGTAACGTATGTAACTTAGCAAAATATAAGAAAAGTTTACGAATGCTAGTAGTATCGCTTTAGATCGTTCGGTCGCGGTTTCCATTTAAACGTTAAGAACAACATTCCGTTTTCTCGCTCCAAAGAAATATTGTAATGCACTATTGAAATTAGTAAAACATTTGAGATATATCATATATGATTCACGGAATAATTATTAAAAGATTTATTCACGTTCGAATATTTCAATATTAATGAACATTCGCTAACTACGCACGTTCGTTCATGAATAAATATATCGATCATTAAAATGTTTCTTTTATTATTTACATGTGCGTATACACAGTGATATTTCATTCCATTTTTTGTTTAGTAACGTAGCGTTAACACCTCCGTCAGGTAGATCGAACGATTTAAATAAAAAAATCCAACTAGAGCCTAGACGAAATTCTTTGACCGCAGTTTATTCTAACACTTAACTGAAATTAACAAAGTGCAGAGCTCAAGACTCGATATAAGAAATAACAAATTAGAAGGAAGGGTTGCACTCGTAAAAGATGGGCGCGACGACGACGTACAAGGTCGTACGGTTCGCAGCGAGTTAAAGACGAACACGATGAACCTGTAAATGACGAAAATGTTTGAGTTGTACGGCGAGAGCTGATTTATGTCGCTGCGTGCTCTTATCTCGTTGAATAATTTACGTCGTTGAACACGCAGCAGTTGAAAGCGCTGCATCGTTTAAACTTGAAGTCAACAACATTGACCGTGAAAAGTAAAAAGTTTACTTACCAGCCTTGACGATTCGACAGGCAAAGCCCTCGAGCTATCGAACGTTTTCGAAAACATCACTGTCGTTGGAACCTCAGAATTCGCAAAACAATGATTTACGCCTCGACGTTGATATAAAAATAGACACGACGACGTAGACGACCGGGATGCAACAGTAAGTTGTTGACCAAGACCTAAAAGCTAAGTTTTACGCCAGAATATAGAAAGTAAGTTGTAGCCCGAACGCTGTAATTAGCGAGGCAGAAATAGTCGCTGGAGATCTCATCTTCTGATTAGAATAGCTCGAAGCATAGTTTTTTTAAAACGTGTCGGCGGTTTTTATTTATAAAGATACATATGCATAACCGCGTTAACACGAGCAACGTCCAACCGGCGATTTTGCAAAAATTTTTATAGTAATAATAATAATAATAATAATAATAATAATAATAATAAGGATAATTAAAAGTAAGAGCGTTGTGACAACTTCTCCCTTAGATCGCCGAATAAAGCCAAAAATAGCCGTCTAATGTGAATGGTCTGTATCGAAGCAAACACAACGTATCGTTTCACGTGCTGCAGAGTTTTAATGTAAATTAGTTTGCGTATTTCTCAAGGTGAACAAATTTGATCTGTGCGCGTTCGTAACTCATCCAGGGCGATGGCAATTTTAAATAAAATTCCTATGCAACTGGAGTTCTGTTTTGTCTTAAAATGCTGTACCTCGAAGAGATAATTTCAGATTTCATAGAAGACGCAGCATGTTATTACCAAAATAATAGAAGTTCTTCCATCATCGTGTCTAACGTTACAGTGTCAATAAACTGTATAACACGACATAAATCTTCCTTCCAAGTTATTCGTGTATTTCTCTCTCCTTCCTGGTACAAGAGATCATCTTCTTCTCGTTTGATCCTATAAATCCTTAGAATTTTTGCAATATTTGTCTGATTACGTTGGTTACGATATTGACTATTGACTTTCCTACCTCTTCATATCTGTCTGTACTTTACATCGATTGGTGCTACTATAAATACAAACTAATACGATAAACGGTGGGTAGTTTGCATAAATAATGGATCTTTGACATACTGCAACATTTTATGTAATAATTGTACTACTCTCTATTTGATTTCCGCTTAATATATTCAATTCAGTGAAAAGCTTTTTCACGAGACTGATATCCAAAAGTTATTTGCAACGCTTTACGTTTTTCGATAAAGTATTATCATATTCCCTTCGTAGAATTTTGACTGAGATTTTCGACCTGTCCTACTGGACAAATTGTAAAATCCAAATAAATAAATAAAAAAGAAAAAAAAAGAAAAAAATTTTCGACTTTACTCACTTTTTGTCAATTCGCCTTAACTCCTTAAACTATGATTTACGTTCGAGAATGCCCGTAATATTTACGTTTGGTCCGATCACCGTACTACGGACTATGCCCGTAGTTTTAGGTCAAGGGGTTAAGGTTACTTTGATATCGACGGATAAAATTTCTATTTTATATCCGTTTTACGCATATAAAACATCGCATAAAAAGTATAAAATGTTATTTGTAAATTAATTTTCGACGTAACAGCGAAATTAATGCACGATAAACATCGCGTGTAACCGGACCTGGATATAATGTACCATAATTATAGCAGCCTTTTTAAATGAGATTGTCTGTAAATGCTTGTAGTCGGTTCTTTAATCAGGCAGCTATTAACTCCTCAAATTTCCAACAAGAAAACGGATATTGTTGATTCAATCCATTTACCAACTACTTTATTACACATCTGTTGTTGTGTTTTGTTGGGAGACTACTTGAAACATCATTTGTCATTATTTCATTGTACTACATATGTTTTGAAGGATTACGCTTTATTCGTTGTAAGTAGCAAAAAAGGAGGATTTAATGGCTGCTACTTGATGCAAATTAAATGCACAGAAATATGAATTGTAAATTTAATGTAGAAGATTACCATTTTCCTGTCTCATTTTGAAGAAAATCTCAATGTTCGATGAATAAAATTTCTAGAAAGAAATACATCGCATTTCAGCAATTTTCTCCATTTTTCCTTCACCGACTTTACTTTTCTCAAACAAGGTCGATGGGATAGTTAGAATTAAACTTACAAATTTCAAATCTTTCTGGTTTCATGATTTTGAGCTGTTAGATTTACGAATCGCCGTTATTTTAAATCTTCGCAACTCTGAACTGTCGAACGATTCAATTCTCGTTTTTGTTTATTTCTTTACAAGTTCTTCTAAATCCAGAGTTTCGAACTTTCAAATTCTAAAATTAAATTTCATGTTTACAATCTAGTAGGAAGTTTTATATTTGCGACGAGCCGGGTAGTTTTTCAATATATCACGTTTCTCTTTTTTTAGATCTTTTATTATCCTTCCATCTCATTCCAACGAAAATATTCATTGAAATTTTACAACCTCGAATACTTCGTCCATTAATATTCATTTGCTAAAAAAAGAAAAAGAAAATGACCGGAAGGAGAATTTCATGCAAATTAAATGTAAAAAAAACTTCTTATCAAAATAAAATCGTTAAGCGGTAAATTTACTGTTAGTACAAGTCGAGGAATAAATTCGCATGTCCATAGTTTAGATAAGAAAACTCTCGCAGCTATTAAGCGAATCTGTCCTCAAAGAAGGTCACTGGTCAACGTGTTTGTGACAGACGACTGCTCGAGCCAGGAGCTGCTTTTCAGAATATCGAGAAAGGGGCGCACAAAGAATAAAGAAAGTTGCAATTTTTCTACGACACATGTTAGCGCGTTTTGTTTCGTTCTCAACGGTTGCAGTCGCAGAATACGTTTCCAGTTCGCTAGGGACCAACTCGAAGCTGATAAGCCTCTTCTAACAATGTCTAAACTGTCTGGAACATCTTGCCTGTTCGATTAAAAATAAATGGCGATCTGTTATCAATTTTCTCGATATCGAACAGTGCACAGTGTGCTCTTGAGACGAGGTGTAGGATTTTAGGTTGAATGGTGTCTTGTTGAGCTGATTGGTTCCTTGAAAGGAGGACTTGCTTCTTCGTGTAGAATGACTTTGGAGGGACGAAAATATCGATTATTACTCGATATTGTATAAGTCGATGATTAATTCCATCTTGTTTATAATAGTTTTCGTCAGTGAATAGAGAACGAGCTGCGATTTATCAAATATTTAATAAACTGTGTTCATTATTTTATATATATTTCTTTACAAATGATAGAACAGAGAAACTATAACTAATTAACTAAAACTGTTTCGTAATAAACTAATAAATTACAAGTAGAGCAACTAAATCAATACAAGTAATTAACTCGTAAAGACTAACGACGATACTTTCCCATCATACGCGCGTTTTTGTACTCGTCCATGACTAAATATGGTCGTGTTCGCGTTTCACCTTCCCAGGCACCTTTTCTTTGCAAAAGGACCATCGACGCGCTGGACCCTATGACTCATGGAGATTTGCTGTTCCTTTTGGTCCGTCAGCACTTTCACTTTTGCCTTAATTATATAATAATTAAAAACAACAGTTAAAAAACAATAATCATATTTATAATTAATTATTGTTTTCGTACTCCTTAAAAATTCATTGAGTTCTATACGATTATTTTACGATACTACAGTGATGGTTCAGCATTTTGTAAAGATGATTCTTGTGGTAGATGTGGATAAAATTTGCGTTATTTATTTAATATGTTATTCTCAAATTTCGTTTAATATATATACAAATTATAGATACGATTTCATTTATTATATATCATTCTTTCGATATTGGGACACTTGACAATTGTATTATTAATTTGAAATTACCGCTACAAGTGTCAATAATAATAGCTTTTTCTTCGATAACATTTCTTAACAAATAGTTTTCTAAAATTGGATTAAATTTTATTGCAAACCATCTATCGGTAGTGTATAAATAAATTAAGACAAGAAAGCACAGTTTGAAACTAAAATTGATCAAACTACGAGCAATTTTGTAAAATATAATTGATCGCGAAATAATTATTTTAAAACATTTTTAAATGTGTATATAAATAATATTTCAAAAGAAATCGATGCAGGCTAACTAAAGTTATTAACTAAATTATTCTTTCTACGAAATTATCGTTGTCACGATTAGTTCTATGGTACCGAAAGAATTTGAACAGTCTTCTTACATAAAGAATTTTGAAATAACTTAGAAATTTCAGATCTTCCTGATTTCATGATTTTGAGATTTTGGATTTTGAGAATCGCCGATATTTCAAATCTTCGTAGCTCTGAACTCAAACGATTAAATTCTCGAATTTGTTCACTTTACGAGTTCTCCTAAATCCAGAGTTTCGAACTTTTAAATTCTAAAATCAAATATTTTGAAATAACTAACGTTTAACAAGATGGAATAGTTTATTCGCCCATCAAAGTTTGATTTTTTTCTTTGAAAGATTTATTTACTCGTGTTTTCATTTATTCGACACATCCTTCGTGTATGATAAAATAAAATTGTGCGCATTAAATATCGAGATATCTATAAGGCAAATACGCTATCTAAGTATTAGGTTGTCCGGAAAGTGTCTTTCTTTTACAGACATGTGTTTTACAACAACGTATCTTTGTACGAACATGAAACCTAATCTGTCGAACGTTACGATCTTTAATTTGATAGAACAAAGTGGATCATACGTAATTGGATAAAATAATATAAAACGGAAAATGTTTGTGCATTCATTATTTCCTTATAAAACGAGAGAAACTTTTCGCACGACCTAATATTTCACAGGTATGTAAGTAAGTAATTTACTTAACTGTTATACTAAATTAACGTCTCGCGATTACCGAGATACGTGCACGCTGGAAATTGTAATTAATTATGTTAGACACGAGCACCTTGCGATTTTCAACGACTAAAATCTTCACCCTTTGAAACCTGTCAAACGAAGCTTGTCTTTAATGCATCAATCTTCCAAGAGTAGGCACTTAGAATTTCATCACCAATTATTGTAAAGATTGAATATTTATACGATGATAATAGCTTTATTACATTTCTGTATTTGATTAAACGACTTAGGATTAGATATTATCATCGAATCGTTTTATACAGTATAGTAACTGTTTATTCATCCATGAAACTAGAAACTACTAGTTTTTGATATTACGTGATATTATTTTATACCACTTCATCCTGAGTATATATGATTTGCAATCCCGGAGAAATCATTTGTACTAAAAATATCAAATATAGTGAAACAATATCAATAATACTCGGTTTTACTTGAAAAGCTGAATACCTTGCAGCTTTTCGTGGTCTGTTGTATGAAGGAAGATAACGTCTAATTGGGTCTAATTCATTAATATGTAATATACCAGCAGTGAGTAGTTGAGCAATTATAAACATAGCTTGATTCCACAAATACATGGGTCCAAGTTCTGTATCTGTAGAACTTTTCAGTTCTCTTCCTTCAGCACTTGGTACTCGATATATACTACCAGGATCATTTCTTTCTGGTTCTAACCTATCCTCAGGTACATAGTAATACATAGGTATTACAGGATCTCCATTAATATCTTTGCACATTCGTTCTTTTAATAATTTTTTATGTTCTTCCAATTGTTCTGGCAAAGTCTTAAAAACGCCGTCGATGACCATAAATATGTAAAATAGTGGCCATTCACATTCTATATCATCAAATTCAATCAAATACATCAGAGACCTTGATTTCACCAGATTTGTAATATCGTCGATATTATTTTATGAGATAATTCCGTATTTCAGAAATTGTACTACACAATTATCAAGATGAATAATGTATCGTGTGCTCAGGATAATTAATCCTGTAGATGTACACAGTCATTTGCCAACAAATTCTTCTTCCAGATGAGAAATAAAAATAACACAAGACAATGAGGCGGATTTAAAAAATTGCCTCTCTGCGATCTTGCAGCACGCAAATCAGTATTTCGAAAATGTTTTAATTTACATGCAAAAAAATTATACGTTTCTAAATTATCTCTTTACGACTTTGTGATTCGTAGATAATTAATCCATAATTGTTTAATCTACATGTATATGTCGGGTTAGCGTTAGATTTAGGGGCGTGTAACGAATCTTCATTCGGACTAGCCATCGTTGTTGTACGATAGAGGTTATATTTATTGGCATAAATATGATTTTTACAAAGTTTGACAAATAACCGTGGTGATTGGACACTCGAGATGTTAATGTCAATGTTCTTAGGTTCAATAACGAATCCACGGTCAACGGGGTAACTCTTTGTTAAACGTAGCATATATTTTGATGTACAAAGTAACGTTTGCTGTGACGCCCGGTATAACACTGCACGTAAAGACGATGTGAAAACTCTCCAAGGTGGTCGCAAGAATGGAAACTTTCCTCTACTTACGATCGCGTTTGTTCGTTGCATATTGGCCGGGGATACCAAAATTCCAGCCGCCGTTGCTAGGCAGCCCCCCCGCTTAGCGGCTCCTGTCCGGGGTTTGATTGTTAATACAACATGTGTCCCATAATATTGGCACTTCTCTGTTAGGTTTGTGGCGGATGAAAAGAGAGTTTCCGTTTCGTCCCGGGACTACCGGTGGACTCGTCAGTAAGGCTATGCCCGGTAGTCCCTGCATTAGACGTAAAGGGAGTCTCGCTAGGTGCAGTATTTGTATCAATCGCTCGTATATTCGACCGCTAGCGAGTTAGATAGACTCGTTGTCGTCGTAACCCTCTAGTGTTGGCGGTTGGTACCAGCGGATCGCCCGGGAGATGTTGCGCCGCGTTGATGCCTCGATCTGTCGGCGTCCTGTTGATACCGATTCGCCACAGGTAAAAACGTCCATCCCGTGACCATGGCTACGTTCAGCGACCAGTCGTGTCATCCGAGCCCAAGACCACTGTCACAAATCTCGGGCAAACATAATCGGATTGAATCATAACAACTACTTCTAAGTTTTGTTATTTAAGTACAGCTATAATAAATAGTCTAGGCTAAAGTATTGGGGATCTTCCCAAAAATTCCAAAAGAAAGGCCCCCATGCCCTTTTGTCTCCGACACGTATATATATGTCGGAGTCAGGTTGGCATTTTGGGGCGTTCTATGAACCTTTACTTACTTTACCGTCGCGAATGTAGCTAATATCTATCAGTACGAATGTGAACACTACAAGAGGCTATGAGTAATGACAATAGGATGTTCGAGATGATGGTAACAACGAATTCAGGTTCGATAACGAATCCACGGTCCACGGGAGGACAAGTATCGACGTATTACTCGATTCGGGTAACTTCTCGACAACTCAATCAGTAATTCGTCCTACGACTAACTAACAAACTAACTCTCTCCTCATCCAAAAGAAACTGCCCTTATATACTCCTGTCCCCGCTTCTCGGGTGAATCTTTGTTTTTAAGGAGAGCCATATAATACGTCTAGTGACCCGCTATGTCACTTCGAGCCCGAACCCATCGTCATAAAGCCAGATTGGAACATTAAAACTATTCCTTATTTTTATTACTTAAGTGCAGCTATAGTAAAAGTCTGGACTAGGGTATTGGCGCTTTTCCCAACATTCCGGACGGGAAATCCCGCTGTCTTTCGATCTCCGACATATACATAAAATATGCATAATTTTTCAGGGACGTATGTAAATTAAAAAATTGTCGAACAAACATCGTAAAATCTTAAGGAAATAACTTAATACGAATGTAAAATAATATTTTGCATGCAGATTAAAACATTCTCGAATTATTGATTTGCGTGCTGAAGTTCGTAGAGAAATGTTTTGTTAACTTTGCTTCATCGTCTCGTGTTATTTTTAGTTTTCACCTGTTGACAAATAACTGCGTATATCTACGTAGAATATATTAATATATTATACAGAATATAAATAAGTTTGATTTACGTCTGTTGTTCCATTACACGATCCACTCATCGCACACTCGTCCATATCATCATCCATAATGATCTTTTGATGATTTTTAACTTTCTACAGCTGTCATACGACTATTTCTAGTTTGATTTGTTTGTTTACACTTTCCTTAACAGACCCATCGGAACAGCAATAATTTCCAAAGAGTTGTTACGTCAAGTGTGTTCTAAAAGAAGCTGAAGCTGAAGACGCGAGTTGTTTGCTCGCTGAGCGAGTTAACGGCGTATCAAGTACACGTCGTAAGGTCTTGATGATTTCACTTGGTGGTGTGTTATTGATCTCATCCACCGTGCACGCACGGGTAAAGGCTGAAAAGGAGAGAAAATTTTCCCTTCCACGGCAGCTTTCGCGCCTTTCCCTCCCCTCCGCCCGTTTCAACGGCGCCGCTGAAAGCACAGAACATTGTTACGCGGGCCGCTTTTCATTGCGACGTCGATGCAGCATCGCGGTGTATGCACCGCACACGTTTTACAACAGAGAATGGATACGCTGCGAGCGAATCCACGACTAATCGTTCTACACTCTGCAAAACTACGTGCGCTCGCCGATGGCTGACTGAAATTTTCGAATTTCCTGCCAGCGACTGCACACCAGTTGTTTAGGGCTGTCGCTCCGGCGACAGCACGGTTTCCAATGTTGTTCAGAGAGAGACGAATAAATGAAACTTGGCAGGCTGGTTTGCGACATACTGAGTTCCTTGTTTCCCACTTCATTATATTTCTTAATCGTTAATGTTATGCGAGATGAGCCAATAACAAATTCTATCTAAAATCTAATATTTTATTAGCTATTGGTTTTACCAAACAACAATTTAAATAAATTATATGTCGCGTTTTAAGAAACTCGTCGAATGCGTCTAATTTTATCTTCAAATATCTTACATATTCTGAGATATCAAGGTAGCTTTTAATTTTTTAAATGGCGCCGTATATTGTTTACAACATTAGTCCAGCCGGGTATCATCAAAGCGATAAATAATATAGCTAGCTCTTCTCTGCTGGTATATGTAGATTAGCTACAAAATAGCTGATTGGTTATTGGTTTTATCCACCACGGGTCGAACGCTCTCTCTCACGCGGACCACACTCTCTCGACAACGCAACTCGCACTCTCTGACTTTGCGATTCACACACTCTGGCTTCTCCACTGACGCTGACTGTTAATTCGTCTTTTTCCCTTAGCATCCCTTTGTCTTTCCCTTTGTTCTAGTATCTACTAATAACGATTCAAGACACTGAAAACTTTATACATTAAATCGACAGTTACCGTGTCAAGGAATCAATGAAGAATCGCCAATACCCTAGACAAGTCACACGTTCTATGAAACTGTGTTCCTTTATCCTCAGCAAATAACTCGGCCATCTAAATCACTGTCGGCAAGTTTGCCGGGTAATTCGTGAGCGAACTTGCTTTTAATGCCGCAAAGTACCTTCATAACAGGGGTACAACTCGAACGGTCCATCATTTTGCCCAACCGCCTTTTTTTCGTGGAGGAAACCTCTCGGGTGAATTCTGTCGCGAAACAAATTTCACTTTCGATAGAAGAAAAAGAAGAACGATCGAGGTAAGTTTCCGGTACTTTAACCGATTCGCTGTGTTCGACGCGGAATAATTGTCGCGACGATAAAGTGGAGCAACATTCAACGATGGAGGAAGAAGGTGACGAGTGGTTCAATCCCCTAAACTCTGAGAACTTTTTTTACACGATCAATTGGCGACATCCTTTTGTGTTCAAGTTTTTAAGAATGTGAAGCTATATTTTGAAAGTGTGAAAATTATGTTAGGATTTTTATGCTTTACTTTCTTACGACACTGTTATGCAAACGAGGAAGTGAGAGTTTAATAGAGATCTCTTCTGTATATTAATTTTGCGTAATAATTTACATAATTTAATATTGAATATGTACACGTAGTTTACATGTTTTCATGTATTATTGTATGCTTTTATCCAAGAAACATTACCGTTAACGCTATCATCGCGTTAGATACAACACCGCAAATGAAATACGACACTTGACAAATAAATATTCCGCTGCAGCGATACCAGTTGAGCTATGAAAACGTAAGCTAAAGTGATAACAACTGGGTATTTTATAATATAATTTTCCATATTAAATACATTCTGTGCGTTTTTGCAATTTTAAAGTTTCTCATAAATACATACATCAAACTCCATAGTATAACGTCTATTTTGACGTCTCTTTTTCCACTTTTCCATCTTATTTCTCAATGAAAAAGGAATCGAGCAACTTATCAACCTCGTGAAAATGTAGTAAAAACGGTTAATGAGAAACAACGATGTCGGACAAACAACAATAAAGCATTGCTTCAAACTGTCGTGTGAATTAATTTAACGAACGAAACAACAGCGAGTCGCGGTTCTCCGGTATTCATCGTTCGACCATTTAAACTTCTCCGGCTGACAGTTTCGAAACGAGCTGCCGTGAGACCTAAAACCCGTCTGCCTCGTCCATTTCTCTCGATGGACGTTTATTCTCGGTTGTTGACACTGTCGTTTATCCGTAGTTCTTTCCGCCAACTAACAGTGACCTTATCTGCTAAATGGACGTTATTATGTAATTGTTTCTGGGCTTACGAAATATCACGAATTATCCGAAGATTTATTTGATTATGATACGCGCATATATAACGTTAGTTTAGAAGGAAACTACAAAAAAAAAAGACTCGACAGTGTTGGAATTAAATTGCGCAAAAATTAAATTATGTTTGTTTGCTCCAAATAAAAATTATACGCTGAGAATAATAATTCTCTAACTCTATGACTCAGTCTGTCGTACAGATCTCTCTAATCCAAATATTGATAATGCGGAAGCGATAGAATTTGTATGAATAGTAAAGTGATCGATAAACCATGGAATATACGCGTCGCGATAGCTGTGGTAAATCGTCGTGGTAGGAGTCGTTGGAGAATATATGCGGAATATTTTCACTGAGAATTATTATTATTATTATCAATTTATCTTCAATCCACTATTTCTACCGTGACCTGCACGTAAGTAACCAAGTACCCAAGCGAAAAGAACCCGAGCTTTATGTTTATTTCTATGGATTATTCTGTGCGGTCCTGTGCAGGCCTCGTCATTTTCTGAAATTTCTGAAACTATGGATTGGCAACTAAGTGATTGCGGATTTTGTCATTAGGTGGTATTGACAAAATCCGCAATCACTTAGTTGCCAACCCAATACAATCATCGCTGGAATCTCTACTTTCTTCCAAACTTATTCGTTTGGTTTAGTGGTATCTATTTCTTATTCTTTTCCTTTTTAATTATTTAATTTGTACTTTACAATTTGTCCTGTGCTGGACATTCGGTAAATTTTTCTAGCTTCTTATTCTTTCCATAGGAAATTATATTCCATAGGAAATTATAATGTATACTCGTACGTCATTGTTGAAAAGCACGAGGAAACTTGTCTGACTATAACAAATGTCTAGAGAAATTTACAAGACCATTCGTCATGAATTTCATTAGATTTTGTACATTTTTATATTTACAATGAATAGTTCGTTAAATAAATAGTAATTATATATTTCTTTCATCGTTTACAATTTTCGCATCTTTTAACATACGAAAACGATACGTTTCGAATAAGTTTCGAAACAACGTAAAAATCCCACTAACAATTCTACTTTATTTAAACCTGTTGAAATACAACGATATCAATCGCATGCAGATAATGCGTTTGATCGTACGGATTCTTCCGTTCGTTGTCCAGCGCCATCCCCACTAGCGTGCGTTCGTGAGATGCACCATGGCAGTTAGCACGTGCATGCTTTTTCAAAAAACGCCAGAAGAAACGTGAGGATATGGATGAAACATTCTAGATGGGCACGTCGAGAAGCTACTAGAAGGTTCTGTGCCACATGTGACGCCACACAGGCACCCACACAGGTCACACTCATTACTGCATAGAGAGTGGGGCTCTAAACCTTTTCAAGGGCCATGGGTCACTAAGCCAGTTAGTCTGTGAATAACTAGCCAACTGTCTACATTCCAGAACGCACATTTATAACTCTTGAAATAATTGTTTAATAAATATCACATTGTATTATTTCAACACAAACATTGTGTCTTCCACGGATTACTAATCCTAATTCCAAGATCAAATTCTAACAAAACCGATTATTCCAAACACGTTATAACACCATAAATCATTTCGCCAGATTGTTTTTCCTCGTTTTATGACACTTAGAAAGTCGTATCACTATCACAAGTCTTCCAATCGCGGTTCCGATCGTTCTCCTTTTTACTTTTCCATTTCAACTACCGCAATCACTTAGTTGCCAACCAAATAGAAAAATAGGGAAAGACAAAGACCAATGTCTTGAACTCTATGACTCAAGATTATTCACGATCGAAAAGATCTAAGTTAGCATATGTGTCATAGGATTTGCTGATGATCGACGTTAGATTTGCCTAATCCTGGTTTTCGCCGGAGGCTTTGGATAAGGCACATGCTGAAATCCGTAAAATGCGAAGATAAATGTGAAAGAAATCGCAGTATAAAAGAGAATTTAGTTGGCAAGATCTAGTTTCCTATTTTTCAGTGTCGACTCTCGTGAACTCCAATTGAATAAAACATAAAAAATATGAAATATAATAAAGAGAAGTAACGTCATCAGGTAAGAAAAAATCAATGGATGCTGCGTTTGGAATAGTATAGTATCTGTGTATAGAAGTATCCGGATGAATCTCGTTAGAGTCCGGAGATGTCTGAAATAATTAAGTCGCATGATTGTGCATCGCGGTACGTTGAATAGAGACGTTGCTTAGCACTGAAAATTGTTCGAGGCTCGAGTCTCGTTACAGAGTTAGCATTTGTCCACGATTACAGTGAATTTCAATGAACTTCCGTTGCAAAAGGGGAAACCTTTTGATTGCTTGCCTTCGTGTTGTAAAAAAAGGAAGCTCAAAGGAAGCTTTTTACAACGCGTTTAAAATCGAAACAGACGCAGATGTAATAAAAATCTGATAAAAATCCCCATGCATATAATGATACGTTTCCTAAAGAAATGTATTTATCTTTTAACTATAATTAAACGCATTAAAGAACTAGAAAGACAAGTGATAAAATATTTGTTAATATTAAATGCAACATAATATCAGTTCGTTTGTCATTCGAATATTATACAAATTTACGTGCGATAGATACAGTACGTAGACATACGAAATTCTTGAAAAATTGTAACATTCGATATACTTTTTCCTTTGCTTTTCACTGTCGATCAGTATGGCTTTTGAATGGTTCAAATTGGAGTTAGAGAAATCTGAACGAGCTTATTACACAGTCCAACAGCATAAATGAGCAATAAAAACCAGCTGTTTGTGTTTCAATTTGAATTTCTTTGAAGCTACTGCAGTGTTTCGTATGGCTATCGTTTCGCTGCTAACTGCAGCGATCGAATAGCCGCCATCAAGGTCGATTGGTGATAATTATCGACCTACGAATGGTGGAAAAGGGACCAAGAAACCATCGAAACTCCGCTGAAAAAAGAAGAAAGAAAGAAAAAGGAAAGAAACGCTCGTTAAGCCGGAATCCAATCTGACTAGGGAAGAAATTGAAATGGAATCTCTTTTATTTCTGGATTTAGAGGGATTCTGGAAGACAAAAATGGAGAATGCTTCGAACGGAAGTTCGAGGCACGATGCTGATACCGCGATTTCGGTATTTCATCCTTCGATCGACGAGGGATATTTAACTTTGTTTGACGTTTTGCCGATAAATCGATCACTGTTCTCTATAATACACTTCACCGCGAGATATTGCGCACAGATTAGAGAAGTTTATGGGCCAAATAATACGAACAGAATATTCTTCTTCTCAATGATGAATGTATTTCGCATACTTGGATATTGAATAAGACGATACGAAATTTTTATCATATACATCCTTTACAAACACGAAATAAGTAACCTACGTATACGACCTTTCAACGGTGTTCTACATTTGGTAATTTTTGTAATTTCTAAAAGAACTTCTCATCTAGGATTTTGTGTTGGAATACAACGATATCAATCGCATGCAGATAAGGCGTTTGATCGTACAGATTCTTCCGTTCGTTGCCCAGCGCCATCCCCACTAGCGTGCGTTCGTGAGATGCACCAGGGCAGTTAGCACGTGCATGCTTTTTCAAAAAACGCCGGAAGAAGCGTGAGGATATGGATGGAACATTCTAGATGGGCACGTCGAGAAGCTACTAGAAGGTTCTGTGCCACATGTGACGCCACACAGGCACCCACACAGGTCACACTCATTACTGCATAGAGAGTGGGACTCTAAACCTTTTCAAGGGCCATGGGTCACTAAGTAAGCCAGTCTGTGAATAACTAGCCAACTGTCTACATTCCAGAACGCACATTTATAACTCTTGAAATAATTGTTTAATAAATATCACATTGTATTATTTCAACACAAACATTGTGTCTTCCACGGATTATTAATCCTAATTCCAAGATTAAATTCTAACATTTTGTAAGTCGAATAGTTCGAACGAGATTTATTATTCCTTTTAATGAAACATTGAAATATGATATTGAAGAAATAAATACGAAATTCGTGCTGTATATTTCGCAAACGAAATAAATAATCTGCATGTTCGATCTTCTAACGTAGCAATTTTCACAAGGAAATAGCAAGGAGAGGAATTAAAATTTCTCTCATCTAACAGCGCAATTTTTTAAAGCTCGATATATAGAAAAAGATTTTCTCCGGACAAGAATTGCTTTGAATTTTGCCTGGAATAATATTAAAAAGAAATTGTTCCTCCAGATTTTCTTCTACAAGAAAAACAACACCGAAAAAGTTTGCGAGGACAATGAACAATCTATGTATAGAATTTTTGATATTTATTGTATTTCACAATTGAACGAGTGATCTACGCGATTTGTCGGTTTTCGAACGTAACAATCCTCACAAAGTAGCCGCACAAAAATATCTCATCCCTGAATTTTCCAAATTCTACTCCGAAACGCTTTCAAAGAAAACCTTTCAGGAAGCGCAATCATCAACTTGCCAAATTCACCGTAAAAAATGTCCAGTGGCAACGCTTCCAAACTCGCAGCTTTAGTCAACGTTCTTGCAATTTCCGCTCGGACAACCACCACCACGCCTCGACATTTGCAACGATTTGCAAAACAATCACGCGAGAAGCGTCTCCGCACGAAGCGTGGCGACGCGTGACCGACGGAAGCACGGGTTGTTGCTGCAAGCTGTTTGAAGCTGTTCGAAGCACGTAGCTTTCGCTTCAACTTCCTGTCTGACACTCGCCTCCACCCTCATCCCCAATGGAAGGTCACCAAGAGGTTTGTTAGTAACGATAAAACGTGTCTTGTTCGACGTTCAGCAGTCGGCGCACGCTTGCGAAGAAAGTTTCCCTGTAGAATCGAATATGGCCAGCGCCTACACAAGGAGTTATCCTTCGATGGCCAAGCGCTGAAATTGTTGTCTAAAAATAAAGTTGGTACACAATGGCGCATAAGAGAAATCTGAGTATTGACACATTATGAATTTTAATAATTTTTCTATTGATAATGGTGTATATCAGGTTGTAGCATAAATTTGTTCACATTTCGTTAAATAAATGTGATAAAATCTGCGTAATCGAGAAGTAACATATGTCTGTTCTATCGAAAAGAACGAATAAAGAAATTCATCAAATAACTTTTATAACATTTCACGGAGTGCATACGTTAGCGAAAGACAAACGAATTTAATGACCAATCCAATTTTATATTTATTCGTTGCTCTTATTAAATATAAATCCGCTTTGTTAGATGAAAGCTTCTTTTTATACTTCTTATTTTACAAGCTTCTTTTGTTTCTTTCTTTTTTTTTTTTTTTTTGTTACTATACACGTTGTGTATTTCGTTATCTCGAGATCAAAGATACGAATGTTGAACTGGTCCGTACGTTATTCGCAACAGAAGATTTTCATTTATGGCAAAGTAGGATTACTTGGACGAGCTAAGCTTCAACATCTTAAAATTCAATCATGAATTTCCCCTCAACTTTGGGCCATTTTTATCTGCATTGTATTTCTCTGTCGTTAAAATCAATCTCTATCGAAAGTAAGCAAATATCGTAATCGATGTACGATTTTTCAGTTCAACTTTATGCTAAAAATTTTCCCGGATCTTTGTAAGCCTCTTAACCGACTAAAGCGAAAGTGAGATTAAAATATTGGCTCGTCGGATAAGGCTTAAACCCTTCTGCAGTCACGTTTCTGCACGGAAACAATTTTACATACGCTAAACGCCACACACTAACTGACAGGAGATTATCGAACAGAACACCCTACGTTTCGTTTAATTGTATCATCGCAAGGTGTTGGAATAAAGTTTGTAATTGGTGGAAGAAAAGACCGAAGACCTACTCGACGATCCAACATAAGTTTTTCCTGTGACGTCACGTTTGGTCATTGGTGACCGGAGCGCTTCAACTTCTTACAATTGTAAAGATTGTATGAAAATTGACAATTAGGGCATTTTGAATGTAACCGATAAATAGAAGATACTTTGAAATAAAAAGCGCCCCATTGAACAATTAGACATTTTTATTAGAACATCAATAAAAAAAAAAAAAAAGAACGAGGGCAAATCTTGCATCTAACGGTGCACTGTGTTTGCATCCATATCTTTGATGGGTAATCTACGAATATTATTATAAACACAGTTTAGAAAATAATCGTAAATGCTGCTTTATAATCATATAATTGAAGCTAGAAGTGTGAACATACCTTACTATTATATATAGAATGAGCAAATACTGTTTACTAAAATCTTCTACACGTTTCAACAATATACTCTGCACGTTCTGCTTACGACGAAATAACAAATGCGACTGGTTTGTTGAAATAAGCGAAGCCTCGTTATAATATGTTGCTATCAACTGTTACCAAGGCGCCACGGTGTTCATCCGTGACCACCAATAAGATAAACGGTCCATTGGGCAAGAATGTTGTCTTACATCATCAATTTATTATTATTTTGCCATTATATGCTTCGCATAATAAAAATCCTGATGTCCTGAGCGAAACATGCGATTTCGACGTGGCAGTCAAAGTGGCAAAATAGTTGCGACTAAAATAAGCATCGGCGCAACGTCGATACTTTAAGGGTTAAAATGGCGCGCACAGACGATTGCACGAGCTTGGTGACACGTTCGACAACGATGGATTCAATCTAGTCGGATTATCCGGCCCTACGACTGGCCATCCACGTTCCACGATCCCAAGTCCCAAGCCTGTGTCAACTTACCTCTTTCTAGCTGGTCTCTGGACCACTCTAATACCCAACTTCCGGTTGCTATAGGAGTAATGAACACCGGTGGCGGTGTACGCTGGCTCGTCGAAATGAATGCCGCAGCTGTTTGATGCTCTGTGATATAAACTTTATGGCTATATTTTATGATTCTCTCGGGTTTCTATTGTCAGAGTTACGTCTGAGGAAATGTGGACTGTACTGGAAGAAAATGTGAAAAATAAGCTACTTAGGGTTGTTCGTGATCGTGTGGGATGTGTAGATTGGTTGAGATTGCTTCTAATAGTATAAATGATGTTTATTTTGCATATTTACTGTTTATTCGACCATTCGACCATAATCGACGCCACGAACTGATCGATCCCCTGATTTCTGTTACGACAATAAGAGTGGTTCAATTGAGTTTACACTGAATTAACAGGTATAAATTAATGTTTATTCCATCAACTTTGTAAGGAAGATAATTGCACCGATGCGTATGTATAAGCTAAGTAAGTGATTGATTTAAGGATAGAAACCCGGTAATGACATGTTGGCTATTCTAACGATGAAGAATAAGTAAAGTAAAGTGGCGATGCTGTGTCGGAGGAAAGCTAGCGATGGGTGTGTCTAACGCAAGGGACCATCGGATTTGTTGATGACAATTTTGGTTAGGAAAGTGAGGGCAGTAGACATTGCTTCTGATTGGATGAAAGAAGTTGCTAGTGTGAAGTATCATACGTGAGAAAAACTAACTTTCCCGTATCGTCCCGTAGTAAACAATAAGCTTCAGAAACGATTCAGTAAAGAGATGCTTGTTCGGTCTGAAGGACCTTAGCTAGAAAATTCCTGAGATTTTTAATGGGTCCTTAAGACTATTGAGGGTACGCAGTAATGGGTCCTTCAATCGAATAGTTTCGCGGTAAAGGTCTGCGTGATCCTGGCCACGAGCGTTTGTGCAACACGTGCGTGGTGGAGCTAAGACAAAAGACAGAGAGATGTTAAAGGAAAAAGTTGAATTAACAGTCAGTGTTAGTTGAGAAGTCAGAGAGTGCGAATTAAGTCGAGAGAATGTGAGAGAGAGAGCTTTGGATCCGTGGTGACGATAGTTGCAAATTAACTACCTAGTTGTCTTAATTATAATACGTTATTGTGATTAGTTCACATTAAACAACCATCGTTTCCTATTTAATCAACATCTGTTCAATCCATTTGTTGTAAATAAACTAATTGTAGTAAAGATCCTACACTATATACTACCATACTATTATGAATTTAGGTAGCGAAGTATTTAACCGGTTACGAACTGCTTCTGTGTGAAATTGTGGGTTACCTTAAATATTAAACTATGAGAGTGGATTACCTATTCATTAGGATAGTTTTGCTCATCGTGAATCGTCGGATGTACAGTACAAAGTAGATTTGGTTAGAATTTACGTGAGAGTTACTATTTTTGTCTGGCTTCTCTCAGCTCTCGTACCTATATCGAGTGAATTTTGAAATGCTTGTCAATCAATCGTCGACAGCAATTAGCAATCGAGCAATTAGCAAACAGCAATCGAGTGGTTCGTGTAAACTTACTATCTTCAAAAGTGAGTCGCGCTAAAAATAAAGGTTTGTGAGAGCTGTATTGCAGGCTATGTTATCTTAAATAAATAAATAAAATTGAAACGATACATCAATTACAGTTTAATTACACGAGAAATGAAAGAAACATGAAAAGGCATTAGAAAGTTATCAAAACGTTCCTTCTACCGGTTTCTACATGCGTGTACGATCTGAATAGAAATTCACTGATTCTCTATCGCTATCTATAATTTCTTGTTTGTCCATTTAATAGAAACTCGCGTTAACATTCAGTGGTTTCCGTTTAACACATCGATTGCCACGATGTGGGTCGATGACACGAGTCTTACTGAATTTCTTAAATACGATTAAAATACGATAAACTTGATGAATTAAACAATTATCAACGACGTGAATGATTTAGATAACATCGTTGAAGAAGAAATGCGCGAACACGATATGAGATGCGACAAAAATGAAGTGTCATACTGTAGCGTATTTTATAGCAGTTCACGTGTCCATCGGACAGCAACTGAAATTTCGCTTCAATATTCTTTTTTTAATATTCAACGATATATTTTCGCACTTTCTTACAACGTCGCGAAATTTATTTCACCAGGCAGGTGTACGTAGCGAAATGGTTCGGTGAGATGTGAGCTACGTTACAAGGTTTTGTCAGGCTCATGGCCAGGCGAAACATTCGCAAGCCTCAGAGTGTTAACGCAGTTTTCTTCGAGAAAAAGGACGATCTTGGGAAAATGTGCGATGTGGTTGGTTTTTTGTTAGTGGGGAAAAAGATGGTCTTTCTCTCGAAGAAAGGAATGTAAATGATGATTTGCATGGAACAGGGATTGTTTGCCTTGCTGGGGAAAGGTTCAGCCGGAGGATATAAGTGGAAGAAGGATTAGAAGGGATTTCTCGTGGGAGAGACATAAGTGTGGCGTTACAGAACGATGTTTCCATAGAGAATATGCAAATGTGGAATCACTAAGCGCAACTTTTTAAGAGACGTGCGTACTCTGGATATTCCGCTCTTGTAAGAAGAAGTTTATTATTTATTAGCAGGTTACGCGTGAAAATCATAGGAAAAGAACGTGATGAGCAAAGTTTCGTTGATTTTCTTCATTTCTCTGTCGCTTTATGTTAACTGGAATCAACGCCGAATTCGAATTATCTTTTTCTTTTTTCAAACAAAGCTATAAACTTTTCTATTCGACGCAGTAAAAGTGTGCGAAAGTTGTGATGTTAATTTAGCTTTCGAAAAATTATACTTCGGAGAAGCGATTAGGTGTGAATAATTTCAATGGAGGAATACGTACAGTGAATATTATTGTTTTAACGATTAAAACTTTTTCATTGAAAGTACCATTGAGATTTTGATCATTTCGTTTCGTGAAGATCTGATACGAATGATGTAAAAGTGGTATTCAGAAAGAAAACTTTAATCAACACGAATGTAAGTTTTGACATTAACTTTGGAAACTCTTTTACGAAATGCAAACTGGAATTTTAATCAAAGATTCGTATTTCTGGATGGGAATTGAAATGTAAATTTAAGAAGACGTACATTACAGGGAATTTTCCGAGCTTTGATCTACGAGTGAAAATCTTCTTGAAATGAGAAATGAGATTCGAACGTCTGAGTTTTCCCCCGCGTGTCGCAGATGTTTTCTTAAATTAAATTTATATTTAACTAACTTGTGACGGAAAGATTTATGAATAACAAGTTTAATCATCATTCGCGACAGAAGAGTTTTCTGAGACAATTTCCCCTTCCTTCGAATTTTTATGGTCCAATCTTTCTCGCGTTTCAGCAAGCAACACGACTTTTATCGTTTCAAGAGAAACTTTAACATAAAATTAAAACGAGAAAACGCGTATACAATGGCTCTTTTATATTTCCCTCGGACTTAAGAAACTTTCTTACAACGTAAAAACATGATTGAGTTGAAAACAAGTCAAAGACGTAACAGGATTAACGTTTAATCAATCTAACTCTCACAAGCAGGAATTTTTATGATAAGAGAAGGTAACATGTTTCTTTGTTCACACATTTACTGCAACTTGGATGTATCAATTTATTATTATTATTATTATTTATTATTATTATTATTATTAACTTTTATTAATTAGGTAGTTACCACGTAAATCTCAGAATAAGATTAACTAACAAATTGACTAACTAAATTAACTTAATATAACCTTAGGAAACATATTCTTGTAATATTTTTAACGCAAAGAATGAATCGAACATATTTCAGTAATTAACACACCAAGTGTATAATAATAAATATGAAACATAAATTTCAGTGTCACAAAGTCACCTTTTTCCAACCAGACTACGATTGTTCATATATTATCACAAGGAATGTAGATAAATGTACAAATCGTTCAAAATAATTTATTTAAAGAGCAAAACAAATCTTTAATATATTAATAATTATAATAAATTTGCATAAACATCTGCAATTTACAACGCCTGCAGCGCGGAGAATTAATTAAACAATTTTCGATATCCGAACAGACTAAACATTTAGCAAAGATTAAACCGTAGACTTTCATACATTTTTATATCTCTGTGAACATAACTAAATTATGTACTAAACATTGTAATAAATATTTTAGGAACATTTTACTTATGTTAGGTCGTCCGAAAAGTTTCGCACAATGTTTTTTTGTTTTACATTTGTTTATTGAATTATGCACGAACGTAATAATAGAAATAGAACGAAATGGATCATACCTAATTCAATAAAATAATATAAAATTCTTGTTCATCGAAAATTTGCTAGAGAAATTATTTATACAATCTGATAAAAATATTTCATAATCGTAAGTATAATTCTTAATTAGAATACTCTATCTAATCCTCGCTATCTAAAATTTTCCGTTTTATATTATTTTATCCAATTACGTATAATCCATTTTGTTCTATCGAACTAAAGATCACAACGTTCGATAGATTAGGTTACACGTTTGTATAAAGACGCGTTGTTGTAAAAGACGTGTCCGTAAAAGAAAAACACTTTCCGGACAACCCAATATTCGCATATTAGATGCACGGTACGCATGTTGCGTAAAAATCTGCAGTCTGTTAATAACAAATTCGTGCTAAATTTCTGCCCGATCACGTGCCGCGTTTAAAAACTTGGTCCCAACAATTCTTACCGCCGGAAAGCTAACTTCCGGCACGGGCGAGGCTGGCGGGTTTGCGCAAAGTGTTTCGATTAAAAAGCGTTTTGTAAAAAGATTTACGGCCCCGGCATGCTTTTGCATTCCGCAACGAGGTTCCTCCGCAACGTAGCGCCGCTAAAATTGAAATATATAGGTTGTAGCGCTGGTGGTGCATACAAATCCGCCATTTGTTTCCGGTACGGTCCTTCTTATTGCGGAAGTTGCGCACACAGTCGCGACCGTGAAACCGCGCGAGTACCGAGTTTACGAAACGGCCGGTCATCGGATCAACGTCGGAAGTCGTAAATTTTCGGCCTGGAAAAAGGATGGATCGATAAAGAAACTTTCGTGAAATAATACGAAATGGCTGACTCTCGTGTGTATTACAACGGTATTGTTTCCAACTAGTATAAAACCTTAATTATTCCAACTATTCGTGGTACACGCTGGTCGGATAATCGCATAACTTTGTTCTCGTATTCGTAAGCGAAGATCATTTATGTTAAACTACGTATTTTGTGTATGCTAACGAGGAAAAGCATCGGGCAGAGACCAAATTTCCCTGTAAAATCCTGTTATATCTGTTGGAATAAACTTTCCATTTGCGTGTTAATTCGCAGCGCGTTAATGGAAAAACTGGAGGTATGTAACTTGAACTTCCGTACGAACGTGATCCACTGCATACACATATCGATGTATAATAAATCGCGCTATGTTTATTGAATTATATTTGTATGGAAAAGAAGCATCCAGGACTTGTCAAGTTTGAATTTTGATCAAAATCTTTGAAACTTATTGAACTGTTCGGTGAAATGATGTATTTGAACGTTAGGCTCGGACATTATATCTTAATTGTCATTCAGTAGCTATAAAATAAAAATAAATAATGAAAAACATACAATGAATCGTTTTCATTGAAACTTGAGGTTTCTATTGTTATAAAACTGGTACAAGAGTCGATTCTAAATAACTATTCCGAGAATTTGGTATAGTAATTTCTTTCAATTTTTATTCTCTTATAGTTTACGAAAACTCTGTATGAAGAATCGTGTTTCTTTTTTACAAATTCATAACAGAATTTTACAAAGAAAAATCGGTGTTTCTACCGATAGTTTGATCCATCGTCCTAAACTGCTGAAAAGAATCAAGGGACTGCGTTGACATTCTTTATATTTCTGTGTCTAAACATTATTTATTAACGATTGCCTTAAATATAACTCGTCTCACGCTGTAATAACATTATATATTATTATATTTTACGTTCCATATAAATAAACGGAATATTCCACGTTCGATATACGTATGTTGTAGTTTCCCATAAAAAAATCAACTCAACTTGTTAAAAGGGTTCTGTAACCGTAATTTTTATATTCACCTAGGATATCAATATTCAACATTTTCAATTCACCTTCCATAAACACATGAACACGTCCAATCCCTTCTTTTCACGAACCTCGTTCGCTTTTTGAATATTCAGCGAATGACCGGTTAATGTGTCATTCATTTTTATAAAAAAAACCTGAAGTAATCTTTGTACCTATTGATAAAAAAAACAATTTAAATGCTGGTGATAGTTTGGCTTGACTGGATAAGTACGCAACGATTGCGTAATAAATTACCGCGCCCTGAACAGACAGGTCGAACCGGATTCATATCGTCGGTCCGCTTACTTATGCATATGACGCGGATTAAACTTTTTAACCCATTTGCATCGTGGCCCTACTTAAGAGGACAGTTGAATGCATCAGCGGCATTCAACTAACGTCTGGTCCCTACCACCGCGCGCGGTCTGTCGTAGATACAGTAAATGACATCCGATTTCTTCATGGAGTTTATTGAAAATTTACTGTTCAAAACGATTGGTAGACAATGTTACTTCGCAAACATCGCATCTTACGTTCTTTATAACAGTGGAAAAAAGTAAAAATTATTTATTTAAAAGAAAATTATTTAGATTAAAATGGAAATAAAAAAAGCAGTCGCAGCGCGCGTAATAATCCGCGCTTGGTGACAGAAGGCAGTCGTAGCACGCGGATTAATCCGCGTTTGGATGCCAATCGGTTAACCATGACGACGGGTATTCCAGATGTAAATCACAGTTCGTTTCGTCTCTAGACCGGCGAGGAAACTCATTCCGCGAATTGTTTTATTCGCGGTCTACGCTTTGCTTTACCTTTTTCCACCACTCTGCCCCGTTGTCCAGTAGTTGAGATTATTTGCACGGGACACGGGATTAATTGCAGATTAATTCTGATTATGAGAACGTAAATTGCGGTGATATTGAAGTGGAGAGTGCTTTTAGTAAAGTTGTTCCGCTCGCTTGGACACTTGGTAATTCATCTTGACTGGCGTTTAATAGCTTCAGCTTCTTTCTTGTCAGCGTAAACTCTCTTCTTCCGTGTTGGTCAAGATTGTTTTATTATTTTAAACAAACTGAGATCATCTAAAATCTTCTCTCAAGTCAAATTGACAAATGTGGTATAACGTTCTACAAGAAAGGAGAATCTTAAATGTTGTCTATGTGTATCTCTGTCGTAACATATAACGTCATTCGAATCATGCCATAAAAAGATAAAATTACTTCATCCCTAATACACACTTCTCCTTAATATCCTACAAAAAAAGTGAACCTTAAATAGCCCCTTTATTCCTACCATAATGCGTAACGTAATTTGGTGATTTCGTGAAACCATAAACCGTAGATGAGAAAAATAATATACGCGAATCTTGAATATTCTATTCTATATGTGCTATAGAATATCTTTAACGTAGCACGAAAATCTCAACGATATATAGAAAAAGAAATCGAACATAGTAAAATTCTTATCTCTCATCGTTCCGTTGGAATCCTCATCGAGTAAAGTACAGTTTTAATCCGCGTCCCATTTCACCTCTGCTACCTCTCTCGCATTCCCATCCGCTTAATTACAGTTCTAATCGACAGCCAGCGCTCGCCAATTCTCTATTTCACCCACGTTTCATATTTTCTGCTTGCAGATCCACGCCTGAATCGAGACGATTGAATCCTCAGCAACGAAAGATGAGTTTCGCCAACAGCCACCGTACCACCGTCGTTCTTCGACCAATCTCAATTTCAATCTCAATCTCCACGTGGTCGATCACCAGCGTCCCTCAGATTAACGACAATCACGGGAAAATAGGAATTACCTTGAAGAATAATATCGAGGACAATCATTTCGAAGAATAGTTTTAGAACTACGCAAGCTTCCGCCGATAGAGCAGCAGGACGACGAGTGAAATCCAGGGAATTGCAGGTCGTCGAGTCGACGAAAGAGGATCAGTGAGATGCCCGGTCCGCTGTGAAAATGCTGGTGGACGATTGCGGTAGCACTATGGGGTGGACTTCGGCCAGCGTGCGCGGGGGTTGGTCCACCCCGGGCGGCTGTAGGAATTCTGCGATGAACTTCGGTGGTAGCGTGCCCTCCCTTCACCCAGCTGGCTCGATAAGATCGCTCCGATCACAGCATTCTATGCAGGTATTTAAAAAAAAAAAAAAAAAGAAAAATCCCGTCGTTTTCGTGTCGTTGGATTATCATCGTTAGGGCGATCGGGTTATAAGCAAATTCGTGGATTAAGTCCGACATTAAAGTTTTAGTGGACCGTTTTGCAAGCTCTACCCCTTTTTCAGCTATCGGTTTTCGACCAGCTATCTTTTGTTTTATTTGTCCAAGGAACAATCGTTTTTCAATAGCTGGCTATTAGTTGAGCAATTGGCATTTCGATGTAGAATCTGTAATAATCGTGGAAATGTTCAGAAGATTTTCAGGTTGCTGAATAATGAAAGATGGATGCGAAAATCTGCCAAAGACGATTTCTTATTCGTTAAAAACGCGCTTCATTGAAACAAAACGTTTTTCAATAGTTGAATGTTTTCTTTTCATTAGTAGTTAACCCCTTAACCTACAATTACGGGCATAGCCCGTAGTACGATGATCGGGCCAAACGTAAATATTCGGGCATATCCCGTAGTAAATGATCGGACCAAATGTAAATCGGCCCAAAATTCTCGAACGTAAATCGTAGGTTAAGTGATTAATCTGTAACAATAGGTGGAAATTTTAGGATGATTGACAGAATGGTAAAGAAGAAGATGAAGGGTAGGTGTGAGGATGTGCCAAAGACGGTCTTTTGTTTATCGAAAGCGTATTGTTTTGCAGTGATTGATTATCGACTGATTAATATCTCGTCGAGTAGCAAGTGCAAATTTTAAAAAGATTGACAGGGTGGTAGCTGATTTAACCAAATTCTGAACCACAGGGATCGTACAAGTTAGGGATAGAAGGAAGATTAATTGTTAAATGGAAACGAATGATGGAGTTTGATCTTTGATGATTTAAAGTCACAGAAAAGAGGATGATCTAACGATCACATTTTTTTAAATTCACATTGAAATTCCTTATCACTTAGGACATCCTCTTCATAAATATTTATCCAAGTACATTGTTTGTTTCCCCAAAAGTTCAATACTAATCATGCACTCCTCCAATAAAATTAACAAATCGACAAAAAATAAAATTCGTCAATTTACCTTTTAATTCTCCTCTCATTAAAAAAAAAAAAGAATATTTATACTACGTTTCCGTTAAGAACCTAATTAGCCTATGTCATGATCGTCTTATCTATCATCTTATCCACTCATACAAAATGAAAATCATAAAGATCCTGTTGAGGTTATTCGGTGTGTAAACAGAGAAAACACGTGGATAAATTGTAAGGTAGAAAAATATATTTAAATAGAAGTGAATAAGTAAAAATACAATTTGAGCTGGTCCAGATCCGCACGCTAGCTGTGTTACCTAATAACTGAAAAACCCCGAAGCCAACGTCGACTGTCTACTGTTTATGGTCTGTCTTGGTCGCAGTCGTTTGTCTACACGCTGTCGATGGCTTCAGTGCTTGAGAAAACTAAAAAAGACCAGATGTAGAGTTTTCTTAGAAGTGGTAACCACTTCAACAGATCCTATTCTAATGTTCCACGAATCAGATACGATAGATTGATTCGATTATCGACGCAGAAATCGCGCATTTTACAGGTAAATGTAGAAGGTAGGCGTCGTCGATCAGTTTGCGAGAATTGCGTGGGCCGTTCATCCCCTAATTGGTATTCGGCCAGCGACACTTTCACCCTGTCGGCGGATATCCAGCGACGTTTAATTCTCAGGCTACGTCGTCGATCGTCGCGATTTATCATTGGTTCTCGCGTGCCCGATCGCTATTGCCTTTCTCGATGCATTGCAGACATGTTTCTTTTGTCCAGGGCGTGCCGGAGACACCGCGAAGATGTATGCACTGCCATCCGGTACACGTGCCGAGCACCCCGAACAATTACGTGCATCATCCAATGCAGTATTACACGCCGAGCCACTGTCCCGAGCCCAGGAACGGTATCTACACTCCTCATCGGGGCAGTTCCTATCACGGTGGTGAGTACACCTTTATAAAAAATGAATTCTTCCTGTCGGCTATGAAAAAAGATTGCTTTCATCGACTATGAATAAATATGATAAACATAAAATATGTTTTATCAAAATGTCGGGAAAAAGTTTAGAAGAAGTTCGTAAAATAAGAAACATAAGGTGACACCATGATTTTTTAACGTGGATTTATACTTGTTAAGAGCAGCGAATAAGCGTAATATACGTACAACGTAGCATGCTGTGGATGATTGTTATCGATATGTGAAAAATGTGTAGCATAAAGGTTACTAACATACACAGCGTATCAATTTTTAACATTTTCTACGTTATATATCCTCCTCCACTGTATGCCCACGATATTCCACATAACTCTATAGATATACATCGACTACTGCTACGTGCTTTCGATCATCTTCCACCCAATGATCTTTTCCTAGCGCTGAAGAATATCTTCGGTTAGAGGGCGAAATATGAAAAATGTCTTGTTGTTACGCATGCTTTTTCGTTCCAATTTTACCTTGCAGTCTCTCACGAAACATTAGGAATCCTGTTTGTTCGCTAAAATGTAGCAGGATCGAGCACGATTAACTTGTTTCGTTGTTCAAAGTTTGTAAGGATCAGCATTTCTAAAACTGAGATAATCTTGAAACGAAATTAGAACGAAATTTTGTATTTACAATTGAGGATAACGTATACTATAAAATTGTTTAAGCGGAACAGAAGAGATTTTTCATCTTCTGCAAATGCTGAATTCATGTTTCGAGCAACTTTCACGACACTATGTGGAAAGGATATTTCCAAAGTTGAAATACGGTGTCCTCTCGTCACACACATACGACGATTCTCAATCTGACGCGTTGAAAAAGTCTCTCTGGTCCTCCCTTTTTCTTCCTCTCTCGGCATTCACCTGCTGTTGAATATTGAACGTAGTCGCGAAACTTGACGGAAACGGATTAGGCCGGTGTCCTGGCAAGCAACGTCGCGCCGTGAGAACGAAAACAGAAGCATTCTGAGATTATGAGCAAGTTTACCAAGAGGGCCGAGTGGATAGAGTCGTTCTTATACCGACTTTACGAGAAAACTTGCGCAATCTCGCTGAAAGATGCCCCCGAGAAATCGAATAAAATGCAAAACGCGTTAAATGAAACAGTACTTCCTCGTATACAAAACAAGTGGAAATATCTCAGAGTTTTTAAATCGTTTAACTTTATAGGCCTTTGTTCGTACTAGAGTAAGATGATCCAGCATTGTATACAGAGTGGCGGACAAAAGAAAGTTTAAAGAGCTAAGATTAAGAAAGTATCATGATTTTCGTAACTGAATTATAATTATTAAAAACAATGAATGTGTAATATGATATATTATACAGGGTAGTTGGTAACTGATGGTACAAGCGGAAAGAAGTCGAAAATATAGAATAAAAATCTTTTTTTAAATTTTGTCTTTTTTTTTTTTAATTTTTCCATCGAGACAACGATCTACAGTGACATCCGTTATAACGACTCGGTACGCGTACCGCACGCGTACCGAGCGAAAATTCAAAGTCGATTTTCTCGAAAACAAAGCCTCGAACGAAAAATTTTTATTCTATATTTTCGACTTCTTTTTTCGCGTAGAATCACCCCCTTTCCGCTTGTACCACCAGTTACCAACCACCCTGTATATTTTAGAATACACGGTTGTTAGCAAGGTGTTTGGTACAGACAAAATTTAATACAAAATTTATTCTCACTTATACATACAAATATCAATTTTAATTTTTCTATTGTTCTCTACTGTAAACTGTCTAAAAGATTTTCCTGCTATTATTCGCATTTTTCTAAGAAATATCGGCGATTCGTTGCGAGGAATCTTCGCATCGTCGGACCCTAAATCAGCTGAGAAGCCACGACGAAACGGTACAGGTCATAAAATTAAATTAGTCGAGCAACGTGTATCGACTTCGACAGTCGCGTAAACTCCAACAATTACGAAGCGTAGTATAAATAAAAATATATTCGCGTTTCCCAGTGCAATATATCTACTGTGACGAAAGGTGTAAAAATTCTACGTATTGTTCTCCATATAATCCAAAAGAATAACAGTAAAATTCTATCGGAATTTTCATCGTCGCTGTCACAGTGAACAACGAAATCGCATACGTTTTAATGAAAAATATCGCAGGAATTTCGCAAGTGGCCTGTCAGCTGGCAGAGGCGCGTGAAAAAGGGAAACAATTCAACAAGTTGACAGTGGCGAATGTCAACCGAACCGCACGTGTGTTTCACAAGGAAAAGGTGGGAAAAATCAAATTGACGAAATGAACGAGAGAAGGAGAGAAAGGTTCACGGTACAGTTACGATTTTGCTGAAACGATGAAATTCGCGCACGGCCACGTTGACTCGTGTTAATTTGTCGTGTCATTTACAAGCTTCGAAGCTGACCACGACGCGCGACCCACTCATAGTTTTCGAACGAATTCGCGTTACGGTTAAACACGGTGGACACTTGCGATTGGACAAACCGACCCTTTCCAATTGTATTTGCATGGTAAACCCTCTTTCGCCCTCTGCGAAAGAATCGATTTCGAATCAGTTGCAGGCATCGCCACGCTCGCCTTGTATTATGCAGATGACCCGCGTGCACGCAATCCCAACCGAAATATCCGTGGCGATACGAAATTTCCCGATTTTTCGCTCGATTTACCGATATCGCAGCTTTTCCCAGTTGTTTTATTTCTATTGTTTTCGATAAGCTGGTTCATTCGTTTTTTTCTTTTTTCTTTTCTTTTTCTCTTTTCTTGTTGACGATATAATGCTAACGCGACAGGTTGAATGGTAATTTTGGGGGCAGATGTTAAAGATGATTTAGGTAGTTAGGATTTATCAAGGGAGAAATTTATGGTAGTGGATATTACTGAAGATATATTGTGTGTATAAATGGGTTTATGTGGAATGTGTTAGTGTCTGCTGGGGTTATGGGATGTTAAGATATTTTTTCAGAATTTAAATTTGATAGCATAAAAGAAATTTGTATAATAGAAAAAGAGGGAAAAGATCAAAGTTGAGAAGAATATTTACGATATTGCTATGTTTATTAACGATAGGAATGGAATAGTTAAACAATTCAAATTTTTACTAATTTCCCAAGTGTGATTTTTTATTTTAATAATTACAAAATAAATAATTCAACAATTTTCAAATAATTGTTTCATTGATGTTAGTATTAAATAACTGCGTATACGATATACTATGAGATATTGATCACTGTATCGAGTGCAAGATATTGTCTGACCACAGGTAGATCATTACTACTTACTCTACTTCTCGCTTTCTTTCTAATTAATATCAAAAAATATATTGATTGCGACGTGCTGAACGAGATGTCTGACCATAGACGAACCTTTGCTACTTGTACTGTTTCTCGCTCTTTCTCTAACTTCTAATTAATAGTATTCTTTTATAGTTCTTTATGAACATTCCATTTTATGATAGTCATTTTATATTCAGTTTAATAAAACGTCAAATTGATTTGCAAATCTATAATTATTGTACACAGAGTATTTAAATAAACAATTCCACTTCTACCTCCATTGGTACTTCCATTGGATATTTTCAGACAATGCAACTTGATAAAACAATAATCTCTTAATAAGCTGTTTTTCGTACACCGTTCCACTTTTCGACAACAATGTAACAGTACATTCCATTAATTTCCCTCTACGTTTATTTTATCGAAAAGCGAGAAACCAAACTACAAATCTTCACTGAGACATTTCGTCAGTCGTTTTACTGGGATCGATACTATTTTAACTGCAGTGAGAACACATCGAAACTCTCAGTACAAAAGTGCCACTAAACCGCACAATCATAAAAATGAAACTCGAACCGCAGTTAAAAAAACCGCTGCTTGTTTTCTATCGAAGAAAATTACTCGGGCTCGCGTTTTTCTTCGGAAAACAATTATTACAGGAAGCGACGCAATTGCTGATATCGTTTCACGGATCGACAACAACGTCTCGATCTACTTTCCGGGACAATTAAATCGTCAGACTCTTTTAAAATCCTTCGACTTTTTGCTATTCGTTCGAAGAGACGCGTGTTTGTATCTCGTCCACGATCGATTTTTGACAAATCTCCCGTGTAACCGGCACATATATCAACCAGAAGCTTCAATCGGGACGAGTGTTTTTCTTTGTTCCACCATGACTGCCACAGAATAGAAACGGAAATATGTCGCTGGATTTTCTTTATTGTGGTCAGTGTTTTGTGACTTCGTTGCCGAGTAGAAGTAGATACTGTAGTTCCTGAAATAGGAAACTTGTTTTGGAAGAGAATGTTTAGGAAAAAGAATGTTCTGCTATTTTTTTTTTATGATTCAAACTGATATTTTTTATATATGCTTTTTTATATAGTTTACTATATTGTGTTACAATAATAACAATTTAGAAAAGAATCTTGAGGAAGGAAATTGTTTTGCGAAATTTTTAAATGAGATTGGTATTTAAGGTCTTGATACGTTGATATATTTTTTCATAATTTATTAATACACATTAATATATAGTAATAAAAATAATATTCTATTATACTTTATATTTTAAGAAATATAATAGATAATAAAATATCCTGAAATATAATACTTGTTCATAATGCCACTTTGTATAGCTTTTTAAGAGCTCAACTGACGCCATGCATTTTTCATAAGGCTCGCAACTTCATTACTTAGGCTTCACCCACTACTTGATTAATTAATATTAGATAATGTAGGTAAATTTCACTATCAACGTAATTAGTATACAACTCAGGAAGCAAACCACTTTCGAAAATCTTCTCAAGCAATCCTCTAATTAAACTCACTCTAATCAGACCATATACCTCAATCACGTCTGACCGAGACCGTCTCATTTTACTTTCATCCATTTCAAGATTTCCTATTAATATTCTTCCTCCTAGTTTCCGTACAAGAAAACCTTTTGGAAAATTGAAAGAACAACCTTACCGCATGAAACATAACCCGTTCCTCTACTCTACATATTTTATCCGACAAAGTGAGAAAAAAAAAAAAAAGAAATAGAAGGAGGAGAAATTCGGAAATTCACGGCACAAGATCCTCATAAGTTTTGCATCAAAGCGGTAAGTTACGATGGCGGCGAGATCTTAGCAAAGCGGAGGAAGCGTCGTAATTCCTTTTCATGGCAATTTCGTCGTCCGCAGTTTTTGTTTTTCAACCTGGTTCCAATCCATTTTTCACGAGCAGCCTCATTTTTCGGCCGACCCACGCGCCTATCTCCTTCGTTGGCTCACGTTCGTTCTCACTGTAATTAAGAATATTTCGTCCCTTTGATTTCTCGCCTTTGCGTCCGATCTCCGGCTATTGTGCACTATCAGCCAATGGAAAGAGAAGTTCCTTTTGCAGCTTTTCCTTGCTCGTCAGAACTCGGTGCGTTAATGAGTGTTCCGTTTCGTATCTCAACCGCTTGTCGTGGAATAGAGGAAAGAGAGATTATTCATGGTAGAATCGATGGAAATTTAAAAGGAAAATAGCGAATCTTCGTTCTCGTCGACGGAGAAAAGAATATCGAAGGGAAATATAAAATTGTCTCTTTGATCGCCGAGACAGAGAGGATTTTAAATTACACGTGAACGAACGTTGAAACGTTCTCTGCAAGAGACGAGTTTTGTTCTGCCAGTCGACTGTGGAGAAAATTAACCGTAATGTGCCTAACTCGTGCGATCTGGTAATTAATTATGAAGGTAAACTAGTTTTGGATATCCTGGCTTTGTCCTTTTCAAATGGAATCGAGAGAAGAACAGGATGATAAATTGGAAAGACATTTGACGTGGAAATTAATTCCGTTTCATTTCCACACCAAGTTATAATACCATTTATTAGCTTTACTTTTGAATCAGCCTTAGTTCAGTCATTATTTGTTTGGATTGTTCCAATTTCTTGTATTTCCAGGAGACTCTAACTTGACAATCGTTCAAGTTGTCTGTTAAAAATTTTCTGCCCGTCGTCCAGCAACCAATAGGATTTTGTTCCCAAACAAAATCACTTCGAAATGAAAATTATTAAAAACATTTTCGTCATTTTAGTCTGCCACCGTTGAAGATCTACGAACACGGGACAAGCACCGTACGATTACAATACAACACTATACAATAATTAATAATAATTAAGTTCTACTTATACAATAACTGCAAAAAGTATTTTGCACGCGTTATATCTGTTGTAGCACTTGAATACCAATCTCTTAAACTATATTAAATTTCCTACCATTTAGTAGTATGATTTCACGTGACTACAGAAATTGAAAGGTGCATCCATGTTTTTCTTATTTCGAGAAAAAATATATTTAACTTGACCACATTAGATCTAATTGCGTTCTTTCGAGTAACAGAGAGAATTGAAATATCTGCAACGACGTATCATCGCTGCTCTTTATTTTTACGCGGTGGGAAAGCTTTCGATGGGTCCAGGAGGAAAGGTCATTTTCCAACAGTGACCAGAAGAGCGTAATAAAAATGCAAACAGCGAGCGTCGCTGAAATTCTACTTTAAATTGCTTAAAACTTCATTAGCCCTGTAAAGACGAATTTTACGAGGAACTTTTGCTGTTTGCGGAAACTTTGCCGTTGTACGTTGTAATTAAGAGGCGAAAAGAAGAGAAAGGAAAAGAAGCGGAAAGGAACGTTCAGCGATGCCGGCACGAACGGTCATGCCACAATTAAGAATACGTGTCACGCCCATTCCTGTTCTCTTTTTTTTTTTTACTTGCTCTTGCTTTGGTTCGCGCTACTTAACTTTTTCTTTCCACTATTTATGTTTCTACAATTTTTTCCATTCTTTTTCCTTGCAAGCTGTGCTCACGCGAGTTTGCGAATCTACGTTAAGAAATTGGTTCCCGTGGCCGAAAGACAGATGGAAATTCAAATTGCGCGCTTCTGTTTCCTGTGGCTTCTGAAAATTTCTTTTGCTTCCGAAAATGTTCATCGAAGAGTATTATAGAAGAATATTATATAAAACAATTAATAAAAACGTTTTGACTTGTGACGTTTTCACGTCTCACACTACGTCAGTTGATTCGCTAATTAAATTTTCTATACGAATTATTTTCCAGGTTTAATTGCACGTTTCATTAGCAAGAAACGTGTTTATCGCACACATATCGCCTGTCCACGTTTTTTGAAATTTGAGTTTCTCCGCATGGATGATAATTCTCCGGTTAACAGTTACTTTTTGCACCATAAAAGTCATATTTATGTCTACTTCGTAAATTTGTCAAAAGTAATATTTTTGTATTTCGTATTTACAAAGATATATTCAAGAACCATGATCCACCATCGTCATTTTGTGTTTCTAAAAAAGGACAAATGCACAATTTCTAGCCAATTTTATAATAGCATCGATAAATGCAATGTAAAATGTTTTTATTTAATTATAAACTACCATCGAACTTTCAGAGCTGTTTTTCTCGAGAATGCAAAACGTGGACAAACAATATGTGTGCTGTAAGTCATCGATAGATGCAAAATTACGGAGGAACACTATTTTTCCAAGATTTTTTCTGTACATTTCTTCGGTTGAAAATCATCGACCCGCTTTCGTGAACCCTCGACCACAAGACTGCTGGCCCTCGTTCTCACCCCATAGCAACTAGCATCTCCTTTTCATGAGCACTTTTATCTAACCCACTTGACTCTCCTTTTTCCTCTTCATTTCTTTCAACTCGTTTCATCCCCGGTCCGTGGCACAGGGTTGCGATGTTGCAAGACGGAAACATCGTTGATATACTGAATACTTGTCTCTCTCTCTCTCTCTCTCTCTCTCTCTCTTTGTCCGGAATCAATTTTGTAACACGTTGAAAAATTTTCCATTAACCTCGAATTAAATATTTCGCGCGCTGTAATGGAAATTCTGATGGAAAATAGAAAATATAGAACGGATGATGAATATTCGTGTATGGAGGTTGTATAACAATAAAAAGTCGAGAATTAATGAAGTTTATTACGTACAGTGATAACAGAAAAATTGGAGAATTGTCAGAATAAATAGGAATTAAATTTCATGTTATTGGGCTTTGTATGCGTATCACAAAATTTATTTATTATTTGTTTTACATTGTTACGATTCAGCATGTGTAGTTTGCAGGATTTACAGTGAAGCTCCATAGGTATAGGAAATACGAAAATTTTATACTATGTAGAAGCTATATACCCACAACATTTAATTTCTTCATTAAAGCTCCTTTTTCAATGTAATCATTTTAACAAGACTGTGCTTATGAACTTGGCAGAATCTATAGTATAAGTTCTGTGTCGTAGCCTTAACAGGCTACTTAAGAGAAACAGAAATTAGTATTTTGAATATTCTTGAATATCGAGATATCGTGACTGGTATCAATAAACGTTGGTTACAAAATCCGTGATTGTAATAGAAATATCATAATGGAAACAATATAAATGAGGAATAAAATATAGAAATGGTAGAGATTTTTGGGAGCTAAGCAAATAGTATAACAAGGAAAGCAAAATTTGTATTTTCATGCTGTGAAATTTAGAAAGACTTTGCGAAATTGTAGAAAACGATGGAAAACAACTATAACGATAACATTGTTTGACAGTGGGAATTTCAAACTAGTAGAAATTCGTGACATTTAATATCGAAATGACAGTAGATTCGGAAGACGTAGGTTCCAGTAGCAACAATTCAAGCTTATAGGATTTTCCAGTGATAATTTCGCGAATGTTGGACTAGATAGCGATAATTCTAGGATCAGGGAACTCGGTAATGACAGTCGTGGGGTCGTACAATTGGATAATGCTAATTTTGAGATCACGGAGCCTAACATAAATCAATACTATTAATAATTATTTCAAAAGCAAAAATAGAGCATAAAATTAAATATCGCTAATTATTAAATTAGCTAATAATTAGATATTATTAATTATTTCACAGTTATTTTAACGCGTTGTAACTTTCACGCATTAAACTATCACGCGTCACTATCACCTAAAATATAACAATCTCTTAAATTCCAATTTAAAATACTAAAAAAACTCTTCTATAATTCCTAAGAGATAATCGCAATTCATAGTACAATTTCAGATACAAAAATGAAATAGAAAGTCGAGTAACAGGGATCCACATAATTATTCAAAAAAATAGAAATAAAGTGCACAAAGCAAGTAACATTAACTTCGCTGCAATAGTTCTAAATCTATTCAAAAGCTGTGAAACGAAATTCTAATTGAATTAAATCCTCTTAAATTCTAATTTAGAATATTAACAAAGCCTTCCCTATTTCCTAGACACGTTACGCACAATAAAATACCGCAATTCGCTATATTAAGTTCACGAAACGTAATTTTAATCAAACTTAATTTCAATTTGCCTCTTTTTCGTGGAGAGTTCGTCTTCAACGATACCGAACTCACAATAAACAGCGTTTATCTTTATCGCCCGGCTTAGCCAGCGCACAAAACGGGTCGTGCCACGTAAATTCATTGGACGCATCTGCGAGCCAGTTCTCGGTGTAATTAAGTCCTGCAAATATATCGTCGAATTACGCAAAAACAGTGGTGCCTAATCCGCCAGGGGTTAATCCGCGCATAGCCTTCTTAATTTACATTCAAGCGAACGTAGCATCGATTGCGAAAGTCACGCCATTTCGTATACACATAGAACTTAGAAGCCAATCAGTGTAAGACGATTAGCACTGAAATCGAGATAAATATGGTTTTTACAGATTGGTTTTGAACAAAATTTACGACGCCAGTGAAGATGCGAAGAACGATTTTTATTACGATTTTTATTATGACGTACAGATGAACTTAACTGCAAGAGACACAAAAGAAAATCACCATTGTTCTTTAAAAGAAATCAGATCGAATTAAAAAATTGTGTCTTGTGTCAAATGTCAATTGAAAAATTTGAATATATCGACCTATGCATTTTGATTTCCCTTTGAGGTTGACGCTCGTGTTTGTTGATTTATTGCTGGTAAAAATTTTAATTGGAAGCAGTTTAACAATAAATTAGTTTTTAAATTGTCTCGTTCATCCCCAAGGCAAGTTAAATTTACGCTGATTCGTTTCTCAATCTGTCATATATACATGTAAAGTATTTCTGTTCTTTAATTGTTGTTTCTCTTCTTGATTTTAGATACTCGAATGCGTTACATGGACACAGAGGGAAGCCTGCATGATGGCATAATCGGAAATAGTAATTGGATGCTCGGTGATTTGAGAAGTCTTCATCGTTGTGTGCCAGCCTTTCGTCGTCCAGGTAATTAAATTCATATCTTTCATGCTAGAAGGTATTTCGATACTAAATACAAATTCAATACTATTTCAATACTAAATCGGGCTAAAATACTATCGTTAGATCGCGGATATTTGTGCAACTTTTTTTTTGATTTCACTATTGCTTATCCGTGAAAATCAATATGAAAACAATCTCATATCTATATCAATGTATTTAAACAGTAGAATGTAGTAGTGGCGAGCGTTTCTCTTTGAATACTTGAGGTATTCTTCCTGCGTATTACATGCATTCTATACATTTTTACAATTTCAAATTTCCTATAAATGCACAAGCATCGACCATGCAATGATCATAATTAATAAATATCGGTGCAAAGACTTTCTCTAAGGAAAAAAATTATCTGCAACATGTTAATCTCGGAAGATCAAAAATCTTTTTATTCGTTCAATAGTAAAATTTCATAATGAAATTTCTCCCAATTAATTTTTAAAATCAATTTTTAACTTACGAGACTTTTTAATTCAAATGGACATTCTAACTCATATATTATCGAAATACACGTACTTTCTAGATATCAGATTTTAATATAAAATATTACGAGATTGGATGTAACAGGGTTACGATAGTGTCTCGCTCTTGCGCTACAGACGAATCGAACTTTTGTACCCTTTATTCACAATTCTCATCCAACACACACACACACATGCATGTACCTATGTGCGCAGTTTGAATTTGGCACAACAGTCGGTTCGATCCGGATAAAACCCGACACAAAAGATAATACGCGCACGTATCCTTTTCCGTGCACGCTATAGTATAATTTTATTATCCTTTGTGTATATCATGCTTTTTACGGATAAGGTATTAAAAAGAAAAAAATATTTAAAAATATAGAAAACCGAGAAAAAATCGAAAAGAATAATAGAATTAATTCGTTAATTAATTACTGTGCTCATGGCCAAACGAACGAAAAAATTCGCTCACACGATCCATGTAAAAAGCAATCGTAATTAAGGCTAATCTTTCTCTTCAGGCATAGACGTCGCCGCCATGCGAACGCATTTCTATCCAGAGGGTGGCTGGGGGTGGCTGGTTTGCGCAGCCGGGTTCCTCGCCCTGTTGCTCACCACTGGAATGCAGCTCGCTTTCGGGCTTCTTCATGTTCACGCTGTGCGACGATTCGGCGAGGAACATCTCATGGATCTGGGTACGTTTTCATACATCTTACACTTTCTCCGTCGGACAATATTTCCTCCTTCGTGGACCCGTAACAACCAGAGGAAACTTCATCCTGATAATTTTCCTCGGTGAAACTTTTGGCTTTCGAATAGTACGTTCTAAATTATGCTTCTTTCTAAAGTCCTTTTATTGTTTGCGGCTTATGAATTTCTGCGGGAAGAGGAAGAAAATATTGTTGCGACGTTGATCCTGGGAATTCTTGGGAATCTCGTTTTGTAAGTGGGAAGCCTAAAGTGGGAAAAATCTATCCGCTAAAAATAGAAATATTTTTCAAAATGTCAAAAGGTATTTATCTTCTTAACCGATGCTAATTATACGCTGCTTATTTATTACGATGAAACATAAGTGTAGCATACGTAAACGCTCATAAAAGTACTTGAATTTTTATTACAGAAATCTTTTTGTGGATATATTGGGTTGGCAACTAAGTGATTGCGGATTTTGTCATTATCATCTAATCCGCAATCACTTAGTTGCCAACCCAATATTACGTGCGTTGTACGAAACCTTTCGAAATTTTGTTAACACTATAATGAAACACGTATGATGATTGGAATAGTAAAATTTGAAACCAATGCTATCTTTCAACTTGTACAGATACTTGCAGATCCGTTTCAAAATTTATCAACATAACCACGATATTATAATATTTTTAAATGTTCGAATGAGCGTAGATCGATTGTACCCGAAATTATCCTAAAATCGAAATGCAAAGGTATACTATAAAAGTAGCGAATGAAAAAATTCGCACAAGTATATTTATGAGCAGAACGTTTCTTGAAAAGTTAGACAGCTTACAGCGCAGCGGGTGGATACTTTCTTTGAAGCAACTGTGAAAACTCCGATCGTAAGGTTACAAACTCGTGAAAAATTCATACGTGGCGACAAGAGTTAAGTGCTGTCTGCTGTTCCACCGTGGGATTGATTCGATGATTCTTTCGTAATCGCGACGGATCGCATGAAACTTTCATTTCGCTAGAATCGAGTCGAGCTCGGATGATATCGTCCGTTTAAGTTTCTTTGTAGATGTTACAATGTACACATATACATACAGTCTATTATCAAATTGATTTTCTATTCAGTCGATTAATCCTCTCTGTAATCGACATAATAATTCAACGAAATACCTGTTACAAGAATGGCTTTTTAATTAAACTTCTCGAATAGTGTTTGGTTCGAAACAGTTTGTTAACCAAATTAATTCTGCTCTCATTTTGAAAACAAAACAGATTTGTGACGTTTTAAGAAAATGTTTTTCTCGTCCAAATTAAAACGAGAAGTCGACAATTGGATAACAGCTTTTTTAAAATTCCATTCGCATTTATAATATCTGTAGCATTTGGGCGAAAAAGTATAGAAAATGAAATATAAATCTTGTAGGGGTACGCTCATAATATGTAGAACAAAATATAATGTAAGATCAGATGTTGAACTTTGAATATGCTATGCGAATCTTAGGTAAAAGAGCGAGCAAGAAATGAAATCGACTTGTCTATTGGAATCATAAGCAAAAGGCAACAATGTAGAAAATATTAAGAGGGAAAATTTACGACGAAAATTCTATCGATGTTATTCTATTGACCAAAATGTCGCTTACATATTGAAGAATAACATCTGATGAAAAATGACGCAACAGGGTTAGCCTAATCGACCGCAATAAACCGTTCCGCTCTGCTTTCAATTTATCGCAGAATAGAACGAACCTTTCGATACACCATATTTCTCAATTTACCGCCAAAGACGTCAGAAAGTATCAGGCATCGGTATTCGTATCGGCCCGCTTTTCCGCTTCCTTTCACTGAAATCGACGTAACAGTCTCTCGAAATTTGCCTTTCGTTCAACGCGATGAATTATTTTGTCAAAATGCCGCGCGAAATAAAGCCGGCGTCCCATCGACGGGGATCTCGCCGTTGCTCCAGGGATTTCCAGCACGTCTCGCCGAACACCGTCGAGGAAGGATCCTTTCTTCGGAATATTTCAAACGTAAGAGCCGGTGCTCAGCTCCGAAACGAAGATCTGCCGAGGATTTATTCCCGTGGAATCGTGCGTTTCTCTCCGCCCAGTTATTTCATAATGACAGCCAACTTGAATTTAAAATAATCCGTCTGTTCCCGTTCTGCTCTTATTCTTTCGCTAGCCGAGGGAAACCGAGAAGGTAATCAAAGAAGGAAACACGAGATGAATTTCCTAGTTCGTTTTCGAGGCTCAGTTAGTCTGTATCAAAGGAATTTTACATCTTTTTGGGGAGGTTGATGAATAGCGTCGAGAATTCTTGCAGATACTTCCAGGAAAATTCGTTGGGGAAAATTTGGAGGGAAGCTATGATCGGTGTAAGCCTCGGATTCTCTCGCGATGGCTTTGTTTTGCAAATTGCTCGACAAGTTTCTTGAAGAGGGCTATTTGCAAGCAATTCGATGGACTTTCAGAGATTTATCATAGCATCTCACGTTTATTATCGCAGTACAGTGATATGAGATAAATACTAGATTGCAACATATGAAATTCTCAATTTTCAATCTGTATTCAACGATTTAATCAAGATGTATGATGTTGATTTGCACTTAATATCATGTTGATTTAATACCAATAGTAGATTTACCATAATATTCCAATCTCCAGAGTATATACAATATTGGCATTACATATATTTGATGTAATATTTATTATCGAGCAATACTACGTATAATGTAGTATTGCTCTCTCTCTATATGTATATATATATATATATATATATATATATATATATATATATATATATATATATAACATAACTCCAACCACATATTTCAAACATCAAAAAATATTCCTCATCGATACACATTGCTGACCGTTGGTATTATTGCTCGTTACAGTTATTGCAAAAATTCAACAAATTTTACCGTATTTAGTATTTTACATTGTGAGGCACGTATGATACGAACGATTCAACAGATTTATAAAATAATAAAAAAGAAAAGCCATAGGAAACATTCGATTCAGGTTAACATAAAGTATTTATATATATATACTTATGAGCTGCAGTGTATTTTCAAAAATTTCCTCAATCACGAACCACGTGTTAGAAATGCAACATACGTCGTTAGATTGCCGTGTCAAGTCAAAAGAACGTGATCTTCCGCTTCAATCCAGTCACCGCTACCAGATAACCGAAAAATAATTTGTCTACGTATACGTTAAATAAAAAATCTGTATCTGCATTGAAACAGAAAATATAACAGTGACCTGATCGTTAAATACTAAAAGTCATTTCTCTCGAAACCACCTTTTGACTGGATACGCCTATTTGAATCAACACGGCGATATATTAAACCATAATAATTTTTATATGACGTTTCTGTGATAAACCGTTATCCCTCTCGTGGCTTATAGCAAACAGTATCACTGTTGGAAAGAAAAAGGTGTTAGAGTGAAACGTTAAAAGTAACCCTGACAAACACGAGGCCTACCGAGGGGAAAAGAGGCTTTCCCTTGCGGCGCGACATGAAATACGGAAGTCCCCGATAAGTCGAGGTTTATTTAAAGTCTGTGGGAAAATAATGGCCGCCGAGAGGCTCGCGAGAAAACGATTTGATCGAAGACTGAAGAAGCTCCGTGGACGGGCTGATAGATACTGGCGTTGCGGCAGCGGCGGTCGGGCTTATCGTTGACCTACTCTACTTAGTTATCTAGTATACATCATAGGCGGCGATGTGGTTGAAAAGTTCGATCGATCGATCGGTATATTTACGTGGTTTCCGCGTCCGTGGACTGACGACGGTGTAATTTATGGCGACCAGCACCGCAAAAATTACGATATTTTCAATACACTGCGCCAGCAGCTAATCTATCGTGACGTCTCGGTCGCCGCGCCAGTCGCCGATCAATCTTCAAAAGGTGTCGCGTAGAAGATATATCGTAACATCTGGTGGCGGTGGATATTTTATGTCGGCGAGTTTCGGTCTCTTGATCTGTCGATTTGCACGCTAACGCTCATAAATATCTGGACACTTTAGTTGATTTATAGCAACAGTATACGAATGTTATTGTATTGTATGAAAGACGAACGGGTAATTGGAAGCAACAGTTACTACTTTTTTATGGAATCGTCAGACTGTAACGTTGGATGAATTATTAATGAACGTGGCAATAATATATTTTATTGTTTACCATATATACTGCTTTACGCAGACAATAGGCATGGAATAGTAAAGTAAAGATAGAATAAGATTGTGTGTACAGATGATTAAGTGAGAGTGCAAGGCAATAGGGAAAATAATTGTAAACCGAGTTCCTCTTATGCTCGGGAAGCTAAAAATAAATTCTACCTACTACTACTACTACTATTACACACATTTACTACTTAAATATATAATAAATATAAAGTGATTCTACCGATATTAGAAGTCTTTCCATCAGCATAGACGACCATTCATAATCTGATTTCTAATTGAAAGATTAAAGAATCTGAAGATAAAGAATTTATCCAGTGACAGAATAATTCCGTGAGATTTGACATTTATAAATACCAGTTTCATTGCTACATATAGGCGTGCAAAGATCACTTTAGATTAGACGCGGCTATAATGATTATAAAGAATAAAATTATCACAGTTTTATTTATTCGTGCTCATATTAAATACCGCATTTTTATCCGAAAAGACATTTTTATACGTCCTAAAAATTCTATTTGACGAATCGAATTAATTGTTGAAGCGTTAATTTCGTTAGATTAGAATCATTGAACTAATTTTGGTAAAACTGGAAGCAGAGTATTAGAGTCTCGTTTACGAAATATGTTTTAGTCAACAGACGCAATGCCAACACGACGAAAGATGAAATTTAGATGGAGCAAATCGAACTAGGTTTCAGAGCGGCTCGTTTCAGGTATCATTTTCTAATATTTACGACTTGCCTGACGCTTGATACGTACGTGACTTTGAATACTCGTAGTTTGCTTTAATGCAGACCTAACCATCGTCATTTAACCACGCGTTCCACATGGAACTACCACTTGTTCAACCCCCTGGAAAGTCATAAATTTTGCGAAAGTCAAATAACATCGAGCTTCGTGTTGCTCGAACGAACGAACGCTTCATGAACGCTAGCTGTGAATGAACTTTCTATTGAATGTTTCCGCGCGTCTGTTTTAATTCGTTTTTAGTGAGATTTCGGAAAACCAACGCTTTCGATCGATTTATTTAAACCGAAGTTTTATCGAAGTTTCAAACAGTTCGACTCGAATTCTCTTTTTCATTTTCCGCGTTACCGATAGATTTTATATGGTGGAAATAACAACTTCCGAATAGAAACAGAGACTCGAAGCAACGATGTTCAAAAACAAATCTCAAATTAATGAGAGAAAAATGAGTTTGAAAGATTGACGAACGATCTCAAACAACAACTCAAATTATTGATAGGGAGACAAGTTTGAAATGTTGGCAAATGGTGCCAAACAACAGTCTCTAAACAAGAGATTACCAACTACAACTTGGAAAAAAAGATCTGAAACTAATCCCTCCGCAAATTTCTTCTGGAACAAATAATTCCCGGGACATTCTCGGGTTGCGCAACCTACAAAACTGCGAGAGCAAGAAGCGTGTGTCGTAGGATCTGTGAGAACACGTATCTCGATTCCACGTCTCTCCAGACGTAGACAAGAAAAGTCTGGCGGGTCCCAGAGCGTACCGTTTTCGCGGCATTGAGTGGAAAGTTGGACGCGGTATCCGCGTTTCTCGATACCCTTTGGGCAAAGTTTAGAAGATGAAACAAGGAAAACGAACGAAAAGATTCGCGAGCCTGATGCACGTTGACATTTTTCAGACTGGCGCCGATTGGTTCTATATTTTAAGCGGCGACCTTTGTGTCTGACGTTGTTGTACAGGTTCAGTTGCTTTTATTTTCCCATGGTTTATTTTTCTCGCACTCTTGCCACTCTTGCCACGCTCGTCTCTCGCGGTACAGTGCAGCTTCGATCACGCTGAACGAGCCACGCGTCGTTGAATGTTGATATAAAATCGGTATCCATCAGAGTACCACGGTCATTGCTTTCTTAATTAAATGTTTTATAGATAATTTTAAACATTTTGATCGTTATCGGGCTTATTATTATGCGTGTTATTTCAACATAATCTAATCTGAAATCTTATCATTTAATATTAAATATAATCAGATATATCTACGATATAATCATAAGTAGTATCCAAGTTAATATTCCACTCATTTTTACGCCTAGAACAATCCCCTGTCGATTATTTAGTCCTGTCTAGTCCAAAATTGGCCATGTTCAAGTATACTTGATAAATGTTGAAACTTGATTTTCTCGTAAACTTAAATGACAAAATTGTATTTTTTCATAAGCAATCAGCTCGTGCCTGCTTGTACATGTTATTCGACCGCACGATTAAACAACATTAAATTTTTGCAGAATATTATATTGCACTTGCACGCATATGCTTCACGATGTTTTCGAAATTATTCACATTGTTGAAAATCGTTTAATCCGTGAAATTTATTATATTCTAATTGTCCTAAGAAACGTGGGGAGAAAACGTACTGGCAGTCAACGCGTTTAGAAAGAGAACGATCTTGATAGTTACACGTCTAGTTGAGTTGAAGAAGGTTGGCGAGTTTTCAGTATATGGTGAGAAATAAGAGAACCCTTTGATGGATATATAGTGCACGGATATTGTGATACAGGTAGTTTAGCGAGGTGTTGGCGCTTTACTTTCGAGATGGTTGCCTTGAACTTTCTTCCTGTTAAGGGCTGCAATATGGAGTCGTTGGGGTTTATGGGACTACGTGGTTGCGATCTAAGCGATAGTGGATTGCGAGCGTATTTGCGATATTATTTGAGAATTGCAGCGGTCTGTACTACATACTTTATGTACATATATTGGATTTTGAAATAAATTCGTCTTGTTTCTCCTGTATATATTACACATATTGTATATTAGATACAACGAATATATACAGGGTGGTTGGTAACTGGTGGTACAAGCGGAAAGGGGGTGATTCTACGCGAAATTATTCTATATTTTCGACTTCCTTTTTCGCGTGATGATGAATGATGAGGATGAATTTACGCCCCAATTTAATATTCTTTATATACAGGGTGGCTGGTAACTGATGGTACAAGCGGAAAGCGGGCGATTCTACACGAAATTATTTTATATTTTCGACTTCTTTTTTCGCTTAGAATCATCCCCTTTCCGCTTGTACCACCAGTTACCAGCCACCCTGTATATAAAGAATATTAAATTGGGGCGTAAACTCATCCTGTTTCTATACGTGCATTACGTACATTGTAACAAATATGAATGAAAAGAAAATATAAAGACAGGACGAATTTATGTTACAATGCAATGCAGTATACAAAGCCAACAAAACAACCTAACTGCTTTCTAATGAAAAATTTGACGTTTTCTTCCCGTTCACATCAAACGTCGGAAATTAAATCAGTCACAGTAGAAAGGAAACGTTTCTTAATTAATGCACGCGTCGTTAGAAGCCACTCGGGCATCAAGCGTGATCTTTTCGGGGCAATTTTCCTAAGCAGCTGAGTGTTAAATGCTGCTTAATTTGCACGACAGTCAGGAGTGAAAGGTGAAAGAGCGGGCCACAGAGAACTAGCGTGATTACCGTGTCGCCAGAAAAGTGAAAGCCTTTCATCACGACAGGCGTGACATTTTCACGATCCTGAAACTGGACGTACCTCTCGTCATACAGATGCAAACACGCATAAGCATAACCTACGCGTTATGTCCTCGTATCGATCGTCTTTTTCTTCCCTCTTCACGCTGCTCTTGGCTCACCATCGAAGAAACCACGCGGAAGTGAATGGAACTTTGTCGTTTATAACGTGTAAAAAACTTGCAGACTCCAAGTTCTTTGTGAATTTCCTTTCGTATAAAGATGGCCTTGATTTTTCTTCTTTCCTCCTATTTCTTCTTTTTTTTTTAAGAGAGGAAGGGGTTTTTTTGTCGCGTTGCGAAGATGGGATTTGTTTGTTCTTGGTTTTACTTTCAAAGTAAATGTTAAACGCGAAGGAAGGTTTAGTTTCTTAATGCGGTGTCTTCTTTCTTTACACTTTCGCACAAACCAACAATTTTCACAACGTTCGTTGGAGCGATGCGATGAGAATAAATTAATTTTTTTCCCCGCGTGGTTTTCCAAAGAACATAGCACCTGCATATTTTTAAAACATAACGGAAATTATAAAAATGATGAATCTGGAGTTCTGTTATTTTTTATTATTAATCTTTATTACTACTATTTATATTTTACGTAATTTTTCATTCGTAAAAGTTCGATTACAAAAGATTGAATTATTAATTCCTGTTTTATATATTTGACAGATTATTTTGTAATATTTCGTATCGGCGTTTCCGTGAACATCGGAATATAAAATTTAAATTTATTATATCAAATGAGTGATCGTCTTGTAAACTCCGATATATCGCGCGGTGAGCTTCTGTAATGTCGATAGCGTCTAATCTGTAATCTTTAATTAAAATCTACGGGAAACTAGAACGTGCAAAAACATTACAAAATATAGTATAAAATGTATAATACACTACTTATTCCAACATTTGGCAGATATAACAACTTTCTGTCCCTGGATTTCATTTTTTAATTATTAATTTTTATAAATATTTGAAATCTAGCTATAACATAACTTCACTAAAATTCCTTAATCTTCAATAATACATCATTGACGAGAATATCTACGATATTTAATGCATAGGTGCAAAAACATATATGAAATGTCTAAGTTTCACTTATTACAATATTCGATAAACGAAACAAGCTTCTGTGCCTGGATTCAATTTTTTTTTTCGTTACATTCATAAAAATATAAATTTGCATAAATTTACAATTGACGAAAGAAGCTTCTGTGCCTGGATTCCATTTTTCTTTACATTCATAAAAATATAAATTTGCATAAATATCTGCAATCAAACTTAACTTCATTAAAATTTCTCATCATGCCCGATAACAAACATTCGACGAATGAAAAGAATACAATATTCTTTCAATTTGCGATTCTTTCAAAACTGTTTGAAAGACCCGGCTTTTAATTTCAACTTCTCTTCGGTGAAATCAACAGAACCGATGGAGAACGATTTCCAATACGATTTATAAAAATTTCCATTTCTCGTGGCGGATCTTGCGAAACGGGGTCGCCTGTATCGTCGAATCGAAATGGCGCGACACGCTGTCGTAATTCACAGTATGGAGACCTGGTTGCAGCTGGAAGTCGAGGCTGCATGCTCGCTAGTTTTCATTAAAGTATGACGAACGCGACTCTGTGCTCGCTTTTAAATATCGCGTGCCGATTGTTCGCGCCGCGGCGCGCTTTTGTTGCCCGATAGCTGCGGTTACATTTTTCCACCGATGTTAATGGCGTTTCCTGATCACTTGCCTTCCCCCGTGTACCTGTACGTGTATCCTTTTTCTCCTCCGATTACGAAAAAAACGACACGCGACGAATGTCGAGTTTGCTCAACACTTGTCATGTTTGCGGAAAACTCGTAACGAAATGAAATCAGCTACGCGCTTCAGTTGTGTGTAAACTACTCTGTTTCTTTTTTGTTAATCCTTCTTCTCGGTTACGCGTGTTTTTTGCGCCTGAAAAAAAAAGTATAAAGCTTCTGCGGTGCACAGCACGAAAGTGGAACGAGAGGATTTTTCGAGAGGCTGTAGAAAAATGGATTTTAAAAATTTTTCTAGGAATTCATAATTAAGGAAATAACATGGTTTCTAAAACATGGTCCTATTGGTTCGTGTGTAAACAGCCACATAATTGTATTATTATTGAATTATGTATGTACCAATTACGTATTATTGTCCGAAAACATACAGATGGTGCAATAAATACTATTATATATATCAATTATTGAATTATATATACGATTGAATGATTATGGAATTATATTGCTGGCAAATAATTAAATTATTATGAAATTTTTATTCGTTTTAGAAATATATGAAGAACGAAGCTTTTTCACACTCGTTATAGTTGTCAATTTAGATGTAGCTTCATTAACGTTAAATTAATTCTTAATTATTCTTACTTTGTTACGTAATATTTTCATCACATTCTCCAATTGCTTACCTACAGAAATACAAAGGAAAATTTTTATTCCCAACACATCGTTATATAATACATTAAATTTCATAGTAATATCATGACACGTCTGTTCACAATTTTCTAATAAATCTGTTCCTTTGCATTTTTCATTCGTCAAAGAATCACCTCCGCGTATTCGCTGATTTATCTACTGAATTTGCAAATTTGTCTAATTTGCCACTCTCATAGATTATCGTACAATGTTATACACCGTATTAAATATCGCGATTTGAAATATTGTTAAGCACTTCCCTTCTTCCTTTTCTTTCACTCCAGACGTTCTCATTATTGAAAGCAACCTGCAAGCTGAAACTTAACTCACGTGCATCCTCGTTGTGTCTTCTCGGTATTCTCGGAATCTCGTGCCACGAGCAAGAAATTCCAAGTTCAATTCGCTCGACAACTCGGGGAAGAAGACGTCACACGGCTTCGCTACGTTTATTATTTATACATCGCCGTGGTGCTCGTTCTCCGTTCGTCACGAGGTATCCCAGCAGCGACTCGTGACATTCAATTTCCACCACGTCCCCTGGTAAATGAGATTTCCCTCTTCGACCCTTCGATCGTGGATCCCTGAGAAGCTGTCTTCGTAATCTCCAAGCGGCGAGAACTCGACAAAATCGAACGATTTTATTTTTCAGTTCAGTTTCTTTCGAGTTTTCGATTCGACGGTTTTTTAATTTGAAGCTCGGGCGCTAGTGAAAAAGAATAATTCGCTGGAGTTTTCTATCGAAATTGCGAAACTTTCTGCAGAGTGACGTTGCGCAGAAAAATGGTTGGCAATTGAAAAAGGATTTTGGGAAAATTTCACGATTTTTCTGACCGGATAGAGAGCTTCAAGGTTTTAGAAAGTTTTATAGAAGGGAGGGTTTTATGAAGAAATTCTTAAAGGCATATCGAAGAGGCTGATGAAACAAATTTTCTCTGATAATAATAATTGAACTCCAATTCGTTCAATTATTGAACTATTTAGCACTTTGAAAATTCAACGTTTAATCCTCCCGCAAATTGTTCGAATAAACTAAATAGAACAATTTGTAACTTTTATCGTATCATTGAATTATCAAATTCCTTACTAAGTTCTAAGAACAATAAAATACTGAAACAGTAAATTATATTTTACACTGTTCAAATATTCAAAATAACATGCTAAATTCACTTGTCAATTCAATTGTGAAAAACTGCATAAATACTATTTAATAATTATTTACTAACTGTTTATTAACTGACTATTGACTAGTACTATTTAATAATTACTTATTAATTTAATAAAAATTTAATTTAATAAAAAAATTGCCTAATATATATTCTGTTTCTACTAACAAGTACGAAATCCAATGTTTTTCTACTGAAATTCGCGCAGATCCACAGTTTCGGAGAACAAACAGAGAATATCGTGTTCAAAGGCGTAGTTCAAACAAGAGAGTCAAAGAAGCGGAGCGTGTGGCTTATTACAGCGGCTGAAACTCGGCTCTCGAATAAGTTTTCTACCAGCAGCCAGCATCCTTAATGACGTTCTACAGCTGAATGAATATCCTGATCGCGTGAACCGCATATTCAATCTTCGCACATTGATTAAGGATGCAATACACGGCGTATCTCTGCCTGCGCATATTGAACTGAACGTAAAGCGTCGCGATTCGATGAACGTCGCAACATTTTTTTTTTCTGTTAAATTATAGCCACTGGGGTTTATAATGGGTGCAGCTGTGTGGCGCGACGCATTGTCCATGCTTTGGAAATTAGTCGGATATTATATTCAGAGGTACACAAACGTAATTAATATGTGAAATCCTTTGCGTGGTTAGTTTCATAATCATTTCATTGTAAAGGACGCACAGGCTAAGTTAATTAATTAATTACTGACTGTTACGTACCGAACACTTTGTTTATGTGTATACAAATAACTTTTATAGATTAGATACAAATATTCCAAGCAAGAATTAGAAATTTTGAAAAAGCACAAAAATTAGGTAATGGCGAAAGTTATAATTAGACAGCGGATTCGTCAGCATTTGTACGAAATTTAAAGACGTAAGAAAACGCAGAGAACGCGTACGATATACAGAAATATATAAAATCCCCTAAAGCATTATTCTTTACATTGTTCGATCGATAAAACGAATCTCTGTTCGACGCTAGAACTGGCGAACTGCGAAAATGATTGTTTTCGAAAAATTGCTTCCCTTTCTTACAAATCGCTGGGAAAATACAGGTATTCCTGACAGAATTAATATCGATTTTTATCTCGATAGAAACACGGTTGTATAGATTTATTTATTTCGAATTACTGATACCTTAATATCCTTGAAATTATATCGATTTATATGGAAATTCACAGATCGCTAATTGTATTGTCAAGTTCCATTTTCTTAACACTAGAACTACCGACAGTTGACACGAAGCTATTTCTACCACAATCAGTCAAAATGACTGGTATTTAAAAAATACATAATAATAGAATATTTTTATATTTTTCGATTTATTGTTTTCTTACTGAAGGAATTCCATATTATGTAGTACATTTTTGGTATTATTAATCCATCTGCGACCATGATCGACCTAAACGAGGGTTGACACATTTATAAAATTGTAGAACCACTCATTTCCCGGAATTTTCCTGATAACTGATATCACCATATCGAATGATACGCGGTAATTACAGGACCCTTTTACATCTTGACAAGTATCAGTCATTTTGACTGCTATTGGTATAAGTAGCCTTGATACAAAGTTATTTTGAATTTGAATACATAAAAAACAAAATAAAATTCATTATATGATTCTTTTAGTTATCGTTGCAAAAGTCATTACATCATTGCGGAAAAAGATGTAACATGAAGTCGGAATTTTAAAATAAAATTGTAAAACCAGTCGATTTGATTGGTGTGGCAGTTCTGGTGTTAATTAACTACAGCCAGCGAAATATAAATTTTCGTAAAAATCCGCGATCCAGTTACGAACATCTGCCGCTTAGACAGTGGTTCTAACACACTGCGAAATGGTTTCCCATCGAGTGCATGCGTGTCGATAATCAAACGCGAAAGGCCTTTCTGGAGGAATCGATGCACGCGCGTTTCGCGACCTCGATCAATGACGAGATGCGGAAGAAGCTCCATTGTGTGCGAGGAGTTCGCGACGTCGTTGTCGTTTATCGCCTGGCGAATATCGCGTCTGCTAGACGGACAATGGCAGCGGGTACGTGGTCTTGCTAAACGAGACACGCCACGAAGATCGTTGAATGGCGTGTACGCCGTTGATCGAGGTTCGTAAGCCGCGCTGACGTTCGTATCTTTATCGCGAGCTAACGCGATAAAGGCAAACGTGAAAGCTGGTTACCAGCTGGAAGATTGAATTTGCGGAGATCGGGAAGTTTATTGTGAAAATTGCAGGCGAAGGAGAAGGAAGTTTCCGGTGGCTGTTGCTTGGCTGATTGGAGTCGAAGGGCGACGTTTCAGCGCAGGGAAAGATGCTTTCTGAATGTTTTATTTTGTAAGATATGGTTGTGGGATTTTATGATTGATGGTCTTCAATAATGGAAATGTTGCAAAAACGTTGGCAGATTGAGAAGCTGTTTGGGGAAGTCTAAAGAATGGAACTTTGAAGTATCGAGAAAGCTACTTGTTGCAGTAATTGGAGAAGACTTTGTTATTCTGTGTTATTATTATATTGTTCTATCGAGTATTATAAGTTAGGATATTAATTTTCAATTCAATTCGAGTCGGATCGAAATTTCAAGGAATTTGTTACGTGGCAATGTAACTTTTAATTCTCCGTCATATTTATATTATATATATGTTTGGGAATATTTAGAAAATGAAATCCTAGGTATCAGGGAAATTACTTGTTCTAAGCATTCCTTAAATATAAGATAGCGAGCATTAGATAGAATATTCTAATTAAGAATTATACTTAGGATTATGACATTTTTTTATCAAACTGTATAAATAATTTCTCTAGCTAAATATTAGATGAACAATTATTTTATATTGAATTAGGTATGATCCATTTCGTTCTATTCCTATTATTACGTTCGTGCATGATTCAATAAACTGATATAAAATAAAAAACATTGGGCGTCTATTATTTCCATATGAAACGAAAGGAACTAATAATATTCTAATTAAGAATCCTTAAGGATTCACAAACCTAAAATATCTTACAATTGAGACTTTTTCTCGGTTGATACACTCTTTCTTTAATATGATGTGACGTTTATTATGCAGCTTCTTCCACGTCTCGTGGTTGATCGAGTTCCAAACGCATATGCTTCATCGATTCCAAGAGAAAGGCCTTTCAGATTCGATTATCAGCACACACGTACTCGCATACCGTGGGAAACCGTTTGCGAATCGCGGATTCCACGCAGTTACGTGGATAAATTATCGATGTAGACTGCGGTTAAAGTCTGCTCGACGGTGAGTTTCCGCTGATTGGGCGAACAGGAACCGAATGGATTGAACGCTGATCGAAGCGGATGATGTGATTGATTTCTGGGGTTTGAGATTTCAGGGGCGGGGGATTTTTGGTGATTGTTTAAGCTTGTTTGATTATTTGCTTCGTGGATATAGCGTGAATTGTGGTCTTGTATTGGTTTGGATCGTTAAATGTTCCAGAGACTCTTCAGGTAATTTGTTTTATTGGAATTTAAATGGGATTAAGGATTTTAAGTTTATTTAACCATTTTTTAATGAAGAGCAGAATATACGAGAATTTCAGTGGAAGATTGGTAAAGATAATTTCTCTCTCTTTTTTTTTTAATTAAGATCAAATAATAATGTAAATATAATATACTTATAGTGTCACGTCAAAATACTTAAAGTTCAGAAACATTATATCCAAGTACATAATCATTGCCATTTTCATTCATCGATTAATCAACCCTCTGACTCAATCACCAACGAATATCTCCAATTACTCAAAATAACAATTACTCAATCATTGAAACAATATACGGATATTGAATTAAATTGCTTTTATTCATCGATGAAACAATCAACTCTGTTTTCTGCCAATCGCCCCAAAATACTGAAATTTCTGGAAAAATAGATACACAATGATTCAACAAGTTGTTTTAATCTGTCAATCAAATCCATCAACTGTCTATTAATCGAAACGAAAAACATTAAATCATAACAAAACATTTTTTTCTCCTAAGACAATCAATCTTTTAATTCGCTACCAATCACCAGGTAATATAAATCTCGAAAACAGGAAGAAAATTTATTTGATCACATATCTTGCAATAGAATTACGATTACAAAATCAAAATAAAAAGTCTCCTAATATTTCCACACAATATACTCTCTCTACTAACAATACAAATACACAACGAGAACATATTTTCTCGTAAGATAATCGATCTTTTAACACCCTACCAACCATCAGGGAACGTAAATCACGAGAACACGAAGAAAATTTATTTGATCATAGTTCTTTTACGTATTACCACCGTCACTGGTTCAATATTGTCCCGAAGAACAGGTCGCATCCACGAAAGTCTTATCGCCTTTGTGATCCTCCCGATGCTTGATACTTGCCGGGTAGCAAGCATAGTATATGTATGTATATATAACCGATGGCTAGGTAAGAAATCCGAAGCTTTAGGGATTTATTTTCAGAGACGTGCAACGATACGCCATTGGCCACGCGTGTAACTCGTATTCACGGGATTCATGGAATAGACCCAGTTTCCATTACGGTTATACTCTTCCACGTTGGCCAAAATTAGGGAAACCGTACGTTGTATTTGCTGTACTCTCGTTTGATAAATCGTGTAGCTTGTTGTATTCAGGATTTATCGTAGTTTTGAAATTATTTCCTGTGGTTTCATGGTTGCAGTACGAGGTTGTTAGCTCGAATGTTAACGGGTTGTTGTAGCTTTCTGATATTACACGGAATTTTGTTGGCTTCGATAACTTTTATATCGTTCAATTATGATTCCTTTATACTAATAGGTGTTTATTTACGAGTATACTGCGGATTTTTATGCATTTATACAAATTTTCTGATTGCATAGAATACACCTAACAATTTTCAAAACAATTTTCTACTAACGTTTCGTTTCTTTTAATTACATTCACAAGAATTTGAATTTTCATAAAAATTCCTAGTCAACTCACGAGACGTTATGAACTGATGGATACCGTGATTCTGGCACAGTGAAGCAATTAGCGCCAGGTATTTAACGCTAGATCTATAAATCATGAAATATTACGTTACTAAATTTACTACATTATCACTCAAAGTTTTTCATTTAAACGTTTGCTTCGTTAACCAGTTCGTTAACCAGAGGGATATAATTTAACGACTATTTCGTCCCAATTACTTTACCAACACTAGAACTACTGTGTATTTCCATAAAATGCGAAGGTGGACGAGCAAACAACACGAGCGAGGGAAACAGGAAAGGGACGAGATCGAAAAACTGTGTTTCCAGCTTGCCCTAATAAGAAATTAAAAACTTTCCGGTCGCTTGGTTCCTCGCGCGAAAACTTGTTCGCTGTTGCAAGTTAACAACGTTGTCTAACGTCGTCTATCGATTACGCGCCGCCTCTTGCTACGCTTCTGCCATTATTACTCGAGCTCTGAAAGTTTCGTTTCTTTACGGCTCCTTTCTCCTCGTTCTCCCCCATTTTTCCTTTTCTCACTTTTTCCTTTTACACGTATACATGTACAGGGCGACCAAAAAGACAATTCAGGACTTCGAAGATACATTATGCAGTTGACTGGCGGTACAACCAAGCGAGATACGATTCCTCATAAAAAAAAGTCGAAAATGTAGAATAAAATTTTTGCATATGAAGCCTCGTTTTCGAAGAAAACGATTTTGAAAATCTACTTGGTATACGCGTATGTATTAATTCCAAGTTTAAACTTGACGATGTTTATGATGTTCTATCAAGCCGAAGGTGTAGCTTAGAAATAACAGGAGTATCGAACAGCTAAAATTAATCCTTGTTTTCAAAAAATTACAAAATACAAATAATACGTTGTACAGGGACCGTACGATGGTCATTTAGTTCAAAAAGTACATTTTTATCTACAAAATAATATGCACATCTCGAACGGTTTCTACATCGACGAAATTATTTTTAAAAACTAATACATAGTTCTATCCTCGTCTGTAAAACCTTCTGAATCAAATTCAACTGGAGAAACATATAGTACCAATCGACAGAAAGTATAACGATACTTTATGATAATTGTAAGAAGTAAATAATTATATTGCCCGTTTATATTAGTGCAAGCACACCCGTTGCTCCATTGTGTCATCAATTATCCAACATCCGCACCGTACGCCGAGTAATTACGTAGAAACTTACTTCTGTCACTTGTAAAATATGAATAATAAAATAGTTGAAGCAATTATTTATCTTCATTTCAACTGAGATCTGTCCAAGACTGCGGTATCTATCAAAACTTTCTTCCTCCATATAGCCGATGTTATCTTCTTTCAAAGCTAACATAAAAGTTTTCAATTTTTTTTCACCACCCTGTACATCCATACAAAACAACAAGGCTCTGCTACTGCTCGTCCACTTCCGTACGCTATATAAATGGCGATCGTTTCAAGCTGCTACGGCGAACATCGTAAATTATACAAGGCGCGTGTTTCATCGTTGTAAGGAACGTACTTAGTTAGAAAAAATAGTAGGTTGGAAAATAGACTGGTAGCTCGTTAAATATTTGGTAAGAGCAAAGGAGCGTAGTCGGTCGTAAATTGAAAATCACACCAGGGCTTTGAAGTTCGCATCGAACTGGGAGTCCTTTCGTCCAGTGAAATATGAAAATTCCATAAATGGACCTTGCCAGTAGAAAGCTGGTTAATCCGGAAGTCGAGTTTAAATTAGGTTTAGTTCGAGACTCCTGACCTCCTCACTGAATTAATTAGTATTAACGGAGTTTTCCTGTATTTTTCAACCCCTCCCCCGCCCCCCCCCCCCTAACGATGCTTCTTGTTTGAAAACCTCCATGTTCGTTTGGATCAAAGCTTCAACAAATATTTAAACATCGTAGAAGAAAAGACACGATAAAATAGATTTTTATTTGATATTTGATTACAATGTTAAGCGCATGATTTAAGACTAGGAGGATTTTCTAATCGCCTTTGATCTTATGATTCCATCAGACTCTACTTGATAATTTTACTAGACTCACTTGCTGTTACATATAGCATCATGAATTTCCAAACGAGCGTAGATCTTTAACTAAATCTTTAATGTCCAGTGGCATGGAAACGTCTCACTTAGAATTTAAATACGATCTGTCTCTGTTGAATTTTAACTATGATCCGTACATCTGTTACGATCAATTGAATTATTTTACAGGGGAACAGCGTTTGTTCTTCGAAATTATTTAATTTCAATCGCTGTCGGATGATAATGTGTATGAAACGTTGCGAGGAAATTTCTGTTTCTGATAACAGGCTAGAAAATATTTGAGATATTATTTCAGAAAACACCTATTCCAGAATAAAATGTCAAGTAATGTAAAAAAATGATTCCGTTTCGCGGCTAAATGGTCAAACAATTCGGAGAGAAATGATTTTCTTATGTAAACGAACTAATTATTTCGAAATATAAATAAAATTCAGTTAAATAACATAATCATTGTTAGCTAGACGATCACTTTCTTTTTTTAATGTTCTATTTAACTAGTTCCCAAGTTTAGCTTGCGCATTCCCCCCCCCCCCTCCCACCCCCTTATTTACTTTTTAATTAAATTTCGTCGGTGTTTTGTTTGGACGAAATTTCCAACGCTGGAAATTAGTTTGTACAAGTTATTCAAGTTGGGATTAAAAAATTCATTATCGGAGATTTTCTGGGAAACAGGGTGTGTTTAGATTTTGCTGTTCGAGCTAAAAACAGGAATATCCAGTTTTCAAGAGCTGCTTATAGTAAGCGCCTGGTTACAGGGATATATAAAATGGATATATAAAATTGCAAATAGGTAATGGTGTGGTATCAAAGGTGTATTTATGTATAATAGATTGGCAATGAGTATGCATATGGGATAATATATGCTATCTGGTAAGCATGAAAATGCTAGGAAAATTTCCTGTTACGATATAGGTATTCTCCATTGAACGTTGACTGGTTATTTTAATACGAACTTTTATTTTAGTCACGTGCAAGAAATACTGTGTTGAACGTGACGTACACTTACATTTGCTTTCAAATGCTTTTATATTTGATTATTTTTACCAATGTAGCTAGTCGAATAAATCTCTCATTTTTGTCTTTTATAAAATATTCATTTACTTGGTTTAATTTATTGAGAAGAAGGCGTGTAAACGCAACATTGTTGAAAAACGTACATTAGGTAACTTACATATTATTTTGTTACAATACAAAGAATATGCGAAAGAAGTTTACTGGTCTAATCAAAAAGGAAAAAAGAATCGCCATAATTGAACTCTGATACGTCCTCGAATCTTTGTTTCCAATCTCATACTTTGACAAATTCCACGAGGAATTCCAGTTTTCTTCATCTCGTTCATCTTCCGTATTTTCTATCGCATGTTTCGACGTATTCTCATAATTCAGCCCGTAAATTTTTATAAAATAATATCTCCGTTTTAAAGAAAATGTCGCAAATCAAAAGTAACGCCAGGAGGAATTCCATTGTAGATTTCTTCATATCCTTCGTTGTTTTTCAACTAAATTCCATGAATCTATCCCCTAAGACTTCATAAAATAATATTTTCATCTAATGGAAAATATCGTAAACATAAAATAATCACTTTGACAGGGAAGGAAATCCAATTTTCTGTCCTCCGTTATCTGATTTATCACAATTTTTCGCTCCGAGAATTCACTCCCTAAAATTGCAGGATAATTATTTACGGACAAATCCTCTGTAGGATAAATCCCACTACTTTCGAATTACTGAAAATTCAGAATTGCAAAAGATATTTTTATCTCGCACAGAATATTGCAACTATTCTAAAATAACGTCCTTGGGCAAATTTTCTCTCCGAGGAGTATCGTTTTTCCTTACCTCGTTCATCTTCATTCCTTTATCGTATTCATCATCATTTTTCAACTGTACCATGAGAATCCAGCCATATCGTTACGAGCCACCCAGTATAACTTCAGACACGCACGAGCTAAAGACGAGAATAATCTGTCGCAAAGCTGGAAGGTTAAAGATTCAAGGGCGGCTATAATGTGCCCGATGACCATTACAATTTTACTATCGGGACGCATAATCCGCAGTGCACCGCTTTTGAAGGGTAAAAAGGCGGAAGCACCTAGCTCATCCCGACGACCCCTCGAACGTCGACGACGTTCCACGGCTTCCTGTAATTGCCTCGCGTTCTTTAATCGCCCATCCATTCCGTTCACCCATTCAAAAAAATCGATGAACCCTTTATCATCGTTGGCAAGCTCTAATATTCAACAAATTTTCCTACTACCTTCCCTCGAGTTTAAGCGAGAAATCGTTCTATTGGAAAAAAAAGTATAAGTGTTTCGATGGAGTGTGGGTAAATGGAGCAAGATAAAAATGGCATAAACCTTGTCTCATCGATATAGTGGTGAATATATAGCCTGAACTTTGCCAAATGGATGATAAATATGTTGCAAATTATCGACTAAAGAGCAACCGGTTAGGTCAAATCGATCGGTCGATATCGCGTTCCTCGAATGAATAAACGCTTAAGGTGGAGGAGGTTTAATAGATCGAGTGTTAGAGTAATCCAGCATTGTATTTGCACTTGTTGTAGAAACGTAAAGTGTGATGTTAGGAACACAGCGGTGGTAAGATCTTGTTGAAAGTGAAATATTTCATCCGTACGGTACGATGTCTGATGATGAACTGGCCTCGTACGTCAATTATCCGCGGAAGGCAAAATTAGAGATATCCTATCCTTCGTTTGTTCAGATTCCTTCCATTCGATTGGATGCAGTGGATTAGGATTTACAGTTACATGCGTATGTAGCCATCCTGCTTCATTGTGTCGATCTTTATCCGATGCTGTATCGTTCCGAAGTTGTCCTGTTGATATTGTCGCCGCCTTGTGGGTGATAGCGTCCGCTGGTTCCGCGTAACTCGGACTGTTATGCCTAGACTCTGGTTTCAGGGGCCAGTTGCGCTCTGAATTACCTAGCATTAGGCCTCGTTGCTTCCCGGGAGGTGTCACCTTGCTGGGTGTCACCTTGCCAGCCTGAGCGGCGCACGACTTAGTTGTCAGCCTGAGTGATTTTTTTATTTACTTTATCTCTGTTGAGGTTATTTGATGTGTAAACAGAGAAACTCGTGGATAAATTGTAGGGTAGAAAGTATATTTAAATAGAAGTGTAATTATAAGTAAGAATACGATTTGAACTGGTCCAGATCCGCACGCTAGCTGTGTTACCCAATAACTGAAAACCCCGAAGCCAACGTCGCCTGTCTACTGTTTATGGTCTGTCTTGGTCGCAGTCTTTTGTCTATACGCTGTCGATGGGTTCAGTGCTTGAGAAAACTAAAAAGACCAGATGTAGAGTTTTCTTAGAAGTGGTGACCACTTCAACAATCTCTTTATTACCTTTCGTTCAGAAGTTTCGTCAGTATTTAAATAAGAAGACACTAATGGCAATTGTAATTCTTTTTTTCATAATTTTCTGGCCATAGAGAGTGAACATGATGATCTTATACGGAAAACTTTTCTTTTGCGAGAAATCTATATATTAATCTTCAGTTTTTTTTATTTAAATTTACAGTTCTAACGAGATTACAATAAGCTTGAGGTTACTAAAAGAATATCGATCGATTTATATTAATGAAACATGTGAATGTTACTAAAGTGTACGTACAAAGAGGATGAATGATAACATGAAATATAAATTGTTTATTCGAAACCTTATTAATGGTATATTAAAATTAAATATACCATTTTTCGAGGTGTTAGATGATTTTAAATACATTAACTGATGATTGTTAATACATTAACTAAAATTCAAATTAATTGGAAATTTCGTGTACATCGACGTTTCTATGAACACAACTATAAAAGATAAGATCTACATAATGATTTCACATTCCAGATATTATAATGAATATTGTATATCATTATACATATTATAATGAACGTTGTCCTTTCAATATTTTATATCTGTTTGCATATTATATGCGTTCTTACATCCCCGGCTACTCCATAAATGCATAAACATCAACAATCTATTTATAATATTTCGCTAACTATGACAAAGAATAAAATCACCGTAAATCTATTTCTAATTCTACGACTAAATAACATTCTTCTTCGAACTATTCTACCATGTCTCCACGTATTTCTGAGTACTGCCGCACGTTACAGACCGGTAGTTCTAGTGTTAAATCTTCAAACTTCCCCTATATCGTTTTCCGGGGCAATGAAACCCTTAACCTCTAAACCGCAGTGCACAATGCGCGACGAAACTTCCTTCTCCTCGGTTTCTTGGCCACTTCCGGCGCAAATGCATCGAACAGGAGGGACGAGGATCTCCGGTATCGGAAGAAACATGGTCAGTAGCCCGATGAGGTCGCGAGGAGCTGCGAAAAGAAGCTTTTCCATCGTCCGACTCGTTACGCCGGCATTCAACGGGATCTGGGTCAAAGATTCTGAAACGACCGGGTGCACCGAGGCGCGGCACGATGTTACGATAATTAAAACAATGCGACGAGAAAGTTGTTGAAATCGTTTTGTGCGCCGGCAACGACAATGGCCGGCACAACCGCTCTGTGCCTTGCTAGACTGGAATACGAAGTTTAGGATGAATTTCAAAGAATGGACGAAACGAGATAAAGAACGAGAGAATACAATCATAATGGAAAATAGAATAAAGTTACGATGAGGAATAAGATAAAATTGTAATAAGAAAATATACATTTTAAACAATCTATTTTTATTTCGGCTGGCTCAGCCTACAGTAGAAATGGATCGGGCTTACAATTCTTTTCACACATCTCTCCGTGCTTTTTTACAGTCTGAAACAGCTGCATTGGTCACAAATTTATTTAACACTCTTTAACCATAACTATGCTTTTATCTTATTGACCCCGTTTTTCTTTTTTATTGCGGCTGAGAAACTATACAAAGAAATAATAAAGGAGAGAAAGGGTGAATAGAAAGAAGAAGTTCCTACCACGAGCAAGCTATCTTCGATTTATTGTTCGCGATGAGCAGAAAGAATGTAGGAAAGTGAACGTTCCATTTTATCCTCTCGGAAGCTAAATTAATCAACACTGCTTTTCGTAAATTTGTCAATTTTATTGTTCAGATGTAGAACTAGTACTTCGATTCGAATAAAATGAAGGATTTATTTCTTTCAGATTATTTATCACGTGACGATGGCGTAAATAATATCGAGTTCCAAGGCGAATTTTAAAAAATAATGGTTACAGTTGTCATTCATCGTGGTTTTCAATTGACGGACTTGATCGCTACTTCAGACGGTTCATTTATCGATTGTAATTCACTATTGGATTTCTAAACATCATAAGTGGATGGTGAATATTTTTATGGAAATTCAGATTAATTATTTTACTTGATACGTTTTATGTATTCTCGTAATCAATAACATCGTTGTATCTACGCATTTACGTTGTTATACTTTTATCGAATTCGAGTTTTCTGAAAAACTTGAGATTAAAAATTGAAAAATCCGTGTCTAATACAATGAGAGATATGAGTATACATACACTTGGAATATAGAAATATAAAAAGCATTATTTCCTATAATATTCGACATACTCACAGAAACTTACGATAATAAACATTCATAAATAAAAGTTAACGACACTTATTAATACAAATATCTGTGAATAGTATACTATTACATATATTTGAATATTATTAATAACATACAAAAATTGTTTCTTCTTTTATTTCTACGTTCCAAATATACGAATACTTTTGTCCGTCACTGTGCGTTTAAAGATACAAAGATATAGAACGAAATATATTTTTTGTTTGCCAAAAAATGTTCGAGGTTTGATCGTAGTAACAGTTTCGAATTATTATTTTATCTTTACGACACCAAATACCAACGAGGGAAAAGAGATCGCTTTTAAAAAGAATCCTACGTTGTCCAGGAACGATTTTAGCAATTTCTTGAACAAAATTAATGGAACTCGTGCATCGGACAGCCGCAGATAATGACGGACATTTCGTAGCGAAAAATTAGATGACGGTGATTAAAGGAAAGTAATCTGGTAAATGTATAGCGCTCCTTTTATTTTCCTTTTCTTTTTTCCCCTCGTGTTATTTCGTGTTACGTTATTTTTCTTCGCTTGTTCCAGTTATCCTTCTGTCGGTATCTTTTTGTTCCATTTCTTGCGCGTTATCTTTCTCTGGGGTTTTCTCGATCTTTTAGCGTGTACCTTTTGTTCCTTCTCCTGGCTTTTCACTCGGTTTCTTCCGTGTATATTTCGCATCCACTGTTGCTTTCTTACCTGTTTTTCTGCTTTTGTCCCACGATGGAACTTCTTTGTGCTTCTTCTGTATGCATACCACTGTTACTGATTTTTCTTTCGGACCTGCTCGTTGCTTCTCGATGAACAATAACCTTTCTTCGTGAGCTTTCTTTTCCACAGACAGTGTAATTAAATGTTCCCCGAATTTATTCCTAGTTTTACGATGGTGCTTTTAGTGCTTTGAGGAAGATTTCGTGTAATTAAATTGAGTGGAAGATTGGAAATTGTGGGAAATCGTATTTGAGAACATTAGAACGTCTTTCCACCTTAAACATTTGAATTTAAATGTTGCAGTTCGAGCTTTTTAATACAAACTTTTTAATTCGTACATGCAATCCCGAAAAATATATAAAGTAAAGAATGGGAATACACATTGCTGATGAAAATGATCCGACGTTAATTAGCAAAAGCTAATTCAATTAGTTGCGGATGAAAAGTTTATACGATGTATATGTACTTTTTCTTATATTAACGATACTATGATAATTTTTATAAGAGATCATCGTTCGAAATCTTATCGTTAAAAATTATGAATAATTTATGAAATATATCAATAATTTATGAAAATTCATACATACATAGGTCTCAGTTATGATCGATACAAGCATACTTTCTTTATTCAATTACATTTAATTCGAACCGCGAACAAAGACACAAAGAATAGCAACGTTCTCGACACTCGATCGTATTTCAACTTCAGCCAATGCTGCAGGCTGTCTTCTTTGAAATATATCTCTCCTTACTTTCTGGCGGAACTAAGAGAATAGATGGACGTAAAAAGCCTGTCATCGAACCTCTGTCTAGCAACGAAACATGTCCAAAGATAGACAAAGTCAGGCGTCCGTTCGTGTTACTTTCGTAGCCTCCTGTGCCTATTAAGACGACTTTTTCGTCTGTTGCACCGAACTGAGCAATATCGTCTCAGCTGAAGTTATCTCTCCTTTCACTTTTTCTTTTTTTTTTTTTTTTTTCTTGAAGAGGGAGCAGAAAATTATAATATAGACATCTTCAAAACCATATAAATTTTTGTTCAACTGTATTCGAAATAAATCCACAGAATCCAATTAATTAATTTAAATAGAATCAGAATAAATTTAGCAGTAAAAATGATCTTTATCTATGAATTATATAACTAAAATCATCATTAAATATTATTTGACTAATTTTATTTTGAAATATCGGGGAGCCAAATTTTCGATCATTATTCTACATTAAAATCTACCATTAAATCTAATTTCTTGACCATTATTCCACATCAAAAAAATGCCATTAAATTCAATTTCTCCACCATTAATCTACATTTAAAAAGTACCATCAGCTTCAATTTCAAGATCATTATTCTACATTACAAACTACCATCAGATCCGCTGCATTTTTTACGCTTCCCTTTGAACGTTATTCTACAAACCACTGAAATCCTCGAACGAAGCTTCCAATTGGAAAAAAGGAAAAAAGGTGGACGAGTGAAATTGTCGATAATCAATTTCCAAATGAGTATCCAACAGGGTCTACACGATTCCTGGAACACGCTAAACTAATCAAATTAAGCACGCTGGAAAACTCTCAAAAAAATCTTCGCTTGAATCTCGGAATATTACCAACGTTACGCTAGAAATCAATCACTTTTACGCTCTCTTATCGCCATAAAGTGAGTGAATGTCGGTCGTTATCGCCGCGTGAAACGGTGCTTCTTACTTTGAAAAAGAATCCTTGCCTGGCTTCGGCATCGAGTGGGGTAACTCAAAGAGGTCCATCCGAAAGGACCGCACGTTCTCGATGATTGGAAAAACGCCGCTTGGGAAATACTCTTTTCACTTCATCGAGCAACGTTCCGTTTCCCTCGTGTTCCATCGGCGAATCTGAAACACGCGAGTCGACGATAAACGGCGACACGGTGCGTCACCTTTGCCTCGCTAACAGATGACCAGGTACTAAATGTCATTAAAAATACTTTTCATCGATTGGTCGTGAAAGTTGCATCGTGAAAGGCTGAACAAATTACTGTGGATACTTGATACTGTGAAATTCATGCTGGTTTTTATTGTATTAGGTTGTCCGGAAAGTGTCTTTCTTTCGCAAACGTATTTTTTACAACAGTGCACCTTCGTACAAACGTGAAACTAAATCTGTGAAATGTCACGATGTTATATTTCCTCATAAAACGAAAGAAACTTTTCGGACAACCTAATACGTGGATTTCTTTGCAAATATCGTAAATTGATGTGTAAATTTGGATAAAAATGGATCACAGGATATTAAACATATCGTCAAAATACGCTTTATCATCTAAGCATCCGGTGGTCCTTAGTTTTTCTGGAAAGTGGAACCCAGAACAGTGGAAGTCGTTACTATCGAAGTTTCTATACAATTGGAATAGAAAATTTAGTTAGGGAAAAGGCAAAGAATTGCAAAATATAGGAGAAAAATGTGTGAATTAGTTCACTTTTTTTGAAGCAAAATTAGCATTTTATCCATCGATAGAAAAATATTGAACGTTTTGTCAAAGTAGATTTCGTCATCTAATTATCGAGTCATTCACATGAGTAAATAACGAAAAGTTAAACTTAAAACAATGAACTATGCACGATGTTACTATCGAAACATTATAAAATTGTAATACAGCGAACCTGACAGAAAAACGGAAAGAATTATATAAAGAGAAACGGGGAAAAATTAGAAAGTAAAAATTAAACATTCTTTAAAGGAACAGAAGAACTGTGATGAAAATGTAGATATTATGAAAAACGTATTGTTAAATCGCGTTGATTAATTAAGAATTTCCAGGAACTTTCATTCACTGTATTTCAACCTTCAAAGTGAATTGCATTTATCATCGGAAATTCCCATTTCTAAGGGATCTCTTTCAAAAGAATTTCACGAAAAAACGAATCGCACGTATGAAGCGCATATGACGAAGGAAAACGTTGCAACATTTTTCTCTGTTTCACGGCTGAATCTTTATTCTGGTTACATCGGAGATGAAACTTTATCGTTAATTGAGTTACGAAATCAAACTGAACTGGGAAGACGATCAGTCAAGATGATGTATGGCTTCTGTCAAACGAAATCCACGTTTATTCGCCATTTTTCATATCGTCGAGGAATATGTATTTCCATCCTTTTGCCAATATTCAAACGTAGATATCTCAGCGTATAGTAAAATTACGTGCGATCTTCAATACCTTCGGGAAACTATGCAAAAATCGTGACGAGATTAAAAAGATTTGTCGAATAAATTTCTGTAATGATCCAAGCGACTGTGCATCGCCAGCAGCACTTTAATGAATTCGTTTCTATGCATGAATTCATAAAAGAAATATCAAACTGAATGAATAGAAGATTCAAACTGTATTTGTTTAATATGACCGGAATTTTAATTACGCGAATATAAAGTAGCATGCAAATGAAGCTGCTATCGCTTTTTACAGTTGAGATTTGGCATGAAATCGTAATGTACATGTCAGAATTTTGCTTGCGCCGATTAACATCGAATTTACCACTTTTTATTGCTTTCAGATTACGAATAATCCTTCGATCTCTACCGTGAAAAAGCGTATTACATTTTCCGACCAATCTTCATATTTTTTCTCCAAACGTACGGTACAAGTAATACGATAAAGATAATTAGGTAAAACACGTAATACAATAAAGCATTTTACATACACAAAAATTTTGCAATTCCTACTCCAAGAAAAAGGAAAGAATACGAATTGCGCTACATTTGACGATATTCTAATCCCGTAAAAAACACAAAAGACACCTAATTTTAAAAAGACAAGCAAGATATTCTTCGATCGCTTCTCTGATAAATACAAGCGCACAAAATTTACTATTAGGTTGTCCGAAAACTGTCTTTCTTTTACAGTGACGCATCTTTATACAAACACGAAACCTAATCTGTCGAACACTGTGATCTTTAGTTTGATAGAACAGAATGGACCATACGTAATTCGATAAAATAATATAAAGCAGAAAATATCGCGCATCCATTATTTTCTTATAAAACGAAATAAACCTTTCAGACGACCTAGTACTTTTCACGAACGCCATAATTTCCAATTTATCAATTAATAATCGTCATGCTGGCCAATCAACCAACCGAGAAACACGACCGGCCTCTCATAAACGCTTCAACTTGCCCGCCCCATTCCGCATCTCCACAGCCCACAAATGCAAATTTCATTCATGGCGTATCTGAGCAGCGTTCGGAAACGTCATGCATAAGCTAATCAGTGCAAGCCAGCGAAACTAGAACCGCAGCAGCCTCGATAGCCGCGTTGTTCAGCAAGTAACATTTCCGGTCGCGGTGTTCATACCTATATTCGATATTTTATGCGACGTTGCCAGCAACAAGTGTCCTCTCTGTTTAGACATACTCTTTGCTTAGCGAAGACAGGGCGTAAAATCGAACGTTTTCGATGCAAATATTGCGGGCTTCCGCGATGATGATCGATCCCCTTGTGTCGAGCAGAGGGTTGTTTCCGCTGGTAAACAAGCTTCGTTGATTTTGGACGGGCCACTGAGCCTCTGATGGATCGATGGGTTTAAGAACCATCGCCATGGAACGATGGGAATCTGGGACGATGAAGAGCGAAAGGGTTGAAAAGTGATGGCACGTCGCGCACTGTACACTTAGTTTCCTGATAACGCGGTTGCTTGCTTTTTCAGTGGATATGGAACTTTCAACGAAATGATGGAATGTAAAAATATCGAGGAATTAGAGGACGTTGTTCGTTTTATCTACAATTGAAAGTTTAATTGTTCGCTCTGCAGAGAATTGTTTCGGGTTTTCTGTCTGCGTATATTGCATTTTTACGAAATGAGGGTGAATAGTAAAATATCGGGGAATTTCCTTCTGTGTCTTCTCAAATAAAATTACTCTCTTCCTACTTGCATCATCAATTATGTTACACCTTGTATATTTGCGTATAACTCGTTAATGGAATATTTAGTAGAAATTTAGATGAATGAACAATGAAATACTAAGTTCGATGGTTAACGAACGCTAATTATTTTTAGCGTTACAGAGAATAGCTTGCTCATATAGAAATTAGATTTTTATTTCCACTCTAATTACTGTTTGGTATAGATTTTTCTAATTTAACGATCACCGAGTCTATAATTGGCCAGAGCTCCAATTCGGTTGTACTCGAAATTATTTCGTCGATTTCTATTTTCTACAATATTCCAATATTAATTAGCAAAGTAGAAATCTCCACAGACGAAAAACCTGCTTCTTCCATCGTAAACTGTGTTTCTAATTAAACGATCAACGACACGACTCGTCACACGCCACATCAATAGAACCTTGAACATAAAATCAAACATATCTAAGATGATCACTGGTACTCGAATATCATGCAACACTGAACTAACTGGAACTTTCGTGAGCTAACTGGATTTTTAAAACGACAAGAGCGGCTGGCATATTGTGCTAAATTGCACAAAGAGGAATTCTTCAATCCCATTCGAATATTAATAAAGCTCACGCGAAATTCAATTTAGCCGATAAAAACGTTCCTCGGATAAAAGTTCCTAGGAAAGTTAGTTACTGGCGCTTTCAAAGAAACCAGCACGCCTCGTTAACAGCAAATCTATCCACCTTTTGTCTCGTCCACCTTGCCCCAGAAAAACGAGAACAGTGAAACCCATCAGCTTCCAATCAGAAGCATCGCACGACACACAACAAAGCAAGAAATAAAGTAGCAACATCCCGCAAGACACACCACTCGATCTCTCTTTTATCCTCGCACGAGTGCAACCCGCCAGTCGATGTTCATCTATCGTGGATCTTTACTGGAACGTGGAACGAAGTTTTTCCTTGACCCAGCTACGTCCCCGTTCGAGATCAAAGACTTCACCCACGACAACTCTGCCTATTCCATCGTCTGCTAAACATTTTCTCTCTCCCTCTCCCTCTCCCTCTCTCTTTCTCTCTTTCTCTTCCTCGATTCGTACTCCATCCAGACATCGAGAACGAATGGATTAAACGAGGCCGAAGGAACGGAATTCAACCACCCCTTGCGACTCTCTAGTTTTGTTTCCTTTTTTCCTCTTTTTCTATTTTTTTTCTTTTTTTTTTTTTTTTGCGGCCCAATTTTCATCTCCATTATCGTGAAAACTTCGCAGAAGTCAGATAACGTGCAATTATTGGAGCTTTCGCGATTCCGAAGTGTGCCAACAATTTAGAGAACTTTTTTTTCTGTGATATTTCAGGTGGGAAATTTCGACGAACTGTTGGAAATAATAAGAAAGCATCGAATATTAATAAAGCTCACGCGAAAGCAATTTTTGTTCGTGGAAATACGACAGTTATTAGCTTCTCGTTGGAAATAATGAAAATTCCGTTTCTTTTCTATCTTGAGAATTGTCTTTCACTTGTTGGAAATTATGGGAATTATTTTCTCACAGATTATGGATCGTGTAGGTTATTTTGCTCCTTTTCTTCGAAATCTCTCGAATAAAATGTTTAGTAACGTAATTTATGGTATTCGAACTATCGAACACTGATTTATAGGCTGTGCACGCATCGGATCGAACTGCATGGAATATCAAAATTAATTACCGATAAATTATCGTGGATCGAACAATACTGTGTTTATGAATAGATTATTCTGTTGGAGAGCCGAAACTTGTATGGGGCTCGTGCATCGTTTGGTGAATTTATTTGGTAAATTCACTCGCGCCTATTTAGCCATAATATTCTCTCGGGTATTATATCGCACGAAAATGCAAATTTTTATGTAAAGAAACCAATTTTTATCGATTTGTGGAATTCTCTATTGCTTTTTTTATTGTTTCTAATGCTATGTCGAAAAGTATATGTAATACTATTCGTATAATGGCAATTACAATATTAGATTAGTGCAATTTGCTATAAATTTGCTATAGATAAAAAAATATGATGTAAATTATAGGAGTGAAATAACATTGTGTCTCGTAATAGCCTAAACGTACATTATACTTTATAATTCGATTCTAAAGTGTCTAAAATTGTGCAAAGAAAGGAAGTATGTTTGTAGCTCTTGTAAGAATGAAAACACAGATATCCATAGGGCATGTACGTGTCGTAAATTTCGTGTTACAAAAGTGTAATGTTTCTTTAATGGGAACGAAATCAGGTGGGATTCCAAATTACCGTAAAATTACAGAGCGATAGTTTCTGTTTAGTAACGAGAATCGAACGAGCCAGATGTTTCGAAGTAACATTCGCGTATTTCGAGGAAATTTATTCCGGGCAAATTGGACAATTGGAAAATTAACAGATAATCTCTCTTTTAATTTGTATCGTGATGATAATCGAAAGATTGAGAAATCTTGTAATCTTAATATATTACATTTGTAATTTTACAATCTTTTATTTCGGTTTTGATTTTGCTAGAAAGCAAATGCCTACAAATTTAGAAATAATTCTTGTTAGAATTTAATCTTAAAGTTAAGATAAATAATCTGTGGAAGACACAATGTTTATGTTGAAATAATATTAGGTGATATTTATTAAACAGAATTACAGAACCAAATGTATTTAAAATATAAGTGAATGATATGGTATAATTAACAAAGTGTGCAGGTAAAGAATTTATGGATTGTTAACAGTTGGCCAGTTACTCTCAAACTGACTATACGTAGTGACCTATGGTCCCTTAAAAGATTTTGAACCCCACTCTCTATACGGTAGTGAGTATGACTTGTGTAAGTGTTCTGTTCAAATGCCTGTGTAGGTGTCTGTATAAGATTATCTGTGTCTATGTGTGTAATATCGTTGTATTCCAACAATTCTAAATTAAAGTGTTTTTGAATAAACGTCTACGACGTATAAAAATTTATCTATGCAATTCGATGCTTAAATTAGGTGAAAATCTACGTTAACAAAGCGAGTTTACAAAGCCGAAATAAAATTAGTTTAAATCGTAAACCAAATCGATAAAATCAGAAGTCTAACTCCAGACTGTAAATATTCTACAAAATAAAGTAATATCGACGGAGTCTAAAATGTAGGCAAGATCAGACACCATAAATCACTGCAAAATAAAACGATACCGACAAAGTGTAAAACTGCTACACAGGCGAAATTTCTAAATACACCATAAATCACGTGAAAATAAAATAACGTCGACGAAATCTAATATCTCAGTATTATCAGCAACCCTTACAAGCGCGTCCATAAAACACTTACAAATCGCTAGCATCGTAATTTATGGAACCTTCCATAGCAATCATAAATCGCTCCAAAATAGAATAATACCGACAGAATCTAAACCCTAAACACCATCAACAACCTTTGGTCCCTTGGACCAAATTATTTTGCAAGAATCTGTCGAAGATTCCCGAATTTTCTTACCGTGAGTGTAACAAGTTCTAACAAGTTATTTTGTTCAATAACGTATCATGATTAAATTAGAAAAAGAGAAACGATTTCAAAAAATATCGCTCCTCTGAAAACAAGAAAATCCCACAAACCGTGTTAATTCGTTCGTAGAAGAAACGATGAGATGGGAAATTGTGAGACAAATATTCCAACGTAAAATTTATTGCAACCTGATGTTTATGAAGCCTGTTGTATATTTAGATTTTCGCGATTAGCGTTTATATTTGATTTATGCCGTGATATAAACGGAAATGCGATGCACAAAGCTGCGCTACGATCTTTGCAACGATACCACAATTCTTTTCATTATAGCGGTAAAACCGAAAGAGTAATATTTAATCAATACGAGTATACTTAATTTCGCATAAATTCAAACGATAAGACAAGGGGTTAAACAGTTGAAGGAGCATCCATAAAATACAAATCACTACCGCCGTAATTTACAAAACCCTGTCTGGTATGCGAGGTTCGCGGAGGATGCAAGCTCTAAAAGTTAAGCTGCTGGCGTATCACGGAGGCCATTTAAGCTGCACTGTCCTATACACAGAGCAACGATGCCAGCACGAGACAGATAATTATCCAGGCAGACGAGACCTGGTATCCACGTCATGGACTGCGGATAATTCTCTGGGAACAGTCAGACGGCAATCCGTGCGCGGTTAGCCTGTTCTCGAAAGTTGGCATTGCTGGGATTCGACGTGTCGTCGTTAGAATTTCCGAAACTCGCCCAAGCTGACTGTCCCGTTGTTTTCGTTCCCTTTGAACGACACGTGAAATGCCGAAGGGCTTGCAGCTCCTCCCGGAACCTGGTTAAAGCCGAGGGATGAAGAGATCGAAACGAGATAATGGGAACCGACGCTGGTCCGTACAGTTGCTTGATAATTTAAGAGCCACGATAATCGGTTGAAAATGACACAACGTGGACCATAAGGTGGTTTAGAGTCCTATGACCACTCTAATACTGTGTATGACTTCCAACGATGCAAGTTGGGGCTTGAGTTTAAGAATACGTGTAACTGGAGCAGATTAGAAGTACACTGCGGTTTGGTATTTTGTTAAGTGTGTTAGATCTATGGATAATACATATTGCATGGTGTTAAAGAAACGAATGATTTTTTATAATTATTATAATCAATGTGATGTAGTTTTGATGATTTTTTAATTATTCGACGATTAGTCGGCAGTGAATTATTTCAACGATGTTTCTTGAAATTTGAGAAATCAAGATTGCAAATAAATTCTTTGACATTCATATGGAAATTTAAATAAATCTGCATAGTTAGGTGAATAATTCTTCGTTCGTTGCTTGATTGTGAATTAACCGTTTCCCGATTATCCTTCGATTATTCTCAATCAATCTTAAATTATTTCTCTTAATTATATTTTTCTTATGTTAGGGTCGTCGAATTAAACTGAACAATGAAAACGCAAAAAAAGAATATGGAATAAAAATGAATAATATGAATGATAAATAAAATGAACGATAAAAATATATCGACATAGCAATAAACGAAAAAGACTAATGAACGGAGGCAAGAACAAGGATCAATTTCTAAGTCGTACAAAGTAGTACAGAATAATAAAACCTTGGTATAAGTCCAATACTTCGATAAGATACACGTTATCTTCGAAGAAGCTTATGTCCGCCACGCTCGTAAAATGAAAGCCTAAGCTGAACTTCCATTTATGTCGTGCAATAAGCCTGTAAGACCCTCGTTAATCTAATCTAGTCAGGCAGAGATACGTTTGAATTAAACGAAAGTGTAACTTCACGACGTTTCAAGCTTGTGAAACTTCATGCTTACTAAGACGAACAAAAACATGGTTGAGTCCGTTACATAAACCATGGAATCTCGCAAACAGATCTTCTTACCGATCTGTGAACTATTTTTTAATAGAAAAATAATCGCTGTAATTACAACGAGATTATGGGATATAAAAAATAAGAAAGAACTTGTCGATATTTGGTTTGATTTGTTTGCAATGTTCGTTGTGAAATAATTTGTTGACACACGTATAAATAAGGAAATACCAGATTTGATTAATCGTATTACGAAAAAATTTCATTTCTATCTTCGTTCTCTATACTTGAGATGCGTAGAACTTAAGATCGTAGCATTTTCGAATATCTAACCTTTGAACATAACTTTCGAATGCTCAAAATACGAATGTGATAATTTTGAAATATTCGAAATTCAAATATAGTAACTCTGCAATTCGTAGAACTTGAGTTTCATATTTTTCCGATATAATAACGTCGGATTCTCGACGACTATAATAATCTACATAAAATTCTACATTATAAGATTTACAAATTTCTTGTACCTTAAAGCGATGTAGTCCAATTTTGAATTTTTCCTCTACGATAACAAAATTCAAAAATTCTTTATATAGAAAAGTTTTCTATATTTGTAATATTTATTCGCATTATTAAGAAACGATTAGAAACCAAATTAAGTTAAATCCATTAATAGAACTTTCCCTATTATACTATATGCACAATTGTATAGTGAAAGAAATTAATATACTAAAATTTGTATCTCTAGCAAACCTAAAAAGACAGCTTTTCTTCTGGCAATGTAATTTCCAAACACGATGTATTTATAACATCTTTGAGGAAGGGAAGAGAATGTCAGGCGTCTAATTTGCGGAAAAGTCTCTTGCTAGGAAATTTAAAACGCGCAAGGGTAGTTTCGCGGACGAGAAAGCAAGGGAGAAAGGAAACGCGAGCATGATCAACATGAACCAGAGAAAACCCAGCGAATTGGGGTTGGCGGTTGAATATGAGGATAGGAAAAACAGCAACAGGAGCTGGAGAAAGAGGAATGCTTCAAAGTATCCTACAAATTCAGCGGAAATGCGTCCTCAGGGCCGCCGCGAGACTTGCTTTTTTCCACCGATGAAACTTACGAAAATGAACGTTCGCAGATGCAACCGAGCAGAAAATTTAAGATATGAAATGTCGTTATAGAAGCGATATTTCGAGTGGAGTTTAAAGCAGTGATTTTATAAGGTGATTTTATGAGATGGTTTTGTGGTGGAAGGATAAAATGATATAACAGTTGGAAATGGAGAATTTCCTGTAAGATTTCGTTCGAGGAAAGCAGCGACTTAATATAAAATGCAACAGAACAAATCGTTTAAGAAAAATTCCCTCGGTTCTAAATGAAGTCCGATATTTATTCCAATATTCGATATCCAAAAATCCAATATTTATTCGAATATTTGATCGCGCATGATGGTGGCAAATATTTTTCGAAACTTTCTATAATCGTACAAATTCTCCAATCCTATAATGAATAGCGTAGCAATGAAACACCGGTGGGGCAAAGTTTTAATTCGAGGATTGACAAACAGAAAAATTATATTTTGTTAAACAACCAGAAACAGGCAGCGTACGTGGCCGGACAAAGAGAATGGAAATGGTGCATTGTTCAGTGACCGGAAATGGCAACCGTATAGGGTCGGACAAGTAGAATAGGAGGCCATACATATTCACGGGAGTAGAACGGAATTATGTATGGCTAAGTAAAAACTACGATACAAACTTATTGTAGTTAAAACCAAAAAGCTCAAAAGGTTACCTACATTGTTATCTGAATATTACGAAGCTCTGTTTTTGTATAAAAGACAAGAGACAGTTCCTATAACCAGGTGGATTTTTATCGAAAAAAAAAAAAAAATTAAATGAAAACAAGACAAACGTTGCAAAGCAAACATTTTATCTACAATGTTCCTTTTGTTCCCTTTATATCGATTCGAAAGTATGTCATGCAATTTCGCGTTGATTAAATTCACAAAAACATTCGATTATTTGGTCGTTCGAGCGTTTAACGAGCGGACATTTTCTTCTCGCTGCTCTTTTTCCGCCAGGATTTGTAGCAAAACTGATTCCTATTAGCGACATAAATTTTTGATATCAATTTCAGGCTTGACCAGAATTCGAATTTATACGAAGCGTTCTAAATTCTGATTTTTTTACAATTATATAACGTCCATGAAATATCTGAAACATGAACCGGATAAAATTATTCACGCTTGTGTTCGCGTATTTTAATGATGACGATTGATTTCCGAATGTTATAGCGCGTTGATATCTCTACATCACCGAACCTCTGGTTACGTATTTTTATCTCGTTATAGGGAGGCGGTTTTTTGTTAGTCAGCAAACATTTTCTCGTTTCATTCATTTGCTGTAGATTCAGACAGTTGCGAAGCTAATATCAGGGAAAAAGTTTTCAGCAACTACGTAAAACTGAAATTATTATCTTCTTTTGTATGGATTTAATTAACGACCACTTATCTCTGTACAATGGTTACCTAGATAGGTAAGGAATTATTATTACCTGTTTTGTTAAACAGTAAAAGTATTAGGTTGTCATAAGGTGATAACAGATGAACAACAATTTCTGTTTTATATTATTTTATTGAATTAAGTATGATCCATTTCTATTTCTATTATTACGTTCGTGCATAATTCAATAAACTAATGCAAAATAAAAAACATCGTGCGTCTATTATTTCCTTATAAAACGAAAGAAACTTTTCGGACAACCTAACATATACAGAGATATCGCTTCCAATGTGATAAACTGAAGATTTTAATTTTAAAATAGGGAGAAGAAAAAGCTAATAAAACGATTATTATCTCGAAAGATCATTTGATCTCTGACATTTAGATGTTTAGATATCATAGTTAATTTAATTCTATTAATACATATTTAAAAATTAATTATGTAAGGTTTTATCATCAACGATTCAATTCTTGAAAAATTTAAAATAAAGGAAAAATTCTTTATAAAAATAAAACGTCCAAATTTTTGGTAATCGCTAAATGTATATATTTCATTTGTAGCTTCGAACTTATATATCTACTCATATACATATATATATTTCTCTGCTTTATTTTAGTTACTCGTCGCTATATTGTTGTATTTTATTGGTATTTTATATCCATTGCGTCAGAATAAAATCATCTTTGGTGTTTCTTTCGTGAGCAAATCAAATTCTACTTTACTTGTTACCCTCGTTTTTCCTCGCAACAATCTCTTCTTTCATTTAATCATTACACATGTTTTCATACTTAATTCGTTCGCAGTTAAAGCGTGTATTAACACTTTATACTACACTAGAACCAAACAATCCTTTCAATAATTATCATCTCTCAGAAATTTCATATTATAAAAATTCTCTCGTGAAGAAATCTCGTAAAATTTGCTTTGCAAAGCAAACAGAATTCTGTTCCAATTCTAATATACCTTTATCCCAATTCTCCATTCCAATTTCTCTTCGCAATTATTTCTTCTCTTATATAATATTATACAAACATGTCACAAAAGATAGATTGAAAATTAAGATTTGGAGAATTTTGATATTAATCGTGTATTTCAATTTCTAGGTGTATCGGCCCTTAAAACAACGATCAATTGTGTTTTAACTTTGTTCTCTGCTGCGACAGGTTTGCATGGCTTGAAAAAACATAATGAATTTTCCATAGCAACGAATTCAGAACGCCGCTTTATAAGAAGATAGCTGAGAGCTCACTTACGTAATTATGATTCTCAGCTCGCCGAAATAATCGTCGTAAACTTAACTTTAGACGATAACAAACTACAAGATCCAGCATTTTCTACTGTTAAACCATAACCGTTGCGCTAGCTATGAATCTTGCAGGCTAACACGCATGTATAGTATAACTCGCAGCGCGGAACAACGTCTAGGCCATAAATTTTAACTGTTTCTTCATTGAATTATACGTGGAGGCTACCGCACCGCTCACGACAGCCCTGGGAAACGCTGTTAATTTGCAATTTAAAACCTGCAGTTCGTGGCGATCCCTAATTTTTCCCGTTACTCCGTCCGTGTTCGTTACGTCCAAGCAAAAATATGAAACTCGACGTTGAGAACGCGAATTTTGCAGACGTGTCTCTAATTTTACTGGCTTTCCGTTTTCGCAATTTCCTTTCTGCTCTGCTTTGCATTTTACTGGCTTATTTGTTATTTTATTCATGGCATACGTATATTATTAATATATAATATAATACTAGGTATATTATTATACTAGATGTATTATTACGTTAATTATTTTGTTTTACAATTAGTACACATTGGTATTACAATTTTCATTGGCAATGAATTTGTTAGTTATTTATGTATTTCATTATCCATTATTTGTTTCAGTATCACCCTATGAATGTTTCATTTTTGGCGCGAAGAGATATCATCCGCTGAATCTTCAATTGGAAACATTGTCAAATATTTTTGTTAACTTCTTTATGCAGATACTGTATCGTTGAAATTATTATTACTCATTCGATCATGCTTGACATAATTATGAGGATAATTCTTTGATATAATTGGAGACGAGGGTTTGTTGTTTATTTTCGATGATGTCTTTCTTTCTGATATTTTATCGTTCAAGTCGTTGAATTACATATTGAATTATTTCATTGTTCAAATTATTGGGTTCTCGTTTCGTTATAAACTTTCCAAAAAGAAGTTAAACATGAGATTCTATTGTCGACGACAAACGAAAGACAAATTTCTCTACAACTCCAAAGACAGTCAAATTAGTGCAAGCCTTGTTACAAACATTTGTTTCTTCTAAACATTTCTTTCTCTTTCTAATGACGGTTGTTTTGTTAGTCCATTTATTCTAATAAATAGATTGTTGATCGTAATAATATATATTAGAAAGCCTATAAAGATTCTGGTTTCGAGGAGAAGGGAGGAATTTTTCTTGATAATGGAATTAAGATATTTCTCTCCTTTTGTCAATCAAAACTGATCAATGATTTTTTGAACTGATTAATTCCTGAATATTTCGAATGTATGAATCTTGTGTATCGAAATATATCTCAAGTCAATAAATTTGTCATTTCTAACTATTTTGAACTACATGCCCTTTGATTTCAAAATATATTAAATCTACGGCATTTCGATAATGTTCGAACAAACCAAGCTTCGAATTTCATTTTATATGAAATTCTGTTAGTTACGCGCGTTTAAGCACTGAATCTTGTAGATAAAGAGCCAGGGGTTGGAGACTTCAGGGACTTTTGGAGAACGGCCAGAATAATTTTCCAGGTGCACGATATTCAGTGAAATTGAAATTGTTTAAACGAGAGACATCGAATCGACCAATCTTGGAAATATTATTAAGCAGGGAATGAAATTGTCGTTAAATTTGTTGAGGAAAACTCGTAACTGTGTTTCCACGACAAAAGTAAACTCATAGATTTGTTCAGAGAAGCTGGCTAAAGTAACCAAAAGCTTATAATACCTTTTCTCGTTTCATTTGCTTATTTTATTCTATTAAAACTCCAACAAATTTATACTTAAACTCCAACTTTCTTTTCTAAATTATTAATAACGAGTTTCATATCGATTCACATGTATGCGTTCCTTTATATATTTATATATTACTTTGTTCTCTTCTATATTTTTATTTCAGCTGTTTCTTCTGTACTTTTACTTTACTCTATATTTTCACTGCAATATTCCCTGCATGCTCGATATTTTCATATCAATTGTCAGTCGAGCAATTAAACATGGAGAAACGTTTTTTTACATAATTGTTTTTACATAAATGGATGTCACGAAATTCCTTTAAATTGTGTATTTTGTAAAATACAAAATTGGATTTTATTCCCTGCATAATCGATAAATATCTTCCGTACATCGAGCCTCTACGTAATCTCCAAGTAAACCCGTACAATAGAAAATTTACTCTGATATCGAAGACAAACAAACAAATGTTATTTTCATTAAAAAAAAAAAAAGTAATCTTATATCGAGAAAACCAAACGAATATTAATATTTCAGTAGAAAATCTAATCTTATATCAGATGGCGTCAAAAACCAATTCTTGGTCAGCAAAACCAACTTTCCAAGCAAAGAATTATAATTTCATATCGACAACGAACAAACACATACACAATTTTAAGTATAGAAAATCTAATCTTACGTCGATAAACAAATAACAATTTTTGAAATTTAATCAAACAAACAAATGAACAAAGATTTCAAAAAATAGTGTTCCAAGCTATTTTTCAAATAGAATCCAAAGTTTCACCAAACTTTTTTCAAGCACACCGGAAGTTCAACGTATCGTGATTAGGTTCATATGTCCTCTTCGGCATCTCGTTATCGAAGTATCGTGCCACGAATCCCGAGGCCGGTTTTCTATGCAATCTGGCCAGGCCGCGAAACAATAGCCACGAGCGATCGTCGAAAGTTGCCGCGACCGAAGAACATAGCGGCCAGTAAATCTTGTTCCACTTCCGGGAAAGCTTTGCCGACTGTGAGCCGCGTGTTGGCCGTGCACGAGGCGTGAATACGGCCAGGCCGCAATCAAAACTTTCAACTAATGGCCCATGTTGGAAAGTACCGTTGAATAAGCGTTATTTTCCGCGTCGTTTCAAATATTTTTCATTATCGAGCTTATTCGTACGCCGTGATATCGATTACTGTGGATGGAAGGGGCAAATACAGATTCGTGAATTCTGTGAAGTATCGAAGTTTGTGAAATCTTTCTTCAATAGGAGAATTAAATTAGAATTCTATCAGATGGCATAAGTGGTCGACGAAAGAAAGTTCGAAATTGGTACGTTACAAGTATTGGGTTCGATAATAAATTCGTTCAGCTCTCGTCGGTGAGGTACACTGAGAAGAGCGTTATAAAACTATTTGAAGAATGTAAAGATATAGCTGTTTGAATTTTTTTACGCAAGACGTATATTTATCGCTGTTAGCGTAACACGACTAGATTTTAAGGATATAGACTTTAGATTTAAATAATTTGGAATTTGTAAACTTAATTGTTTTATCACGAACGATGGCCATATTGAAAAATCGCATGTTATGGATGGAGAAGACAAATAATTTTAATATGCATTTTTATAAAGAAATAAATTACTAGAGAAATTTTATATGAAAGACATAACGCTTTGTATATTATTTGAAGAAAACGTGAACGAGCTTACTACTCAACCTAAATAAATAACTTCCACACTGCTATTAAACAATTTTACCATATCTCTGATAATCGCTTATTTTGGGATATTATACTCGTCGATTGCTCTTGTCAAATATAATTCCATTTCGTAGAATCATGGTACATTGTCATATCGCTCATCTTCTCAACTTTCTTCTGACCGACATTGTATTTGTGGTTGTCAGATTTAAAATTGTTTCCAATATGCCCCGAAGAAACAAAGTTTAATTTAAAATATTCACGCAACACCGAAACAAAACACAAGTATTAAGTTGTCGGAGAAGTTTCTTTCGTTTTATGAGGAAATAATAGACGCACGACGTTTTTTGTTTTATATTATTTTGTCGAATTACGTACGATCCATTTTGTTCTGTTGAGATAAACACCGCGACATTTCACAGACTTGGTTTCACGTTTGTACGAAGGTGCATTGTTGTAAAAAGCACGTTTGCGAAAGAAAGACACTTTCCGGACAACCTAATAGAATATCCGCGTAACGTAGGCGCAAATATCGCTTAATCTACGATTCTAATAAATCTACAATTAGAATAGAACAGAATATAAAAATATAAAAAATGTGCAAATAGAATATGAGGATAGTTTTCGAATTGTTAAAAATCAAATATACTAACTCTAGAATGCATAAATCTTCCGAATATTTATTATTATCAATCTGAATAATTATCAACTGTAAAGTTAAAGCAAGCAACTCTTTAAAATCATAAAGGTCAAACACGTTGGTCTTCGAGTTAGCTGAACTCGATTATCTTCGTGACCCTTCACTTTGTAGACCCCAATTACGATGATCGATGGTCTCGTAGAATTCAATTACATCGTCCCACAAATTACCAAAACTCGATTACGATAATCTCTTAATTCCTACATCTCGCTGAGTTTCCTCGCGTTTTGTCTCTTCTACGAAACCATCGACAATTTTTTAAACCTTATCTATAGAGCTACTACCAATACTTACTCTTGTAATATTATAACGTTCTTCTGATAAATTTGTTCACTACGCAAATCTATGAGTACGATACGAATATTTTAATTGGTTTCATCTATAAAATTAATTAAAAATACTAAAACACTGGCATTGTAAGAATTTAGTAATTTAACGATTACACAAAGCCACGATATAAATATTGTAATTGTTTGATCTATAACATTAATGAAAAATAATAAAATAATTATGACAATTTTCTAATTTAACGATTACACAAATCCCGATAGAAGTATCCTAATTTTTCAACTGCGATAGAGCTAATGGAAAATACTAAAATATTGAAATTACAAGAAATTGGCAGAATCTCGTTCATCGTCCATTTACTTTTCATTATATCTCGTAAAATCATGACAGTTCTTTTAAAGCGACGAAGGAACCAATGTCCGATCAGACTAATTGAAGTAACAGCTACGGATGGTTCGAGGGTGGCGATCGATTTACGAAGAAAAACTACACGGAAAATGAATATGTATTGGCCGGGTTTACGATTCGAAAGCGTTTCCTGGGCGACTTCACCGATCGTCCGTTTCAGCTTCAACAGGTAACCAAGCCCGGTGGTTCGATCGGCCGAGAATAATTCAACGTGCGGACATTTTTAGCGCCATCGGCGAATTGGAGCAACCAGTCCACTTCGTGGGATGCCTTGTTCTCACGAAACGATCTCGTATCTATGAAATACATCTACGTGGAAATGTCACAGTGATAAAAGTAATTTATAGGAATCTTTTTTATCAGCAACGGTAAGTGAATTTGTGCTTGGAAAAGAAGTCTCTGTGATATAATGAAGCGAAAAACAAGACGATTGAAATGAAACATCGAAGGATCCTAAGGAAACATCCGAAACGAACGCCGATGAATCTGTCGATCTGCGTCATAGATTTTAACGCAGCATCTTCTAATTATTTTTTCGTGGTGTGCATATTGCGATAAATGCTATTGCCATAAGTGCAAATTACGTATAACGAGAAGAATTAAATAGATTTAAAAAAATGGCGAAAACGTTTCCGCGTGTGTACCGATATGAACCGTGAGGAAGTTGTCTGCTGCATATTGTATTTACGTCAATGAATTCGGCGAAAATTATTTGCCACCAGCGTGATCGACTGGGAAATAAAATATTGGCTTGCCAACTAAGTAATTGCGGATTTTGTCATTACCACCTAATCAGTTAGTTGCCAACCCTATATATCTAGCTCAGACAACGTAACATGCGTTGTGTCTTGTGATCTGTTACTTCGTTCACAATATGTCCAATGTGTAAAAAATTAAAACTGACTTTTCCGTGGAAGCTGCTTCAATTAACAATCATCCAATTTATATCCATTTTATATCATCGCCAATGGACCTGAATCGCCACGATAAAAGCACATCGTGGACGATATTTTACTTTTTCTAAGTCGTTGAGGTCTGACCGTTAGGACCCGTTACATTGTTCATAATAAATTGTGTAAAAAATTAAAATTTACTTCTTCATAGAAGCTGCTTCAATTAACAACGTTCCGATTTCTATCCATTTTATATCGTCGCCAATAAATCTGAATCCCAACGATAAGAATCATATCGTGGACGATATTTTACTTTTCCAAGGTCGTTGGGATCTGACCGTCCGTTTTTATTGCCTTTCTTGTTACATGCACGTCGTAACAAAGTTATTAAAAAAGGTCTCGTTAAAACCCACAAGGTCCAGACCGATAAGGTTGACCCAAACGCTACAGTGTGTCGAGCATATGGGATGAAATTCATAACATGTAAACTAATCAATTTTCGACCTAAGACCCTTAACATCATTTTAAAGAGAATGTAAAGATGCGTCGATTGATACATCGAAAGAGGTACAATTTCATTTTAAAAGAAGAGGTGATATTTATTTTTCGTTTAATAAGAATTTTTCGGTCAATTTTTCTTACTGCAATTTGATCTCAAATGAATAAGTTTCGTTTGAAAGATTTGCTTACTAGGTTAGCGAAAACGCTTTAAAAATAGTAGCCATCATTTCGATTGTCTGGGTTTCAGACAAAAAGATCATAAATTTGCATCTGTATAATTTACGAAGTTTCTTATAATTTTGTTCTACTAGTCACGTGTTATTGTCCTTTTTTAAATGTAAAAATATGTAAACATATTTATGTAAATATGAAGACTGTGCTAAAGGTCTGAACAATGACTTGCACCGCGATGCGGTAAATGGATTGACAATGATTTTCACTATTCTCTCTGGTTTGGCCAGCTAAATTTTGATATTAATATATAATGTTTAACGTGTCCTTGATTAGTATTCGAAAAATCACGGACGTACTTGCTGGTACTTTCCTAAAAACTCAATTCGAACTTGATAAACGTTTAACATAAAAATTACGACGAATAGTTAATTTCGTAAAAAAATTACTCGCCAGTATGAAAGATAGTATAATATTAAACGTAACTTGTAAAAATCAAATTAAACGTATAAAAAATCGGCGAATGGCGACGCGTTCAAAAAAAGGGGCCGAAAATTCCAATAAATTTCAAGCGTCGCTTTCTATAACAAAATTGGTAAAAAATTTAACAAACATTATACACAAAAATATAAAAAGTTATTCGTAAACTTCATTTTTTTTTTTTTTTTACTTTTGTCCATCGCTCGACACACTATGAAGCGTCTGAAATGTCACTTCGTGTTATTTAACTATCTTCAGTGGATACTCGGTCTAAAAGTTATTCGATCCACGAATCGACGTAATTAGAACAAAACGTTTTAATCGAAGAGCCTTCGATCAACTCTCTCTCTCGCTCTCTCTCTCTCTCTCTCTCTCTCTCTCTAGAGGATATTCTACAGGGAAAGAAGACATCTGTTTCGAGGTAAAACGAGAAATACGAGCTGCTGGTATCTCGTTTAATCGACGCAAATATTTTCCATCGATTTCATGTTGTTTGCCCAACGGCAGCAAGAAACGAAAGAGGTGATGGAGAGGCCGGGCGGTCATTGGTCCGACAAAACCAACGAACGCGATAGGAAAACAAAGGGGCTTGAAACGGTCGACAAGAACGAACAGATTAATTAATCGTGCAATCACGTAATTAATCCAAAAACGCCACAATGCCTTACAATATACCGAAGAAGAGCAGTCGATGGAACTGACGTTTTCGACTTGTTTCTCTTGAGGCAAGTTCGTAGAATGAAAAAGAAATAGAGTACAATTTGCCTCGTCGTGAAGTAATGTAAAGTCTTCAGGGCAATTAGGTAGATTGTGTAGAACTAATTCGAAAATTAAATGAAAATTTTTCCTGTTTTATTCAACTGTGTTACCAGATGTCGTCATTTATTTATTTTTGAACATCAGGTAGATCTTAATAGCGTAGAAATAGAATTTGATAAGAAATTCGATTTCTCTTAGTTCTATAGTTTATAATCATGATTTTCTAATAAGAGAAATTAAATCTTTAAAAATATGTCAATTCTATTCCCTTGATAATCGATTAAGCTTGTTAATGGAATGTTATAATCAATAAAAACTTTATTCTCTCGATACTCGATTAAATAAATAAAATGTAAATTGCTCGGAAATTTAAATTCCATCCTATTGCGATCTATTATTCTATTCGATCTGTAAACCTATTTAATCTATTTTAATCCGTAAATTCTATTAAAATCAGTCATTTAAACAAATATCGCAGAAAGATAAAATTAATCGAATGCACACGAATGGCGCGTGCAATTCCAACCCTGTGTCATTCATCTGCAAAAGAATCAGCGTTCATTCGACTTCGTAAACTCGCCATTCCCGTCTCACACCGCCACGTCGAGGTGACATAATGAGCGTGCCGTCTCGCTGACGAAGCAGGAATATCGAAAGCCATCGATTGGGTCGCTCCATCGATTCAAACCCTGCTTTTCTCAAACTTACTCGCTTTCCCATTGCTGAATTTTCCACTGTAAATCAAGCACCTTGCCTCGTCGACTGTTATTCCCCGAGGGTAACTCGACGTCGAAATAAAAGCCGCCATTTTATCAGGGAAGAAGAGGAAAAAATAGTCGGCAAACAATTCCTCGAGAAGCGTTCGTTCGCGATAATAATCATCCCCGTGGCGAAGTCGCCGCCGGAAACAGCAGTAATATTCAGACCGCATTGTCCGAAAGTTCGAGTGCCGCGAGAAATTCTTCGCCTGCCAGATATTTCCCGGTTTCCACCGGTGCAGAATGTTCGATTTTCGATTTTCGCGGCGGAAGCTTCGAACCAGCGAGAACGATGTTCCGCATGGAACTGCGTTCGTGTATCGAGTTTGCGGTTCCTGAAACCATACACGAGGTTCATGGGCGATCTAAATGATTGTTGCCTGTAGGGAGTGAATGAATTTTGGTACCTGGTGCGGTGGTTGAATGTTACAACTTTCCAATTACGATCGACCAAATTGTATCTGCTGAAATTTCAGAAGAACGTAGATTTTTAATTGTTTGAGTTTAGATTCTTTACATTGAAATAGAAATTTTAATAAATCCAGTGATCTTCCTAATCTTCCGAAATTTCAGGAAAATTTCGATTTTTCATTCTTCGCGTTTAGAAATTGCGTGTTTGAATTCAGTTTTTCAAGTCTAAATTAACGCGCTAAGATGGAAATCGATATTTCAGCAAAATTTACTTCTAATTATTAATCGAACAAAATTCTGTCGGCAAAAGGAAATTTTTGTGGTTTTATTAAAATATCAATTACGGAATCGTAGACACGTGTAACGCTGAGATATTTTCCGCTTTCCACCGGTGCAAAATGTTCGATTTTCGATCGTCGCGGCGAAACCTCTAAACTGGTGAGAACCATGTTTCGTATCGAACTGCGTCTGCGGTTCATGGAATGGTAGAAGATCCACGGAAGGATGAAATGACTATTCTTTTTTAGATAGCGAGCTGATTGAATTTTTGTGGGTTCTGTGGTGGTCACAGTTCTACCTTTGAATGTATAGTTAGTGAAAAATGGAGATACGAGGATGCAATATGAGTTTACATGTACGCAGTGTTTATGTAATGTAAGACATTTATGTAATGCAAGAGATATACTGAGCAATATAGTTGTTGAAAAATAAAGAATGTGAGGATGAAAAAGTTTTCAATTAATAATAACGTTTAAACAACACAGGTAAAGGTTAAATAAATGTAGAAATAAATAATAAAAATTTCTCTGATTTAGATAATATAGATATTAAAAAACAAGTTGCATGTAAAGGTTGGATGAATTTTGAATGTGTAACAATCGTAAATAAAACCCTTTTCATAAAGATGATCTTCTTACAAACTTACAATCATTTTGTAGACGTAACTCGAAACTTGTCGTTTTTACTCCCGTCATTTTATGTTTTAGGACAATTTCTTTCATTTATTACTTTTATTCTCTATTAAATTCAAAAGAAATTTTTTCCTTGGTTTTCTAATTATACTTAATTGTACCTATGATCGTTACACCGAAGTAAAATATTCGCTGTGTGTTCCATCCGAGACAACCAAGGAACCACGCAAGGTATTCATCGGTGAAATTTACAGTACGAAAGAAAGCTACTTTTGAGTTGGAATCTTAAGATTTATCAAGGGGACGTGAGCAATTGCATTTGAGATTTTTAGTTTGTTTCGCACTCAATAGCCTGGAACGTGTTATGAGCTTTGTATCTTCGAAAGGTACTTTAAAACCAGGAGAAGGAGCTGTCGATTGAAAAACTAATTTTTAACAACAACCAATCGCCAGCACGTGTTCTGTACAAACTTAAGAGCTCAGATACTTCGAATATTATTATAATACATATTCTAGCTTTTTATCGGTATACATATTTTTATCAGATATGGCTTTCCATCAGAGCACATCTTCGAGCCTTCAATCAGTTTAGACATATTCTGACATTCAATCAGTATACATATTCTAACAGTCTGTCAACACAGACGTCATAGTATACTTTTTATTTGGTGTACATTTTAACACATGTTTTTCATGCGTTTAAAACTACCGCGTTTAAAAGAGCGTTAACTTCAGTTTCTCTCAGCCAATCTCTCCCGTGGCCTGATAACCATAGTTATGTCAGCACGTAACATTCGCGTGCGAGTCGATGATCCATCGGAGACAGACGCGTCCGTGCACTTTAATCATCAAACGAGTCGCTCATGTCGTGCAACTGGATAAATTGAAAAGTCGAAAAAAGTGATATTTTTGTTATCTGTTTTAATAATAAATAAATTCGTGGAAGTTATATACAATCAGCTGTCGCGCCTTAAATTTTTGTTTTAAAAATTCTATTCTAATCGCGGATACAAGTAAAAAGATCGACAAATTTCCGAGAAATGGAGTTGATCGGTTTGGCTTCTGAAAAGTCAAGTGATAGTCAGATGCGTTAAAAATGGGATTCAAACGTTACACGAACGAAATTTCATATGCGGCAATCTCGCATTTCCGAGAAATTTCAAGGTACGAAAACGCGTAGAATGCACATGATACGAGAAAATATATAAAATATTCAGCGCCTGTTACTTTTAACGACACTCAATGGATGAAACAAATTTCCATCAAAGTGCTACTCCTGCGATCGTATTCCTCAAGATACTGTTCAGCTTTGGAGTGGCCGTCAGTTTATGACTCGGACAACACATCTCTGTTTTTTGGGAAGTCCGAATTGCCTATCTCCCCAAGCTGTAAACCTTACGATGCTGACATCATTAAAAAGCTAAAAAACACCCTAAAAGCAAAGGTAAACAATACCAAGGTGGCAATATCAGAGAGTACAATTAGACCAGAGAAAACCCAGAGACGGAAAGTCAGGATGTAAGGACGAGACGAAGCTTCTGATGAGGGTAGCAACAACATCCCACCACAATCTTCATCAGAGCGTCGTACTGTTCGTATTCAATCTCAACCAGACCGTACAATCGTCCGCATCAGAACGTCAAACTCTACGTGTATACTAAAAAGTGCAAATAAAAAATTTGCATTTTGAATGCACGTTAAATGGCCAAACCGTACTAATACTCGATATATTTAATTTACCTCCACTTTGAGCGTTAATCTCATTCAAGGTTCGCTATATCAAACGATCGGTTGAATCTGACCGATCGCCATTTAGTTGAAAATTCACAGCAGATACGAATTTGCATAAAAATTCGCAGTCTACTAATCAAGATTGCAGAGCATAGTGCGAATGAGATGTTTAAAGAATAAGGATTCGAGGGTGGGAAATAAGGACAAGTAACTTCTTCCGAGCAAAGTGTCTGCATGTATCTACGGACGAGTGAATCCTCTTAAGCGCGCAGCGAGGAAAGTTGAGAGTAGAGGAAAGAAAGTTGCGGAAAAAGAGTCCGATGGGAGACAGACTCGCCTGTCATGGACCTGTGAAAGAGTTTAATGAGTGCATTCAGAATACTCGTTTCTCTGCTTCTACTCTTATCCCCGTTTATTTAATACGATACAGCCTACACGAGTTTCCAGAACTGTCGTTCGAGATAACAAAGCACCGACGAGAGATTCTCCACTCGTAAATCATCTGTAATCCTCCGTTGCAGCGCTATTACGCCTCTCGTCACATTTCTGTCCTTCGTCCTCGATATGCAGGTCGATAGTACTGGATCGCCAAGATCCTGAGGTCCTTGGAATTTGATTACAAAGTGTCGTTACATTCGACGATATACGATTGTCGCTGGAATTTCTACTTTCTTCCAAACTTATTCGTTTGGTTTAGTAGTATCTATTTCTTATTCCTTTTTTTTTTTTTTTTAATTATTTAATTTGTACTTTACAATTTGTCTTGTGCTGGACATTCGGTAAATTTCTCTAGCTTCTTATTCTTTCTATGGAAAATGAATTATATTCATGAATTAGTCACATACATTTAGTATATTTTACGTTGTAATTTATTTTGGAATAAATATTATTCCAAACGAATGTATACTCGTACGTCACTGTTGAAAAGTACGAGGAAACTTGTCTGACTATAACAAATGTCTAGAGAAATTTACAAGACCATTCGTCATGAATTTCATTAGATTTTGTACATTTTTATGTTTACAATGAATAATTCGTTAAATAAATAGTAATTATATATTTCTTTCATCGTTTACAATTTTCGCATCTTTCAACATACGAAAACGATACGTTTCGAATAAGTTTCGAAACAACGTAAAAATCCCACTAACAATTCTACTTTATTTAAACCGATTATTCCAAACACGTTATAACACCATAAATCATATCGCCGGATTGTTTTTCCTCGTTTTATGACACTTGCAAAATCGTATCACTATCGGAAGACTTTCTCCAATCGCGGTTTCGATCGTTCTCCTTTTTACTTTTCCATTTCAACTGGAAGCCGCAAGGAACTCGAAATCAGCAGGTAGAAAAGTTACGAGGACGGCGACTTTTTAATAGAAAACTCGGAGGAAGAGTCGAAGGAGTAATCTTATCGGAATTATCACCGTGATATTTCACGTTCCAAGCGACTATGGCCGTTCATTGACGAAACTTTGCTGTTCGTCGGTCGATTTAATGGCCTGCGAGCTTTCGTTCCGAAATTCACGAAGACAGACGATCCGCTTCGATGATCGGATTCAACATTTTGTGTACTTACCTCTCAAACGCTTCTCTCTGTAATCTTATTAAATGTTGTTGCGGTACTTTTGGAAAGTACATCGGATTTTGTATCTATCGAATAAAGGAACGTAAGGAATATAAAAATGTTATTTTATCGAAAAAAACAGAATTTTTAATTTCAGATTTATTGGAAATTTTCATCGTAGACGAAGCGTGTAACAGAATGTAAGCGAATTTTTGTTGCTTTAATTGCTTGTTATGTTATTAGATTTCACATTTTCATTATTTTGTTACTTGTATGTATTGGCTTGGCAACTAAGTGATTGCGGATTTTGTCAGTAGGTGGTATTCATAAAATCCGCAATCACTTAGTTGCCAACCCAATTGAATGATTCTATAGTACTGGTTTTATTGATCTTCGCTGGAACTTTACGAAGCTTCAATTCAAATTGTATCAATACCAAGATTTTTATTCTTCTATTCAGTGTTCCACGTGATTTTGTTTCGATGATTTTTAACTTGCAATTATCATTTATATAATTCGTAACATTATCCAAATTCGAAGAGGTCATAAAGTAGCACAGAGCGGTAAATCTGTTCCAGGAGAAGCTTCTTAGAAGATTGCGAACACAGGTGGAAAACAGATTCTCGAATAACTTCCTGAGTTCTATATTTTTAAGTGATATATGTAGGGACATAATGCTATTACGTGTCCTTAATTTCAGGGGCGGCGGGCTAAAATTCAGTAATCCAGCTCTAAGCACCAGAGCTGGCACCAGATGCGTTCTCGGATTTGCACCTGCCTGTACATTTCGATAAAAAATATCTGCTTTCAGTTCGCATCTAATTTCGAATTAATTTCAGTGAAATATCGATTTTAATCAGGTTTGCTCGTTTTACGTTAATTTCGATGAAAAGATTCTAAACCTAATTAATTCCAGAATTTGTGAACACTGAACGAAGCTAACCGATTTAGTAAAATTTGATTTTTATTGCGTCGATTTCAGTTTTAAAGGTTTAAATTAAAGGATTTAAATATAAGAAATTTAAGGATCGAAATTTCCGTGAAATTTCTACAAATTAGAAAGATCGCTGGATTAAATCAAATCTCCACTTTACTACGTTCGTTCTAATCTTAAAATTTTAATCCAAAGTAATAAAAATTAACGTACAAAATTTAGGAGTCTAGCTTCCGAAAATCTAAATTTCTAGAGATAAGAAAATTTATAAAGTCGATTTCAAGGCTTCTAAAGGTGTCGTTTATGCTTTCTACGCTACTCCATATTATTTTGCTTGAAATTCGTTTGCGTATCGGCGTTACATCCAACGTTTTATCACTTAAAGAACTTCAATGACGATGTGTTTGAGTTCGATAAGCACGCTCTCGTGTTTTCCGCTCTATTAACCGGTCGTTTTTGAAAAATCTTGTAACAGATTCGACAACCCTGTTCATGGGATTAAACGAAGGGAAACTCGGTGTACGTGACCGATCCACCTTTCCTTGGCTGATTGATTAAAATCTCGAGATTAGACACTTGTCGATGTAAAGGGTTCAAGATCGATATACACCACGATATTCCTTTTGAAAATACCGTGGCCAGTTTCAAACTCTCACGCAACTTTTAATTGATAATTATTTAAAATTCTGGAGAATATAACATATATATATTTAAAAAAATATTATAGAATATTTATAATAAATAAAAATAAAAGTAATATAGAATATTTAAAAAACCGTGCGTTAAACAAAAATTTCTGTTTTAAATTCCAATTTTCAAACTTTCATGCAATCTTTAATTGTTACTTAACTATATACTGGAATTTTCATGGGCTTTTTCCTTACTTAGTAGCATAAAGGTTTGCTAGAAAATATCTTTAATATATCTTTCACCTCAATCCGATATGCAATAAGGAAAATACATCAGAAAGCTTTCAAATTTCATGCAACATCTAACTGTCGTTTACGTACCAATATGTTCGAGAATATTACAATTTTGCAGAGTATAGTAATTACGAAGAGTACTGGAATATTCGAGAATGCTCTAAATCTCAAGCATTTCCCGAGAATATTTTCATTTTTAAGAACGTTATTCTCACTTGTATTGTCCAAAGGATGACAAGAAGATGTTTCTAGAATTATTCCATTCGAGCCAGTAATTTTACTCGTGAAATTCTCACAGACGAAAACAAACACTTGAAATTCCATTTTACATGCGCTCCAAACGCTCCAAAGTGCCTGTAGTTCCTCTTTTAATCTACTCATTATTAATTACAACGAATCATTAATTACACGCAAGCGAACAGTTGCGTGTTCCGGATTCCAACAACGTGGTTCATCGAAATCGAATAATTACGAGCGAATCCGCGTGTTGTTATTCGTTGGACGCTAAATGGAAGTTTTATCAGAGGCCGGTGGTTTCCTGTTAGTGAAATCTTCCATTTACACGACCGTCCGAGCGTAAAGTGCGCGAATCGAAAATTATTGGAAGGCGATGCACGTGTTACGTCGATTTAGCAGGTTTGCACCGCGAAATACGTTTGTTAGCTGATGACTCAGGATGGTTCCTTCTCCAACCTCACCTTTGCACGACTGGAGACGACGCTTTTTAACTTTGTTGGCTGGCAAACTTTCAAACAGAATGCGAATTGTGCGTCATTGGTGCAAACGTGCTGTTCATACGGCAAACAGTATGTGTTACTGCGGAAAGAATTTTACTAAGTGAAATTGTGGAGGGCGTTTGAGGAATATTTTACTTGAAATGCAATTAACAGTATTTATTTAGTTATTCGTTTATTTATTTGTTGATAGGACGTGTACAAACCCAATTTACAGGATATGGCCTGTATAAGTTTCAAAAGTTCTTAACGTTCTTAAACTTAACAATAAGAAAAAGAGAGTTTTTAAAAGTTTATTCGATTTTGCTGCATTTTGAAGAAACAACAAAGTTCTAGTTCTTAAGCTTATTTGTTATTTATATTTATGCTTATTTATTTATGTTGTCATGGATTTAATGAAGATACTGTTAAAAAGGCTGTTGAAACAGTGACCACTCCAGTTGCAGTTACACATCGCTCAGGTGATATTTTATACACTGCAGCTACGATTCAGTGTCACCTTCGTTAAAGAAGTGTAAATAAATACACATGAAAATGAAGAAGTTTCTGTTTCTTCTCTAAAATACAGCAAAAACGAGTAAATCCCTAAAAGACATTTTTTTTCAGTTTATCAGTCCCCTATATGTTCCCGAAATTTTGACGTTTAAATTGGGACACCCTGTATATACGCAATTATATATATATCCATACGTATAGTGTAAAAGGCAAAGGACAAAAGATAAAAAGAGAAATCTAATCGATAATATTCCATATAAATAAAGATTACTTGAAACAATGAATAGAGCAACAGAAAAATTATTCGATTGATTGTTAAAAGTAAGAGGGTGTTTAATTGAATTATTTAGATGTTAAATCGTATAATTTTATGTTTAAATACTAATCTCTCAATGTAGTTCGATTTGTCAAAATAACATGCAATACCAACTATTTGTTGTTCATCTTCTTACGTATACAAGAGGACTAATAATTCTAAATGTTCTGATAAAAAAGAAGAAATATAAGAATTGCATGAAAGAAGTGCTCAGTCTTATCTTTCTCCTTATTAATATTAGAACTAATGAACTATGCGAATAAGTAGAACTGCGCGAGACGATAACGAAGGCGATGAAAATAATTAGTTGGCCAGGAAATAGGAGCAAACAATGCATTATGACACCGCAAAGTACAGAGAAAAGTGTAACATTGTAAAAAGCTCCTGAGCTGTACATGTAACCTCTATTAACTAAATAAATACCAGAACTATCAGCAATTAAAATATGAAATTTGTACGAATAGAATTAAGCAGCGAAGGATGAAACAAGAAATAGAGCAAACCTAAAGAAAAGTAAACATTTCTAAATCTAACAATAAACTAAATGTATTCTATAAAAAAAAATCGTTGTAAAATATTCGTATACTACAAGAAGCCGACCAAGCAAGAAATATGTGACTGACAGAAGAGAAATAGGAAAACCTTTAAAAAGGATAAAAAAAAAATCGTAAACCTAATAATAAACTCGATGAAACCTATGCTTCCACCAGGAATTCAAAAGCAAATCCTAGTTCAAAATCCCTCGAGACGAACAGCCATTCGATTCTCCGACCTCGATCAATTTGATCGTAGAAGAAAAATTCAAAAATTCCAAGATGCTCGACAGTGTTGCAAGCACAAAGAACAGAAGCGAAGGAAGGACCGGGCTTCTTGCATTATTCATCAAGCGGACTCGAACGTGCTCCCTTTGTTCACGGCGTGCCTCCGTTAAAGTCCTATCCCGCCATTTTTCTTTCAACGAACCGTGGAACCCGAACGGCCATAACTTGAACAATAATTTTCGTTGGTATTAAACCGGCGCGGACTCCGCGACGTGTCCCTATCGATTTCTAGTTAGACGGTGAGATATGACACTCTGCCTGATAACGGTGATAAGCGAGTGGCCTCGATGAAGTTGGAAAGTTAATGAGCATCCCTGCGACCCCGTCTTTGTTCAGCACCTATTTTCGACGGTTGCACGGCTGCATACCTTGAATTATAGTAGCTAAAAATGCCACTGGCACATACCTTTATCTTCCATTGAAGCACTTTTCTTTAGCATATTTTATATATCAGTTTAAATATAATAGTATCGAATTTTTGCAGTGATACGAAAACACTATTAAATGATGTGAAACTTCGTATACTTGTACTTGGACCTAATTAATTGGCACATATGTGTTGCAATAGGTACAATGATATGCAAATAATTTTTGTAGTAACTGTATATAATTTGATCTAACTTACTGTCGATATGCATAGCGACGTATGATGCTTTCTTCATCGGTGTATATCTTCAGGTACAAGTTCCAAACTTTACCGATGTAATCGTGATAATCGAGACTTATTGCTAGACTGCAGAGTTTTATGTATTTACAGAAGCCTCGAGAGTGCAAAATTGCATTTGCAACTGCAGAATACGCATAATACGAACATATGAAAAGCCACTTTTCTATTCAAACTTATATACTTAACGTGCGTTTGCACTCCCATAACGAAGCTCGTCGAACTAATCCCGCAAGAATCTTTCCATTTATGTACCAATGTAATCTTCCTTCGAGAAACAAAATAAAAATCCACCTACGGCTTTAATAAAAGCCACCTAACTACAAAACGAAATCACAAACTTCCTCCGTTCCCCTATTTCCCTTAAGACATTCTGATTCAACAGCGAATGCTAGGAAACAAGCTAAAAGTCAACTTCTAACATGCTCCTACGAGTGTCACCTAACTGCATCGTGAAATTTAACGCTATCTCAACTTCACTGGCATCCATAGGATTCGCAACGTCGAAACGTTAAGTCCTTACTACGGTTAATTAAGAAGCCGACGGCCTGACCCAGACGGTTAATTCGAGTAATTAAGAACGGTCCAAGCTCGTTCGTGTTACGCTCTCCTTATTAATTAAAAAGGCTCGCGAGCAGCTGTATCTCCTCATCGTGGCAATTCCTCTCGGTTATTTCGCACGGCGATCGTTCCGCCAAGTGGGCAAACAGCGTGCTGGAACGTCGAGGAGGATCATGGCAGGACAACAGGGACCATTTGGAATTTTATTGTTCGATGTCCGCCCCTTCTATTCGCCCGACAGAATGGGGGTTGCTGTTTCGGAGATTTCTTGGTATTTCGTGTCTAATAGCGCTGAAATCGACGACTCATGGATTTTTATTATAGCGATGAACCGATATTATTAAATCGTCCAGGATCATATAGTTGTTGGTTAATAGACTGCCGATATTTATGCAAATATTTATGCATATTTTTACGAAGATAATTAAAAAAGTGGAATCTAGATATTGCGTGTTAAATATTACAATGAATACTATGCTTTGGTATTTGATATATTTTTACGTGTTATATATATGTCGGAGATGAAAGGACACCGAAACCTTCCCTTTGGAACTTTGGGAAAATCCCCTAACATTGTAATCTAGATTCTAATCACAGCCGTAATTAAGCAATTGTCGTCATTCGATCCGATTGTATTTGTTCGAGATTTGTGATATTGAGCTTAGGCTCGAGGCGACAATCTTCGAGACTAGCATCCTTCTCTAACCACCAACATGGAAATTGACCAATTAACAGCAACGTCAATTTCCCTCACTTTCCGAACGAAGGCTTTTCTTGACGAATCCGATGATCTGGTGTCCTTAGACACACCCCATCATAGTTTTCCTCTGCAGCATCATCGTGACGGAAAGTCATTCTCTCGTGAGCTCTCATTAGCGAGTTACATAGCGTCTTTACGCTTAGTGAATATTTTGCGTTTTAACAAAGAGCTAGTTTAGTAATACCTGTACCGTAAACAAGTAGATCGAGTCCGACTTAGACTTTGGAAGAAAGTACATTTGTTATCCCGTTGACCGCGAATTCGTTATCAAACCTAAGACCATTGTCATTAGTGTCTAATCACCGTGGTTACCTGTCAATTCTGCAATTATCACACTTGTACTAATAATCATATTTGTACTAGTAAATATCTTCTCTATTGCATAACAACAATGTCTAATCCAAATGAAGATTCGTTACACGCCCTTAACCCTAATCATAATGTGAATCTGACTTGTATATACATTCCGTGCATTTATATAGGAAATTTAAAAGTGCAAGATTGCAGAGGATGTAGATAATACAATATAGAAGAAATATGTAAAATATCTGGTAAGTGGAACAATTTTGTACCCAGCTCCTATCTTTTTAATTATATTGGGAAAAATATGAATTCGCATAAAAGTCCGTAGCCTGGTTATTATTTATTAATATAATCGCCCTACGATTTATTTCAAAGCAAACGTGACTGTTTGGATTATTTAATTTTACAATGAGCTAGCAATTAACGCTTGACGAATGTTCATTGCCTTATGAATTTTTATTGATGATTTCTATTCTTACGATTAATAACCATCGAAACGGTATTAATTGTTAGTCGATTCTTTGTCCTACGATTTATTTTAAAACACACGTGCCTGTTCAGATTATTTAATTTTATAATACTACGTCGATCGATAACTGACGCACTTTTCTTTCGCTTAATCGCGAATAGCAAGCAACGTGTTGAGCTAACAAAGCTCCAAGTAACATGTCGTTAATCCTTCTAAAACCAAATATTTGTCCATTGAAAGGAGTTCTCTTCGTCATCTTAAAATCTCGTTACCTCAACGATACAATAAACCTTTGCCGTAACTAGAAGCTCTCAACAGTTGATATATTATCTTATGGAAAAATCAAAAATTGTCCGGTAATAAGAACTCGAGTCGATGGAAAAGCATGGTTTCCAGGAAATAGAAGAGCAACGTTTGTCCTTCGTGATAAATACACTGGAGAGAAGAACTCCAGCAAGCAGTCCACGTGTTTGGCCTTTTCCAAGTAACCATCGAATTAACGTTTCAGCGTGGGTTGGCGCATTGAGCACTGCGGTCTCCCGTGGATCGGCACCCTTGGTCGTTGGCGCGTGTCGCCGTGGAAGTACAAGGCTTACAGCGGTGATCGGCGGTCTCGTGCTGGCATTGGCCTCGCTCTTCACCTCGTTCGCCGCGGAATTGCACCAAGTCCTCCTCAGGTGAGTGACAAACTCTTTCTTTCAAAGATACAAGATGCAAGATTCAAGGTTCGTATTCGTCCAATCTACTTAAAAAACACGTTGCTATCGGAGTAAGACAAGCTTGGACAGATATTTTGCGTTAGGTTATTTATAGATTGCATAATATCGTAAATAAGCTGCGTATGTTCAGAGCCAAGAAAAAGATAAGAGGAATAAACGATACTTTGAAAAAATTCTGAAATTGATTTTTAAGCTTTATAATTTTCTGCAATTTTGTAATTATTTCTTTCAACTGTTTAAGTTGCTTAAAGTAGATTTTCCAAATCAATAAGTCACAATTCAAAATCAAAGTTAGGAATTTCCTTGTTGCTTCTGAATTTTCAAAACTTGACGTTGAAAAGTGACGCTTTACTATAGAATACATAAAAAGAAACGTAACATTAGTATAACGTGAAAACGATAGTAAGATATTTATGGAATATTGTTAAAGAATTAAGAAGCGGAATATAACATTTGAAAATGATCAAATACATTCATTGCTGGTTGAATTATTTATACCTCTGTCATTTGTTTTCATATTAAATTTACATAAAGTATGTGTTTTATATTATGTGAATTATTTCTATATTACTGTGTTGGTGAAAACTACAATGCTTCCTTGAAACAAAAATTCAGATGATCTTTAGACTTTGGAAACGATTGAATTAATTCAAACTATTATACTTATTAATTCCAATAGCATTTGAAACGACTTTCTTCGTCGTAAACAGGAGATAATCATGAAAAATGACGATTATTTTATGTCCTCGTTCTACTTCAAAGAATTTTTTGAAACGTACATTTAATTAAAAACTTTTTGCCGAGTCTCAAAGATAATTAATTCGCGGATCTCCGGTTTTTATTTTCTTTTTTCTCTGTATTCCGCTTTAACTTTTAAAGTTCATGCGATTCCAGCTACTTGAACTTCCACTGAGAACCATCCAAGAGTTACTACGCACTCTTGTAAAGAATTAATAATTCAGTGGAAACGCAACAAACGCTCGCGATATCTCGCTTTAAGTCGCTGGAGAACACAACCACGTTCTCATACTAACTCTCACCAACTCTCTTTCAAATAATCAGAAACTCTGAAACGCATATCACGAATTTACTCATATTTTATTTAATCTTCTTATATTAAGCTTAAAAGCTATCATTAGATTGCCGACTTTTATGCATTTGTGGGAAACTTAAAAGTGTAAACATTCATAGAAAGCTCATGACACATCGTCTAAGTCACACAATATATAAAACACTTCAAAGTATAGTGCTTTTTATAAAATTCGATACGTAAAACGATCTTTTACTTACAATTATGTTCATAAAAGTATATATTTGTATAAATATTCGCAGTCTGGTTATCATCAAACAAAATCATGTTTGTATTTTTAATATTATTTATTTTGTTTATAATGTTGTTAGTGAAATTTCTTCCAAGTACATATTTTTTATTTGTCTTACAGATTAATAAAATCAAGTAAATGTAATGTTTTATTTTTATTTTTATTATTATTCAGTGTTAGGTGAAAAGTAGAAAAGTTACTATTTTTAATGATAACGTACAACGTCATGATAGTGTCATCAGAGGATGATTACATGAAGCCGAAATGCGTAAGAAACTCATGATTCCTTCTAAAGATTAATTCAAATGATTTCAATTTTATACAACATTTCCTCGAATCCTTAAACCATTCGCGTTTCCTCATATTCTGACGAATTAATTCACGTTTCCTCGAATTCTGGCAAATTTGTTCCAATTTTCTTAGTAATTCCTTCTGAGTTAATTCGTATTTCCTGGAATTGTATTTCGTTAATTACGAAATTCCCGTTTTCCACGATTCTGTGCGAATTACGTAGTGCGGCATAACGAACAATTAATTTACCTTTCTTTCCAGTTTTAATAAATCAGTAACTTAACGAAAAATTAATGTACGTTTTGTCCAATTTTAACAAGTTTGTATTTTGCTGAAACGTTGTGCGATTTTCTTTTGAAGAGCGATGAAGACACAGGTTTTGTTTAATGTTTGAAACGAAAGTAAAAGAGATTAAAACTGTGACATATTTTTTTCCTTGTACGAAACGCAAAACTGAGCTTTTCCAGGAAGTGAAAAATGATAGGGGATAGGCGGAAACTAGCAAGGTTGGACCTGTGGCTCCCTTGAGATACGACCCTTCGATGTCCGAATCGAAGACGATCAGTCTTCGTTGAAAGCTTAGATCCTGAACTCTGCAGGAAAAGAAAAAATTAACAGGATTTGTTCGAAGAAATATATGGGACATATAGCGTTAACAAATGATGCAACGTGATTAAAGCAGAAAGCGGAAATGTGAAAGTTTTGATAGATGGTTCTCTTTGATCGTGTAAAATTTTTATTCAATGAAATATCAGTTTTTTTCAAGAAATATCAAGAATCAACTTTGTGTCGTTTGTATGATCTAGCATTTTGTGTTGTATTAAAAACTAATTTATTTTTTATTGTTATTGGAATAGTTATTGGAATAAAGAAAAGATTTCTTGAGATTTAGTTTCCATTTTTTATCTTGTTTTCCTTCAATAGTATTAATTTGCCTTGAAAATAGCATAAAGAGACAGTGGCATTCGCTCTAACACAAATTTAAATCGTATTAAAAAATTCCTTTTTCTTTATTAATTGTATACAAATTTTAATTAATTAATTAGTCTAGTTGAATTTAAAATTCCTTCGACCCTTGAAAGAAATCGGACAAACAGCGTTACCAAATTACTAACACCTCAAACAAAATTTAAAACAATCTTAACAAAAGTTCTAAGAAATCTCGAAAAGTCCGTAAAATATAAAAAAAATTCTAATAGAATCTTGCAAAATCCTACAAGTTGCAAAAAGATCTGACTCTGCCTCCTCGTAATCCTACCCACTGCAGCTGGAAAATCGCGAAATCTCTAGTTTCTTTCCCCCTAAACTATGATAACATCTCTCAATCTTTTACGATCAATCAGCAGCTTCAAATTTGCCAATATCTCAAGGAAACTCGCCAACATTTGTAAATCTCAATTGGCTCGAAACTTGGTTCTGATTCGCGTATTTCGCGTATGCTCTCGAAAACGTATCTAACGCTTTTCCTCTTTCATCCTGCCCACTCTCGCTCTTCTAACAAATCGTTAAGCTATTCCCAGTGCTCGCTACTGCGAAGTGAAACGATTCACCGTTTGCAAAATGTAACAGCTACGGCGTGGTACTGGGCACCGGTGCTGGCCTCGTGAGAGAAACTGCCGACCTGGTGCTGGGCCATTACTTCAGAAAACGGCGGGAGTTCGTCGAGATGGTCGTGCAAGCCGGCACGGGGGTGGGAATAGTGCTCTTCAGCGTCTTCTACAGGGAAGCTGTCGGGTAAGTTATTTCCGCTAGCAGATAAGAATAGCGTCGTCTACCTCGAACACGAGACAAACAGAATATTGGCATAGTTTTAATTTTCAAATTTCATGAAGATTTAATCGACGCGCGATGGATGCTTTGGAGGATGCTTTTCAGCATTTTTAATTTGGAATTATTATATATATTTGTTTTTTGGCGTCTTTGATTATAAGAGGAAGCTTGGAATTATAAATATCTTGCAATACTCACCGTCTACTTCGAAAGTGATGCAAGTGAAATATTGACATAATTTGAACTTGGTAGAAATTTAATTGGCGCGCTGTATCTTTGATTACGAGGGAAAATTTAGAATTATAAATTTTATAATGTTGTACCTATAAGTTGACATTTTGTTGGTAGCAATATGTTTGGAATTTCGTCGAAGACAAACAGATCGTTTAAGTAAACATTGAATATTTACGATATTTACAATGTAATTAATTTTGATTTCATTAAAATCAAAATATTAAAAAAGCAAGTATTGGATTGTATCATAAATTTGTTCTGTTTCTATATCTACTGTGTAAACGAAGAACAGAACGTTGAACAAATACGTTGAACGAATAGTGTTAGAAGCTGACAGAATAACTGAGACAAGATACAAAGTAGTATATGGAATAATAATCAATTATGATACATAGTAATTACGCGTATAGACACGCAGGTAGAATACATCATTGTTGAAACAGGAAAATGGAATTTGGACGCGTATGATCAGACAAGTAGAACAGTCGCGTATCAGATCTGACGGGGCCAACTGAATAACTACGTTAGCCCAATAAGTAGGATAGATACATATCTGGACGGGCAAATAGAACACCTCCGTGTCTGGTCGTCCAAGTAGAATGGGATTGAATGTAATCAGACAAGTAGAGCAGTTCGCTATAACACGTGTGACAATATTCGTATCTGATCAAACAAATATACAATATTATCATATTTAAAAATAAACTGATATCAAACAATTTCATATTTGATCAAGAAATTAACAATTCTCTTTGTTTAATTAAACATTACCTTCATATAATTTAAAAAATAGAAAGCGTAATATCATCTGATATGAATAAATTATCGAATGATATAATTTCATATTTGTTTAACAAATTAACAATTTTTATATTGAATTAAATATTGAAATTAATTCCACTTAATTAAACGAATGATAAATAAACTAACCAGTGTAACAAATCCGCATTTATTCATCAAATGAACAATTTTCTGTATAATTAAGCATTAAGTCTCTATTTAATTAAACAAATAAGGAACGAATATATAACGTATGTTTAATTAGCCATAAAGACACACACATAAAGATTGTCAAAATAATTTCACATTCATTCGTTAAATCAATAATTTTTCTCAAAATAATAAGGATAATATCTAGACTATATAGATAGCTATGCAAATTCAAATTTTTTTGCGATCATAAGTGAAAATCTGACTGAAACCTCGGCAAAGATTTCTTTTACCTATTAAATGTATTATAACGAATTATCTACGCTGAATATTTTATATATTTTTGCTTATTATGCACGTTCTGCGTATTTTTCCACCTTCAGATTATTAATAATAAAAATGATTAATAATGAAATAACAAAATTCACATGCAGTAAAGCGTAAAGGAACGCAAGAAAATTATAATAGGAACGCAATTATCACTCCATCAAGTATTTCAATACCGATCATCTCGCTCCAATAGCTCCAATACAATCGAACGAGACAAATCAATCGATTTAAAACGAGACTACCAATCTTATTGCGTGATATCACATTTCCATTTAGCGAACAGTTTGAGCATTTTATCGGCAACGAATAATTTTTCCATCGACCATGACCGATTATTATTCAAACGATTTTCTGCTGCGTGCTATTGAAACGAAGGAAACACGAAAATCGTACAGAGGTGTCTATTAAGTATCGACACGCAACGACGAACAACGTAAATTGCAGCCAATAAAATTCTTCTGAAGATCGTATAAAGGTTTTTTGCGATGTCCATCTGTTGAAAACGCCAGACAGATTGGAATCTAGGTGGACGTAGAGATAATTGCACGTCCAATTTTCTCGATGCTGGTATAGTCTCGAACAAATGGAATAGTTCGTTCATTCGAACGTCGATCACAACTGTATAACATATCCTCTAATCTTTTCAATTTGTTTAGATATTCCACGATCGACGAATGGATTGATTTCGAATAGTGTTATAATTGATATATACCTTTGTCTCTATACGTTTGAACTTTTTGAAATTAATTTTATTTTAAAGTTACATTTAGCTCGATCGAAAGGTATTTATTGAAATCCATGAAATACAAGGCTATAGAATTATTTATTCTATATTTTAATAAAATTCGGTATTCACCAATTTTGTGAAAATTTCGATTATTGGTTCATTCGATCGAATCTCTTCCAATGTTAAACTTTTTCGTAACAATGTATTATATATTTCTAAAACGATTAAAAAATATTTATATTTTTCGAATTGAAAGGATGTTATAGTTATTTAAGAATTTATTTAAAAATATGAAAGGTATCAGGCATAATTTATATTATAATATTATTCGTAGTTGTTTGAAAATTGTTAAAAAATTCAGGAATATTTATTATAGTTCATCGTTGTAGAATAAGTCAAACATTTGTACGTATAATGTTTGTAAATGCTGGTGAATAGAAGGGAATTCCGAGTGTCTGAGCTTGAAGTGGTCTCACTATGCTTAAAAACCATGTTCATTTGCCATAATTAAAGCAATACTACTCTCTGAATCAAATATGATCGTGTTCTACTTTTGTAACCGTGTAATTTTCTCGTTATATCAAGAATTTCGCTGACCTGGCTAGATACGAACCTTTTTCACTTCCTCGAACACCCTAATCATGTATGCGTGCACATACATATTTTCTCGTTTTCAAATATAAAAAATTCTCTCCTCGTAATATTTTATAAACAAAATACCGGGTAATGTTTTTCCCGTGTTTGGTGGTAATGTTTTACCGTGTATTGTATTTTCAGGTTTTTATCAAAATTGAGTTCTCTTCGTAAAATAATAATAATTCAACTTCAAAATTAGATTTTTGTAAAATTCTGATATGATTTTTCATCGAACGCACTCCAATTTCATTCAAATTCTGAACTCCTTTCTTATTCTTTATTTATTTTTTTCTTAATTGTTTTGGACAATATTGCCACAGTTGTCGTTAAAATATTATTTTCATTAAGATTCTTAAGAGTCCCACATTTTTCCTTTTCCACTTCTATTTTCCTAATGTAGTTGTTCTATCTTTAATTAAATCAAATTAATTACTCTCGGTAATATTCAATATCTTAAATAAACCAAAATTAATTACCTTGCATAATATTGCCACAAACGTCTTCAAAATTTTAATTTCACTGAAATTACTCGAATTCCGAAAATTTCGAATTGAACAAGTTCCGAATTTGGTAAGTCACAGGATTTTCTAAACAGATTTCTAAATAATCAGAATTCAGAGAACAAGCAGTTAAGATGATACATCCTGATTCGACTGAACCGCAAGCATGGATTGTGCTTAATCTCGAAAACCCAAGAAGGAAAGTTGGTCGGAACGCGAATTACTTTTCCCACTGTTCTTAATTGTGTTAATGGATCGATCACACTTTCCGGCCGAATATTAAGCGGCGATGACGAACGAAGAAATAGCCCGTTTGGAATGCTTTTAATTAAACGAACGAAGGAGAAGATCGTAAATTCAGCGTGGGACAGTGCTCATAATTAAATCTCGAGCGGAGTAATTCGAGGGTAAAAGTCGAAGTTGGGAACGCCAGAATCTAGTTTGGCAGATAAATTCATTTCGAAGGATTTGCTTTGACGTTCAAACGCTCTTAACTTGGCCTCTGTCTTTTCATTCTTCATTCCTCAAATACAAACACTTGCACACAGGTTTTCGTGTGCTTTATGAGATATCTTCTGAAAAGAAATCAATTAATATATTAGATTGTCTGAAATGTTTCTTTCGTTTTATGAGGAAATAATAAATGCACCATGTTTTTTGTTTTATATTAGTTTATTGAATTATGCACGAATATAATAATAGAAATAGAACGAAATGGATCACACATAATTCGATAAAATAATATAAAACAGAAATTGTTGTTCATCTATTATCACCTTATGATGCGAAAGAAACATTTCGGACAAGCTAATGCATGTAAGTTCACAATACATAAGTTTTTAATTACAATAATAATTTTTAAGACGATATTATAATTGTGAGACAATTGTTCAAGAAGAGAAATTTGGAATTTTATTTTTTATGTTTTAAGCTACTTTCTAAAAAAAGGTAAATCCATGTAGGTTCATAATTGGTTTTATAAATAACGTTGTAGGAGTTGAGATTGGAAGAGAATTTTTTTCAGATTTGGCAAGATCGATTTTCATCAATCTACGTTTTCAGTTTTTAATTCCCAAAATATAAATAGTTCGATGATTTTCGTTTAATGGGTATTCAAGTGTTTTATAAATGACACTCACCAGCGATTGAAACAGGTCGAGATAAGCGAACTCATATATTACGCGCTATATTACTTTGTGGTGGAATGAAAAAAATATTTACCGAAAACATATAAATGAAAATTCTTCATTCACGATGATACGAAAAATATTTTTCAATCGAGAAAATTGAATCCTCCCGTCGAGTTGAAATTTTGATAAAACAGAGTGTGCACATGGTTTCGATGCAGTAAAATTTTCACTCAAGTATCAAAAGCTCAATAGAATTTTTATTACTCGTAATAACTGCACGTGATAATTTTCGAGAAATAAAATTCTCGACAAATTTTCAGCGCAGAAGTTCGCTAATCCCTAAAAATATTCTCACTGAGAATTCAAAAGCAATGAGAATTTTATCAAGAGAAAGGAAAATGAGTGAACAGCTGACGGAAATCCTGGAATCAGCAAATGACTTGTTGCATCGTTAAGATAGCCTAATCGTCAGAGATGAGACGCGACTCCTCGCCATTTGCCAGCGGACTAATGCTTTTCCCGGATCCAGACAAGTGATCCATGGGTCGCAGGTGAATCCACTGCATTGCAGGTGCGTGGTACCGAGTACCTTCATGCGAAAATAATCCAGATACAAACTCGATTTCGAAACTACTACTACTTTTTTTTTCAATTATTTATTAATAACCTTTTTAGCAAGCAAACAATACTAATCTTACTACGACTTTACTACAACTATTCTTTCAATTATTTAGCAATAACCCTTTTTTTGCAAGCAAATAATACTAATCTTGTTAAAAGAGACAGAAACTACAGAAGAGAAGCTACATGTTTATGTACTGATGGAAATTAATTATGTTAATAATATTTGTATCAAATTTATGTGAAACATATTTTTTTAAGTATTTTGAAACTACGTTGTTTCTAACAGCATGTAATTTAATCACAAAATTACGAATGAAATTATATTCGTTATGATCATTGCCACCATATAGATGCAACAAAACATGATAATGATAAGATCAGTTTTAGAAGCTAGTATGTAGTATTTAAAAAATATAGGTCATGTTGCAAACCTTGACGTTATGTATTTATATATTAATATAACGTAACGTTATATTTAAATAGAAAGTTGGTAATCAATTGAATTGTATTAACTATATTGTACATAGTGCACGTACACTAATCTTTGTTAAGGAACTTAGGAAAAATTCAAAAATTTTGAAAGTAATTGCAAAAGCGAATTAAAAGTGTACGATTGATATGGAATAATTGAAAAAATGTATAATTGATGTAAAAGTAATTTATAGATAATTTGATATGATAATTTACCAAAACCTATAGTCCATATAAAATAATAAAAGGAAACATATCATTGATATAAAAATTAAATAGAAAACATAATTAAATAGAATATAATTAAATAGAATAAGTGAATAATTTTATACAATGTTGTATAGAAACGTGAAATCGCTCGATCAATTTATTCATAGTGAGTCTATTATGCCACTTTACGAACTATAGATTTAGCCAGCGCTTCGTCTGTAGAAATTTCAGAAGTCTACTAGAAATTTTTCCATAGTGCGGGCACACTTGTACGATCATTAAATAAATGATAACAGAGTATCGAACGAACTCGAAATTACGAAATTAGAGACGAAACTCGATTGTTATTAGCTCGCGTACCACGAACCAAGCAGGCCAAACGTTCGTTCTGTTTAGGAAATTGTAGGAAATGAAATCGTATCGTTCGTAGCCTGTACGCTCTGCTTGCCGCTAATTGAACGAATTCGCATTCGCCTCGTTGTCAGAATATTTAGGGAACCGTGTAACTTACGCGAGATTGTACGGTTACCAGTGAATTTTATTTCGCGAAGCTTGTTCGAATATTAAAAAGCCTGGTGAACATACCACTGCAATAATTAATACCCGTAACTCGTTCATCATTTTCATTTTTCTTTTGCAAGTTTTTTTCTAAAACTTTTGTACGGTTGAACGTAGGTAATGCAATTAATTTTATTATCAAGTTGTTAATTAAATTAATATAATGGTATTCATAATGGTCTAATGATATTAAATTATAATAATATTTATTAACTTTTAAATTGGAAAACAACGTAATCTATATTTATTAGTATAACGTGTTTTATTCAGAAATAAATTATTTTTCTGTTTTATTATTATCTCTGTGGTCAGTTCGAATGTCTCGATATTATTCATAATTATTAACTTCTTTTATGTTTAGAGTTATCTTCTTGTTTTATCGTCGCAACAATTAGTTTGCCACATAATTTTTTTATGTTCTTTATTACGGCAATTCAGCAACTGATTTCTCTTCCAAATAAGAAAAAAAACATAAAACAAATGTGGTGGATATTTTGAATTATTTTACTAAATTTTTATGGCACATAAATTAACATTCTTTAAATGTTACATTACATTTGTAATATTTATTACATTAGCGTAAAATCATTTATTTGTAATAATTATTATCAAATATTCGTACTCAGTAATAAAAAAAAAATGAAATAAAAAATAAAAATGACTAATCTCCAATCTTCGAATCGAATTGAAAATCTTCTACCCCTTACACTTTCCTTCGGAAATAAAATTTCGATTACAGAAGATCAGTAAAAAATATCCATACTTAATAGCCGAAAAACAATTTATAAAAATTACCATTTTCAAATCTGCGAATCAAAGCAAAAGCTTCTTACCGCCTATGTTTCCCTTCATCCTAAAAACATAAAATTCCATTTATAGGGGACAAATTACATTCCCATGAGAAACACCCGAACCAATTTTCTCCGGAAAAAGATCATTTTTTCCATGAGCCATTCTCGCGATATCCAGCCGTAAGCTGCCTTGAACGACATTTCATCGATCGGCTAACACCGTGATTGGTTCGATCATTGATTGATGGACCGTCGAATGGCGATTGATTGATGGCGGCTGGCCTTTCGCTAGAGTCTCTGTATCATTTGGACGTTTGGTAACTTGTGCGTGGTTTCAGACGCGCAATACATCGATTAATGTTCTTTTTTTCTTCTTTTTTTTTTTTCTTGGTACAGTAACACGTTGAATAGTAGCCAGCGGAGTTATAGGCCAGAGAGTTAGATTTATCGGATGCGTGGGACTATTGCGCGAAAAATCGCGTGGGCGTGTTGCCCTTGGTTACATGAAAATGCGTGGGCGTCAAAGTCCACGCGCGTTCCATGGAAACATCTGCGTAACTCTTACAGACGTAACGTTTTATTGTACCGTTGACTCGCGCGATGCAATTCTTTAACAGAATTTTCCTATTGGCAAAGCTTATTATTTACTGGTAGTTTAGAGGAAGTTTTGTTCCCATTTTGCGAAAGCTATTTCATTGTGTCGAGAAACGGTTGCTTTGGAATTTTGTAAGTCCAAATTAGGTTGATGATTATGAATATAAAGTGTTATTCTTTGTTAGAAGTTTGTAAGATGAACAGAAGAAAGTTGGTTCCTTTTTCGCGAAAAGCGTTTTATTCTTTCGAGTTCGTAATTCTTACTTGGTTCCTTCTTGTTAGTAATTTGGCAAGTAAGCAGAAGTAACCTGGTTTCCTTTCTGCGGAAAGTATTTTATTCTATCCTTGTTAACATTATTATTCTTGTCCTAGGTTGCTTCTCAAACTTAATTATTTCGTCTTAAATGTCACAGATAGTTAAACATGTACATCCTAGTTATAACTTAGGGAATTATTATCGAAACAACATCTTAGTATGTTGATAGTAGAAAAGAATGTACAATAAAAATAGTACGAAAGAAACTCATCCTGCAATTGAAACAGCTACAGAATTAATTACCAGTCATTGTAACAGAATGTTAATCAAAGTGAAACAAATATTCCAAAGTACCAAATAATCCCATTTCCGTGTATTTCCACTGTACGGCATTCTGACTTTTCACCCTCAAATACTCAAATAACCAAATCAAAAGGACTGCAATCTACCTGAACAAAAACCTCCCTTAACCACAGTAGCCACCTTCAGTGAAACATTTCCAAGAACAGACATTAAAGCAGGATTTAGTGACATGATTCGTTAGCAGGTATAAAAAAGGAGGAACAAAGGGAGAGTTTAATTGCGTTCCGTGTAACCGAGATGATGAAACCATTAAACAGGCGAGCATGTACACGTGCTTGAGACCAGGCTGCATCGTCAGCCAGTGGTATAAGCACGGTATTAACGCGACACGTGTTACGCGTACGGAGTACAGTCAGCCGTGTTTGCCAGGCGATCGTAATACCTCGTCACCTGTTATTTATTGTGCCTGTAACAAAGCAGTAAGGCGATACGTTCTCTTCGTATGAGGAAATACGCGTGCCAGAGAGAGAATAAAGGGGTTCGTATTCGACGAAACGTGTAGGAACGTCGTAAACGTCGGCTGACGGTTAGCCTGCGACTTTCACTCGGCAATAAGCGACGAATAAAGATGGTTATTGTTCGTGGCTGACATGCAAGAACGCGTCGAAGGAACGACAGTGAACATCGCGTTCCTTTAAAACGTTCCTCCGTCATGCCTGAGGATTTTATTCTCAAAGAGGTTTTTATTTGTGCGCGATGTTATGTGGACGTTGGAAAATTTGCTTATTGGAATTGCAGGTAAATAAATTACATTTTATTACTTCGTATTAATTTATTTTATTATCGATTAGGTTTCAGAGATATGAATTTTAACGTAAATTCGAATGTTTCGCCGGGAAGGCTGCGTGAAATAATCCCTTTGGCATTTTAAATTCCCGTGCGAGTTTTGACATTTCACTCGTGAATCCGTTTAAGCTTGTGAATTTTAAAATACGAATCTTTCAGTTGTTTAAATTGATATTTCCAATATTACAAATTCGTGTATGTATCTCGCGGTATACACGTTCGTACGAGTTTCGAAGAATCGCTCAAGGGAACTATTTTGAAAGCATATCTTTGTATCTACAAATATATCTTTTTCATCGTTTGAATGGAAAATTCCGATACTACAAGCTTACGTACGTGTTCCGAAATTTCGTTTTAATTGATTGCTTTGCAATTCTACACGTTCGCGTATGTTTCGTAAAATTGTTCGAGTAAAATTATTAAATAACTGTTTCGACGTTATAAATCCAAATGTGAATTCCTTTATCGCTACATAATCAAAATTGATTCGCATACACTAACGAACAAATACCAAAATAATTAACTGGAAAAGAAACTGGCACAACATCGTAAATCTGCTCTTATTTGTCCGATAAAGTAGAAAGGATGTGCAATTACAGGACGTCTGAGTAATTAAACGAAACGAAGACATGCGCCAATAAGCAGTTTCGTTTAAAATTCAAGAGCGCGTTTTCCCTACCGTATCTAGTACGGATAAGTATACCGGATAAGTAGTACAGGTACACCTGTATACGGGCAAGTAGAAGAGGTCAACATCTGTGCAAGTAAAGCGGTAATGTACCGACAGGCGAAGAGAATAATCCCGTATCGAGTCAAACACGATCTACATCCACCTGACCTGGCAGGATATAGTCTCGCATGGGGTTCTATGACGCTTGTAGATTGTACATATGTACATATGTACGTATTCAAACGACGTTCTAGACTTTGTAAACAGAATATTCGCGTATTTCGACGAGCAAGTAGAATAAGTTCGCCCGTGGACGGATAAATATGTATCAGGTCTTATCAAATTATTAGAATCTTTCAGATATTATTCAAATATCTTTATTTTAATATTAATATATTAATATCGATGAAAGATTCGTCGTAAGACTATTTACAATTGTTATTTTTCATTGTTTACATTATTACATTGAAATTTGGTTTTTCGTAGATTTTTAAGATTAGAACTTTTATATTTTTTGTTTTTTATAGTTTACATTAGTATTCTTTATAATAATGTTATTATGATAATTAATACGCTAAAGATTCGTCATAATTAGACTGAGGGCTTTCATGCATTTATGGGAAATTAGGAAATGGAAAATTATGTAGACTGTACGTAATATGAAAAAATATACATTTTATGTAATATAAATACACATATCATAAAGATAATATGTGATACATGAAACAATTTTCACGTTGTATGAAAATATACAAGATATCCAAAATATAATATGTGGCAGGTAGAACCATTTTCTATTATATTTTCGAAAATATGAATTTCCATAAAAATCCGTCATTTTAGTCATAAGATTTTTTATATTCTATGTTTCATTATTTACATTATTATTTTTTGTAATAATACATTATCTTCCTAACTGAATCTAAATTTTTATATATTTTGTTCCTTTATTACTTATGAAAACGACGAACAATAATAAATAATTTATTTTTATGAACGATCATGTTGAAAACTTAAGTTTCCAAGTTTACATTTCGGAGATCAATTCTTTACGAAAACGTCCAAACAAGAGCTTTATTCGATCAGAACTTTTGATCGGAGTAAACTTTCCAAGAAAAGTGCCCCTATTCTTCTTTCCCCATTGAGGAATAACTTTCTTCTTAACGTATTGGGAACTTCTTCTTAATCTAAATTTTTGTACCACTCTACCGTAAAAGTCATCGATAACAACCTGATTGGTTTATTAAGAGCGAAAACTTATCTGCGATTCTTAAAAACTATATTTTAATTAGAAAATACCATCAAGTGGAGAATTATCGTCGTTATTTTGCAAAATACGTAAAAATTCCCAAAATTCCAAGAATTCTCCAAATAATTAGAAGAAAAAGATGAATTAACACCGAGAGAAATGGGCGGTTCGTTGTATCCTATTAATGAATCTGTAAATTATTCTCATTAACAAATATAATTACTTGCGATGTTTTGATTCTTTTTAATTTAATCCCAAAACTTTTCTAAAATATATTTAAAACGAATATTAGCAAACAGGAACCCTAATATTCGCAGCATTTAAAATGAAGATATTAAATGTCTAGTGGCTAAAAATACACTTTAGAAAAATAGCAATACAACAAGTCAATAAATTCATACGACCTAATCGTTAGAAGTTTACTTAAAAAAAATAATCTACAAGATAATAAATTCATATTGTCTAATCGTTAAAAATATACTCTGCGTTCTTTAATTACAAACGTACATTTAATGAAACAAGTAGAAATTTTAATTTGCAAACCGAATAAATTGCACATCTTCACGCGCAAGTAGTACGAGTCCATACATCATCAGACAAGTACAAAATTCTGTTTCTCGTTTAAGTAACACGTCCATCGAGTCAAACAGACATCACAAGTGCCATTATTTATCGTAACGTGTTCGAAAAACACGAAAGTCACTGCGAAAAAGACGATCGAAAACGTTTCTTCCGTTTAAAAAGAAAAGAAAGAAACGAAGAAATCTCCCTTGTCATAAAATTACAAAAGATTCACGGTTTAATGTCTCGCTGAAACAAAAGCGTGTAAGACTCGCTGAAGTTGGACTTTACAGGCGCCAGTTGCGGCGAAACGTCGCGTTATGAAGTTTGCGGTCGCTTTCAGTGAACGACGAAACAGAAACTTTCTCTGTTCGGTGAATGTTGAGAGTCTGCGAATCCATCGTGCGTAATTTCGCCTTTTCTTAATTAAGGATTCCTTTTTCACTGGCCACACTCTAACGAATTCACGCTCCCGAGAGTGAGAATATGAAACTATGAACAATTTTCTCTCTCTGGGTATAATGAAATTTATTCCCTTTTTATGTGGCTTTTTATTTAGTAAGAGCCTTTGAATATATCAGGTGTATACGAAAGTAATGACCGTGTTTCTTGTTGCTACCGTCTTAAAGTTAGCGGCTGTTACTTTCGTATACGCTTAATATGTAGCTATTGGGTTGGCAGCTAAGTGATTGTCGCTCAGTTGTCAACACAATAGAACCATCGGTGTGACTTTATTAAACTTATTGCGAGTAGAATTTATTGAATGAATATCGTGGTACATCGTTGTGAATAGACTGCAGATTTTGACGCCTTTACGAAAAATTAATAATTGCGAGAATGTGCAAAATGTATGATACGAATGTTACAATATTTAATGGATCGAATAAATCTTCACGCAGATTGCGTTTTAACAGTTCCGTTAATAAAAATATGAGTTTGTGGAAAAAACCGCAGTCAAGTGATCAATAATTACAAATATTTATGGCATCGTTGCAATTATCACTTTACGAATGTACATCAAAAGATAGAATTTCCTCTGTACAATTCTGAATTCCACTTTCTTATATTTTCAACTCCCCTGTGTCCGTTTTAATTAACAAACAAAGTATTCAGAAAGTTCATAACAAAGTTTAGAAAAACAGATTGAAGGTCTTATATGTTCGTAAGAAAAGTGAGATTACACGACAAGTAGAATACAGTGGAATGAATCAGCTGGCAAAAACGTTGCGAATTTTTTCCAACAGTCCGATATTTACGAACAGAGGTATATAAGAATGGAATTACACGAACAAACGTTTTTGACCGATACAAAAAATTGACAGATACGATAGAAATACAAATAGAAGGAGGGAAAAAAGTAATGGAAGGATTTGATGGCGAAAGGAGGAAAGTTGCGTAAGAGTGGATCGTAAGCAGAGAAAAGAAAAAAATTCTATTCTGTAACCATAACGACACGGTGTTTCCGCAGAAAGCTGGGCTGGGAGCGTGGCATGCAGTCGGTAACCGGAGCTCTGTCGTTGGCCTTCTTCCTGGGCTTGATTTACAGAAGCGCCTCTCTCTATCACCCGCAACGACGGGCCATGTTACACGTGAAGAATCAACGAGGTGGCAAGTTGAAAGAGAAGAAGACCGCATCGAAGCCACCAAGACAGCCATGGGTGGATCTCAGCCCTCTAGGTAGTCGGCCTGTCAGGATGTTGATGCTGGCCGCTGGGGCAGCCGGTTTCGGCCTTTATACGCCCGCCTTTTACATCGTGAGTACCTTAATTACTCTACCAAGCAACTGCCTTTAGGCTGGATCCTGTTCTTGGCTCTCAGAGTTGAGAAGTTTGATATTGCAACGTTTCTCGGCTGTATATAGGCTGGCGATAGTATTCGAACGCCTGTAATTTTGCCAATGCATTACGTTGTTAAACGAAAATTCAGGTTTTTCGTTGTTCAGCAATTCGACGAGAAAAGAGACGATAGCAACAATTACGTCGCGAAATATTCTAATTTACCTGTCGTTACGATGGATCGTTCGTTTCTTTTAATTTTATATCGCGTGTATTGCGCGAAACATTTTCAAGTTTCATTAGCCCTGTTGCGAAACTCGACTGTTAATCAAGCCTCTGAAAAAACCAAATTGATCATGTTAAGGTATAGAGAGAATTGTACACTCACTCTCACTCTCGCATGTACAATACGAATGTACTATATATTCGACAGATCAATTTCACTCTTTGTAAATTTTTCAATTTTATTACATACATAGCGTAACTGATGTTCATTTCCTAAGAAATATGTGATTTATTTTCATAAATCCATTTATAGCAAATGCCAAAGTCAATTTAACGTTGTACTAAAGTTTGTAACATCAATTTTCCCTATTTCTCGACTTATGCATTTGAGTCAGTGTGGCTTCTGAGTGCTTCGATTGCCGAAATTCTTTAAACATTAAACACCTACAAACATTATCTTCATATTTCGCATCTGTATAGGCTTTAGAAATCGAGAAATAATGGAATCATGAATTAATAGAAGCATCGCAGGTTTTATTTGTCACCATAAAATAGATAGTAACTGATGATACGAGACATACAACGATTCAGCGGAGTTAACTTTTCAACAAAAGGCTAACTAACCGATCACTGGCCAGTTTGTAATACCATGGCCGGACCATCCGAAAGGCTGAATCGTCAAACTGCCAGAAACACGCGTATTACTCGGTAGCAGCAATCAGAGAACGGGCCACAGTTGGCAACTTCATTCTCGAGTGAAGTTTCGGCAAAGTTAGGCGGTTTACACGTTCATAATCGCGGTTGACCTCGCTTCTGCGCGCCCTGTCTCAATTTCTGCACGCCTACACGCGTCAGTTAGTATTTCTGATCTGATAGGAGTTCATGAAACTGCTTCCAACGTGATATTCTTCGCAGTGGATGACGTTGAAAATCGATGTGAACAGAAATTTAATTCACAGACCGTAGAACTATGAAAACTGTATATTTGAAAGCATACACGACGTAGAATTATTAGAATCGAGACAGGAAAACGTAATACAGCTAACAGACTTATCTTTCACATAGAATAATTATAATCCCCTTTGAGTTCTCTCACTTTGTATGATACTAACAATAACTTTCTCCCTTTGTCGATTCCGTAAATCTAAAATCCGATCTAAATCCTGAAAGATCTTCCTAGCCTTGGATTCATTTCTCTTCCGATTTTTCTTCCACGTTATCAAAAGTCTTGGTCAGATCGTATAGGTGATAGGAAAAATATATAAAATATCCAAAACACGATTCTATTTATAATATTTAGCAGATAAAACAATATTCCACCTAAATTCTATTTTTGAATTACCTTCATAAAAATATGAATTTGCATGAACATCCGCAACTTACTGACCCACCATGACGATATTAAACGAAAAACCTCGCAATTAAACACGTACCATCACCTTTCTTTCTGCAACAAACTAGACCAAACCTATTCGTCAAACGTCTCCCAACACTATCGATCCGACAGACCCCTCTTCAATTAACCACTTACTCAATCTATTGTACGTTCAGATCTGTCTCTGTCGTAGCAATCAGCTAATGAAAAATACATCGGTTTCAGGCTATCCAGGGCCACAAAGATGGTTTGGAGGCGAGCGCAGTGGTGCTTTTGCAGACTTGCCTGGGTTTGGCAGCGGCACTCGGCTGCGCAGCTTGTGGTGTCGTTACCGCGAGACCATCTGCCCAATGCCTAGTGTCCAGGCAATGTCTCTGTCAGGCAGCACTACTCGGAGTTGGTCAGTATACAACGCGTTACGCTGTTGTGGCGAGGGTGCTCGAACCGCGTTGCGGATCGCGAGGGAAGGTAGTTTGGTCGAGAGACAGAGAGAGAGAAAGAGACAGAGAGAATGGAGGATCGCGTGACTGAGGAGCGTTCTGCGGTGTCGAGGAGTTTGCTTTGGTTTGAGCGAGACGACGTTACCTACAAATCCGCCTTGGATGGAGAATATCGAGCTTTTAATGAAAATCGAGGGAATTTTGGAGGAACGTGAAACGAAGTGTAATTTCGTTGGAAGTTTCGAGAGATTCGAGGAGAGCGTGACTCTGAAGCCGTTTTGTACAATGGTTTAACGATTAATAATATCGATTAACGAATCACAAGTTTTAGATTATGGAATTCTGCTGTATAATTTTATCATCCTTTCGGGGAACAATCAGATTATTTGGAGTTTGTAGAATTTACTTGTGAATTTCATGCGTTTCCTTATCAAATTTTGTCGGTATTGTGCAAGAGTATTAGAATGTGTAGCCTGTGACTCGTAAAACTTTGCTGATATTACTTTAATCGTGCGACAAAGCGCAGGTGTGAATTTTAGAGATTCGTAAGAATTTTCTTGAAATTAGATAATTTTGTAGTATCGCAAGGAATTTGCGAAAATTTAGAAGAAATGTATTTTGAGGAACTTTAAAATCGTAGCACACCAAATTCTATATCGCTTGTTAAGTTCATGAATTTATTTCTAAAATTGTTTCGCAACAAAAGTGGAAAGCAATTCGAGCCATTCGTGTGATATTACATTGTAGGTTTTTGAACGTGTATCTATTACGTTTTATCAACGATTATAACAACCTAGGAAGCTTAATCAGATGGCAGCTTGTATTCAGATGGTTTCTAGTACCGAACCTCGCAAATTGCTACGTTATTCGCGAAACGACGAAGCTCTATCCCAAAAGGGCAGGAGTTAAGCGCGCAACCTCAAACAGTATCAACTGTAATTTCGGTGTTTCGCTAGGTTTGACGTTGCTACACCTGAAGGTATGCTCGGAAGAGGATATATACGAAATGTGATATACATTGTACTACAGCGAGCAATATCCTGCAATTACTCTCTTAAAGCATATAATTTGATTACTGTATTCTAGTCGCGTTCTCAAAGAACGTCATTTTCCTACCTTGTAATTCGATTTTGTAATTCTAACATGTATACGGTTATAGTATAATATATTACAAATTACAATCTTCTTACCCGCATCAAACATACCTTGTGTACACTATACATCAAGCAAACTTCGGCTAATCCTTTGCAATATTCTAGATTTGATTATCTCATAGACAGAGACGATCCATCGATAAAATCTCTATATGAGACGCAAAACTTCCCCAAAAATTCCCATAACTCTGTACAACTCACTGACAATCTCTAAATCCGATTCAAATAAGAAGAATAAAATTTAAACTAGAACCGATCTATCGATAGAATCTCCATATCAAAATCTCTCTAGAAATGTCCATAATTTATGCAACTCACCGACAAACTCTAAATCTAATCCAAACAAGAAACAGAAAATTAAGCATCAATCAGGGAAGATTATCCATTCTTCCACGATCAGAACGAACTTGAAATCCGATCCAAATAAGAAGAAGAAAATTAAATATAATTGTAGAGAAATTATCCATCTTCCCACGATGAAAAATATTTTCGAGCACCCAGTAAGTAGAAAGGGTAACCACGGTCGTTGGTGACCGTCGTGTGTGTTATGCTTTCGTCCAGAAGGTTCGTCGTCCGGAGGTTTCTAAACGTATAGCCCCCATTCAGTCCTGGGGTAGACTTCAACCCCCGTCCACCTTCCCTCTACCGGTTGTGTGCACCCTTTTGAAGCGGCCTGGGCTCTTCGAGTGTCAGCCGCATACACGTCTTTGCCCCTCATTCAGCCGGCTTACCCTCGACTCGAGTTCTCGACACAAAGTATTTTCCATTCTGTTCTCGAGTCACCCCCTCGATGGCTTCGCCACTCTCCTCTCTCCTCCTCTCTTTCTCTCTCTCTCTCTCTCTCTCTCTCTCTCTGTTACATATACATGCGCGCACATTTTCTCTCTCTCGTCCCTTCCTTCCTTTCTTTCCTTTGGCCACACGGAGACGAATATCGCTGCGACAGAGAAAGAGAGAGAAAGAGGATCGTTGCAATCGTTAATGGGGTTGCTCCTGGACAGAGGAAGCGCATTTAAAACGCAACGCTAAGCCCAGGCTCGCAGTGATTTCGTTAACGAAGGAGAAACTAATCTACCAATGCTGTGCAGGTTCCACCACAAGGGATATTTCTGTCGATTTTCGATCCGAGCTTCTAATTGGCTGGATAATGGGATGGTAGTAAAATAGGGGTTTAATTCAGCTTGAGGTTCTCTTTTGGTACTTGGTATGCTGTTTCATTGACTTCTATTGTAGTGTTTTATTTTAATTTTCGTGAGGTGTACGTAAACGAGGCTTGGATTGGTTTGCGTGATTTTAACTCATTCTTAAAGCGATAGAGATAAATTTTGATGGGAAAGTCAGTTAGAATTTTTATGTGTATTTCTGGGTTTTCTAATCGATCAACCTTGGAAAACGTATTATTAATTTTGAGAAAAATATAATTCCTAAAAATAGAAAATTTTGGAATGGATATTTTGGAAAGAAGAAAATTCGTTGTATATATGGTGCTCGATACTCTTCTACAACCAGGATGCAAAAACGGTAACTTTAAAGCCTTGAAATACCAAAATACACAGCCCGCTTCATAAATTGAAAAATAGAGAAAGGTAGTAATATTAAAAACATTCTGTTTTTAAATTTACCTTGAAATTTACGATTATTTATACTATCTTGTTGCAATAAACGCATCTACATAAGCAAGACATATGTCTCTTTTTTTTTTTTTTAATCGAACACCAATCATAAATTACAAAAAACACACTTAGTCAATCTGTCTTTTGACGGGAGCGATAAATTTCACGAGTGAATTTTATCAACTACTGTCGAAGTTGATAGCCTAATTAATTAGTTAGTAATAATAATCATTGTGCAAGAGAATCTAAAAAATAAATCACAGTAATTCGTAATAGAATAATTTCTCCTCTCGCGAGCAAAAATATTGTTTAAATAAACAACTAAAACAACTAAACACAGTCGTTTCGAAAGAGGATAATAATTTCTTTCCAGATAAATATTCCAAAATATTCAGATAACCGAACCGAAAGTCGTTTCATAACAAAATTCACTTGCCATTGATTCAGTTCGATATTCGTCACTCGCTCGTTCACAAGTGGAAAATTACGTAAAAAAAATTGAGCTGAAAAAAATGGGAAAAAGTGAGCTTTGAAAAAACTACTTGCATTTAATCGCACTATGTACAGTTTAAGAGACGAAATACGTGGAATTGGTTGGAATCGCGGTTATCTCCGAGAAAAAACGAAACCCCCGCGTTCGTCGAATCGTTCGGTGGATGTTTGAGAAGCGCGGAATATTTCATCGCGGCCGCGCGCTCGAACGTGAAATTTTAATCCCACGCTGGGCGAACAGTCGATTGACCGAGCCGGTTCTACCAGAATCCGGATCGTTCCCAGGAATCTGAGAATCGCGACGAGACGCAGAGACGAATCCAACCTGAGGCTCGAAACTCATTGTTCGAGGAAATTATGGTAAAAAAGAAGACGACTGCTGTAATTTCAGTCGACCGTTGGTTTTAATTGGGATGAGATCGATCGTGGACGAATATGTTTTATTGTCAGAAGACGGTTTATTGTTACCAATTATCTAGAAACGACGATTATCGTGAAGCGATTATTTTGTATCCGATGAAATGTTTCAGTAGCGATGAGGTTTCTGAAAGGAAGAAAAAAACGATTTGGAACATTTTTTATTCGCGGTGATGTTATCTGGGTATTATAATTGTTTCGGAACGACTTTGGATCGTAATTGGATAATTACGGGTTATAAACTTCAACAATAATTTGTTAAATAGTTTCTGAATTGTGACATTCTTCTTGTTAAATAGCGTAATTTTATTAGGTAAAATACAGTGACGTTGATGTTAAACAATAACTCACTGTTAGAATTAATGGAAGAAATAAAATGAACAAACATTTAATTGTTAATATAATGAAATATCTTTTTCCTTTCTTTGATTGCTTTTTAAAGATCTTTTAGATAAATCTCGCTTCGTGAGCAATTATGTACATAATTTAGATACACGAAATATTTAACATATAATTACCGATTTTATATAGAATAGCGGTTTCATTTATTGGAGCCAGAACGCGTAAATTTCATAGCAATCGCACGGAGACATTGGCGCAGAACATTAAACAAATCGTGCGCAATTAACGACCAATGAAAATTAATATAACATTTATTCTCTATAGAGTCATCAATTACCTGGTAACTTCGAGACAGACCCAATCATTATAGAAATTAATATTTCCAATATCTTTGTAAAATTTCACTTTTTAATTAAATATTAAAATTTAGCCGTACAGAAGATATTTCAGAAACGCAACGATGATACAAATATTAATTTTAGCTACAATTTTACATTGGAAAGGATATTCTTTGGAATCAATTCGTTATTATTGGAAAGTTTATTTAACTATAGTAATTAAACATACGTAAATTGGCAAACGATAATTAACGGTATAAACGTTATTTTACACGCAGGTTGCTACGAAAAAATTGTCCGAAATTAATCACCGCGTGTCGAATTCAATATTCATCACCGAAATGTTGCCAAAAAATAAACGAGCAGAGCGAGAAGCCAAATATTCATTAACTTTGGTTGTAAGCTTCGATTCACGGAACGTTCGAAATTAATCACTTTCTGCCACACGAATCCGAGTTCCATCTTTAAAACAGCTGCCCTAAAAAATATCCTAAAATATGGAATATGATACGATGTAACAAATTATAGAAGGGCTCAAACAAAGTTGATATAAATATCGATCATAATAAATAACGAAAGGATGATATTACGATTGCCTTGAAACGACAGAATCTGTAAAACAATGTAACTGTACTACTGGTTGAAAAATTACAAACAAATTCAAAACATATGTTGAATTTTCTACTAGTTTTATTATTACTTAATTGGAAATTAACGCTATAAACATAAATAAGAATTTCCCACAGGTGTTTTGATAGAGTTTTAAGGAAATCGTTTTCTAAGCCAACAGATTGCTTTAAATCTACTTTTTCATATTTCCATAAGAATTTAGATTGGGTCGCTTGATTTCAGAATATTTTATTTCATTTCTATCTTACGTTCTATCTAATAAGAAGAAATCAATATTAGATATCCTACAATATAATTTACCAATACCAGTTAAGAATTAAGATATTTATAAAAGCAGAAATCATGGTATTCGGAATAATCCACGCCTCTAAATTTTCCCAAAAATGAACCACCCTCGACCACTTAAATTTCAATTACAACTTTAAAACACGTATGACCAATAAAGCGTCAAAAGATACTTCACGCCACTAACATTAACGTAAATATCGTCCACGAGGGAAATAAAACCGGGTAAACTCGGGCTGGGAGCCGTACTAATTCCTGGACGAGCATCACGACGCACATGAACGGGAACAAGGGTTGAAACGTGGGGCGTAGCAGCAAAAATTCCTGAAAACGTAACTCGTAATCAACGAAGAACCATATTTTCAGTCGACGACCCTAACGCATACAGTGGCTGCAACAAATATCTCTACACTGTACACGCTCTTATTTTCTCATGAAGAATTTATTTATTACCATTCATTTTTTTTTTTTAATTATATTTTACACTTAATTTTCATAATAACAAATTTTTGTAATCGCATGAAAGTACTGCTAAATGACACGAAATTTATTACTGTTGGCTCTAATTAACACATTGACTGTCGTTTTTTGTCGGTTTTTGGTGATCCACGTTCTACTAAATTTCTTGAAACGCTTGAAATAAAATAAATTTCATGGACCGAAAAATATTGAACAATATGTATGGCTTCGATAATATTGTCAAATAGAATGTCCGTAAATACGATATTTTGCAAAGATTGAACATTATGGCGCAGTAAGTGATAACAGTTCAAATGAAATATTCAAACGTGTACTATAACGAATATGACGCTTGATGTAAAATATGATATGAAATGTGATATTCGCGTGGCAGCCAACGTGTTAGCTACAATTACAGTTCAATTAACTAATGTATTCAAAGTTGCTAACGTTTAATAGTAGTTTTTACATTACATATTTTTCACCACATCGCTAACATCTATTACAGCGCTGTACATATATTAAATTTATCCAATGCTTTGATCAGATACAATCACACATGTTTCATAAAAGTATAGTACTTTTTGTACCAAATTCTCCTATTTAAACCTTCTTTTGCCATATAACTCAGTAGTAAACGCATTGGTGGGCGCAAATACTTTTTGCAAGCCAGTGTAGCTCGGGCGTGCACACGTGTACGCGAAAACGTCCCTTTTTCAACTCCGTGGAAACGGCTAGAGGAGATGACAAGCGAGAGCTAAATATACAAGCGCGACCAGGAAGAGTTGCAACCCACCAAAAAAGCGGCTTATCCCGGTGGCTGCTGTTGGATCGAGTTTGTTGCCAACGTTGCTGCTATTCACTCGCGACAGATAAACCATCCGACGAAAAGAATTTGCAATTTCCTCCGAACGACACGAAGAGGACAGGCAAGGAATGTGCCAGCTTCGTCGCGTTGCGTCTTTATCCTCTTCCCGTGTGGGAGTGACGTGCATGGACGTGGAATGTTACGATAGTTAAAAATATGACGATTTACAGATGGTTTAGATTGGGGCTGATCGAAGAGGGTGGGAGGAATTTATGTTAACTCCTGTGTTGTTTATTTATGTCTGAAGAAATATCGTTGGAAGAGGATACACGCGGAGGTGGGAAAGAAACGTTAAAAGGGGAGAGCAAGGAGAAGATTATGAAAAAAGGGAAATATTAATGAGATAAGAGATTATACAGTAAATTTCGAAGCAGTTATATGTGGATTATCAGGTGCTTTCAGGAAACTTTAGGACAGTTTTGAGGAAAAATCGAATGTTGCTATAGCCATTTCTCTTGACGAAATTTGCCAACATGAATGTCTTCTGCGATGACATTTATTTTGCCTGGTGATATTAAAAATTGATGAGTTTCTTTACGGTGGAAATTAGGCGAATAGGTGTACAGTTCAATTTCAAATTATATAAAACTCGCAGATATTCCAAATGTTAATTTAAAATTCAGGTGTATGTGTGTGATGAAGACACGTTTCATGAATTTGCAGTGTGTATCTTATACGTGTTTGTAAGTTCTATTAAAATATTTTTCTTATGATTTTCATTTTCTCGAATGAACATTAAACAATAGAATATTTTAAAATTCAATTAGATATTCCGCAACTAATGGCCAAAAAGATATTCCGAATTCCTCGACTCAATAATCATCAAAGAAAATACTCTCTGTTTTCTTCAAGATCAATGACTGAAGATACATCGCTCATTTTTCAGCCATAACTCAGGTGGCTTTGGGCAGCGTGCAAGGTTACCACGGGCTGATTCTGGCTTCCGGTTTGTACGGCGCATCCCTCGGCGGTGCACTTTACTCCCTGAAAATGCTGGCCCTCGAAAGACTGAGGGCAAAACACTTTGCACGCTCCTGGGCACTCGTGCAGGCCGCAGAAGCTTTACCTATTCTTCTCGGAGTTCCTCTTACTGGTAAACCGCGTTTCTTTCAGATTTATTTCGTTTATTTACTTTCGTATCTTTTTGTCAAATGCTATTATTCACTTTATTCGAATCTTCCAATTATTATAATTCATACACATATATGTATTTTTCGTAAAATGGAAATCGAGCATTTCTCAATAATCGAACAAAATGATTCATTCTACATTCTGAAAAGAATCGTAGTGCTCTTAAATAAATATATTTTATCAAATAATCGTTAAGAGACACGCTCGATGAATTCTCTTTATTCACGTACAAAATTCATATTTCTTTCCATCGATCACCTCCCATCGACGATATTCAATTCCTAGATTACGGATTTAAACGGAGAAATTTGATTGATGGAATTTTCCAGTTAAATAATTCTCACGAAAAGATCTGTTTTTCAAAGCAGAACTTGAAATTCCACTCTAATGCATTCTCTTTGTTCGCATACATAATTCATGCTTCTTTTCGCTGACCGATAACGAGACATACTCATTTTTTAGATTAATATTTCATGGACGAAGCTTTCAAATTTCATGATCCTCTTTAGGAATCTTTGTGCCTGAAAATAGAACTTGAAACCGTGTTCTAATGGATTCTCTTTACTCCCATACAAAATTCATGTGTTCCTTCATTGGCCAATTCCCATAACGATACTCATCTGGAAAATCACGGATCAAGAAATAAAATTCCAGACCAAAATTCCTGTTTATAGATTAAAACAGAACATTTTTATCGACCATACTTAATTAATTATATACCATATTATTAATTAATACCATAAATTTCATGATATCCTTTGAGGAACACTATTTTTCAAAACGGAACACGAAACTCATCTCCAGTGCGTTTCTTTGCTCACGTACGAAATTCGTGTTTTCTTTCGTTGATCAACCTCCGCTAAAAGCACCTAATTTCTAAATTTCAGGTTACATGAACGCGAACAGCTCGAGGGTGGGTTACTACGCGTGCACGTTAAGTTCCTTGTGCGGTGCAGCGTTGCTCTTCCTGGTTGGCTGGGGTCGCCAGCCGGCGTCTCCTCTACTTCCTGGCTCGCACCTCTCCAACGTGACCATACCTCCGCCGTGTGCCTGTCCTCCGCCGCCAAGGCCAAGGTTGCCAAAATCACAATCGTTACACGTGCCCTTGGACATGGAGGAGAATCTTCGCGACAGAGAAATGGAGAGGATGCACACTGCCGAACATTACTATCAACCGCAATTCTACGGGCCTCTGAGACCTAGCAAGAGCGTTCCAGAGGGTCTGAGTCATCAGGATTCCTACAGGAGTCGGCCAAGACGGCACAGAGACGTCACGGTGATCGAACAAATCACCACAAGCGTTTGAATCAATTAAAAATTGGAAAAACCAGGAGAAGGAACGAATATAGTTGATTGGTTGTTGGAGACAGTTGGATACGACGATGATCAAGCTTGGAGCTGTGATGGAGAATTCTTGGGATTTGTTGATTGTTAGTTGTTTGAAGTTAGGTCTGGTTAACCGTTAGGATGTTGTACGTGGCGAGAGAAATTTTTCATTTAAAGTGTGCGAATTTCGTTCAAACGTAGTTCTTAGCTTTTTAGTTTAAAATTTAAATGAAATGTAAATTTGTATATAACAAATTTGCCATCACTTTTTTATTTGTATCATCTACACACAAAATTGTCCAGTTTTAGAAGATTTAAGTACAATTTTTTAAATGATTAAAACTAAGTTTATTATTAATGTGGAATTATGCCAGAAATGTCATATATCAGTATTATTATATTAATATTAAACAAGTTTCTTACGTCTTGACATATAGCTGAATGACCAAAGGATTTTTTAAGTTATAATAGAATTCTAAACTAACTCTAATCTTTTTATGTCCATACATTTTATAGAGCACACAGCGATTTCAAACTTTTGATTAAAAATATTGAAATAAACTAACAAAAATTCGTTTGCAATTCGTTTACGTATAAAATAGATTCTTATGATATTCGTTTCTAAAGAACACTTTTAACTTTTAAAGAATATTATCGTTGTTACATTCTTGGTCTATGGAACAATTTGGGTTAACCAGATCTATCTCAAGTGGTCGAAAACGGTTCGAGTAAGAAGGATATTGTCGAGGATATAATTATCGCGGAATTTTTGATCGTTATTTACGTGAATCTGTACGTGCTCTGCTCAGTTGCTTTCACGAAGAAGGAAAAAAAAGAGAAAGACTCGCAACAGCTTGCCTTAAAGACTATAATCTAAGACAGTGAAGGATTTCACGATAAAGGAAAGATCTTTACGACCGCTGTGAATCCGAGATTGTACCGTTTTCTGTAAGATTTGAGAATCGCAGAGTGGAGAGCACGTTCTTTTCCTGGGAATTTTTCACGCCTTCCGGTGAATAATCGTACAAAGTTTGAGCGTGTTAAAGGGCGACCCTTTTACCAGTTTTAAAGTTACTGACTCTACTACCGTTTCTATTTCATTGAACCATAAAATTGATTTTCTTTAATCGAACTATAAGTTTGTTGAAAACTAGATATTACAACTTCCCTAAATCTAATTGATTATTCGAGATCACAAAGAAATGGCCAAATTTTTACTTGATTTTAGAGCAATTAAAAGAACTCAGGAAAATATTAATATAGATATTAGAATCTATAATACTTAAATCAAATAATTTCTTATAACATAACGTTATTTAAAAATCACGCACCATATCCATATTTTTTGAGTTTCCTTTTTGTACTGTTATTATTATTTGATGTTTTATATTAATTTATACTACTTCATTATTAACTAAATATTCTATTTATGGCAATTATTAATATACTTTCAAAATTAAAAATACAAACTTATTTTCCCGTATAGTTAAAGACGTTAAAAATTAAATGACGTTAATCAAATTCGTCGTAAACAACTTCACAGTTTTTTTTTTTATCTTTACTTTTCCTTTAAAGGTAGGCACAAAGGGGAGACTCTATCCTCTGTCTATTCAACTTTCTCTTTTACTTAACTTTTAACCCCCGTATTTCTTTAAACCTCTCCCATTCGTCGGCAAACAAAAGCCAGATTACGCGTAGGCTTTGAAACGCCAGAAAACGTCGTTCCCTAAACCACTTATCCCACCTTTTCGTTCAATATCCGAATTACGTGCCCGCAAACAAATGCGCCAAATGATTCTCAATCGTTCATTATACAGGGTGTTTCCAAACTGGTGATTCAATTCGAAAAAAGATGAATTTACGTGAGAGAAGAAATCACCGGATTCATGAAAAATCGTATTTGAAGTACTCCATTACACAAACTTAAACTATTATATTAAAAACGAAGTACAAATGTTTTTCGTTTTGTCTTGTTTTTATCTTATACACTTCTCTTTCCTTATCTTTCTTTTCTTGTTTCGTTCCTTAGATGATTTTAGTTCGAATAGCAAAATCTCCTGTAGTAACTGTCTTATTACGAATATTTAACGCGAAGAATTTTGCACAGGCATATTCTTACAAATTTAATTAAAAAACTGAAACTTAGGTAGACGATTGTTCATTTACCAAATACTATGACGAATGCTAAATCTCAACTTATTTATACTTTTCCGCTTATCACGTGCATTTTGTACATTTTGCTGCCTTCAAATCTCCCACAAATGCATAAAAATCTAACAACGAAATTATAAATCTTCTAGAAGGTGAAGTTGCGTGATCATTTTAGCCTACGAGAAGCTCATATTATTTATTTAATTATCTACTTTCCCACGAACGCATTCAATCGCATTTCTCCTTTCTATTTTCCCAACGCCCAAGCTTCTCATCTCTCGCACTTAGCTCCTACTTAAATCCCACAACTTAAACTTCACCTCGCAACATCTACCTCTTACGTTGCTTATTCTCTACATGTCTTCGCTGCTCGTATTCTCGCAGCGTCTACACTTCGATAACATACGAATCCGGACAGAAACATATCTTTTGAGTTTGCTTTTTTGTACTGTTACTATTATTTGATGTTTTATATTAATTTATACTACTCCATTATTAACTAAATATTCTATTTATAGCAATTATTAATATACCTTCAGAATTAAAAATACAAACTTATTCAAACAAACAAATATTCTATTTATAGCAATTATTAATATACCTTCAGAATTAAAAATACAAACTTAAAAAACGTCGTTAAATACAAAGTATGAAACTCCAACGATTCTGAGATTGTATCACCGTTTGGGTAACACCCTGTACATCATCATCCCCCCAAGCCACCCCCACCGCATATTTCCATAAATTTAGCAGCGAAGCCACGTGGAAACACGAGCCCTCATCGTTGCTCTTTAAAATCTGACAATTATTGGCCGTTGTTGCGCGCGGCCGGAAAGCGGAAGAGCAGAGCGCGGACCGGCGCGGAGGGAAACGCGTAATCCGGCCTCGGTTCGGTTAATCGAAACGATCTTTTGTGCGCGCAATATCCGTGAACAATACGAGCGGCTATTATCGCGACGTCGTCCCCGGGTATATATGCTTGACAACGCGCGCCTCGGCTGACATCGAAATCTCGTTGTCATCGGAAATTCTATTCAGCCGGGCCCGATTGGCAGATGCCAGGCAAACGATGCGTGTCGACAACACGATGGCCCGCGTTCAAGACCGCCCACGGCCGAATTACGCCCGCAACGTTCCATCGCCGATCACTAAATTTTCGAGTTTACATCGATTATGCCAGCGATCGACGCTTAAGTGGATGATTACCGGGATCGGAACGCTTCTGGCGAACGCGAGTCACCGATCAAGGCGGAGAAAGCTCGAAGTGACTTCTTTCGGTGGTTTGCTTTGTTAAGCGTCAATTTCTTATTTTTGCCACATTGACGTTCTGCGTTCTTTTAACAACTTATCCATCTTAACTTTTTTTTAATTGTCCATTTTAATTTATCGACGGTAGAACGCGAGGATTTTTAAAAAATTTCACTTTTGTAGGGATACCTGGTGTTTTTCTTTTAGTTCGTTGAACATCGAGGGGAAATACGACGATGCAGAGTTGGATTTCTATGGTCGTATTTATCGAAGGACGATTTCAGCTTCTTTTAGTTTCTCGAGTATTGGAGGAAACGTAGGGTAACGAGAACTGGAGTTTTGTTTCTCAGTTGTTGAAATATTAGGACATTTATTGGGTACTGAGCAAGGACAGGATGATAGACAGAGGTCTTTTAATTGGATCTTTGTTTCATCGAACTATAACGCGATATTAGAGAATCTATCGAGCGTGGCGGAAAGACAGGATGATTGAGATGTGAATCATTGATTGAATTTGTATGGTTTAGTAGACTGTTGCCACGTTAGAGTATTTATCGCGCATTGGTGAAACACAGGATAATAGAAAGTGGACTTCTGCTTGTTAGATGTGGTTAAAATATTATAGAATTTATGGAATATCGAGGAGAGATAGGATAACAGAAAATGGGTTTTTAGTTGGATTCTTATTGATTAGTAGCTGTTGAAACATTAGAGAAATTCCTTAGAAGTACTTTTAAAAATTGTAGCTTCGACCGAAGTAACAATACCAGCTGTATCTTGAAGAATTGAATTGTTACTTAACTTTTGTAATAATGATAGTAATATGAACTTCTCAAGGAATTTTTTTAAAACTACTTGAACTATAATTTTTTTCTTTATTATTGGTAAATGGTCGATTTACCTGAAATAATAAATTTATTCGATATTGAAGCACGATTCGTACAAGATTGTCAAAGTCGATTGTGTGAATAAATAACGTTAATTGTTGGCTAATAGTTAAATGAATAATCTAAATGATTATTGAACCAATAACATGATGTAGCTATTTTAATCATTATGATAGTAATCGTTAATACACATAATAATATTTAATAATAATAGGTAAATATGTTTAGTTAACGAATTATTAGAACCATTGTTAAATTCAATTATTTCATTAATAAGAATTCTATCCAATTATTGTTTAACAAATTATTAAATTATTCAATATTCTATATACAGGCATAGAAAACGTAAAAATTATCATCTGGTGAAAGGAAACAAAAATCAAAAGAAGACACTTCGAGTTCCTCTAATAAAAAGAAAAATACGACCGATTATTTGGAAAAGATAACTTCGTTGACTCGAAAACGCGAGATAAGCGTGAATGTTAATAAAAACGACTGGTAGAATGAAACGTGAATGCAAAGAGTGATTATCGGTGTTCAGAGAAACGAATCTTAAAATGCACTATGAAGAGGTTTTATGCCACTCGTTTTGTCGATGGTAGAAAGTGAAATGTGTTAAGATGTATGATGTATGTAAATGGAATTTATATAGTCTATCTGATCTATAATTGAAGTATCAAAGTAAGTTAGGGAAATACTTATTCGTGTTAATGGTTTCTTAGTTACGATGTTACTGTGAGAGAAGTATCTGTCTATATATTTCCTTATTTAATCATCGTCCTACTATTTCTAATTCCTCAATTTTCGATATCGAAAAACATTGTTATGCAATTAAGTTATCTTCTCGTTGTAATTTTTTAACAAGTTCCAAACATCCAAATACTTCGATGCAGAGGTTACAATTTGTCTTTCCTCGTGACTTGAAAGAATTCTAAACTCCCAAACGTTTACACCTGAATTATAAAAAAAGGAAAAGAATTATTCAAATTGTTTTATGCTTTCGATATTAAGAAAACAGAGTTGCCCCTGTTCGTAGCTTTAAGAAATAGCAAACTCGTAAACGTCTCAATGGAAAATATTCCAAAAATGTCTAAATATAGAGAGATAGGTCATATGTTTTCTCGTTTGTATCGTTTAAAAGGCACTCGCCCATTAACAAATGGATCGATACTTCCCTCCCGTGTGTGTTCACGAAATAACATTTAGAGACTTAAAAGGAAGAGAAGCACAGAAGGGCGAAAGCAAAAGGAAAGTGGAATGCAGAACAAAGTAACAGAAATATCGTGGCAGCATGAGAAAAAGAGATTCGAATTTCTAGAGATATAAAATATAGAGGATGGAGCTGGTCTCCAGGATCGTCACATTACAATCGTTAGAAACTTTGCTTATGTTTTAATATACAGTATCGTAGAAACCTGGGAAAGTAAGTACAATTTAGGAACAATTGAAATGTACGTATACCTACGATGTTAACGATTTAACGAAAAAAAAAAAAGAGTCAGAAAAGACACACTCATGATCGAATATGTCGACGAATCTTGTGTAATTCGTGTATAATATATCCAAAAGCTCAATTATTGTCTCTGTTAGAGAGACGATCGTTGTTTCCTTTCGAGTTTCTAAGTAAGATGAAAGAGTAACAGAGGAAGAATAGACTTTTAATGAAAGAAAAGCTTGTACAGCCTGCAAACAAGTATTCAACTTTAGCAGTTCACTAAACTTTTCATTCAGATTCTAGTAGAAATTCCTATTAAAAGGGAATCCTTTATTTGAGGATCCAGGACGAACAATCGAGAAACACGTGAAGTCAATATTAATCTTCGGCTGATGTCACTCACTCTTTTATTTCATGATAGCGAATAACATGCTTTGTCTGGTAACAAAATTTATGGTGTTATTGAAATCTTCTTTTGCACGCTATGGTAGTGTTTTAAAAGTTTCAACGTGCCAAGTAGAAGATTTAAGAGTGAGTAAATGCTGCAAGAAGGTTGCAATAATGATTAGAAAATCATATTTTATAAGATTAAAAAGGAAGATAAGTTCGTTCATACAATTCTGTTATAAGAGTTAAATTTAATTCCTACACTTAATTGCTAAATAAATACAGCTATTTCGGATTTTATCTTGCACCTTGTGGACGCTCAATCTGGAAATTAAACGATCTTTAGAAATTTATATTGAGAAATGTTCATTTAAGTTAAATGAAACGCATACGAACGAGTTTTGCGAATTCAAAAAAACAAATAGCTGTTATAAAACTGCTACGAAGCTTTTAATTTACTACACTGAATCTGATTCTGAATTTTCCACGCTATTCGCCTTTAAATGGCCACGATTTAGAAACGTAACCGATTCTATTAAGAAATATAACTCGTTTTGTATCGAATCAGAACTATGTAAATTAATTTGTTGGATCCTAAAGAACGGTAAAACTACTCTAAGACACAAAGAAGAATGAAAAATCCAGAAGAACGTGTACGATGTTTCGTGAAAATAATTTCTCTGTCAGTTGATTTTTTCACCTAACTCGTGCGCGATTCGAGGGGATCTTCGTTGTGATAGGATCTCGAGACGACAGGAATCAAAACTAGATTACAGCAAAGTAATTGCGCGATCGAATCGACGAGAATCAAAACTAGATTAGGAGAAAATTGTCGCAGCAATCTGTTCGCAATGTCTGACGACATCAGCCAAAGGTTCAACCATTCAATTCCTACTAGCTCTTAAATAAAAACAACTCATCTCGAAGACTTTGATACACAGCAAACGAGTCACCGAATGATAAAGTGATTAGTACCTGAATATTAAGTGTTCTAGGTTTACGCGACGATTCAGCCACGCGAACATCGTTTGTTTATCGCGAATCAATCAAAAATATCAACTCCCTTTTACGCGATAGACTTTACTGTGGGTTTTTTCGGGATCGGCTCTTCTGAGACCATCGCAGTACAAGCTTGTGAGATGGAAAATTGGGAAGAAAAAAGGGAATTAAAAAACGCCACGAAAACGATTGCAAAGTTGAGAAGAACGATTCGCTTTGCTAATTAGATTAGATAATCCCGTAAAAGGGACACAATATCGTCACGCTTCCGCTTCTTGCTGTCACTTGTCGCGCTTAAATCGCTGTCCAAGTCCTTTCGAAAGTCGCCTCGTTACTTGAACGTTGCTAATTGTAAGTAAAATAAGTAGACTGTGGATAGAACTACCAGACGCGTGTAAATTACGCAGGATGTGCATATTACGTAAAAATAATATGCCAATTTTTTCGGACAAACATCGTGAGGATGTTGGATGGACATAAACGAAGGAAAAATGTTCATTCGAAGGTTGGATAAAATGTTACGAGAAAGCTCGAAAATATCAAGAGAATAATACGCTTGAGTTTTCGATATTGCTCGATCAAACAGTAAACTTTTACGTTGAATGAGAAAATATATTCGATAAGAGACAGAACGCACGATGAACAGGATACGAAGAATATGAGAGAAGATGAAATGAGTTGAGATGAAATACAATTGAAATGAATTTTATAAAACGATAAATTCAATTATTTCTTTTTTGTCGCTGATACTCTTGTATCTATCGACAGAAACGATAAAAACTTCCGTATTTTCGTATCTCTTATCTAAACTAGGACAAAATTTGCCCGAAAAAATTGGACATACTATTTGTTGTAATGTTCAATAAATAAAACGAAGCTGTACTTAAATTATATTATTTCAGTTATCTTAAAAATTTTATGAATCTACGTAATCGTCCACAGTCTACTAACGAAGAAAGTGGAAAATATTTGGTGCGACTAACGACGTGAAAAATCGGAGGATCATCGGCGAACTTGCAAAGCTTCAGATTTTTCAACTGTATCGTAATTTTGGTAACTCAAAGCGTAAAACGTTCCACTGTATTTAAGATACCTTGCGTTTGGGAAATGATCGTCTTATAATCGCGGAAGACACTTTACGTTGTTGTAAAAGCAAACTTATCGTATCGTAAAAGCAAATGAATATTTTACTGCGATTGTTAACGAAGTACGTTGAACAGCCATAGACTGATAAAACTTTCAACGACCAATTACTGCAATCAGCGAAATGTGTAACGTGAAATTTTGTTTGAAGGAAGAGATGAACGAAAGCATCACAATTCATCGAAGCGCAAAATCAGTAGAAATTTATATCTACTGCAGCTTCTTCGAGTAACATAACAAACGTGGTATCTTTATTAGAAAAACAAAACAGATAATTCATAAGTACCAACGATATAAAAAGTTTAACGAGTCGTTTAAGAACGTGTCGTATAGTTTTTAATGTACGAAGTTTCGCCTAGTTAGATGAACGATATACGAAAATTTCCGCGTGAAGAAAAAAGAAAAAAAAAGAAAAGACGAAAGATCGATGTATCGTTCTTTTTAAACGATCCCTGTTCCAAGATGTTCATACTCTTCGTTCATTCTCTTTGTGGTGAATTGTTTGTATACTGCCAATTTTTATAGAACACTGTTCGCATTATAATTCTTCGACACACTTGTATCTTCTTGAACGATCAAGCGTTTGAAGTGTAATATCCGAGAGTGAGAAGAGCGAATTAATTAACCAAGCAAAAAGAACTCACTCGTCGTAGGATTAATTGTCTTTATCGAACACTTTGCCGTGTGTTTTTTCCACGACTTATTGTATTTCGATCAATCGCGACGAACGTTGATTGGAAAGCCGGAGATGCGAATTCTCAACTCTTTAAAGCCGCAATTTCTTTCTGTTAAGGATCAACATTCTGTTGATACAACGTTGTTTAATATTCGAGTTTGATCTAATATTAGGTAAATATTTGAAATAGCAAATTTTGTTTAGCACCTTAAGGTTTATGTAGATGCTTCGTTGATCCAATTGCTTTTCACAGATAGAAATTGCTATTTCGTCTTCCACATAGACCGCAGAATTTCATGGAGTACGAAATATTGAATTTGATAAATTTTGATGAATTTGATAAATTACGTTTCTTAAATTATTGAAACGTTTCCGTATTTCTAATCTTTCGAATGAACTTCAGTGAAGCATTTATTAATCTAATGCGTTTTCATAATTTAATGAAACAAATTACTTTGTTTTTCGATAATATTCTATCGTACTAGATCGTTAACGAACCAGAAGAAAACCATTTTCGTGTTATGTTCCATATGCTTCACAGCGCTTTTTTATTCCCCGTAAGGAATTTTTAAAAGTTTTTAAACATTTTCGAGAAATTTCACGTAGGTTTAATCGAACCGAACGAGGAGTTTGAAATTTGAATCTTCGAAATCGAACGATCAAACGACAAACGCAAATTAACGAAACATAAATGATAGGAAGGAAGGTTCGCAGAAACCTTTTAACAAGCATCGTACGACAGTTCCTCCCTTCTCATTGTCCACGAGTATCTCGAGTGTTTTTTCTACAATACAATCGTAGCTTTCTATCCACGAAGAAACATAGAAGACCAGAGTCTTTTTCTAATCTTTACGGTCCATCAGATCTTTGTTATAGCAAATGTATCAATTCAGCAGACATGTACACTAACTGGTCAATGTATGCACATATTGATTTGATAAGTTTACATGTATTGACAAATTTTTATATATGCATAAACAAAAATGCATTAATTTGAAAAAGGATATATATTTATTTTATTTCAAGTAACTGAATATTCATAGATTTATCAAATAAAATGTTATTAAGTTTTCATTTTCATTCTATTGGTATTGTTACAACAAAATGTGATCAAGGCATCGGCAATCTATTTCCACAGAAATTTTCTACGTTTGCAGTGCTATGTTTTAAGGATTTGGATGATTTTTTTTATAAAATATACGAGTAAATAATTCTATTCTTTTCTCTATATACAGGGTGGTTGGTAACTGGTGGTACAAGCGGAAAGGGGGCGATTCTACGCGAAAAAACAAGTCGAAAATATAGAATAAAAATTTTTTCTTTTTTTTTTAATTTTTTTAAAAATCTACAGTGAGAACCGTTATAACGAGACGTGATAAAGTGCACGCGTACCGAGCGAAAATTCAAAGTCGATTTTCTCGAAAACAAAGCCTGAAACGAAAAATTTTTATTCTATATTTTCGACTCCTTTTTTCGCGTAGAATCACCAGTTACCAACCACCCTGTATACGTTTTTTCATATACTTTGCATTTCCATTCGCCCGACACAGTTTCTATACTTGTCACGCTGTTATTATACCGCTACTAATGTGTCGTACTAAGTAAATATATTTATTAATTGTTAATTAATACTAATTACAGGCATTCGTGTGTTTAATTCCTTTTATAATTACTTGCTATCGACTACTGATAATAGAAACATATTATCGTTAATATCTTCGCAGAGAAGATAGCAAATTTAACTTTACGGAAAATAAATAAATTTATCGTTTGGTTAGTTAACAATCGACGCGCATATAAAATCAAACGATAATTGCATACATTAATTACCAGTGTTAGGTGTAGTATATAGGTTCACCGAATTTCACAATTTTATTACGACAAATCAAACATAATCCTCCCACGATATTGAACGAACAGTCTCGAGCGCGAAATTCAAAATGCAGCAGCGTGAAATCGAGTTTTATACCTCGTACCAATTTTAGCGAAACGTCGTAAGAACTAAGAACGTAGAGACCAGATTTTTCGATTTCTATTCGTGTACCATTTTCCATTCGTTCGTAACTACTAAATGTACGCTTAAAGGGGAAAAAGAAAAAAAGAAAAAAAAAAAAAAGAAAGAGATTCTGCGTGTAAAGCGAGGCTACGAACAAACCTATAGATATTCGAGCGATTCTCGGCGCGTCGTTCTCGAGATATCGTCGTCGATGGCCGTTTAAAGGGAACTTTTTCGATCCGAACGGCAAATTTTCGCACGAAAGTTTCATAGAGGAACAGAGGCTGGGATATAGCGGAAAGTATTTGCGCAATCACGATAGACTTGGAGGCGGCAAATTGCTTTCAAAAATCCGCTATCCGCGAAACTCTGTTCGTAGATGTATCTCGAGGAATTCTCTGATAACCTGTTGTACACACGCATACATACACGTACACGTACACGTACACGTACACGCGTAAAGACACGTATACGGACACACGTAAAATGTAATACTTGATCCTTGTGAAAGCTTCTTGTAAACCGACATTTACGGGAAATCGTAACTTCTTTACTTTTTAAAATACGAGACGATTGAAGAGGAAGAGGGGAAGAGAGAAGGAAATACGCAAGGTCTCCCATTACGAAGCGTTGAGCATTTTGTAAAAGTTTTATAAATAGTTCTATGTAGTTGAACAGCTGGACCAATAAAATGTATATCCGATTGTACGAGTCAATTATTTTTACTCGTGCAAACCTGTCACGCCTTTCCAACGAATATTTTGCGGTTCGCAAACCGCTTCATTTCGCATGCTATTGAACAAGTCCGATCTACGATGTTAGAAATCAATGGTAGTTTCACGAACGGCTTAATAAGTTTCTTATAATCGACTATATAAAATGTCGCGGAATAAATAGTTCATATGACTGAAATTCATATAATAAGATCTCATTGATTCTCTTTATTACTTACGATTTCTCGTTCATAAAATGGTACTTCACATTCAGATACATGAATTTAACCACTAGAAACTAACTTAATCGAGCATTAATTAAAATTTTATTTAAATAAATGGTCTGCGTTTAAATAGGCTAATTACACTCGACGCTATGTCATAAATTATAGAGAGCGTAGTAATACCTCTGAATGGTCGGTATTACAGAACGTGATGCGATGCTCTGTAAGCGCCAAGTCCATATTTATCGCTTTCTTTATTCTTTATTCTATATAGAATTGCGAGTTTTCGACTCGTACCTCATTTTACTAACATGCATTTTATTTCTTTCATTGATTGCGTTAAATATAATTCCTATATTCGTCGTAGCAATTCACAGAGGGCATAAGAAACACTCCGATTTTCTAGATCGGTATTTCAGAACGCGACATATGATTTATTTTTTATTTTTATCTATGTACATGCTTAGTAAATGGTTATATCCAAAATAATAACGTAATTACATGTTTAAAAAAGATACTATAATTTCTATACAGTGTCTTCTGTTTATGGTAAGATAGATATTGAAAGAAAAATCATACTTTACCTTCAGACGATAAGATAGTTGCGAAAAAATTACATATATAATAAAATATAAAGCGTACATCGTGCTTGAATGTATCACAATTAAAACTAAAAGAAAGATCAAGTGACAGAATTTTTTATACATACAAAATTGTATTTCTACTACCACTAATTAAATTTTCCATTAATTCTATATATAGACATTGACCATAGATATGTACATATATCTAAACGAAATACGTACTAAAAATAACGAAAAATGGAGAAAGAAATAATTTCAGAATTATCTTTGTAATACGTTCAATCCTATCCAGCGTTTAAAAACTGCTATATAAACGATGAAACGAAAATTTCGTAAATATGCGATATTAAAATCTTAACCAAATTTGAGACGTAGGAATCCCTTATTGGCAACCTCATCTGGTATTATATGTACAATTTATCTTTTTCATTTTTTTATGTTCGAAAGAATCGATTTATAAAAATTTATCCATGCCTGAATGTTTCAAACTTCGTTACTGACCCACATACGATTACAGAAACGACTACAGTAATTCCTGTAGCAGTCACAAGAGGTGCGCCGATCGTCTTAGTGGAATCAATGAGAACGAGTCGAGCGTGAATGGAGTCGAAGACTTCAATTGTTCGCGTCCGATAAATCTCGATTCGGTCGACGGGAGCTCTCGATAGTGCGTATATCGGCGATCGTGGCCACTATCGATATCGGGAGGCCACGCACCGTCGTCAGAGCGTAGAAAGTGCTGCTACGGATGTCGAACAGGTGTCCCCACTACGATAGCCTAACCTCGGCGCTGCTTTCAGTGGCTCTGCAGTGTCGGATGTACACGTATGTGCGATGTACGGGATGTGCACCTGGAGGCGTTCTTGTTACTAGGTCATAAGAGGTGTGTATCAATGAAATTCGTGCTAATCAGTCGTTGCTTACGAAAAGTAGATATTTACAGTCATGAGAACCGCGTGTGTCATGTAGAACGCCGTCGTGTGAAGTGCATTCATCGCCGTCGTCATCTCGAGAGAGAAGTTTGACCGATCGTTTGCTTCTAGCACCTGGCGTCTCTCGCCAGTCTGATCCATCACTACGTCGTGTGTGTTGCATTCCTCGTCCCGCTTTCTTTTCGTGTTGCCACAAACAGTCCGGTGCTCCATGAAACGTTTCATTCGCGTGTATAGCATTATAAAAAAAGATCGCGTGAATATACCTATACGTGCGTCCGGGATCGCAGTGACGTATCGATACCTCGTTACGTGCCGAGATGACTTCCACGCCGGCTATTTCCACTATGGGCTTCTAATAACAGACTTTTATGTGGTGCCTCGTAGAGCACGAAGTTCGACGGTCGTTTATTTCACCAAGTAATATCACGTAGTGTTGCCCGGGACGAAAACGAGACCGAGGGCGAAACGGAGGCTAGCCAAACAGCGATCGAAAGAGCGCGGTCTCGACCGAGGATAAAACTGGGTAATATCTTTTTAGCTCGTGTCACGCGACCGATACTCGACCATGTGGTGTTGCAATGTAACGGTGCTGCGTGGATAGGTATATATAGGTATAGACGGGACAGTTCCTTCGCGTAGACGCGACTACGCAACTAATTATGCGACTTTTGCAATGATGTGTGTTGGCTATTTGGTGGATACAATAGATATACGGAAATTGTATATCAAAGCATTTACGGAACATCCATTGATACAACCGCAAGTAATATACACATTTTCTTGAACCATTTTAGATCTTGTGGGTTGATGTTTATCTCACAATCTTTTACTAAAATCGTTCCGTATTACGTTGTCGTTGTCGCTTAATAATAGTGATTGTATTAATGAAAATTAGCTTGTACGTTTTAAACTTATTATAGCATACTTTCACGCTATGTACTTTATTCGATATCATAGTATACTTTTGAAAGAGACAAGAAGAAATAGTACTTCAGATTTGCATCTCTGCCAGTCCTGATAGGGTCTCGTGGCCCGTATCTTCTCAAATACATCTCAAATTACACATTTCGAAACAGTCGAAACGTATAAACCTTCGATTTCCCACTGATTTTACGGCCTCTCTATATCGTTTTCACCTATTAAGTACACATATATCGTTTTAGTGCGGCGTGCGTTACGCATTTCCGATTCACCGTAGAACCGTACCGCGCGGATTCCATCTCGTTCTTGCCAGTCCGGTCGTGAAGCGAGTAATCTTATTCTACCGGCTATGTCGGTATTCCGTTTAAAGGAATGCGGCACACCTGCTCGTCTTTTACTGTATTCCCAAGGTCTTCCATCGAATCCCCATAATGTATTAACCCTTGCCCCTTCACTCATTTTCAACCTAATTATTCTTTTTTTCTTTTTTTGTCATTAACAATTTCTCTAATCTTATCTAAGATCAAAAAGAAACATTAATACACACGATTTCTTATTTTTCTTTTTAAGAATCTTTATCTATTGAGACGAGAGCAAAATTGAGATATAAAAATTCGTAGACAATATATTTGATGGATGGACGAAAGGGTACATACGTTATGTAAGTCAGATTTTGATCAACGGAATAAATACGCTAATATCGTCCGTATTGTTATCTTTTGGTCTTTTGGTACAGGTCAGTTTCATTTCTTTCTCGCTCTTTTACCTGATATTCTAATTATATATCCTGTAAATCTAACACCTAACCTTACTTTGGACTTTAAACTGTAAAATTAATACTTCTGACACTTACACTCTTTTGCCCGCCCACCAGAGATATAAGAGCTTCGAAGCACGCGTGAAAATGTCGAACAATAATAATTTCTTTTTCCTGTCCTTACGTGGAATAACGTACGATCTATACCGCGGCGGTTCGCCGCGAATAACCTTCATTAACGGATGGATAAATAATTCATGAAGACAAAGCCGGTTCTTTCCATCGAAGAACGTTAAATAGGTAAATGCAGCATACCTCGGTGGTGATTAATAAAACGAGTGAAAGGTCTGGCCGTGTAAAGTTCTCTCTCGTCGGTTGATGAGTGAATTGGCCAGTTCAAGACGATACGTTATTCGACCTGCAAGGACACGTGTACCGATCGGCCGGACCCCTATGTGCAGTTAGAACAAACGATTGCCATTGCGGTAATAGTCTTGGAAAACGTGATCGCGGGGCTAACGTGTTAAAATCACGTTTTGTCGTTCCGAGATGGCATTCACGGAATCCCATACACCTGATAATGCCAATGATTAGCATATTTTACTTTGAAGCAGCGCTTTGTAATGCTAACGATAAATACACGAACGATTTGCGTTTGGCTAATCACGTTATGATGAAATTTCCTGCCGGCATAGCGTGCAGTTCAGGAATTTGGAAAATTGGGGGCGCATCGTGCGCAGCGGCTCGGTAAATCTCGTTTATCTCAGAGGTTAGAATAACAGCATTATCTTTTTAGAACATAGTATCGGCATTTATAGTAGCTCACGGAAGTACATATTCGAAAACTTTGTAAGGGAAACTTGCGGATAGGTATATCATGTGCGTTATGGGAAACTTTTTAAAACTTCATTAGTACTATAATGAGGCATGGCTCAAAATTACAAAATATTTATTTCAAACATATATTTTGTTGAAAATTAATATACAGTGTGAACAGCCATCTGAAACACATAATAGGAAATGAAGATAGTCAAATTGAATACTATAGCTTACTAATATAGTGGATAAATTGGATGTACAAATAATTTGTCTACTTTTGTTAAGTATCTATATGTTTGCAACAAATATCTTGTAATTTCTATATACATTTTCAGATTCATTTCAAATTTCACCAATATAATCACGGTAGTCGTGTCTCATTATAGTACTAATACAATTTTTTAATGTTTTACATAATATATTTGTAAAAAGTTTCCATAAATGTTCAAATACTTTCTTGAGTCACTATATATATATATTGCTTTCGTAACTGAATATATATATTGCTTTTAGACGATCCAGTTACAAAAAAAGACCCTGATTTTGGTAACATAAAAAACGAAGAATATTTTTGGGAAAGATGCACTGATTAATTTTTAATATTTGATAAGATAAGATCCATTAATAGATACTAATTTCTACAACTACCACGATCTTCGATAATTTTATATCAGGCAATAGATAAGGTTAATATCTGCCATTTATACCGAAATGAATATTTCATTGTCGTCTATTTGGAAATGGGACGTCCTGACTCAATTCAAGCTTGCTGTATAATTGGTTCTAAAAGGATTTTTCTTTTTATGGACGCCAGGAAGAATATAGTTATTAAACGTTGCTAATTAATCCGTTTTAAACCCGGCTATAGCATCGCGCGATGAGATTAAATGGTTCCAAGCAATTGCGGTAAGATTTTATTGTTAGAACGTATTCCCTTCTCTGTTTCTCGCCTTAATTATGCACGAAACGGTGAAATGTCGACTAACCTCATATTTTATGCACTACATCCGCCTCGTTTTTGAATTCGATACATGTCGAACGATATTCGTCGCAGGGTATTTCGATTGCAGGTGCTAGCTAGTGAAAAATATTTTGTGATAATTTATTGAAAACAAATGTAATTTAAAAAATTGAATATACGTGTTTCGTTTTATTTTTTCAATATTTATTAACTATCTTTCATTTATAACTGAAAATAAAATTCTATCAAACAGTTTCATACATTTAATTTATTACGGTTAACAAAAAGTTACTTCGACTCCACAATTTAAATACGGAAGATAAAAGAGGAATTTAGATAATAAAAAATAAATCCAACGATACAAAGGATGGAAAACAATATCATAAAAATATTTTTATTTCCCGTTGAGCTCACGCCTTCATAAAGATGTAGAGAATATTATCCAAATATTGACACAAAAAGGAATACTACAAATAATTACCTTAATTAACCTAAAAAAAATGTCATCTCAAATTATCAGTATAAATCATAAGCTTAAGGTGAAACACACCGAATTCACAACCTAATTTAATAGGATTTGTTTCTGCTAACATCTAAGTAGTAACAAGAACTCTTGAAGGGTGTTCCACCTAAACCTATTATTCCATGTATACTAATACTACATAATTCTCAAGAAAAAGCTTGTTAAAAAATATTAAAGTTAAATTTGTCAAAATATCAACACATTTCGTATGCTTTTCAATTCAAGCCACGTGTATTAACTATTAATGATCCATGTAGCATAGATTGTGTTCGATACATTAGTACCTTAAGTACGAAATACAATTTTTCTTACAAAATTAAATTATTCTTTTTATGAAACTAACTTTGCTTTGTCCAGCAAATTATCCTTTAACAAAGCAATGAGTAATGTAGTTTAATTCACGCGAAGGGCTCTCGAACGTGAAACATTAACGCTAAGGTAAGCCGGTGTGTCGCGACAGTCGCAAGTGCTGTGATGCATTCGACAAAGAAAAACGATGGGAGGGAGAGAACGAAACGGGCCGCGAGACGACGACGATGACGACTTTCATGAGTGAAATAAACCGTGAACAAAACGTGCATTGAGTGAAAAGAGTAATTTGTAAATTCACGAAGTCTTTTACGTGGACGTGCACGCACAGGTCTTTCGTAATCGGCGGATAAGCGGCGCGTATTATTTTTTATTTGAAACAAGCGATTTCACTGGAAGCCTCTTAGAAACCTGTGCTACGCCGCTGGTAGTGCGTCGTAAAATTCGCGACCACGATGACAATTAACCATTTACAGATATACGCGCAATAACTAACTTGGCACGAATAACCTCCAATTTTTCTATTTATTTTTCATGTCTTTATCATACAATAGGCCGGGGATAATACATATTTATCTGTTACTATAAAGAGATTTTATAAATATAGAGGTTATGTATTATGCAAAAGATCTTGAAGCTTGATTAGTACATTTCGCTTTTGTTTCTTTGGTACGTTATACTAAAGATTTTGAGACTTGACTAGCTCATCGTTATTATGGTTTAGAATTATGGAGTTTAGAAGAAATGTGTAGGTACGGAGAAGTTGTAAAACATTTATTGCAGGCGTACATTTGGTAAACGTCACAGAAGTATTTGATCAGCTAATCAGACATTTTATTAAATAAGTATTATATCATATATATTCGTGAGACCGTTCTGGTACCAATGGATGATGCATAAATTACTTTTGTGACTTACACGAAATACATGTAATAGAATAACATTTATATACATTTTTATATTTGTTTCATACTTTAGCAACATAACTAGGATAATCGTATCTCATTACGATGTTAACGAACTTTCGAAAAATTGTATTAATACGCATAAGATAAGTAAAAATGTTCTTCGATGAATATTCATAAACTTTCATAAATCAGTCTGATATGGTAATCCAGAAATGCATCGTTAGCCTCGGCGTTAAAATTCCTAGAATGTCGTACTCTGGAAGTTTCGACGACGATTTGATCAAATTTCGATCTCATGTTTCAAAGCAAAAAACGAAAATAATGGACCGATACGTTTGAACTATAAGGCATGTTTGCAAAAGCAAATACGCCTAAGCGAGCTTTATGAAAACATGGTTCGCATGTACATATGTGTAGTTTATCGATGCTCGCACGAGAAGCCTTTAAAGACTGCTCGTTGTACTGTAACGAGAATTGTTCACGACACTCGACCCACACGATCGCGGCTTTCAACGAGTCACGCGGACCTCTTGTGATTGGATTTGTAACACTACGTGCTCGAACATTATAGTCTCGCGTATATGCGGGATGCTTGATACACTGTATGGATCGATAAATTAGGTATACCACTTATATACGATAGCCCCGTGCTTCTTATCATTTCGTGCATTTAATAGCTGTTTAGTGGCAGCCTTTTTTGGGCCTTTTTCCTTTTTCTCTTCTGCTCGCCCCTCCCCCTCTTCTTTCTGCATTTCATTGATCGCTAGGGACTTTTAGAAGTTAGGAAAGCTTGAGATGTTAAGAAAATTAGTTGGCTAATTTGTATTGTCAGTTTGTGTTTATCATGTGATTGTAGATACCAGAAAACGTGATTCTTTCTACTACTTTGCAAATGCTATACATGTAGTAGTGTGCGAAGTCTTAGACCATCTATGATAGGAATCTAATAATTCATGTATGTATTATATCTGTAGGAAAAATCCATTGGTAGAAATATGTATATCTATGAAATACAGAGTAAATTATGAATAATAAAAGTAATAGCAATTATAGCTAGGAAATATTTCTATATAGTGCAAAAAGACACGAGTCCTCGAATCTCGTCTTTGTGAACATACTTATTTGCAGCTTGTCTTGATTTTGAAAAATTGTTTGAAATATTAAACGTAGGATGATAAATAATAAAAATAAGTTTATTCAAAAATTATGTGATGAAATCGTCGAAAGAAGTCTCGAAACAACGAAATATTAATTATTTCAAATTAATCGATGTTCTTTATTAAAATGGAATTAACGATAAATTTAAAAATAAACATCAAGCGTTTTTATATTTATTATTCATTTGTAAAAGCAATTTTATTTGATACATAGCTTTGCATGGTAGTGTATATGTGCCTAAATTAGCGCGCGAAAATTTTAAGTGACTACTAGAGTCAAGTACACCGGAAGTATATCCAATCTTGCAATTAATATTACAGTTAGCTTTGAACTAAACAAATTTTCTTACTTCAGCACACGTACGCACGCACATAAAATGCATATACAGGGTGATTGGTAACTGGTGGTACAAGCGGAAAGAGGGTGATTCTACGCGAAAAAAGAAGTCGAAAATATAGAATAAAAATTTTTTTTTTAATTTTTCCATCGAGACAACGATCTACAGTGAGATCCGTTATAACGAGACGCGATAAAGTGCACGCGTACCGAGCGAAAATTCAAAGTCGATTTTCTCGAAAACAAAGCCTCAAACGAACAATTTTTATTCTATATTTTCGACTTCTTTTTTCGCGTAGAATCACCCCCTTTCCGCTTGTACCACCCTGTTACCAACCACCCTGTATATACATATTTACATTATGTAAACATTAGGAAAAGTTAGCGCGGCTATATTTTTTTTGTTAACTATGAACTAACATGGAATTTCGGTCGGTGATTTCTAAATATAATGCATAAAGTTTAATATCAGCGGAAACTTTGATCTATGCAGTTGGTATGCAATTCAAAAAAGTTCAACCGCCACTCAAAAGTAAGAAAGGTGGTCTTTATTTACACGATAACACTCGGCTTCGTGTTCCTTTTTCAATTTGTCAAAAAATAAAATATGTCAGATAACAATTTTGACCGCATCCTCCTTACAATCCAGATCTATCCTCTCTAACTACCACCTATTCTTGATCAGTGTCAAACTTCTTTGACAATTAATTAACAATTTTAAAAATGATACACAGGTTGAATCAACATCAGTTAGTTCGTGTTTTGCAAGTAAATGTCGAGCTTTTTACAACGAAGAAATGTACGAGCTTGCAGAACAGAGTTGTCAAAGTAAATAGTAATTATAGCGTTAAATGAAATTACGTTACGAAAAGATTCGGAATATTTGATTTTGCTCCTGGAAATCCTCGCGAATTTTTCCCGGTACCTAAAAAAAATAATAAAAAAGCAAGATATGATAATATTATAATAATAAGGCAAGATACAATAGTATTGTACAAATTTGGGTTGGAGTATGCTTGATAGTGCGTCGCGATATTCCAACTAATCTGCAGAGCATTTAAAAAAAGATATACAATCATTCGACACATTTCCTGTATAAATTCCGTTGTTAATTTAGTCGCTATTACCCGGAAAGGTTTCTGCCGGTTTTGTGACCCGTATAAAACGGCGCGTAATAACGGTATTCGTATGATACTGCGATCTTCATTGTATCGCTTGTATTGTCGAGGTTCGCCAGCATAATTAGAAATATAATACTTCCGGCGTTACGAATTTAGAGTGCGAGATAAGAGGTTTAAAAATTGCACCATAGTGAAGGATTATATTATCAAAACTATGATATAGAAACTGTGAATACGAATCGATCGATACGGAACTGAGGAAATGTTAAAGATAATGGTTGGTCAGGGAAGTGTAATGCTAACTGCGCGTTATGAAAGAAAATATTATTTATTAGTAAGAGATAAATATTGACAATACTTATTTCGTTGATATGTGTGTATTTGTATATATATATTTTTTTATTTTTATATTATTATTATTATATTATTATTATTGCTATAGTTATATTACTATAATTATTATTACATGCGAAATTCGATTATAACGTAAATTGTATCTTCAGTATAATCTAACAATATTTATTTTTGTTAAATGACATGATAACGAACTCCATTTCAGTCCATGTATTATTTTTGCAAATAATATAGCACCACGCGTAAGCAAATATTTATCTTTTATTATTAACACCTGTGCAAACGAGAGCTTTCAGTCGTGAATACACGCGGTGTTAAAAAGTGACAGCTATAAAATTGCGAAAGTTTATATTTGTTGAAAGGAATAAAAATTAATTAACGATTGATAATATTATTTTACTTTTTGAGAGATATTAATACACGTACACATATTTAGCTTTTCAGGCATGATTTAGAAAAAAGAAGAATTATTGCAACTACTACCTGTACTATCATAGTTCATTCTATGCTGCCCTGTTTTTGTACGAGCTTTAGTTCAAGCCATTGGCTTGCACACCACAGGCGGTGCACATCGTCGTTTATTTTACGTACCTTAAATATGTACGTGAGCGACTTTAATGAAAAGTATAGTGTGAGCATATGAGATTCATCAGATATAAAGCGTCTTGATAAACGCCCAATTTCTGCATATACAGGATGTTAAATAAAAATAGGCAATATTTATAAAGCATGAATTTAGACATCAAGACAACGAGGAAAATTTCTATACAGAAACGTCGTTTAAACTTTCTGCGTTGTCTTAATATCTAGAATACCTTGCTTTTTAACACACCGTATACGCAGTATCTTTTCTTAGAAAAGTAGAAAATAAAAATAAAAAGAGAATAAATATTCCTATAAGAAATTAGACAAAAATATTGATCGAACATTTAGTATTCCTTGCGGTGAATATTATGAACTTTTAAAGGTATTCTCAACCGAATCATATTTTTCTATGGTTAACAAATTTCTCAAATCTGACAAAAATAAGAAAGAATTGTTATTAATATTAGCGATTTCTCGTTACAATTTCATGTGATTAAATTTTTCTTAAAATGTTAAATGCCCGTCTTGAACTAAGAACAAGCTCGACACGTGAACAATTGAAGCATCGTAATAAAGTCCAACTATTTTCTATGACACCTTGTATATTCCATATCGTAAAAGCGTATCTGCAAAGCGACATTTTCTCGCATATACACATATATTAGACTGCAAAGTAACGATACTTAATAAAGGCCTCGCGTGCATATTATTTTAACCTAGTTTTATCACCTTCGCGACGACGTTAGCCGGTTTCTTCGTCGATAAATTACTCGGTCGGGACGAAGAACGAATGGAATGACGCGGGCAGACGCGATTTTCAATGGAAGAATTTCATTCGCGGGCCAAACAATGAACGGACGCGAGGACTTGAATCGTCGCGCGAGTTAATTACGCCAGGAGCACTCGTGTCGCGAATTGCATCGCTCCCGAGGATGCTTTGCCATGAATTCTCTCGCGTATATTGGATCGGCCTTGCTTTACGGCTCATTTCGTGCCGCAGCAACCGGAAATGGAGTGGATCCTCACGCGAAAATAAATTGGACAGTCACGAAATAATATTTTCTCTGTCTTTCTTCCTCTTCTGTGTTTTAATTGAGTGAAATTTTATTTTTTTTTGGCGAAATGACATTTTCAGAGTCAATCGAGAATGGGAATGGTTTTTCGAATGGCGTGATAAATATGTGCAGAAAATTTAATCGAAACGTGATTCGCGTTGTTTGCGAGAAATGTTATTTCGAATTTTATTTTTGTTCGCATGTAGCTTCTATCGGCACGTTTCGTTGATTCATATCCTTCGCTTCGATTTACGGTTCTGTTGCGGTGTTTCGTATCTGGAAAAATTGTAATAATATTGTCGTTTATTTATAAATGATACAACAGCGTTGTTATCGTTAGTTACGTTTCTAGAATACTTCCGTGACAGGAAACTTGAAAATACGTATTATCGTTAATTTTGCATATATAATATTTTCCTGAACCAGCTAAATTCTTTTTTTCTCTCTTAATTTTCCAAGTCACAGATACAGAATAGTTTTCTATTTCGGAAATGAATAATAAAGTGTTTATTAATAAATCCCTGGCCTGTTCTTGACGTTTTTAATGTTCGTGTTTTCAACATATAGAGATACAAATTCAATAGAAATTTGGCACGGCAATTCGAAACAGATTGTTGAACATTCTGAATAAAGGAATTTAGAAGACAACGCCTGCATTGAAAGAAAAAACATATCCAACCAATCGTTTTGTCCAATAGAAAGCTTTTCTTCTGAGAAGCTCACAGTAAAATCATTTATCCGGGCGAATGGAACTTTAATTGAAATTCCTTCAATAGTTTGAGAAAAATAGGTCGCAGAGTTTGAAACTATTCCTATAAAAAAAAAAAGGACACTCAATTATAGATTTCCTCAGAATACATAAAAGTTGAGGATATTTGTTCATTATATACATACTACGACATACTTGAAGTAACTTTGTCACAACTTTGCTTTGTTATCCAAAAGCAAAGATACAAACGTGATAAAAGGTAGGATACTCGAGATGAATCGCAAGATTCGCGTAATAAAATCAATTCGCTTTCCAGAGGGGCACAGAGAGACAAAGTTACCCTTGCAATTCGCGTTTAATTTTCTAGCAACACCTAGTTTCACCGGCAGAAAATACGGCACGGTACATTAGAAACTTGTGCTCCAGCTCCCAGCAACGTCGTTTAAGATTCACCGCGATTCCGTCGATGGAAAATCGATGTCTCGAAGGGAACAAAGTAGCACGTTGCCCCATTTACGATGCACGCTGGTGCGTTATTGAACCGTTAGCTCTTAAACAATGGCAAATCCCCGGATTTGTTTAGTAATTCCCCGAAAGCAGGCTCGAAAATGTGTTTTTAAAATGTACGCTGCCAAGTATACACCGACTGATGAGGATATTTGAAAAATTTACCACAGAAATTTTTTACCGTAGAAATTTTTTTGGAAAGTCTCGTTAGCACTGTAATGAGACAGGACTACGATGGTTGTATTGATAAAGTTTGAAATCTGTCTGCAAATGCACGCATGAGTTACGATATATCTATCGCAGACATTTATTTATTAAAAAGTCAGTGTACAGTATAAATAGTCATTTTAAGCGTATAAAAGGTAGCAAATATTGAGGTTTATTAATATAATGGATAACATACGTTGGATATTCAGAAAAGGTGTTTACAAGGTGTACGAATACTTTCGTGAGCCTGTAAAATTGCAGAAATACGAATATTGGATCGATAGGTACTGACGATTACAGTAAAAACCCAATTACATAAATTTCATTTAATTTGATGAAATTACGGTTGGTGCATGATTAATTGAATTCCTGGATTGAATCTACATACTTATCTAAATGTGAGAAATTTTATTATAGTCGCTAGCGCACTTCTTTCGCTATGTTGATGTACGAGATCATTGAAATTCTTGAATCTTTAGATTCGAATCCTTCAATTCACAATTAAGCGAGTGGAATTTAGATTTAGATCGCGATGACCATACACGCTCGTTGTTCGATCGTCTCAAGGACTCGATTCACATGACAGTTTCAAACGCTCTTCAAAGATTCTTCGTTTGTTCCGCATGCAGTAAAATTTCATTTATTCACTCAAATGGATACCTGACTATTGGATTTCAGATATCCAGACGTAAACTTCCATAAAATAGAAATGAAAAGCAATAGACAATGGAGGAAATCGATGAATTTGTAATTCCAATTATGCGAATTGTCTGTCTCCTCACGGATTCAGTATCCGAATTTACAGACGTTAGATCTGATTGATAAACTTGAAATTACTAAAATTTAAATGAGTTCCATTGTGGTCGTAAGTTCTATTACTTTCGCAATATTTATATACATATATATACACACACACACGACTACTACGAAATACTTTGAAACCCTTTTAGAGAAAACGTTCCTCCAATGCATTACGTTTTCACAAATCGCACAAAAGAAATCGTTGTTCCAGAAGGGATGAAAGGGGTTGATCGAGAATTCGAAGTTATATCGAGATCGAAGAAGGGAGTTATAGGCGTGGAAACGATATATCGATAGGACGTCGTCGCGCCACGGGCAAGTTGAAAAGCTCTTTTGTAAAATCCATAACGCGTCCAGCATGAACGTTTTGTACGTGTTTTAGGAAAAGTTATTGCAGCCGCCCGGCGAGAGAAACACAGCGCGAAACTCTCGACCGAATTCGCTGCGGAACGGATGAGACGTGCCTCGAAAGTGGCCGAACATCCATCACCAGGATGAAACAGAGAAATGGAAATTGCGTTTGTTAAATTCAACTTCTGACCGGTATTTCTGACGAAACATCCTGCTTGTGATCTATGATCGATCCTAGCGATGCTTTGATCGGTCGTGTTGAAGCATCGATCGATTAATTAAATTTCGATTTTGACAAATGTGTTTCGAAGTACACGTTGTTAGGTTGTTGGAAAAATTCCGAGCGAAAGCTGAGGAAAATTTAACTAGAATTATACGCTCTTTGCCATCTACGATTTACAGTCTTACGATCTTTTTTTTTTGACAAATTTCTAATGCTTTGGCATGGTTTTCATCAGATACGTTCTTCTCTTTTCGTGATACACTTCCAGTATCATTCTGAATCAATCTGAATAGAATAAATCAAAGCGCTTCCTTGGTAATTTTCATAAGAATTTCATAAAGTAATTTCATAAAGAATTGAACGAATCAAAATGTTTTTATCAATCCGCGAAGGGTTAACGTTGCAACGTTTCTTCAACATTGTGTTCTTAGGAAAGAAAACTCGGAAGATTCGCTTAATAATTTTTTTGCGTCACTATTTCTTCCAATTACTATGTATACTATGTCTCATGTAGTTTAAGGAAGTTGGTGTATTTATAATGCGATAAATTATGCGTATATTACCTGGTTCTTAATGAACTGGATATTCCAATCGTTCTTAAGCTCATAATTTCATTTCAACATTGTGAAGCTTTTCACATATTTGTTCTTTATAACGAATTCTCTGAAATGTCCTTTACAAGCTTCTACGATATTTCATTTCCTGTCCATTGAATAAGTCCATTAGCCAGATTTAGATATCTTTTAAATAAGTTTTATAAACACCTCGATAAAGAATAATGAGATTATACTACACACAGCGATCGCATGATGTTGTTTGAAGCATGCATTTGCTATGTGCATGTAATTGCGTCGAAATATTGTTGGTTTATCGGTGCATTATCTATTAAAAATTCAAGTGCACGTTGTACAGGCGTCACGCTTAAAGTCACAGAAAATGAAAGAAACATATAAAGAATGTCATTTACGTTTCCATCTATTTATTATGATTACACTTTGAAATGATGTTTTGTATTACATCATACTATTACAGCATTATCTTGTGATAAGAAATATCTGCGTTTATATAAATAATTCCCATTTCCAAACGTATCAGTTATTGCAGGTTAGATTATTTAATAAACTATATACACGTAAGCATATGTAATAGTAATAATAGTAAAGTGATTGCGGATTTTGTCATTAAGTGGTTCATTAATGTCAAAATAGTGCTGCCATTAATAGTTTCTTAAGACTCTGTTTGGATGCTCAGAATTGTGATATTAATATCATTTCTGGTATCAAACGTTAGGAAGGAGAGTTTGAAAATGTAAAATTTTTAAGGATGAATTAGAGCGAGAGAAATTTGTGCAAGCTCAGGATTGCAAATATAAGAGAAGGATTTTTAGAATTTCAAGGTAGAATCGTCTTGTGGTTGAAATTCGAGGAACAAGGCAAGAGTGTTTCGAGACGTCAGATTCGTGTGTGGAATAGAATTTTACGTAAATTCGGGTCCCCAGAAAAAGAAAGCGACATAAAGAATTCATACAAGATAATAACGTTTACATTATTCAATTTCAAGCTCGATGTTTTTAGCGGACGAATCGAAAGACAACGTCGAAATTTTGTTACATCTCCCACTTAATATACAGAATGGAAATTAAACGAAAAGAAATGATATTCAACTCTTTGTTCTTCCATCTAAACGGTCATTCGATTCTCTCTAAACTCATTTTCACAAACATTCGAGATCCGGATTCAACGTGAGAGTTTCACGTTTATGAAAGTGGAAGTTGTATCATTAAGTTTTATTCCCGGCTGCTATCTCGCCGCGTTCGGAATGCTCGTTTCGTTTAAATTCAGAAACAGTTCAGTCCTGTCCGGTTTCTTCACGAGCTTGAAGACCGACACGGAACAATTTTTATTATGTTAAGAATTCATTCTTTCCCATTATAAGCGCGCCTGCGTGTTCGGTGCTGTTTCGCGAGCTGTGACTTGAAAATCCTTAAAGTCCGATTGTGAATTGTAAATATTATTATTAATAATAATTGTAAATAAGATGAAAGATGGATTAGACGTTTTTCAATATTTCACCTTATCAAAAATGGTTACATGCATAATCTTTTTAGCCCCTTGACAATGATATTCAATTTTACATTTCAATTAATCTTTGTTAATCTGCGATATTTTATGTTATCAGAAATGACGTCGCATAATTTCGCTATCTTAAGAATTATTTCGTTTAATCAATTTAATCAATTCATTATTCATTGATTATTCATCAGATCCTCTGCGCAATTTTAATGAAACCAGAATAGAATTCTGATAGAGGAATGAACTTTGCGCTTTTATATATAGAACATGTATTTTATCGATTAGCATCATATGATCGCTTTCTATTTTTTTCTTTGTTTTTTTTTTGCTTTTTAAGATTAACGATAAACAATATCATTACATAACATTATCGATGATAAAACGATAAACAATATATTTTCGAGATTAAATTTTTTAAATCGGAGAATGTTCAAGCATTCCAAGTTGAAATGAAGTACATGATAAGACAAGAAGTTTCTTCTCTTCTCTACGTTTTAATATTTTATATTTCCATTCGGTGTCATCCAATTCTAGAGAAAAGTCGCGTGCTTCGGCATTCCAATTAATTACCTAGCCGTCGCCATAAATTTCAATTGTCGTTTATTACTCTTTCCTATCATATGTTTACATGAAAAAGCTTTCCGATTAAAAAAAAAAGGTATTCAAAAAAAAAAAAAGTGAAAAATGACACGATTAACGCATTAAAAGCATCACGAGGACTGTTGCACACGTGAAAGCAGAAAACGGAACGAGTGCCGTTCGAAGGTTGATTTCCATTCACTCTGGTGCACGCAATTTCGCTCGAACAATCGAGGCAACGTAAACGATCGAATAATTCCCGTTTGTACGATTATTTGTTCCGAACTATGCACGCGCTGCTACCTACGGTTTAAATCGTTTCGAACTGTACGCCGCTGGCCACCGTAAAACCAGATTCACTTTAATTCCCATCGACGCGATGAAACGAACTGCAAATTAGCCCATGTACCATTTTGTATGGCAACGGTTCTCAAACTATTTTATAAATTCACTTACAAAGCAAGAAAAGCAGCGAAAAGTCGCAACAGCAAGATTCGAAAATGTCAATGCTTCTAACAAAAATTTATTTTGCATGAACATCATCCTATCAGTTTCGTACGTTTCTATATGGAAATTAGAAGTTAAGATAAGAAGGTATTATACTTATCTATAATAAGTATTAACTTATTATAAATAATTAGCCACGTTACTGCGCCACGCCAGAAAAATTACTGAAAATTCTCAACGCGAGAATTGATTGTAATTTTAATAAATATTTAAAAAAAAAAAGATAAGAAGGTACAGCGGTGAATAGACTTGTGCATGTGCATGCGGATATGCAGATTTACATTTTGGAACGAAAGAGATAAAAGCCGAGAGTAAAGATTTTTATCTCGAAATATTATAACGAGTATTTTACTTTGGATACTTTATATTTTATATTTGTTGAATATTGTATGCATTCTGTACATGCTTTCGCACGGGCTTAATCACCAGGCTGCGACTGTTCATGCAAATCCATATTTTGTCAATACAAATGGATCTTAAATAGCATTAGCAACTATTGCACGAAACTGATAGCCCTACTATTTTTGGCTACAGTTACCAGTTCCTCGGTCTTAAAACTGTTACTTTGTCGATTCTACGTTGGCCCGAAAATTCTTGTAGAATTAATTACAGCAAACGATGGATTTCGGATTTTCTGTTTTCGCAATTACTGAAAACGTACAGGTATATTTGCCAAAATTAATATTGGCTTTTATTTAGGCGCAGACATGGCTATATAAATCTACTTATAATTAATAATCCCTCGAATTATGATTTATACGTGAGACATTTAGATATATATTTTAAACCGGTTCCAACGATAAATCTTGTCATATATTTTCTACTATTTATTGTACTTTAATAACGATGATGAATTACGACATATTTAATCTTTATATTGGAAAGTTATATTTTACGAGCAGACTAAAGATAGAATCGTAGATTTTAGAGATAGAATCAGATTTTACAGGGAAATCTGATCTATGTCGACACATCTGTTCATCGCTACACGAATTATTCACGTAGAACCAGTTATCTCTTCCATATTGAGAACCAATGTCCTATTTCCCTTTTCTCTCTGTCTGTTACTAATTGGATAAGAGTTACACTCACGAATCGATAGAATCTCTCTGACGATATCAGATGATGCTCGAATATTAATTTGACTAGAAATATACAGAGATACCCTATCCACGAGAAAAAGCTTCTTTTCATCAGCATTCCTATCGAAATGCACGTGTTATCGTCAAAGGATCGTCGATACAGAGCGATGCTTCTCACACCGCATCGTTGCATCTTGCGAATAGGATCTCGTGAAATTGCATTCTGGTAACGACTAGTTTGTACGCGAGCGGATATTTTTGCAAGTTGAATATATGAAACGAGGGAAACGATCAATTTTACAAGAAATCGATTTCCCGAAGTTTTCCTTCTTAAGATAAATTCGTTACTAGTAGCTCTTTAGAAATTTGATATGCAACGGTATGCAAAAATATGTAAAATGTTTACAATTTAAAATAGAATTGGCAGATGAAACAAATTTCTGCTTGGATTACATTTCTTTAATTATGTTCATATAAATATGGAAATATACGCGATCTAGATTTATTAAAATCGAGAATGGTTTGTTTGGCAAGATTGGACGCTTATTTTTCAGTTTGTGAACAATTTTTAACGATACGAAACTGTACATTCGATAAAAATACTGACTGTTCGATTTTCTAAGTTCTGCTGTTGCATGATAAATTTTTGTCTAATTCCGCGATGTATAAATTATTTGTCACAGTTTGTGCAAACTTTGAAATAGATACAAAAATCCAGGTTTCAGCGATATTTAAAATTTAAAAGTATTCGAACGCCAAGTTAAGAATTCTATTTATTTGTAGAAAAGAGAGGATACCGTCGCGCGAAGGATAAATAGGGTTTTCATATTTTATCATCGGCGTCGAAAGCGGATGTTTCTTTCGTGAGAAATTTCATTTCTCGCGCCCGACTGTATCAAAGGATGAAAGATGCAGATAGAATTTTTTAGTCGGTGAAGGCGCTGTGACGTTATCAGACAAGTCGCGCGTTATCTCGTGTTATACAGCGATATGATATTCGATTGCACTGCGATTCTGTGGAGAGGAAGGTAGAGTAATATTCAAGGACGCTGATAAAGTCAACTTTTCTACCGACGTTGATGGAATTTGAAACGATTATGTTCAAATTTACTTAAGAGTCACTGCTGATAGATAATCGCATTCTTTTAGTGATTCGATAGAACCAACTAATATAAAAAATTGGTAACGGAATCGATAGAAAGTCACGATTAGGGTTGTCGATAATTCCATATAATTACATAGGTACTTGAATTTCCGAAAATTATGAGATCATCTCTAATAAAACTGTATCAAACTTATTACATATAAATGACGAAAATAATATTATAAAATAATCTTCCGATGATATACCTGTTGTTCCAACTATTTTTTACTCTAAACTATTTACTTATTTGCCTTTTATCGAGATTTCTTGTTTTTTTTTTTTTTTTTTTTATCGAGATATTATATCACTCGAATTCTGCTCGTTTGTGAGAGAAGCAGGATTATAATTCGTCGATTGAATTGGTAATAAAATTATTACCATCACTCCGTGATTAATATTTATTAATTAATTCCTGACGTTTTAGCAAAAGTCGAATGGGAAATACAACTAAAATAAAGCTGTTTTTATCATCGAAAGTATTTTTACTTTTGTAGTATCGAGAACCATGTAACATTTGCAATTCTTTTTCATTTCACTGCTCCAATCTGAAATCAAAGAAACGATAATTAATACGAAAAAATTCCGATGTTGTTAGTTAAATACAAGAACAAACAGAGATAGAATCTTTGAAGCAAAAATATACCGATGGACTATAGAGAATCGATAATTATGATAAAATTTGGAACGCCAAAAATAAGGACAGTGGGTAAAGCAAAATATCCGGAGAAGGATGAAGTAGGAAGCAGCTACGAACTTAATAGCAAGGGACAGGATACGAAAACGTTGAAGGACTTTAATTACTAATTGGCAGAGGAACAAAGAAAATGTATTTTACGTAATTTAGAAATGAGCACGTTAAAATATTTATCAAAAGCCTGCTATAGGTTCGATGCTAGCGTATTAAGAAAGAAAATATAGCTATTAAGAAAAAAGCAAATATAGCTATTGAACTAATTGTTAGCCAAACACAAGTATGTGATGATATACAGGGTGGTTGGTAATTGGTGGTACGAGCGGAAAGGAGATGATTCTGCGCGAAAAAAGAAGTCGAAAATATGGAATAAAAATTTTTTTTTAATTTTTCCATCGAGACAACGATCTACAGTGAGATCCGTTATAACGAGACGCGATAAAGTGCACGCGTACCGAGCGACAATTCAAAGTCGATTTTCTCGAAAACAAAGCCTCGAACGAGAAATTTTTATTCTATATTTTCGACTCCTTTTTTCGCGTAGAATCACCCCCTATCCGCTTGTACCACCAGTTACCAACCACCCTGTATATAAAATCAAATGTTGAACAGTGTAAATAGGTGAAAGAGAATAAAGATACATATTGATTTTTAGTATTAGATATAAAAGGGAATATCTATGTGTGTTTGGAGTTTAAGTGTAGATGAGTGTGAGTCTTTGGATGTGATGGGTGGTTCTTAGAGTTATATGGGGATGAATGGAAGTTAGAAATATGGGAACCATTCCCTTTTCCAAGCTGCAAAACCGAAAAATAAATAAATAAATAAATATATATATTTATATACACGTGGGAAGAGAGGAAGAAAATCGATACCTATGCATTTTCCAAACATTTTATTGGACAACTGACAGAAATAAACGCATAAAGGACAGAGAAGTTCGTCGATAAAAATTTCTAAACGACCCGGTTTCTCAACGAACCATATAAAAATACGTTGGAAAGTCTCGTTTCGATCGTTGTAACTATTTTCATCGAACCGCCTTCGATATGTTCCTCTAAAAAAAGGCCAAAGACTCATAAATCTGATGAGGTTGCGGGTCGATCGTTTAGAACACGAGCCATAAAGAAACGACGATTAAGATGGTCGATGGCACGGCATCGAAACCGCTATTTCGCCGCAGTTTTAAAAGTTTCGCGTGTCTCCGTGAAACTTACTAATCCGTTATGTCAGTTATCGTAGTTGATCAAAGTTCGGAACAGATTTTGTAGGAAATTCAATTAAGTGGTTGAATTTAAAATTCTCATCGAGTTATTAATGATACGTATACCTTAATGTGTCATCAAGAGGTTGATAATAAATTGATACGATTAATATATATCACCTTAAATGTCACGTTAAATATGTAATGTTTACCTATATTATTTATTTTAAGATATTGATTAAGATACGTAGTTCGTATTCTTTAATCAAATAATCTAGATTTCAAAATTACATTTCCGATTTTAATCTAAAGCCTTGATACACAGATTCCATACCTACTCTTACAAATACGTACATGATAACTTTATCTTATGTTTTAGTACAGTAGCACTGTGTATAACGTCGTAACATTAGAATGAAGATGAAATGTTTCTCGAGGAAATAGTAGGAAATACCAAAAGAAACTGTAAACTGTAATCTTTACAGGATCCAATTCACATTCACGAACCTGGTGTTCTGTTTGTTAACATGGCCATTGAGGTGAAAATAGACCGTGTCTCTCATCGGAACAGCGTTGGAAAAATTAATTGCGTGTGCACCAGTTTCGAAAATAAAATTCAGTTATTTTTACTCGTAGCTCCGCCGTGAATTTTTCCATTATAAATTTCCAAAAAACAGACTCTGGAAATCTGTACCTAACAAAAATTAAATATATATACTCACGATAGAATAAAAATTGTACATGTTTTAAATAGGAAAATAACATACGAGTTACCCTTTATTACACGTTCAATTCTCTTGCGAGTTTTAGAAAATTACACTTTACACTTTAAACTTTCTTATGGTCGTCACTGTATCTCCTGCGTTATGGGGGGTCCTATCGTATTTCGCGTGTGCATTCATAGGACCCTACGAAACATTGAGCAACCAGGTTCCTTTCCGTATCTCATTTGCACAAGTGCATTGCACCTCGACTCATTATTATTCCGCTAATTTGCCTTCGTAAATGGCCGGTGCTCCACCATGGGGCTGCACCTTGCGAAACACGATTCCTTCCACGAGATATTCGGCGCCTGATTCTCAACCTGGCGATTTCAATTTTATAATTAACTGTTCTCTGTTGCAACATCCGATTGCGTATACTTGTTATTTTGAAGAGATTCGAGGATTAAAAGACACGGTTCCTAAATGTCTCGATAAATTCGCATTCTCTGGAAGATGTTACGGAATCGCTGATTATTATCTGTTGAGTAATCGTTTCAAGATCTGCTGCTGTTGCCAAAGATCGAATTATTACGATGATTGGGACAGGTTCTCGTTGAAAATTACCATACTATTCGATCCTGTAATCGAAGATGTATTTCGAGAACAATGGAAAAATGCTTGTAGAAAATATCGTAAGTGCGAGAAAACTGAAAAATGTTGAGTTTTTTATTGGGAAATCTACATACCAGTGAGAATGCTGTATCATAGAATTTAAGTGGAATTTTCCTTTCTACAATAAATAGTTTTTAATAACGTTAGAAGATAGTGTCACAATATTGCCTTTACAGAAAAATATTTAAGTAGCAATAAATATTAGTTAATTGTTTTTTTGGCCTTTGTCTGTGCCATCCACTGAAATTCTAAATGAAAGGAATATTGAATTTTTTGCGACCAAGAGATGGCACAGACAGGATTTTCTACAGATTTGACTTGCCTTCCTCAAGAATTTATTGCTACATTAATGCAGAAGTTTTCTTTTCCACCTGAGAAACTTGTTTCTTGATACTTGCAGCGTTCTCTGCAAGCGCTCTGCAATTTTAGAGTCTGATAAAATTTACGTTCTCTGAAAGATGGCACGATTGATCGATAATTGGCAATTACAGTCTGTTAGGTAATCGTTTCGCGACTTAAAGATGTTGGCAAAAATCAGGTCATTATAAGTTTTAGATAAGAAGTTTTGCGAAGGAAAATAGTGGGCTTTTGTAAATTGCACGTCTTTAACTTGCATTATTTATTATAATTGTTTTGCGATTCGAATATACTGTCAAAACTCGAACAATTTTTTGTAAAAATCTTGGAACAGTTCATTGGGAGATTCTCGGCGAATTTCGTATTTTCAGATAATTACAATCTAAACGAAAGTTCTAAATATCTCAATGTCCCAATAAGAGATTACTTCACCTGTTGAGTAATCGTTTCACGATTTGCAGATGTTGCAAAGATTTGGGTTACGAGATTTCTTGATGTAAATTCGTCGTTGTAGGTGTTTTGATACATTTGTTAGTTGAAGACGGCTGTAATATCAAGAGAATTTCGAATATCTCGATAAATTTGCATTCCAGATACAAATACATATATGTCCTCTTAAATGATTACTTTGTCATCAGGAGAAAAACTTATGGAAAAGAACTTAGAATAAAATTGAGAAATCTCGTATAATTAGGCGATTAAATAAACTCATTCTATTTTTAAATTTCGAACTTTGTATCATCGTAATATGGAAGAAATTCCCAAGTCTTTAGATAAAATTCTATTCTTTATTTAACATCGGTAAAACAACAACTTCATCGCCTTAGATAATCGGGTCTGGACTTAAGAAAAATGTTGCGAAACGATGTTAAGACCATGAGAGTTTTCATGCAAATTCAGGATTTTACGTTGGATGGGTAGATAAACTATCGTTAGCGCTTTTGTTTTACTATTACAGGAATTCTCGAATGTTTCAATAAATTTGCATTCTCAAAGGACTTCTGAATAGTTCTGAATGCACAATTTTAATCTCATGGGTAATCGTCCTACCGTTTAGAAATGTTACGTGAATATATCGGAACCGTGAGAATTGTGCTATAAATAAACTCGTTAGCAAAGATTCTGTCAGATTTTATAATTGAAAGTAATCGTAGTATAGAGGCTAACGAAAATTTCACAGCGTTAGAGGAGAATTAGGAAGCATGAAATATTGTAGTTAATTTGCATCGCTACGTGGCTAGCCATAACGTTGTTGCAGAACATCTGCGACTCTGAATTCCTGTTTAATACCGAAACGTTAACAACAACTTTAAACTGCTGTTAGCGAAATTTATCCAGAAATAAAGATCGTTCGTTATATTTCAATAGTTTGTGATATTTTTGGAAATTTAATAATTCCAAAAACTTTGTGTTTTGTCCCTTTTCCTTCTTTTCTCCCCTTTTGAAAATTTACGAATATACAAATTTGTATTTGTATATTCGAAAATTTTACAATTTTGAGAACATACAACTTTATCTTCTTAATTTTTGATCTTTAAAACGATTCGTATAAAGCAATAGAATGTTTCATGCAATTAAAGGAACGATCAATATTTGCTATTCGATTACAGCTGTGATTACAATGTTATCAAGAATTTGTTTTAACTTTGTATTTCTTTATTCTTGTGTACTTTCAATGTCACAGTCAATGGCTTATTAACTTCGGAATAAGGAACCTAAAAGTATTAAAGTGGTATTTGTACGTACTTAAAACACTCGAAAATATCCGAAGATTAACCTTTATTATCGATAATCGTGGCATCTCTTCAATTGGATTTGAGATATAAAAATACACAAGTACTGAATGGCCTTCATCAAACGAAACGAAAATTTCTTTCGTATTTTTAGTCATTGAAAATTCGTATACACATAATTAAACACATTCTTCGTTCCATTTAAACAATTTATTCATGCATAAATTATTTTATTATATCCATATGCATCAACGTAATACAATAATTCTATATAAAGTAATATGTAAAATAATTATACTACATATTATTATCGCCAAGATTTTCAATTAAAAAAAATTCTAAACGAATATCCAAATTTCGTCTCAACATCAAAATTCTCGAATATCCTAGAAAACTATAAAATACGAATTATTCATTCGATACGACAAAACTACACCTTAAAGTATCTCGTACTGCGATCAAAAACAATTATTTGAAATGTTAACCAAGCCAAACTTCCATCGATCCTCGTGTATCACGATTTCGAATTTCTCGACAGCGCTGTGTCAATTAAAATAAAATAGTTTCCGAGCAACTCCGGTTGTTCCTACCGAAGAACCTTTCACGGGGTTGCTGCGCGAAATCAAACAAAATTCCGAGAAGCCAACGTAAAGCGTAAAGTATCGCGAATTCGCTGGCGGAGCTCGACTCCAGAGTATTTTGTTTGACATTCCCCATCCATAGGGTCGAAGTTCGTCCAGCCGCTTATTGCCTGTGCAGACTTGGCTGCAGCCTGAAGCCGAGTCCTCGAGGCGAGTACTCATCAAACTTCGTGCATCCCACCGGCTGTGGCTGGTTGCTGGCTGCTGCGCGAAACTTGCATTCCTGAATGACAAACGACTAGAATTTTATTAATACGAACCGCTTTGTCTTTTAGCAAAATTGCCCACATGAGTGGATGAGTTTGAAATGAAGGACTATAATGGAACTTTTCAAAATATCGTAGTGAACTTTTTCACGGAGGTCTCATGCGGAGGGTTTTCTTTTAACCTTTTTACAGGTGAATTTCATAATTGCAAAGGGGATGGCTAATTCTCGTTTGAAATATGTTTGTGAATATTAATATTGGTATTTTGAAGAAAATCCAGCTCGCTTGTGATCGAGTTTAAAATTAATTGGAGCATAAAGAATTGCAATGAAAGTTGTAGAAATTGCTGTGATTCTTTCATGGAAGTTTTGCTTGACATTCCTTAAGAATTTTATCAACGACAAAGTCGATTCTTCTTTCTACTTGATATACGCATCTCTGAATACTTTTAACAAGATTTCCCTCGTCAGTGGACGAAATTAAGATAGAAGAATTGCAAGGAAATTTTTCTGAATTCTAATGAATCCTCTTGCGAGCATTAGATTTTCTTTTAACCTTCTCACAGGTGAATTTATTAATGTCAAAGACGATAATTAACTTTTTACTCGAAGAAATCTTGATTTTATTGTAACGCGTCAAACAAGCTTTACCACTCTTGCTACTTGCATTAAAAAAAAAAAAAAAAAAAAAGGGAAACCTCGCGTGGTAAGCCCGTTTCCGTCGCATGAATTTTCTCGGTATCAAGCAATTATCAACAGTTATTTACCGCGACACTCTATATCCCGATCCCGATGAAAGTGAATGATATGACTGAGACTTTAATTAATTAGCATCTGCCAGGTCTGCCATTGGCTGCTGCTGTCTGCTCGCGTCGTTTTCCCAGCTACGTTCTCGTTAGACTATTCTCTCGTGTGTCGAGCACAAGCACGTGCACACATCCACGCATAAATTTGCCAGTTACTCGTTTGTTTCCACAAATTTCCACGGAACACATGCAACGTGTCACGATCGCTCGATCATTATTATAATGGCGACAACGAGCTCGAGCTTCTCGCTTTCTGTGCACGCTCTTCTCGCAATTCTCTGGATCTCACTGCAGGCGGCCTTCTAAGCAGCTTATGAACTGTATAAGTAATAGACCCCATTCTCCAGTTCTTCTCTTCCTTCCGCTTCTCTTGTTGCGCCTCTTTTATCTTGCCTCGCAGCTACCTCTGGGAATAGAAAATTGTTTCTACGCTGGTTTAGACTACGGCCAATCAGGCGTCTGAGAAATGGTTAATTTAGCGAGACGAGAAATCTCCGGATTTCGTAAGAGCTATGGGATGAGCACTTTGAGGATAATTGCTAAATTGGCTTTTGGCTTTCTCGTGATCTCGCATGACTACGTTTCGAAAGATCTTGTTTCCTTCTTCGCTTCTTAATACGAATCGTTGGTATTTTTACCGGCTTGACGGAAGGATGAAATAATCGATGAGACGAGGAAATCAGGAAGTTCTTGCGTTTACTGTAGAAATTGGAATAGAACGTTGACGATGGTCGATAACCTGGCTGCGAGGTTCGTTGCTTTCTGTGGATATGTATCTCGTTTATCAGATTTTGCTTCTATTAAAATTTCATCTGTACAGAAAAATGGGTACTTTAGGACGATGAGAAATTTTTTGCGATCGCTTTTCTATTAGGTTGTCCGAAAAGTGTCTGTCTGTTACAACGATGCATCTTTATATAAACATGCAACCTAATCCGTGGAACGTTGTGATGTTTATCTTGATAAGACAAAATGAATCATACGTAATTGGATAAAATAATATAAAACGGAAACTTTTCGGACGACCTAATACTTTATACTTATTTCTCCTGATTTTAAAACGTCCTACATTCTTCTGGTAGATTTGCCGAACTTTGGAACTTTCTATTTAATGAATTCGAGAATACGTTGAGATAGGAATTGGTATTCTTAATATTTGTTGCTTTTCTAACAGGTTTTGAAGAAACACGTATTTTTGCGAAACTAACAGAGAGCTAACTAGATTTATTTAGAAATTCAGTTAGCAAGAAGAATCGAGAAAAGAACATCCTCTTCAGATCGATATCACGTCCCTAGAAGTCTAATTACAAGACAAAAATGCAACGCCACTCATATTGAAGGAAAACTCGATTACATCAATTGCGTTACAGATTTATTTTAATTATACCCTTCCAATTAACACTTGTTCCTGCTGTATCTCTTCATTCCACTTCATAACACTTGGCAAACAGAAAATTCTCTCTCCTGTCCTCTCGTAAGATCAGCAATAGATATAAAGTCGTTCGGTGAGACTTGAAAATATTCGTAAACTGGCACGTGTGATACTGTAAATTAACAATAAAAATCTATTTATTATAACAATTTTATATCGCATCTAACTGAGATAATAATCTCTTAGATATAATTTAATTGAATTCTGTTTCTATAAGAGTCTGTAAACTTGGATCGCCGAAGCAAGATTCTACAAATTAAATCGAGCTTCGTTTAGCTTGATTATGTCGAACAATATTTACAATTCGTCAAAAGTAATTCTTTAAACGAATTCTTTACAACTATATAGCATTAAGATCAAACGATTGTGTTCTTAAATTATCTTGAATTTTGCTTAATGGATATCTTATTATATCTTGCTGTTATCTTCTTCATCGTACATATACTGTTAGATATGGTTAATCAACACATTTTATTTCGATAAAGTTAACAGGTTTTCTAAGATTATTTGTGGAACGAATTTCTTTAAACTATATACGACCTACAGGATCTCGTAATGAGTAAATTCTGTTCCAACGTCATTTTTAACTTTCTGCCTGGATATCTATAAATCGCGCGCTCCCGCTGTCAATTAACTTGCTCCGTTTCGATAAAAATAACAATGTCTCTGTAAAACAATTCTAAAGAATTGTATAATAATGTAGAAGAAACGAATATCTATAAATCTGACGATGCTGATGATAATTTTATTCCATTGTCGGAACATCGACGAAATAAATTTCTCTAAATTATATAATATTTGTCATCGATTCACTTTCCAGTCTATTTCAAGAAATGTTATTTTTAATATTACACGTCCAATCTTCGAAACAAACTCCGATAAGTCTGACAGTATCGTTAATTAAACTACTCAACCGTTCTAAAATTATCAAAACGAATTGTTTCGACGTGTGATATTTATGATCGGTTCGCTTTCCAATTTTTAATGCGATTCTTTGTCTCATTTTCCTTTTTTTTTTAATATTTTTATTTTTTTTTTTTTTTTAAGTAAACCCTAAATTACATGATATTTTTCGTCACGTCGTTTTATTCCTACAGATTTATCAATTTCGTTAACGAATGTTTACAACTTATCTGGCTCTTGCGATCTAATAAAATATTATTACGTGCATTTTTATGCCACTATACAATAGTGCCATAAATCTGCCAAGTCCATAGAAAAAGTAGGTTTATGTATATAGCAGAAAAATTAGAACAATGGCATATCTTCTTATATCTTTAATTCGTAAGACTTATTGCTGGTCGCATTCAAATAAAGTATAGATATGGAAAGAATAATAATAACAATGATAACAGTCGCTTATGGGTTTTCATCTATTGCGACATTATCTCGACAGCTACAAAGATTTTTCTTCTTCAATTTGTCTTCTTACCAAAACAACAAACGAGTTATTATCGTACTATAGTAGCAGTATCAAGTATTATAATTGAAATCGAATAAAAATCCATTTGAATACGCTATATATTTTTAGTTTCCATAAAATTTCAAACTCTTTTATGCTTCGTGTTGCACATACACAACATATTGTACTTTATTTTACGTTGTACATTAATAAGTTTTTAATTGATTAAACGATAAATGTATTTGTCTTCGGTAAAATTAGTCTCAAAGTTTATTGCATTGTTTATTTTCTAAAAAAAGAAACTTCGTTTTAGAAAAAATTCTATTGCCTTGTGTCCTCTTTGAAAAATTTTACAAGAGAAAACCAATATGTTCCAGCATGTTTTTCTTATCGATAAATAATAGAAAGAAAATTTAGTAACAATATTTAACAGCAATTTTAAAACAAAATTACTTGCCGCGAGGATTAATTAATACTAGAACTACCACACCAGTCGAATTGATTGGTTTTACAAATTTATTTTCAAATTCCTACTTCGTGTTATATTTCCCCCCCCCCCCCCCCCCCCCCAATGATGTAACGAGTTTCGCAACGATAATTAAAAGAACAATATAATGAATTTTATTTTCTTTTTTACTTATTCCAACTGAAAATAATTTTATATCAAGCCTACTTATACCAATAGCAGTCAAAATGACTGGTGCTTGTCCAAGTGTACAAGGGTCCTGCAATCTGTTTATCGAAACCCAATTAACAAGTTTCCTCGTTTTCTACAACTTCGCACACGTTTTTCATTCGATATGATGATATCAGTTATCAGGAAAATTCCGGATCGATCGCTAGATGCTAATACTAGAAATACCACAGCAGTCAAAACGACTGGTTCTACAATTTTATAAATTTACCAAGCCTCGTTTAGGGACCGTGGTCCCAGATGGATTAATAATACCAAAAATATACTATATAACATGAAATTCCTTCCGTAATAAAGTAATAAATCAATAAATATAAAAATATTCTATAGTTACGTATTTTTTAAAGACCAGTCATTTTGACTGGTTTTTTGATGCTTCGTGTTAACTATCGGTAGTTCTAGCGTTGAACCGTTTCGTTCTCGTACTATTTTTTTTTTATCAGGATTATCAGGAAAAAAGTCGACAATTCGTTGGAATATAGCTCCATCAGAAAAATCGCAAGTTAGCCAATTTCTTGCTCAGCTTTTACCGTCCTCTTGTTCCTTTCTAGAGCCATAAAAAAGCTGACCAGCCGGTGAAACAGCCTCTCGATCCATCGCCGATCAAAACGCATAAAATGTGGCACAGAACTGTCTTTGTTCCACGCACTCGAAATCCCGCTTCGTTCAGGATGAGTTCGCCTCTTTTTCTGCCCATTCATCCGGTGTAATATTCGCGGTGCATCGACGAGAACATTCGCTACGAACCGCGAGAATGAAAAGCCAAAGATATAAAACGTAAGAACGAGCACAGTGTGCGCTTAGGTGTCGCAGAAGTCTGTTTCACTTTGTTTTCTCTTTCTGTCACGCGTGCAGATATCGTTTGAGTGATACGGTGCTTGAGTTTCATGGACACTTGTATAGTTGTGCAAAAAAGTTGTAATGACTGATGAATAAGAGATACTTTAATAATTAAAAAAATAATAATACACGGAATATGATTCGAGAACTATAATACAAGTTAAAGGAACGTAATTTTTCACGCAAAAATGATAAGTCGATTTTCCGTTCTATGGTTGCCTTTCGACAAAATTGAAATTGATAATTTGTCGAGTACATTTGCATTTGACTAATTTCTCACCGAACAAGAACATGCAATTGGCAACAAATTATTCCGAATGCAAAAGTAAATTGAAAATGTAGATAGAACGAGATTTTTTCATTTGATGTCTCGTTTATAAGGAAATTAAATCTGAGACCGTGTCGGGCACGTGCGATTTTCTGAAAAGCAAGGCATCGTACGAAAGCATTTTATTCCGTGTTTTCCACTTATTTTCGCGTCGTTTCTCATTGTATCGCGATTTCGAAATCACTCTGTATATTTGGTTTTCGTAACGTCAACACTGCAAACTAGATCTCGCATACCGAACCTAATTCCTCTGGTAGTGTAGCCTTTCGAAAAAATTCTCCAATGCTTACGAATGATTTCACTGATGATAAGTCAAAAATTTCACTGCACAAAAAAACGAACGAAACGTCAGTAAATAAAAAACTATTATTCCATCTATTTACCCGATACTTGTGTAGGAAAGAGGCAATGTGCCAGTAACTGAAAAATGAAAAGCTATTGGCTTGGCAACTAAGTGATTGCGGATTTTGTCACTTACCACCTAATTATGATATTATATTATATTATTATATTATATTATATTATATTATATTATATTATATTATATTATATTATATTATATTATATTATATTATATTATATTATATTATATTATATTATATTATATTATATTATATTATATTATATTATATTATATTATATTATATTATATTATATATATTATATTATATTTATATTATATTATATTATATTATATTATATTATATTATATTATATTATATTATATTATATTATATTATATTATATTATATTAATTATATTATATTATATTATATTATATGTATATTATATTATATTATATTATATTATATTATATTATATTATATATTATATTATATTATATTATATTATATTATATTATATTATATTATATTATATTATATTATATTATATTATATTATATTATATTATATTATATTATATATATTATATTATATTATATTATATTATATATATTATATTATATTATATTATATTATTCGACGTATGCAGTAATATTTACACAATACCAATGATATAACTAAACAATAAACAAAGTAATAATAAATAAAAGAAAATAAATTTTATACGAACTTTAATTCAGACGCTATTCAAGAGATACTTATGTAATACATATCGCGAGAAACGAGTAGAAACGAATCGATAATGGTAAAATGGTCCCCATATATTATACACGTGATAAAATAAACGGCCTCGCGTGACTTCCGGTTCGATTGTAACCCGCAAGAAGTCTTACAGGAGTCGAAACGACGTTTAGCTGGCCTAGCGTTACACACGAGAACGAATTATTTGTGCAGCACATTAAAATACTTATAACAGGCTGTTTAACTTGAATGGCTGGAACGAGTGTTCTATCTATTTTGGCGAAAATCAATGGCTCGATTGCAGCCTCTGTAGCGTTCCAAGATGAATTTCAAGCTCGTTTAGAGGATTCAGTTTGCTCGAAGGATTAATCTCGTGGGGATCGAAGTTCGTTTTGGGTTTGGTGATTCGTTGGGAGGAAAGAGGGGGCTCGTGCATTGTATCATGAGATTCTGATACATCGATGGACGTGTACTCGTCTGTGTTAGACAACTATCTGCAATCTGGATTATGCGAGAATTAGTGAAAATGGTGAGTCAGTTACGAATAGATTTCAGAATCGTGGATTGTCATTTACTTAAAATTCTGTAGGCGTTAGAATAGGTTCAACCTTGATGTTATTCTTACTTCTTCTTCACGTCTCTATGTCACTTCAGATATCTTCCTTTTTATAAATACTTCGTTCATAACAAGCGTGGAATACAGAAGAACTAGCGAAATTCTATGGAATACCAAGAACAAATATTTTGAAATTATCTATATTTTAATGATACCTATCGAGAAATATAATATTCATATCGGATTATACAGGATAACAACAATTTAAAGAATAAGGAAAATAAAAATTAGTCGAATTTTCCATTTCGAAACACAACAAATTTACACGAAAAATTCTTAATCCCAAACTACTGTAGTCTTCAAACTCTTTCAAACTTCTAAATACATTCCTTCCATTTGAAAACACGAGTTCTCTCTCTTCGCTAATATCTTCACACATCACCCAGTGCAACGATCAGAAAAAATAACCGATAAAATCCTTAACCAACTTAATCCATTTCCAAACTACCGTATTCTTCGAGTACCTTGAAACTTCTGCAACTCTAAATGCCAGTACGCATTTTGTTCAGCCCAGAAACATCGCACAGACCACACTCGCAAACTACAATTTCCTTCAAATTCTCCGTTTCTTTCTTTCAGATCACGAAAGTCTTAGCCAGCGTAGTCATGTAATTCGGTGGATCACGATAGCTCACAGTGTGTCTGATCTTCCCTGAGTGACGGGTAGCCGAACGGTCGTTGAACGGCCGGTGCACAGAACGGCCTGGTCGGACAGGAAGCTCGTCGCGTCTCCAACCGCGAAGGATCGGGTGATGAGCTCAGGGTACCAGGCGACCGGCCCCGACACAACATGTTCCGCTCTAAAATTCGCATTCACACGTGTCGAGTGATACTGCTCACGTCGCTGGTATGGTTCCTGGTGGACGTGATGGTGCTGATGCACTATTCGGATTGCATCGGAGGGTCCGGATGGGGTTGCACGGAGAATAACAAACAACAGCAAACGTTAACCGAAGAAAATTTACCTCATTCGAAAGAAGCTTTAATGAAAGAAGAGGAACAGATACAGTCGGCTGGACAAGCGAGCAAAAGCCGATACAAACAATCGGAATTACATTTATGGAGGCCAGCTAAGGTCGTCCGAGAGAACAAAGGGATGCCTGGCGAGGTGGGTGCGGCGGTACACATTTCGCCGGAAGACGAGGCCAGGCAACAGGAGCTGTTCAAACTGAACCAATTCAACCTGATGGCCAGCGATATGATCTCGTTGAATCGGTCACTCAAGGATATTCGATTAGAGGGCTGCAAGACCAAGAAGTACAACAAGTACCTGCCGGATACTAGCATCGTGATAGTGTTCCACAATGAAGCATGGAGCACGTTGTTGAGGACTGTTTGGTCGGTCATTAATCGGTCTCCGCGTACATTGTTAAAGGAGATCATATTGGTAGATGATAAGAGCGAGCAAGGTGAGCCTGAGAATGGTTGGTGGTAGAGGAACTGGGATGGTCTGGTCTTGGGAGTGGTCTGAATAGATGGGTGCGGTTTTGAATGAGTTCATGAGGTTTTGTGTTCGTGCGCTTCTCCAGTAGAGAAACCATTCCATTGGTGGCTAAATCTAAGGTTAACGTGTATACGTTGGTTAAGGAATATAATAGCATTTTTAAGTTTAGCATCGTGTTAGATATTTTTGTTTCGCTTTCTTTGAAGAAGTGAAAGGGATTATATATTCTATATATATCTTATAGATTCTAAGATACTTTTCTATATGCTTTCTTATTTATATAATTGCCATTCTATTTTTTTTTTATCTTTCTATATTTTAAAATATCTTTCATTCGGTCTAAGCAAATTGTGTAAACATTCTGAAAATCTTGGACGATTGCACGCTTTTCTTTCACATTCTACTTTCAAATACTCGATCCTTCTACTGATTTCTAACATTAGAAACTCAACCCAAATGATTCACAATAAACATTCACACCAAATGTCTAGAATGTGAAAGTAGCAGGGAAACGTAGCGTTATATAGAATTTAATTATTGTCAAGTCAACCAGTTCCTACTGCCGCAATGGATGTATTATTTTTCAATATTCAGTCATTGTGATCTAGTAAACATTGCTTTCACTTCTCTACGCTTTTTTGCTCACGCTATGCACTCGATTCGTAGATCACTTGAAGCAAGACTTGGAGGACTATGTAAAAACGTTACCGGTCCCTACATATGTGTACCGTACAGAGAAAAGATCTGGTCTGATCAGAGCTAGGCTCCTTGGAGCGAAACACGTGACAGGACAAGTTATAACGTTCCTAGACGCTCATTGCGAATGCACAGAAGGTTGGCTGGAGCCTTTGCTATCCAGGATCGCTGAAGACAGGACAACCGTTGTCTGTCCCATCATTGATGTGATTAGCGACGATACCTTTGAGTACATTCCGGCCAGCGATATGACGTGGGGTGGTTTCAATTGGAAACTGAATTTTAGATGGTAAGGACCACTCAATTGACTTTGTGAACAAAGTTCTGTGGCTGAAGACTGGGATTTCCCGATGTGACAATTTCCAAGAGCCGAGATCATAATCACTTGAGTTCATGTCTGTACATCATTACATAGCTATTTGTTATATTTGTTTCATGCTTGTTTAATAAACAATTTAATGTCGAACGATTTCTAAAAATTAAAGTTCTAATGACTCGAACTACATTAGATTATGTTCAACTTATATCTAAAGCAAGGCCACTATTTCTATATAATTCCTATGTATTTTATCTTTTTAAAATTATCTCCTATATTTGTTTTACATTTGTTTGTTAAACAGCTTACTTACTACGAGACGATATCCAAAAATTGTAATTCTAATGATTTAGGCTATGCGGATTATTTTTCAGATTACCTTTAATTTTTAACTGTTTAAAAAGAAAAGACTAGCCTTTGTTCCACAAGCCTTTATTGTCATCTTCATGACAATATTTTCTACCGATAGATTGAATTTTTTCATTCATTTACTGACGCGAAGTTTCGTTAATCTTCAAGGTACAGGGTGGCGCAAAGAGAAATGGACAGAAGATTAGGGGATAGAACAGCCCCTCTGAGAACACCGACGATGGCCGGCGGTTTATTTTCTATTGATAAGGATTATTTTTACGAATTGGGAGCGTACGACGAGGGCATGGATATTTGGGGCGGTGAAAACCTCGAAATGAGCTTCCGGGTGAGTATTGATCGATGACAGTATTTACTTTATGCGGTCAGACTATTTAAATGAAAATGAAGTTATAGAACGCGAATAAATAAAAGTGTTTTGGTCATGGAATACGTGCGTGTGCTATTCAAATTCATATCTAGTTAATTAATAAAATAAATAATAATAGCAGTAAAATAATAGTTAATAATTTATATATATAAATCGTTTCTTTTTTTTTATCATTTGCTTTCACAGCTAATTGCTCGTTCTTAATGCTGTTGGCTCGATGAAAAACTTTCCTTTCTCTGTTATCTATCTGTAGCTGTTTGTTCGATCCTCTCTTGTGTGGCAGAACTTTTTTATTCGATAATTAACGCGAGAATTTGAAGAAATTAAAAATACAAAGGCTCCTTGAAAGTTCTAGAGTTAAAAGTAATCGATAATTTTGATCAGAATTGGGCGCTTTGTCTAAAATAATTATCCGAATATTATTAATTCCATTTCATCGAATAATTCATCCGGATAAAACTTGTTCATTATATCCATAACAAATTATCTTCTCCATTTCATTATCATTTATTGAGATAATTAACAGGATAATTATTGTAAAATTATTCAAATCATAATACAAATAATCGTTAATTGTTTTTGCCCCCCCACTTAATTTTGTAAGCGTCTCTCGCGTTTCACGCATACTTAATTAATTGCTGGGTATTATTATTGATATTATTTAAATAGCACTAACTTCTCATCGCCGCAGTGGTTACTATAACTAATTTAATAATAACAATTCGATCAAATTCGTAATCGAACAAAGTCTAATCCGGATAAATATCTATTCGATCGGATAATTTTGATTTGTTACTTGCAATTAAAATTTCTCGTTTCTTTATAATAAATTATCGTGAAAAGATTTTGCCCAACACTGTTTGTTACACACATTGGATTTATTTATTAAATAATCTAGTGAAACGTTTGAGTTTGTGATCCCAAAATACACAGGGGGTTTAGCTATGGACATTTTCATCTTCATTTGTGAAGTCATAAGTACCTTGTAGGTATGGCAATGCGGTGGGACGTTAGAAATCAGTCCATGTTCACATGTTGGACATGTGTTCCGAGACAAGAGTCCGTATACATTCCCTGGTGGTGTCAGCAAAGTAGTTCTACACAATGCGGCTAGGGTGGCCGAAGTCTGGATGGATGAGTGGAGAGATTTTTACTATGCCATGAACCCAGGTTAGATAACAGCGTGTATCATTTCATTTGTATACTTTGTTTTCTTTCTTAATTCAAGTATCAATTAATAGACAGTTAATTATAGCTAGCCAATTGATAGTCAATTTGTTGAGCCTCCTCGAGTTTTGCCGTAGAGAAGTGTGCATTTTTCTTTCTTTTAATTATCTACAAACGAAAATATATAACAACGATAATGTACTGTAAGAAAGATAAAGAAAGTAAGAACAATTGTAAGTTTAACGTTTGCCATCACATGCTAAAAAATTGTATAAACTAAAAGTTACATAAAATACATTAGTATGTATAACTTAATTAAGAAGTAAGATTGCGAGCATTTACATGTACTTGACGGGTATCTGATACAACCAATGCTATAATATTATTCAGATAAAAACGTTGTATTATAGCACACTTTTTTATTTACTTCGAATAAAACATTTGATAGAGTATTAATCTAGCGTATCAAAATAATTTCGTAAATATCTTTATAGCTAGTAACGGTCTATACATTAGAAATATTAACACCCATAGCTATATGTAGTTGATTTATATTTGACTCTAAAATTAATCTCAAGTGTGTTTTTTTTTTTCTTTTTAGCGTGATATTAACCAAATTATCTTTTAGCATTTACCATCGAATTTTATATTAACATAAATGTATATCACATATTTTTATCTAAATATATAGTATATTTTTTTTTCTGTGTGTGTGTGTGTGTGTGTGTGTGCGCGCGCGCGCGCGCGCGCGCGCGCGCGTGTGTACGCGCGTGTGTGTGTTAAAGAATTCTGGATATTCTAGTTACATTTAGCCATGAGATTTAATTTGCAGGAATACTGTTGATTTGTTTGTGGATTTACAAATATATTTTGGTATAGTCTTAACCACTCATCCATCCAGCCGACTAACAAAATAAGTTTGCTTGCTTCTTTGTTTGATACATTTTATAAGCAACGATATTATAGGTACCAAGAGAGGAGAACACGAGCGTCCATCTAATCTGAACCTTTTTAATGTATTAGATCTTTTTGTTTCTTGTTTGTTATAAACTATCCATTTGTAATTGCTAACATACTAACAGAACTGAGTTGGTTAGATATGGATGTGTGGTGGGACATTGGAGATCGCAACGTGCTCGCACGTCGGTCATGTATTCCGTAAGTCAACACCATATACATTCCCTGGTGGTACCAGCAAGATAGTGAACCACAACAATGCGCGACTCGCAGAGGTCTGGTTGGACCAATGGAAGTACTTCTATTACAACATTAATCCAGGTAGCACTAACACCAGCATTTCTGGAAAGAGAATAGACTGCAATATCGCTAACATCATCTTAAACTTTCTTTTTTCTTTTTGGGATTCTATCTCTATCTCGCATGAATTTTTTTCTATCGGGTGATTGGTATGCTTTTATAAGTTGCATTTAACTATAAAGCTTAAGTGCAGTTGGATACCAGCTACATGCGCATATATCAGATACCCGTTAATATTAGGAAACTAATGGAGAAGTTCCTTTTTGTTTCGTCCATCTCTAAAGCAAGAAAATGCTCTATATAATAGATGTAATCTCAAGAAAGAGGGTTATAATAGAAAATAAAAGACACAGTGAAGATATTACTCTATTCAATCTAAAGTTTCCTTACATTTTATCTTGAAAGAGGTACAGACTTACTTTTTCAAATTTAACATGTTAAGAAAGGTCAATGTATGATAGCACAATTATTTCCAATAGCAAGCATATAGCATCAGTACAGCACACATGGCAATGTCTTTATTTTGGCACATACTTTTAACACACATTCGTCTTTCAGTGAACAGTTATATGTATAAGCACACTATCGCATTATAAAGTTTGTAAATATTAATCAAATATTATTATTATTATTCAATTGTTCCTTCTGTTCATAGGAGCCCGAAACGTAGCTGTTGGAGATGTATCTGAAAGAATTAAGTTAAGGGAACGTCTTAAGTGTAAAAGCTTTAGGTGGTATTTGGAGAATATTTATCCAGAATCTCCTATGCCACTAGATTATTATTATTTGGGTGATGTACAAAACGTTGAGACACAATCTTGTTTGGACACTATGGGTAGGAGAACAGGTGAAAATGTTGGAATTAGTTACTGTCATGGATTAGGTGGTAATCAGGTCAGTAACTAAATCTTCTTGATTTCTTTGAACGTAGTAGATTTTTCAGTATTGTTGAAATATAATTTTTTGTTTTAATTAGGTGTTTGCTTATACTAAACGACAGCAAATTATGTCTGATGATATGTGCCTTGATGCAGCTAGTCCCCAAGGTCCTGTCAAAATAGTGAGATGTCATGGTATGGGTGGAAATCAAGCATGGGTTTATAACGAAGAGGTATGATGTAAATAATTTAAACGCAATTTTTTTAAAAAAGTAATGATATTTCAATAAAATATACGTTTATTTTCTAGACAAAAATGATCAAACATACTAATACAGGACATTGCTTGTCGAAACCTCGTTCAAACGACGCAATGCAACCTGTATTAGCACCTTGTGATCCGCATAACATCGGCCAAAAGTGGATTATGCGCAGTAAATTCAAATGGCAAGCCAGCTAATACGAGGTGTTTACAAGTGCAACATTTATATGTAATACTTGTTGATTTATTTAATACTACATTGAAGGACTGATACTCAAGAGACTTCCATACATTGAAAAATCAAGGAGAAGCACTAGTATTGTACTTCATAAAAACAATTCAGTATCACGTTTTGTCGATCTATTAAACGTCGATGGGATTAATAGTGATCATAAACAAGAAATTGATTACACCTTGAAACTGAGAGATTGAGGTTGATGCTTTTTAGTTATATAGGATTTATTTACTGTTACTAGCAGTATCGTGTATTTACTGTCATTTTTCATGGTATGCCTTCATTGATAAATGCACAAGTGTTGAAAGAAAGAAACCTATTTCCGACTGTGTATGGATATACACAAGTGATACAAAGAGACATGTATGCGGACATTCTTCTTTTTTTTCTTTTCTAGTAAACAGTAGAGAGGAAAGCATATCAGACCATTGTTATAAATAAATAATTGTTAATACAAAAGAGAGACATATTTGATAATATGGGATGAGTGCAATGCTGGATGACTGGAAGATATATCAGTGCACTGAAACACAGATATGTTAATAGTATAAATGACGTATTACTACAGGGAATGAATGATGGAATGCTAGTGGAATTATTGTGACACTACCGATTACGATTTAGAACTTGTATTGTACAATTTTCTAGCAATTAGGGAAGAGCACTGGATCTTTTTATACTGATATTTCTAACAGTTCCTTGTTGCATCTCGTTCATATATAATTTAGTTGTTACTTTCTTTTTATTCGTTTAAAAAGATAAATGTACTTATACCTGAATTCGCCATAGCAATATGAGATTAACGAGATATCGTTTAAGAGTATAAAAAAACTACTATTGACTGTTATTCACTGTACTGTTATACTTTAAATACTTTCTTAAATTCAAGACAAAGTGTCTTCCGCATTTTCTTAACAAAAAGAAATGCTAGATATCTTTATGATGTTCTAAAATTTTACATAGCTATAATTCTTCATAGATTTGGACCATTTTTGTTTTCTGCATATTTAAAGCGTGCTAAAAATTTAGAGTGCAATATTCTTGTCGAATAAGACATAACGGAAAAACATTTCGTGTAACTAATGTAAAAATGTTGTTATTAGATTCTGGCGCCCTTCCCTTGCATTACATTAAACTAAAATTAAACATCTTTCGTACTTTGAAAGAAGAGGAAAGGTAGTCAACAAAGTAAAGCAATGTTTCTGGAAAATGTTCGCTAATAGTTATACTTACATTCAAAGCTGGGGGAAGAAATTAACTGATTCTATAACTTTAAACGCGCGCGCGCGAAGAAACGCATTAAACTACATTTATAATATATTAAAATATATATGACACTAAAATTTCAATTTAGGAACCTTAATGTCAAGGAATATACTCAATCTTAAGTTACATGAAAGAATGGTGATGGTGCAACAAATTATCGCGTCTTTACAGCTTAATTATATATTTAATTATTCGTGCAAGGCGATAGTATTTATTTTTGTACAGCAGTTAATTTTTATTAAATCAATATATTATTTGAATATGCGTTTAATTGTATTAGCAGAATTTGTAGATAATTTGTTAGTCGTTTAAACTGATAACATTTAGTTAAATTCAAGTAAGTGCACAAAATATAGAAAAAAAAAGATAAAGTCAATAATAATTTGTAAACAAATTTTTAATCTTATAAATTATCCATCGCATCGTGAATTTATACGTATTGTTTTATCATCTTTATTTTACTTCATCTTAGGCTTAGAATTAGAATTATTTATAAAAATTATATTATTAACAAAAATAATTGTAAGAATTACATTGGAACATTAAAGATTACTTATTGGCACACACATACGAATTAATAAAATTTATTTTTAAGAAATTTTCTGTTTCATCAGAATATTTATGCATATGTATGTAAATACCATTTAAGTAAAAAAATCTACTTTTTCTATCGTTTATAATAAAGTTAAATACTAGAATGAAGACAATAAAATATTCTATATATGTTCTATTGAATATATTGAATAATATATGTGCATAATATTTAATTTCAACAAACAGTACTTTTAATATATTTTTTTTAAATTCCATACTTCTTTAAATATTAGTTAATTTAATCGAGATAATATGTATTCCTTTTTTATGAAAAGTTCTCATCAAATAACCAAAAGAAAAAAATGTATGAGAATTATAAAATTATTCTAGCGGAATTTAATATACATTATTAGAACAATGAAAACATAAATATAAGTAGATATATCATAATTTTGATGTGCCTCCAAAATAATTTCTAAATATTCTTTCTAATAAAAAAGAAAAATTCTACCTTCATATTATCAAATATTGCTTCAAAAAATTTAAGTCTTATGTATCATGTTAAATTGTCATGAATCTATTAAATACAACACAAAATAATCTTGTTTTTTAATATTATCCCTTTACCAGAATAAATCTAGTAACTAATATCTTACAACTAAGTAGTATTAAAGAATCAAAGGATTAAAATAAAATGGACAAAATATCATTATGAACTACATATTACATTTATTTACTGTTCTTTAACTTCACGTAACCTCCTGACAGCAGATCTGACAGAAGCAGCAGCTGTTGTTGAATATACCCATGCACCTCCAGCAACAGTCCTCTTGCAACGTTTGCAGGACCAGATACCCACTACACTCCGTTTCATAGCATCCTATAATAAAAGAAATAAAATAGAAATTGTAATCTTTATTTATTTCACATTACTGATTATAGGATTTATCTCTCACCTTGCCACAGAAGGTGCAGGTGTATTTGCTGTGTTGGGTAATTTCCATTTTCTTAACCATCTTTCTGAGAGAGGCACCATATCGAGTACCATATTTACCAGTGATTCCAACCTTCTTCGTGCGTTTAGCCTAATAGATAGACATAATCGTATTTCATACATTAAATACATTTATCATTTATAGCCTAAATATATTTACAGATCACAACAATTGAAATGATAAAACATTTATTTACAAAAAAACACTTGTTTGACACTAATAGGTTAACCAACCATGACCATGTTTATAATATTAATCTTTCTGACAAACTTTTATTATAAAAAAAAATTAAATATATTGCATTATTTTGTTTCTATTTCATAATAATTAAAAGTTTATTGCAATATGACAATTAAATAGCGATTTAACTGTAAATGCAAACATAACCTCAAATCACTATTTCTACACAAATTATTTGCAATAGATAAACAATATATACAGAAACATTTTGTCGGTGATCCTTTTCAACGCAAAATTATTAACTTCATCAATATTTTAACAAGATTCACAAAATATTACCAAATAACAATTCTTACCATTTTGCACAAATATGATATACGTTCCAAAAGAACCGGAAAAGAGAAGAGACTTTAGAATCCGATATTCACTACACGTCGTCACCGGAAATCGTAATGCAATAGTGTATTCACGAAAGGCGCGAATTTAAATCGCGTGTTACAGAAAATAAACAAAGACATCCTCGAGCGTACTCTTAAATAAATACTAGAATAAGTTATCACGATCATTTTCATCGTTTTCGAAATACCTACAGCGGCTACAAAATGTATCGACAGACCATTGTATTTATTATAGTATTCACCTACTAATTAAATAGGTTCAAAGTACATTAAATTTCGTATTACGTATTTAGTAGTACTCTCATACAACTACAAAAGTTGTAATGACAATTAAATTTGATACTATAAAAATGAAATGCAGAACCTAACAAATTTCAATGTTTCCATTGAAAAATAAGGATGTGTGCCAATACTTTTTGTCTAAATCTCCTAATACAAGAACATACGTTTAGGTACAGCGGATATGCAATCTCAAGTGACCAAAAAATTTTTATATTATATATATATTTTTACTATATATATTATATATATATATATATATTTTCCATGAATCATCTGCGTTGATCATGCAGAGTGAAAAGATGTAAATTCGGCTTTAAAAACATTTCTCCTTCTATATCGCCATCTGTATTCTTATTCTGCGCGCCATTTTCAAACTTTTTCATTCCTCATTCTTATTGCACAAATCTGAATTGCTCTTTGAAGTCTGTCTTATATCGATTTTTACATTATGTTCTTATTCTGTTCGATAGAACGATCTTACAGAGTAACTACGGTTTTACATACAGAGTCTTACAGAGTACTTCTTACTCAGTTGTTCTTATTTTTATTTACTTAAATGATTATAGAATTATTCGATATTGTGACATTATAAAATTACAATGTGTCGTAAAAAATATATTTTTTCTTATATTTAATTAACGTTGTTATGAATTCAAGTATAATATAGATATAAATATGAATATACAGCGGCTGACAAAAGTATTCGAACATTTACCATAGATGATTTTTATAAATATATTATGTGTATTGTACGAAACTTTTTAAAATTTCGTTAGCACTATACTGAGACATAACTATCGTGATTATAATAGTCAAATTTGGAACCAGTCCGAAAATATATATAGAAGTTACAAGGAATTTATTGCAAACATATGCTTAGTGAAAAATTAGTATACAGTATGAATAGTAATCTTAAACATGCAATTAGAGCTAAAGACAATATCACTACATATTGTGGCTTATTAATACAGTAAATAATTAACTGTTTAAATATTTTAGTGGCTTTTGTGAAGTTTATGCTTTCAATAAATATCTTATAACTTTTATATTTTTATAACATTCCCAACACTGTTTTAAATTTTACTAATATAATCACGATATTCGAAATTCCAATACGTAATTTATATATAATGAATAATTTCAATATGTTTCGTGTAATATAAACATAAAATGTTTCTAAGAGTGTTTGGATACTTTCATGAGCTAAGTATCTAGTCTCTTTGTCAAGGCTGGTCAAGGATTCGTCGTGTACACTGTGCAATGACGTGCATGAGAACGTTCCTATAACTGCCTAAATAGTATTATTTGTTTCAGTGTCCTTCATAGTTTGGTCAATAGTAGACTCTACACTACTCTGCAATCTTTAATTCATCACAAGTCACAAGCACCCCGCCTACAGAAAAAAAAGAAGAAAAAAAATAGAAACAGTGACGTGTAGACGAACATTGAGAACGCTCGAAAACTGGCCTGAAATGACGTAGCCAGTGGATCCCAGACTAAGACTAGCCAAACCCGTGCGCGTTAAATCAGTGTTGCTCACTGTTGGCGATCCGCGGGCTAATAGTCTATAGTGATTCACTGATCGCTTATCACTCCGCGAAACCGCTAACCGTGGCACACGTCGAATAGAAGCGCGAGAGTGTCAATTGGTAACAAAAGCACCGGTTAATGATGGTTGTTAAAGTCTACATATCGGGTATCAGCGGCAACAAGGAAGTGAGTGGAAAAAGAACGTAACCAAAGAATATCAAGATATTTTATCCCCGAGACCGAGTAACGAGAAAGAGAGAATGTGTGCGTGCCTGTGTGTAGACCTATTATATATGTGTGTATGTGACTTAGAAGAGAATGCCAGATTTACGGGCACCTGAATTCTTATTCGATATTTTCACGTTGGATCGAGTTACGTCGGAAAAACTTCACGGTCGAGGCGTCGATTAACGACCGACAATGTCATCGAGTGAAAATCCTTATTGAACGTGACACACTACACGGTTTATCGATCGAAATGATTCATTTATATACGCGTCTAACGAAATGTAGTTATCCTTTGATTGGGTGTATTAAAGAACATATATATGTTAGATTCAGTTAACACGATTGCCACACGAATTTTATGTACATATTTTACACTGTCAGTCGTAATGGATTAAAATATACTACACTATAATTTTTGCTGAATATTGTGTTGTATTTGCCCACTTTCTCTCTGACAGTGTTATCAAAGTCATTCACATTGTTGACAATCTCTTAGTTCATGAAATTTATTTTAACCTCAAAAATTTAGTAACGTAGATCATTGATGACCATCGTGGCAATCAACGTGTTAACAAACTAATTGTACCTCGTAATTTTGTGAGAAATGTATACATACAACGAAGAGATACACAGAATGCCGAGGGATATGTATTCCTGGAATATAGCTACAGGTTTTGGGTAATCGAATCTTTGGATTAACAATAGGATTGTTAAAATGAATCTATTTGAAATCGTTCGTAGATATTTAGTAGATTACAACGACGCAGTTTCAGAGGTCTGAATGATATTTTGTAAAATGAATAAACGCTTGCTTTTTTTGTTTCGCTTTCCTTTTATGTATTTATTATTCTAACTATTTTGATACATATTTTGTACTTTAGTCGTGAATGATTCTATAATGTTTACGTTTGACGTTGTAAGGAGAATTTATGTGCCTTTGATCTTTTACTCGATTTTTACCTCAATCTCGATCCATGATCAATTTGTACCCATTTTTTCGGTACCATTTGTAATACCTTTAGATTTTAATAGTCGCTGATAAGATTATAATGGCATACGTTTTTGTTCAAATCGATACCTCACTTCATGTTGCACCAGAGACTGAAACAGATGAAGTTTCATTTACAACTTTCGAAACTTGGTCTTTTACTAGTAGACTGCGGATTGTTATGCATTTATGAAAAATTAGAAACTGCAAAACGTACAAAATACGTATAGTATGCAAAAATACATATAATATCTAAAGTATAATAATCTGCAATATTCAGTGGATGAAACACTTTTCTACGCAGGTTCTACTTATTTAGTTGCATTCATGAAAATTAAAATTTGCACTTGTCTACTTTTCTTAGTGGACTACTAATGTCCATGTGTTTATGAAAGATTTAAATGTGCAAAAGTATACATTATGAAATATAGGAAATATTCAAGTATTTAGCAAGTGAAATAAATTTTTATTTAAGTTCTATTTTTTATTTATGATAAAAATTAGTATATGAAATAAAGATATAAATTTGCATAAACATTCATAGCCTACTTATTAATAATTAAGTTTAGATCGTAAAGAAAATATCCAAGCTTTATATTTAACTGAATTCTTTTAGGTAAAAAAGAGGCAACAACGAGTATTGATGATATTAGATAGCAAAAATGTAGAGTATGAGACAATTGATATAACAGAACCAGGAAAGGAGATGGAAAAGGAATTTATGCAATCTAATGGTATTGCGAGAGATAGTAAATATCCATTACCTCCACAGATATTTAATGAAGATGAATACTGTGGGGTAAATGTCATTATATCAATTCTGACAATTTATAATCTAAGTTATAATAAACAATAATAATGATAAAAGCTAAGAAAATCTAGCTTCAGAAATTAATAGTAGCTTATACAAGATTCTAAAACTTAAACTAGAAATTCTCTAAATGTCACGCTTGAACTATAAATGATTATCATGAATCATCCCACAGGATTATGAAGATTTTGATTTGGCAAATGAAATGGATGAATTGGAAGAATTTTTGAAAGTGGAACCACCTGCTAGTGGAAAAGAAAATGTTCCTGATTCAAATCAAAGTGAGGAAATTCAAGAAAATGGAAATACTACAAGTCGAGAGGTAAATATTGTTGGTAATAGAATTCTGTTTAACAATTGTAAGGAGAATGTTAAATGTACCCATATATGTTACTTAATCTATATGTATATATTTTTTTAACATTATTCAAAAACTTGATCTGTAAACATCTTAGTTATGTTTATTTGCCGGTGTTTTGTCCTTGGTACTAAATTTGTATCCTGTCCATACTAACTACTACATGTTTATTTTAGCCTTCCACAGACAAAGAAGCAGCTGCAATACAAGCAGAAAGGTAAGCACTATAGATATATTGATTGCATAATTTTGTGATCAATCGTTTAAATTGGACAATTGCTATAGCTGTAAATATGTGTAATTAAAATTATTTGTTTTTATTTATACATAACAAATTGTTTAAAAAATAAGAATTGTTTTATTATAGATATTTTAATTGCATTTTTTATTTGTTACCTTAGTGTTGAAGAAAGAACAACTTTACCAAGTGAAAATGTACAGTCAGATGAACCTAAATCTATAGAAAATGATGGTGAAACAAAGCCTGAAGAAGATACTACGGAACATACAGAAGAAAATGTTGAAAAAAATGAAGAGAAATCTGGTGATCAAGAGAAAGAAGAGTAGATGTGAAATAAACCCATATGATCGTGGGACATTTTATATTTCTTTAAAATCCTTGGTTTTCCACTGAAAAGGATATTTTATAAAAGCTATATTTATCACACTTCTAAGGCTGAGTGAAGGTACTGCCAAGATAATATTTCTGCTTTCTGCAGAAAATATAGTTCACAGTATAAATGAAGCATAAGCGATACTTTTATAGAAATATTTTATATTTGAAATCGAGCATGTTTTCACCATCAGATTTTTTATCTGACTAGAAGATAATGAATTTCACTTTTCTTCATATCAGTAGATAATATAAATTTTTTAATTTCTTATGCTGATATTTTACATTGTTTATATTATATTTTATTCTTTACTTTTAAACGAAGCTCTAATAATGTGCTAGGAGTAATAAATTTTCAGTATTGAGAACGCTTTTTTGTCCTGTTACTCGCTAAAACTATAGCAATGAATTTTAGATAGATAAATCCTACTTAGAAATTTATTTTTTTGTCTCAAATCTCTTATTCATTAATTATTCTTAATCATTTTATAATTACATTAAACTGTTTTTAAGAGTTTATTAAGTGTCCTTGTATATTTATCAGTGGTCCAAGCTATAAATTGTAGACTTACCATTTGTACTGAAGAATGGCTTCCATTTACAATGATTTGGTCTTAAATTGTACTAGTGTCATTTGATTGGTTTTGTACGAAATTTCTTAGTGTGTAGTAAGTTCGGACAGTACGACACTCAGTTTTGTATGAAATGCAATTCTTATAAAAGACGACACGAAATTAGTTATAATAGGTTGTACCGATGATGTCGTATGCACTAACAATTTTTTATGGTCAAATACATCTTAAAATAATTCTCGCTATTACTTCCAAAAAACGTTAGGCTTAATATAGATCAGATTTCTTAGTTGCACGTGATATATCTGATAAATTTGTTTAATTTGTTACGATTATATTTATAATCTAATTCATATAGATATTCCATAATTGGAAACAGGAATAGGGTAACTTATAGCTGATTTCCTTTTCTCATGCTGAAAATGTTTACTTATGAGATCAAAAATGAGTGAAAGTTTAATGGAGACGTTAAAACCCTTTTATCAAAGGCCTATTCATTATTGTTTGTACAAAAAATTTAATACTGATTACATATATTTATGCAGTGTTACTCATCCAAACAGCTTGACATAGTTTGTTTTACGATATACACACTTACTGATCAGGTAATAGACGGGTATTAATCACGAACAAATTCAAAGCTTTATGCGAGTGTTATGAACTGTTTTATTATGAAATGAAGGTGTAAAGTATCAAGTTCATTACACTACGTTTATGCATGAGATAAAAAGCCTGACTAATTTTAATATAACGTACCGCAGCTTTTGAATATCAAATATATGCTATTAAAATCAGACTAGGAAAAAAAGAGAAATTAAAAAGCTTTACACATACAAATCAAAATGTCCACCTCGTTCTTATTAGAGAATGATATATTCACGAGCAACAGGTGTTGGACATGAGCATCACAGTTAATAAATTTTAACATTATATGTATTGAAAATATATATTTACAAGAACAATGTTCATTATACATGATATATATAAGTCATGCCAATCATTGTTACATACATATGAAAATTTACTAATAAATACCATAATAGAGAAGTTTAAAAATTTGTCTAATAATTCCACATATACAACTTTGTCATCTATGAAAATGTATCATACGAATCTATCCTATGTACCTGTCACTAATCAACATTAGCTGGCCATTAATTGAATTTATACATTCTAGGAATGTTTTTTGGTAAGTAAATTACTTTAACTTTATAAAACCTGATATTTCTCTTTTTAATAAAAAGCAATTTAATATACTTTGTAATGTTACACGTCAATTTGATGTTCAAAAATCGATCTAACTATCGTATTAACAATTTTACATATATATTTATGTATTCTTCGTAGCATTAATTTTTAAAAATAAATATTTGTTTTCCATATTAACAATGAATAAAAGACTAGCATTAACGTTAATAAATACGAAAATAAAACATCGAGTATGTAGAAAGCAAGTTTGTCAAGTTTAATAGATAAATTAGCTATTTTTATGTAATAGACTACAGAAATATTTTAAACGTATGGCATAATTACATTAAAAAAATATATTCCTTAACATTTTGGTAATTATTTTCAATTGAAATTTGTTAAAAAATGAAATTAAACTCTAACATCTGCATAACGTATGTGTGTATTCGTAACACAAATTCTTCAAATATCTTTCCCTTGTATGTTTGTAGTCTCCCCTACGACGAAACGAGAACATCCTGGAAACAACAATTGTCGTGTTTTTGAAGTTTTTATGAAGATCATCTACAAGATAACTGTATACAATGAATAAAATTTTATACACATAAATTGTTGAAAAATATTAAAAATAATATTTAAACAAGTACAAAATTTTTCAACAAAATCAAATTCTTTTTAAATATTTAGTAATAGGAAGGAATACTTCAGCTATAGAAAGATATCACTTTATTTAAAATAAAAGGCAATGTACCTTAAAACATTTGCTTTTAAAGTATGTCTTTGTATTCACAAACGAATAAAAAAATAAATCACGTTCCATTTTTGTAAAGTTTTGTTTATTTTAAATTGTTTATGTTGGGTAATTAGTACTTGCTGTGAAATTTTATTCATATTTCTCAAGATATACATATTATACAATATTTTCACTAATATAAATTTATTGTGAATGCTATAAACGTTGAAAATTACTCTGTGGTAACTTACAGTATAACAGGTGTACAAGTATTGTTCGTAATAACAGACATCTGTGTACACTCAAATGATATAATATAATGCACATATGGTTCTTAAAATCACAGCTCTAGATACTGTAATGCAGCTCTCTTTATAGGCACGTTTCAAGGTAAATTGTTTTTTGAAGGGTCTACAGACTTTCAGAGTTTAAACCTTGTATGTCTCATAATATAAAAAGGAGCAAAAAAATAAAAAGAAATAAAAAGAATGAAATCAGTAAAGAAAAGTTATAAAAGATAATATATAATAATTATACTTTTAAAAAAGATTATTACATGTAAAAGCTGCATCATCAATTCTAGATACCATTCAACAGTCACACAAAAAATCTGATTAATATGATAGTGATATAGGTAGTGATAAGCTTCATAAATTTACATTTTTTTAACATTTTCCATAGTTAGAAAATTTGTATGTACTTTAGTAATACATAATAATTATAAAAATGGTTCTTCATTTTATAACAAATGATTTTAATTTGGTATATGTGACTATTTATGAAAAATGAAATCACATATTAGTATCGGTAAGTAACATTGTCATACATCATTTTGGTGTATGTTTTCAAAAACTTATGTTTAGTACTATGTTGAATATTATGTTAATATTTGTACTTATTCACACACTATTAGCATGTATTAAAACAAAATTAAACTCAACAGTTGACACTATTATAATGAGAATTAGGAGAAAATCGAAATACTAATGCCAAACATATTGTTGATGCAAAATATCATGTTTCGTTATGCAGATATTAAATGTTCTCATATCATTAATTTCATTGATCCATGATGATCCATGTTTACAATAAAATACATATCTATCTTGATATACAATACTATTTATATACAAATTGAAGAACAAGATGTTTAAATAATAAATAAATAATATTACTTAAATACATCTTGCAATACTTATTAAATTCAATTTAAGACGTGTACTTAAAAACAAAGTATTTCTATAATTTCCTTATTTATTAATTATATAATTGCTTTAACGACAAATTTATCCCAAAACAATTATCTAAACTTGTAGAGTGACTACCACATTATTATGCAAATTGCATTTTTAACTATTAAGTAAAAATTCTGTTTTATCATTCAGATAATGAAATATTCTGCATTATTTTATATTTTTTTGCTACAATTGTATGAAACTATTGGAAATTATCAAATAACTTACGTTGTATACAAAATTTCCAATATCATAGTTCACATTATAAATTAATATCATTTTTATAAATTTTATAAGTTACTATTTATAGCAACATGAAAAAACTGTGAGAAAATTAATATTCTTTTACATAGCATTTGAAAGACGTTATATATTGTTACTCTGTAACAAAATCATACTTTGTGAAATTCACAAAACATTGGCCTAAAATATGCTTTAAAAAATTAACTTTTTGTTGCTATTAAAATTGTAACAATCACTGAACTATAATTTTAATAAATAATTACATAAAAGATATTTTTCATTACACTTTGCGCATCATATAATGCATGTTTTACTGTGGGATTACTTGTTCTGTTGAAGTTCATAGTTCACAGTATATAGAGCAAAAAATAGAAAAAAAGATTGTAATTGTTATATTATGCAGAGAAGATAAATCAATCTATATATGATTGATTTATCTGAATTAAATAATAATAAAACATATTACTTACAACTATACATTAAGAACAGAAAATCAATCTACAGAAGGTTCACATGATTTCTTAAATACAAATATAAATACACAGTTTTTAAAGTATATACTCTGAATACATGAGAACAAAATACATACATATCTGTATACATTCACTCAGGTATTAGTTGAAGAATAAACATAAAGCGTTCTTTCACGTTTTTTATACAATATTTCGGGAATATTGATTTAATAAACAAAGGGGTTTTTTATTATTGAAGATTATGAAGATTATGAATATAAATCGCAAATTGAGAACCATACATGAAAAGTATCTCTAAAGTACCACACCTTTAAAATCTATATTTATACATTCTGCAATACCATAAAAATTAATTTGTAAACCATACATAAGATTATAAACAAGATAAATGCTTTTACAAAACTTGAATTACATAATACAGTATTGCCAACGCTATGTAAAATTCTCAATACTTTTTAAGAAACACTTTTCTTCTAGATATAACTTGTACTATATTGATTTTTTCTGTTTAGGTATATTAATAAAATTTTATATATATGCTATTTAAGCGTAATAATAGATATCAATACTGAAAATTATTAAATAATAAAGTTAATTGTAAGTAATGGTCAAAGCATTTTCTTTGACTATTTTGATAAGTAACTTAAACATTGTGCAAAATGTGCACATTTTTACTATGTGCAATTTTAACAATTGCGTGGAGATTTTTTGTACTAAAACTTATGCAATAACCATGTTTAATGAATTTTCATCTTTTTTATGTATAAATATTTAAATAAAAAATTAAGAAGGTATTTGCAAGTCAGAAGTGTAATGATAACAAAACATAAAAAATGATGTTGCTATTTTAAATATGTACTTCTTGTATGATGATGAATTATGTATTATGATTACACAATTGATCACGCTGTTTGATATTTCCTTGCAATAAATCAAAAATAACTTACAAAAGTTAGCAGTGGTAATGATATAAACAAAATATTAATATCTTTTTTCCTGTAGGACTTCTTTCTATAAACTGTATTATGCTTTATGATTATACTTTAGAGAAACATGTTACCTTCTGCACCTGATTTTCTATCAGTTCATCTATTGTAGATACTAACTTATGATATAATATGCTAATAAAATATAATTAATCCGTACCAAAGTATTTTTGTCCAAAATGATTTGGAGCAATGCTATGAATCTCTGATGTTAAAATTTTCATCTGTAAAAGAAAATTTATTTTCATTCAAACAAGTAAGATATGTTTACAATATAAAAATAGTTCGAAATAACTTAATTAATACATTCAGTAGAGAATGTCTTAAGGCAGTTCACTTTTTTAAAAGCTGTTAAAAAGTTAATATTTGTTATCAAGCCTATGATTTCAGGATCGGCAACTAATCTGCCTTTTGGGCTTAAAGTGAACTTAAAGAAAGTTTAAAGCCTAATGAAATAATCTTATGATTTGTGTTTGACAGAAAGAAAGCATCTAATAAGATACGGTTATAATCAGAAAGTATACACACCTGAGGGAAGGCAGTGACTAGAGACTTAGCTGCAATTGGTGTACAAAATAAATTTGATAAAATGATATTTTCTTCAATTACATTATGTTCTTTTAGGACAGCAATTGCTTTTATCACAGTATTTCCAGTACCTTTCATTTAAAATAAATCATTGGTTTTACAATATTGTACACAAAAGAACTTAGATGTATGATGTAAAGCTGTTACACTTACTCATTATTGGATACATAAGTAAGACTTTCCTTTCAGATATATCATCTGGAAACTTTGCATAAACTACTTTGGCTTCGTGGGTGTCTGCATCACTTTCAACTAATATTTTTCCAATTCTTATACTACGACAGCAGTCTCTTAAACCCTGAAAATGCATTATAATTAATATGCTTTTACAAATCGTTATTAATAAAATATACCTGTTCCATGGCTTCTCCGCTTCTTACTATAGACACTCCACAATTTCCTTTCTGATACTTCAAACCATTGTATTTGGCACCAGTTGGTGTAGTTACCACACATTTCGAAAAAGGTAATTGATTTAAACTTTCTTCTATCACTAGCCTTATCTAGAAATGTTTAATTTGCTGTGTACATGATCCCCAACTTATCATAGATATGTAAGTCATAAAATTAAAAAATATTATTACCATAAAAATATCGATTTGATACAATTCAATTACTTGTAATAAATTCTACAGAAAAAATATCAAATTAATATCATCTCTAATTACAGAAAATACAAAAATAGATTTCATTAGATAGAATTAACTATATTTTTCGGTGAAAGCATGAAAACACGATGCGTACAGTGGAAGAATGGCCACGTCTGACGAAACGATTTGTTCTCGAAAAAGGGACCAATATTATTAAATTTCTACTCATTATAAAACATATGTTTCACTCATGATGCATGCAGTTTTAGTCGTAAGTGCTTAAAACAAATAAATATTACCTCGAAAATACATGACAATGCGTCAGAACATATAATTAAATAGAAAAACAAGACTCACCAGACGGTCGGCGTAGAACTTGAAATCGCTCCTCGTGGTGTTTCTGTAAACGGATATGCATTGTGTCCATTAAATTGTTTAATTGGAGGCAAACGACACAATGACACAATGCGCCGGCATCATGCCGGCATTTTAAAGCTAAAAAAAAATCTTTGTATACGTCGATACACGAATCATTTTCGCCGTCGGTTTACTTACTTGTCTCGCAATATAGTCTGCAGTTCCTTCACTTGATTATTGCATGGAAGGATTTTTAAGTTCGGCCCGTAAACATCACCGATATCGTTGCTTTCGTTTAATTTCTTTGGGATCGGTGTTACCTCCGTGCTACCCATGCTGATTTCTTGTATGCATGTACTAACTTCGTACTATCAGGTACTATAGTAAGTACTATGCGTAGCACTAGATACTATTATATTATGCAGAGATGAGAAGATGGGTAGGCAAAGGAATGTGGGTCTGATTGGTTATTTCTTGTAGACCCAATGCAATCAGAAAGATACGCAATTGTATTGGTCAAAAGTGTTATATATATAGATACGATAATGTAATAACGCGTGATGGTAAGCTGGGCGATAAATACTGATATATATATTTAGTATACGATATAATATGTATACATACTAGACATGTACATATCAATGGCGATAAAGAGCTGTGCCTCCCATTTTCTTATGCCGATCCGCTGCTCAACTTTTCATGTCTTTACAAATTAGTATAGGTACTTGTCTAGATGTTGAGTAAACGATGTTCACAGTATACATTCGCAACAAAATCCGGCAGACCAGCCATTAACGTGTTAACTAGAGTATCTATTTAAGATTTTATATTGCAATGAAATAATAATAATAGTAAAAAAATCTGACATTCAACTTATTTCCCAACATTTTTTCCTACATTTATTTTATTTAAATATAATTTTATATTACCTTAATTTTGTTTACTACCAGATCTTGGTAGAAATAAAACAATTTCTATTTAATATTTTAAGAATAATTTTTGTGTGTTAAGTTAATTATGTATCGAGACATATAAATTAATAGAGGATATTTTTTGAAATTAATAAATACATAAGCTAAATGTTGATTGGATGTAGCGTGCACCAATCAACCAGCTTTAGAGTCGCTTTTAGTGAAAATTGAGGATATAGTGTTTCTAAATAGAGCGGCGAATTTGTCAATATTTAAGTAGTTAAAAAAGAATGTGTAACGGACAAGTAACATTAATGATTTCATACGATTAGTTAAAAAAGAATGTCCCGTCCTTACGGACTATTTTCAGCACAAAGAATGTATTCGAGACATAGATATGGTAAATAAAATTATTTTGAAGATATGACAATATAGTTATATTTGTGCAATTACTCTATTTCTTGGAATTATGTTCCATATATTGTATAATTTCATTTAAAGTTAAAAAATTGATAATATATAGCATCTGATATATATAACATATCTAATTATTTTTCCCAGATTTGATGACAATGTCGATTATTTAGAGGTTAGATTTTTTGAGGTTTGATACATACAAATAAGATGTTACAATTAAATGTAATAATTTTCTGTAGTTTTTAATAGGATTTTATGTTCACTGCATTTTATATTTAATTAATATTTAGGAGATAGAGGTGAAAGTTCTCAGTCAGGAGGATCACATTTTGAACGTGATAGCCATGGACGAGGCAGAGGAGGAGGACATCCACCTTGGTTGAGAGGCAAAGAAATAGGGCTTTATTATAGAGATAAGGCCAAACAAAAGTCCAAGAAAAAGGAAACTCGAGGTATTAAGTTACCCGAACATCTTCAAGAAAAAATTGAACACGTGTTAAACAATTCTAAAGGATATTATGAAAAATTATATAACAATGCATACACTGAGGATACGTATGATGTGTTAGAAAATAAATATGTGCACATTCGTGACTCCCAATTTAAAAGAAAATTCATGAATATGGTATCTGGTAATATGCAAGAAAATCTTGCCAGAGCTTTGCTAGTTAAATCAAAATTAGAAAGAGATATTGAACTAGATAAAAAATTATTAAATGAACATAGGACATTGCAATCAACGCAGGAATATGAAAACATGAAACAATTCAGATTAAAGTTACCATCATATCATAAAAGATCAAAAATATTAGATTTGATTAAGGAAAATCAGGTTATTGTAATAAGTGGAGAAACTGGTAAGTTTTTTGTATTTCATTGCAGAGTTTATATTAATAATACAATTGATTTTATATAATGCAAGGTTGCTAATATAACATATTCACAAGCTTTTTTGAATAGTTTATTACATACAATTATTATACAGATGCATTTCAGGTTGTGGAAAAACAACACAGGTTGCTCAGTATATATTGGATGATCAAATAGAACAAGAAAATGGTAGCATTGTGCGAATTATATGTACTCAACCTAGGAGGATATCAGCTATATCTGTTGCTGAGAGAGTTGCAGCTGAGAGAGCAGAAAGGCTTGGTAAATCCGTTGGTTTTCAAATCCGACTTGAAAAGTATGTTATTTCTTATTTCTTCTGTTAATTCAACTAAAGGTTGGATTGTGTTGTTTGTTTTTTATTTGTAGAGTATTACCGAGAGATAAAGGCAGCATAACATTTTGTACTACTGGAATGTTATTGCAATTTATGCAAGGTGATCCAGCCTTAAAAGAATTTTCTCATATTATATTAGATGAAATTCATGAAAGATCTACTGAAAGTGACTTCATCCTTGCTTTACTGAAACTAATTATCCCTAAAGTACGTTTAATTACATCTAGATTAAATTTAATGGTATTAATTCCCGTTATATAAAAAAATTCATTTTTTAGAGACCTGATTTGAAAGTTATTTTAATGAGTGCAACACTTAACTCTGAAAGATTTTCCAGTTATTATAATGATTGCCCAATGATTCATATTCCTGGCTTTACTTATCCAGTAACAGAATTTTATTTAGAGGACATCCTATCCTTTACAGAGTAAGTTCATATTCGATAAAAACAATATAGGTAAACAATTGCGGTACAAATAAACTGAATAATACAATTGAATTACAGATATCAATTTCCCGCATCAACTGCAATACCTCAAGATCATAGAAAACATATCAAAAAATATAAACAGGAACAACGAAAAAGGGATGAGTTTCACGATGTGCTATATCCTTATGTACGACAGCTTATAGCTACGGCAAGTATTCTTATTCTATGATTATTTATACTATATTTATTCTTTCTCTTATTTGTTTAATTTATTGCATTATAGAAGAAATATTCAAAAGAAGTAATTGAACAATTACGGAATCCAAACAGCGAGAAATTGTCTCTTGATCTCATAGAACAATTAGTTAGGTACATTTGTAAAACTAATGATCCTGGAGCTATTTTAGTTTTTCTTCCTGGTATGATGGATATAATAAAGCTACATAAAATTATGCTGGAAAATAGACAGTATCCACAAAGTAAGTATATTTGATATAGCACTTAATATAAAACTCTTATTTTCATCATAATTTTGGTTTAAACAAATTATTTAATGTTTGTAGATCAGTATGTTATTTATCCTCTTCATTCTCGTATGCCAACTGTCGATCAGAAGCTCGTATTTAAAACACCACCTGAAGGAGTTCGGAAGATAATAATTGCAACTTCGATAGCCGAAACTTCTATAACTATTGAAGATGTAGTATATGTTGTTGATTGTGGAAAAATGAAATTTGGTAAATTCGATCTCCAAAAAAATGTTCAAACTTTGGAACCTGAATGGGTATCGTTAGCTAATGCTAAACAAAGAAGAGGTAGAGCAGGCAGGTAAGACATTCAAAGACAAAATCCTAAAAAAAAATTTTCTTGTTATTTAAAATATTTATTATAATAATAGTATGTTATATTCTTTTTAGAGTAAGACCTGGTGTCTGTTATCATTTGTACTCAAAAGCTAGAGAAATGGCACTAGACCAGTATCCTTTACCCGAAATGTTAAGGACGCGTTTAGAGGAAGTTATTTTACAAATAAAAATGTTACAATTGGGAAAAGCTAGAACTTTCTTAGCAAGTGTTATGGATCCCCCAAATATGAAAGCTATAGATCTATCTTTAGATTTACTCCGAACTCTCAACGCGTTGGATGACGAGGAACAATTGACTCCTTTGGGGTATCATTTGGCTCAATTACCTCTAGATCCACGTACAGGTACTATTCTTATATATTAAATATAATTTTACATAATTTATATCTTTATTAATATTTTTTATTAATAAGTCTATATAATAATCATTTTATTGTTTATTCTTACTAGGGAAAATGATCATATGGGCATCATTATTTTCGTGTGTAGAACCAGTTTTTGCAATCGCGGCGAGTCTTAGTTTTAAAGATGCTTTTTACTGTCCACTTGGAAAAGAGGAAGACGCACGAAAAAAGAAACTCGAATTAAATATGAATCAATTTAGCGATCACATCGCGTTATCTGAAGCATTAAGAAGATTCGAGATCGCGTATAAAAAAAGTTATGCAAGTTCTTTTTGTAGGGAATATTTCCTCTCTTTTAGTACGCTCAAACTACTTTCTGAAATGAAAACTCAATTTGCTCAACATTTGTGTCGAATGAAATTTATGGACTCAGAAAATCCCGCTGACATTAATGCTAACAGGAACTCCAGTAACATAACCTTAGTGAAAGCAGTAGTATGCGCTGCATTGTATCCTAATATTGCTGTTATAAGGTATGTCTAGTTTCTAGTACAATAATAAGGATAATGAAAGCGGAAATATACTTTAAATTTTATTTTATGTTCAGGAGAGTTACAAAAAATGGAACCAGAGCATGGACTCCAGAAGATGGCAGTGTTACTATACATCCGTCAAGTGTAAATGATAGAGTTAGGGAATATCCCAACCCATTTATTACATATTTTACAAAGCAACTCTCGACAGCGATATATTTGCATGATACTACATGCGTTAGCGCGCCAATTTTATTATTTACTGCTCCAAAAATGTCTATAAGTATGTGCCTTCTGTTGCTTACATAATTTTTAATCGTATATATAATACAATATATATTGTGTATATATAATTTACAATTGTATATATATTGTGTATATAATACTTTCAATTGTTTCAGGAAAAGAAAGAGGAAACTATTTTATCAGCTTAGCAAACAATCAAATGTTTGCTTGCGATTTGCAAAGTGCACAACTTATTCAGGTATAAAAATAGATGTATCTGTAAAATAAAATTTGTACTTAATGAATTTGCACAATTATCTATAATTTAATTACAGAAATTACAAGAACAATTCAATAACATGTTAGAGTATAAAATAACACATCCAGGAACAGTATGCTGGAATAGCTTTGAAGGCGATGTATTAAAGTAAGTTTTATGTTTTAATATTTCCTTCGTTTTTTATGTATTTCTAAAAAGCGCTAATATCATTTGTTGATCATAGTGCTATCATAGAACTGGTTTCTCAAAAAGACGAGGAATTGGGATTTTCTAATTCTGATATTCAAAATTGTGAGGATGATATTCATGATAAAGTTTGAATAGGATTTAACAAACTATGATAATTATGGCTTTGAAGCATAGCGAAATAGCTAGAGGAACTTGGTTTTTTAATTGTCTGAATTAAGTGAACCCCTAAGATATTCTAGTAAAATAATTCCTTCTATAGTTTTATCTAATTATAATAAGTAAAAATATATCAAGTTTGTAATATATATTCAGAAAATAAAGTTTTGGAGATAAAACAAAAAATTATCAACCTTGCAAATTTAATTTTCAAATTTACTCGAATCCTACTACATGATTATGATATATTAAACACATTGTTGCACGATTTGAATATAGAAGGTATGTCTAACATGTATAGAATTTCATTTATTTATACATATATATATATATATATATGATTTATATTATCACGTAAATTCATTGTGCTTGAGATCGTATCACACACACCGTTTCTAAATATTCTGTCATCTACCTCAAATTTTCAAAAATTTAATTCAAATTTCAAATTTTCATAAAGAAAGAGAAGAAAAGAAACAAAATTAGAGAGACAATTGAATTGTGCGTAAGAACACGTATATCTTTCCTAAATACTTTTTCATTGAATTCAAACTTTCAAGAAGTTAATTCAAATGTACAAATCTTCGTAACGAAAAGAAGAAAAAACATATTAATGAAATTTGCCAAAGATTGAAGTCAAACAAAAAAGATAGTCGTTTGGTAACGGAGCTTGACCATTTAAATATGCGCCCATTATGTCGTCGGCCCATAATCCATAGGAAAAGTAGGAAGCATCGTTTAACAAAAAGATTTTGAAATTTCACGAGCGAGTCGCCTCCCCTCCGTTCTAGTTGTACGTTAGCGCGTCGCCGTCGCCAGTAAAAATGAGCCTGGGGTCTGGCACGAGCTGATAGCCACCGTGAAGAGAGAAGTAAATAGGGGGAAGAGAAAGAGGAACGAGTGAAAAAGAGGGAGGGTGGATAAGGGGAGGGACGTTCTGGCAATACACGAGCGAGGCACGTAGCGTCCGATTCAGTCTGCATCCGACCGCCGCGAGTGTCGCGTCGTGAAGCTGTGGTCGAACTTCGGGGGGGACACGAGACTCCAATACGAGTCAGAGTCTATACGAGTGCTCATAGTACAACATCGCGATCCCGTATCCTATATCTAAATCGTATACCTATCGGTTATACGTCGTATTCGCTTCTCAACCCTTGAGTCGTGAGCCGCAATACGAGAGAGAAAAGAACTGGTGAAAAATCGTAGTCGCGTGTATTGGTGTTATATAGAGAGGGAGAGAAAGAGAGAGCGGGTCACTGAACGACCGTACGAAGGTAGAAAGAGGGAGAACGAGAAAATAAAAGAGGGACGGAGAGGGATTTTCGTCGCGACGTATACATACGTATATACACGTGCGAAACCGAGGAGAGACGTGAAACACGCGCGTGCGCACCCGCGTATCACACATATACACATATATACGAAAAAGAGGGAGAGAGAGAAATAACGACGACACGGCGCAGGAAGAGGTAAGAGAACCAGTGACACCGGGAGGGTCGGGTGTTCCTCGTGCAAAACCGCCACCGGAATATATGTCGTGAGTGTGCGGCCGAAGATCCGCGGATAGAGGCCGGCCGATAGTGCGTTCCGGGGTTTAAGAAGGGAAAAAAAGGCGAAGACTCTCTCGGTTGAAAAGCAATGCGGGTTCATTGACTGCGTGCCGCGCAATGGCCGCATGTTCGTGGCCGATGCACAGTGCATGTGTGACAGGAGCTACGAGGAGGACGACGCCGAGGACGACGAGGCCGAAGATACCGGCTACGACCAATATCAAACTCGAGACCTACTGAAAGTTCTTCTTCTTCTCCTTCTTCGGGTCCCTACATGATCGAGAAACTCATCTCGATCACAGGCAGCGATAACAGAGAGGAGCACTGGAATTTTTCGTGCTTTTTACGTGAGTAGCTTTCATACTACCACCTTCCACAAACTGCATACATATTTAGTTACTGTTCTCTGTTTTTCATTCGTTTCGCTGGAAAGTTGTAAAATCAGGAAACCAACCTCCTGCTGATATTCGAATCTCGATAAACACGTCCGGAATTTCGGGACGAAACTGCATTTTCGAATTCTCAAATATCTTCGACTTATGATTATCGAGATCGGTGGGAATACCAACATTCGGCGAGACGTGCAATGTGCTGCTTTAACACTAGAACTACCGACGATTAAAGTACGAAAATTAAAGACATATAAAATTTTATAAAAAGTCATTCGAATCGGCAGAAATGCAACCATCCAAATCGATAAATTTGCGAAAAATTAAAAAATGATTATTTTATGCATTATGGTGGTTCTAGTGTTAAGAACACTAATTCTCAAGATGTTGCAATGCATTATAGTAACAGCGTTAAATTTATCTAATTTTATCGCTGCTTTTACGGTATTTGATAATTGAGGAATTCAAATAGTACTAAATTTTATACTAGATATAGATTTAAACGTTGTAAGTGCTAGAATTCGTTTTAGCTTTTTAGGGTTATGGCAAGGTACAGTTAAAATCGTTAGCGGCATTATCTTGAACCAGTACATTTCTTGTTTATATTGAAAATCTGCACTTCTGCCACTTACATCATTTACCATTTCAACTGTTCAATTTTCCCTTTCGCGTTGCGCGAGTACTCGTTTTAAATGTGAGTTTCAAACGGAGTGAACGTGTTTCGAGAGTATCAAGGGCGTAGGGTCATTCACTGCAACCGGTGTTTTCTCGTTCAAAGGTTGTTCGTACGTCAATGCCCTATTGTAGGAAAATATCTTGATCGGAGAATATCGATATTGTTTTTCGAATATTGCTTCACATGAAATTATTTATCATAATAATTTCACTGTGCGAACGACAATATATTTGACCCCAAAATTTGTTTGTGACATTTAAAAGTCAAATTGAAAATTTATAGTGGCTCACTAAAGCATTTGAACATCTACCATAGGAAATATGTATATATTATATAAAACATATTAAAATTTTGTTATTACTGTAATATAATATAATTGATATAATCATAATAATAGTCAAGACTTATTATAGCGCTAATAAAATTTCAAAATGTTTCGTATAACACACATAATATACTTATAAAAGGTTTTTACAAGTGTCTGAATATTTTTGTGAGCTACTGTAAGCCAATTTTTTTTTGTGTAAGCTTCAATGAAACCAGATATTTTCTCATTAAAAATTAATTCCTTTACATTCGAGGACGAACAGCCGAAGGACGTGTACGTCATTCTTGCAATGACCTTATCACCAATACGCTGACCTTACCTACCGTAGGTATTATAAACATCGTACTTTCGTAATAACACTTAATCGGGCGGTTTTGTCGCAGTGCAGCCAATCTTCTTTCAAAAAATATCTTCTGTACACTGAAAATCTATAGAACATGTACTGTATCTTATTAAGAAGAATAATAATATAATATTTATGATTTCTTTAAACGATTGATACCGTAGCTCTATTTCGCCGCTTTGTTCGTTAAGTTCACGAACCTTTATAATTTCGTATCTAATCAACGAATGCTAGACTTTGCCACGAGTCGGCAGCATCTTATCTTCCAGCTTGTCGTTTCTATAGCTATGGTTCTTTTCTCGAAATTCGAACGAACTATTTAGACTAAAAATAATCACGAAAAAATTTTGAATATATGCAGATAATCTAAATATAGAGTTTGTACTCGTCCTTTTTTTCTATATCGAGACAGTTCATTGTTCGCGAGTGCAGAGTAATTTTCATCACCGATGTTCGTTGAATGAACAGTATTATCGGTGTCAATGACAAGAAGGGACGATGTTGGTCCAAAGAATCGCAGACATGTATCTTTAGTGGTGGTTATGCGAATTAAGCGTGCATTTGATTTCCTATGCTCGAAAACACCGATTAGGCCGGATGGTTGTACCGTTGAAAGGAACAACTTCGTTTTGGAACAAATCCAACCGGTTGACTTGTGTATTCTAATCAAGTAAATCAGGATAAGTACGTGTTTTTGCCCTGTTCGATTTTGTGGTAATTAACCAGCGTGGAACCGGAAAAATTAAGTTACACACTGGTTGCCGGCCTGACAAACGGCTATTTGCATTGTTTATGTTTCCTTTGTTCGTGCCAAATTAGTTTTTCCCGGTGTATTGTCATTCACCTATTCTTATCTTACGTGTTTGAGCGCGCACACCTTTCTCTTTCTATCGTTCCATTCGTAAGTTTAATTATGTGGTAAGTGGCTTGTTCGTGGGTTTTGATATAAGTCTCTTAATGCTGTCTCTAAATCTGAAACAATGTTTATTTTAATTTACTTATTCATAGCGTCTGCAACGGATAGGTTAGGTGACACTGATAAAGTTTGTTTATGATTCAAGAAATGAATCAATTTATGATATAATAATGTTTCTAATTACTTATGTGGTGTTTTATAAAAACTAACAAATTCTATAATCATTTCGAATAAAAGCAGTCAATTTTACAATAATTGCTTTTTCATAGTGTAAAAAATAATATTATGGTGGATTCCTTAAAACGACATTTTTAAATATTGATCTAGTTCGATCGATACGAAGTTAATCACCGAAATTCGAAATCGTAATCTCGTACGCAGTTATCGGTCGGTCGGTCGTGTTCATTGATCTTGCTGTTTAACAGACTGAGATCGTTGCACCCGTGACATGAAACGTACTACTCGCGATGAGATAATTGTTCTTAATCATCGTGTATATTCTCATTGATAGTACGCGTGACTAAATATATCTTGAGCTTTCTTAAAAATTTCAAGCGATACGGATCCTATTTCTCTTTTCTTTCCGAGAAAAAATAAACGACATCGAATCTGGTTCGCACGTCAAAAACGTTGCCAATATAATGTACGAGCCATTCGCCCGGTATAAAAAATTCAAATTTACCGCTCACGACCGTAAATAAAACATCAACACCATACGAAAACTGTAAAAAGAGAGAAACGATCAGCTGGAATCGGTCGATTCTGGATACGTTTATCTATTTTTCGATATTGTATTTTCGGTCGGCATTCACTCACGGCCGAATTAGCGACCGTTACTTTCGGTACCGGCGCCATAACCTTTCTCAACGTTGTCGATTTCGATCAGCGCCACTAGGCGCGTCGAGGGAACTGAATATCCCACAGTGACCTGTTCGCATTAAAAAATTTAATTATATCTAATTAAGATAATTTATTACTTTGATGTAGAATGAGGAGGTGGAGCAACTTTGTAATAATAAATTATACATACATAGAAGTTTTCTGTGGTAAGTGTTCAAATTCTTTCGTGAGTGATTATATATGTACATATGTATTTATGACCGTGATACCTAACCCTTAATTGGATTTAACCCTCGTCTGGTTGTAGATGAGATTAGAAACCCATAACGATTTCAATTAACATAATTTTAGTTTACTTAATACGAAGTGTTTTCTGTATTCTAAGTTATGAAGGCTATCAAAGCCATTGAGAAAGATACAGAATATAAATCGAAATTAAATATTCTAAAATTAAGAAACTTGATTCTAATCTAACCTAAACTGAATGGTCATCTACTATATAACTCAGCAATATCAATTAAGAGTTAATTATCCCTGAAAGTTTAAAAAATCGTCTTTTGACCAGTTTTTCGTTGTAAATACTACCTACCCACTCTATAGTGGAATAGGTTGCGTGACCACGTCGTTACTAATTTCACGTTCGAAGGTTGACGCATCGACAAAATCGTCGAACGGAAATGAAAACGTTAGCAGGCCATCGGTGGTTTTCTTGCACGCGAGGCCATGAAAATTAAAACGGTGTTGGTTGATCGCGCCTTAGGCCTGTACAATTCGCCTCGACTAATTAGAGACGCCTGTCAAAATCATCTTTGACCGGAGCGAAGGAAGATGTCCACGATACACCAGCGTTTCTCGTATACTTGCCACTCATCCGTGACTAATGCCTAACAGTTGGCGGGTGAAAATTGGCGCGATGTAAATATGGGACGAGTTCTCATGCGCACAGCGTATGTCCGCTCGATTTACTTTGTCAGCTTCAGACGCGACATACAGTGCGACTCGTTCGCCCCCACTGTATTCGTCTTTGCTCGTGATCGCGGCTACTTTGCGACTTTCAGCGACTGACAAATCTCGTCGATAAATAACCGACTATCCAGAGTGTAATGGCGGCGATTCGGATTATGCGAAGAATTCGGAAGTCGATCGCCGCAAACATGCAGCCGCTGCTAGTCCGCGCGTTGTTGAACAAAAATAGGTGACCTATATATGTCGCACGTATATGTATCAAATGTGTGTATACTGTATACGTAAATGTATGTATGGTGTATGTATTTTTGTTTCGCGAAATTGAAGCAGATTTTTTAAATGCTTCTTTGTCATCGAGCTTCGGAAGCTGTAAACGTTGTGTTGCGAGAAATGTTGGCAGCATTTTTTATTTACATTTCGCGCGGTCTGTTTGGAATAACTTCTGGCTACAATAAGCCGCTTCGACGTAAGGTTCTTCGCGTCTCAGTTTCGTGGTGCAAGATGAATCATGTTTTTTTGCGAACGATAAAGTACATAGTTCTTCGTCTGTTTTATAAATCTATGAAATCTTGCTATATATACACATAGACATATATGTATAAAAATAATTTTCTTAATATTGTATGTGTACTTTGGCTTTTGAAATGAGACTAAAGGGATGGCGCTGCAGTCGTCTAATTAATTTACGATACAATACACAGAGGGTGTTCCAAAAGTCTCTTCTATTTCAGTTACGTTACTTTTTGCAGTCAGTTCAGTGCGAAATATTAACAAATTTACCAAAAAGAGGAATATTAATGGTTACGTGGTTTCTTAGAACAGGCAAGAGCCGTCAGAAAAAGAGCAAGATGAGAAACAATAACAAATGTGCGGTAGGTAAGGTTGAAAATAATATCGAAAATAACAACGCCTTCTTTAGGTCTTCTTTATGGCTGTTCGATCAGAAAGCCGCTATTTTCGCGCGAAAAGCTTGCTCGTCCCGTTTTTGTGCCGACCTCGTCTCTGGTAACGGATTACCCAGCGGACATGATTACCTTCGGCACTGCTAATAGACGATCATGAATGAACGCGTGAACGCGAGTCGTTCTCTCGCGCGAGTACGGCGTATTCCAGATATTCGTTGCGCGAATATTAGTTATACGGGTCGCAAGTAGCTCAAATATGGCGTAATCCATACGCCATATTAAGTTACGATTATACTACGGATATTTACGCATTTTCGAGAAATTTCATATTATATTAATTAACATTATAAATCCGTTTTGCTAAAATGAGAGATTAAAATATGAAAATTCGAAGACCATAGCAAGGTTAAGAATATAGAAGTCTATAGAATACGTAAAATATCCGAACTAGAGGACTTGTTGTAATATTCAGCATATGAGACAAATTTCTACCATATTTAAACTCGCAGTCAGGAAAGCTCCTTATTACGAATAAATAATAAATAATGCACTTGAAAGTAGAGGAACTAGATATTCGCTGGCAATTTTTCTCCGGTTTCCTTTTTTCTATGATTCTTTTCTTTATTTTCTGACGAGAATTGAATTGGATTTTTGCAGAGGTTATAGAGCATTTCCTGCTGTGTAGCGGTGAATTTTGGTAGACACAAAGTAAACACGTTTCGATGTGAATATCGAGATGTAACTGTTCAAAATTGACTGATTAATTTTGACCTGAATTTTTGTGCATCCGTCGCCACTGTATAGTGGTCTACAAATATTGACATTACCTAGTTGTACCATTTTACCGCGTCTCCTTCCGCCATGTTTCTTTTATTTTCTAGAAACTGAAATTACGTGTTTATATTGGCAATGAAGACTTCTGACGATTGCAGGGATAAGCATTCACTAATTTAAATCTTAATTGACGAATTCCCGTAACATCTCTATCCTAAATTTCATCGTAAACACCAGAAATGGTATCATAAAATTATAATCTCCATGAAGTAATAAATTTTCATTAAATTTTCAAACTTTTACTATGACAGGTACATTGTAGAGAAAATAGAATCAGGTTGTTCACGACCAGAAAAAGCAACAGGTTATTAACCAAACAGTCTGTGTTTGCTTATTCCACGAACTATATTCTATCTCGCTCTACTCTTCAAAATTCGTATCATTCCTTAACACAAACCTTTGAAGCTTGCTTTATGATAATGTTCCAAAGACGTTAGGTATCCGTGATAACAACTCCTATACTTACCATTAGCTTTGATTCAGAAACGTAAACAACTTCCTCTTAAATATACCACTAACTCACGTTTTGTTTTTTTAGACAGTCGCAGCCGATCTCCGCAGAACTCTTCCACGGAACGCTGCACCTGCAAGGATACTGCTAATTTACCAGGACTCGTCAACAAACGCAAAACTTCGCTACGTTTTCGCTCGAAATTTCACGAACTTTCATAGTTAATCTCTTAATCTCCGATTCCGACGACTCTACCAAAGACACAAAGAATTCTGACGAGAACTTGAACGATCTCATTTAAATTATCTTTGAGAAAAGATCACAAATAACACGCTGATTCACTCGGAACCAGTGCACCGTGCACCGTACATCAGCTTTATATCGATCGGTTCGTTCGCTTCTAAATTTTATTCGGACTTAATGCTCGCGACTAGGTGTTTGGACAGAAAATCGGCACGGAGTCGCGGGAATAGCTGGCGAAAATGTTCGTTTGCTGACGAGAGACAACAGCAGGGAACTGATCGCGGTGGAAAATCGTCGTTGGAGATCGCGTTGAACGTGTCGAGGTGGCGGGACTTAGGTGAGGATATTCCGTCGCGTTTGACGTCGTTGTCGTCGTCGTGGTGCGTTGTTCAGCCTGTGGTTCGGCAGTGAGAGAAAGATAAGAGAGAGAGGCGGGCAGCTATAACCGACAACCACACGGTGGACATGATTATTTCAAAGGATCTGTTCCTCTTTGGCGACCAAGATTACCTGCGCCTTCCCAGCAACGAGAAGCGCCAGCAACGGGCAATGGGCCGACCGATCATCAATGCTCCCAGGTAAGTGATTCTTTTATCGATACTTCGTAGCTAGATTTACTTTTTTCCGATATTTTTTAGACGACGGTGTGGAAATAGTTGACTGACGTTTGCTCGAAACAATTGGAAGGCTCCTTTCATTAGATCGATGTTTTTTAAAATCTCGACCATGATGTTGGACGGAATAATTTTTTACTGTGAAAAGATTTGAATTTTTATGGTTTCGATATTCCAAATGGAAATAATGATTTGAAGAGCAGAAATAATTCTCAGTTCGAGAAAGAATAGAGTGTAGAGTAGCGGATTTTTGAAGACACTTTATTGTTTTCTACTTTATTGCTTTATTTTAATTAATTAACAATTATTGTTTGTTCAGATTTGTCAAGTTTCGAAAAACTAATAGTGAATTGTAGATGTTATAAGTTTGTCGTGCTATCGTATGATATATGTAATAGTTTTCGATCATGTTAATGTTCTTAATTTTTGCGAAAAGTCTATGTGGTTATTTTAGCTATTGAGTAGATTTTGAAAAACATTGAGCAGGTTGCGCTTACAATTGTTTCGAGCAACGTAACCACAGTACACATCTACGAGTCTAAGACAAGAATATCTCTTCCAATTCTATTTAGTTCTATTATTCTAGTAAAAAAGCTTTTCTTATATCAATATATACAATTTTCTAATTTTTGAAAAGAGAAAGAAAGATCAATTTATCAATAGCAAATGAATTATTTTTAAAGACTGTATGATATTAGGGTTCATCAGATTTAAATTAAAATCAGATAGACGATGTGTTATTGTTAGATGAGTATTTGGAAATTAAATACAATTTGAACAACGTATAATTCAGCAAACAAAGTGAACAAAGTATACAGAACAAAGACAACCAGAGCTTAAGATAAGAGGACATATCACGTTTCGCGTATCATGGAAGGAAAAAGTCATTATTATATTTGCGAAATTCTAAATTTAAACACACGCCCGTAGTTCATTTTCTTCAACTCAAAACTCGATCTTTCTTCACTAGCTTCTTCACTATTTTACCTATTAATCAAAATCTCCAAATTATTCTCAACCTCTCGAACACATCACAAGAAAAATTCACGATTTCCTAATGCTTATCAAGAAAATCAAACTACTCGAAAAATTAGTATGATATCAATGTCTTGCATATATTTAGTATAGTGTCGTTTTCCAGTATAGTGTCGTTAATAACATGTGTAATCGATACGACATTGAACATTGGTAATGAAAAAGGAAGAAAAGCAAAGACTCGCAAATAAAAGACGAAGAAAAAGTAAAGAATAAAAAGAAAAATAGCAATTAACGTCATGTACGCTCGTGCTCGCTAAATACCTTATCACGACTGATACAGTCGATGATGTCTTTCGAAAGAAAGTGCTCGCCCCTTATCTATTCATGTCGTAAAAAAATATATCATCGACTAATACGTCGGCAAATCTCAGCGTGCAATAAAAAGCGTCCAGCATTGGCAAAACCATGTCTCGTCTCACGACCTTCCGCCGTGTCATCATGTTCCTCGATGATTTCCAGCTCCTCTTTTCCCCCATTCATCAACTTTATATTCACGTTTTCACATTTATCGAAATCACTGTTGTTACAGTTCTATACATACAAAGACTAGAGCAGAAACACGCGATAAATCGCATTTTTCATTTTCACAGAGCAGCAATTTTAAAATTCACATTGTCCTTTTCTTTGATTTTAAGGCTAAAGTGTATCTTTCCACTCTCTTAATAACTTTAAAAATATTGTCCGTCACAATATTAAAATATCAAAGACGCATTAAGGATCAAATAAAGAGAGAGAGAGAGAGAGGTTTATCACCGAGTTATAAATTATTTCGATTTGTTCAAATTTCATAAATCTGTAGGATTTATTGTGGAAACAATAGAGTCAAGAAAAATATTAAACGAACGTTAAAAAACAGAATTTAATAATGTAAACCGTCTGAAAATGAAATTGCAAACGAAACGTTGCGTTTAACTCGACATCGGTCTTTAAAAAGTTAAAATACCGTTTGTTTGAATAGTTACATCTTTAGCTTCTACGAAACTTCACCAATTACATCTTTGGCCCTTGTCTTGTCTTTTTCCGCTTTTAGCGGCGCACTTTACATGAACATATTACAAAGTAACATTGAAATTAAAAGATCAACAAAAATGTACTTATCATATCTTTTGCCTGTGATCTTTATATACACATTGCTTCTCTATCAAACAAGGAAAAGAACAAAATCATCCACCTCATCTTTTCCTATCTTCGTTACTTAGCATCTCCCTCTCCTCTTCGGTAAAATTTATTTATAACGACGCGGTTGTTTATCGTGGTTGATTTAACGAGCGTCGACAGTGCTTGCTTGTTTGCGCACGTGTTTGTTTGATCGTGCCTTTTGTTCCGTTGCCCCGTCGTTCGATCAACAGTTTCGTTAATACTAAATAATGCCGGAACGACGTTCGGGATCTTGAAATGTTCGTTCCTCCTTCTCCCTCCGATTGTTTCTCGTGATTTGTAATTCGTCATGTGACGAAGCGTTTTTACAAACAATATTGTATCGTTGGATTTTAATTGTTCGTATATTAACAATCCTGTCTCGCGATCGTAGAAAGCTGCGGTGAACTGTAATGATCTATAAAAATACTTAATGTTACTTTACGAAGTGAAAACACACAGAATAGCTTTAACCATAGCGCGAGTAAAACAATGCGCTTTAGCATCATCGGCTGGTTCTTCTTCAGTCAATTGAATTGATCCTTTTTTACCACACTATCGCCATTGCATCTTCAAATTGGAAAAAATATCTCGGACCCATCCCTCTTTACTATGTAAACGTACATCCTTTGTGTTCAAACGTGACATTACACTTCGTTTGTTTTACTTCATAATCAATTTAAAGAAACTATTGGCCTGGCAACTAAGTGATTGCGGATTTTGTCAATACCACCTAATGACAAAATCCGCAATCACTTAGTTGCCAAGCCAATATTTCTCAATAATCTTACGATAATCTTCGTTCGAAATTCGTTTGGAAACATTGTGCGAATTTTTTCAAATTCTTTCGATGATTGCTACTTACTGAACCATATATTTAATATAATACGCCTTAAGGGTACCATAGCTATGTTCACATAACACACATTTACACGGTAAGGACTAATTGGCTGCATTTTAAGTCTCAGGATGTACATATTAGCGTATTTCGACAATTACAGAGGAACGATTGTATTAGATGAAACGCAGACGAACGTTGGCCGTGAATTTTCATTACGATTTCGCTGCGGTTTGCTAGGTTTTCGTAGGGATTCCGCAACTTTGGGCGACCATTCTTTTGATTTTAGGGTTTCTACGGCTTTCCGTGGGGATTCTGCAATTCTTAGTGATTCCGTGTAGCGACTCGGCTGCACTCCGTAAATTTCCATACGCATTCCATAATTTCCTTCGCGAATCTTAGAATTCTCGTTCTCTCGTATTTCCTGCTAGCGACTTTGTAGCATTCTGCGACTACTTTTCCAAGAGTTTTGGATTTTTAAAGATTCTATAACCCTTTGCAAACTGACGTAACAATCTTTTGATATTTCACGCGTTCCCATAGGAAATCTCAGAAGCTTCTTTGCGGATGTTGAAATCCTTGGCGATTCTACAGTTTTGTGTATTTTCACGTGTCTGTTGGGTTTCGTAACTTTTCATTAAACAGTCTCGGAGGTTCTTGAATTTTTAAAGATCCCATGACTTCGCATAAACGGCGTATCATACTTTTCCATAGGAATTTTATATTTTTCTTCGCGAATCCTCAAATTCTTCACGATTTCATAGTATCATTCATAGCTCAAGGATCAATTTTCATTATGCTTATTTTTATTATATGTATTATATGTATTGCATATATAATATTATATCATATGTAAATTTATATTTATATTTATTATATTTATATTATATGTAAATTTTGACTACGTGGAAGCTTTTATCTTGTGATTTTCCGCTAGGATCTTCGAATGTTCCAAAATTTTACGTAACTTTGTACAGACCCACGTAACAGTCGTTTAATACGCCTTTCACCCCATAGAAATTTCATACACCTCATCTTTACCTATCGGCTACGTAACTGGTATCAATTGGGTAGTTTCTCTTCATCAAATTAGTTGAATTGACTTGTTCCGGCGTTTGGTCGAGTGAAATCGACCACTTTTGATCAGCATTTGGAAACGGACCCTTGAATTACCACCAACCTTACTGCATTTGTGTTTAAAGGGTCTTCAAGAGAAAAGAAAGTGGAGTCCGCAAGCCGGATACGCGTAAAACCGCAGTTCCCAGAAACGATATATAAATCGTATTTCGTCGATCACCAGAGACCTCTTCTTGCTTTCCGGATCCAAGTTTCGAAAGTATTTCGAGGTATCGATTACCACTTCGCGTCTCGTCCTTTCGAAATCGTACGCAGGTTCTGTATTTTCCTGCGGCTGGTGAACGAAGCGAGGTTCGACGCAGAGGAGAGCGAGCGAATTTTCTCGAATATTTCACTCGCGTTCCAACGGTCCACTGTCCGTACAGAACTTCAATACTGAAATCTAGTCTCTCTTTAACATTTGATAAAGAGTGATTTCTCTGCTAACTGACAATTCTTCGATGTTTCGAAATCAGCGCATATTTTTCCTTTCAAAACTGCACGCAAAATGTAAAAGCATGTAAAATACCCAAAGATAAGATAAAATAAAGAATCAAAGTATCAATGCTCGTTATAATAATTGATAGATAAAAAGACATTTTTCATGAATATTAGAGCACTAGTTCTTTTCCATTCTCTTTTTATCTCAATCTGCTTAAATCGTGATTTGTAAAATAACACTAATAATATTCGTTCAATCGAGTGAAAGAGGACCCAGAGGTCTGACGTTTCTGGAACGTGAAACTTCAAAGAGAGCAAAAAAAAAAAAAAAAAAATGAGGAAAAAAACAAACTGGAAGTTGTTGTTACTATAATCACGTTTCGAAAATGTGAGTGTCAAGAGATTAGTTGCTGGATTGTTTATCGGTGTGAACGCACCAAATATAAGCTGATACAGAGAACACTGTCTTGGCAAATTGTAAATAAAAAGAAACGGAAGGAAAATAACGTGTTGGAAAGCACGACGTTATCGTAAAAGCCACGGGATGTGGTCCTTGGTCTTTAATTTTTCCAGAAAAACGTTCGTAAATCAAGCTTTGTTTCGGTAGAAAACGACGTGACTGATAACTTTCGTTTTATCTGTCACGGCTATTATCAATAATGCTACCAGCAAATCAATATCCAAACTTTCGTGCAACGCTGTCCGCTTGTGGTCATTTAGCTTCCTGTGATTAATTTTATTTTTAGGTTTGTTGATCTTGGATAATCAACTTAATTATTGTTTTTTCGTTTTCCTAATCAAATTTATGGGATATCAATATTTAGTAGATTTCACCTGTTTGTACGCGAAAGTACAGGTATGAAATCGTGGAATGAAGTAAATTATATTATACAAGACGGTGCATAAATCAGAAGAATAAACAAGCAAAGTTCGAATTGTACCTAAATGTGTAAATATCGCTGCGAGCAAATATTCCATGTTGTTGTTTTAATTCGAAAGTTAATTTAAGAGAACGTTAATCAATTGTAGCTTCTACAATACGAGTAAACGAAAGAATGTGTAAATACAATGAAGAAAAATTCCTCGCTAACTGTTAACTTCCAAACTAAAACAGACATCGTATTCCCTGTCACAAATAAATAAACAAAATTCCAGTTACGAATACGAAAAAGCAGCTCGTTTAAAAAGAATCTGTCGACACGTTTGACGTTAAACTCGTTCCGCTAATTGGTTCTGCCTTAACCAATTCCACCATTCATTCGAACATTTCCGTAGAAAATCTGTCCATCTAACACGCGACCATAGAAACGATGTCGTGGCCCGCAAGAAACCGATGAGATACCAGATCTCCTGGACTTTCAACGGTTCTCAATTAGAACATCCTGCTACCTGGCGAGCAACGAGAAATCCATCGACTTTTCTTCCTCTTGGACCGGTTCACGCCCCTGTTTCGCCTGCTTACTTACTAGCGCCGCTGATAAGGAGAACGCGAGCGTGCACGCGCGTATCGCGCTCCCTTCCCATCGCCGAGAGTGGGTCACGCATGGGAAACTGGAACGGTTTCATCTTGAGGCGGAAGACTCGATTTTTCTCCGGAGGAGAAACCGCCGATTTTTCTTTCGATCGGTTCACAGTTTCTAGGTTAGGCGCCTGTAAATGTTCCTATATATATATAGGGTGTTTTGTAATTAATGGTACAAGGGAATGATTGTACGCCAGTGGGATAGAGTAAAACGGTTAGACACGAGGCTCCGTTTTTGAGAACATTGATTTCAAGTATTTGTCTAATCCGATGTGATTGGTTTACGGTTTTCAGGGGAAGCGCGTGTAAATATTCGTAAATATAGGGTGTTTTGTAATTAATGATACAAGGGACTGGATCTACGTCACAGAAAATTGATCTGAAATATTTATCTAACCCAATATCTTTCGATTAGTTTATGGTTTTTAAGTGAGGCGCGTGTAAATATTCGTAAATATAGGGTGTTTTGTAATTAATGGTACAAGGGAATGATTCTACGTCAATGGAATACAGTAAAGTGGTTGGTTACGAGGCTTCGTCTTTGAGAAAATTAATTTGAAATATTTATCGAATTTAATTTCTTTCGATTAGCTTACGATTTTTAGGTTAGGTGCGTGTAAATATTTATATATAGAGGGTGTTTTGTAATTAATGATAGAAGAGAATGATTCTACGCCAGAGGAAATTGATTTGAAGTATTTATCTAATCTGATGTCTTTCGATTGGTTTATGGTTTTTAAGTGAGGCGCGTGTAAAAATTCGTATATATAGGGTGTTTTATAATTAGTGGTACAAGGGAATGATTTTATGTCAATGGAATACAGTAAAATGGTTGCTTACGAGGCTCTGTCTTTGAGAAAATTGATTTGAAATATTTATCGAATTTAATTTCTTTCGATTAGCTTACGATTTTTAGGTTAGGTGCGTGTAAATATTTATATATAGAGGGTGTTTTGTAATTAATGATATAAGATAATGATTCTACGTCGGAGAAAATTGATTTGAAATATTTATCTAACCCAATGTCTTTCGATTGGTTTAGTCCTTTTTGTTGAGGCGGATGTAAATATTCGTATATATAGGGTGTTTTATAATTAATGGTACAAGGGAATGATTCTACGTCAGTGGGACACAGTACAACGGTTGAACACGAGGCTCCGTTTTCGAGAACATTGATTTCAAGTATTTGTCTAATCCGATGTGATAGGTTTACGGTTTTCAGGGGAAGCGCGTGTAAATATTCGTAAATATAGGGTGTTTTGTAATTAATGGTACAAGGGACTGAATCTACGCCAGAGAAAATTGATTTGAAATATTTGTCTAACCCAATATCTTCCGATTGGTTTATGGTTTTTAAGTGAGGCGCATGTAAATATTCGTAAATATAGGGTGTTTTGTAATTAATGGTACAAGCGAATGATTCTACGTCAATGGAATACAGTAAAGTGGTTGGTTACGAGGCTTCGTCTTTGAGAAAATTGATTTGAAATATTTATCGAATTTAATTTCTTTCGATTAGCTTACGATTTCTAGGTTAGGTGCGTGTAAATATTTATATATAGAGGGTGTTTTGTAATTAATGATACAAGAGAATGATTCTACGTCGGAGAAAATTGATTTGAAGTATTTATCTAATCCGATGTCTTTCGATTGGTTTATGGTTTTTAAGTGAGGCGCGTGTAAAAATTCGTATATATAGGGTGTTTTATAATTAATAGTACAAGGGAATGATTCTACGTCAGAGGGATACAGTAAAATGGTTGCTTACGAGGCTTTGTCTTTGAGAAAATAGATTTGAAATATTTATCCATTTTAATTTCTTTCGATTAACTTACGATGTCTAGGTTAGGTGCGTGCAAGCATGTATGGCTTTGCATATATATGTGATGACTTGTAACTTGAATTACAATAGTTGTAAGAGGCGATTCTATTAATATCGAAAAAATAAATTAAAGATGTGGAGCGAAGCGTTTGGATACAAGGTTTGGTTTCAGAAATATTTATCTAACCTAATTTCTTTCAATTGGTTCACAGTTTCTAGGTTATAGACGTGTAAATATGTGTATGTCGAGTGTCTTGCGGCTGATAGTTCAAGAGGATAACTCTATGTGAAAAAATAAGTCGAAGATGTAGGATAATGATTTTTATGATTCTAGAGAAAAGTAATTCGGAATATTTATCGAATCTAATTTCTTTCAATCGGTTCACGGTGTTTCTAAGTTACACGCGTGTAAATACACGTATACATAGGGTGTTTTATAAATAATATCTTAAAGGGATGATATCTACGTGAAAAAATAAGTAAAAAATGCAAAGTTCTTAGGTATAAAAAAACCAATATTTCTTTAAAAAAAGGAAGCATATCATGTATCTGAAAGGTGGTTGAATTTGCAATTTTTCGGCAACTTATGCAACACCATACATAAAGCCACGGGGACTATTTAAAGAAACGCATCGAGAGCTCGCGTTATCTCACGAACGAGCGCAACCAACGCGTCGGGATTCAAGTTCAATTCGGTCCGGTGCAATGCACTTTGGCCGTGTTCTTTCGAGAGTAGATGGAATGATTCATTCGACGGAATTAGTCAGAGTCGCAAGAGATCGATCGTTGGAAACCGCGCTCGATTTCACGGCACGTTTCGACGTCTCGGAAACCGTCGTCGATCGTGTCTCCAATCGTTTCTTTGTATCTCCTTCATTCTCCCATCTGAATCGATTCCTTTCTTTCTTCGATCCTTCGAAACCTAATTTTTTCGAGTTTCCACGATATTCCACCGATCGATCAAATCCATTTTCGGAAAATCTCTCGTTTAAACGATTACGTTTAATTTCTATTTAACCGATAACGATGATCGATTCTTCAGAAATAAGACGATTAAAAGAGCAACTGAAGGATAATCTGTTTCAGATGATACTTGAACGAGCAAAGGAATGAAAAATATAAGAGTAGATTATTATTACTATTATTTGTTATTAACGCTTTGTCTGTGCGTTATCCAAGATGATTCATTTTTTAATTAATTCGTAGGTATTTATGATCGAATCTTTCTGAAAATCATTACGTATTGTTACATTTAAATTTCTCGCGAAGCATCAAAGATCGAGACGTTGATATTTTTAAAGACCATTATAGGGTTAGTGGTATATGGCGTTAGTTAATATCAAGAAAGAGCGATTTAAAGATAATACATACAAAAAAAAAAAAAAAAAAGAGAGAAATGAAAAGAAACGAAGAATAAAAGAAATAACTGAATTATTCACGCAGTGTAGAACGTGAACGAGGAATTCGCTTAGTTGGAAAAGACGCGTGTGGCGTTTCGCTGCAGCAGCCACGACCTCTCCATAAAAGTCTCTCGATAACTGGGTTTCTCTCGACGTTACTTCTCGCGACATCGCATTCAAAACATGATCTCCTTTCTTTTTCGCCTTCTCCGAAGCGCTTGGTCATTTTTCGTCTGCCTTTCGCGAGCCTTTTCGTGTGGCTCGGCCGCATAAAATCGACCATGGAACCTGCTCCGATGCATAATGCTCAAACATCAACGTTAGCTGCTTAATTACTTTATCAATCTTGCGTTATACAAGTCGTTTATTGTGTTAATTTTCTATTTTGCGTAGTTTCTCGAATTTGAAATTTCATACTGACATCGTGGTCCATCGAAGTATGAAATTTGTACGAAAGAATGGAAGATACTTGAGAAAATGTATCGTTCGAACGACGAAACAAATATTGTTCGTTTACTTTGTACGATATCGTAGACAACTCTCGAAAACGCATAAATTTCGAGAATTTCTATTTCTTTACAGAAATGAGGAATCTTGCTTTCTTTTCTATGGTTTCCATATGATTGTGGAACTTTAGAAAAAGGATCTATGTTGGACAGAAAATAGGGAAGGTATAGAAATAATGGAACGAAACAGATTTCTTCGTGAGGAGGATTTCGTATAGAATTTCGTTCATCCATGCGAGGTACGATTTTTCGGTTTTGATTTCCAGTTGTTTTGAAAATTCCTCACAATATTCGTGATATTGATTTTATCCGTTATCCCCAGGTTGCTAAATCGTTCGCTATCAACAAATATATATTAGACCTCTGGAATATGTTAGTCGTAGGAAAAAGTTCGAGGTATTCGAGTCTGGATACCTTGATAAACAAGTTTCAGGCTCAGCGACCGAGTCACTTGTGTACACAGCATTAGAAAATGATTGTGAGAGCCACGTTGAATATGGCGATATAAGAAAATAAATTATTTTCCAATTTCAATACAATTTTCTTTTTCTTTGCATATTTTTCTCAACGGTTCTATCTATATGACATTCGGAACAAAAATCTCTTGATCCATAAAGCTAAAAACACATACACCAGACATTTCAAACGATTCCATTTGCAATCGATCAAAGTCAGAAGAACATTTTTCAAAGACTTTCTAAATCCTTTCAACCGCAGATAGTCTTCAAACGTTTCGATACCATTTCCAATCTCCGATCGTGTGTTACAGCGTTGAACAGTCGTTCGTTAGATTTCCTAAATATTTTCATTCGTAGTATCAAACCAATGGTCAAAACCATAGGAATTTATCAGTATATCGTGTAGATTTTTCGATAGAACCGGCGTGGCAGGTGCAACAGTCTTCAAGCTCGTTTACAGTGGCGAAAAGATAGTGACTTCTCAAACAAATTTCCATTCCACGGTCGAAACGAAATTACAGAAACATCGCTAATGCGTTTCTTCGAATTCTTCCAACGAAAATTGATCAACAATTCTCAGCCTTCATTCCTATTACCGCAAACCTAATCACCGAAACTTTTAGTCAAACGTTTGCCAAATTTTCTAGACATTTCCGTTGTTAGCTAAAAGAAGACCATACAAATCGTCTCTCGAGAAACTTTCCAACTTCTTCAAATTATGAGAGAACCAACAAGTGTGTTTCATCGTGACAGAGATGGTAATGTAAATTAATAATAGTAACAACAACAACAACAATAATAATAATTATATAAGAAATATAATATAATATAATATAGTAAATAATAATAATAATAATAATAATAATAATATAAGAGATATAATATAATATAAATAATAATAATAATATAAAAAATATATAATATAATAAATAATAATAATAATATAAGAAATATAATATAATAAATAATAATAATAATAATAGTATAAGAAATATAATATAATATAATCTGAGTGAGTGTTTCGTCCAAGATCTGCTAAATATAATATAATATAAATAATAATAATAATAATATAAGAAATATATAATATAATATAATAAATAATAATAATAATAATAATAAGAATAATAATCGTAGAAGGAAACCGCGTTTTCCTGAGGCAGAGTAGGGAAAAAAGCAGCGTGTGGAAGCGTGGCGGGGAGAGTGTGTTTTGCATAGGCGCAAATAATAATATAATATAATATGATATAATAAATAAGATATATAATATAGTATAATAATAAATAATAAATAATAATAATAATAATAATAATACGAATAATAAGAATAATAATCGTGGAAGGAAACCGCGTTTTCTTGAGGTAGGGTAGGAAAAAAAGCAGCGTGTGGAAGCGAGGCGGGGAGAGTGTATTTTGCCTAGGCGCAAAAGTGGAACGAAAAAAGAGCCACTGAGGCCCGGTATTCCAACGGCCGAGACGGTGAGATGAAATCGAGGACGGTGCACGCAGGCAACCGTGCCATTAAGTAGATTGAATATTACCCTATATTCGGTAGACGCAATCAATAGCCTAGAAAAATGCGCTATTCTCCTCCGTAGCCTAGCGCGGCCTTGAATGAACTATCTGCTTCGCGTCTAATTTACCACGGAACAGCGTCTCTCGCGTGCGTACGCGATCTTCCTCCACGGAGAGACGCCTTCGATTTGTAGCGAAGATCTGAACACAATCTTAAAGACACTTGAGCTACATAGAAGCCAAAAAGTCAATAGGTTGGAACTTGATCGTTCTATTTCCAGAGAAAAACAATTGTTTCAATAGAACTTTGTGCCGTGATATCTGAGCTACAGAGAAATCACACTGATTTACCTTGTCGGTTACTTTAGCTGTTTTAGAATACTATGTGATTGCGTATTCTGGGTCTAAGATTAAGATCTTCTTGAAAAAGTCGAGCTATTCTTCACTTTGACATGTGAACTCGGTTTTTACGATTTTTCCGTGTTTTCAATGGCTGATGGGAAGTTTGAAAGATCAACGATACGCATAGGCTATTGTTGGAAGTTTAAAATTGGTTTTCCTCGTATCTTCCGATTTTGAAAGGTGTAACTCTGATTATGTATACCAAACGTAACATCAAGGGCTTGTTGAAAGACCAGAATCGATTTGGATTCTGAGTGATTCGTTTAGCTTTCGAGTTATTCTTCTTATAGCGTTCGATGAACTGTTATATTTAAGTTGGAGCAGTTGGTTAATAAATTTTCCAATGGGATGATTCTACCGGAAGAAGTCGATTTAAAGTGTCACGATAATACCACGAAACTTGTATACTTTCTCAATATTTACCTTCTAAAGGAATATTTATATCTGGAAATTCGATCTCGATTAATCCTTGCTATATAAATCTTTATCTGATTATTTTCTTAGAGGATTAAGAAATTAGAAAAGCATCGCAAAAAAGAACAAACGTGTAACATGTACATTTTCCACAGAAGAAATCTCCTTCCAAAATAATCTCACCGAAATTCGATCCTCTTCTCATATTAATTTCTCCAAAAAAAAAAAAAAAAAAAAAAAAAATTCAATTTTTTAACATATACATAAGTCTCTTGTTTAACTATATCTTCGAAGAAATAATCGCAAGAAATACGAAGAACACCCCAGGGAGGAACGAACTCGAGGAATGTCCGATGTGAATGAACTTCTCGTACGTTGCCTATGAATGACGAGTGTTTGGAGTAGCGTAGAAGGGATCGAGTGGCTGTTTAGGGTTGAGCTTTGGTTTCCAGTGAAATCTGCGACCCGAACGACTTCTAGGAACGCACATGGAGCATTCGGCTTAGACTTAAACCATAGCCAACCTTGTAATCAACTATAAATTATCGGATCGAATCACAATTAGAATCAAGTTACGAAAGGATTCTTGTAGTTGGTGTCGCTTTCACGTTACACTTTCCAGCTTATTTTCTTTCGTTCAAACGCGCGCCCGAACGTTTTCTACGTCGGCTCCCTTTACACACATAGGAAACCACGAAACCTGTTTCGTTCTCACACGATGGTAATTTTCGAGTTTGGAGCTTAGACACGTTTTTCCCAACGACAACTCCTTTCTAAGTGGCGCGCTGATTACGAATGCAAAGAGCACTGTTAGTCGTGTTTAAATGGTAATGAGAGTAGTAATTGAATGATTTATGAACGATTGGCATTGCGTCGCTCTATAATTTCTCTGTTATAAATATTCCAAGCTACGAGTCCGTAATTATCGTTCGGGATCATAGGCAATGTGATATTTCGAAAAATTAGTGATATTTTTATCTCGTACGTTCGAACCATGCTATTTTCTCTGATTTCTAATTGTGTCGTTGATATATGTACGTATTTTCGTTCGACGTCGTTCGTCTCTGTTGTTTCAATAGAATTTTACACTATCGTTTAGCTTTTTATCCGGAGAACCGAGTATCACGAGTGGTGTGAACCAGTTCGCTGCTATTTCTCGTAAAATAATCCCGCGTATCGTTAGAAAAATTTACTGATATTCTTACAAATTATGAAAACGTGTCGGTTGATTGATTCAACCGTTTAGAAGTGATCGATCGACTCCACAAATTGAAACGAACAGCGACGACGTTAGAAACATTGTCTTTTCAGTTTGTTTTAGAATTCTCTATTTTTCGTTATTATATCATATAATTTATAATTTAATTATAATTTAATATCATTATCCTCCCGCGATAAATAAATTTACGGGAGCGTAGGACACTCCTCAGAATCGAAACTTTTCGTTTTAAAATTGCCCAAGTCTTCGACCGTTCCTGAATTGCCAGTCATGAGTTTAATTTGTGGAAGAACAAACAATTGATGCGGCTGGACGAAAATACTCGCTTAAATTGTAGCCGTGCTCCTATCGAAAATCGATTCATCGTCTCGTTCGCGAAACTCTGCAGACGCATTGTTAGATCGCTGCTTTAGCTGAAGCATCGAATGAATTTCATGCAAGCTCAGTCCGTTTGGAACAGTTGGTTTTACCAACGAAATCATCCGCTTTATCCCGTACCCCTTCTCTCATTACAATCCACGAATTTTTCTGATTTTTGCTGAAATTAAAAGCGTCGGAGAACTTTCATTTCATTTCCGGGAAATAAACATTCGACCTTTCTATTGAATACATACGAATTCTCTTGCGATTTAATCTTCGAGACGAAAGGAATTTTGAGAAATTTAAATTTCTATTTAACGTAGACCAACCTTCTTTCGTTATTTTGATTTATCCATAGAACTCTTATTTTCCATAAGATCTTATTTTATTCTATAAGATTTTCTATATGTCTTATTGCTTTAACTTATTAATTTTATTACTTTTTAATTTAATTTTAATTTTATTATTAATCTTATTACTTTCTATATACCTTAAGCTTTGCTCGATTCAAAGATTTATTCGTCGAAATAAAAGATATCGGAGAACCTTGTTTTCTATTTAATAAGAACGACGTTTATTTCATATCGTCTTCCTATCGATCCAGATCATGTTCGACATAACGAACGAAGAGTATGAATTTTGTAATCAACGTATGATGATTCTAAAGATTCTGGTAGTCTCGAATTCTTCTTATCTTTTGATATCGATACGTAATACGTACATTATGATGTGTGCATTATGATTATCGTTCCAATATATTCTATCGAATCGCCTATCGTAAACCGTGGCCATTTATTTTATTTCTCTTTCGATTGGTCTATCGACGATCGAAAGCAGCAAACAAGAGATATTCAGTTTAATCGATATATAACAATGCAGTTATCTCGGTGCTCTATTTTCTGATCTACGAAAGAGACACTTCAAATTTCAGATCGAATGTAATGATAAACGGAACATCAATGATTACTAACCTATCCTCTTTCTTTATCTATCGTTCTATCAACAATTATGTTCCAAATTCAAATCTACAAAGAGTATTTAAGATCGAATCGATCACGCTGAAAATTTCGCTTTTTATTTCATTCAACGCAAGTTTCAGTACTTTAGAAACACGAAATTGCGTCTATTCCTTGTTTTATCTTATTATGCTATTACATCTGTCAGAAACATAAATTAAATTTCATTCTGAGCGATAATATTTGTTTTAACGTCATTGCTCGGTGTATACTTTTTTTTTTTTTAACGATATTTTCTTCTCTTTCTGATAATATATCCTTCGTTTCGGTATTTACGTATTTGCATATATTTAATATTTCCATCTTGAACGTAACACGATATGCAACATTCGTAGCAGCGAATGTATTCAAAGATTCACATATTTTACAATAATCGAACATGTAAACGTGAAATTTATATGTAAAATACTACACATCTAGCTGGCTAATTGCCAACTTGTGAAACCCCATGTTTTCATGCACAGATTCTAATGGCACGATCGAATCAACGAGCGTACAGTCCAATCGGCTACTGTACAATCTACCTTCTGCTATTCGCTTTATTTACACCGTTCTCCATTCACGGTTATCGCGGCAAATGCGTACAAATTCGACGCAATCAGGCCCGTTCTTGAACCTGTATTATACCCACTCCATTTCTATTTACTCTCTCGGTTCCTGTGCCTCTGTAATCAGCAGTCGAGTCGCGTTCCTTCAATGTAACTCGAGGGAACGCACGTCCATTCGAATCGACGATAGTTTCAAGGACTATGGTAGTCTTCTTAACTCGCCAACAATCAATAGTTTATCATAAAATGTGTTCAAATTGTGTGGAATTTTTTTTACTTTCTTTCGAATATGATCGAGGACCAAAATAGCGTAAAATAGTTTATAGTCGCCAATGACCAGGCAACTGACGCGATTTTTGATCGCTATGCATGTAAATTTCTATTTTAATTGCAAAAATATTTGAATTTTAAAAATACGATGGAACCTCGATTGTAATGTGATCGGATAACACGGGAAAGTCTATCGTAGAATAAAATCATAGAAAACATTTTGATAACGCAACGCTGCGCATGTATTTAGATTTAATTAACTATCTGATCGGTTGGAAATGTTTGTTTAAATGGTTTTACAATAGCTGACTATTCACGCTTTCGTATCCTTCGTGTTAAAATTTCCTAAAAGATGGAATTATCGTAAAGTTGGAAGCAGTTCGAGCTCGGTTTGTAATGGAACTTGGATAATCGAGACTCCGCTTTTAGTTTCCTTAAATTCCATAAAATTAAAGACCGCGCAACAATTTACCGCGTCGTTGAAAATGTTCGTCGATTTCCTTAAGTTTCGATTTATCATAAATTTCATATCGTCTCTTTGTCGCTGTGTCATTTCACAATGACGTTGTTTTGCTCTGATAGCCTTTTAGGGTTAAACTTCGCAAAACTGTAGAACCCAGGTGGTAGAAAGAACGACGAAAAGAAAAAAAGACACGACAATTCAATAACGTAAAGCGATAAAAAAAAAAAAAAAAGAAAAAAGAAAATTACAAATGAAATATTGCGTTAATACAAGCGACGACTTAGCGCCGAAGATCCAGTTTTCCATCTAGATAACGCCTCGATACCTATTTACGGTCTTCGCGATCTCTACTCGATATATACTTGTCTACTTTGTTGGTTAGCAAGGGGCAAGGAGACGCCCTGGTCTTGGAAGATTCATCGCGAACTCATTACAGTTAAAGCTATGATATATGCGTGCTCGTTTCATGGGATTATTTATGCCTGGATGCAGGTGTCTTTTCTCTGTGTCTGCAGACGTTGCATGCTCGTTCCATACTCGTACGCTGTTATTTTTGAGAAACGCTTTTAACGAATTACGCTTCGCTTTTACATTGCTCATTGAAAAACGCTTTATTATCTCTGATCGCTTCGGATGACCTTGGTCGGATACATTCTTTAATTATCCCGATGCACCTCGAGCATCGATAGAATAGAATAAAGCAACACGCTTTCCCCTCGTTACGCCTTGATATTTCTTTTCATTTTGCCCGTAACACACGATAAGTTAAGCTTCGGACATTCACAAGCTTCTCTCTGATCCGCATAAATAAATGCTCGTTAAAGATCCACGATTGAATCATAAATTACGCTAAACCGAGATCTATAGAAAATTCAAGAGTGCAAAATTATTCAAAGGGATATACCCATCACTATATTCGTTGGCCTCTGCTACCACCGTTTCGCGTTAGTTTCTCGATCGTAGCCACGGAAACGCGTACGTTCGTGAAATGCTCGGTCTGCTCGCAGACCTACGAAAGCCCACAGACCCAGTTCCTCCTAAAACGTGCTCCACGTCCTATATAAACACACGAAACGTACAAAATTCCTTGTTTGCCAGTCTCTCTGGAATTCCGTGTGCGCACCGGTGGCGAATCAGGGTCCTGCGAGTCAAAAGCCGGTCGACGGAACGACGTCCCTCGTCCGGACGAGTTATTAACCATAAATTTGTTCCACGGCTACGAGGCACGACTTGCTCCCTGAATAAGAAGCGCCTCGAACAAAAGACAAACACCGAATGCTTGAGCATTGTTCGGCTGCACCTTGTGATTTTCAGCGTGGTCTTTCGCTACTTCGGCCTGGCCTCCGTGACGTGATTCGTCTTAAACGAGGCATTTGCATTCCTCCCTTGGCCTCTGGCTCGTCTGATTTAAGAAGGGAATATACGCCCGGGCCCGTTCCTCGTCCCGGACGTTTCTCGATCGCCTGTTTCGAGCGAGTGCGCGCGCGAGCTCACGTTTGAGTAGCCTTCTCTTTCCGGCGCGCGTAGAAACGAGTCTGTCTCGAAGAGACAGAGGTAGAAGGAGTCGCGTGAGGCAGGTCAGGCGTCCTCGGCCACGGAGAATGATTCATTTTCAGAATGGGCCTCCTCTTCATCGAGGTATTCGCATGCCTGCTGCCTTTTCTTCCACGTCGACCAAACGTATACTGTTGCCGATGAAAGTATCGCGACATTCGTTCCAACCTTTTGTCCATATACCGCCTGCGTTTCGTGAAACTTTCTTTTCTTCCAGGTGTCGTTTGTTATCCACATGTAACTGTCGTTTATTATACAGGCACAGCTGTCGTCCTACACTCGTGATATTTTCAAATATAATACGATGTTTGGAGACTCGGAACGGTAGTGTTAGATGCTTTTGTCAAATATTTTGAAATTTCATTAATATTGTAAAGTGAGACGCGCCGATCAGCGTATCGGTTGATCTTCGAACGAACGTGAATACGTACAGTAACTGTAAAAGGTGCCTGTATGTACTTTTATTATTTAATGAAACTTTTTTTTTATTTTTGTGGTATGAAATTTCTGTGGTCATACGACAGTAAACGAATCGTCCACAAAATGGTAAACTCTACTTTTTGAAACTTCGCTACTGAAGCACTTGACTGATGCTTATCTTGTGATTTCATGGATTTTTTTTTTTTTTTTTTTTGTACTGTGTGCTTTGTGGAATTAACCGATTCGCCAAATAGGAGGATTTTAGGGGAATTTAGTATACTTGAAGTTTGGTAATTAGTGTGCAGATATACAAAGGTGTGCTTCGTGTGGGCATTGTACACAGGTGTTACAAGTCATTTGTTAAAAATATACTGCTCCGCAGAGATTGATCAACTATATCAACTGTTATTTATTCGTTGTGTTAATAATAAATATTTTGTAAATATTCTTCTAGATACATGTATTTTCAGATTAGTTTCAAATTTCAATCAGTATAATCTCGATAATATTTATGGCGTTTTAAAATGTTTCATACAACGCACATTGTCATATTACCGTCCTAATGAAATTTTAAAACGTTTTACAGAACATGAAAGCATTTTATTTTTTGTATATTAGGTTGTCCGAAAAGTTTCTTTCGTTTTATAAGGAAATAATAGACGCACAATGTTTTTTGTTTTATACTAGTTTATCGAATTGTGCACGAACGTAATGATAGAAATATAACGAAATAATTCGATAAAATAATTTGTTGTTCATCTATTATCACCTTATGAAACGAAAGAAACTTTTTGGACAACCTAATACTTTCGCAAACCATTGTATTTGACTATTTGCGAATTATGTTTCGACTTTCTTCCCGATTTTACGTTTTCTTTTCTTTCTTTTGTCCTTTTTGCTATCCTCTTTTTTCAAGACTTCTACTTTGGTTTCTTTTGAAAAAGTTTCCTTTGCGTGCGTAGTGATTGATGTTTCGCAGGTCTCAGGACACTTCGTTTTGGGAGAAATTAATTTCAGTGTCCGTTTTTAGGTCAGTTTGGTGCAGATTGTTCAAAATTATTTATTAGTGGATAAGCGATGTTACAGAGAAGAATAGGAGATTCGAGAATTCGCGTCTTTCGACGCATGAACGTGTCTCGGAAGGTTTCTGTTAATGTTAATTATTTGACTGATGAAAGCTTCGATTAATCATGATTGGAATTCGTGACACGCAGAAATGTAGAACATTTTATACTACGTAGAAAGAAATGTCAAATGGAAGATTGCGCTCCTGGAATTTTCTCTCTGTAATTGAAATTTTGCTTATCAAAAAACAAGCGCATCGTTTTAATTGTATTGTTTAATTTTTTATAATATTACTACTAAATTAATAATAAAAACTAGGAATCTAATCCCTTGAAATTCACATACCGTGTGTTCATATTGCTCTGTCGTTAATATATTATTATGTCCTATTAATGTATCGTTGCATAATTGTAATATTATAACAGGAAGTTCTTAAAGAAAATTGACCTTTGATTATCGATCATATCGTTCTCGTTGAAACTTCGATAATGAACTGTCGAAATTTCGCTTACGTTCAGTAGACTTGCTCATTAAACTTATACGTTAAGCTTATACGTTTTATAGATCTTGTAATATTTATTAAAAAATAGCGTATAACCATAATATGACAAGAAAAAAATGTTCCATCTCTTGTTAAAATCTTTCGTAATATGCCTATGTCACGGTACAGCATGTTCATAAGAACGTAAAAATATACCAAGTAACATAGAGAGATATCCGTAAAAAGTCAAAGACCAATCATACTTATTCACTTTTGCTCGCTCTTCTCTGAAACAATTAATTACCTGTTCTCCCCATGAATCCAGCTTTTCCTTGAACGACAAAATTACTTTATTTTTAGTGCATACGTAGACAGAAATAGCGTAGAATAATTGCAAATGATAAGGGCAAGTATAGAATTATTCTTGTACGACTCGGTTTGCAAGGAACATAATTACGGAGATAGAAAAATTCGTTTCGGTGAAACGACCGTGGAAGGCCGTATGTATCTACCTTGGATTCGTTTCTTCGATGGTCACTCTGGATGACACCGTGTGATTACTCGGAATTTTAATAGTTTTGTCATACGAGTGAAGGGTACCGAGAATGATTTTTCCCGTGAGAGTGACACTGACCCGCTTCTCGACTAATCCGTCCCGTTAGAGAGTGATTTTCCTCGTGGAAAGCAACGAACACGAGGAATCGTCCAGTTTGATGTAGCATCGAAACAGGAACTATCACTGTGTAGTTAAATGTATTAAATAGAAATGTCAAAAGTAATTTGTTTGAAGTAAAAAAAAAAAAAAAAAAAAATAAAGAAGGAGGAATTGGCGTATACATAAAAAAAGAAGAGATAAGTTACATAGCTGAAATAAACCTACTATTTTTTACATCTAATAATACATTGGTATTTTTACTAAACCGAAACCGAAAATTTAGTAAAACAATTTGCTACAAGTTGTCAAACACTCATCGTTATGAGAATCTTTAAAGAAAACGCGATCGGACGTTAATTATCCTTCAGCATCTTCTGCCATTTAGTACATTACAATGGGACATTAGTAGAATACAATAATACATTAACGTTAACAAGCAAACTATATGAGATTCACAAAATATAACAAAAATATAACAATAAATAATATAATAAAAATATAATAAACAAATATGAAGTATTTCAAGGAATAAAATACTCATCAGAAGTTTAGCAAGAAAATGACCAACAAAGTCTCCAATATAGACCCTATCGCGCGAAGAATAAAATTTGACAAAATTTAACAGAAAGATGTGCCAAAAAAATTGCTAACAACGCATCGATCGAAGAATAAAATTTAGCGAAAGAAACTATCAAACGAATATCCAATACATCACTCATCATGCAAAGAATAAAATTCGATGAAATGGAAGAAAAAGATCTGCCAAAAAATGTCTAACAACGTCTCGTGCGAAGAATAAAATTCGGCGAAGGAATCTTCCCAAGAATGTCTAATGTAAACACCTGGATCCAAAGAGTAAAATTCGAGCAAAGTGTCTCGTAAAACTGTCAAAGGCTCGTCGTTAAAGGAATCGTCAAAGAGACCGGCGAAATAATAACCGAACTGCAACTAGATTACTGAAACTAGTATATGGTGTCTCGTTCTGGAACGAAATAGGAGTGTGCCAGGGATTCCTCCGGCATCGAGTGTGGGACGCTGACCTACCTCACGCGAGCCACGCCACACACGCTCTTTCCTCTTCTCTCCGTCTCTCTTAGGAGAGTGTGGCGAGTTTATTATAGTTATCTATCGCTCGTTGTTACACGAGCACGTTGTGCGAGCGCACACGCCTTCCGTTTCGAGTTCCGCGGAGAGGATCCCAGAGAGAAGTTGAAAGAGGATGAATAAAACGAGGAAGAAAAAGATAGAAGAAGCCAAGGACGCGTGGCAGAGAGGCCGAGTACGAAGAAACGGAAGTCACGTTCCGTCGTGCTGCCAAATTCGAAAGTGTAACTCCGCCGAATTTAGTCGACGATTGGCGTTCGACTGTGATTGGCGTGTGCACTCCGTCGTCGTTGTTCCATCGTCCACGTCTGTCGTTCCAAGTATTTTAAACGAGACTCTGTTCTCCGTCCGCCGCCAAATTTTGACGACAGAAGTGGTCCGACCTATACGTAAGAAGATAATTTAAAAAAATCCGCTATTATAGTTGTGTAGTTATTAAACGGGGGATGTTTGTGTATGGCAAAATGAAAAATTTGAAGATATACAGAGCGCGTATGATACGCAGCGACGAATAAAAATAAAATACTCGAAGTAGAAGGTAAGACACAACGGATAAAATAAATTTCTATTTAAGAGCATAGGCTATAACGATAGTGGTATTTTTATAGATAAAAAAAAAATAATCGCGTACGACGAATGATTAAAAAATCATTGAAAAACCATTCACCTTTATTTAAAGACAAAAGCTTGCGAATAATTATATCTGTTAACGAGAACAATAACTTAAGTACACTGTTTTGAAAATAATCGCTAAAGAACATTTGTTACTATTTTAAGTAGACCGTAGAATGGAAGACCTGCGAACAATTATATCTCTTAACGAGAATAATAATTCCTGTCATTTTATTAATGACAGAAAATGAGGCAATTTTTCGATATACAAAAAGGCGCCAACCATAAAAGGAATATCCTTTTATCCAGAAGTCCATTTTCTTTCGCTCTTCCGTTCTATATCATCATCTCCTCTCTGTTCTTGTTTCTCGTTACAGTACGTACGTACATCTTCCTTAATCATGTACTATCATCCACCACAATAATGAATCCATTCGATTACGATGCGAATGTGGTGCAATTTACACGCGAAGCGAACCAAATTTCTCGCAAAATCATTGCGCTACATACGTACGTTACAGACCTATCTTTCGCAGAATTATTTACGAGCCGATGCCGCGTCCTCGAGAAGTCGCGTCGAGAATGAAATTATGACACGAGAGTTGCCATGCTTTCGCCCCGATTTACGATATCATCGTGTCGTGCCGTTAAATTCGGTCTCGCGTCTAAAATTGTCTGTCTCGTCGTCCCACACGATCAGCTTATTTGTATCGCGCGACTTGCAGCCTTACGAACCGCTGAACCTTGCTTTCCAATTTTTCCTTCGATTGATAATTACTCGTTTGTTAGAGATACGGTGTTTTTCTTTTTTTTTTTTTTTTTTTTTTTTCGTTGTTCGTTAATGGGAGTTGAGAACAAGTCTGTCGAGGATGCTAATTATGTTTGAAATATGGGGATGATACGTTCTTTCGGTTATTTTATTATGCAATTATATTTTTCTAACGTTAAAAGACATCTTCGTACGCAATTTGGACGAAATACGAAGATGTTATTGGCGTGCGTGATTTCTCGTTGCGATTTCGTGCCGAACATCTTCCTAAGACGTTGAAATTTGTTGGAGAAAATTGAGAGCAAGATAGAAATGTAAAAATTGGAGGATCGTAGCAGGGAATGTTCAGTGTTTGAAGAAAGACAAAATATGGTCGGAGATTATCAAGATTATTTTATAAGCTTATTGTTTAGCAGAAGTTCGATCGTTTAGAGTTCGACGAGATTAAATTTTTATTTACGAAACGTATCTATAAAGCGTCAATTAGCTACTATCTGTATTATTATTTCAAAAGAAGATTCAGATAATTTGGAAGAAACATACTTCTATTGGAGTAAAATTCGCTTTTAGCGACGAAATCTTTGAAAATATATTTTCGTATCTTTAGACAGATACGAGGCTCAGTTCGTTTAAGATATTTCTTCTTCAGGACAGAGGTAGACGTCGTAATTAAGCGTGAGTTCACTGGGTAAAGTGTTCCACCACGGAATAGACCAGCCATAAACTAGTATTAACGCAACTAAGATAACTAGAAAACCGGAGTTACCTTATCGTCGGGTCGTTATCGAATCCCTGTCCCTTCTACGACTCGCCGAGCTTTTAACTCCGATAAGTCAAGGTGTATTTTGGAACGTTACTACATAACGATCCTTTGCTTTCAGCCGAAGTCCTTCAGTTTCATTCAGTTCCGTTCCGATTTCGCGTTCAATCTAAAATGGAAATGAAATTTTGTTTCGGTAATTAAATATCCGTTCGGAGGAATTATTCAGAGAAACGTTGCCTAATTAATCGAAACGTTGAAACAAGAGACGTTCCTTCGAAACAATCTCATTCAAATGATACGTTCAAAATGATTCCGTTCATTTGCGTGTCACGTGAACTCCGTGCACTTTGCATCTTCGAATTTCCCATATGCTAGTTAATACCAACTATCGCATGTGTACATTTATTCGTTTCACCACTCATACGATACACGTGTTTGTGGACACATAAAACTTATTTCTAACTTACAAACTTGTCTAGACCTGTACGATTGAATATATCTTACCCATTAGCGTGAAATTGTCAGCGGACAAATATTTGTCCCGCGCAATTGGAGTTCACTGTACAACGCGTAACTGGCCGCTGCAACTACCAATTCTTCTCCTTCAATTCACATCATATGAACCTCGATGAACGGATTCAATCAGCAAAAATTCGTTCAATCCAGCACTGACAAATATAAATATGATTCGTATAAAATGGTGTTCTATTGGCTTGGCAACTGAATGATTGCGGATTTTGTCGTTACCACCTAATGACAAAATCCGCAATCACTTAGTTGCCAATCGAATGCTATGAATAAAAGCAAAGAAACGTTCGCAGTCTACCAAATTCAAAGGCAAAAGCGACCGTCTCGGGAAATCGATCGACCGGCGTCGGTACACGCGAACTTTAGAAAGACGATCGGCAGGGAAACTACAGGCGCGGCGTGAAAAACCGGTAAAGAAAAAGAAAGTTAGCTGGTGGAAGAAAGGAGGAAAGACAGCCACCCAGCGGGGGGACACGCGACGCGAAGAATAATGCCCGGGAGCGCGACTCATTATGATTACGCGTAGCTGCGAACGTCGTCGGAACACGTCGTCCCGGCATAAGAGTAAGAAAGAGACCGGTTGATATCGACCGTCCCTAATACACGCGCAGCTACGTTAGTGCTTGCACACATTCGCGTTGCTTCACCAAAGCCGCTATTTATTCCGTGTGCGTATTCGTATGAACGGGCCAACGACAGAGAGCGGAATACCAGACGTCAGTGTGGCTCTGGTGCGAACGTAGAGACATCCGATGACCGTATGCAAATCGCATCCTTGACTCGGCGAATGCAAGTACATAACACGGACGTGTACACTCCGTTAGGCGTTGGTGTATATACCTGCGTCAACGGGCCAACGACCGGCGCCGTGGACGTCTCTCTTTCTCTCCAAGTCTCTCTCCTCTCTCCTCTTCTGATCTCTTTGCTCTCGAGACTTTGCTTCTTCCCTCTTCATCATCATCGTTTTTTGTCTTCGTTTCTCTCTTGCTCGGCTGTCCGTGGTCTCGAGGGCTCGAAACCAGCAGTGGAAACTTTCTCCCTCGTTTCAGATATACATGGTGTCCTGTAGTTGTGCTCCTATGCACGTACAGTATACGCAGATTGCAAGGGGGAATTTCGTTTTTCACGAAAAACGAGAACGGAAAGTTGGGACGAAGTTTGATTGCGTAGAGGGTTGTTTCCCAGAAATTTACTGTCCTACGTTCGATGGGTATGCGCGAGTTCGCGATTGCTCGTTTTCGCATCTTTGCTGTTTCGCACGTGTTTGGTGGATTTAGTTGGTTGTGAAGCGAATTTTTTACCCTTTAATCGTATTTGGATGTTTGAACGTGCGATTGGATTTATACGTTTGCTGGGTATGTACGCGTTGGATCTTTCTCGCTTGGCATTTTTGTAGCGGCTACTTAATGGATTTGGTTGGTTACTTAATGGGCTAATACCGAGTTTGATGCGGAATGGTGAAATCTTATGTAGAATTTGTATTTGAATGTTTGCACGTGCGATTGGATTTGTCTGTTTGCTGGGTCTGTACGCGTTTGATTTTTTCCTTTACGATTTCTGTATTAGCTACTTGGTGGATTTGCTTGGTTACTTAATGGTGTAATACCGACTTTGATGCGAAATAGTAAAATCTTATGTACAGTTTGTTCTTGGGCACGCGTAATCCATGCGATTTCATGCGTTTGTCGATGTCGAATGCACGTATCTGATTCTTTGCTTTAGTATTTTTGTAGCAGCTGTTTAGAGGATCTGGTTGGACGTTTAATAACGTGATACTCGGTTTAACCTGAAATAGTGAAATTTCACGTGTAATATGTATTTGGCAATCGTTAGTTTGAAGAACTAAGAGTGAAATTGAAATTGAAACCAAATTTTCTCGTAGACCTTTCGTTTAATCGTTACAATAATCCGTAGCATATGAGAGCTAAGATATTACAAGCAGTATATTAAAGAAATATATTAAAATATTACCTGCCTCGATAACTATACCATCCGCAACCAATTCTTCGATTATTCTTAATATAAAGCTTGCTATACATTACAAACGTTAATAAAATAAAAATTATTTTGAAAAGCTCGACATCTTCGAACCTAACAGATGATTCTCATTCTCCATTATATCATGATACTAAAATCCTACTGTTTGACAATAAATCAACGAAAATATATTTATCGCGTTGTTCTTCTCTGATCTTCGTACGCACCAGTTACAAGACACTCTGTATACCACGTGACGATGTAGTTTCTCCCAAAACGTCGACGTTCTTTCGTAGCTGGTCGAGATACGGGCGGGCGCCGCTCGTTTCTACGTGGATATACCAGCCACGGTTATTTCTCATGACTTTTATGCGTCGTAACTTAGCCCGGGATTAGGACCTGGAGCCAATGTTCGTCGCCGTCGCTCGTCGTAGGCAGAGAGTCGGGTTTCTTCTTCCTCAGGAGCACCAGGGGAACCATCGTCGCCTGTGCCAAGTGCGCGACAAGTGCGCTCCTTCTCCGTTCGTTGCCTCCAAGCAGGGCCACGAGACTTCGAATAGAGGGTGGATAAGAGGGAACGTGGTTTTGCTTCGTTGTAAATAAGTCTGGAAGGTTTAAAGACGGTAGAACGATGGAGCATCGAATTCCATTGGGATTTACATATCGTCGTTCTAGTTCTTCACCGTTCTATCTCCACTAGCTCGTAAACCGAGAGAATTAAGTTTAAAGTTGATGAGGCAGATGAGGTTTAGTATGATCAAACGATTGGAATTAGGACTCAAGCGAACCGAACCTTTGATGCTCCCTGAGTAAAACTTTCGACATATTATCATAAGTTGAGATGTACTTGGATTGGTTAATTGCACTTTTTTTGTAGAAATGAAATTAGAATGGTTGAAATTAAAAGCTAGGGCGATGATACGAGGCATTGGAAAATCACGTCGGTCGACTGTATGAATCTACAGCGGGAAAAGGATGATGGTGTGGCAAATGTAGCTTTTTAAATTTGCTTTAGAATGTACTATCGTTCGTGTTATCTTCTCGCGATGAACGAACTTGCGCAAGCAAGTCTGTTTGTTTTATCAGAGTTTTCGGCTATACGTAATAGACGAAAACAGAGTTCTTTATTGTACGAATATCGAGATAAAACGCTTCCAATTTACAAAAGAGAAGTTTCCCTAACGATCAATCACCTTTCCAGTTGGCAATCGGCGGGGAAAAAAGAACCGCTAACAACCGAGTAGAATCGCCGCGACTGTTCAAGAACTGCCGGAAAAAAGTGTGAACCACGGTGACCGATTTCGTGCGTCGTTTTTTCCATTCTCAGATACAAGAACCGTGTATTGCAGTCGTGCGAATAGTCACATAACGTAGCCGACTCATAGAGCCAGTCGTAGAATGAAATTCATTTGATTTTTTCGCCACGCAAACCTATTTAACGCATCGAAAGATTCAAAAGAAACGGATTAGTTTACGGATCAATGGTAGAAATTTACAAAGAGAACTGCGTGTGTAAAAATGTAAATGCAATTTTCTGGATCGTTCGAATTGATCGATTAACGCGATCAACGATGGTAAGATGGAATTTTCTTCGGTTTACTGGGATCTTCGAATTTGTATTCGAATGATGATATTGCGAAGAACAAAAACAAGCTTCATCTTCATCTTCCGATTTTCTGATGGAACGTAGTGATAAAATAGCTGTTATTAATGGATGAAAAATATCTTTGCGTTTGTCGAGATTTTGAAATGTTCGCTTGATGGTGTTGCGAAGATCAATGTTCTTCGTCTTCCAATTGTCTGACAAAATATTACAAAATATTCTCAGCTTTAACGAGGTTTTTACAATTTTCGACCGTCGATCGCTGGAAAAATGCTCGCAGCAACAAAATTTGACGACTACTTAGCTCGAATTGCTTAGCTCGATCCAATTTCTGTTCCACTGACTCGAACAATCCTATCTTGCTCTGTAACGCGCGAGAGAGATTCGCGACACTCTGTCAGCGAGTTGTCGAAAAAGGAAAAATATTGAACTAATCGGTTCAAACGGCGACGTACGGCTATCGTCGGACGGATCGTGTCATTGTTTCAACGGGCACGGCTCAAAGCGACAGTATTGTGCGCCAGTATTGAAACGCACTGCGTGTATCGGACCGAAGAAACTGGGACGGCAACAAGAGCGATAACAAAGAAGCTACTGCAACATACAGCGAGCTTGCGACCACATTTCATGCACCTATATATCTCTAATATGTTATATTATATAGAGATACTGAGCAGCGATTGCTTATGAGTTCAGACGATAGGTGAACAGACAACCTTATTGGTGTTGTCGCGACTGGCGTAATTCTCCGATGGATACGATTACTTTGGACTAGGTTTAGGGGAGTTACGAAAAGTTTCTTCTGCAATATATATGGAATTTCCTTGGGTTTACTAAGATTTTGAAATCCTCATCTCAACGAAGACGTTGGAAGGTTCATTTGATTTCATGTAAATGAGCCTGGTCTTTTCCTTTTTATAATTATTTATGGCAACCGTGTAAATCTTCTTTCATGTTGATAATACTTTCAACTCTATTCTTACGATCTAACAGCGACGTAAGAATTTTTACGATAGCTATACACTGTCCAACATAAGTGTTAGTATACTTGCTCATGTCCATTACAAGCTCCGTGCTTCTAACTCTTTTTTACTTTCCAATTACATTGTTATCAATCGTAATCGTATGAAAAAAGCGTGATCGTCGGTTATCCTTCATAGTTTCACGGGATAATCAGGTTGAGATGATCCAACGTGTATTTTCAACGATCGGCAAGCTAAAGGTCAGGCGAAGATGAAGCGATTTAAAAATGTCAGTCTAACAAATTCGATGAATTTCTGTCAAGCGTTACTTCTCTTCTGGCTTCTTGCTTGTTCCTTTCTAACTTCCAAAAGTGTTTTGTTCAACTTCTTCAAATATCATTTCCTCGCTTTCCGTCGCGAAGAAGAAAAGAGACGGACCGAGTCGTTGAACCTGCGATTCTCCTCGAATGCAAACCTTTCCCTTTCGGTTCCGTAATCGCGAAAATCTCGAGCACGAGGGATAGGAAGAGTCCTACCGTGAGGATCGTGCACAGAAGGATGCAGGATCGCGGGAAAGCAAGCGGTCTGCCGAGCAGCGGCACACCGATAGACCGCATAACACGTCGGGCTGTAAGGCTATTTCTGTACGGGCGCGAGGCGGTCTCCGGCATGTAAGAACCCCTATATACAGGGTGGTCCATATAAACGATATCGTGTCTAAACATGTGCGTTATTTATACGAATATTTATATAAATATTTGGCCGAGAATATTTCGTAAGATATTGTTACATCGTTGACGGTGCACCGTGAAATAAACCTTACCTCATTTTCCGCATATTTTTCGAGAATATGTCAATGTCTGTAAGATGAACAACGTCGACTTTCTCGCGTGTCCATCCTTGACGTTTATAAAATGGGAAACGTCAATATATGTTTCTCGCTTTCGACGTTTAGAGACGTCAAACCGTCGATTCGCGTTATAAATATCGTTGCACAAATAATCCAGAGATTAATAAAAGTAGATCATGAATATTTATATGCAAATGTATTAAGTTTTTATTAAACGTACGTTTGCAATGAATACATATCTTGCAACTTTTGTATACATTTTTCGATCGAAGTTTTATCAATAGAACCGTGACAGTCGTGTCTCGTTAAAGTGCTAATAAAATTACGAAATTTGTACACAGCGCATACGATAAAAAGATGAAACTTTTCTGTGCAGTCGTGTGACAATAATAGGCGTCACCGAATTGAAAGAATTTAAAAAATAGATTGCATATCCTCTGTTAGATGTTAAATACCTCGTCCACGATTCTACGCGCACCAAAATCAAACATTCACCGGAACTCTTACATCATCGTGGGGAGTCATATTTGAAAACGTTCGCCGGGAAACGTATCCACTGTTTATTTCCAAGCGAGGGGAATGCGTAAAAGGCACGAGTAAACCACGTTTTAATCAACGTTCGAGTCTCGTTCCTTCGTCATCAAATTCCTGACCAGTTCCGAAAAGCTGGCCAGCTGGAGGCAATAAACGTTCCCGTTGACACGATTATTGCAACGCAGCCGACGTCCAACTATTAAAAGTCTCGTCGATGATGCGTATCTCGTCGCATCCCGTCGTAAAACGTTTGTTTACGAGAGCAAAGACGCGGTCTTCGTTCGACGTAATCATTAGGGCTGTGTTTCAATGGATCGGAGGACGCGCTACGTTTCTAACCCGTTACGATCGATGCAAAGGCAATAAAGTGCAAAAAAGAGAGGGGACAGGTTGGCTGGAACTATTGGTAGGCTGGCTCGCGACACGAAATTCATTTCCGGCACGGTTAATCCGGATCCAAGGCGAGGAATAATCGCTGGCCCATTGTTCCCACGCGACGCTTTCAATATTCGCCAACGATTGCTGTTCTCGTTTAAACGTCGCTACGTTCCCAATGATGGAAAGATATTGGAAAGTCACTGCGGTTTGGCTATGGAACTTGATGGGCTTTGCGAGCGACAGCAAGGTTATTTAGGTTGAATTGTGTTTGGTAGCTTTGAAATTGGCTGCAGTTTCAAGCTTACTGATGTGAATTTTTGGATTCTGCGTGGATAGATAGATAGCTAGGTGTTGGAAAGGTATTGCAGTTGGTTGAAAAGGTTGGTTGGTTTGTACTGGGTACAAAACTCGATGCACTTTGTGATTGAAGATATGGTTTTTCAGGTTGATTTATGTTTGGTAGCTTGGCTGAAGTTTCAAAGTCACTGATGTGAATTTTTGGACTTTGCATAGATAGGTAGGTAGCTAAGTGTTGGGAAGTTACTGGATACAAAACTTGTGATTGAAGATATGGTTTTTCAGGTTGATTTATGTTTGGTAGCTTGGCTGAAGTTTCAAAGTCACTGATGTGAATTTTTGGACTTTGCATAGATAGGTAGGTAGCTAAGTGTTGGGAAGTTACTGGATACAAAACTTGTGATTGAAGATATAGTTTTTCAGGTTGATTTATATTTGGTAGTTTTCAGATTGGTTGGAGTTTCAAAGTCACTGATGTGAATTTCTGGACTTTGCATAGATAGGTAGGTAACTAAGTGTTAGGAAGATTGGGAAGTTACTGAATACAAAACTTGATGGATATTGTGATTGAAGATATAGTTTTTTAAGTTGATTTAGATTTGGTAGCTTTCAGATTGGTTGGAGTTTCAAAGTCACTGATGTGAATTTCTGGACTTTGCATAGATAAGTATGTAGCTAAGTGTTGGGAAGTTACTGGATACAAAACTTGATGGATTTTGTGAAGATATGGTTATTCAGGTTGATTTATGTTTGATAGCTGTTAGATTGGCTGAAGTTTCAATGTCACTGATGTGAATGTCTGGACTTTGAATAGATAGATAGGTGATAGCTACTTAAGCTAGCTGTTGGAAAGATAGTCACTGAACTTTAGGTACAGAATTTGGTGGACTTTACGAGCAAGAATATGGTTATTCGGTTTGAACTGTGTTTGGTAGTTCTCAGATCGGCTGGAGTTTCAAAGTGATTGATGTGAATTTTTTGTTTCTGGATAAATGTTAAATTTAGTTAAAAATATAGGATTGGATTTTACAAAAGAAATCAGTCGCTAAAAGATGCTTAGCCTAGGCTACAAACATCAATCAACCAAAATAAATCAAAACATCCAAACCAATATATTATTCAATCTTCTACCTTAAGCAAAGAAAAGAGAAACAAATGTTAGGTGGAGGCACGGAATTAGAAAGTGGCGAATGCTGTCAACGGGCAGCTAATTATTTATAGTAGCACCTTGATAAATCAAGCTCGACGCAGTCGGTGTGGGGCCGCGTCTTCTGTAACCAGACCCACCAGTTCGTCGAGCAACCAAGATTGTTTTCAATCAAAAGAATCCGTTTGATTTACGATGTGATTACGAGCCGCGAAATTTAAAGGATCCTCCAGCTTTCTCTTCCTTACGTACGAAGAATAAAACAGATGTAAAGAGGTATGTGTATGCGTGTGTATGTGTGTGCAATCGGCTCAAGGAAGAAAGGCGTGCGGTGTTTCGAGAAGAATTTTCATTCCGGTTATCGCGTTGGTTTGAACTTATCGTCGCATCGGTTAAAATTCTGCGCACAAGGCCACGCCTTCAGCACAGCCTGTGGATCTGGGACGAAAAACGTGCGCGAAAAAATTGGGGAAAAGAATCTGCTACAGGCCGTGGGACACGAGGACGGTCTTATCAGATACTATTATAATGTTCAACAAAATTTTTCCATGAAACAATTGTAGCATCTCTTGGTTCAACTTAGGTAGTGTTTTTTTTTTTTTTTTAACAATTTTACATGTAAGTTTGGGATGCAAATTTGCCTAATAATCTGCATCAAATACTGAAATTTTATTAGAAATACAAGATGTTCTATAATTTTTGAACAGTATGTTATATGTACAAATATATCGAGGATTTAGAATAAAATATTTATTGTAACATTTAGAAGGTGAAATACGCCTTTAGATAGATTTCCATTTACGATAGATACGCCATAGATTTCCATTTTGTTGTATTTGTATTAATAGAAATTTGCATAAATTTGCATCTGTAGTCTAATTATAATACGTATGATATTTAAGAGATGATGTTACTGTGTGAGAGTGGGTTGGTTTATGGTGAGTTTCTTTATGGCGGGCTAATGTCTGAATTTTATAGTATTAGGTCATCACATAGGAAAACGATGGTTTGTTGAACTCATCTTCGCACTAGCCACGTAGAAGACTATAAGATTCGAGTTAAAAAAAAACATTGATGACCTTGGAAATAACATTGAAAATCACGTGAAACGAGAAATTTATTTATACATTATACCATATTTGTCATCTTGAATAGTGCAACTTTTTTCGTGGAGCATCTTCGACGGAGATATTTAGGTGTCCTGTTTCTCGTGACTCATACCGTGTGTCTCATTTTGACAGGATGTAACTTAATTACAAAATTACGGATAAAAGGATCTGTAATGATCTCGTTCTTCGTGGCCATTGCAACTATGTATAGCAGAGCATCATGAAGCGGTAAATTTAATTTATAAAAGCTGACCTACAATAATAAGAAATGGAATTCCTAATCGCGAAAAACCGTTTGAACCCTTATCTTCGCGACATTATTGAGATATAACATTGAGATTTAATTATATAGCTTAAATCATAATTCGGACAAAGAAGAAATAATTTTTAAATTATAATTCGAATGATCATAAGTCAATATTCTTCAATATTCTTTCGAAGTGACAACAAGGCTGCCTGCATTATTTCAAGAAAATATTTTCTAAATTTAAGTACCACTTGAATTCTTTAAAATGACTTTTGCAAGACACGAGCAAACGATAGACGATATGAATTACGAGTTCCACAGAGAGAGAGTTTGGAAACGTTGATCAAAACCAAACACAGCTGTTCTTTCCACTTCTTGAAACCGCGTCTCCAATCCTTTGCAGAACGTTGCATCCAAAGGAAAGTAAAATTAACAAAATTCTCCTTGGAATCAGATCATAATACCACGAAGTATGCGCGAATTTGTGGTAAGCAAAGGATTAGCCTTAAATTAAATTAATCTTAACTAAATTAATCTTATCTTAAATCTTCGCATAGTTATAAATAATGAACCAATAAATGTATTTGTTCCCGTTGAAAGGATTTTAAATAACGATATCAACATTGGTGTATTTTTTATGTCTACTTGGTAAAAACATCAGAGAAAATACGTTATGATTATCCAAAACCGATAAACAAATATCTTTTCCCGAATGCAAAACAAAATTCGGTTCTGAAAAAATGAACTACAAACAGCAGTCTCAGACTGTTTCTCGGAAGAATCTCAACTTTTATTTCATTACCATATTCCAATGAGGGAACTTAAACGGAAAAATTTCGTCATCTGTGTACCTTGTAAAGAGAAATTTCATGGTTCGTGTGTACCTCGCAAAGGAACTTTTCATCGCTTCTGTGCATCTTTCATTATCAAAAGCCTTAACAAACGCTTAAGACAATTTATAATACAACATGGTACAATATTTTAACAAACAAATTCACCAAGTCGTATCAGAGATCATCAAACACTGTTCTGTCCTATTAGAAACACCCCCTTTAACTAGCTAGCTATATTAAAAAAAAGGAATTTTCCCATTTGTATGTGTTCAATCGTCGAAACGACTGTGTTAACTTCACATTGCATTAATTTAAAATAGCTTAATAATATAGCTTAAAATAAGACGATAATTTAACAAATCAACTCGCCAAGTAACATCACAGACTATCAAATATTCTGAGCTAATGGCAAAAACACGGACGTCTGTAGTTAAGGGTTAAACTCCAACGTTTTACTGCCAGGAGTATCTCAATTTCTTCAATTTCGCCCCCACTGGCGAGGTTGTCGACGAGAAAATCGAGCAGAGAAACGATCCCTCGACGGCGACGAAAGACGACGACGACGACGACGATGACGATGACTATGGCGGCGGCGCGAAAGAGTCACGAGGGGAAAGTGATAGGATTTAATGCCCACGGCGCGCCGTTTGATAAGATGGCCAATATATGTACAATCATGGTGGTTATCGAGTCGTTAGCACCGCGTCGCACTGACCTTTAAGCGCGGGGGTCAATTCTGGCTACTCCTCCGGGCCCGTGTCACGTACGTACGTGCTTATTTTCTCATAACGCGCGGCAATTGACGCGCCTTGCCTCGATTCCGCCATACTTTCGCTCGTCGTCGAGATTTTCGACCGGACGTTCCATCGTCGCCATTCATAATAACACTTTTGAGAAACAGAAAGAGAAAGATCTCGCATTGACTCTACTTGACTCGAATTGATACAGCTTGAACCGTCTATTATCGCGCAGTTTCTAGTTGTTTGATAGTTTTTCAAGGGTTTTCGAGATTTTCATCTTTGAATTAATTGTGTAAATTACGTAAATATTTTATTTTTCGTATATCGTATATCGTACATATACGTATTTATATAATTAAGTATTTTTTATAATTAAATACGTTATGCATTGCTTGCCAAAAGATTTGCAACATCCCGCGTACGAAATTGCACGAGGGTGTTGCAATTTTTTTGGCGAGCGGTGTATATTTATTTTAGAAAAGCCTCACTATTTTCTTACGTCGACTTTTGCTCGTGTTTCGGCGTTCAGATGCTCTAAAAGTGGCCCACATATTTTTTAACACCCTGTATATTATACTACACATAGTCCTTATTCTGAGTAACTTTGAGATAATATTTGATTATTTAATAAATTTGTCAAAGTATAGTAGTAGGAGACAGTTTTGGTTTTTGAAGGTTTTTTGCTACGAAATAATCGTCGCATTTTATAAATAGGTAAAGTTTTTTCTTGGTTTAAAATGGATTTAAAATACTTTCCTTTTAGTCAGTTTCTGTTCTCATATCAAGTTATGTGATCTCAATGTTTTAATGCTCAACGCAAAATTGTCAATTTGCAATTCATATCTAAGAAGAATCGAAGCATTGACATTTATAGCGCAATAAAATACGATTTTGAATGGGAAAAATCTCGTAACCGTGAATATTAAAATTAATTGCAAAATCTTTTATCTCTCGGCATTGAAATAAACTTTGTTCGAACCCAATTCAAACCTAATTCTTCTTTCTAACATCATTTATTCTAAGCGTTTTCTTTGTTTTTAAAAAAGACATCACTTTCTTCCCAGTTAAACATTTTTCGTTGTGAACAGTTTTGATCATTTTTTATCAGTAAACAGGAGAAAAATACGTATCCTAAGGGCCTAAGTTAATTGGTGTTTAACAGAGAATATTAAGTTCGTAGCTCGACGGAGATTAGAGTTTCTTGTGCTCGAGCTTCGTAACCCAATTAGTATGCATGGAATAATTACTGTTAGCGAATGCACTAGAAAATCGAAACTGGTACATCATGAGGAAATATGGTTTTATGTACTAAAATCGAACGACATAATCCAACTAGACAAAACGGTGATTCTACATGAAAAAATAAATCAAAAACGTGGAATAACATTTTTCGATACAAGCCTTTGGTTTTGAAAAAATTCGCTTCAAATATTTCACTGGTATGTCCCATCTAACTCCGCTCGATTCCCTAATTGTAATACTAGCAATACAAAGAGGATTTGTAATAAAATTCATAATAACACTTTTACGACAAAACTTCATACAAAAACATTGAACAATTATTGAACAATTTTTTATTCAAACAATAGAAATAGGAAATAGACCACCAAATACCAAGTACCATTACTGGGACACGACGACGTGTTCACGTTGCATACCTGCGACTCCCACGTCGCGTCGCCTCGAATCCGATCCACGATCAGCTGCGATAAAGTTGCACCGGACGTTTCAGCTGGTCGCGATGCATCGACTGCATCCTCGTGGATGCAAGTCGTCCCTTGCACACGCGCGTATCCACATGTCCCGTACGGTGTTAACCAGGTGAATATACACGAGAATATATACATACAGGGTGTTCTATAATGAAATTGACAAGTTTTATTAATAGGTATATTTGGGAGTTATTCCGAATAAAAAATGTCATAGATGCAATAGGTTTTTTCAAATTTATCATGTATATATGTAATAGAATATTTATTAAGTAAGTTTAGAGTCCATAAAATTATAACTAATAGACTGCGAAGAGTTATACCTCTATGAGCAATTTAAAGATACAGTAGCGTCCACGATGTATATAATATGCAGGGATATATAAAATATTCATAGTATCTGGCGTTAGGTTTATAATAGGAAAAACAAGTTTCTATTTAAGTCTTCTCTCTTTCTCATTTTTGTTCATAAAAACGTCCAAGCTACTGACGATGTATTTGATATCTTACAGTTTTGTCGTACTAATACTAAATTCTATAAGAATTTTATAAAATAATTTTATAAATACCTAGGTTCTATTATAGATCTATTTCATCGAATATTTTTCTACAGGATAATACAAAATCAGTGCTGTATCGTTGATTTATGTATCGATAATTTATAGTTAATTAATTCTTTATACTTCATTGACATAGGTACAATGATATGGAAAATCTGAAACTTCTTTCTTTTATCATTCTCACTAATAAAAGATAAAAAATCTACACATAAAAATGAACCAAAAAGAAAGAATAAAGTTTTTTCCTTTAAAGCTTCATTTTCGAAAAAATCTAGTTTGAAGATTCGTAGGATATGTATAGCTCTACAAAGTGCCAACCTCACATATTTCAAACTCGATTATCTCCAAATCTAGCTTCTATACGAAAAAACTTTACTCTTCTTTTTCGACTTGTTTTTACGTGTAGAATAACCTTCTGTTGCTATACAATACCAGCTACGGGACACCCTGTATATAAACACGCGTAAAAGTACATATGACGTGTACACACGGTCGATAGAGGAGCTAGCTAGCAGCTACGTTGCCTTTTGTGCGTGCGCGTATCTCGTCGTACTCTCACTTTCGACGGTGTTCGTGGCACGCACACGATCACTCGAACAGCACGCTCGCCGTTTCACGTTGTTGCATTCCGTCACATCGGCCTCCCTCCGAATATACGCGCGTTTTATTGCCGGCCGAGATGATTAGCGTGCGCGGCGTCTATCGAACGACGTGGCTGGTGAAATGGAATGAGGACGCGGTTCGGACAGATAAAGCAGACGCGCGGTGGCCCCTTATCTCCCTCGAAAACGCGTCAACCGACCAACTCGGAGAAATCGTCGACTTTCGCGAATTTTAGAGACCCGAATTTACGAGAAGTTAATTTTTTGGAAATATTCAGGAGTAAAAAGGGTGAAAAGAGAATGGTCGGAAATTTGGTGCGTTTTTTTAGGTGAGATCGAAGACTTTCCTGGAGAAATTTTTATATTTCGTATATCGGAATAGGAGAGTTAAACAATGTAATTTTCTTTAGAGTATTTTTAGTTAGTATTTATTTTATGTACGTGCGTCATTGATGAATGGAAAATCTATCTATTAACAGGAAGAGCTAAGGAGCTTTATCTTATCCTTTATACTAAGATGAGTTCTTCTGAATCTCCTCTGGATCTGTTGCTTAGATATTGTTACAGTGAATTGCTTCTATCGATTCTACTTCCATATTCGATTATTGCTTTGATTACTGGCGCGTTGTGAGTTTGCGGATTTAATTTTATTTTTCTACGTCAATAAGGAAATTGAGAGGATGATGAAATAATGATATGATAGTAGTGAGATTGACCAAGTGATATAGGGATTATCGAAGTTCTTGTCAATTTTGTTATCGGTTTCTTAATGTTATTTATATTAATTAAACCAGGCTATGGAATCTTTCAAGTTTTTCCAAATAGAATTTCTGTTCCGTGAATTACATCAATTCTTGATAAGAAATATACTATACTGTATATACTAGATATCAGTGAATTTTGCAACGAATTAATTTGTCTAAAATATACGGTTTATACGGGCAAAAATTTCTTGAAGGAATTATATAACGACATTATAAGCGATACAATAATTATTCGAGGTGTGTTGTTTCAAGCATCTAAAAAATTACACTTCAGTGCAGTCATAAAAAAGATTATACCTTTATTTATTTATGGGAAAGAAAAGAACTCAAAACGTAACCTTGTAAAACTTCAAAGAAAAGGAGCACCTCGTAAAGGTATACCACAATCATCTTAAACGTCCCTTTTCAAAGCATATCGAACGACACAGGAGAATTTCGATCGATCCACTAACGACGGAATAATCCCAGATAATCACGTTACGCGGTTCACCCTGTATTCCTGTGAGCATTAATTACGAATCGGTATATACATCGGTCTGATCAACGACTGAAACTATTTCCCCGATGCTCGAAAAGGGGGAGGCCTCGAGTATACCCGCCCCGAGGACGGACCGAATCTCGATCGGCCTCGAGATCGATTCCAGCCGGATCATCGAACTTTCCCGCGGTTCAGGTTCCGCCGCCGGTGTGCTGGACGGACTTGGGTCTCGCGCGATCTCGCGCGCCGCGGCTCGATTCGATCCGATCCCGGCCGACGGTTGCCCCTTTCCTCCTACGAACTCGAGGGGACGAAGGGGCAACAGCAGCCAGCCAGAGCAAGCAGCAGCCCACGGAAAGGTCCATTATCGGTCCTCGATATCCCATTCCGCGTTGCGGCCGCGAGAAAGGGGGTCTCCGGTTCTCTCCTCTCAGACATTGCACTCTCGCGCTCCCGTTCGACTGCACCGAGGGCGCGTTGCGTTCGCGTGAAAGATGGTGAAAGAAGAAGGGAAGGAACGAGAGTAGCCACACAGTGAACCGTGCGGCGGGCGACCAGCGTGGACGAGTCGTGGCCGTCGAGAGGGAAAGAGGGGCGGGAGGGAAGGAGGCCAGAAGGAAAGGACGAGTGACAGGAAGAGACAGAATCGACGAGCGAGTATAAGAGAGAGAAGCAGGGGAAACGGTGAACCGAAAGAAAAGGAGGGACTTGATGGCGGAGGAACCGAGAGGTGGTGTACAGAGGGAACGGAGAGATATATCCAGCGTGTAGAAAGAGAAAGGCGGACGGTGTAAGGAGGAGGGAACGAGCGATACGAAAGAGACACGAAAAGTTAGCGAGAGATAGAAAGTCGTGTGGAGAACGCGCCAGCGCGAGTGAGCAACGGAGATGGAGCAGGGGTGGGGGGAGCAAACGACTGGGCTCAGGTGGTGGGGGGGAGGCGCGAGAGGGACGAGTCAAGGGATCGTTGAACTCCGGCAGTGATCGCAGTCTGTGCTCAATGCGCGGCTGCGTGAATGTGCGCGCGTGCGTGTATGCGTGAAAGTGCATCGGTGTGTGCGTCGTCGCTGCCGCCGTCGCTGCACCGAGTGCACCGTGCATACGCGCGCGCGAGCACACAGCCACATCTCTTTGGTCGTGTGTTGCGCGGCTGTGAACGAGAATCCACGAGAGAGAGAGAGAGAGAGAGATGGAGAGAGAGGAACGACGGAGGAATCGGAGAGAAGGAGAAAGAGAATTGGCGGAGGCCGTGAGCGTGAGCGAGAGGACAGCATAAGGCCAGGCCAGTCAGTAACGATGTCATTAGTTTAGTCAGTCAGCGAGTCAACAACTACGCTGTTTCGCGGCCGTTTCGTATGGGTCCCTACGGTCCCCGGGCTTTTTACCCCGCCCCCGGACGTTAGCCCGCGGATCTCTCGAAATTCATGACAGGCATTGTGTCCAATTGGTGGGCCAGTTTTCGGTTTCGAGAGCAGGGAAACCGCTACGAGGCCTCGCCGTGTAGTTTCACTCAACCCGGTTTCTCTATTGAAAATCATTTTCTTCCTTTTTATTACATTCTACGTTTTTTGCACCTGTTTCGTTTAAAGATAGATGGAAGTTTTTTGCGTGGAGGTTGGAAGGACTCTTGTTGATCTGTTTGTCGGTTCGCGTGGCACGCGATAGATATTGAAATAATAGAGTTAGAGTACCACAGAAGCGTTACGTTAGCTGGCAATTAGAGCTGAGTCGCTCCGCGGTTAACCCCGCAATTTCTTAATCGACCACGTTTTCGCAAATAGGACACATGGCACTTCCACGATGCCGATCTAACGTTTGTTTGTTATCGTCGCCGATCCTGCGTCGGAGGTTGAGTTGGTCTCGATTATAGCCCGACTTTTTGAATTTTATTGTTTCTTAACCTTCTATAATTGGAATCCTGTCTGTTTCTGAAGAGGTTCCCGTTTTAACTTGAAAATTGAGAGGCAACAACTGTTATAAATAGATTGTTTTCTAAATATGAAACTACGGTCAAAAACGAACGAAAGAAAACGTTAAAAACTCCGTTATCGATAAATACACGTCGTAAAAAAACAAATTTTCTGGATTGATTACTTTATTCATTAATTGTAACTGAATATATCTAGTATCTAAATAGCTCCGATAAACAACTATTCCAGAAATATATATGACCATAAAGAAATTTTTCCATGCGTTAATTCGTAATAGAGTAACAGAGAGGCACGCACGGAAGGTGTGCACGCAGCGCGAGATAATCAGGGTAACGCCTACTCAGACAATTACCGCGTAGATTCTAAATAGAGCCAGGTAGCTGCACGCGAATATTCCGTCGAGTTGAATCACCGCGGCCCTATACCTACACCGCTCAATATAATTAAAAGATCCCTCTGCCGTTCACATAACTCAGATGCCCGAGGAAATACTAACGCGTTAAGCGCGCAGTATTTCGTCGCTAACATTCAATCTACCCTGGCCGAATTGGCGAGAAACGCGATCCCCCTATTATTCTAAGCGATTCGTCTTATTATCCAGCTTCTGGACCTTACGAGACTATCATTTCGTAGCAAACAGGTAGTATGGTTAAAAATAATTCCTCTACCTAGCAACAATGGCCATTTGATCTTTCCTTAAATCAAAACCGTAATTCCATTTCAAAGCTATAATTCAAAACATCTTCTATTATCGGAACTGCTTGGTTATCCCCTGTTCTACTGAAACCAACGATCTACCGTACATTTATTCGTTCATCGACCTTCAAATGTTTCATTCGCTAAGATAACATTCCGTCAGAATACGCATCCACTGTCCACAACTAAAAGCATCGCGGTATCGACTGCGAGACTCGACATTGCATTTTCTATGTGATAACATAATATTGCGTATAATGTATATATTCAACCATATATGAATATATTGTACTATAGTTTGCCGTTAAAATATTGCAGTAGCAGAAAGCTGCACAGTGATTGACAGAGACTGACGAAATGAGGGCGGATGGATTGGAACAAAAATTCGAAAATACCGCGGACCGCAAAGGGTCAAAAGAATGAGAAGTCCACGGTATATTCGAATCTTTTGATCGTCATCGTAGGCCAGCGAGGTTTCCCAACCTCGCGCGCCATGTTTTCGCGTCTCTCTCCGCGTCCGTAATAATAATAACTGCGAGAAGAACACAATCCCCGCGAACACACGATCCCGCGTTGTGCAATGCTGCAACTGCAGTGCACTGCACCACCACCACTCTGAACGACACCGCCGCCCCCCACCACCGTTATTTTACCCCCGCCATCGTTATTTTACTCCCACCATTAGTAACGTAGCCGCCGCCCGAACGACCAAGCGACTCGCGAACGTATGTATGTATGTATGTATGTGTAGGTGTTAACGCGGCCGTGTGAGTGTTTTATACGCGGGTCAATGACTCGTCGAGTGCATAGTTTGCGCATGCGCCGTGCTGTGTGCGTGTGCATATCGGCGTGGCGCGGATTGCACGTGCAACCACCGCGTTTCAACTGTGTACCTCGCGACACTAGCTCGGATATACACGCGTGTGTATATACGTATGCGCTCGCCGCATTAAATATGTTAATGTATGGTGGCTCTGACTCAATAGTACGGCCAATATTCCATTGGCGTATCGACCCGGCGATATGCGCGCGTATTTTTGCACCGACCACCCTCTCCGACTTTCTCCCTCTCTTTCTCGCTGTTTTTCTCTCTCAAGCGTCGTTACTCCGCTGCCGGTGCACCTGCAAAAATCACAGACCGGCAGGATGCGGAGGAAGGACGGTGCACCGGTTGTTGCACGGAGGGTTCTGGTGGGTCTTTGCTGCGTGTGCTACTTACTGGGTTTTTGCAGTAAGGCGGATTGGATTTGAGGGATTGCAGAGATTAGATTTGGCTTAGATATATGACACATGGTGGCTACAGGAAGTATTAGCACACCATTGTGTTTATCGTTGCATTTATATACTGACTAATTGGTTCCAAGTATATTAAATATCGTATCGTTTAGTATCGTTTTCATATGACTAGTAGAATTCGATAACGGGAAATGTAGAGCCTAACAAAGGAATACTTCATTGGATAATAAGGATGTGCTAGATGTGTGAACATTTTTTCCGTATGACTATACATGAAAAGTATAGAAAAGTAACGATGTTACAAACGTGGTTTTCTAGATTTATGTCATCTGTTTCGTGAGAATCGAGTATTTATAGTGTATACCTATGTACTAAAATTAAGAAATTGATGAATAGTGGAGTCGATCATGATCTGAGAGGTTTAAAGTCCCAAGGTTTAGCAGTTGAACTTTCCAGCTGTATTCTATGAGTGTAATCAAGCAAAAATTATTCTTTGAACATATGTAGGTCATTTAAAGCTTCATCGAAAGGTTACGATACAAATATGAAATACACAGAGAGAGAGAACAGTAATTGGCAAAACATAGATGACAAAAAGTCAAATTTTATTTAAATCTTTCTTAACTTTTACTACGAATTTTTCGAACTTAATACTCGAAGCAGAATGTTCCGAACGATTTTCTTTTTGTGCGAGACTTAATCGTCGATCCTATTACCCAAAGTGTTCTCGGTGCCAGCGAAACTCGTCAAGATCGACGCACTCGGTCGTTGAAGAAACGAGGCGCGCAATTGTCTCTTATGTAAAGCGAGACGACAAATTACACGCCGCGCGTTCCGTAACGTAATCTTCCCTTTCCCTAACGATGTTGCATCGACTTGCTGGCAAAACGGTGACGCTCGTCGAAAGGTGTACAGTGTGCACGGTCTCGCGCGCTCGTTGACGCGCGTGCGAACGCGGACTTGCGCAATTTTTCGGTTCGTAAAATTCAGCGGGATGAAAAAACGTCGTTCCACCGTCTGAACGGTACGGTGGGATTTTGAAAGGGAGTCACGAAAGCAAAGCGATACAAGGACTTAGTTTCGTTTAGTCCTATAGCCAGTAATTTTTCGGTATTTAAGATCTATGGATTAGAAAAATCAGTGCTTTGGAAATTTACAAATTTGCATATTGAAATCACATATATATATATATCATAGCAATTACAAATGAAATATTTTCACCCTCTACATTTCATTTATTATCGATTTGTTATATTTAAATTGTAAATTGTTAATTATATTCGACTAATATATTATATTTCAACTATTTCGATCAGAGAAATTGATATTGATGTACTGGGAATGAAAAAGTAATACATTTGTTGTTAGAAACGTAGCATTTTGCAGGATGGCTGGCACTTAGCGCCAATCACGTCATTAAAAATGAATCAAGTCAAATCTCCAATACTAATCCGTGCATGTAAAAAGCAGAAGATATCCAACAAAATGCGATAAATTATTATATCTAGGATACTGATAATCCGGACGACTGTAACTCATCGTTCTCAATTGACCAAACAAAATTACGTTATCGATAATATATATTCATATATTCCTATAATTATGCGAAAAAAAAAAAAAAAAAAGAAAAGGAAGGAAGAAGGAAATTGGACATTGGCGCGTTAATACCTGGTGTTTTTCTTCAATTAGTACACGATAAGTTATCTTAAGAATGATCGAAAATCCCGTTACTAGTAATCCTAATGACGCACGTCGTTGAACAAAATTCATTCGATTGGAGTTTCTTTCGAAAGGCCGAAGTAGGACTTGTCTGTTTCTCTGGTTTGCGATATAGAAGGTACGCCATTAGCCCCCGCGGGCATGTGATACACATCGAGCATGCAACTGCCGGTGCGTACGCATGCCTCTTATATCACGGCTCATTAACGTGGTTAATTAGTTTACTAGTACAACCGTAACACGGCTGTACAACTCGATTCACGTCGTCGCACGTTTCATTGGGAATTTATAGCGGTCGCTTGTGAATAAAGTTCCGTCGTAGGATTCGCGGCATTCCTTTCTTTTGCCCTCCGCGTTGCCTCTTCTTTTTGTACTTCGCTGCATCTTCTGTTCTCTACGCGACAAAAGTCTCTCTTGTTCATTTCGCCACGTATGTGTTTGATATTGCAGAAAAGATGGAATACAAATTTTCCTTCGAGAACATGAAACAGTAGAGAAGATGTGATCTAATGAGGATTTTAATTAGAATTGAAATTCGCAGAAGTAAAGAACAAGTAGGCTACACAATGTATTTTTGCATCTATCGATTTGACCTGCGATTCTTTCTTTAGTATTCGTTGCATGTGTTTTACTGGTCATCGCTGATGTCCTTGCTAAAATATTCTCCGCTAGCATGTTAAACGCATTGTTGAAATCAAAGGGATATATATATATTTAATGTAATTATTATAAAATTTCTGCATAGTATATAGACACCTAAAATAGATATTTAGCGATTTTCGTTTATCAACTACTGTAGAATACATAGTGCAGCGTCGCAGATGTCCAAAACAAATACATAAAACTTTAATACCCGAACTCCAAATTTACATCCGCCTTCGTTCTAAATTTATTCCCGTCTTTGACCCAGCTCCACTAATCTTTTCTTTCTCTCAAGTCACATAATGAAATCCTGTTTATTTCCTGTACGGTATTTAGTTATAGACACTTGTCTATCTTTGAGAAAATTCATATTTTTGTCGCAAAATTATGGACAAATCTAATTGCAATGATTTTATCCTTTATAGTCGTCATCGCGATCTGATTAAATTGATAATTAGAAGCGAATATGCAATAACAAAAATGGCGTTTGCAATTGTCAAACGTGGCAAACTCTTTATACGCAGATTCCTTTTCTCTAAATTGTAAGTCAGATTAAGAAGGTTCTTTCAACCTGATAAAAATACGCTATGATGTAAGCAGTGAAATTTAGGTCAAACTAATCAACTTTGAATTTTATTAATTTCTTGATTTCGACACGTATATGCGCGATTAGTGTTCAACTTTCAAGAAACAAATGACTCGTGTACTTCTACGGGTTCGTTCGTCGCAAGAAAATCACATAAATAATAGCAAATTCGAAGCTTAGAAAATCGTGTGATTTCCAAACTACTACCAGTACCTACCAGATATCCAGTTCGCATAGTAAATAGCAAAAAATATATTACTCCTATGTTTACTGATAAGTAATTTCAACGATAAAAAGATAATAAATGTTGCTTCTAACTACCGATTCGTTATTAATTTGTAGACGTTGGCCAGATTCAAATACTGTTATTATAAATCGAGTAAAGTATCCATTTAAAGTACATACGTATATTTATGAAGAGTAGTATAAATCAAGCACATTAACGTCGATACAGACAACTGTCCAGCGCTTGAACTCTGTCTCGAGTGATTTTCGCCGGAAGGGTTTGCTGTTTATAGTTGTTGCACCGAGTCGTTGATCGATGTTGTTATTCGCTGGTTGCAGCCGGTTTTCCTTAAAGATTATTAAGGCGGCGCGTACCGACGTCGTCGCGCACCGTCGTCTAATGAACCCTTCTGCTCGAATATTCCAACCAGAAGGTGACTGACCTCCATCAGTGCCTTGAACATTCGACCAACGCGTTCCTTCCGTCTAACAGTCACGACGTGGTTACTGTTAGTTCGTCAAATTTGCTCGAAACACCGTGGCCTCGTTACGCAACCAGGGAACCACCGAACGAAATCGTAAATCGCCGTTTCAAAAGGCAATCTCGACGACTGTGAATCGGTGGAAGAAATGGTCGGAACAATGCCTGGAATGTGTCAGCCGGTGTGCGTTCCGTTTCTCTCCGCAATTTTTTAACCAGGTTTTGTAAACAAAGAAAGAAGGAGGATGATTAATGGAGACTCGTCGTGGAATCTCGTTTTTGTTAATGGCTTTTAATAGCAGCGTTTTTCTCTGTTTTTGACGATCATTTAAAATTAGAGGTCTGGGCTGAGTACGGAAAGTTTGGTTTTTAGGTCGTGTTTTTTTTTCCTGTTTTTCTGTTCTAGTTTCTACCTCAATTTTTGCTGGTTACTCGATCGAGAAATTTTTATTACATTGGTTTATTCAATTGTCTCGAGATCGTGAATATTTACGATCAAAATAATGTAGTTATATAAATACGAAAAGATGTAAGGCTACGTGTAAATATGTAGGACACGTGTAAAATGTAGATGTAGATGTAAAATATTGCCAGTATTAATAATAATCATATATTATTCCGTAAATGAGATACATTTCGTACAGATTGTACCTTTTTACGAATGTCTGTAATGTATGGATTTTTATAAAAATTTGAAGTCCAATTCTTGTCATCTTCTCGGATGAATATTTAGTGAAGTTCCAAGAAGAGTTTAATTTCGATGACATTTTGTAGAACGAGTCGATAGGATTATTATTCTTCCATATAATATTTGAAGAGAAATTCCTCCTAACATTTCACCTTTTCCTCACTTTTTACATTTCACACACGTCGAAGCTCCAAAGATTATTACTATTCTAGCTTTAATAAATTAATTCATGAAAATATGCCGCGAAATATTTCAAGCGCATACCTAATTTACAAAAATCAAGGAAAGAACTAAAACGATTGTTTCCAAGTAAACAGACTGATTCGGGCAGACTATTACACGTCGTTTTTCATAAATATAATTCGAAAGCATTGTTTAATTATCACTTTCTTAATAAACGCGTCATTAATTTTCAATTTCTTCTTGCAGTATCACGCCTTTTTTTTTGTTTCAACAGGTGTTTATCGTCACACGGTTACAAAACAAATTTACGTGTTTAATTCTTAAAAAAAAAAATTCCAAAAATTAATCTATATATATATCACGCAAAGTAGATTAAGTTTCTCATTAGACAGTCGTCGACTTAAGATTCAGAATCTTTCGTTGTATCAAAAATAAGATCGACGGACACGTATGATACGTCGATCAGTAGGAGAAATTAGAAACTGGAAGTCGTATCGAAAGTAAACGACCAGATAGATCGGCTTATCGATTTGAATGAGCGTTGAGTGTCAAGATCGAAAAATCAGTTGCGAGACAGTAGCGATTGGATAGAAGGAACGAACAGAAGCTTAACGTAATCCTCGTCTGACTGGTATGTGTACCTAACGATACGAACACTGCTAACAAAACCTGCCTGGCGGAAGGTCAGTGACCCCTTCAAACACTCGAAGCCGCCGCCTAATGACTGGAATCACCGCGAACGGATCAATTACTCTGCCCCCCTGGTGCAATTAAATCACGACGTGGGGTGACGCGGTGAAACAATTGCCACGATCTGTCTACCTTTAACGTTACATCGTTACATGTAGTGTTTCAAGGGTGGAACAGTCTCTTAGTTATTTCAAATTGGTTTTGCAGGTCGTTTATAAGGAATTTTGATTGCTTGCGAGGGAAAGAATTATAGGATCAAATTAATCAACAAGACGTCAAAGCGTAAAACATTCCGTATCTTCAAAACTGAACTACCTCATTCGTCTAAACAATGTTTTGAAATTTATGAACGAATAATTAAACAATCGTGCTGAAGCGTAAGGCGTTCGATGTTTAGGAAACTGAACTACCAAATATTTCTCGCTGCATACGAATTCAAAGAAATAATGTTTCCAGACTTGTGAATTAATTGTTAAATAAGGATCTTTATTCGAATTAGCGTTAGATGTCTAACATGCAGAGATCGTGTAACAACGTTCCTTTATATCGATTTAGAATTTCGTCAATCGTTTCTTGATTTACATACAAATATCTCGAAGTCACTATTTCCTAGGATTTAGACCTTCGATAAAGGAAAAAATTTAACCGAAGCGGAGAAACTTCATGTCAGAACAACTAATAGTTTCATTAGAAACAGTAGAAGGGAATATAGTTACAGTCTACGCCTAAAACGATTAGAATATCAAAAAGACACACGAAGGGATAAATTCCCTCCAAAATCTGCTCTAATTCAACCGATATTCCATTAAAAGTTATCGAGACTGTAACTAAAATTTTCCTGGGAAGTTCATCTTAATTCGATCGAATTTTCATTTAACATCTTCATTCTATCGACTAAAATTTTCCAACCTTCAACAGCCGATCGCCCAAAGAGTCACGTACACGACAAAATTCAACGACAGTCGGACGAAACGACCGACGCCAGAACATTCGCGTCGTACTGAAAACGAGGCTGGCCTCTGTCACTCGAATCGCGCCAATTACACGTTTATTCCGGTTTTGAAATTCAGATTGCTCCAGCCGGCGGCTGTAACAATGTAAGCGTCGCTCGTTGTCCGCTCCGCCTAACGCCAATGACTATTGAACCTCGACGACAGAGTAGACCGAGAGAGAAATAGAGAAAGAGAACACACACACACATTTAAACATACACATACATACATACGCACATGCATACACATGCACACACACGGTCGTAAACTTTAAACTCTAACAGGTCGGTGACCCGACGCGACGACCAAGTTGGAGCCGCAACCGCGTTCATTTCATTAGACGACGGATACTTAGTGAAATTAGTATTAACACTCGAACGAGGCGGTCGACTCTCACTCTCGAGCTATTGTGGCCGACGTTTTCCGGAAAAGAAAGCTCTTCGCGTTGCCTCGCGGAAACCAGCGCGGCCAACGAGTATCGCGAGCGCGCATGCGCCGTTGCGAATCGATTCGTTGCGCGCCGTCCTACAACGCCGATTTCACGCGTCCCGAGTATTTTCGGAGGTCTCTCGGTATTTTTAGGCGGATTTTTAAGTTTATACGAGACGTTTCGGGGATTTTCCGGCGATATCACGGAAGAAATACTTATATGTGGAAGGCCGATGCTGGAAAATTTGGAAATTTTTAGTTCATCGTTCGGAGGTGGTGAGAAGTTTCCTTTGCTCTTCGGCTCTGAAATTTGATATTTGAAATTCGACGCGCTGAAATTTGAAACGCGAAATTTAAGATTTCCAGATCGAAAATTTGAGGTCCCGAAGTTTCTAAATTTGTGATATTTACATTTGGAGTTCGTCGTTCGCGTGTTTAAAATCGGAAATCTAGAAATCTGTATGTTTTTACACTCGATATCTCGGAATCAGGGCGACTGAAATTCGACGCTCTGATATTTGAAACGCGAAATTCAAGATTTCGAAATTAAGAATCCGAAATACCAAACTTTGTAATACTTGGGTCTGAAGTTGCTCGTTCGCGTATTTAAAATCTGAAATTTTGAAACCTGAACGTTTGACATTCGAAATCCTAAAACCTGAGCGATTGAAATTCGTAATCTGTAAATAAAAGTAGGCTTCAAATTTAAATCTTTTGTATTAGGAATCTCGAGATTTAAATGTCTAGAACTTGAAAATTTGATATTTGTAATCTCTTTTGAAATTAAACATTTGTAAACTTGAAATTCGAATTCATCGAATTTTTTCTTTTATTCTCGCGCAACAAAATTTCCTGCATGTTGTTTCAGTAACCGCACAAGGACTCGTACCGCCACCTCGCACACTACGATTTCTCGCGTATTTGTAAAATCTTTGAGATCGAACATCGAAGACAAAAGAAAAGAGATTTGATAGGGAGGTCGAGTGTACGAAACGAACGTTAATGTACGAACTTATACGGCAGGTCAGTGACCTCGTTGGACACTTGGAAGCCCGTTCTCCTGTCTAATAGTCACGCTATGACTGTTAGTCATACGAATAGCTTGCATTTAATTTTCTTTTCCTCGCTTATTATGCACCCGCGTCATTAAGTTCTTTTTTTCATCTACGATCGTTACGGGAAAAACCGTGAACATTGTCGGTCGTTACTGCGATTTTTGCAAGTAGTTTCCCACTCGAAAATTTCCACCCTGTTTCTTTCGACCGATGCAATTAAAAAATCATTACCATTTTGAATAACTGTGGAGGATATCTACAGAGAAGAACGATTTAGAAATTTAAAGAAACTTAAACAGAGATAAAAATTTGCTGTGTTAAAGAAAATAGAATAACATTGAACTAATAATTATCATGGAGAAGCTGATCTCGGTCTTCTTATAATTAGCATTTCATTCTTCGTAATTGTTAGTGATTTTTATGGTAATGCGTGATTTTTTAAATATTTTACACGACGCGCTGGTACACTTTTAAGAGCAAAATCGATTATTTCGTCATAATCGGTGGACGTGTAAACTTTCTACACTGCCGTTTTTATATTATTTTCTCGGATGTTGTATAAGCGACATACCAGCAGGCAAGAATAAACGTATTAAGTTTGTAGAGAAACCTGTATTTTCTTCGTAAATATAAAATGCAGCATACAAATAAAAGAATAATGTTCATAAGCTTTATTAAAACACAGCAGGATATTTGTGAACCAATTTCTCATCGAAAAATTATAAAATCACATTAAAATCCTACGTTTTATTTAAAAAATTATACGAACCCGCGTACATGCATAGAATCTTAAAAAAGGTTCTCCGATATAAACAGGTCAATAACTTTTTATGGGAACGACTAGCCGCATCCATCGATGCATTAAAACATATGCGATTTCGTTTAGTGGAACGTAAACAACTTTCAACTAACCTTAATATCTCTATCTAATAACACCTTATTTGTATCTTCTACATCCCTGTATCTGCTGTACGTCTCTAGAAACATCATTTTCCACCTATTGTACTTGCCAATATATTTACTAGAAAATATGAAAATAAGACATCCTATATATTCGATGAAAATAATCGCTAGATCGCGGATATTTATGCAAATTCAAAGTCTCGCGAACACGATTAAATCGTCGGAAGCTAGATAAAAAAAAATCGCTCTACCTACTAACTATTACAGAAAATAATATACTTTTCATATTTAATACTACCCTGTGCGCATATCGTGTATCTTTCGATCTTCAAGCTCCCTATAAATGCATCCGCAGTCTAATCACTGGATCGCGAATTTTTATGCATTCGCGGGAAATTCGAAGCTTCCAAAATGCCCACAATTACGCAAAGATACATAAGAAATTCGAAACCAAGTATTTATTACGATACAAATTTCTATTTACGCTCCATTTCTTTTGTTAGTATGCCTATAAGAAAAAAGAAAGAAAAATATATAATAAAGCGCCTAAAAAACAGTCTACTGATTCGCTATATCAGTTACGGACCAACCAAAATGGAACGTTCTCTATAGGAAGACAATCGAGAAGGTTGGAAAACCGAATCGCGTGAAAGCTGTACAGAAGCTCGAGCTTGTCGCGTCCCGCGCGCTGGCGCGTGCAACGTGCCGGCGACATCGATCGGAGAACTACTTTCACCAAGGGTGAATGCCTTTCGACTTTATTCTCGCCTTTATCCGCGTTCGCGACCAGGCCTTCGAGAGCAGAGAAAGATATACGGCCAGCGTATAGAGAGTAGGTACATACGTCACGCGGCTCTCTTGATTCCCGGGCTGCTGCTTGCTTAGAGAGCAGCGAAACCTGTTGCTCTTTAATGGCTCGAACTCGGTCGTTGAACGTACGCTGATTCTTTTTTTTTTTTTTATCCCTTCCTCCCTCCCTTCTATCTCATGGATATATACTGGGATCGATGCAAAAATCTCAGCCACGCTCGGTTAGTTAAGGGTAGATAGGGATAAATAGGGTAGCCCGTGAGAGCATATTATTCTAGTGGATTATGGTTTTTATCAAGGAGTTCTTGGGGTCAGCGTTGACAATCGTATATAGGAAAATGGATTGATGAAAGAAAGGGAAAGAAAGTACACTTTGACCATACATATCAGCACACTGGCTGAGGTACAGTACAAACTAAATGCTTTTCGCTGCTTTTATTTTTCAGTTATACATCTGTTATTCGATTCGCGTTATATGTACCTTGTAACGTAGAATACCATGTAAAATTTGCGAATTTGTTAGTGGACACGGTGTAGAGATTGATTTTTGACAGTTAGTTTAAATTCTTATTTTTATATATAGAGTAAAATATATTTCATTCAATACACGCTGATATTAGTAGAGTATTTATATTGAAGTATTATAGTATTGAGTATTATATTTTGTATTGAATGTACATCGACATCTCTGGTATTCGCATTTTCTAACTAATTGTATGGTACGTAATACACTGTGCACATAATTTACGTCTGATACCTGCGCTCTTTACTGTTTCCTCGAATATAGATCTTCTGATTTCTAAATCAAATATGTCTTCAACTGTTAGATATTTACTCTTAGGTATATCTTCCTGTTGAAATTTCACATATACTTCCAAAATTCCTGCAGACACATTGAACACACGAAACAGGTCTTGGCGTTTCAAATGACTCTTCGATCCCTTCTAATGCCCTAACGTTTGTCATTCGCACCTAACACTCTAACGGTCGTTCACACCAAATAGACGAAAGGTTCGCTCTTACAGTAAACATGGCTAAGTTATAACCATGATTCCAAGCTATCACATGTTAACGTGTTTCCAGCAATTTTCATTAGACATATACGGTATTCTTGAAGCTTACAACATTGTCAGTACAGTAGGATGTCGACTATGCGAATTGATTATGACGCACTTCTCTTTGGACAATCGAATCTTTCAAATAATCGAATAACTTTGATTTCACACGAGAGAAGGTAATTTGTTTTCAATTGCTTTATAAATATTAATACGTCGCTTACAAAAATCGAAAATCGTTACTACGAACCGTTTCACTGCGCATTAACCGAGCAAACAGAAATACAGAAATCCAGTAGATTTAACAAATCGACATGTCACTCGTACGATATTCTGATAAAAGTTGTGTATAAAATAAGCGTTAAAAAACTGGACAGACACGAGTGATGGATATAAAAGTCAAAGTGGCGTTGTTAATAAAGAATGGAAACTTTTGAATAAATGTGCAACAATCTTCTTCAGTTTCTATTTATGTTTCCCAATTCTTCTCACGACACTCCGATCACAAAGTATTTTATTGATCTGATAATCGATTTATGTAATTCGTTCAATTTTCTGAACAGGTGTACTATTTCGTTTGGTACTCTTTCCCATTAGAAGACAGTGGAATTGTAGGTATTTTTTGAGGATATCAATTGGTTCGAAAGATTGACCAATCAGAGACCTATTTTCGTATTCTGATATCCTTGGCTCACCCACTTCCAGCCAACTGTGCGCCATTGTAGCACCGGTTTCCGACCGTCAAGGTACGATTCCCTTATTAAGCTATATCCGTCGAGACTTCTGATTTTCATCGACAACGCCGTTCGAATGGGACACGCTCGTGGACCGTTTCGTGTCATCTCGAAAAGAATTTCAATATCGATCCACGTTGAAAGTAAAACTCGCTCCACGATTGAGCATTATAGCGTGAACGATTTTCCAATAGATGCGCCACATACGTACTTTCGTCCATTTCATATCTTCGTCACGACTGTACATACGTATACACACAAGTACTTGGACATTTGATGCAATTTCATCGAAACATTGATATTTGTATTACGTTTTCAACATCATGATAGAAGAATGTCTCTCTATGGTTTATTCTTTAATTCTTCCCATGACTCGGATCAACTGTTCTGCTAAAGTACGTGATTATTAATATTGGCTTGGCAACTAAGTGATTGCGGATTTTGTCATTAGATGGTATTGACAAAATCCGCAATCACTTAGTTGCCAAGCCAATAGTTCCAATGATTCTGATACCAGTCCAGACGTTAAACGTCAAAGTTAGAAGGAAAAAGAAATATAAAAAGGAAATCAGGCAAGAATAGTGGTGTACGTGAGTTAGTAGCTTGCTGAGCTAACGGGTCCTCGATATTTCTCGCGTCGGCCTTCGGTGTCATAGTCGGAAGCGGCATAGTTACCCGAAAGAGAATAGCCGTATCCCGTTTTGCCTGGAGGCATCGTTTTACTCAGCCTTCGCCTAGGTCGCTCGAATTTTTGCCAACACGTGTATTTTACTGTGTTACTCGTGCATGCGCTCAAGGACGTCCGTAAAATATGGACATTTTTTATGTCATAGTAACGAGAACGAACGTTTTAGTGTCATTCGGAGATTTTTAACCAAAAGAAGGAAAATACTTTGAACGTGTGTTTTATTATTATATCATTAATATTCATGCTTAATAGTCTTGCGTTAATTGAGCCTCTTAGAAGTTGAATTGATCAGAAAATATTACAATCTTCGAAATTTTGTCGTTCCGTCTGAATGAACATCTTCGACCATGAAATGACCCACTCAACATCGTAACGATAAGACAAAGCTGCATTTTAATAATTATGGTGTTTGGTCTGTGGAACTTTTTTCTTTTTTTTTTTTTTTTTTTGTAAGGTGGAAGATGTCGTTTGTTAATGGACGAAAATGATGGGGTTCGAGTCGCGGAATAAATATGAAAGTTTTATTATAACGATGAAGTACGTTTCGGGTTTCATCGTCCCTGAGACAGCTTAAAATTTAAATAATCATGCATCTGCAGGGATTTGCATACTGTCAGTGTTAATGCTGTTTTATTCGATAGGCTAAAAGGATGAATATCGTGATAATTTGGGATAAGTGACGATACAGATTTGCAATTATCGGTCCATTTATCATTTTATTAAGAGGAATTACATAGCAGTGTCCAAGAATCCGTTTCATCTATGTTCTGTCGTTTTACCGCTACATCTACGCTAAAACAGAGATTTTTCTTTTGTTAAATCTGTTGATTTCGCAATTACTAAAAGCATTCAGATGTTCACTTCTATCGAGATAGCTTGTTATAATTATACACACTATTCTATTCATTTTTATCATTTTTATCACTGTGATTAGATTTTTTGTGGATTAAATATGATCTATTTAAGTTACCTCAATTCTATCGAGATGAAACATTTGGCTCTTAATAAGCCAAACACCATCCATTCGTTTTTTCAAAAATTTAAAAACTGGTCAAAAATGGTTTGTTTCTTGTAAAATACCACGTAGCATATTTCATTATTATAGCTTATTATAATTATACACACTATTCTATTCATTTTTATTATTTTTATTGTATCGCTTTGATTAGATTTTTTGTGAATTAAACATAATCTATTTAAGTTACCTCAATTCTATCGAGATGAAACATTTGGCTCTTAATAAGCCAAACACCATCCATTCGTTTTTTCAAAAATTTAAAGACTGGTCAAAAATGGTTTGTTTCTTGTAAAATACCACGTAGCATATTTCATTATTAACGGTTTTAGCGTTAAAGTTTAACAAACCTCCGTTAATATCACGTTTTATCTGATCCGCAATATCTGCATATCTAAAAAATAAATTAATAGATCGATGATATCGAATAATTAATTTATAACAATGAACTAATAATATATGCAAATAAATAATAAATAGACTTATATCATGAAATATTTTTCCATTCTCGTACTACCAAATTCCTATCGATATCGCGTTTTATCAAGTTTCCAATATCTTTGGCGACTGAGTCAAGAAAAGATCGTACATTTATATTAATAAATATCTTTCCATCTGGAATCGAGCAGGCGGGATTTCAATGTCTCAAAGAAGGCACCGGTGCGCGTACCCCTGGAACCTCGTTAAACCCAAATCCTTGCATCAGCACGGAGAGAGAGCAAAAGAAGAAACTCGAAAGCCAAGGTTCCACCGTGGCCAATCCGCACGCAAGCGAATCGCGGACGGCCCGTGACAATGCAGAACGATCTCCCGCCAGAAAGGGGACGTTTTTTCCCCCTGTCGCGTTACGTAAACCCCTGGAAAAGAAAACGGTCCTTATAACCGCTTTTTCGTTGCTACATCGCATCCGCAGTTTCATCGAACGCGCGAGATCTCGTCGAAAAGAGAATTTTGGCTGGATGGATCGATGAAAGACATTTCGATGAACTTGGAGATGAACTCAGAAGATTCTTCTTTCCTACGTCCGTAAGTCGCGAAAGAAACTTTGCTGGTTTTAACGTCAACGTTTTGTTAAATAGATTTGTAAAATAGATTAACGAGAAGTTGAAAATACTAAATAATTCGATCTACCTTATAACGCAACTCTTTTTTTAGAATGTTTCATTGTTGCGTATAGAAGTTGCATGTTTATTTCATGACTGGGATCCTATCATCTGGACCCGTTAAAAAAAGCATCGTTAACTTTCAAATTTCAAGTTTGCTTTGAAAATAGCCTGAACTGAAGCGTAGTCCAGGGATCTTCACGCGTCGTTTCAACGGCCACATGAACTTGCGAACTATTTCAAGGAAAGTTTTAATATAAAACGAAGAATCGCTCGTGTAAATAACAATATTGTTGTACTTTCTTCGAACTCGAGACAATTCTGAACAATAGGAAACGCATCTTAGAGATTGAAACTTAAGAAAGCACGTCAATGGCAATTTTCTACGTAAATAACAGTCGATGAAGAATAACCAAGCGTCCGATGATATATTTTCTGTCCAAATTTCGGTCCTATTTACCCCAAAAACCGACTCAGCACCGGAGAAACGAACCACGAAAAGAGGCTAACGTAAGAAGAAAAAAGCCAGGCAAGAAAGGAAAAAAAGAAGGGAAGGAGAAAAAGGAAGCAAAAGGAGGATCGAAAAAGGCATCAATCCTCCCAGGGGCCGATGGATCGACGATCGTTGCGGTGCCCAGCGCGATGATGATCTACGAGCGTTTTCTGGAAGGCCCGGCAGCAACGATCCGGCGATGAACCGCGAGAGACCGCAGGAGAAGAGAGGAGAGGCACGTGGCGAAAAGAGAGGCGCCTCCGACGTTTGGATTAGTTCGAGAGAGAGTCCTTGACTTTTGGAATGCGGACCACTGGGGTCCAGGTACATCCAGGTAGCCCAGTACCGCGGTTCATCGTCTGTATATATGTATATATACATATATAAATATATATCCTATTTACTGAATCCTCTATACATACACTACCTCTCAAAAGTTTTTGAATCGTTCGTTTGACAAGAGAGAATTTTTTCGGATTTTTTTTTTTTTTTTTTTAGAGGAAAAATATTCCTGGTGTATTGGACATTTGATGCATTTTTACATACTTGATGTGTAGGTATAATTACGCGAGTTACTTGCGACGTTACACTCTGACCATTTCTTCAGGTCGAAGGGTAGAAATAAACGAGGATATTATAAATATTATTTTTTGATTTATTTATATCTTTAATATACCATGTTTGCTATATTATTTATAACACTTGTATTTATTTACTTTTAGTCGGATAAGCTAAGATACTATATTTTCCAAAGGAAACAGCCAGGCTTATTATTACGAGTCACGAATACGTATTAAAAATGAAAGAAACAGGGAGTCATATGATTTTTGAAATTCGCCTTTCTGTCGTAATTAAATCGCGAATATCTGCAGTGACCCGAAACGAACCAACAAACTGTGTTGTTTCTTATTTTACTCTGTCTTATAAATAATATATCACTGTATAATTTCTCATTCGTTTCATCTTCGTTCACAACCTATGAACATCAGAAGTAAGGAATATCTTACATTTCTGTGCGATAATATATACATATGTATCTCCTTCTCTCTCTCTCTATATATATATATATTTCTTTGAATGTATACACGGGCCAACACATCCCCGTTATTCGTGGGCCGACAAACCAAGATAAAAGGACCTGGTGGCTGTTGTGGGGTGTAACACTCGCTGCACTGCACCTGCTCCTCTCTCCAGGCTTAATTATTGCCGTGCAACGCCGAAGCGAGGATTCCCGGCGCGTGTGTTACCACGTTCTATGTCTCGCTTTGGAAATGGTCGATGAAGGTAGAGCGAGAGAGTGGGCTTCGAGGAAGTTTACCCCGGAGAGGGATGATTGACGAGGCTTTTCGACGAATTACAGGCCGACCTCTGCCGATTGTGGGAACCGTGGCTTGCGGATGGACGTTGATAGTAGGCCGAATGTGGGCCACTGGCTTGGAAAAGCCGCTTTCCTTTCGTGGTGAAGGGTTCGCGGTTCTACAATGACGTAGATAGACCCGGTTCGATGCAGCGCAGCTCGATGAGCTCGGATAGGACGTTCAATGGGGGTTGAGCTTGAATTTCGACTTGTTTCGGCTGGGTTACGTCTCCAGATGTCGACCGTTGGAATTTGAAATAGAGTGCCGTAGTGGTAGGAATGTGCATTATAATGTACAGGGTGTCTTGTAACGATGGGAAATGCGATACGTATAAATAATGAGGGTGAGGTGAAATGGAAGAAATAGATCAAAAGCTATTGGGATTTGAGTGCTTGGAACTTGAAATTGAATATTGGCGTGGTGAAATGATAAATAATGATAATGTACGAAGGTGCTTTGTAATTGATGACACGACTGCAAAGGCAATGGTATCGGTGTCTTTTTGGCTGCACTAGGTTCCGAGATTTCGGCTGTTGGAATTTTAAATAGAATACTGGGCTGCTTGAGAGATCGATCATGATTTATAGAGTGTCTTGTAAACAATTGTACACCGGAGGTAGTACAGTTAATAAGAAATGCATAAAATGGAGAAATGAATTATTAGGTGTTGAGATTTGAATCGGTGGAGTTTGAAATTACGTGTTCGAGGGTGGTGAAATTATGAAGAATAATACAGAAAGGTGTCTTGTAATGAGTATATAAGGTGTAATATAACTGTATGATAAAGATTGATACAGGAAAATAAGTGGAGAACTTTGGAGATTTTGGTGAAAGGTTATAAATTCGGACAAATTATTATTCTTATCCTAACGAAACTTAGATTCTTAAATATACGATATTGCCAAGTTGAACGAATAAATCTATTGACAAGCTAGAAATAATTTGATCACTGCACAGCGTAAAATATCTATTACGAATACCGAAACAACGAACAATGACACATTCATGGATAATAATCTCAGCACAAAGAATTCTGATACTACGTAGGAGAAGAAAAATGACGAAATCGAACAGATGAAGATCTTTGCAGTAAAAGAGCCTTAAAGAACAGCTAATTCGCGGTTCGTCCGTGAAAAAGTGCACGAACGTTTTTGCGTAACAGGTGTAAAAATAGTCAAGAGACGATGTTTGCCTAGCTGTGTTGCAAAAAAATCGGACGAATGAATACACCACGTCCGCGTCTCCTCGCTATATGCACAATTTCTTTTCTTATTCTTCTTCTTTTATTTCTTTCTAAAACTAAAATTCTTGGCGTACGAACGATCGAGATATATTAACCAGATATTCGTTGTGTTTTTTCTTGTTTCAGGTAAGAATCCAACACGGAATTACATTAACGTCTTCATCGTCGATAACGAGTAAGTCGACAGGCGGCAAATTAATTATTCTCTTTTTTTCATTTTATCGATATACCAGCAAAAGTTGTAGCAAAAAGGATTAATATATTGTCGTTTAAGAGATTACGTTCGTTAACCAATACTCGTGAAATCGTTGGACAAATTGCACGCGATATTTAATGGTCTAAAAGGATAATAGCGTGTTTTTATCGTGGCCGTGCTAAACGTTTGCAGAATCGTTTATCGTGAATGGCGGGCCGTCTAAAAACTGCAGAAAATTGATTTGTAGCGTCTGCCATGACGCTATTATATTATACTAATTATCTAATTTCGACTTACCTTCGAAATCTCCTCATAAATTATTCGCCTTTTATTCTGACGATTTTATCGGAGAACGACTGACGTGTTCACGACTAATTTTGACATTTTTTATTAGTTTTGCTTTTTAGGACGTTCCTTGGCCCATTGGAATATTAAGTTTCTACGTTATTTTGTAGTAGAAGCATAAAGTTAATGATATTTAAATAATAAAGTTGCTATATTAAGAATTCACCAACATCGCCACTATTTTTTCGTCTTTTCTATTTCTTAAATTGGCCAATTAAATAGGATGATAATTCACACGAGTGAAGCGGAGGAAAGAGACGTTCGTGAATTGAATTGTTATTCGTTCGTGATCCTTGTACTTATTTTTACAAACAAAACTCGCCACCTTTAATCGATAACGTTGAATGTTCCGTCTACCGTGTGTCCCAGATTAGCATCTTCATATTATAGAAGAATATTTTTAAGAAAATATTCCAGTGGAAAGTATACCGAAAGGTAAAATATTCGAATGGAATCTTTCAATCCCATCGACTAGAATGAGAGAGAGAGAGAGAGAGAGAGAGAAGGAGAGAGTAGCCACGAGGGTTGATTGGTTAACGTCAAACGTCAGTTTGCTAAACGCGGCGAAGCTGCATAGCAACTCGTGGTGGACGTTGCTTCCAGGAAAAAGGCTGATTATTTACCTGACCAGGTCAGCGGCATGAGGTGCTAGAACCTGATGTCCAGACATTGCTAAACGATCGAATTTTTATCTCGGACAGATTGGCGAAACATTCAAAAGTTTCGTCTGCGTAACTCAAAAGATAGGAATTAAATGGATATTTGTGTTTCTCTTATAAATATATTACACGTTATAGCGAATACCTTATCCCTGTTATACGATATATTTTTATATATCATACGTTTTAATTAATTATGGAAACGATACACTTTTTATGTTATACGTTGGTTCGCTTCTACCACAAAAGGTAATTTCCACAAGCGAAAAGGAAATTTAAATGGTTAAAAGCGAAAATCTATGCGAGACAATTCGATAATATAACGCGCTCCTTCGCAAGGAACATAAAAAAAAGTCCATCTAAGAAGACTCCATGGTCATCTATGATCCTCCAATTCGAAAATTCTTCTGAATTCTTTGGAATTGTTCAAATTTTAAAATTCCTCGTAAAAAAAGAAGAAGAAGGAAAGGAATGTCATATGCGAAACTCGATTCGATCATATAATATTCTCTTAAGAAAAAAAAAAAAAAAAAAAGGGAAAGATCTGTGCAAAATGAATCGATCATATAACGTGCTCGTAGCCGAAAAAATGATAAAACGTTGCATGCAAGATGATTCGATCGTATAACGTGGTTTTACACAAAGGAATTAAAAATAGAGAGACAAAAAGAAAAGAGAGGAAAGAATGCTCGGAACAAGATTCGATCTTCGATACAACGGAGAGTATTCTCCGATCTGTGAAAGATTCCGTGGAAGAAGGTGGATGAATGAAAACGCGAGATCGCTTATAATGAATCAGCTTATTTGCGAATCTAGTATGCAGAACGGGTCGATAAATACCGTTCAAGGCCGAGCATTTACAGCAGCCTCGGTGCTGGAACGCAAGGTGTTCGTCTGCGTTTTAACCGCGTTTCAACGCATAGAATCCTCCTCTGCTCTCTTCTTCCTCTTCCTCTCGCGAATCTCCAGAGATCTCGTGATTCGTCGGTGAAAAATGAAAAAGACGATTCCAATCTGTAGTTCGCATAAAAAGATATTCCTCTGGCAAGGTTTTCATACGGCAGTTTCATTCTCGCTGGGAAGTAAATTTTGATTTACGCGCGCTTATTTCCGCTACGAAATAAAGTATAAGAAATCGAAAGAAAGTCGGTTTTTCTTTTCTTCTTTCTCTCTTTTTTTATTGCTGCTTTTGCTCTTTGTATCTGCTCGTGTTAGACAGATTTGTCCGAAGGATTAATGGTTTAAACAAGAGTTCTCGTATCGCCGCTTTGAAGTCTCGACGTTGTTGCTGGAATTACGTGCGAGAAAAAAAAAAAAAGAAAAAAACACCAGTTTGCTTTGACGGCTTCCATCGAATGCAACGAACGAACAAGATTCCCGTGCCAGAAACTCTGTAGATCGTGGAAAACCGAAGCATGATCTAACGTTTCGGCGTTCGTCTGTCGGATCGTCGTCGTGAATTATTCATAAAACGACGAACAACGAGGCTGTTGCTGTCGTTGGTGACGGATCTGCGGTGTAGGGAATTTGGTTTGACACGGTCAGATACTAGATTAGATTAGAGTAATTTATGGAGTGGATTAGCGTTGAGATTTTCCAATAGATGTCACTAAGCACAGATATCTTTTTAGCATTAAATTGCTGAATTTTATGCAGTTTCATATTGCTGTTTTAATAACAACAGTCGAACCTTCCAAATTCCTTAATCCTTCAACATTCTTCAACGTTCTTCGATACTTTGATAGTTCAGTATGTACTCGGTTTTCCAATATTCTCGATGCAACATTCTAATATTCCAACTGGACACTTCAAAATTCTCAATACTTCAACACTCTACTACTCAGTATTTTTACATTCTTAATCTTTCAACATTGGAATATAATATTCCTAATATTTCCCTAATACCTTCAGTCTTCTAACATTCCACTGCTCGATTCTCAAAAATTTTCAATTCTTCGTTACACGATACTTTGGTATTCTCAGTGCAACATTTCACTGCTGGATATTCTAATATTTGCAAGCTTTCGACATTCCAACACTGAATGAAATTTTGATATTCTCTATCCAATATTCCACTACTCAGTTCTCCAATATTCTCTATGCAACATTCTAATACTCGATACTTTGTACTCTTAATCTTTCTACATTGTACTAGTAACTCAATTCTCCATTACTCGATACTCAACAATTTCCATCAACATTCCACTACTCGATACTCCAACATTCCTAGTCCTTCGATCTTTCGGTACAAAATACTTTAACTTTCTTCATGCTTCTACGTTCCACAGCTCGGTATTTAAAAAATGCCCGATCCTGCAACGTTTCATTAATTCAGTATCTTAAGATATTCCTTAGCCTCAACATTTCGCTACTCTACAACTTTCGATACTCGTCTAACATTCCTAATCCTTCAACGTTTCACCGCTCGATACTCCGATTTCCTCAGTCCCTACCTCCCGCAACCACGTTTGCCTGTTTCGCGTTAACTTAAAATGTTATAGCACAAGAACTACACAGAGTACAGCTCAGTGTCCACGTCGTCGGGGCCTCAAGGTCCAGTTTCGCCGTTTGCTCGGTTCTCCTGAACAGAAAAAAAATAGAAAGACAAAAAAAGAAGAAGAAAAGGAAAGAAGAAGAGAGAAGAGAAGTCTGCGTAGAGAAGGAAGACTTATGCGGTGGGGCGCTGGGGATTTTGACGAAGCCACCGTTTTTTGGGCCACGTCATTGCCTCCCAGATTACATGCATACTCCTCTCTGGTAGCGTATCGCGTGGTCGTGATGTTTGCGTGCAACGAGAGGGGCCCCACGGAGACGGATACAAGCGCGCCATCGCGCATAGACGCGGCAGAGACACGCGCGACCGACCTTGCATTTGCTTTGCATATATACGACATGGCTTTGGGCATGGTCACACGGAACACAACCTTGGCGAGAGCATAAACGAACGAATGTAAAGCGGGTAGAGAGAGGGAGATAAGGGGGGAAGAGGACAAAAGGGGGAGCAACGGGCCCACGTCACGCTACTTTCGGTTTTATCGTCGTATATCCGGTCGCGGCGCGATTTCCTCGCGGCCTGGTCCAACCTGAGCATCGTGTTTTCTCGCTTTTGCACATAGTCATTCACGGATTTCGAATCGAACGATGGTCAAATTGCTTCGTAGAAAAATTTGTCATGAGGTTTTCGGACGATTCATTTTTTCATGATTTTCCTTTTAGCGAAGGTATGATGGATTTTACACCATTTGTGATAACGTAGTGTAGATTCGTGAGAGATGTTGGAAAAGTGTCTGCCGGATCTGTGGAAAATTGTTGGAACAGTTCTCGAATATCGAAGATTTTCCGTAGTAGATTTCACTCGTACGCGGAACATCTGGAAGGTGTGCTCGATGGATCACGACCTTGACGATCTCTCTGGAAATTGTTGGAAAATTTTGTCAAAAATCTTCCAACGATCTCTAATGCTACTCTACTAGATTTCTCTCGTATGCGAAAAATGTCGGAGGTCTCCTCTTGATGGAGACCGATTTCTCCGGAAAATCTTTAGATTTCTCTCGTATAAAGTAGATCTGGAAGATGTTCTCCTCGTGGAAAACCAATTGATGATTTTTATTTCAGTGAAATTCTCTGTCCGATCGACACACATTGCTTTGACATTTATTTCTCCGCATAGATCTTCTTCGGGAGATCGTTGGGATGATTTTTTTCTCTCGTATGCGAAAGATTTCAAAGATGTTATCTTGTTGGAGAACGATCAGCTTCTTCGTAGATTTGTCTTACGGCGCTCGTGAAAGTTTCGATTATTTTTAATCAGCTGTAATTATTTTTTATCGTCTCGATTATATATTCGAGTTGTAGGTAGATGGCGAAATAATTTGCTAGAGATTTTTGCAGGAAGTTTTGAATTTTCTGAAACATTCGAGAGGTTGTATACCTGGAAAGGATTTTTAGATGAATTTAGAGCAGTTCGATGGCGAAAGAAGTTATAAAAAAGATACCTAATACTGTTATTAAGAAGATTTTGAGAAATTTATGTTGTGAAAGATGGATGAAATATTTATGAGGGTTGGTTCCAGATACTTCGATCGATCGCAGGTAGTCAGTTCCTTGATCCTTTGGAGAAAGTCAATGCATTAGCGAACCTTTAGTCATTCTCAGGTAATTTTTTAGGCGGCCCCAGGTATTTCGAAATTTTCGTCCCATGTCTCGAAAGTCCTCAATTTTCTACTGTGAAAGAAACTACAAGCTACGACATACCTTCTGTATGATAGTTAATTTTAACAAACTTGCTCGTGCCATATTATTATCAAAAGATTATGTCATCAACAATTTTCTTTAGGGCAGAATGATAGGAAATGGCCAATTGATGTATAGTTCAGAATATGAAAAATATTTATAGGACGCCATTCTCTAAATTCCGAAGAATTACAAAAGCACAATTTTTTACCACCAATATCATAGGACAGTTGTGAAAATAAGCAGTTGGAGGACAGAGCGAAAAATTGGATGAAACAGATGGATGAAATCTAAAAACTCGAACGCTACTTTGTGGATGAAAGCTGATATTTGTATTGTACATAAAAAATAATTGACACAAATATCTTTCGATATCCCTAAAAAGCTATAATTTATAATAACGAGAACAAGTTTGGATATATTTGATATTATCGATTACGAGAGAAAATTTTGAAAATTTCTAATAGTATTTCTTCATTTTAGGTGTCTGTAATATTTATAAAATTTCTAATATTTCCAATATTCCAAGTATTTCTAACCTTCCAGTATCCTCAGAGTTTCCATTACTTTGAATAGTTCTAGTACTGTGCATTTTTCGATATTCCCAATATTCTCCAGACTTCAAGTATTTCCACTGCTTTTATCATTTAACTTTCTAATGTCCCTAGTATTTCTGTTATTTCCAATATTCTGAACGTTTTCCAATGATACAAAAAATATTCCCAATTTTCCAATATTCCTAGTATTTATGTTATTTCCAATATTCTGAACGTTTCCAATGATTCAAAAAATATTCCCAATTTTCCAATATTCCTAGTATTTATGTTATTTCCAATATTCTGAACGTTTTCCAATGATTCAAAAAACATTACCAATTTTCCAACATTCCTAGTATTTATGTTATTTCCAATATTCTGAACGTTTCCAATGATACAAAAAACATTCCCAATTTTCCAATATTCCTAGTATTTATGTTATTTCCAATATTCTGAACGTTTTCCAATGATTCAAAAAACATTCCCAATTTTCCAACATTCCTAGTATTTATGTTATTTCCAATATTCTGAACGTTTCCAATAATACAAAAAACATTCCCAATTTTCCAATATTCCTAGTATTTATGTTATTTCCAATATTCTGAACGTTTCCAATGATTCAAAAAATATTCCCAATTTCCCAATATTTCTAGTATTTACATTACTTCCAGTATTTCCAATATTTCCAGCATTCCAGTAATTTCCTAGTATTCCAAGCGTCTTAATATTTTTTGTTTTCCTAGTTTCAGTAAATTCGTAATATTTCCACCGTCTCGACCAATTAATATCGATTCCAATATTCCAAATCGAATGATTCGGCGGTTAGCCAGGTGAGAGAATTCTCACCTAAACGGCCAAAGAAAACACAGCATCAGCAGCCATTCACTCGAATCTCTTCTCACCTCCGAAAATCTCGCCGGTCTGTCAGTGTTGCACAGTCGCGTCGTCGCAACAACGTTCCAATCTCGAAGTCAAGGCTGATGGCAAAGTTATCGGTAACCGGAACCAATTGCTGCCAGTTGCGCATTTTCGACAGCCTCTTTTACTCAATGTCTTCTATTTATACCGTCTATATATTTCCCTTGCCCCTGACGACAATTTCAATTACCTCTGTAACCTTTGTTTAAATATAAGAAAAAGAAAAAAAGGAAAGAAGGAAAGATAAAAGAAAAGAAATACATTTAAATTCCTTTGGAATCCACCGCGTTCGATTGTTGGACTTGGAAATCTGCCTTTAAAGAAAGAACCTCTGAAACGTGGAATACATTTAACTGGAAGCGATATTGAGAGAGACGTGGAACATGGTGGAATTTAATAATTGAAGGGTCGAGTAGAAGAATGATACGCGTGTATTTTTTTTTTTTTATTATTGAATATGTATGTATAGGAAGAGTAGAACACATTTGATGTAGTTTCTAGTCATCGAATTAGATTCACCGGCAACTTTCAATTTTTTACAATATCTTTCTATTCCTTTATTCTTCGTATTTTCTATTCTCCTATTTTTCATATTTTTCAATTAAATGATCTAAATTAACGAACCTTGTATACTATTGTCTACGTATTTGGTAATAATCCGGGTATTCAATTGTCACATTTATTTGCCATTTATGTTATACCATTTGTCGTGTGTATGGTACGTAGAAATTTTTGAAATATGACACAAATATCTTTTCACTAAGGTATAGAAAGACTTGTATCAAACTTTACTTTACTCTTCCATATAAGCTTTAATTATTATAATTAAATTATACGGATGATATCAAACTGAAATTATTATCCATAATCTTGCAAAGTTTGCTAGTGCCAATACAAACTTTGTTCATCGATGACATCTAATATCTTGATATTTCTACCTAAACATAAGCAGATTCTTAGAAAATACCAAAGTTTAAATTTATACTACAAATCTTTTCAAATTAAAAGTCTCGTCACTTTCTTATCACTTTTTGTCTGTACTCTTTAAATTATTGAATTATACGGATGATATCAGAATGGAATAATCATCGATTAACCTAAAAGCTTGCTCGAGCTATTACGTGTTCGTGGTGTTGGTTCAGATGAATTGAGATTCCTCGAATTCTTCAGTTTTTCCAGTTTGATGGCTCGTGTGTTTGAAAAGCCGCGACGACCAGTCCTCGTAATTGGTAGGAAACTCACCAATAATCGAGCTCAGCTGTTATTGAGGACGATGAGAGTTATATAGAAACGGTAATAATTTAGAAACTGGTCACTGACGATTCCACGACTGCCATTTCTCGTTTGACGTTTCTCGAGATCTGACGCGTTTCTCGTAATTGTACACATTTTCGCAAATCACTTTTCCGTCGATAGACACGTGAATCTTCGTATATATTACGCGTATTATATTAATATCAAATATATTAAACTAGTGTTATATTACTCTCATACATGGAATATATTTGTAGCTACAGCTACATTCAATTCAGAAGAAGAATTTTCTATCGAAATTCTCTGATTAAAAATTTTTTTTTCTTTTTTATTTATTTATTTGCATTTTACAATTTGTCCAGTAGGACATTTGGTAAAATATTATAGCTTAGTGATATAGTATTATAACATGTGGATGGCTACCCCCAGTGGGATACCATCCTCGAATCTATGATTAAAATAAACGAGAAAAAAGCACAGTTTCTGACGAGAACATAGCGAAGCTATTGGGTTGGCAACTAAGTGATTGCGGATTTTTCCATTAGGTGGTATTGACAAAATCCGCAATCACTTAGTTGCCAAGCCAATACAATGACTGTTGCAATCAAACTGAAGTAATTTTTTCATCGACCCTTGCTAATATCTTTTTCAAATTTTATACGCAAAGTCCTTATAGTTTCCTATTAACTTCGACTAAATATAATTTCAAAGAAAATTAAGAATTAATAAAAAGAAATTAAGAAATAGTATAATATTTCAACTACAACGATATCGTCATTATTTTGCAAAAGGACGAGTTTGTATATTACATATATAACATTAATTATATTAATAAATAATTAGATAATTAGAATTAATAAAAAGAAATTAAGAAATAGTATAATATTTCAACTACAACGATATCGTCATTATTTTGCAAAAGGAGGAGTTTCTATATTACATATATAACATATTTCATTCAGCTAATATTTTATTTCATTTTATTTAATAAAAGTTTCATGTACGGCTCAGGATTTTTCTACGATAATATCCTTCTTCCTTTACTTTTCGATATTTACCGTACTTTATAAGACATTGTTTTCTCCTCTTTTTTAATTAACTACATCCATCGTCGTCGTTATTTTCTCATACAGTCTTAGATATTCGCATAGCTCATTGTCAAACTAACGCGATTAATATAACTATATATATATAAGCTAATAGAATTTTCGAATCTTCTATTCCCAATGGTTGTCCGAAAAGTGTCTTTCTTTTACAGACACGTCTTTTACAACGACGCTTCATTATACAAACGTGAAACCTAATCTGTCGAACGTTGTAATCTTTATCTTGATAGAACAAAATAAATCATACGTAATTCGATAAAATAATATAAAACGGAAAATATTGTGCATCCGTTATTTGCCCAAGGCTATCCGCAAAGTCTGTACACAAAGAGTTACATAATTTTCCATTTACTTGGATTTAAGACCGAGAGCGTAAAACGGAATTCGATGCAATGGCATCATAGCTATTTTGCAGAAGGAAGTCCGTAGGTGTTCACCGATACGTAGAGCGTGCTGTTCGCTCATCGCGTTAACCAAGACTGAATTTCGAAAGAGCATTCATATTTTGTTGTCAGCCAGCAACGTTATCTTCAACCTTCGCATTGAGTTATCATGCTCCTTTTGCAGGCCGATAGCGTATCAGGTGCGTGGTTAAATTGCATTGTTTCAAAGCGCGTTATTTTCGTTATCTATCTGGCAGAGGGCACGTTTTTACCGATAACCTTGCGAAAACTCATAAAATCGAGCGTCGAACACCGAACGCTCGCCTCTGTGACGCGCGTAGCTTCGTGAAACAGAAATTCACAACTTTTTATATTGCCGTGTTTTACGCTCTAAACTTTGCCGAGGAAAAAAGTCGAGAAGAAAAGAGGAATATTTTACAAGGACTTATCAATGCATCTTCGTATCCCTTTTAAGAGTATCGAGGATACAGTAAACGTTAGAAAAAGATTTACAATTACAAGCTCCTACATTCAATGAGCAACGATTTTTCTTCCATGCTTATAGATTTTTGAAATTGTCTCGATTTTCTCTGTTTTTCCTCCAATTGACGTTTTAATCTACCGCCCGTGACCGAACTTGCTACGAATTCACGATACGTCGTTAGTGTGGTAAAAAGTCGATTAATATGCTCGCGGTCGATGAGCGTTGCCATCGAAAATCCTATTAATAGGCTTCCGCTGGGTAAAGTGTTAATTGTTCTTTCGGTCGAGTATTTCATTAAACGAAGAATATTGGAATATACAGAAATTATACGTAAATCGTGTTTCGAACGAACTGGCATATATTTTCATTAATTTTTTTTATTGAAGGAATTAAAGTTAAGATTGGACTACAATTTTATTGAGAAACGTGACTTCATGTTACGAGATAACATGTCGCAGCTATAAATTTTCGACGAAGCAGAAGAAGCTTCAATTGTTATCAGTTAAAATAAAAATTCGAGGAAGAAATAAACAAATAAATAAATATACACGTATCGATAAAATATTACAACAGAGTTTAAAACTACCAAATAAGAAATCCAATATAGAAGTTAGAGGGTGAGATAAATTCTATTAGCAGTCTACGCTAAAATCATTGTACATTCGTATTTTATTTCTTTAGAAAAATATATAAATTTACATAAACGTGTACGATGTACCGGCGACAAATAAAAGAAAAATCCGCAGATTTATTTTGCTTTGCAAACAAAAAGGTAGAACGTCTCCATTCTTCTAGACGGCTGGATGTGAACGAAAGAAACGCCGACGATTAAAGAATAAACGAGAAATGGTTGGCCCGTTGGTCGGTTCTGGCTATTGCTCGTCGCCTCCTATGTGTTGTGTGTATCCACATGCACACAGCACCGGTTTATTTTCGAGTCGTGGCGCAAAGTTCGCGTCGATAAAATCTCTGGCCGTCGAAGAGTCCAAGCTGTGTGCCCGCGTCTCTGATTGACCTATCCCAAAGTGGCCGTTTATCACCTAGGTTGCTGTCTTCTCGCTGAATAGTTGGGCAAACGTGAGCGCAGCGAAACGTGCGTACCCGCCAAAGTACACACAACCGAGAGATCGTCTGGCGGACGTGCTATCGTTCGCTTCTTTTCTCCGCAATATCTCGGCAAAAGAATAGACGAATAGTTTTTTAAGAAATCTCCAATGGAAATAGCTTTCCGTATAATCGAGAAACAGATGTGTTTTACGCGTTGTGACGAGGGATGGAATTCCGAGGAAGTTTAAAGAGAATTGATTTCGAGAAATTCTGTATAAAATAGACGAACGATTCGTTGGAAATTTTCTGTATGACAGAGAAACGTTGGATTTTAATACGATAAGGGATGCAATCTCGCTGCAGCTTGACGAGCTAAGCTGAAGGGAATCGATCCAAGGAATAATCACGTAAAATAGACGAGTGGTTCGTTGGGAATTTAACGAGGAATCATCTCTTGATAGAAGGAAAATGTATTTTAATATCTGGCAAGGAATGGGATTTTGAAATAGCTCAAGGTGTTAGGTAACGGAGGATTAATATAAAAACAAATTATGCAAGATTCCTTCGTCATTGGAAGCTATAACCAGTCCAATTAAAATTGATTCACGAAACATCACAACCACGTTTATCCGCGGATTGTCCTCCCCGCGGTAGACTCGTCTACAAGAAACACGGTTGAGCTCGCGAAGAAGACGAATCGGTGTATCATGGTTAGCCCAGATTCGTGGACGCGGACTGTACGAGTCCCAATTTGGTGAATCAGTGTCCGGAATTTCGGACCGGGCAGACGGGCCGACCTCAACGAGACCGAAAGTGAGAATTTTAGCGCCTACCAAGGCTGCCGAATCTCCGCCGATAAACACACGAACCGTGGCCGTCATTGACATTCAAACACGCAACACACACCGGTGGTACGTTCCTTCTGCCAGTCGAATAGAGAAAGAAGATAGAGAATGGTAATGGTAGAAGAAAAGAGGAAGAAAGAGAGAGAGGAAAACAGAGAAGAAAAGGAAGGAAGAGGAGAAAAGAGCGTGAGAGGATGGTTGTGGAGGAAGGAACAAAGGGAAAGGAGAAAAGGAGGAGGAAAGCAAAGGTCGTCGTTGACCGGAGGAACCAGCGGAGATGGAAGAGGGACAAGGAGGTGACTCGCGCCGATTTCCGACCTTGAGGGGAAAAAGTGGCGAACCGAGGATTCCTCCCGTGGCCGCCATTTTTCTCCTCCAAACGCGTCGATTTTTCGAGTTCGATGAGATTCACGCTATATTTATTACGTAATATTCCATGGAATTATCATTTTCTGTTCACTGGTTTGGAAGATTCACAGGTAGGCGTTGAGGAAGATTTAGGGGTGTTTGAAGCAATTAGAATTTTATCGCATATAGGTGACTCGGATCGAGTGGTTTCTTGATTACTTCTTCGAGAAGGTTCACCTTTCCCTGTTTTGGCGATGGCCTGTTTTACGTATTTCATTAGATTTGAAGTCGTTAGGACGAACGAAACAGTCCGCGGCTTAAACCGACTTCACGCAAGTCGGAACATCTTGTCGCTGAAATTAAAATTCCAATCCTATAAGAGTCAGAATACAAAAGATAGCCGTCAAAACAGACAGAAGAGTAAACAGAATAACTCACCCCTAAGTCAACTGTATACAATCCCAAGCAAGAAGACGATATGTACGTTTATCAAAGACGCTAGAACCGCCAACAATTTCCAAGCAACGAACCGAAGCACAAGAAGATATGTTCGGAAGAATAAAAACAGACGTAGTATCTCGTCGTTCTAGAAGATTTTCTAGAAAAAGCGAAACACAAAATATATCCGTTAAATGAACGGAACAACTCACCCTTAAGTTAACTGTATATTGTATAGGATCCCAAAGCAAGAAGACGATAGCTACGCTTATCAAAGACACTGGATTCAGTTTAGGTTTGCAAATTGGGATTAGGTCTCGAAAGATTTGCAAGCAACCGGCCGAAACGCAAGAAGTCACCCCCAGAAGGACAAGAAGACCGGTATTCAGTTGTTTTGTCGGCATGCATCGTCGCCTCCTCCCTGCTCGCCCCGAGAATAAGCATCGTAAAGATCGGAATTGCTTCTTGGAACGTTCTCCGGCCCCGCCAGATGGATCTCTTAAAATATACCCGAAATTCCACGTCCGTCCAATATTTGCACGGGCCGACCGGCCACGGACAGGATATATATCCGGAGACGCGGGATGCATCGGGGTTTAAGCTCGCGACCGAGACCCGTCTGCTCTCTTCTTGGGCCATGTGTACTTCGTTTCTATTGTTGGAAACTTTCCTCTCTTTCTTCTTCTTCTTCTTCTTCTTCTACTACTTCTTCAACTTCTTCGTCCTCTGTTTGTTCCATGGAAAAATGAGACGCGGGGTGGATCGTTCCTCGGGGAACGAGAAAGGTTCGCGGCCGAACGAGGGGAAAAGCTGTTTTCTCGAGGGGAAAACCTTGTTGTGAAAGGAGAGCCTGATTTTTAGGATACGTTTTAGGGGCGATTTCTTGGGGTTCTTTTTAATAGAGGTACTCCCGGAGGACGAAAGGGTGAATCGAGCAGCCTTATGCTGGAAGCTTCTGGTCAAGTTTCCTCTGTGTTGGACTATTCTCGATAGCGTTGAGGTCTCGTCCACGAGAATCAAATTACGCAACTGAGTTACACAACTGACTAATAGATTGAATTATACAGAAGATTTTGCATATTTATTCGAGTGTTTATGTGTCGAGCTGAAGTCTAGAATATCGTAACGGTATATCGTTGAACATACGTTACGTTCAAATCCGATAAACTCGAACACACGTTCCACTGCTGTTTCTAATGTTTTCATGCCTAGGATCTAGAGTATACTGTATAAATATAATGTATAAATACTGTATAAATAGTATTTTAGCTTTAGTATTTCCTCTTAGAGAATTGCTTTTATCGTGGGAAGACCACGTTTATGTTTGAACTTGTTTGAAGTGGTTGATGAACTCGAACGCACGTTTAACTCTCACGTAGAATAGCTTCATGGTTGCAGTGTACGGTATGCTCTGTATATATTTTTCTATATTGCGTAATACGCTACAGTACATGGTATTTCAGGTTTAATATTCCTTTTTAGAAAATTGTTTCTCGTCAGAAAATTCGAGGCAAGTGGATCGTGTTTGTGGAGGCTGCGAGGATGTTGAAAGGGTTCTTGGCGAAGAAGCTGGCTCAATTTACCGCTTTTCTTCGAGACTCCGGGTAGAGGGGTCACGCGAAGTATACTTTACGGTAAAAGTTTCGGAAAATTCTGTCTGAACTACTTTTTTCAATAATTTGCCGAGCTACGCCGACGAAGGCGATTTATCAGTGTGTATACTGTACTCTTTAATCAACAGTTTGGAGCAAAGTCGACGTACAAGTATCCCGGTAATTAATACTCCTTGTAGAAAAGTTGTTTTCTCGGTAATGTCGGATGGGCTTTAACGAGAATACGCTTGAATGAAGTTTTCTCGTTACAAAATATTTTACAGCGGCCGTTTGAAAAGTCGATAACCAGGTCTCGACAATTATTAGGAATCACCTGGAAATTTTAATCGGATCGTTTTCCCCTTTAAGTTTAACACTTGCTATTTATGATAAATAGTAATTAATTTGTAGTAATTTATAGTAGAAATATACAGGGTGTCTGGTAACTGGCGGTACAAGCGGGAAAGGGGGTGATTCTACGCGAAAAAAGAAGTCGAAAATATAGAATAACAATTTTTCCTTCGAGGCTTTGTTTTCGAGAAAATCGACTTTGAATTTTCGCTCGGTACGCGTGCACTTTATCGCGTCTCGTTATAACGGATCTCACTGTAGATCGTTGTCTCGATGGAAAAATTAAAAAAAAAAAAATTTTTGGTACCACCAGTTACCAACCACCCTGTATAGAATATCTACGTTATAATAATTTGTAATATAACGAAGAAACTGTTGTGGCATTATTTATGGAATTATTAGTATATTACAGCATGGTATAGTTATTTTTTAATTAAGAGGTAATTATAGTATGTTTATAGCGTAGTAATTTAATTATAGATAGAAATATAATTATGAGAAAGTTGAGGCGCGTACGGATAATTAGTAAGTCGATGGTAACCAGTTTAACAAACGTGTCAAAGGAGCGGTCAACTTTATATCAGGACAAAGACGAATGAACTGTTATTGATAGCACTTAACGTGTCGGTCGGCGAACTACCACCGCTCTTCTCGCCCCATGTTTAACACGCTGATGCTTAGCGACGAGTAAAATTATTTATGCGTCACTGACACTTCAGAGAATTCGTAAATCACCAGAAACGCGAATATTATTCACCGATTTCTCCGCGAAAGTGCTCCAACGTTTTTGTCGTTCTTCATTCTTTCATCCAACTATCGTAGATTTTCCCTTTCTTTTAATTTCGTTTACTAAAAAATCGTCTCAAATGAATTTGAATCTTTTACTATTTTAGTTTTAATTTTTACCATTTTCCGTGCTTTGTCAAGTTGCCATTGATTTTTTCAAAAATTGTCTTCCTTTCTTTCCATTTCGTTTATTATAAAAGCGTCCCAAGCGAAATTCTACATCCTCCGATATTTCCTCAGTTTTCTCGGCCAATTGCATCGCATGGTATTCGTTTCTCCTGACAAAAATTTCTTCTTCCTTTTCGTATCTACTTTTTACAAATATGTAATCGAATTTCAATTTTCTCGAAACGTTCCATCGCCTTTAATTATCCACCGTTTTCCTCGCGTCGTTCAGTGTAAAAATATTTTAATCGAATTCTAAGCTTCCTGCTCGTACGAAAGTTTTTGCTTTTACGCTCGATCGAAGCTATTTCGATAAACGTGGCCATTTTATCTATTTTCAACATTTCCAACTGACTTCTCTCCTATTTTTCTTTTTTAACACAGTCGTCCCTTGTCGCTGTTAAAATTGCATAAGGAAGAATAATTTTAATTACGTAGGTGAATATATAAATCGACTTTTACTTTCAACAATTTCACGATGTGCGTGAATATAGAAGGTCTTCAGAGATATAACTTATCGCGTCTAAGACAGTGACAACCTGAATGACGAATTAATTTGACGTTTAAGACTCCCAGTTGATGGGTTGACACTTTATAATTTAGCGAGGGAACTTGTTTCTTCAATTTGCCAGAATATGCGTATATCTTGCGTTAGATCTGTTAGATCTGTATAGTTTCAGGCGTTTTTTCTCCGCTATATGCATCGGTTTCTGACTATGCATTTGGAACTCTGCCATCTCGATAATGGGATAATTAATTTTCGTCGTGTTACGTTCACTAAGTCGCAATATTTTATGCTACCACGGAATTATTTAGCAAGCTATTACTTCGTTACAATTTTTACAACGATTATCCGAACAATTATTCTGCAGTTCTGAAAAATTCCATTTAACTTAGGTTTCAATTAAATTCCCAAATAAGTCACGCTATCTAAAAATAAACATACTCGAACTTATGGACTAACCTATGACAATTGTATCACATTTTCCAAGAAGACTTTTCTTCTCTGCAATAAAATCGCCAAGAATCGTTGTTCTTGAGCCCCGAAAAACTTGGTTTGGCTTAGACCCTCAGGATCGCGATAGTTTACGTTGCGACGATTATTTAGCAGAGACAAACGTACGCTTGTTTCACCGGCCAATTTTTTACGCCTTTACGACGAAGCCCCGAAGGAATTACACCGAAGTGGCGAAAAATTCGGTTCGTTTCGCGATCCAAACCGACAGCCGCGCCAATATCTTCGATACTATTCTATTTCTGAATCAACGAACAACGCAGACACTTTAAAATAACAATGCCAGCCACTCCACCCCGTATAAAAGATTTCACCGTTTGCAATGTGGCCGCGTATCTTCGAAAACAAAGAGCCGAAATAAAAGAAGGAACCTCCATCGTTGAATCATTCAGCAGAAAATCGCTTTTGAATCGCAGACAAATTTCAATATTTCTTCCTTCGGCCCTTTACCAACCTTCGAAAGAAGCCAATAATAATATTTTCCAATACCATACGCTATATGAGAAATTAAAGAATCCGAGAACGTACAAAATGTACGTAACGTGGAGAAATATAACAAAAGTATACAAAGTGACGCAGTTGTTATAATTTTTAATAGCTGAAACCTATCTTTGCGTATACCATCGTTCGTAGGTATTAGGATATTTACAGAAAAACTAGGCAAAACGCGAGAAACGGTCGAATAATAATGGTAGAAAACGCTGTAATTGCGAAGAAACAATTTTTCAGGAGAAAGAGAAAACATACGTTTTAATGTAAATAGTCCAAGTTCGTGGAAAATAGAAGTTTGCCTGTAGAAAAGCTTCGTATGTGCCAGCTTTTAATTGTAAAGGAAACTCAATGTTCCATTCATTTAGACTCAGATGGATGGCATAGACAAAAGCTGAGAAGTAATTAACTGACGTTTATTGCCACTTATACTTCTTTTTCTGCCTTCTGGCATTATTAATAATTATTTAGAGGGAGAAAATGCACTTCAATTCTCTACTATCCTCATTGGTACGTTTTTTACAAGCACTTCAGTTAGTTCATTTAACCTAGTTTGGAACCTCAAGCTTGGCGAACTTGTATGTCAATATCGTAATAAATATTTCTCTGCAATCGTATAACAAACATCGATTGTTTTCAACGTTTCTATTCATTGCATATCTGTCGATTATTATTTTAGTCAATTTTAACATTATTGTATTATTACATATAAAAATATTATTAGAATATTATTAGATTCTCGACTGTATTTGCTATATTTGATTTTCTGTTATATTTTGCGTTACGTTCTGTATGTTGTTATTTGACCACAGGCTGCTAGAAATGCTTCCACAAGCCAGATTTCAATTTTGGCCAATTTTGTTCACTCGGTGTTCTTCTAACATAATTTCAAGCAAAAAATTGTGTAGCCGCCAGCGTATAATTCGTAATTCACTGCAACCCTGTAAAATTCCTGCGAACTTTTCATCGTGTGTTTAGAATCGTCTTTTTTTGTGCAAATATAAAATTCTGATCGATTAATTACTCTTCCAGCAATCTGGATCAACGTTCTGTATGAAATCAACAGATGTCGCAGTGTTTAAGAACAGGAGTGTAGATTCCATTTTTTTTTTTTTAATTATGTTAATAAAAATATGAAGCTGCATAAAAATCTGTAATTTATTGATCACGGTAGATGGACGAATGGTACAGAGGCTGTCATCTCCTGGTCACAGCTGGCCTCTGGCACCTCTATTTCACGGTGTTCCATTTGTCGGTGGCTAATCTGCTCGCGTACGTGGCGCATCGCTTGATTTATCGCACAATTTTTTGCTTAATTTCGTGCTGACCCAGGAAAATTCGGTCGTTTCGATCGACCTCGAGAAAATTTTCTTCATCGACTGTTCTCCATAACGAATTCTTCATAATGGAACGTAACTCAGTGAAAGAGCTAAACAGATTGTTTTATGAATTACGATATCGAAGTAAACACTAAATCGAACATTATTTTGCAGTACAATCTATACACCTACGTATATTCAACTCGTAATCATCTGTGTTACTTGTTTTCTGCTAACAAAGTCTTTTCAAACATCATCAAACGGCAACAAACCTTACCAAAGCAAACAGAATTATTTCTCTAAAACTGCCATATCAAGTGCACTGCAATTGTAACTACGGAATTTTATTTTCATTGCAAACAAACTCACAGCGTCGACCGACAAAGCATCCACAAACACCATCAAACCTTATCAAATCGGAACAAAAACGTTTTCTCTAGAAGAAGCCGGCCAATCGTTCGATCGGTCGGCAAAAAGTAACGATTCAGCGTATCATCGAAGGGAGAAAAAGAGGAAAGGCGTTGGTTGGCAAGTGATGGTTACTTGGAAAGGGGGCGTAACGTTGGCCAACTGTGTCGCGGATGCGGGTCTTGAATGAACCGGAAAGAAGGGACATTTGCCACGGACGGATGTAAGAACGCGAACCGACCACGAGGTAAATAATAGAAGAATCGATGCTTATACGTCGTCGGCGGGATCGGTTGGCACCACTCGGTGTTTCTTCGTGTCTTGTGCGACCTACTTCCGGCGCTGGTCGCCGCATTCTCATCTTCGTTCGCTATAATAAACGCGACGCGACGTGTGTTCACTACGATGCACACGAAATGGAAACATACGTGCCACGTGAACGACTAATTACGAAAGCGAAACTACCACCTTATCTGCCGTTTTTCCCCCCAACAGAACTGCGCTTGGAAACGCGACGCAACAATGTCGTCGTTTCTTTTTGCACGCGCGAAATTGCACGCCGTCGAGTGTAGCCGCCCTTTCCTCGTTTAAATCGTTGTTCTCGATCTAGAAACAGCGGACGAATGTTTCGCAAGAAGCGGAGAATCGCAGTGTAATTGAAATGTTTCGAATGATCGAGATTTAGAGTAGTTTGATAAGGTTGCGACGAAGGCGAAATTGCTCGAGGTATGGAAGGACGTTCGCTGGGCTCGTTTGCAGACGTTTGCCGAGGTTTGCGGCGCGGTTTTAGCGATCTGGTAGTCGCCTAGCAGGTCTTCCGGAATTTATGTTTGTCTTGTGTACGTTTAGTGTCGCAAGGTATCCGTGCGTTTGGTTATTTTCAGTAAAGATGCACTTTTTTTTTACAAAATCGTATGGACAAAATAGCTTGAAGGGTACGAGAGAAAACATGACGAATCTATGTCAGGTTTATGATCCTGAATGACATTTTATGATTACAGGTGTTTGGTATTTTACCATAGAAATTTTACCATATTTTATCATTTGTTTCCTATGTCATTTCGAACGTTCACGTCTCCGAGACGCTAAGCATCGTACGCAGCTTTTAAGTCGAGCTATATTACACGATATTTTTAGTTTTGTTTGTACGTCAACGAGCTAATATGACATAGCCGAAAACGGAAACAACCTGTTAGGTTCGGGGATATAAGCTTCTTAGGGCTAGCTTTTCAGTCGATCAGGTTTTTTTAAAAAACGAGGACGCAGCTAATAAGACAAGAAACATTTTAATATGTTCGATAATTTTGATATCGCGAGAGGCAACGCTTCCGAAGTTACATAGCAACGTGTGTTCAACTACAGAACCAAGTAAAAAGGTAATTTCCTTAACGCGCGCAGCAACCGAGTTTTAAAACTAAGCTGAATATATTACGCAGAATAGAACCTAGATCCCATCTATCTCATCGCTCTAAAGTTTCGCTACCAGCCAAACAATCAGAAAATTTACAACAAAATCACCAATTACGTAATTGCGTAATTTGAATGGAACATTATTCTGAAATGAATTATCAGAGAATTATCGCGGAGACCTAACGCCTAAACGACGCCATTGCGCGATTACCGCGAATTTTACGTTCCCAACCCACACGTTCACCTCCATCCTCCTATTGTGTTCACACGCGTGTCATTCTACGCTCGCACAAACGCATAAATACTGATGGTCCATGGTCAGACCTCTGTGAGAGAGAACTACAGGCAGAAAAACACACACACACTCACAGAAAGAGAGGTAGAGGTCTGGCCGTTTGACTGGAGGTTCGCGTAATCACCACCTCCCATGTAAACGGCCTGGCAATGGTAATAGCTCGTTTAGAGCACTTGCATGCAGTTAATTTCGCCCTCCCGGGGAGAACACGTCTGGAGACGAGAGGAGACGGCGACGAGATCGCGACGTTTCTTTCCGATCCGCGGCGACACGCTCCGCGAGAAGGACGAGAACCACCGCGCCTCGTCCTGCCGTTGTTCTATTTCGGAAGCGACGCGTAACATCGCCATCGAACGCGGAATCAAGCTTCGTCGATTATTCCTGCGTGTTCTTTCGCGATTGACGTTTAATTGGTTAATTGGTTTGTTCACGCTGCTTACGTCTGTTCGATGGTCGGATGACGATGGTTTCGCAGATCTGCTTGACAGTAATGCAGATTTCCATCCGATTCGATTTCCAACGTTAGTAAATTATAATAAACACGAACACAATTATCTGGCGAAATAGAACGGCTAGCGTCTCCGATCATAAAATCCCTGAGCTTTTTCGTCATACGAGACTGACAGATGGAACGCCGACTAACAAACGATACCTCTTTATTCCTAACCTGTGCACGGTGCGAAAAGACTCATCGACTTGCCTCTGTAAGTCTCACCCTGTACATTGTACATGGTCCTGCATACAGAACGCAGGACCTACAAAACGTCCATTCAACGAATTCACTGCCACACTCTTCTTTCTCGGTCCTTCTGAAGCCGGGGATCCAGCAGAAACCAAAGCGAAACTAAACTGTGCTACGTTCCAAAATATCTGTTTCAATCCGTACGACACGCGGGATCGCTTTAACAACAAAGCTTTGGCTAAGCTGAGCCGAGCTAGATTCTAGAAATTCGTGCAAGCAAATATTTGAAACCTGGCATAGCATTACCGACGATGGGATCCGAAACACTTTGAATCGCTTTGAGTCTGTATATACAGATATAGCGAAAGATTGAAATCGCCGAGTCGAACGAACGAACTGAACTGCACTGAAACGCGATTCGAAGTTTAAAACTCTTGGAAATCTTGGTAGTTTTGAAACTGTTGACAGTTTAGATACGTTTCGAGACATTGACGAGCGTTCTATATTTCACGAGCTTCTCGATTAGTTTTCTCCAAACAGGGTTATCGACGTAAAACGTTAGGCTCTGGAGAATTCGAGTTACGACAAATACAAGACCCAAGACTTATCGTAGTTTAGGATCACGTTTGCATCGATTGGTAGCTCGAAATTTCCCCCGATAAGTGTTCAGTCTTTACGAGATTCGAATCATGTCCGAAGTGATTGAAATTTGTCGCAACGTATACGATACAAATTCGAAGTGATTCGTTTCGTTAAACCCAGTGACGGACGAACGAAAGTTTAAAAGATTGTTTCTATATAATTTGACGATAATTCTACGACGATCCCATTTTACAAAAACAAACGTAATAGCGTGTGCCAGAGCGGACAATTGTTACTAACATAGTGAAAAATGCACAACGTTGCTCATAGTCACTTGCAAGCTGCAACTTTAAACCTCCTTGTTCCCGGTGAATTGCCGTAACCCCCGTGGCAGCGTTGTTCTCCACCAAGAAATTCATCGGCGCGGATCGTTTCAAGAAGTCAGCCTTGCGAGAGAAGAGAAGATAGTTTACGCGAGGAGAAACACATCGAACGAGCGGTCAATTATGCTCGACCAGTTGTTCGACGTATGCACGGACTGTTCATCCGTCTGCATGGGGTCCGGATGTTCCGTTCTTTCCCTCCTTGTCGGCGTGTCGACGATGCTTCGTTCTCCTCGTCGGTCATTCAGTTGCTTGTCCACCTATCGCGAGAGAGCCAGTGACGAAGAATTAATTGCGGCTGAGTCCTTGGCGCTCCTCCTCACGGACGCGACGTGGGGCGATCCTCTTTGTTCGCCTGGACGTGGCTTCCCGTATCAGCATGCGTGCTGCGTACAAGTGTGGGTTCATCGGGTGCAGGAATGCACGCAGCGCTGCGCTGCCTCCGCGTGCGGCGATCGCACGATCAGCCAGAACACAGTTTGCGGAATATCGATGGGTCACAGCGAGGTTCGCTGCAGACCAGCGATTTCCAATCTTTTCCAATCTCGCGGCACACGTACCACACTGCCGGCCAATAAGTATTACCACTTATTGTTAATACTAATTTCACTTTCTTTGGTATTTTACGCGTTTTAAGGCGATACGAATTGATTAGCAGATTCGTTATGAATTAATTAAAAAGTATGAGCAGTGGACAAGCAGTGGATTCAAGCTAACGTCACGAAGTGTCCAAATATGTACTTAGGGCCGCCAGTGCAAACTATTAGGTTGAGTAATAAGTTCATTCGCGTTTTCTTAACCCATTTAAAAGGAAGCGAAATAGTACGTAAAAGTTGTACGTGAATGCGACATTATCGAGCAATAAGTAAACGGCGTGAGTTGCTGCTTTGCCAAGATCTGGAGAAATGTATCAGGAGTAATGGATACGTTACAGAAGCTCGCTACCGGAATTACAAGGCACGAAAAGAAGTTGTATAATTCGAAGAAAAATATTGTAAGACAGTAGTATAAATTATTTCAATTTCTTTTATTGCTGTCGAGAGTCGATTGACGAGCAACGTTAACTAGACAGAAACAGCGATTCTCGTGCGATCTTTGACAGACTCGACTTTGAGTTCTTCATCCGATGGTCCTCGATGAGAGAAACTCTGCCGACAGTGTCGAAAGGATACTCGTTGGAATTTCGCGAAAAACTTTGAGAAATATCGATAGCGTGATTTAAAAATTGATGGAAAAGAAAATTTCCGCCGTTAGAAATTCACGAGCAATCGAAGTCCTGTTCACCACGCACAGAATTCGCGATGAAGTTAATCACTTCGTTTGGAGATTAGCGAAACGTTGAAATTCCTCGCTTCGGCAAATTTACAGCCGATCAAATAATTTCGCTGGGAAATTCTTCAGGACTTTGACGAGGAATTCTACGTGAAGATGCTTTAAGGATCCGTAATAATTTATCGGAAACTACACAAAACAAGCTATACTACTCGGGAAAAAGTGAAAATACTTCAATTTCAACTAGAATCTCTTGGCGAAGTCAGGCATTCGCTTGGATAATTGGCGAGAAAAGTTGTTCGCCTACTCCAAGAACTCTTCGACGAATATTATTCCTATCCTTAGGTTATACTGGTGTCTTTGATGAAGTTATCAAAGAAATACATAGCTTCGTTCAGAGATTAGCGAAACATTGAAATTCCTCACATGAGCAAATCCACACAAAAGGTGGAATAACTTCACCGAGGAATTCTTAAGGAATTCAACACTTTTGCTCGAAGATTCCTTGAAAATCCATTATTTACTGAAAAACGCGCGAGCAGACTGATACAGCCCCTGGAATTAAAAAATTCCGAAAATGTCGAAAGTACTTTAGTTTTAACTAGAATATCTTAGCAGAGTCAGACGTTCGCTTGGATGATAATTGACGAAGAAAATTGTCCACCTTCTCGACGAACTCCTCGACGAATATTATTCCTAGTCTTAGCTCATATTTGTCCCGACGTACGTCTCGTGCTTCGACAGTGGAGGCAAAAGCCACATCTGGAGTCGTCGCGAAGAGAAGATCGTAAACGACGCAGGGGTTCGAGCGGGCCAAGGAACAAGAATGTCTGGTGGTGATGTAAGCGCAGTTAGGCGTGTTAAATCGAAAGAATAGTCTGAAATATCTTGTGGATTCAGCAATTCCGTACTTTCCAAGATTAGCTTTCGTCCTCGCTTCGACAACTTCTTATCTACCTTTACGTATTATTGCATCTTCTTAGATAAACACGCTTACAATCAACTTACGAGCAGACTACCTGCAGCGTCTCAACGTGGAAGATGAATTTTGTCTACAGCTATCAAACCGTTAGTACGATTTCCCTTTCTTACAACTATCGAAACGGATATTTTTGCCGAAATGAATACTATCGTCTACAGAGAAAAGTCTGGCTTCGCAGTTATATTCGTCGTTCTCAAACACGAAATTCGTTCGTTCGCGTTTCCATCTCGGAAAGTACGTTTTCCCAATGCCAAATCGAAGAACTGTTTTCACTGCCTAAATGTGAGTAATTGTCAATAAAAAGAAAAAAAAAATACCTGAAAAATACGAATATTTCTCGCTACGTTGTACACGTGCAAAGTCTCGTGAAAATCGGTGAGCCACGTTTCGGTTCTCGTATCGACTTTGATCGATAGTCCGGCATCGATTCGCGTAATCAGGCGTTGTTGGTAAAAATCGACGAAAGTTTCCACGTACTTATGGGCGACGGTGTATATTCCGAAATGAAGATCGGATTTGCTTCGGTTACGAGTCCGTGCCAAAAATCCGCCGACGACCCTGACGCTGAAGGGAGAGAACGCAGGAGAGGCTGAGGGCATCATCAAAGCTCACCGTGGCCGACCCGTGGGTCCCAGAAGAGGCCAGCAGAGTCTCTCTCGTGATCCTTGGAGGCGGCAGAAAGGGGGATGAGGGCGATCCATTGCAAGGCCCTCCCCATTATGCCCGAACAATGTAACAAATAACCTCATCAGACTATCTCAGACGCCATTGTGAGGCGTCGTTCAGCGTTCGTCGGAGAATGCACCTTCGCCGCCGGTCCTTCTGTTTTCTTTTCCCTTTTTTTCCCCTCATTTTTCTCCCCCTTCTTTTATCGTCCCTCTTTCTACCTTCTTTTCTATATATTTCCTTTTTTGTTATCTTTGGATTTCGCGTTAGTCAGAGAAACACGGTGGTTCCAGTCGAGAGAGACGGATGTCTGCAGGTTTGAAGTTTGAATAAGCAGCCAGAAAACGTTCTTCGTACTACCCCCCGGTAGTAGGTTTCCGATCAAACGTGGTAGTAGCAAACTATGATTCCAGTTATAGGTATTAGGATACTTGTCGATACTCGCTATAAATCCAATACTCTTCTCTGATCTCTTTTTATAATTATCGTATTACAAATCCGTTATATCGTTTCTATATAATGATAAATATTAGGGTACTTGGTCGTTGCGTTGAAAAACTTTGACAAATTTTACTTTATTTAGTATCGTAGGTTATAAAACAGGAACGAAATACTTACGTTAAAATACGTAGGAAATAAAAGTTACGAGAAGCGTACAGTTTCTACTAAACATCGACTGGCGCGTTAAGCTACCACTTGGTGTTGGACTGCAGTGACGTGCCTTATAACGTAAAGCCTCGTCTCCACCGAAGCAACGTCCAACCACCTTTCGCTGCTGTCCGCGTTTCTTGAAAAAGTCGCTGCTTGCTCTTCACTCGACGTCGAAATGTCTCTTCGGTGCGAACAAAATGTTTCCACAAGCTATTGTCCCTTTCAAATATCTTGGAACGTTCGACAACACGAGGCAACAAAAAGCGTTGCTCGATGTTGAATGATGAAAAATACTATTCTCTTTGGGGTACAAAGTATCGTACGAAAACACCCTATTCTACGTATTCGACTGATCTTTTTCACCGCAGAATCGTCACCTTGCCGGTCGTTCCATAAATACCGGGACACCTTGTATAGGGCCATGGGGCCTGGCAGTTTTGTAATTCCCTCCGGAGGCAGATTTGTCAAGTGTCCTCGCGTAGACCGTTCAAAGGGAATAGAAAGAGCCAGAGAGATTCTTCTTTTGATGTCAGACAGGATTTTCCTCCCTCGGAGATTAATCCGAAGGTCGGTCATTAGGCGACGTTGGCCAGGAAAGCTTGGAAATTGGCCGACTAGCTTCCGCACGGTTAACTCGCGTCTCTTTCTATCTTTTGCCTTGCCGCGTTCCTTCTTTTTCTAGTTCTTTCACCGGCCCACCCGAGAGTGCGGCTGTTTAAATTTAACCCGGGCTCGATCCTCCTTTCTTTCGCTTTTTCTTTCTCTCGTTCTTTGCCCCGAACAATAAGGTCGGTGTATAGAACAGCCTTCCCTGGTCGACGAGGACGATGTACCAACCCTTGTTCCGGGATAATTCCGGCCGAATTGGCGCGCTTCTTACGTAGACGACGTCTTCAACTTCCGTCGTCGAGCACGTTTTTTTAAAGGCTGTCTCGGTTTTCGGGTCTCTGGAAGAGAGCACTCGAAGGAGATGGAGGGAGGTCCTGAATTCGAGGGCGAAGGTTTATTTTAGGACGTATGTTTTATGGAACAGACAGTTTCGGCGAACCTCCTGTGGAAGGATTCTAGTTTATGGCTCGAGTAGTTTTTTCACAAGACTTTTCTTCTTTTTTGTTCATCGTCTTTATATTTTTCTTTGTTTATTAAATAGATTTACGAATACGAATTGCAATTGGTATCGATCAATCTCTTTTAATTGAGAGAGTTATCTAACTCGCAGAAAACATCCCACATATACAATGTAATAATGTCACCCTACTTTCACCAAAATCGACCCAAATAAATTTCAACGTAGCACGGTATTTCCAACGTTATTAAATTTATCTAGAATTCCACCTTTATCTACCAGGTTTTTTTTATTAAAGAAAAAAGAAATGCTTCCAAGAAACATGCTATTTATACGACAGGTATAATAATCACAACCTATTTTCAGCAAAATGAATGGAAATAAATTTTAATACACCACGATATTTCCAATCTTATTACTTAAATTTATCTAACATACCACCCTTATCTACCAACTCTGTTACCAAACAAAATTTCCAAGCAAACTACTCTATTTATACGCTATTAATACTCATTAATCGTACAAACCCGAATAAATTCCAATGTACGGCGATATTTTCACCCGACATTCTTCCTACTTAAACTCGTCTAAGATTCCATCCTTATCTACCAGCTCCCATATCGAAAAAATCTCCAAGTAAATTACTCTGTCTATACGCTATTAATACTCATTAATCGTACGAACCCGAATAAATTCCACCGTACCACGACATTTGCACCCAACGTTTTTACCACTCGACTCATCTCAAATTCCACCCTTATCTACCAACTCGTTCACCAAAAAAAAAAAGAAAAAAAAAAAAAGAAAAAAGGAAGAAAGAATTCCAATAATGAAATCACGCTATCATCGCGTGCATAAACGCACATAAACGGCGACGTATTATTTAAAATTGTGAAAAATCCCGCGACAGAAAAGATGGCCAAGGACACCCTATCTATACGGTACAATAATCGCCAAGCTTTTCACCTCTGCCTGTGTGGGCTCGATTGCATGCAACTATTGACACTAAACGTTGTTTAGGTCGGTCAGTCCACTGGTTTAGCCAGGAACAAGAACTCGGCCCTGGGTTTTGGCTGTGGTCCACGAACGTGGTCCGACTAGCCAAGCGGACTAGTCCGATCGATTCCAACCGCCCACGCGTCGCGATTCCCCGGTTCTCGTGTTCGCGGCCTTTATCTCGGTTACGGTTTTTTACGTTGGCCAACCTCGTTCCACCGTATATAACCGTTTGAAACAAGCAAGCAGCGCCTAGTTTTTCCCCTCTTCTTGCCGCGCTCTCTGTTCTCCTGCCCCCATCGCTTTTATCGGGTTTATCGCGCGATTTCTCGCGGGGTGGCTTCGTCCATCCACTTCCACTCGCCTTTCCCCCCCGCGCGTAACCGTGTTGGATAAATTTTCTTTTTTCTTCTTTTTTTTTTTAACCACGCTCATTATGCGTCCTGCGTTCTGCTAGCCGATCGGCTAGTCGCGTTTTACAGCCTCTTTTTCCTTCGCTCTTTTCGACGATCTTAGATTTTTAAGGCCTTATAAAAATGTCCGAACTCCGCGCGAATTATACGACGATTTCTTTTTTGTTCTCCGGTTTAGATAGGTCTCGTTGGTTCGTTTCAGTGGAACGTTTTTCCTGGGATTTCTCGACGGTGTTGGGTTACGTGGCTGGCATTGGATGCCTTGGATTGGAGGAACCATGGGGTTCGTTTTTGGGGAATTCAGTTTTAAGAAAAGAACGTGGAATTCTGGAATGGGAGTTTCCGACTATTTCCGAGTTTGTTAGTTTTCTGACTCGTTCATTTGCGAATATAACGTCGGCTTTACTTTTACGTGTGATAATTATTTGAAATAATAGCTAGGTATCTTGAATTGCGCGAGCAAGGTTTATTCCATTCGTTAATAATAATGCTAATAATAATTCATGCTCTGTGTGTATACGTTTTATAGACTGTAAATGTTTCTATAAATTCGGTATTTATCAGTAATTATTGAAATTTCCCAAATCTAGAAGCAGTTCAATTAACAATTAATAATCAAACTTTCCAAGCTTTCGAATAATTTACTTAGTAATCGATAATAAAAATCTACAAACTCTCCAACAATTTATTTCCTAAGGAAAACATAATCCTTCGGTAATTTCATTAATGAATTAATCGTTAAACCTTGCAATGGTTTATTAATCGATTCAATTAAAAGAAAATTAACCGATTACTGGATCGACAGTTAAAGTTTATAAAACTCCAAGTAATTTGATTAATAGTCGAAACTGTCCATATTCTAATAATAATCTAGTGAATAATCAATAGCGACATTTTCCAAGAAACTCGCACAATTACGAACGTTTATATTAGACGATCGATGTTAATCGAGATTCGCCCTGACATTGTTCGTTAATTTCGGAAAATTTGCATGAAGATTCCCATGGAGAAGGCAAAGTTCTTGCAACCTGTGTAATATTTCTCGCCCTCCGCTTTTATCCTGATAAAGAATTCCCGCTACCGACGCGACGCGTTAATTCATTCGACAATTAAATTAATGCAAATCTGTCCGACTGCTCATCCATTATTCTCGAAGCATCGCGATCATGACAACGATCGATCGTTAATCGTCGAATCCTCCTGTTTTTCTAAGAAACGCTCCACGATGAAACCATCGATGGAAACTCGTAAAAGCTGAGCTATTATTTCATGACGTTACTCGGATGATGTGCAAGCGTGTCTCTGACTGAATGTTATTATGCAATGATGACACAGTCGAGCTGTGATCACCACGAAAACGGCGACGGAATTACAGAGGCGGTCTTTCATCGTTGCTAAGTCTCGAAAACCTGCAGACCGATTAATGACAACGATCCAGTCGTTTCTGACTCTTCATTACGGTCTTTGTTTCTCTCCTTCTTTGCATTTTTATCCTTCTTTTTTTCTTTCTTTCTTTTTTTTTTTTCTTTATTTTTCATCGATGAAAACGTGATCGCGATCGTCGACTATCATCGATCTTGATATTGTTGACATCAGTTGCCAACCCAATACATTTTTCCCTCTGTACAGGTAACTCGAGGTTTATTTGATCACTTGAATTAATTAGCCGATGCTCAGATAGATCATTTTCTAGATGATCTTGCGAGCAAAGTTATGACCACGTTTGACGCGATCAAGTGTAAAGAATATGATACGTAGAAGTAAACGCGTCGTTATGTGGATTTATAAGAAGATTCGTATTTTCCAGAGTATAATTAAACGAGATAGAACCTCGATAGAAAATTATTTCGCCTATCAAATAATATAAAAATTCCTGTACTTTCGACGTTTCATATATTTTTGCTTATCACGTGAATTCTATTTAATTCTGCTCTTCCAGGTTTCCTATAAATTCCACAAAAATAAATCATTCCAATGAAACTAGGGAAAAATCATAGGAAATCAGAGAGAGAGAGAGAGAGAGAGAGAGAGACGATGAATGATCGAAAGAGTACTATACTTTCGGGCACGATTGCATTGTTTTCTAAGATTGGAATATATTTTTTGTTTAATTCTGATCTCATACTCGTCATACTTATTCTCGCTGTCTTTTCTCTTCACATTTTTCCTCGTGCTTTTTTTTAAATTTTCCCTCAACGAGAACGTGATCGTGGTGGAATTATTTGTTCAATGTAAGCATAAGTGTCACTGGACACGCAACGAAGCGACCTTTCTTGCACGACACACACACGTGTCTGGTCGTTTTTGCACGATCATCAGGTCAGATATTTGGGTCAATTGGTATTTTGTTAATTAATCTATCGCCGCCGTTAGCACGCAGGGATTAAAGCGGAATTAAAGTCGCGGGGTTGAAATATCGAACACGGTGAACCAGTTTGAGATGGATTTCCATCAAATGATTGGACTCTGGTTTTGCACTTTGCTTTCTGTCCAAAGCAAATGGATAAGTTTCCACTGTGATACTTGTATATCACTTTATCGATTCTTAATCTGCCATAAATTAAGATTTCAATCTGTCGCAGGCAACTGTTTTATCGTTTTACAAAATTTACAGAAATACATTTACGTTCGAACTTAACCAAACGATCTGCATTTGCTTTTGAATTATATTTGAAGAACGTTTCGCATAAAGTCGATCGTTCTTACGTATTTAAAATTCCAGAAGCACCGTAATCTTAAATCAAATCTATTTGACAAATTTTGCCAAAAATTGCGTTCCTAATGAATCGATAAATAAAAATGAGAGTTACTTATCCGACTTTCCAGGTAAACATAAACAATCTCGCTCTGTTTGAAATGTCCGTTTTCGATTACGTCGATATTAAGATTCTTCGCTTTAATCGTAAACCGAGAGAAAAATCAGGAAACCAGCGAAACTGTGTTTAATCGTATTTTTTCGTGGGAAAAACTCTGCTCTTCGGTTGTAATGGTTACACAACGATTGACTCGAGTTTCTACGAATCGAGTGAAAGGGTTAAAGCAGAAGGGAAGAAGAGAGCAGCGTCCTCCACTTGGGAAAATACGTCACGTACGATCGATCTAAGCCAAAAATCATCGATGTCGAACGACAGTCAGGCTAATTTTAGAGGCATGTTTCAGGATCGATTCGACCGGCAATTTATTCCTTTCACGCAGCCGGCCAACGCGGAGAAAACAATAGTGAACGTGCGCGCGCGCTATCGTAAATAGCCAGGCGTGATTTGCATAAGCGCCGCGTTCACAATTTACGAAGATTCAACGTTCTTTGGCAGTTTGGCGGCAGTCGCGGATCGCTTGAACTTCTGTTCCATCAAATATTACGCGTTAAAATCGATTCGCGCGAAGTATCTTCACTTTCTCTTTCATTTCCCATCGTATTTTCCGCCCTTCTTTTATTCACAACAATTTTCGAATTTCGCGAGAAACACAGAGAAACTCGAAAATTTCAGTTCGTACGCGACCCAACAGTGGTCACTTTTTCAAGATAGAAATTTCTTCGTAGCTGAACGAAGATTCAATTGGTATCAGGATTAATTGCATTATATTCGAAGGAAGTAAAATGCATTGAAACGCGAGCGCGAATATTAAAAATGTTGCATCACGTTCCAATTTGCAATTGGTTTCGTGTAATTTCCTATTCAGAGATTTTGGAATATAGGTAATACTAATTGGATGTACAGTGAACAAGCGATAGTTAACACGAAGCTATTTCTAGCAAAACCAGTCGAAATGACTGGTCTTTTAAAAAATACGTAATAGCAGAATATTTTTATATCTATTGATTTATTACTTTCTTACGGAAGGAATTTCATGTTATACAGTACATTTTTGGTATTTATTAATCCATCTGGGACCATGGTCCCTAAACGAGACTTGACAGATTTATAAAATTGTAGAACTACTCATTTTGACTGCCGTGGTATTTCTAGTGTTAGCATCCAGCGATCGATCCGGAATTTTCCTGATAACTGATATCGTCATGTCGAATGATACGCAATAAAAATTTGAAAGACGCGTGGCAAATTGTAGAAAACGAGGAAACAGATTGCAGGACCCTTTTACACTTTGACAAGTACCAGTCATTTTCACTGCTATTGGTATAAGTAGCCTTGATACAAAATTATTTTCAGTTGGAATACAGAGAAAACAAAATAAAATTCATCACATTATTCTTTTAGTTATCGTTGCGAAAGTCATTACATCATTGCGGGAAAAAATATAACATGAAGTAAGAATTTAAAAATAAAATTGTAAAACCTGTGTTAACAAGTATCGGATGGGTTCTGTGTAGTGAGCAATTGTGTTTCAAGGTGTTGTTTGTCGTAACGCTTACTTTCTATTTTTAAGCCTAACTTACGCATCCCATTACCGGGACGATTAGCGCGATTATTCCTACTTTTTCTGAAAATATTTATTTCCCCCAAAATTATATTTAATATACGATGTGACATGCTACATTACGTCAGTCGAGGTTTGGCCAAGAAGCGATGCTTTCTACTATATTATTATCGAAAGATAGAACAAATTATTTGCTTCTTTTTAATAGAATTAATTCACTTTTGAAATCCCATTATTTTCCTTGCAATTTAATCTGCGTGAATGTTGACCGCAATGCTTATATGAAAATAACGCGTTTTTAAGTTTTTTTTATTTTTTGTCTAATTTGTACGCAATTCCATCGTTTCCTATGCGGGTTCATTCAGGAAATCTTTGGAACTTTCGTCCGTTAGTAATTTCAAAAATTAACGTAATTTCTAAATTTAATTGCTTTCTGTATCAATGTATACAATTTTTAACTATCGGACATTCAATTGAATTTTTGCATACATTTTTAAGAAATTGAAGAAAGTAAAAATTCCAGAAGACTCTGTTATACGTCTGGTTAGTAACCACTTAATTAGCAGTTTAACAAATTGCACAATTTTACGCACAAAAAGGAAGCCAGATTTCCTCACTTTGTCGGAACGAAAGTTCTTAACGGGCGTTTAAACAGCAGAGAAAATACACGGAACACGGTGGTCGGGATATTTGTCGAGCAATTATTTATTCGCAGAGAAAATGTGCACATAATGTTCGGGAAGAATTTCTGAAAAATGTCTTCCAAGTTCCTCGTTCAACTAAATAAGAGTTTTTCAAAGATTGTTTCTCAGCAATCGAATGATTATAATTTTGACGGCTGTAAACAATGAAATAGAAAGTTCTTGCCTTTGCTTTTTTGAAATAGCCAAATGTTACTCTTACCTTGTCAAAATCGTTCTATATTAATTATTTCTTAATTATTTAATTAATATATATTAATTATATATATTAATATATAATATATAATATATAATATATAATATATAATATATAATATATAATATATAATATATAATATATAATATATAATATATAATATATAATATATAATATATAATATATAATATATAATATATAATATATAATATATAATATATAATATATAATATATAATATATAATATATAATATATAATATATAATATATAATATATAATATATAATATATAATATATAATATATAATATATAATATATAATATATAATATATAATATATAATATATAATATATAATATATAATATATAATATATAATATATAATATATAATATATAATATATAATATATAATATATAATATATAATATATAATATATAATATATAATATATAATATATAATATATAATATATAATATATAATATATATAATATATATTAATATATTAATATATAATAATTATATATATTAATATTATTTAATTAATTATTCTTTCTTAATTATTTAGTTTCCTAATTAACAGATATTTAACATCTAATACATGTAAATTACAAAAAGATTGATAAAGATCGATTGAATAAATAATAGAACGACTAATAAAAATCGTCCGTGACATTGCATGCTTTGTGAGTTTTCTAATACAAATTGAAGCAATAACAACCATAAATTTTATCGATATAATCAATGATAAACAAAGCACAACTAATAAAATAATAAACTGATTGTCTATCTAAATTCCGTCTTCTTAGTTCTATTCAGAAAGATGTAAATTTCCATAAATATCTGCGATTGTCTTGTGAAAAACTTGTGAAACTTATGAAGCAATCTAGTGTTATCTGATCGCAATTAAAAACCATAATATCCTTTTTCTTTTCACCGGAGACGAAGATTTAAATGAAAAGTAAATACAAAGTGATGGAAAAAGACAATATAGGTAGGGAAATGGCATTTTATGACGAACTTTAAACGAATCTCTCGCTAAGATCTCGTCATCGGTGCTTAAAGAGAAGAAGAGAACCTGTCGTCGATCAACAGAATCTTTCGCAAGCCGATATTAAAACCGATCCCAGTGCTGCCATTAACACTTATCTCATCGAATCGGCGCGAAACAATGGCGAAAAGGAAAATCAACGACACACGACTATCATCGTCGCGCTGTCGATGCAATGTATTTTCATCGATGATGACACGGACGAGCGTCGTCTAGTCTGGAGGGAGAATGAAACACTTCCGTGGAGGGATCATTTTCATTGATCCGCGTGTTGGCAAACGTTTGCGCAATGTTTTGTACACTGTCGGCTATAAATATTAGGACTCGTTACATTCATTGAAAAACTCCCATAAATTCTACTTTATTTATTATCTTTCATTCTAACACACGTATATACGAATGAAATAACAGATTCATAATAAAATATCTAGAAAACACAAGCAACGAAAGGCATACAATTTCCACTGGATATCGGATACCGGCCTATAATAGTCGTTTCATAGTTATGGTTTGTTATTCTATTGCCCTAAGCTGATAGTATCCTACGGAAATTTGACGAAATCAGACGAAAGTGAAATTTTCTTCTACAAAGGTAGACATATACGGTGGCTACAGAAAGGCATTTGAGCGTTTTTTAGCAGCTTTTACATTTCATTTTCATAGTAGTCGAAGTATTATCAATTGACACGAAATTAAGGTTTGATATACTTGGATTTAATCAATTAAATAAATATTAATGTTAATAATATTGTGGTTAATAATGGTGGAAGTGTAACTTTTGTGGCCACTGTACAACCTCGATCAACAAATTTTTTGAAATTTTGGAAAATACGAGCGTGATCCAGCAAAGAACAAGCCGTATTGGATAATTTAGGGTGAAAAGAAGATTTTCCCCAGCCTTGAAAAATTGGTGAGCGGGAGAAGTTTTTACAGGCGATGAAGAATTGCAACTTTCATCTGGACTTAAAAACTCGCGAACAAATATGGTAAATTCGTTGATATTATTGATCGATGAAATGACTTGTGACTCTCTGAAGTTCGTGTACGACACGAAAGATGAATTTACATGAACAGGTGAACGAAAGTTACCCAGCGAGATTTCTCCACATAAACAAAAATCAGGAAAAATAGAGTTTCAGTCGCATAAATTGTCAGGAATACTCGCACCTACAAATAAGCGTCAATTTCTAGTAAATTACAGCTCAATTAGCATAAGAGCAGCAGCTAAATTACAGCATGAAATAAATCTAGCGGATTATATATCTAGAGAATCATAAACTTTATTCCTTAACACCATTAAACCAGATATGACCGTTACAATCTTCTGCCTTGTATCGGATAGTGCTATTATCTCATCCGCGCAGAATTTCCATTGTTTCTCAGCAAAACCATGCCCTTGGTAGGGTTTAGCCCTTTCTATTCGGCTGTCCAGTCCACCGAAGTACTGTCACGAAAACACGCGCCAGAAATACGCACAGTGTGCGTGGTTGTTGTATATACGTTTTCCTAAGTCCTAAATAACAATAATTCTTGTAAGAACCGTATATGAAATATCGTTTCACTGTCAATGGATTTAATAGATTTTCTAACATGAAACAGTATACGATCGTTTGGATGTTTCAAGTACATTGCGTGAAACGTTTTCATGTTGTTTCAACAATGAGTAATTTTACGAAGTGATTAATCCAGTATGTCAATAATACAGAAAATGTTCTGTCGATAACGAAAAAACATATTATCGACTACAGATAACATTTGTATATGCATCATTTGAATGTCTGACTTAGGAGCCGTCGCGTGGTTGTCACATAGGAGACACTAGAAATCACGAAAATGATAGATCACCGGTGATCTCCTCGCGCCGCACTTCGAACGTTTCACAAATAAGGCGAAGAAATGGAACTTCGTATATGGTAATAGAATTTATTATGAAAATCCAACAGAATGATTCAAGGTGTTTCAACAGACTGGTGTGGGGCGCTTATTTTGGAGGATTTTTATACTGAGGTTTCAGTGCCTCTGGAGGGTTTGTCGTCTGGTGTATCTCAGAGGCGGCTGTTCCGTTGCTATTTGGTTATTGTTTCGATGGCTGTGGCATGCAGGACGTCTAGCCTATCCTATTATCGTTTGTGAGCGTGTGGCTTTCTTGAGAGTGTGACATGGTCGCCGCCTATATGCGGCGCTCGAGGTGAAAGGGTTAAACGACTCAGAAACCCAATATTTATATTGTAGTATCGTAAACTATTATGATTAGTTTTATTGTTTTGGTATTTGACTAGGTTAGATGCGTAGTAGTGATACATGTATGTAAATATCAGTGTGTGGAAGTATGTTTGTCTCGAAAACAAACGAACGTAAACTGTTCGGTCGGTTAACAGCCGGGTATGGAAGAAAGTGTTGAGACGCGTGCATGTGCGTATCCATGAATATCTTTGAAATCGCTTATCAAATAAATATATAACTATTCTAATATGAATTCTAAGTGTAAATTTAGTGTTCCTATACCATTATTTCGGCTATTAAGATCCAAAATTCTCAACAAGTTTATTTATAATGAATGGATTAAACAGGAAACGATGGTTATTTAACATGAACTAATCGCAACAACGTATTATAATTAAGACAATTAGACAATTAATTAGCAACTCTCGTCACCATGTATTCAACTCTCAGCAACACTAGCAACACTATCTCCACAACGCAATTCGTACTCTGTGGCTTCTCAACTCATATTGCTGTTAACCCCTTAACCTACAACTACGGGCATAGCCCGTAGTACGATGATAGGGCCAAACGTAAATATTAGGGGCCAAATGTAATATACAGGGTGGTTGGTAACTAGTGGTACAAGCGGAAAGCGGGTGATTCTACGCGAAAAAAAGAAGTCGAAAATATAGAATAAAAAATTTTTTTTTTAATTTTTCCATCGAGACAACGATCTACGGTGAGATCCATTATAACGAGACGCGATAAAGTGCACGCGTACCGAGCGAAAATTCAAAGTCGATTTTCTCGAAAACAAAGCCTCGAACGAAAAATTTTTATTCTATATTTTTTACTTCTTTTTTCGCGTAGAATCACCCCCTTTCCGCTTGTACCATTAGTTACCAACCACCCTGTATAATAGCTTGTTTACGTTTTCGGCGCAAAATTCTCGAACGTAAATCGTAGGTTAAGGGGTTAATTCGTTTATGTCTCTCAGCAACCTCTCGTCTTTTGTCTTAGCTCAGCAACCGCCTGTTTATAATTCGCACGACACCCCCTCCCAGGCCCCTCGTCCACGATACCACAATATACAGCTACAGTATTCTCATAGAAGAAAATGTTACCTTCCTCGCGTACGTTCTATTCCTCTGAATCGTTCATGAACTCTAAATAGCTGCTGTAACAGTTTAACGTGTGGACGAAACGCCGCTAGTGTGTCCGCTGGTAATTCGCGGCTATTTCATCGGTGGAGGCGTGCGTACGCGGTCGAATAGCGAAATGTAGGACACTCGGGTCTAGGCTATGTTATTCAGATTAATTGTCTTTTAACTTTGTCCAGGCAGAAACGATCCGGTGGTAGCGTGACAATGCCAGTCACGATGTCAACGCGATCGCTTTCGCGACTCGTTTATTTTCATTCGAATCTGTCGCGGTTATTGAGGAAGCATCGATAGACCAAGGATAACCGCGATTCAGCGGTCTCGATCATATTTATGTTTCACGGGTTCAACCTTTCGACCCGGACACTTGCCACTATCTTTTGTTATCTGGTGTCTTTTACGATTCGAAGGCTGAATTTTTACACATCTTCGCTTGGAATTTATTTATTTTCTCGCACGAAATGATCATGGGCGATTGGTAATTCTTCAGATAGTTTCTTAATTTGTATTTATTTATTTTGTCTTTTTAAAGCTTTTCGTGAATTCTCTCGACTATATCGACGAGGACAATTAAACTGTTCTTCGAGTAGAAATCGTAATGGAAATATATACGATGTTTTTTCTTCAAATACGTGTTTTGGTATAATAGAGTTTGACAGTTTATGGATATATGTAACAATCGGTGGTTAAAATAATTAAATCGTAGTAGAGCAGGTGTGCCAGGTGTGTGAAACGCGTGCATTCACTAAATCACTCTATTTTTAAATCAATATTTAATTTCCTTCGTTCTCGCGTTACATTTCGTACATTAATATCCAATTTCATCTCTTTTTAATCGATTTTTAATTGAATTTAAACGTTCTGACAAATTTGCTAAATAGATAGAATCACGAGAATCGACCACTGCGGAGGCAATTCTCTGCGATTGTCCACGATGGGACGAGCATTCTCGCGAATATAAAACTGGCGAGAAAAGAACTGTTAAATATTCGATATCGCTTTTAACGCGTGTAAAATTCAAATTTTCGCTGCCATACGCCTGAAAATTTACCGAAAATCGCCTCTTTCTATTCAGTTAATAGTCGGCTGGACCGCGAGTCGCCACCGATTATCTACATATTACCATGAACGAAAATGGTAAATGGCGATAAATTTCGGATGGAAGGAGGCGAGCCACGAATATCGGCGCGGCGCGAGCACCGAAAGTGGGTCAGACGTGTCCAGCCACGGTGGAATGTTAAAAATCAGCATTTGCAATTCGCGCGCGACCGTTACTTCTCTTTGATTCATTAAATTAAGCGTAACCAGAATGATAGTCGGATGCTCGATGTGATTGCGCAATCTCGTGAGACTTCCGTGTTTTAGAAAGCAGAATACGAACGCGTTCGGCAAATATTTGTTCCATTTAATTGGTCAACGTTCGCACTTTCTTTTTCGCCGCAGCTTTTCCTTTACGTTTGCTTTTTGTAGGAAAATTACAATTATGTCGTAACGTCGAATACGACAGGTTGATACTCAAATCTTTCTTTTTTTTTTTGCGCTAGTTTTTAATTCTTAAATCCTTCGAGAATTTTTGCCGAAATTTTGTTTTTTCAGTAATTATTATACCAGCAGGAAGATTTCTGATCTTCTGTGTAGAACATGTACTAAAAATTAGAATTTATGTCTTATATATACGGAAAAGATCATAAAGAATTGTTCAAAATTTCTGTCCGAGATCTCTGAGCTCGATAACGAGATATCTAAAATCTGTCAGTGTCTGTATAGCGTAGAAGTATAACTCGCAGAATTCTCGTATGAAACTTCTGTTCCTATCTTTCGAGATATCTGGAATTTCTTTTGATCTGGTCCATTTAAGAAGCGATTAAAGGGAGCTTTCGAAGGGTGAAAGTGGTTTCGTTGAAGTTAACGGGTTGGAACGATGTTGAGGCTGTGGCGGAGTTCACGGAGCCGGTTATTCAGCGACCAATCGCTACTGTAATTTATCAAGCAATAACAATTTTATAGTCGGTTGAGCACCGCTCGTTTGGCTACATTGTTGTGTCACTTCTCGCGCGTAAGTTTGGCAGTATTCCGCTTTGCGCTCTGGCGATTTTCAACATTTCGATAAAATTATGAAATTTAACTGAAACGAACTCGTAAACGACGTCGGACTAAAAAGTAAGATAACCGCTGAATATTAATAAAATATACAGACAAATTAATGAGAAATTAATGGCTCACAGCCATCTTACTTATCGCCCTATTATACGGTCACTAAATACGATAAATTATAATTATTCGGTTAAAAGCTTACCGACGTCATATTAAAATTCAACAAGCTATTATTCGTCGACGTAACTACTTTCATTCACGTCGTTTTCATTTAAAACAGGCGTATGAAAATTAAATCGTTTCGCAATCGTAACGACCATTGAAACAAAACAGCAAGGTTCTAATAAAAAGCTTTAAACAGACTCCTTAAAGAAAGATTTTGCAAGCGTAATCCCTAACATCTGTTGAACTAATTACTTCAAGAAAAACTCTACACATTTTCTTTTGTATATCCGCCACCTGGAAACCGCTGTTACGAAGAGAATAGAATTTAATGAAACAAAAATATCCGAAGTCCATATTTTTATGCCATTGAATATAAATTATGTTTTGGGTTACAAAGTCTAGAAAGCTACAAGTAGATTTCTATTTCTTGTAGCCTTCAGCTAGAAGGTCAACTTTTTGGTAATGTCCTTTGCTATAAATATGATAGGTTGTCCGGAAAGTGTCTTTCTTTCGCAAACGTGTTTTTTATAACAATGCACCTTCGTACAAACGTGAAATAAAGTCTGTGAAATGTCGCGGTGATTATCTCAACAGAACAAAATGGATCGTAAAAAAAACAAAAAATGTTGTGCGTCTATTATTTCCTCATAAAATGAAAGAAACTATTCGGACGATCTAATATGAACGTGCTCCCTATCATTTTTCCTATTGTACTGTAACACTGTAAGAGTGAGAATCTGGATCAGCATACACTATACCTGTACTTACACTTATTTCAATATATTTTTCTATTACAAATTCACATATCAGCCAACCTCAACAATATCCAATTAACGCGTGTTCAATTCGCTCAAAAACATGTAAAAGCCGGAAGAAACGGAACACGCATGAGAAAATCCCACTGCGTCGTGCTAAAACCGTAGATTAATTCAACGTAGCCATACCAACAATTGAAAGAAAAGAACGATCGTAAGATTCGTAAGATTCGTAAAGTTAAATAAAAAGTTTCATGGTTGATAAGAAGTTAGAGACGTTTCAAAGAGATATTTCAGAAGCTTAGTCCCCGATGTAATCAATTCACAGGTGTGTTTCAAAAGCATCGAAACGTAGAAAAGATGGAACGCGAAGGCGGAACTGCGTGTTCTATCCAGGTCGTCGTAATATCATAACGCCGTGACGAAGGACCTAGGAAGAAGAAGAGGCAGGGCCTTCTGATATATTGCGGACTCCGGTCTCCACGTAGCTTAGAGAAGGGAACGGGGGAGGCAGTGTGACGGCGGTAGCAGTTATAAAGATTTGTAGGGACAGGTTTCCGACTACCTACGAGCAGCTGTTGCGTCCTAGCTAGGAGGAGATCGCAGTAGATCTTCGGCGGTGGTTGCTCGAGAGACCGGGTCCTCTTCCTCGTGGTCTTCGTTCTCCTCTTCGTGGTCTTCGTCCTGTCCGCGTCCTCAACTCTCGTAGGTCGTTCGAACGCGCACGTTCACCCGTGTATACACCTACACTTCTGCGGAGAAGCACGCCACAGCTACCCGGCAACCTACCTACCTACGTGATCCTGCCCGGCTAACACACTGCCACACTAACAACCGCCATTCTGTCTCGTAACGGTACATCAGTCCGCTCCTATGCGGTCCTTTCGGACTCTGTCGCTCTGCGGAGGATCGTGCCACGGAAACTTGTGCACGAGATCACGAAAACATGCAGAGTTGAAGCTCGCGATAGGACTTTTGGCGGGTTTTTGGAATATTGGAATATTGGTTTTTTGGTGGATGACAATTTTAAATGATAGTTAGAGATAGGGCGTAAAGTCTTTGGGGATGAGCAGACAGTCTTTGGGTGATTTTTGGAATATTGGAATATTGGCTTTTTGGTGGATGACAATTTTAAATGATAGACATAGGGCGTAGAGTCTTTGAGAATGAAGAGACAGTTTCTGAGTGATTTTTGGAATATTGGAATATTGACTTTCTGATGGGTGACAGTTTTAAGCGATAGTTAGAGATAGGGCGTAGAGTCTTTTGGGATGAGGAGACAGTCTTTGGATGATTTTTAGAATATTGGCTTTTTGGTGGATGACAATTTCAAATGATAGAGATAGGGCGTAGAGTCTTTGGGGATGAGGAGACAGTCTTTGGATGATTTTTAGAATATTGGGTTTTAGTGGATGACAATTTCAAATGATAGAGATAGGGCGTAGTGTCTTTAGGGATGAGGAGACAGTTTTTAAGTGATTTTTGGGATATTTGAATATTGGCTTTCTGATGGGTGACAATTTTAAATGATAGTTAAAGACAGAGCGTAGAGTCTTTGGGGATGAGGAGACAGTCTTTGGATGATTTTTAGAATATTGGGTTTTGGTGGATGACAATTTCAAATGATAGAGATAGGGCGTAGTGTCTTTGGGGACGAGCAGACAGTCTTTGGGTGATTTTTGGAATATTGGAATATTGGCTTTTTGGTGGATGACAATTTTAAATGATAGAGATAGGGCGTAGAGTCTTTGGGGATGAGGAGACAGTCTTTGGATGATTTTTAGAATATTGGGTTTTGGTGGATGACAATTTCAAATGATAGAGACAGGGCGTAGTGTCTTTGGGGACGAGCAGACAGTCTTTGGGTGATTTTTGGAATATTGGAATATTGGCTTTTTGGTGGATGACAATTTTAAATGATAGAGATAGGGCGTAGAGTCTTTGGGGATGAGGAGACAGTCTTTGGATGATTTTTAGAATATTGGGTTTTGGTGGATGACAATTTCAAATGATAGAGACAGGGCGTAGTGTCTTTAGGGATGAGGAGACAGTTTTTAGGTGATTTTTGGGATATTTGAATATTGGTTTTCTGATGAGTGACAATTTTAAATGATAGTTAGAGATAGAGCGTAGAGTCTTTGGGGATGAGAAGACAGTCTTTGGGTGATTTTTGGAATATTGGCTTTTCTGTGGATGAAAGATTTCAGCGATAGTTAGGTGTAGAGTCTTTGGTCATAAAGAGGAGATTTTGGGACGATTTTTAGAATATCGAAATATTGGATATTAGGTGGGTGAAACTTTGAAATGACTCTTGTGCAAGTTAAAAGTAATATCCTTTTTCAGAGAAGTACACAATCGTTGTCAAATTTTCAAGAGTACGTGCTTGTGATGATAATTTGTTTGACCGATGGAAGAATCTTTCAAATGATGTTTATTACGGTTTTTCAAAGAAGAAGAAGCAGTATCAGGAAGATTCTGATAGATGCAAGGTACCTGTTCAGAAGCATTTTGCGATCTACTTTTAGAAATTTACTTTTCACCAAACTTTCCACAAGATTTTCCAATTAAATAGAATACTAGAGATTTGCGGTGGAGAAATTTTTACTTCAGCTATCTCTCGATCTATTATTCCATTTAAATAGGGAGATAATCTATTATTGCATTTAAATAATGTCAAGATTTCAACAACTATTTCTAGAGCCAATATACGTAACGCGTAACAGGAATAAGTAGCTGGTAGGAACCAATTGCCACTGAGTGGCTTACTTTGCTAAGTAAGAAGCGCTTCTCGGGCGTTCAATTTGCAAAGTTAAGTTATATAGTGGCCGGAGCATCGCAGTTATGTGTATAGGTAGCCATCTGAACAGAAATTCTCGTCTAATTAATTCCACGGCTGTTTTCCAAGTATTCCCTATCGAACACCATCCTCTGTGTAGCTTACGAATAGTCGATGGTCCAATCGCAGTTGGCCGTTCTAACGGTCGTTGAACCTAAATTGCGCGATCGTTAGAATAGAAGTTGTAATGTCGAATTCTCCCGTTCTTCTATTCGCCGATTCCTCCTTTCTCCGCTAAGATTTTCCCCTCTCGTTTGTGTTTCAACTGGTCGGAGATCGCCACGAGTTCACGTTCTACGCGGCGCGTACACGTGTTCCTTGTGTCACGTTTGAAACGTGTTCGACACACGGCAGTTGCATTTCCTTGGGTTTTTCGCTTAGAGATTTCCCTGTGAAATGAAAGGAGAGGAAAGACGCGAGAGAAATGGTTAATCGAGTGGTTTGGAGACGGAAGATCGAGCAACTCGAGAACTACCTGTCCAGTTAATATCAGAAAAATTGAAGAAAGGAAGGAAATAATTGATTTAAGGAATTTTATAAGATTTAGGGGTAGGAATAAATAATAAATTCAGGATCGTTGGAATTGGTTTAATTGATGCGTAATAAATCGAGTAAAAGAAAGAATGGAAAATTAAGGGTAGAGAAAAAGAAATTTCAGAATTAGTTAGATTTGTCTAATGTAGGAACAATTGGGAGAATAAGAAAGAAATAGCCGAGTGAAAGGTTTTAAAGAGCATCTGAGGATGGGAAAAAGGAGATTTGAAAAGCAAATAGTTAGGGTAGAGGATTAAAATCGGAGTAAAGATGCAAATGATTTTGTGAAAGGATTGCTTTGAGAAGAAAGTAGATTATGAAGTCAATTTAATGTAATTGTAATGAAAATAAGAATAAAAGAAAAAGAGGTGATTCTAAAAAGAAACTTCAAGGAATTCCGGACCAGATCCAGACGCCTAATCTTTGATACATCCGCAATAAAACTGAAAACAGGCTAAAGAGTAAAATAACGATAGATAAACGATAGAAAAATGTTGTTTCAAAGGAACAGGATAGGAATAATAAACAGTTGGAAATAAAAGAAATAAAGAAAGCAGGAAGACTTACAAAGAAGACGAATGAAAGTGAAAAGGGTAGCGCAGAAAGCACAATGAAAAGGAAGAACAAACGTGACTTCAGTCAACGACCAACATGTTCCAACGTAACATCGAAAGAAAATAGGAATATTCTCTAGCGAATTCAAAAATCAATTGTTTACATGTCCATTCGGCTCGTCCACAAATTCTTAACAACCGCAATCCTTTCGAATCACATCATCTGACACATGTTGACCCTCAAACCCCATCAAACACGAACATTTAAAAATACTCGAGGATACCGATGGTGTAGAAGACCGAATAAAAAAAATCCACTAAAAAAATACCACTTTCATCCCAAGTCAACGTCTTCTGACTGACGAATTCTAAGCTGACAAGTTCTGCCACGCTGTGTCTATACGCAAAAAGGAAGGACGATGGTTCCAACGTATACAGATACAGGCTGTATGGGCGAGTAAGGAGAGAAAAAAAAGATAGCAAGAGTGTGTATGTATAGTAAAGGGAAAAGAGAGGAAAAGAGTGTAGAGGGGGCAAACAAAAAGACCTAAACAAGAAGAGAGAAAGAGTTTGAGGCGGGAGTTTGCAAGAAGGAAGAGAGACGACGCGAGATAGAAGCCGGTGCACGCGCGAGCGAATCGATGCACGAGTGTGCGTGCTCGCGTGTGCGTGCCGCGAGTACTTTCACACGGAGGTGAACAACACGCCGCGGTATCCAGGCCAGGGGTGGCCAACCACTCCTCTACCACCGAAGATACCAATACTCTCTCGTTTAGTCTCTCTCTCTCTCTCTCTCTCTTAATCTTTCAATTTTTTTCCTTTTCTCCGTTTCTTGTTTGTTTTCCAGCGAAGCTACCGCAAATCCTAACGAAAACGTTTATTCCACTTAATCCACAGAATGCTTCTTCTTAAATTCTGATTATATGTGCGATAATTAAAATTTCTTGTCCGATCGGAATTTCGTCATCCAACTACGTATGTACGTTTCGTCTTAAAAATTATTTCGAACGGAAATGAAAGTGTATATTTGTCACGATTATTAGTCACGATTATATTTAGATAACATAAATTTCTAAAAACGCTGTTTATTCCCTTGACACACAAATGAAATAGAATTCGTTGTGCATTAACGATTTAATATAGCTGGACATAAAATCCTGTACAATTCTTGGAGTCTGGAAGACGTTAACGTTTAAAATACCGGGCGAAAATAAATCACGTCACTCCAGACGTGTTTGTACGTCAAAGGGCTAATATCAAAATAAGAACAGCAATTCTCAAAGCAACCGTCGATTTCTTGCCCGATCAGGATTTCTCCTGACGTCCTGGACTCCAAACTTCGACGTTCTTCGCATTTCTATTATTGAGTTGGCAACTAAGTGATTGCGGATTTTGTCGATACCATCTAATGACAAAACCCGCAATCACTTAGTTGCCAACCCAATATATTTAACAGCTGTGTAACGTAAACTCGTAAAGACAATTTACGCTAATATCAAAGTAACGACAATAATTTTGCAAACAACTGGCAATTGTGGTTCGTTCGAATCGAATTCAAACTCATCTTTCCGAACCGTAAGCATCGTTCCTTGACCTGGCACAACGTAGATAAGCGACGATCCAGCCCTTCGTTCGAATCTCGTTCACCTGGTGCTGCGGAGGGCTCGTTATCGCCTTTCGAATCGTGGCGTATTCACTCGATGAAAATGGGACGCACTGCAGCTCTGATTCCCTCGACGTGAACGCGACCCAAGATCCTTAGGATCGAGCACGATAACCTTCCTTCCTTGGCAGTATACGCTCTGGCTTTCGACGTTCCTGGTATGGAACTCGGTATCGAGAGCCGGCTCTCGATCGAGATGGAAACCGCCGTGACTTTGGGTCGATCGTCCGCACCAATGGAATTGTCCAGATGCAATCTGACTTCGTTCGTTTCGCTGCAAGGATCTCCAACTACGTCGAATATCAGACGATACGCGTCGTGTTTTGAATACGAGAAACTGAATGGTGGTTACAGGCAGACTGATTGATTAGGTTTGCAAGAGGTTTCGATTATTCGGTTAGGTTTGATTTAACCAACTTAACGCGTTCTTCGTTTGTAAATTCTTCTTAGTAAACGTAAGTTATGCCGAAGGGATAGTTTATTTGTGATAATTCATGGTTGAGCATATAGCTTATTTGCGGATAATTTGAAGTATAAAGTATAATTATTATATTAATAAAATAATAAATTAATATATTAATTAAACGAACGATACGTTTTATATAGTGAAATTAGAATACGTCGCTTATTGTCTTTTTTTGTATACTCTATGAGATAGATTACAATGTTCGAGATGGAAGTATTTCTGACGCGTAAATATTAATAATAATATTAGGTCGTTGGAAAAGCGTCTTTCTGTCGCACACGTGTTTTTTACAACAGTGCACCTTCGTACAAACGCGAAACCAAGTCTGTGAAATGTCGCGGTGTTTACCTCAACAGAATAAAATAATATAAAACAAAAAAAGGTTGTGCGTCTATTATTTCCTCATAAAACGAAAAAAACTTTTCGGACAACCTAATACTTATCATGTCATTTATAAATGAAAATTTTACAATACATAGTCCTCTAAATTAAATATAAAATATGTGATTTCCGATTTTGAATACTTGCAACTTCGAGAATGGGTTGGAAGACGTATGAATCGGAATTACATTGAACCACATGGTGAACACGTTCAAACACGTTCGTGAAAGGTTTTCAATTTATTTTTCGTTTTCGTGAAAATTATGTAAGCTACGCTCGATCGTACGAAGGAACTCGATCAATTTGGAATTTCGAAATTATATTTCAAGAAGAACGTACAGAGAGCTGGCGTTATCGATGTGCAAACAGTCCATTTATAAATAGGCTCCTCTTTATCCTAGAAAAAGTCTAGCATATATGTACACCATGACGCAACGATTCTAACAAGAATCAAGATAGAGCGAATACGAAAAATCCGCGATACTTTTGCACCGCTACGTTTGCTCGTACGCCTGCCAGTCTGCAAAAGTCTTATCTGTAAATGAGCTTCAATATTTGCCGCGTGCCACGGAGGAAAGTCGAGCGTCGAACCGGCGAATAAGCTGTTCATTGTGTTGGCGATAAAACGCGTCTCGGTTCACGGATTGCGACGTGAATTGCGAAAAAATTCGTCACGAGCTGCCCCTCTGGCGCTCCACAGCGTTTGCTTCTGAATTCTCCGTAGCTTTGCCTTTGACGCTAGCTAGGCGAATTTTATATTCTGAATTTACTCGAATTTTGTGTATTTTATATATTTTACACGGAAGAAGAATTTTGTATATTTTACATATTTCACTAGAATCTCTTACATTTTATGTATTTTTATATTGGAATTTTTATACATTCCGTATATTTTATTTGATTTTTATCTGTTTCATATACGGGAAGAAGAAAATGGAATAAAACGGCTGAGAGGTAGATAAAAGAGAATAGTTCGTAGGGTTGCAAAAGATCGTGATGTGTGGTGGCGTAGATACGATAAAAATTGATATTTCCTAGTTACAGCAAAATTAAAAAAAGTAAAAAGAAAATCACAGATTTTTCTCTCACGAACTTGACTTTTAATTACCAAATTGACATCCATCTCAAAGATGTCCAGCCTCCCTGTATTCAATATTTCGTATCTTTGTGATATACAGGGTGGTTGGTAACTGGTGGTACAAGCGGAAAGGGGGTGATTCTACGCGAAAAAAGAAGTCGAAAATATAGAATAAAAATTTTTCGTTTGAGGCTTTGTTTTCGAGAAAATCGACTTTGAATTTTCGTTCGGTACGCGTGCGGTACGTTATAACGGATCTCATTGTAGATCGTTGTCTCGATGGAAAAATAAAAAAAAAAATTTTTTTTATTCTATAATATTATAATATAATATAATGTAATATATAATATAATATAATATAATATAATATAATATAATATAATATAATATAATATAATATAATATAATATAATATAATATAATATAATATAATATAATATAATATAATATAATATAATATAATATAATATAATATAAATATAACACAGTGAGATCTGTTATAACGTACTGCACGCGTACCGAGCGAAAATTCAAAGTCGATTATCTCGAAAACAAAGCCTCGAACGAAAAATTGTTATTCTATATTTTCGACTTCTTTTTTCGCGTAGAATCACCCCCTTTCCGCTTGTACCACCAGTTACCAACCACCCTGTATAAAATCGTCTTACGATGTCATTCAGTTCGTTCAAATCAGACTTCAACACTTTGCAGAATTTATTATATAAAAATATATCTAACATTTATTATATAAAATATTATATCCTCTATAGAAAAAAGAATACTCAACGCCATTAATATAAAAATATCGGAAAATGTCTCCCGCTTATGTAACGAAAATATCTAACGAGGATATAATTAATTTCACCATCTCATCTACAGATAGGCTTATAGATGGTAATTTACACGGTAATTAACACGAAGTGTTTCTCTTTTGTCAGAGCAAAATAGGAAAATCAAAGTGGTCTCGTGGAAACGTATGTAACGTGTTTCTATGACGCGGAAGTCGTTGCCAATTACTTTGACGTCGCGTGGATCGGAGCTACACGAAACATATGTCACTGCCGCGGATGATCGATGTCGTTGGTCCATGTTACGCGACCGCTGATGAATGCAGCCAATGACTCGAACAGGGTGCATCCGGGTCAATTAAGATGGACGAAATTAATATCGGAAGCCAGCGGCGCCCGCTTTGCTTTCAACCCTCGATTTGGCGACGTGGGATCGAATCGCGTGACCTCGTTGCATCTTCGTGTTCCTATCGCTTCTCCTTATTCAATTTCGTGTCGAGAATAATTCATTTTCTTATATCAGAATCCGGAGAAGATTCTTCTATTCCTATCTTTCTCATCACTTTTAAACGCAAGTAGGAAATTTTAAGATATTCAAATTGGATATATTATGGATATTATGGAAATAGGATGCAAGAGTAATCGTTGGAGGAAGATGTAGGGAATTCAGGAAATTTACGCATAGTCTGAATTGTCGATAGAATTATTCTTTCGTGAAATAGTTTTCTTTATCGAATATTATGCTCGAAGAGAGTGCAAGGTTGTTGTAAGATGTTATATCGTACTTTTTATAGCACGTAATTATATATGTAATTAATTTGCATTTACTGACGAACCTCCACTCGTTAAATTCGAATATTTGGAAGACTTCGAAAGTACATTTAGTATCATATTACGAACTCGAAGAAAAGTTTTCTTCATTGTCATTATTTCGCAATTTATTTCTCTATAACATCGATTGCGATAAACTATTCGTATGTTTATTAATATATTATTCGATGTTTTATTTGTAATATATCGAATCGTTATTTGAACTTTACTTCAACTTTATCAATGAAATTGCTTTGACTATTCCGCCTTCTGAATCTACCGTATTGTATGACTTGCAAATTTCACATTATGTATCAGTGATCTATTTATTATCATGCCGTTGCGTCATCGCCGAAACAATCTATTTATAGTAACAGTTGCTATATCCTATTATTAGTTCTTCCAATAAAAAAGAAAAATTCCAAACAGCTATGATCTTCTTAACAAATTAACATTGAAAAATCCAACTACTGATTAGATGTTTATAAATTAGGGAAGAACATTTTTTTATATTATGTTTGATATTCTTCTGTCAAATATTTTATACATCGATATCCTTTACGCGTTCGAAATATTTATTCGCGTCACGCTGAGTAGTTAGTGGTTCTACCGACAATGCAACATCGTTAGATTGTCACAACGACGCTCTCCCGGCCATAAATTAACGTGATACAACCATGTTGAAACATTGAATTACGTAGGAGTAAAGAACACGATTCTCAGCTATGCAGTTGCTAAAAAGACAGTGTTTCCTAGCATTGAAGAGTATAATCGTTCCAAGAGTGAAGCGTGACAGCTAATGTCTCGGCGACCTCTGTCTGACTCAGCCGTCACTTTCTCCTTAAAACGTTACACGTTCTCCTATTCAACTACTTATTCCCTAAAACCGTTTCGAGCTTCGACATATGCAACTTCCAATTTTTCCCCAACTTACGAACGTATCATTTACCTGGAAAGTTTTATAAATTTAATGTTATCAAAGATTATATCAATCAATATATAATGTTATCAATATTTCATTGAAATAATAGCAGTTAGTCTCCAAAGTCCTTCAATCGTTTTAATAGACGTTTAGGATCATTCATACTTTCTAGGATGAACGATAGAACTTGTTACATGTGAAAATAACATTTGTTCTATCCAAATGTTATTTTGGAACAATTGTTCTACTGGAAAATATTGGCTTGGCAACTAAGTGATTGCGGATTTTGTCATTACCACCTAATGACAAAATCCGCAATCACTTAGTTGCCAAGCCAATAGTTCAAAGAAGCGGTATTTGATGGAGGCCGACGATTTTACGGCGGATGGAAATGTCAGTTAGATTCTGAACTTGTCCATGCTCGTTCGTAAACCAATATTCTTCGCACGACACCTAAATATTATAAAACCCGTCTCTACTCTTCAAATATTTAACTCCCGTGTTTCCATAATAGAAACCTACGTCCGAATAGAAATTGAGCCATTCGGAAATCAGGTTGACTGGATGAATTGGAAACTACAGGAGGATGACGATATTATAAACGATATTTACTATTCTTTATATCATTTCTTCCTGTAGATCGTTGAGAATTTTCGATCTTAATAGCCGAAATAATGGTATAGGAACACTAAATTTACACTTAGTATTCATATTAGAATAGTTATATATTTATTTGACAAGCGATTTCAAAGATATTCATCGATACACACTTGCACGCGTCTCACCTTCTTTCATGCCAGACTGTTAACTCAACAGTTTACATTCATTTGTTTTCGAGACGCCGCGCACACACATACTTCCACACACTGATATTCACATACAAGTATCACTACTATGCATCTAACCCAGTCTAGCACATAAAATTATACATATCTCAATGTAGGTAAACACGAAGCTGCATAATTACAGATATTACAAAAAGTAAATAATTTTGTTTTATCGAAGTTCCACATTAATGGAATACTCGAGTACAATCGAATGTGTCATTGTCCGGTTTGGCTTTTGAGAGACTGTCGTTGTCAGCATCATCATAGAGCGACAAGAAAAGATTCGTTCGTGTGGTTAGCGTCGATTCGCGAAGGATCGAGGAGATGAGCGCAGGTGCGGAGGAGAATTTAGCGACGTCGTCGGCATACCAAAGGAGAGCGAGGATTCTTAAGGAGCGTGAGCTAAGTGATGCGAGTCTCTGGCCGTCCGTCGTGCATACGCGGTGCATTGCCCTCGGACTTAGATAGAATCGTCTACACCCACACCGCGCCCCTTTATGTCACTCCCGCTGTGCTCGCCTCGCTTCGTTTCTCTTCGCGCGATAACGCTCGCGGAATCAGCTTTCCAATGCTGATCGAACGAAAGCGCTGGGAAATGACACTCTCGACAAATGTCCTTCCGGACAAGGATTTTTTTCATGGCTCCAGTTGAAGTAGTTTCGTTAGGATTCTTGGAGAAATTCGATCGATCTTCGATCTTTTCCTGTCTCGATCGTGGTCTCATTTTAACGAACAGAAAGAGTTTATAACGCGTTAGGAAAATTTGTAGCATAAAATTGGAACGACAGAATACACGCACATCGATAGTCCTCTTTCATATCTCGTTCAAATTTTGGAGATAAATCAGTTGGCGTTAGGAAAATGTAATCTGATTGAAAATGGTCGGGGGAAAGGTGGCAGGGTTGGTAGAAGTATGGAAGGATGTGATGTTGTTATTTTTCTTATTCTGGAACGATATAATAATTATTTATTTATTTTTGTTTCAGGTATTTCTAAGAGGCATGGTACTTTGTTGTTTAAACCGGTCAGAAGCCATACTGATCGACTCTATAAGTTGAGAAACAGAAGTAAGTGACGATATTTAAACAATTGCTTAGAGACGGTTTTTGATATGAAAGTAAGTGAATCATTTTTTGAGAAATTGCACAGATAACAAAGTTGAGTTGATCAGTTTAGCGTCTGAGAAACTCGCGCTTCTCGCTAATTTCCTGGTATTGGAAAATCTGTTGCAAGTTATTTTTCCATGCAGCAATGTGTAACAAATTCGTAGAATATGTAATAGATTTAAATTGTACTAATTTTATGAATCAGATTTGTTGGTAGGACTCGTTATGGAGATTATTATGTAGCGGAGAAAGTTGTGATTTAAGCTAGAGAGTCGAGGTTTTAGTTGGAGAAAGTGGGGTTTATTGTTCATAGATTTAGAATTTTACTGTTATTGCCGCGTGGCAGGCGTTTCATGTAAAGATTCGAAGAAGCTGATAGTCCGGACTGACGATTTCGAATAATCACTGTTTCGTGTTACGTAGAAATTGAAATTAATTTGAAGACTTTACGAAAGTCATCATAGACACCACTTTTCTAAATCTACTATGAAATCACTTAACAATAATGAAATGTAATTTACTAAACGCGTGTATCCGTAATTCACGTATCCTTTTCGCTGATAGCCTCAGCAGCTGTCGCGACATTAATTAATAAAAAACCACGTATATGTCATTTACGAGCAACGCTATTCACATGATGTTAGGTTGGTAACTAAGTGACTGCGGATTTTATCATTCGGTGGTAATGACAAAATCTGCAATCACTTAGTTGTCAACTCGATATAACTCTTTAAATAAATAGAACTCATTGTAGTGGTCATTACAGTACTTGTAATATAAATGACGAATAATAGGAAATATTATTGAGAAAGATAAAAACAGCAAAAAGGAACTTAATACAAAATACAATAACATTATCTTAAACACGTATTACATCTAGTAATTGTCGAAAGTAATCTCATTAAATATCGAGGCTTACTATATAATGCTGTGTAATCGTTTAAATACATCTGTGATTTCTGCGAAACACAGAGTTGCAATAAATATTTTATTATTGTTATTGTATACATGATAGTCGTGTTTCGATCTTACAGTGCTAACGAAATTTCAAGATGTTCTGTATGATACGTACAATTATGAACATAACAATTTTCCATGATAAGTGTTCAAATATGAGTCAGTCCATATCAAAGCTCGTGACAACGTGGAAAAGTAAGATCGTCGACGTTGGTAACGAAATGCTGTACACCTGCTATTATAGCACAGTAATTAACGATAAATATACCAGATCAAAGTAAAAGCTGGTATATCACACTTCTAATTTCTACAACTATGATAAACATACAAGTGTGTTTAATCGTATTAACAGCTTACCTTTATTCTGGCAGAAATATGATTATATATTCAACAGTTTTCCTCGTACTGCTTTAATTCCAATGAAATATGTACAAGATGTACAGATGTATATACAGGATGTGCCGAAAGTACACGAGGACAGTTGCTCGTGCAAAAGTAAGTCGAATATGTAGAGTGTAGAATTTTTGATACGAGACCTCGTTTGCGGGAAAATCGACGATGAAATTTCGCTAAGTACGCGCGCACTCGACAGGTAACGAGAGTCGGTTCAATGGGTTTCTTCGCATTTAGGTGCTCCGTTCTGTGACAGAAACCGAAACCAACTGACTCTCTGTGCAAAGTAAGTGGAAAATATCGGTGCAAGATCGATACGAATGACGATTCTTCATACGAAGTTTCATCTTTGAGAAAATCAACTACATTTCGCATCAGTTCAGTGCACTCGACTCTCGTTGTTTTCCAAATTCACACGACGGGACTACACGACTTTCTCGTAAAAGGAAACCAGAAATTGTCACCAGGATTTTCGGTACACTTTGTATATTAATTGATCAATGGTTCTAATATTAAGCGCTGCGAACCTCCCCTTTTCCTTCTTCTTCTTCTTCTTCTTCTTCTTCTTCTTCCGATTAGCATCTCGTAAACAGCATTTCTACATTGATCGTTGACGGTGATCTCGCGTGCAAGGATCGTGTTCCGGCGCGGTGTGGTATCGCATGTTGCGTTTCACCGCAAATAGTGGCAAACGACAGAGGAGAGAAGTTCGGTGTTCGGTTTACCGTATCAAGGGGACGCGACATACCGTCTCTCACGACGCACCGGGCTGCGTGTCGGTGTCTCGACGCGCAAAAGGCCGCGAATAAAATTCCGACCGCGAAGAAAAGTGGGACGCGCGTGTGCTGGCCGGCGAACGGCCGCAGAAACTGCACATTTGCATCTCTGAATAACCATACGTCACCGCGATCGCTACCAGCGCGGTGTAATAATTACTCGACTCGAGAGATTTCACCCGGTGCGACTAGATTCTCGCGCCTGTATCAGGCTCGCGTATTTCCTAATCTTTTATGGCAAATGATACACGAATATTAGTATTTTGACGATAAATGCCTTAAATGACGTATGAACATTGCCATATAATATGTGTATACATATGTGGTCCATAAGTATCATATTATTGATATTTAGCGTGGATGCAATGCTTTGATTTTCTATCTGTTTTGCTCCAAAGACAGTAACGACGACAAAAACTTGATTATTTTGAAACGAAGCGAGGCTTAACGTTGCTGGAGATAATTAACAATCAGATTAAAGTATGGCAGTCGTAGGTACATATATGCGCTTAAATTCTTTCTCACGACATAACAAAACAATATCTCTTGGCATATGGTCTAGAATTTTTGCACAGCGTGTATGTTGAAGGGATAGACGATGTGTTTGCACAGCTGCAAATGGAACGGCCGTGTAAAGTGTAAGGAGAACGGATGATAGGATATTGTCAGCGAATAGATTCTTCCTTCGTTGGTGTTGTTGGGTATTTTCCTTAACGCTGCGAAGATCAGTCGATTTGTTTACATTGCAGAATTCCATTAAAGAATTGGAAAAAGTCATTCTCCCTGCCGATTCGTAAGATCTGATTTCGAGTTATAGACGAGTATCGCAGCTGGATTGTTAACTGGGCTTTCGTTTCTGTAATGTCTCGATGTTAATGTCGATGTTCCTTTCAGTAATGAACTGATAAATCCGAATAGTAAATTATCAAGTTATTTCTGAAACGTTGATTCGTACGATTACGTGATAGGATTTAAAGTTACTAATAACAGAGGTTTCTTAACTCGAAGTCGGACGAAGTATCGTTAAATCTTTTCTTCCCTCGAAAGAAATTTAATAAGAATTTCTGAAGCAATAAATAAATTTCACAAAAGTATCGAAGAATGTTTAGTATCCGAACCAATTAGTCTTACGCTATTGAGCAACCTCTACTATTTAATCTTATAAACAAATCTGCCACAAAATTCTAAAATATTCAATATTTAAACTAACCGATAAATTTTCTGCAAAGTACAAGAATGTCCAATATTTAAACTGCTAAATAAATTTCTTACGAAATATGCAAACACTCATCTTCGATTCCAACGTATGAGAATGATGGAGAACGCGGATCATCGTTTGAATAAAGAATCGCGAACTATATCGAAGCCTTTGTGATGAACGCCTTCGCGGTGTGTAATTAAAAAACGCCAACGCTCGGACAAATCAATAATCCAGCATTTCCATAATGGACGTCGCGGCTCATTATACTGTCAGATTCAAGGTGCAACACACGTGTCCCGTCGCGATTATGCGATCGGTGACTCGTGCATCGCATTGCAACTCGTCACTGCATCGTTCGACGATATTTGGCGATCGTGGTCCCAATAATCGAACGTAATCGAATCGTACAGTTCATTAAAAACCGTACAATCTATATATTTAATCGCAAATATTATTCGTTTCATTTTTATATAACAAATAAAAGACAGTTTTCTGATATTAATCCTCTATAGTATCATGCAAAGAAATTGAAATTAATTTAAAAAGAAATCCAAATACCTACAGAGAGATTATTTCGCAGTACAGTAACATCGTAGAGTACGTTATAATATTATCGAATAAATTATAATTACGATCCATTATTTTCGTATACCATTAGGATGAAATTATTAAGAAACCAAGATATCGTTACGGCAAATTTGAAGATTAAAGTACTAGAAGATAACGGAACTTCTATATTTTAATTAATTTAGTGGGTAACTTTTCCCATTTTATTTCATCTACTTGCCATCCCTTTTTCTATTGCATTACATTTTATTAATATATTATTACGTTTATTATATCTACAAGAACAGTAATCAATACTTTCCAATTAAGGGCAGAATTGTGCAACAGAAACGTTAGAAGAATCCTATTTCACTGTACTCAAAAGACCTAAAGAAGAAAGTTACTGAATCACCGAGTCTGGTGATATTCTAAAACACGTATTTACAATCGATTAAGATCAACCATCTTGTCTCTTTTCAATTTTTTTTATTCTAATGTTTTTTCTTTTTTTTTTTTTTTTTACTAAAGCTTGGAAAATTATAGGCTACATGGTCGAGATCTTAGTTTAGCGTGCGCGTATTCCTATCATGGATTGCTCAGACAGCGTGAAATTTATGTGAATAAAAAGAAACGTTGCATGTATGCAAACGTGTACGTGTAACCGGACAGAGAAAGAGATGTTTTCCAGTTGCTGATTACACGAGCATCGGGAAATTTGTGCCAGCAAAAATCCAGCCAACAACCAGAGGAACTGCTTTCTGCTTGTAAACGGAGTTTAATGACTCTGTCAGACGATAGACCGATTAGCGTTGGACGTGCTAGATATTTTTGACGATAACTCATTTTCCCTCCCTTCCTCCACGAAATTTGTCTTCGCAACTGGTTTGTCTAGTTTTCACCGTGAAAACAAGACAGAAGGTTCGTTAATTACATCGAATATCATTTTTAGATCCGAGTATTCAATACAAGAATTCTAATCTCTAAATGGAACTGTAATTGAGCACACACGATATACGAATAGGTAAAGTAAATTAAATTCCTCGTACGATATTTATTACTAGACAGTTATTATACTATTGTGAGGGTTGCGAAATAAGTAATTATCGAGGAGAAGCTGTATGATGCGTGATAAATTAAGGAATTAAATGAAAATTGATAGACAGTTGCGTAACTGTTTGTATGAAGTTTCCAAAAATAGGAGACGAGAAGGTATGTTAATGGCTATTTAGGAATATTTGTAGACAAATTTCTGTGAATAAACAGTTTTACAGATATACAATACTAAGTAGTGTTCGCTCTATAAACAATTCTATAAAAGAAATATATAAAGATTCATCTCTATATGTCCACGTATATTCTTTAAGAATTGCTTTGTATGTCCATTACTGTACTATTTTAATATCGCATCATTGTGTTGCTAGTAAACAACCTGTTTATAGCAGTCACCAGTTTCTATTTCTCCAATCAGAATGAGATGCAATTTTCTTGCTGAGCAGAGGAACATATGAGAAAGCATTTAACGATACGTTATCTGCTATTGAAAGACCAATAATGCAGATGGCTCAAGATTTTTGCTCAGAGTATTGTACATTCTCACTTGGATCTTTGGATATTTCTCATACCTATTTCGAAATTGTAGAAAATTAATTAGTCGTGAAACAATACAACGGAATATTATTTTGCCATATTTGTTCTGATAGTCAGTACAGATACTTACATGGTTTTTATCATAAAAAATATACATAACATCCAAAGTATAATATCAAAAGTACGACATCAAAGTATAATATTTCTTACAATATCTAGCGGACGAAATGAATTTTTTGCTTGGACTGTATTGCTTCAACTAAGTTATAAGAATATGAATTTGCATGAACATCCGGAGTCTGGTAATAATATTTGCTCCAATGCATTGCCTACCGCCTTCTTTGCATTTATAAGTTGCTCTATCAAAATGCACGAAACTCAACGTGTAACAGTTACATCACTAGCATATGTATCAGTAGCATCGGATGTATTAACTTAATACTTTATACGACGAGGGAAGTCTAAATACTGATAGAGGAATAATTTTTCTAAAAATAAGTCCATTTAGCAATTTCAATTTGATGAGTTTCCAGACGTTCCTAAGATTATGTGAAAAATATAGAAAATGTGCTAAGGATTTTTGCATGGTGGTGTAATATTTAGTGGGTCGGTCGCGTGGTATCCGGCGCAATCGAATTCGCCGCGGTGCACCGTTTCGACCCGCGAATTCCCAGACTTTCCAAAGCTGGAAATGTCAGGAGGCTGTGAAATGTTCGCTGCCAGCAGCGACCTTTGTCGCGTCTCGCCTCGCGGATACGTCGCTGCCAGAGATAATTGCTGACTTGATCGGTGCCTGCTGTCTACCGATTCGAGTCTCTCACACTTGAATTATTTTTAGGTATATTGGGAACTTTGCAAATTTGCAGACACCTTCTGTATTTTTAATATCACTTTAGCAGCATTTAAGGTAGATTTTCAGGTTTAAATTAAAACTGTACGTAATTTCCGAGGAAATATTATTTCGTTCTAAAACTTTGCTAGTTCTTATGGAACATTTTTTTGGATGATTAGGTTCTTAGAGTTTATTCCGCGACAGGCTCGTTTATCTCAGTTAGAAAAGAAGCTGTAGCAAACATTGGTTACCTACATGTAACGTGTGTGACATGCAAATGAATATTTTAATATGAACTGATAAAATTGCAGGAGAAGAACTGTTAACATTTTTTCGAGGATACCCCTCTTTTATGGGAACAATTAATATTCCTTTGTTTTTTTAAATTTTCTAATATCTTCTTATTGTTAGATAACTGGATTATATCTTTTAGTATATTTTAATTATCCATTGTGTATTGATCTGAGGATTCTAAAATAGGGAAATCGATTGTCCTATTGGATTTATGATATTACGTATTTCCGTCTAAAAGTAGATTTTTAAGAAAATTGATTACAGTTTGTGATATACTAATCAGTATATCCTTATAAGGATATGTAAAATCGAATGAATATTTTTATACGAACATTTAAAATTGAAAGAATTACATAGAATGTAGTAGTTTGGCATACAATTCAATAACAACACCAGAGGATTGGTAGTAATGAAATTATGCTAACAAGGTAACGAATAAAAGTGTCAAAAAGTGTTAAAAATTTTATGTAGAAACACTAGATATTATTCTCCTACTATACACTTGGTCGAGTTAAAAATATTCGTAAAAAGGATAGATCTCTTAGTATAAAACTAAAAACTCTTTTCTCTCTTAGTATCGACATGCAGTGGTCTGAGAGCTCGAACTCGAAACAAGGCGTGTAGGAGAGAAATAGGGAGAAAAAAAGAAAAGGTTCAGACGGGTGGCATTCCATTTCGATTACCTTGGCACAGATCCTTTCTTCGGAATCGTTCCGACCAGACTGTCGTATCACATTAAAATTTACCTCGTGCGCGAACTCGGTTATGCATAAATAAAAGCCGATGCGTTTAAGGTCAGTAACTCGTCGATCACATCTAATGCACTCCACCAATTTTTCCTTACTTTCTTGCTGACAAAGAAAGAAAAGGAGAAAATTGGGAATCCGAATATTTGAAATCCGAATATTTTTATAGATAAAATTGGAAAATTTGGAGATTTGAAGAATAATTAGGAAACTAAACAATTTTTAGAAATATACTGGAAAATAATCGATCTTTTCATGGTATTTTCTTGGCACCAGATCTTTGTCACCATTTTTAATAGAATACTTTTTAGTTCAGTCGCGTTTTATCGCTACGATTGTTATTCATCTAAAATGTTTCTTTAATTTACTTCATATACAGGTATTTACATATATATACTTACCACATAGATCACATAAAAATCAACTCGATCGACTTTGTGTTGTTGCTTAAAAAATTGCTTGATTCTAATACGAGGATGCATCACTAACGCTTAGAAATCGAACAGTTAACCTGGAATAATCGAATTCTGCAATTTCATCGTTCATCAGGCCATAGTTGATTCGATCTCAAACCTGCGACAGCCTCGAACGTTCTGAAACATGCATTGAATTACAATTACAAGCCTCTGAACGCAAGCTCGTAAACAAGCTCCTAAACAATCGATACCAATTTACTTTCCCCAAAGACAATATCCATGCACACACGACTTGGCAACTTTCACCTATAGCAATTAACTGAGCAAATACGCGTCATCAAACCCAGCCAAACCTCGGCCAACTTGTCCGTGTAAGAAACTTCGCGGCTTTCCCTCGCCCCTCGCCCATTTTACCGCCGTTTCTCTGAAGCAACTTAACTCGAAAGAAACTTCTCAATACCGGAGAACTCCCTTGGCCAAAATTTCCACATCGCCGACACCATACATCAGACACGGTAGCAGCCTCAATTTGCAATAATATCAAGCGTTACTTCATCGAAGATGGAAAGTCCACTCTCGAGACGAACAGTTTGACCCGTTTCTCAAGGTACAAGAATTTAACCAGTAAAGACAGCCCTCCCTTATTGGCTGGTCTCTCGTCTCTCGGGTATAAATATTGTCCGGTAATCTCGCTTGGCGCATCGTAACTCAGAACATCGGGCTTTTAATGGGTGCAACATTTTGTCCAAAATTGTTACCGGCTTATTAACGAACCTCTCCACGTTTCCTTGCCTCTTCTCCTCTTTCGTCTGCTTCGTTCGTTGAGGAACGCTGCTTTTACGGGACATTACGTTTTCATTATACGGAGACGGAAGACTCTCCGACCATTTCCAGTTTCTAAAAGAGATCGTGATTTACGTTCGCTACCGATCATTTTATTTGCATTCCACCTCGATGAGACAATGCTTTTTCTTCGCAGTAGGGGGAATAAGGTTGGGCTTGAATGAGGTTTCTAAGAATGTTGAAGGATTCAGGTTGGTTCGGATAGTGGTTTGTTAAATTTCAAAGAATTATTGCGAGCACTATGTCAGGTGAAGCATCGAAAACTTCAGTTTTATTGAAACAATATCCAAGAACAGTTGAAACGAGGGAAGCTCGACGATTTGAATTCGGTTGGAGCAAATTATCACACCTCATTTAACCACATTAATAGTCACCACCCCTAGTTCATTATATGTATTTTGGACTAAATCTGCAATTCTAATGAGAAATCAAGAAGTAATAAAATCCAATTAAATGAAGCAACGAAATCACCCGAATTCCAACCAGCCAAACACCAGGCTCTAAATCATCATTTGGAATAAAAACAAGAACTAACCAGACACGAAACCAAAATCAGCTTACAGAACCAACGCAATCTGTCTAAACCAACCTGTCTATCTATTAATTTAAACTAACCAAACGGCAAACTCTAAATTATCACCTAAAATCCACTCAGAAGCAGCAAACAACCAAACCGACCTAAAACCACCTCGATCTATCCTACCCAACCTCACCTATCTATTTAACCCATTTAATCGTCCTGCCTGGCAATTAAACCTCCCAAAATCAAAGTCCAAACTCTAAATTCCCACCTGAACTTCGTGCAAACCCAAGAAACAGCCAAACGACAAATCAGTGCAACTCCGATAAATCAAACACAACCCTCTAAAAGACCAGACTCCGCATGGTCCGTCGAAGACCTACCCTTTCTACTTCCACTTGCGCGGGAAGGAAAATTCATCCCTATGGAACACCCCATTCGTCCTCCAGTTGCAGTCACTGCAGATCAGTATCTGAACAGCAAAGTCAATATCATTCTGCGGTGGCTAATATCGCGAAAGATGTTGGCGAGACAGGTCTGCGACGACGGAAACGGGACTCCACCCCTCTGTGTTGTCGTCCTGGCGGCGTCGATAATTACGAAATGCACGGCACAGGTTGCGGCTGGTCTCACAGCCGCTCGCTCCAGATCCAAATTTCTGGCGGGGCGAGGTCGTTGCACCCGCGGTCGAAGAGCGACGAGAGCGAATTCGAGAGATCGAGGGGGGTTCCTCCCGGCGTCCGTCCGGCGCGAGGTTGCGGAGAAGGGTGACGGGTGGTAGGCAGAGAGGTTGATGCCCGGGTTTACTTCCTAGTCTGCCGGTTGCCTGTATCGACCGGATAGCGTCCCGACGTCTATAGCGTTGGCCGACTCGGCTCTCTGCCCTGTGCTCTAGCGCTGGCGAGCTCTCTTTCTTCCTCTCCTGCGTCCTGTGTGTCTCTCTGATTCGTGGAACGAGGGATTCTATCGTCTGCCGCTGGAAAAACGTAGGTCAGTGCTGGACCCATGTCTGGAAATAGTTTCGGGGGTGGATACTTTGAACGATGCTGACACAGGTGACTGGCTCGGACGCGCTGCTGAGTGATGGGATTTTTGAGTCGATTTTGAAGATTAATGGGATAATGTAGCAGGGATGGAAATATAGCGATATTCATACGTCATTGGGACATTGTTTCATTTAGAAGATGGAATTTACTTACAGCAGAATGGAGTTAAACAGACGTATGGAAGTCTTGATCAATGTACAGAAGTCTTGATCGGTAACATTCTTGTAATTATTTAATTGGCAGGTTGTCCGTGTTTGATTATCGAACAACTAATAGTTGATGGGAAATTTTTGCAAAGTTTTAGTTGGTAAGTTAATGGTGTTTCTTCTGCCGCGCGTGATATTTTGCACGGTGCAAAGCCGGATGTTAGTGTGTTGAGATTTAGGGGCTATTCTGCGTTCTAATGATACGGTATTTGAATCTCTGGCGGTTTGGCTTGGTTAGTCTATGTTAAACGCCGGCTATTTTCGGATGCATTTCCAGACTTGCGTAATTAAAGGCGTACATTTAGTTCCTTTTATGAGATGGAACAATTTACTTCGTCATTGTATCCTCTTATTTCCGAAACCTTCTTCCGAGAAGAAAGATTATTTTCCAACGAATCTATCCAAAAACTTTTCTTCCAAAACATTTGTCATCCATAGCGACTCAATAGAATCATTTCCACTTACAAGCAATCGTCTTATTCTTCTCGTCGTTCACGACGTTGATCATCGATCCCAAGAATCAACTCGTCTATGAAGATTGACGTTCACCGAGTGTAACTTTCCAGGAATCGAGGCACGTTAAGAGGCAGAAATACCGACATATTGAAACGGGTTAAATGATAATCAGAGACCGTGGGAGTGGTAGTTCCTTAGGGTGCGCCGGTTGTTGCTCGTCAAAGAGCACAGCATCGAAGACCACTGAGCGTGGTTGTAGCATCGTTTCGGCCAGCTTTTTGCTTCGGCTAACCACATTGTTGTGATCATCCGGTGAACCTGTTTTCGGTAAATTACCGTATTTGCCGGTAGTGTTGCACAGTTGCAACCGTGTTATTAGAGTCGAAACCTGGGGACCTTTTTGGACCTTTGCTTGTCAGGGGAATTGGTAGACATTCTGCTGAGATCTGGTGCAATTGTGCCACGAATAGTCTTCGTAAATTGAAGCTCACAGCTTGGAACTCAGAGCTGTACTCTTCTGAAGAACGTGGTACATTGTAGTATTGTGGGTGAACTATTTGGGTTAATTCCGAAGTCGAAGTGGAAAATCGTGTTCTGAATTCGCGTTGTAAGTTGCAGAAATACTTTTTATTTGGTTATTTAACTACAAAAAATGGTGTAATATTTAGAAGCACTGTCGTAGAGTGCTCTTAACTGAACTAATATAGAAGTTTAGATAAAAATACGATGTGTTCTCTTATAGCCAACATAGTCAATTTCTTCACTGAGTTACAAAAGGGACTGTAGTAAATATTACAATTTTTATCTCACACTTTTTACAATAGATATATGTAGGGATAGATATTCCTCGTTGTGTTATTGATTGAGTTATAAAAGGGATGCAATATGTAGAACTACTGTTATACAATATTCTCAATTAAATTAAAACTGAAGCCTAAATCTACCTAGTAGATCTTATAAATAAAAGTACCAATTCTTTCTTGTACTTTTTATATACCAAATGCACGTGCATTTATTCTATTATATTGCTACTGAGACACAAAAGGAGTGTGATATATGTTACTGTTGTACAGTACTCTCAACTAGGTTAACGCTGAAACTAGCGAACGAGTGGAAAAGAGTGTTCCATGACGTTTTCGTAAAATTGTAGCTCCGAACTTGGCTTTCGTGGAACAAACATAGTACTACGTGTTTACGTCCCGCGATTAATTGAGAGAGAAAAAATGTGTGCAATACTCGTCGCATTGTTGGGTATCTTATTTAGGTTAATTACCAAGATGCAAATGAAATCGTGATAATATTACACTCTTTAAGATCTGTGCTGAGTTGGTGAAGTGTGTTTGCATGAAATACTTCATGACATTGCGTGGTTAAATATCTCCTGTAATGTAACGTTCTTTTTAGTCGTAAATCTGATTAGAAAAAGATAAGACAAGATTCTCTATGATGTTGAAGGATACCGTAAATGGGTCGATATCAATGAATAATGTATGTGACCTATCGCTACAATTACTATAATATTGATGCTTAATATTTACATTAATGATCGATCTAATTGTAAAAACTTGTAATATATCTTGTATCATACACCTGCGAATAATATATAAAAAACGATTTAACTTGACGAATCATCTGGATTAATAATATTCTGTATAGTTTTAAATTTACTCATTCACTCATCTTCTGCTTCTTACAATTAATATCTTTTTACATCCGTACAAAAAGGTTGTAACGCTCATATTTGCGGCGACTTAAAACATTCTTATTGAAAAACGAGCGAATAGACCTATCCTGGACCACATTATTTTTCAGAAGTTTAACCTGTTAGCGAGAAAGAATTAATTCCTCGTGTAAATTAGTTGTATTTTGATTGTCATAATAATAATTTATCTAACTATAAATTTAATATTATTGTATCTCGATTTACATCTTGTACTTACATCATCGTTTTCATTAACGTTCTATCATCAGTTTTAGTTAACATATTTATGGACGATCTTATTAAAAAGAACAAAATTATTCTATTTTTTCATCGTACACATTTAAAACATAATTTCTAAATATTATATCTTGAAATATTTAGAGGAAATTAATATACACATTATGCAGTTATTGTACTTTAGAATCTTCGAGGATTGTCAAATAAAAATGATCTATACACGCATTTATTAAGATCTCTTAAGAGGTTATATTAGTAAATATTACTAGCAAATACGAACATGATGCAACAGATATAATCTGAATATACATACATACATAATAAATGCCTGTGAATAAAAAATTACTGCTTCAAAAATACCAACGTTTTGGCATTTCTATTGTAACTCGTGTAATTAACTCGTGTCAGCCAGCTAACAGGTTAATGCGACTTGATACAGCCATGCTTTCACACAACACAAAATCTTCATATTTCCAGTACGTAATTCGATTGTGTCGAACAATTCCTTTCGATCGGTCGCTACTATTCTTCGAGTATAAACGAACGTTCTCTTATGTAAACTTCGAGAATCGATTGTACGATATCTAGCGATAACGCGAGAGCACGAGATAGTCTCGTCTCGTACCACGACAAGAACAAACGAGGATTTTCTTGGGGTTACGCCTGAAATTCGCGGTTCGTTAGAGGTTAAGTTGCGAATTTGCGAAACTACAAAGTGTCTCGATGTTTCTCGCGTTTGAAAGCGACGGGGCCGCGCGGTGCAACGAACAATTACGTAACATGGCAGCGGCGAGCGAGCAGAGTTGGCAACCCTGTTCTCCTTTGAGACGCGCGCACCTCCTGTATTTACATATATTTACATGCTAATATATAGGGTGCATCGGTTAGTGTTACCTCCTCGAGCGATTCGTTTCTTAGCCGCATTTACAGATCGAAAACCGATTCAGAAAAATGTGAGGAGAACCGGGTTCGCGCCGCATGAATGAATCGTGATAGAGTGAGTTTTATCGGGTTTACTGGTGTTTGGTGCTTGCATCGCGTTGACTCTGTATAGAGCAGGTAAGGCGAAAATTTGAAATTCGTTTTCCTTCTTTTTAGTGTAGATTAGACTTCTATGTCAATTTATATTTTCGTCGATACAATTGAAGAAATAGAAATTAGATGGCGATTCGTTATTCCTGCTAAAGATTATAACGATTATTCTATCGTATGTACATATATGCATTCTGTGGATTTTCAACACTCATATTTCGAATGAATATACGAGGATTCACAGTCTAGTTATATGCATTTAAACTGTAATTAATTCAATTTGAAGTTTATATATTAATAAATACTTTGAATCTATTATTTAGACTCTCTTGTATAATTGAAATAGTATTAGTGAAATTTTACACGTCGCTATTGTAAATTATTTGTACTAATAGATTTTCTTTAATTGGCAGAAGTATAATAATGAAATAAGCGAATTCTATGTTATGTAAGGTTATAAAATTATACGTAATAAAAATGTCTATAACCTATAACTTCTTACTTGTCGATTCACTAATATTATCATACATATAGTTAATAAATTACAGTCCAAAAGAGTTTTAATGAATTTTAGATTATCTTTTAAATTAAAGAATACTAACTTATATAGTATCCGTTGTATTAAATAATACTATATGTATACCAATGGTACATCGAAAGTACATAATTAGATTAAATTATTATAGATGAAGATATTTTTTGATATTGAAACATATTAACTTTGCAAGAAATATAATTGTTAAGAATTAAAATTATACAAAGCAGAAGGTTATTTTAAATAACGAATTCATTAAAAATATTAAAATTAATATTTACAAAATATACGAGTGATGTGAATAAATGGTAGATATTTGTGGGGATAATTTTCGAGCAGAAGTCGGGTATAGATTTCGTATGAAGAACATTCATAATAACATCAGGTTATGCGAGAAAGGTAAATAAGGGTGGGGAAGTGCCGAATTCTCGCAGTCTTGAATTGGGCGGCGTTCTGTTTACTTCGATCGCAGATCCGGTGTATTACGTGGTAATTTCTATTTTGTAATATATCTTTGTTATATCTTTATGCTGATTATAAAATATGTCTGTTAATTATACATATACGGTGAGTACAAAAACTATTTACGAAACATCGTATTTATTTATTACGACATTTACAGTATGTATATGCTAGTTAATTAAATCCAAGTATATTAAATTTTGTATTATTTAATAGTATGTTCATATAAATACAAAAATTTGATAGAAATTTCCATTCTACGTTACGACACAATTCTCAATTTTAAACGGTATTCGACGCCTGGTTTTTTTTTTTTTTTAAACGACGCTTAATATTATTCGTATGTAGTTCCGAATCAAAGTAGGCTAAACTAATAATACTTTTATTTGGGAGACCCAGAACTAAAACGATTCTTGTTAAATTCATCGTGTTTTTTAAACGATTCGAATATTTTAAACGAATACGTACTTCTAATAATAAAAGTTACATTCGTCACTTGATGTGGGTAATCGATAGCATAAAAAAAAATGATCTATATCTTGACGTATTATCTAATGGAAATTAATCAGTTTTATAAAAAATTCTCTTATAAGGTCTATGATTTCACGATTAGATTAATTCTAGCTTTCCTAAGATATAATTATAAATACACGGACATACGCTTTTTCTAAGATACAATTATGTAGTCTAATGAATATTCTACATCAAAGAATTGAAATACATTGAACATCGAATTACGAATGTTATAATATTCTTTTGATCCCCTGGTAAAAGGCTAAACACGAATAAAGGTTGTTTTTCTCACAAGTCCTATACGTTATGCAAGAGATGCTATGCTAGATTTTTAATCAAGAATGGAAACATAAAAGATATGCAAATCTACAATATATCTTTTAAAACAAAATCTTCGCATCTTTTCAACGATATCGAGGATTGTTTGACGCGGTCCGAAATAAAAACTGCCTTATCGTTAATTTTCAAGCGTCGCTCGTTATTCAGTTGCGCAATCGGTGTATCGTATAATTGAATCAAGCTTAATATAGCCGTAATGAGAATGCATATGCGTTGCAGACAGTATCGCTAACTGATATCGTGTTTCAATTTACATGCGCTCGATAATATTACCCGACGCGATATCGACGCTGTATTTTAATTACCTGCCGGCGTCAGTCCGTAGAACTCTCGTCAATTTTTTATTCTTCGTTCTTTCTTTTCCTTCGTAGTTCTCGTTCCTTGCTTCCTTTCTTCGTTTTTCCATCCTAAAGTGCATATGTCAAATAAATATTTTTATCTACCCTGTGACAACTGGTATAACCGTTATTTAATACGAAATCGTTCGAATTAATAATCCCGAGATAAAAGATCAACGACGAGATACGTCACATTTCTTACCTATAATGGCATACTAGTTTCCCAATCGATGTTGAATGTTTCCTATGTCGCGTGTACGTGGAAATGTTGGTAAAGTTTACCATTCTGAAAGAAAAAGGATAGAACTTTTAGTAGATATCAGGTTCGAAGTGTCTTTTGCGATTCTCTTTCTTATAGTTTAATGATTGATATCTGACTTAAAAAAGTAGATTTATTGTGTCGTGTAGGTTCTTCTATAAAGAGCTGATAAGGGAATTGTAAGAATACTGTTAGTTTTATTTGAAGATTTCTTTTTTTCCAAGATTCTTTTCTATTAGTAAATTAAAATAAAATAAAATATCCTTGTATTATTTAAGAAACATTCCTTTTTTTAAAATCTGAGTGTTTATATATAATTTTTTCTTAAAGGGAGGATTCATTGATTTTACAAATTCGGCTATTAAAAGGTGATTAATTATACAGTTCTAATATAATATAATAATATAATATAATATATAAAATAATATAGCTTCATTTTCGAATCTCAATTTTACCGTACTTTTTATTATACAATTATAAAAAAGGTAAAACTAAAGTTATAAACTCCTCGACATAGTATTCACTAACATAATAAATTTCCTACTGTTCTGAACAAACTGGGAAAGTATAAGAATACATTATGAGACATTTAGCGACAGAAATTTTTCGTACCCTAAACACGATGTAGAAAAGCTAAACGAAATATCATCCATTGATGTTTTCTTCTATCTGGGTGCATGTAAAATTCCGAAACTCATTGACGACATTCTAAGACCTCTCAATCTCATTTTCCTTGTAAGTATTGGTGGGCTGTGAATTATTTATGGAATATTTCAATGTACAAAAAAAGTACAATAATATGTAGAGTGCACATACTGCACACACGTAAAAGAAAAAATTTCAATTCTCTAAAGAACTCATGTTCTACTTCTTCAATTGTATGCGTAAGAATTTAAATTTGCATAATCATTGCCAATTCAATTATAACCATAAGACCCTTGGCGGTCCATACTATTTAAAATAACAATTGTGACGATACTTATACCACCTGCAATACTCTACTACCCCTGAAAACCAATTGGGAATGAAATATCCAGGGGCTGAAAACAGCCAGACAACTTTTTAGGTAACCTAATTCTCCGCAGTAAATATAAACGCAATTAAAGTCGAAAACGAGAATCACGCTAAATACACGATCATTGGAACCGCTGGAGAACGTTGTAGACGATAATGGCGGTTTGGCAAGTGGATATGGGAACAACGCGGCAGCGTCTCGTAAACTTTTATTGCGCAAAGAACTTAAAGGATGCAAACCAGCCGACAAATGAAAGACACGCCCACCGTAACAATTTCACTTTTGCGTGTTTTACGGGCGAGCATTTCGAGCCATTAGCGTGTAAACTGGTTCCACTCGCGCCCTTAAACAGTCGACGAAACAATCCCCCGTGAAAAGTTGTCGTAAACTGACCCATTTAGGGTTTCGACGATTTTCCGCTCGTTGATTATATCGAGCGTGCTCGTTTGTTCGCGTGGATGGGAAGAACGTTGACGAACGAGGATTGTTTTCGAGGCTCGTGTAATGAAATTCGAGTGGATTCTTGCAAAGGACTTTCTTTTAGTTGCATTGTCGTCCTTTGCTGTTCGAAACGAAGGGAACTTTTCAATTGGAGTTTCGAGGATCGTTGTTGAGTCGTGTAATTAGATTAGAATAAGAGCTTCTTCGGGGCAGTTTCTTTTAAATTTGATCGTGTCGTTTCAGGTTTAGAATTTAAATTCGAAGCTGGAATTACAGCTTGGAATTGGAGATCGGTTGACTCGAAAATTACAAAGTTAAATTTTTAACGCTGCACATTAGATGCAACGTAGATCAATTCTCGATTCTCTTCATCCAATTACTTCCACGCGTTTCTTCGATATCGAAAAACACCGACAGAGTGCAGCGATTTCCTAAACAAAGAAGCAGAGTACAAATGGCTGGTGCAATTGTAAAGTTCCGTTTCAGTGGTACAGCATCTTTCAATCGATCTGTAAATTTCGTAGCACGATCATTTGCCTAATGGCGAGTTCCCATGGACGGAACTGCGGCGTGTTCGGCTGCAATTCGCCCGCAATGCTTTTCGTTACAGCTGTTGGGAAACCGACAGCAGTGTTTTCGATAGATAGCGAAACATATTCGCGGATCGAGTCCATTAATCCTTTCTCTCTGCCGAATGTTTTCGTTAATAACGGGCTCGAGGCTTTTGACCGGGTTTGTAAAGATTCGTAATCGGCAATGGGCTTGAATTTACGAGAATAATATAACGTACGGTACTTAATCGTGCGTTTCAAAATATCTGTTAGCCGATTGGGGCGGGGGGATGTTGAAATTCAGTTAACTGGAAAGTTTCTTCGAACCGATCTTGTTCAATCTCTTAATTTTGTTCTTACGAATACTTAGATTATTGGCTAATTTGTTGGACATGCATCTGGAATGCTGGAATGAAATAAGAATTATGATCTATAGGATTATCAGCTGCTGACGTTATGCGAATCATTTATACCTTTCGTTGATATTGCTTCATCGAGTTTCACTTGAAAACTCCTGTTAATAAACTAAATCAATACCATGTTTCTTTATAGAGTTACATACCATAAGGATACCGAGCCAACTACCATTTGTTTCAACATGAGTTTCACTATCTTCAAACTTATTACTTTCCATCTTTGAAGGAGCATCGTATCTCTGATAAATAGAAACAGACCCGTTGCTTTTAGTTTCTACCCGCCGGGCATCATCTTCGATCTCCATCTAAAAATCCTAGAATATTCTCCAATGAACAAACCGGTACGCGTTGCTACATGGTCTTATCTGCATATGTGGCACTTTACGCGTCGACACGAATAAGAAAGCAGAACCAAATGAAACATTGCATAATGAATTTTCCGATAGACAAAATATTTAAGAAATAGCCTTTCCTCGCAGGAAACGTTCATCCACCTTCGATAATTACATGTTTTATTCATACTATTTTCTACTATCGTATAATATCAACTATTGTCTTTATTCACGTCGACTGTATACCGTTGCGTGAGATAAGATCAGAGGCAACAATTAGATCAAAGAGCTTGGTCCGCAGAATATTTCATACATTTTTAATAATTCGCAAGTGTCCAAGTACTTACACACGATACATTTACATAAATTCGAAGAAGCGTCGCAAGGTGGATCAATGAAGGGTGCCGGGGTTGAGGACATCTGGCAGGGTTGAGAGCTGCTGGCGGGCCAGGGTGGCAGCAGAGAGCGAAAGAAGAAGGTTAGCTAGGTTGGCGGGGGCCGGATGGAGGGAGGAGAGGGCTGGCCGACGAGGGATGGCGGAAGGTTCAGGTGGAGGGGTCGATGGTGGCGGAGAAAGGTCGGTGAACCCGGGGTCGATATCCGCACGGCGACCGACCAACCTAACATCCACCCCAGACTCCCTGCCTCCGCCAGCTGATCTACCTGATCTCTCCGATTAAATTGCGCGAAGGTATACGCTTTTTCTTTCCGGCAACCGCGCCACGAGCCGCGTCCTTGCACCCGTCTCTAAATCGAGCCACGTGTTCCGGCCACGAACTTTCGCGACCATCACTTTCGATAAAATTGAAAAGCAAAAAGTAGGAGGAATCGAAAGGAAGAAATTCCTCTTTTTGTCTTTCGTCACCTTTCGCTTTTTTCCTATTCTAGTCGTTTGGCAGTTGGCTTACTTAGTATTTCGTGGAAGTTCCTCGGGTTTTTAACATTCCAGTGAGCGACAGAAGGCAGCACTTTTCTTGCCTCTCAGACTTTCTGCTAATCATCTTTCTAGCTTTGCACGGTATTAGAATTTTTTTCATTTTTCTTGTATTATTCCATTTGGAAGACGGTACTGCGATGGGCACAAATCAGCGCGGTTCCCAAGACTCTTGCGACATTATCGTCGCTGGTTGACAGTAGGAAGGATGGGCAAGATTTAGACGATGCGTTGTCTTTCAGAATATTCAAGGTTTTCTTTGTAGACCTTAGAAACGATTTTTCGTTTGGGAAATGGTGATTGAAAGAGGAAACGATGGATACTTTGGTATTCACTTGTTCTTTGAGAATATTCTAGGATTTTTCGATGGAGGTTGAAGATGAAATTCGGTCGCTAGTTTAGACTCGGTAGAGAGTTTCACGTACTTTGTGAATATTTTAGGATGTTTCAGAGGATCTTGGAGCTGGTATTGGGATGGAGGAATAGTAGTTGAAAGCGAGAAGGATACACGTGACCAGTTGACGTTGACACGATAGAACGTTTTCATGGTTTTTGGATGATTTTCGAGAATTTCGTAAAAATTGTTTTATTTGTGTTTATAGAAATTTTTGTATACAAATGAGATACCGTATTGTAGTAGTTACTGCATTACAGAAAGGTTTTTCTATACCTAACATATTTTTATCCTTGTTATTTATATTCATAATACACTTTTGATACTTAATTCTCAACATGAAATTGTAATTTAGGAAACGCTCTCTTGAATGTTATTTTTAATTTTCATTTCGTTAAAATCCAAAAATATTTAGTTTAGTAAAAAGGTTCTTTCAGTACCTATTTTAAAAAAATATGTTTAAACACACATGACGTGTTTTCATGTAGATTAGTAATTTCAAATTTTTCGTCCACCTTTATTCATCACTTTACCCTCTGCCATTTTATAATCGAAGGGTAATTTAAACTTCCCCTCACGACAAAATCACCATTTTCAAATAACCTTTTCTAGGTGAACGTTCTACTTTTACGATTTTTCTCGCGTCGATCTCTTTCATTACCTTTCTAAGGCATCTTTTTTTTTATCACTTTCCCTACGTTTTTCGATCACTTTTTCCTTGTTCTTTTTTTTTTCTAAAGCTTTGACATCGCGCGGAAAACAAACCCATTGGAACTTTTTTCCAGATTTTTATCCCAACGAGGGTCCCTTTTTGTAAAATGCTCTTCTTTTGGTAGCGAAGTCAAGCTCACCTGTTTTAAATGTGTACGTAACCACTTAAACCCCCTGAATACTTCGTGCAATCCGAAGTCTAATTTTCTTTGCGAAATCCTGCTGTTTCACGACCGGTATAAAAGAATTCGCTAGCTCTTCTAATTGGAGTGTTGCAAGATAAATGAGCAAGAGCAACGAAACTTGAAAAAAGAACGCCCCGATACGCTCCTGCTGTTACAAAATCATTCTTTTAGTTCGTACCTCGGATCAATTAACCTCTGAAGTGTCAACATGAGTCTCGAATGATTTTCTGCTTCTTTTCGGCTTTTGTACCTTCTTAGTAAGAAATTCATTTTTGGAAAATTTCCATTCGATTATTTACCATGCCGATTAATGTATTAAATTTTTATCATTGTTATTATGTATTGTGTATTATTATCATTTTTAATTCGTTTTAAATCAGTGTCTATCACATTGAGTAAATTTGAAAAATATTCATTTGAAATTTATTTTTTTGCTACCCTTTTGGTGTAAGTTTTGCTTTCAAATATCTTTTAAAATTGTTTCTATGGAAAAATTCATTTTGTAATCTTCAATTTTATCTCCGATTTCTTTTCATGTCGATTCAAATAATTTCCATTTGCCATCAATTTTTAGTTATAATTAAAGATATTCTAGCAGACAAATACCATTTATATCACATATCTACGTTTTATTTAATCATAAATTAATCTCTCAATTTTTCCTCCTAATATAATTTTCGATATTTTATCCCATAGCTGAGTCGCTTAAATTTCCAGAAAATCAATACCTTAAAGATGTACTTTGCACGTAGCCTCCTATCATTTCTGATCTTTTTATTTCATTAGAAATTGCTCTCTAATCGTTATTCTCTCTGAAAATAGCTTGCAGTTATTCTACCACGGAAGCGTTTCTTAAATTTCCGCGAATATCCTGTACGTTTTATATCTACAACGAACGGGGTACATTACAGTTTCTGAAGAATTTAAAAGTCGAATTCTCGTTTCTGTTGATTAACCTTCATCGATTTGTGAATAACCCTGGCGTTGTAGTTCCCTGGATTGGATTAGCGTGCCGGGTCCGCCTTAAGCTCCCGTGTTCATATCATGGGATCCTGTCGATCCTTCGTGATTAAACACATACATCTCGAACACATACATCAACCACCCTGGATTATGGTAAATGCACGTATTATAGACGAAAGGCGCCTTGAATCTATCTGTTTCTTGCTAAATCGTTTCTGCTTTCGACGTTATCAACGTTATCTTTACTTTGTTGAGATACAAGATTTCCCGATTTTGGTACTTGCCTCTCATTTGATTTCAATTTATGTGTTTCATTTAAACATGGGGTGTTCGACGCTTGGAAAGTTTATTTTGCAATTCTTTTGTATAAAGAGATAGAATTGTGTGATTTATATAGAATAATATATAAAATAGCCAAAGTATAATACTCGTTGTGTCACATTATGGACAGCTGTGTTATCCATTAAATATCACAAATATGATGAACACTTTACTGTAGATCGCCGCTTCTTAGGCTTTTCCCATATGCGACCCCATTTTCCTCGGAAGAATTTTACGCAACCTTAGTCGTATACATAAAATAAATACTCAAATAAAACGTGAATGGATAACAATAAATCAAACAATTTTAATTTTAAACAGCTGTTTGTTATATTTATAACTGTCTGTCGTTTATTACCACTTACAAGGACAAAACTAAATTTACATATTAATGAGGTAAATGTGCTTGTTTATTTTTGCACGAAGAATTTAATTCTGGCTGGATATCTGATGCAATGGAGCATCTTTATTTTAGTATAGATACGCAGCAGAAGATGTCAGAAGTGTGTTTAAGACAATTTTAGAAGTGATTAGGTATTCTGTTCCAATTTCAAGCAAAAATTCATTTAAGTGACTTTTTGCAAAGCTGGATTTTTATATCTACGTCGATTAATAACTTGATGAATTCTTCTTGATTCTTTAATGACAGATGATTGGCATTTTAATTTCAGCGGTGTGTGGCAGTTACAAAAATTTACACTATCCCATAATTTGAAAATCTCTAGATATTTCATATACTTTTGCATAATACACTCATTCCGAATATTTATACGCTTTTAAATTTCCCATAAAAGCGTAAAAATCCGCAGTATATCTGTCACAAATTGCAACTATTTTATCCTAATTTAAAGAAAAAAAGAATAAAAGAAGAAGACACTATAAAACTAAACAAAGACTAGAGTCGACCAAAGCCTCAACACACTTTGATTAAAATGATAGTTCTTCGACACTGAAGAGAGTCGAAGGGTCAACAGTTGGACCTGTCGGTCCCGTAGCCGCATTACGTCTCATTATCGGTAATTGTAAGAATAAATCTTTGCCGACGATCTTCCGTCGGTGTCCGGTCAGTCTGGCCCCGGGGTGCGCATAATTTCCTCCATGGAGCGCATTTAAACGCTTCCTCCCCTGCTGTCTCAGCTTCCAATTCAGTCCGGAACGTCGCTAAAAATACCGATACACCGAGTGAGGAACCCTCCCGCTAAACTCGCGACCATTTTAATTTCAAAGGGAACACCGATCCATCTCCATTTATCGAACCTGATTCTCTTCTCAATCGATCGATACTGTGTAAGCAAGCTGTAACAGGCTGGTTGCGTTTAATCGAATTAATTGGTAAATGAGAGTTTGAGATTAAGTTTAAGTGGAATTTAAGTTGCAGATGTAATCTTGAAATAATTATAGTTTTAAATATACATAGCGTTCACAGTGTTGGAAATAAGTGGTGGATTGATAGGTTCGATATTAAGTTTCAGATTCAATTTACATTTAATGAAATAGATCTCGTGGTTATGTTTTAGTGCTTTAGAATGTAAATATGTATTAGCTTTTGTTATGAGTATTTATTGAGAATAGGGTTGCTTCAATATGTTTAACGCGGAATTTGAGATTATTTGACGAGAGTGACTTTTAACATATTAGGTTCGAGTGAATTGACGTTGACAATTTTTAAATACTCTGATCTTCCAGATAATTCCTATCTAAAGAAAACACTTCTGAAATGTGGCACATTAGTTACTCTAAATCCGATTCTAATATTATAGTATCGTACGTACTTAGTATATCGTACTCGAGAATTTTCCAAAAAGAATCTTACAGATCTGTTAAATAATTAGATAGAAATAACAGTAATCAGTAAATAAATGTTTCAGAATTCTTCTTACAATCGTTGCAAGGATATCTAGAACATCGCGAAGATGTGAAATAAGTAGAAAAAAACCAATTATACTATGGACGGTTATCTTTCGAAATTTCAATCGTCGCGTATGTACATCATACATGTACTACACCATGTTCATGTATTATGTTTTGCATTGAATACTTCCATAAAATCTTTCTCAACGTAGCGGCCCGATACGAACAATCAACCATTTCAAACCTCCTGAACTCACACTATCGTCTCGACGATTACAATGCTCCCGTTGTGCCGGTTATTCTAACCAGCTGATCTACGCAAACACTGACCAATTCCGTTATTAGTCTCTGATAGGACAAGACACATTGCCCGCGTGGCTGCTTATCACTCGTGAACGTATTATGCCAGTACATGTCCACGAAGTTATGGCGCAAGAAGTGTATACGCGTGTATGTATGTGTGTACGCGTAGTAAGAGTCATATGCAGTAATATAGTATAGAACACAGATACGTAAAGACACGTAGAACGGGGTCTCTGAACCCCGCAGATACAATCTCTCTCTGCGCACGCTATCTATCTATCTGCTTGGCTGGCGAGAGAGCCGGCCTCACATACCTCCCGTCCTACGTAACGTAAAAATGCGTCCCGACACGCGTACAGAAAATATACACGGAGTGGCCTCTATTCACCGGCTCCTAGATACGCTGATACGCGGCTGCTGGCTCGTGCCTACCGGTATCTCGATCTTTTTCCTTCTATTCGGCCTCTCGGTCTCTTTCATTTGCACAGGGCAGATGCGAAGAATCACAAGTATATGTATATGTGCAGCGGAGGGTTTGGTCCATGATATTGATCATGCGGAGAATCGAAATTTATTTGTCAGTGTTTGAAGAGGTTTGTGAGTTGGGTTAGGTTTGCTTATTAGTTATTGGTGGATTGACGATGGGTTTATAGAAGTTTGTATCTCCGTTCAGAAAAATTTTGTACGTAGGAGTTTGAAGAAGTATGTGAGTCGGGTTAGGTTTGATTGCTTTACGATGATAGTGACCACGTAGAGAACCAACATTCATTTGTGAATGTTTGAAGAGGTTTGTGAGTTGGGTTAGGTTTGCTTATTAGTTATTGGTGGATTGAGGATAGATTTATAGAAATTTGTATCTTCGTTCAGTAAAGTTTTGTTCGTAGGAGTTTGAAGAAGTATGTGAGTCGGGTTAGGTTTGATTGGCTTATGATGATAGTGACCACGTAGAGAATCAACATTTATTTGTGAATGTTTGAAGAAATTTATGAGTTGGGTTAGGTTTGATTGCTTTACGATGATAGTGATCACGTAGAGAATCAACATTTATTTGTGAATGTTTGAAGAGGTTTGTGAGTTGGGTTAGGTTTGCTTATTAGTTATTGGTGGATTGAGGATGGGTTTATAGAAGTTTGTATCTCCGTTCAGAAAAATTTTGTACGTAGGAGTTTGAAGAAGTATGTGAGTCGGGTTAGGTTTGATTGCTTTACGATGATAGTGATCACGTAGAGAATCAACATTTATTTGTGAATGTTTGAAGAAATTTATGAGTTGGGTTAGGTTTGATTGGTTTACAATGATAGTGATCACGTAGAGAATCAACATTTATTTGTGAATGTTTGAAGAAATTTATGAGTTGGGTTAGGTTTGATTGGTTTACAATGATAGTGACCACTTAGAGAATCAACATTCATTTGTGAATGTATGAAGAGGTTTGTGAGTTGGGTTAGGTTTGCTTATTAGTTATTGGTCGATTGAGGATGGGTTTATAGAAGTTTGTATCTTCGTTCAGTAAAGTTTTGTTCGTAGGAGTTTGAAGTATGTGAGTCGGCTTAGGTTTGATTGGTTTACGATGGTAGTGACCACGTAGAGAATCAACATTCATTTGTGAATGTTTGAAGAGGTTTGTGAGTTGGGTTAGGTTTGCTTATTAGTTATTGGTGGATTGAGGATGGGTTTATAGAAATTTGTATCTTCGTTCAGTAAAGTTTTGTTCGTAGGAGTTTGAAGAAGTATGCGAGTCGTATTAGGTTTCATTATTACTTGGGGAATTGGGGATGTGTTTATACAAATTCATATCTTTTATTAATGAGAATATGGTTTTATACATATTTTTAGCAATAACGGATTTATTTGTAGCATTTGAGCTTAATGGAAAAGTTTGTGGATTGGGTTTGAGTTAGGTCTGTTTACTTCACGCACAAGTTCATAACACAAGCTGTTTAGTTCGTCTGAATTGTTGGAGGATTGAGAATGAGCTTATACAAACTGTCATTTTTATTATTCATATATCGATGTGAAATGTAGGTGCTAGTTCTGTGCCAATTTTGTAAGTGTTAGAACAGGTCAAGGATACAAGAAGTACCAATTATCATTTTTAACGTATGAAATCTTCAATAGTAATTTTCTTTACAATAAATAACGAAAGAGAAAAAAATATTGAAAAATATCGAAAAATGATGATGGAAAGAAAGAAGCAGATATGCGAAAGGAAAACGACTGGCTAAGAGGAAGGTGTAGTTGAATTAACTATAAATCAGAGCGAATTCAGGCGATGAGAATTATTTATGGCCGGCTCGATCGGACTCGCACAGACCTCTTTGAACTGTGTTTCTCTTACGGTGCACCATAAATACGATAGCCGTGAAGAATAGGGACGGCCGTAAAATTCAAACGGTCTCGCGACCACGATTCCTTCTCTCGTTATAGCTGTAATATAGTATCTATTAGCGTAGAAAACTCTTGCAGCTTCTCGTGTCGTTGACGTAGGCTCCATTCGAGCCTCCAGCTCGAAGTTATCTTCCAATCAAATTCTCAATTTTCAGCAGCGTTTTACTTCTTGCAAGGAAAAATAGAAATTTTCTTCTTATCGTCATTATATCGAAGCATTATGTTATTTCTTTTTTGTCAATTTCTAATACAGTTATCTTGAAACATATTTTTAAAAAGGCTGATATATAGTATTTGAATTTGAAAGATTCAAATTGAAGCTCAAATTTATATTAGAATTTCAATGTATATTTTCGATTTGAAATTGAAATTGGAATCTACATTTAAATTTCACAAACATGCATTACTTACGAGTTACGAATAAAATAAGAATATAATAGGAATAGATTCAAAACGAACAATAATATTCCATCCGTTCTTATTTCTTGCTAAATAAAATTCTACGAATTTTTTATTAGATTAAGGAACATCTAATAAATGTTACCTGTGTTATTACATCAGTGTCGTTTCAACACTGCATTCAAAGCAGTATTTAGAACTCTATAAAGAATTGTTCACCTACTCTGTATTCTGAAGTCAATCTTATAAATACGTCAAATTAATAATTTGTTCCCTATAGAAACCAGTAAAAAACGATCTAATAAATCCAATATATTATTTCTCCAAAAGAAGGTACATATGTTTATGAGTTTTTAATCTGCAGTCAATCTGACGAATCTATCACAATTTAATTATTTCTTTTCTATAAAAACCACTGAAATAGTCTAATAAATTCAATATATAATATTATCCTCTCTCTCTAAGTATAATAAAACGCATATAAATCAGCTACATTCTAATCTGGAATCGATCAGATTAAATCAATCAAATGAACCGTTTCTTCTCTATAAAAAAAAAAACCACCGAATTAATCTAATAAATTCAATATATAATATTACATCTCCTCCAAAAATAACAAAAATAATACGCATATTAATTAGCTAAACTATAATCTGGAACCAGTTCGTTCAATCAATCAAATTAACTAGTTCTTCGCTATAAAATGCCACTATGAAACAATCTAATAAGTTCAATCTACTACATTTTCTCCAAGACGAAAAGCACATATGTATCTGTGCCGATCGATTTTTTTCTGGCTGACGAGAGAAACCACGGAAATCGTTGGTTCGGTTGGACAGCCGACCCCAGGGGTCGAACGATCACCGGGTCGCGGGTTCAAGCGTGTGGTTCGTGCGCGTTCCTCCGGCGAACAGGCTGGCTGAACATCGGGCGAAGGGGTCGAGATGTGCATTGGCCGGTTAAAATGTGGGGCAGTGCTGCGATTCGTCCTTGGTATTCGTGCGTTTCACAGTCCACCTCGAATCCGTTCGTCCTTCTACCGGGTGATTCTCGCGGTTCCAAACTGAATTCGTGACACGCTTCGCGATCTCGATTTCCATCTTGGCCTCGATTCCCCCGATTTATTTTATTTGTCCCGGCAGTAGATATTTTGTTTAATTATACGCACACATCCACACGGATAACGATTTTATTTAATCGTATGTTGATCGTATGTCGATACGATTCGAGTTTGAATTTTAAATCCGATGATTACAACGTTGCGTTCCATACAGTTTTTATGATCTTAATAGCTCCAGCTTGTGGCTCGTATCAGCTCGTTTCATTGGAACTTTTATGTAAAGTAAAGGTCACGGAGGTTAATCGCTTTGGAAATTTCAAATTCAGTGGGAGAATTTAATACGTTTGCTCTAAGATTCGGGGATTGGCCCTTCGTCGTTGTGACACGTGGTTCATGTACCTTGCAGGTCTTTTAGATTAACCTTCCCTGGTATTAATTCGGTTTTGCTCTATAATATCCATTTACAATATTTTATGCTCCTTTCCTGACAATGATCTGACAGCATTTTCTCGTTTTTCTGTTTTTCCCGGCCAGTAATACGTAGCAATATAAAACATCAATACAGTTGCAAACAGTGCTATAAAAACATCGTACAAACCGGAATTATACTTATCAAGATTGGTATAATTTCTGTTCCAGGATGTTATACGAATTACTGCAAGAGTAAATTATAGAATATAAATGACTATTACCCATATGATAATTTAAAACGAATGTTATTAATACTCGTAAATATCAGTTCGAAACATATTAGGTTGCCCGAAAAGTGTCTTTCTTTCACAAACGTGTTTTCTACGACAGTGCACCTTTATGCAAACGTGAAACCAAGTCTGTGAAATGTCGCGGTGTTTATCTCAACAGAACAAAATGGATCGTACGTAATTCGACAAAATAATATAAAACAAAAAACGTCGTGCGTCTATTATTTCCTCATTAAACGAAAGAAACTTTTCGGACAAGCTGATAGAAGTGAAAATAAAGATAGAAGAGTAAATCAACAAAAGAAAAGAGAAAAATGAAGGAAAAATAAATAGTTAGATCGATAAGGGCGAAATAAAACCATTTCAATTCCTCAGGGATATCGAGAGTACCGATACAATCGCGCAGCTACCGAGCAATCAATATAACTAAATTGATAGATACAACGCTATAAAGCCGTTATCGGTTTTTCTATTAGAGTGAAAAACTGCAATCAATCGTAATCTTTTTTCCGATAATCAGCGAGAAATCCGGTTATGGAGGGTTAACAGTCCTCTCGTTCCCTCTGAGATAGCAATGGCGAAAGAACGTTGAAAGTCTCGTGATCGTTCGCGCGACTAAAATTTCCTTAGAACACGCGCAGCTGCGATCTATAGTTCGCGTGATCGCTCGCGCGATCGAAACTTACGTAATTGCTACTCGCACGACCAAAATTCCTACCTGCACGTTGCCGCAATTGCCCGTGCTATGTATGTACGGTTGCAAATTGTTTTCTTGTTCTCTCGTGATTGATTTATTAGCGATCTTTGCAAGAGTTAGAAATTCGATTTCTTGTTCGCAAAATCTTGGGAATGGTGATCTCAGCGATCGTTATTATACGCAGAGATTAATGCACTCGGTATGTCTGCGAAAGTCAGGTGGTTAGTGTTAGAATTTTAAAAATTGCAGATTTATTGGTACTTTGTGAGTTGATGTTTGTATTTTATCATTTTCTGACTGGCATGTTTTTCATTTTGTTAGAAACAGAAACGGAATCTAAATGGCAAGTATTTATAAGACTATTTTAGACACCGTAACTTTATCTTTATTACAATTCCCACAGTTAAAGTATCTATGGAACTAACAGCGTAAGAAAGCCAACAAATTATCTCTAACTTTCATAAATATTCGAAACCTTCCCGTTAATATATATATAATCCATTTATTTAGATCACAAAATGAATAATTAGCAGATAAAACTATTTTTGATATTATACTTTTATCTCTACCGTAGTTCCAAAAAATCCTACATATAACACTCATAGCTTTAAAAAAATCAAAAAATCTACAAATATCGACAAACTGTTCCCAGATTCCACAAAAAGAATTCGGAATATCCCAATTAATCTTCCACCTGTTCGCATCTCAAAAATATCTTTCACGTCGTATCTTTCCCTTCGTAACAGTTTTCAAAGATAGAACGTACACAAACGTGTATTCAAAGTCCGACAGAAGAACATTCAAGAACAGGAATGTTGTGATTGCTCGTGTAAAAAGAAGAAAAATACGTAGAATAAAATTTGTTTCATTTTCGAATTAGTTTCCAAGAAAATCGAGCTTCAACATTTATCAAGCGTATTTGACAATGCTAAATTCGAACTGGACAGGACTAAATAATCGACAGGAGGTTATTCCACGCGTGAAAATAAGTCGAGAACGTGGAATACAATTTTTTCACGGGACAATTTGTTTCCGAGAAAAAAATTCTGTTCCATATATTTTTCTTTTTTTTTTTTTTTTTTACACAAGGAATCACATCGTTTCCGCTTTTACATGTTAGTCGGTCGGACCTTGCACATATAGATACATCACAAACGACATCCAAGCACGATCAACACGCAATCTCCACGAATACCAATCGACACGTTGAAATTTGAATTTTCCTGCGTCATCCCTCAACCTGTCCACACCTCTACGCACTCTCATCGTCATGGGTATTACTATTCTCTAACCACAACCTACACCATTCACGGCAGATGTCAATACGCGTGGAAATGCTAACGAGCACTTTTCACCATGCTGCACACTCTTCTTCTTGCATGGTATCGCCGGCAGCGTAGAAGAGTATCTACCACGTCGATATGCAGACAGAGAGAGGATCGTGGTCGTCGCGTTCATGACTCGCGGGACTTGCGTGGCTCGTGATTTAGTCACGTAGCTGGCTCGTTTAGCCGTGATCGTTAGCGGTCGTGTTATATGGGTGTAACGTGATTCTCGTGTCACGTAGCGTAACGCGTAAGCCCTTCGTGCTAGCGAAAACGAGAGAAGGAAACGACCGTATTGAACGAAACGAGCGGTAGAATGAAAAGGGTTGGAGGGTAGACTTCGTGACGTTGTGTCGTTCGAATGGACTGATATTTGGAAATAACCCGACGCGTGCTTCAACGAAAGTGAAACGAGCTTTCGTGATGTTTAATGGACAACCTGCTGAGGCTCACGAGGCTTTTGTCGAGGTCATTGGTTCTCGGCTGATTTTCGGGGTCGTTGGAAGTTGGATATTTGTATTATTGTCTGACACGTTGATTTCTGCATCATCGTTCAAGCTACACTGACGTGGTCAAGTTTTGATCAGGCGGTTTCCGTATTTCAGTTGAGAATCTGATTTCTGATTTCTCGACTTTACCCTGAGAATCTCTTGATTTCGCAATTTTAGTTCACGTGTCAATTTCTATGTTTTTATTGGAAATCTGTCGATTCCTAGGTCTGATTAAAATTATGTCGACATTTAGATCAAACTGTTCGATATTAGAAGTCTAAGTTCGAAGTGGCTGCTTCTAATTACTTAGACTCTGCTTCTACCAATCTCCATAATCAAGGTGCCCATTGTAAACCTAACACGATTATACATTATATTAGAGAAATTTGTTCCATTTAACGTTGTAACAAATAAACAACGAAAATACGAAATTGATCCAGAAGAAGAAAATGAACAAAACCAACGCTGACTATGACAGAGAGTGTCATAAATCTACAGATCCTAGATTCTAAAAGAAGCAAAACTTCCGTTGATTCCGCGATGTTTACCAGGTCGCGGGAACAAACGAGAAAGTACATTGAACCTATGGTAGATCAGCGGCTGCCAGTTTCGTGATAACTGGCAATGAGTCAGAGAGGGCAGGCTCATGGGCCTCGATAGCCTTTACCGGCTGGCTGGCAGGCGCGAGATTGGGAAATCAGACATTACCGGCGTTTCCGTCTGCTTGTGCACGTATCACGTGTACCGCGAACAGGATAATTTGTGTCGAACGCGTGACCGTGCTGGCTGAGATTTATGCGCGGAATAGCCACGCGCTAGTGTGCCTCGATGTTTATCTAAATCGCTGTCCGATCTCTCTCCCTTTCTCTGTATTTCGCTTCGGCTAACTGTTTCTCTCCTCTCACGTATATGATCGTTGGTTGGTTTTGTGGCTTTTGCTTCGAGAATGGGGACTAATCTTGGGCCGTTTATCAGATGCAAATGTTCCGTCTTTGCGAACGAACGAATATGGATAAGGGTAATTGGTTCGTAGCTGCAATTTTGTTGCTTTAAAGAGCGGTCCAGTAAATTTGTTTATAGTGTTTGATTAGATTAAAGTCGATTAATGACTCGGAAGGTGGTGAACGTTTTGTAATTTAACGAGCTATCGTTTGTATATGTTTGGTAACGTGTATATATGTGTTTGGAATTATCAGTAGGTAGAATTTATAATACAAGTTTTTACATGGAATTATGAACCACCGTGTTTAACGTGTATAATATGTGTATATTAGTTGCATTAGGAAAATTGTGACAACTTTAAGAGTCGATTTATAAAGAACTTATAATAAGCATGTATAGTGAATAGAATTTATAATGAAGTTTTTAATAGAGTAGCTAAAAGATTAATAAGGGAACGTTAATATTAGATGATATTAACGTCACTAAAATCTGGTTAATATAACATGGTTACAGAATGATGTAAGCCCAGGAGCTAAATTATCCTTAATGACGCAAGGAATTATGTTCGTCGCAATAATTATATCCACTTTAAAACTACCAAGCGATCAATGACATAACGCCTCGTGTTTTTCTGCTTTCAGGTAAGAGTCACATGTCATCGTTTACAAATATTCTTCCACTTGCAATTTCGAAGGCATTTAAACACTGGACCTGACAAATATATATAAAATTGTTACAAAAAGTACTCATATTCCATTTTATTTATCATAGCACTTTCATACCAATTAATTAAGTCCAAGTGTATCGAGTTTCATATCGTTTGGTAGTACTTTCAAATGACTACAAAAATGTAATACTGTGAAACGTGGAGACCTGATAGAGAAACGTTTCATTGGAAAATAAGAGTATGTACCTGTAAATGCTTTTTATGGCCAGTGTAATTGTAGCCACTTGGCTAATAACTTTTACTCGAATGTACATTTTTAATAATTATGTCTGAAACGTAAAACTTGGATGAGTAGTTTTAACGAGCCCGCAGCTGGTGTGATTGATGCACACACGTGGTCTAAGCTGCTTGTTAGCGCATTAGTAGCGTACCGAGATTTCCTCGAAACGATGTCAAGGCCGTGACCTAATGCAAGGTCGTTGTCCCCGGCGCGTCTTTCTCCACCCCTTCCCCCCTTTTTCTCTCTCTCTCTCTTTCTCCGTAACATCTATTTTCCGGTGTTGGAATTTTCACCGTGTACGAGACGAACTCGTGGTGGAATCTATGTCGAGTATGTGGAAACTCTGACATTGGTCGTTCAGAATCTGATTAAAAATCTACTTTCTTATAGAGAAACATAGTTGGGATGATACGGTTTTTTTTATTTCGTTGAAAAGTCACAAGCTTAGATACGTTCGCAAACAAACCATCTCGTACATAGGAAATTAGAAACTTCTGTTCAATATTCTTCTGTGTCGTTTATTCTGTTTTATTCTGTTAACGCTAGAATTGTGAAAAGTATCAAAACGATCCAGATTTTTCATTATTACGATTATCAAAGTCATGTGGGTGTTTTATTTTAATTATAAAATTAATATTATTTTTCACTGAAAAGATTCCTTAGTTCCATCGTATCAATGCGATTATGACAATTCACTCATGTATAATATATTTGGATACCTAGACACGTTCCACTATATGATTAGAATTAAATCGATATGTTGAACATATGTCGAGTAACGTAATATAGAACAATAGCCAAATTCTGTAGACAAAATGTACCAAATATTCTTACTAACTGTTAATATCGAAGCAAAATAAAGTACACGTGATATTATACGCATCTTATAGAAGCTGCTCGAATCTCGGTACCCATACTCGTTGTAAACATTACTCGTAAATTGATATTGTATAAGATGCGTGCGTTTTATGAAAAATAGCAAATTATGTCATTACATGGAGGAATTTCCAGAACCTGTTTTTCAAATTGTCCGTCATATAACATTTTTTTTACGAACTCCTTATCTTGTCTCGACGCACGAAACACGTAAACTTGAACGACTTCCGACCGATTTTACCATCACAATATTTCAGTTTCATCAAGTATATAGAAAATATTATGAAAATGTATCCGGTTGATAGTAGTATGTATCTTGTCCAATACATTCTCTCTTTCAACTCTTTCAACCCTTGTATGGCGCATACGGTGATGAAGGAAAATGTTGGCACAGACCAGACTTTCTTGTAAAATCCTATGTAAAATTCTAAACTACATACAGTCTACAGTTTTTGTATCCATTTGTTCATATATATCAAGCGGCAAGCCTATAAAACGTAGAAACACGACAAAGAAGAAGCTTTATTATTATTTACGCGTGATTTGTTTTTCGTGTAACGTGGCTAATCGATAGATTTCGCGGAGTTTGTCGTAGCTGCATAAATTTAAATACACTTACGTGTATGTTATCTAAATAACAGTAAAATGGAAAGCAATAATAAAAATTAAAAACATGATATACTAGAGTACATGACATAAGGAAACGCATTTGCACGCTATAAAACCAGACGCTGTATAGTCGAATAATGCACGTGGAAATAAAAAGCTTCTTGCCTTTCTCCAGAATCTCAAGAAAAGCGTCACAAGGGTCAAAAATGGACCGTCTCTAAAATTTCTGGCATAACGACAGCGCCCATTTTTCTGGACCTTTGACATCTTCCATGCGCCGTTTGACCTCTTAACGCACAAATCTTTCCTGAATTTGATTATTCCGTGAAAAATTTCAAAATCCACTCGTAAAATGTTCGAACATGACTGACTCGCATAGTTCTACCTTATTACGCGCGTCAAATGTAATTTAAATGCAAGAATCCGCTAGAATCCTGTCTTCTTCGATCGATTTCCACGGGTCGATTCCCCTGGCGACATGAATGGAACAGAAGGCACGATTCGCATTTAGGTCTCGTAGAACTGCTAGTCCGGCCGATAAATATGCGACGCCGCACGTCCGCGGATCGTAGGAAGTTCTCGTCGCTTTCTTTCCTCTCTGGCTGCATTCCCTTGCCGCTCGCGTGTAGAAGCCGACGACAACGACGACGACAACGACGACAACGACGACAACGACAACGACAACGACAACGACAACGACAACGACGACAACGACGAGAACGGTGAGGATCGCCAGCATCGCCGGATCGGTGTCGGTGACCCGTCATCGAATCGACCAGCTTGACAATTAGCCGCGTCAGAATCCCAAACGACACCGTATCCGACATCGACACCTTTCTAATCTGCATGATAAAGGGCCGATGTAATTAAACGCCTGGATAAACGTTCAAGACACCGTATGAAGCCTATTATGCCACCGTGAGTCATGCCATTCCTATCGATTATCGTTTTGGCGCGGCTAATTTAATGAATATTATTACGCGATATCGATTCCTTTCATCTTCCGTTTCATTATTAATTGCTGGTTTCCAATTGACGAATTAATGAGCCTTTGTCTAGGAATTGTTTCGAGCTGTTAAAGCACGATGAGCTGATTCGTCGTTTGGATTGTGGATCTTTTCGATAGAATGGTTTCTCTATGCTGACGTTCTAATTCTAATTTTATAGTTTGTTTTATGGTGTTATTAGAAATGAAATTAATAACAGTCGAAAGTGGTTCATTATCGTAATTCATTTGCCAGTGAAATTTTTATTATTATTTTATATTTATTATTGAAGTTAGGTAATAACTTTGTGGCGTTGTTTGGTTTCTAATTAGAATTACGGTTAGATGGGATTTTTCATGCCATCAGATTGCTCGTAGCTTTTTCAGCCGGTTATAACAAAGGTAAATAATAAAATAAATAGTTACAGGTTGTATTTTTTATTTGTTTTGGGAATCGTGTACATTGCAGAACGATGAAATATTGAAGCGTTCAGGGAATTTTAGTTTGTTCTGGTTTCCCAATTTTTGGTCATCTTCTCGTCATCTTCATTAAACTGTGTAAATGATGTCGAAATGGAATTTCTGATAAGATAATTTAGTTAGAATATGTGTCCATTAAAACACCAGGGCAAAGTGTAATCTCTTTTACAGTGAACAAAATTAAACATAAAAATTAATAACTCGAAGATGGAATATTCCTATGACTAATGAATATTCACAAGATGCGTTTAAAGATATCTCAATATTTGTATGATCAAGGATGAGATACAATGATCACTGATTTAAAAATCTAAGATATCTTATTAACCAAGAATTACATTACTTCAAACTGAGATCTATAGCGATCAATGAAACCATCAACTAAAAAGAGTAATTAAACACCAACTAAAAGGACATAATAATTACCGATCTAAAGTTGTAATGTTCTATCAGCCAGGAAATATATGATCAATTACTCGTAGATCTTTCATCTTCTATTATCCAAAAAAAAAAAAAAAAAATTATATCAGTTCCAAACATAGAGCTTTCAACGATCAATAGAAATCATTCACCAAAAACGAAGGTAGCGCGACCAAAGACTGGAAGATCTAAAATATCCTACAGCGAAGATCGCTAGAACCAAACACAAGCGAGACATAAGAACTACTTGGCTACTGCGTGGCTCAAAAATTTAATGTTCTCCATAACAAAAGCAGTGAGAAACAAAAGAATCCAGTGACTCAAGAACTTAACGTTCCCCAACGCAACCAACGAAAAAAGCAACCGAACGTTCCAGCAACGTTTCACTCCCACTCTCCCTTTTTCTCTCTTTCTTTCTACCGCAAGTAACGAGGAACGCGTGCTTGAAAACGCGACTGTAGACCGTGGCAGACTATTCTCTCGCCTCGGCAGTCGCCTCGCTGTCCTTCTCCTTCGGCTCCTTCTCCTCTTCCTAGTCCAAGGTGGAGGAGGTTGTTGCACCCTCCTCGAGCATTGTGCATGCGTGCACGAGGGTGCCTAGCCCCCTTCATCCTCTATTCTGTATGCAACCCGTCTCTCCTCTCCGCGCTGGTGCAATGACACAGCTTCGTGGAAAGGCATCATAGCGGAAGCATCCAGGATTATCGATTGCTCCATGTCGCAAGCAGCGCGATCCTGCGCTCTTTCCCAAGGAAAAGCATGCTAATTCGGCTAGCTTTTTTCACGAAACTTCACTCTCACGGACTTTCCCTTGAAACTCAGTTCTTGCAGATTTTTCCTTGAAATCAAATTTCCTTTGATTTAGGCATTTATTTTATTGATCGTTAGACGTTTTAGAATAAATCGTTCAATGTCAAGAATCAATCACTAATTTATGTGATTAATTCGATGTGATTGATCAGTACGAAAATTAGTAGCAGTTTTCGAGACAGTTCGACGTGTGACTATCGTTTCAGCGTCATTGATCGTCCTATCGAGAGAACCCAAAATGACGAGAGAATCCAAAATTATCTAGCGCCCAGATCTTCCTTTGAAATTCGATCATCTCCGACGTTTTGGGTTCATTTGCTTTGAATAATTTGATCAATTCCATGTGATTTCATCGACTGAAAAATTAAACCATTATCTGAATAAGGATTGTCTTCGAGAGTTTTATTTGTGGTGATTGATTTGTCATTATCGATCGTTCTATCTCGAGCCATTTCCTCGGAAAGTACCTGTTCTCCGAGATTTTTCCATGAAAATGGAAACAATGCACGATCTTTTGCAATGGTAGTACTTCAAACGAAACCAATCGTCTTCACACTTCCACTTCTACCACTGCTCCTGAAAAATCTATAAAACACCCATTTGCAAACCTATCGGAACATCGCAAAGGAAATCTTCATATTACAAATAAACACAAAACCCACTCGAACTTTGTCAAAAACCTACCGAAACCGTTCAAACTATCCGAAACTCTCCCAAAACCTTCTTCCAATCAGTCAAAACTATGCCAAATAGAGAATCGTGATATTTCAAATGAAAGCAATCGCCTCCACGAAATAACAGTCTCCACAGATAACTCTCTTCCACATCCACCATAGCTTCTCAAACACAAGCTTACGAAATCTGCTGTTCTAAATCTACCAAGAAGAAAAAATCTTACTGCAAATAACATTCAAACTCGTTGAAACCTCCTCAAACACCTACAAACATCCTTGAAACATCCCGAAACCCCATAAAGTTTTCTCCAACCAAGCAAAACGGTGGAAAGAAAATCGTGATATTTCAAAATGAAGGTTGCTTCAAAACGCATCTCGTGGTCTCGCGCGGACGGTTACCAGCTCGCGCGTACTCCGCTTTTATTATTCCCTTTCGGGCGGTTGGCGCGCGCGTGCGCGCGCTTAGAAAACTCGCGTATACTGGCCTGGCTTGGTACTTCGCGAGCAGGAATATAAAGCGTTTTATGGGTCTGTCTGGAGTGCGAGAGCGTGGCCGGCGCGGCGAAGAACCCCGCTCCGCGCGAGTTCTCTCCGCGTCGGCGAACGCGAGCGCGCGGGGTCCTTGCGCCCATCCGGCTGGACTGGATCGAGAGCAGTACGCGGCCCGTTCGTTGTTGTCCATAAACGCGTAGAAGCCGCTATAAATCAGCCCGTTTATCGAGGAACGAATCCCGTTCGCGGTTCGTTAGAAAATTGCTGCGCTCCCTCGGACGAACCTTCGCCCCTATCTTCTTCTAGATCCTTCTCAAACGTTCCACTGTGTCTCTGTTACTCCTTGAAGCTGTGTTGGCGCTGACGGTATGGTGATAGAGTGACCGGAAGTTGTAGTCGGAGCATGATGTTACCGGCGGAGGTAGTTTGGCGGTTGAGATGAGATGTTGCAAGGTTTGCTGTGGTTTTGTGGTTTTTGCAAGAGGAGATTGTTGCGAGGGGCTTTTACTTTGGTCGATTTTGACTTTGAGAAGCGTAGGAAAGTATGGCGTGGCTATGTTCTTCTAAAATTAACAGACAATCGCTTGAAGTTCCATAGCGTCCACACTATGATTACAGAAATAATTGTTTTACGAAGTGTAGTAATCTTTCGTTCAGCTCCGCGGAGATCAATCAAGAAAATTTTAATGACCAGACGGTAAGATTTACGATGGAGGTTCAAAAGTTAGCCAATAGGGAAGGTGTTCTCCTACAAACGTCTGTTCATTGACTTTCCACAAAATTACTCATGTTGTCTGTGGTAAACGTATACTGAACACCTGTCATGTAATAAAAGTTCAGAACTCAGACATTCTTCCATGATTCTTTGGCTTTCCTGAAACTTGGCCAATAAAACGATTCCACGATATTGTATAATAGAACAATGTGTACTCTGTAACTTGTATATTTCCAGTCGTCTGTGTCGTTTGATTTTCTTAGATTATTTTTTTCGGTCAAGAAAAATCGAGAATTCCATATCCGACTTAAATATTTAGAAAATTAATTCGAAACCTTTTCGAACACTATTTCTTACGAAACATTTGCTTCAGCGTCGTATCTACCTACATATTTCATCAGTCATCGAGCTCTTCATCCATGTTATTAACTTTCTTCAAAATTAATGAAGACGACTGCAGTAATACTTCCTCCCTGACATCTACATATTCTATCAAAGTCAACATTTTTATCCATGTCGTTGACTTTCTTCAAAATTAATCGAGAAAACTCCAATAACGTCCTCTGCCTAATAAAAGTTCAAAAGTTCATCAAGACATGAGAGGTCATAAAACTAGCAATCATAAATGTTGTGACACTCATTTATTACAATTATTGGAGAAATAACAAATTCTACTTTATTGAATAGTTCGAATACGTGGGGTGCGAATTAAATAACCAATTTGATGGTATTAACTAAGACTAACTAAAAATTAAAAGCAATGAAAATCATTCATTTTATACTAATTTACGTAATATACTAATTATAGCGGACAGTATATTTAACACATTGTTGATTGCGAAATAAATTTCGCCGCAGTTCCAGTATATTTTTGAGAAATATGTCAATGTTTATGAGACGGAGAACGTCGATTTGCATCTCTCGTCCTCGTTTATAAATAGACGGCGGATGTTTGTACGCTGTCAGGAAATTTAAGAGCAAAAAAAAAAAAAATGTACAACACGTCCATAATACATAAAATACCGAAATATATAGTCAATAAATATTACACAATTTAATCAATGAAACACATTTCTATTCTAAACTTTCGCTTCTTTCGTTACAACGTTCGTACATTTTCGGAAAATCTCAAGATACAAAAGTCCACAGCGTGTGTCTAACATACAAAGATATATAACATATCGGAAGAAAATTTATTACGATATTTAACAAACGAGACACGTTTCCATCCAGCTTTCACTTTTTTTTAGTTACATTCGTGAAAATATGGAATTGCATAAACTGTCTTGTCCGCAGCCTACTTATAAAATGAAATACGTCGATTCACGTACGTTCACGCTGTCAACGATGTGCCTTGAAGCTCGCTTTCCAGAGATAACTAAACTCTGAAAAGTCCTCGGAGCGGGTAACTGCGGGGCGCGTTGCCCTCCGCGATCGTCGGTGAAGCGGCGTGACACGCACACAGGTGCAAGTTGGCGCATTTTTCCGCGGCGCGTGCAGCGTGATGCCGCATCACGTGTCTAGAATGTTACTTTCACTCGAGGCACTGCGTGCGGCCGCCGCGCCGCGGTCCGTTTTGCAACCGGCCGCTCGCCTGGCAAATCCGTCGTCGATCGCCCGCGGAAATCTCGCCAGACGATCGTTCGGCAACGGCCGCTTCCATCGGCCAATCGATCAAACGCGTTTTCCTCGCGACTCACGTCGCGGAAAGGTCGGAACACGCGTCCAATCAAAGCTGAATATCGCGTTATGTAACGTGCACGTCTGATAATGGATATCGAGTTGTTGCATTGAGTAACGTTGTGTGTTCAAAGCGAGGAGGTTGTTGAACTTTTGCTTGAATCGTAGTGGTGCAGCGTGATTTTGCAATAGGTTTGCTTGATTAGCTGCTGATTCGTAGTTGTGCTTTGCTGTGTGCAATTGTGCAGTTGGCGTTGGTTATGGCGGAGGTTCTTCACTTCTCAGCCGTTTTAAGGTTATTACGGTTGGCTGCATTGGCCAAACTGGGCTATTTGTTGTTGGAAAATTGGCATATAAATTTGCAACTTAGCCAAGGTTACAACTTAGAAATAATTAAACAAGAATTTGATAAAAGTCGGAAACCCAGGCGAATTTAGAATTATTGAAAATCTATCGAATCAGTCGTTTCAGTTTATTCGACTTTGGTTATATCTGAATTTTAAATCAACGGAACTGAATCTAAAAAAAAAAACCAACGGATATGTAGAATTTTTAGAGATCTAACGTGGTAGTCAATTAATTCGTCTTTAATCCCGAGTCTTCCATCTAATTTCTTAGTCCTTTAATTTTGCGATAGAAATTTCTACAGAATAATTTATTCGCCTCTAAAGACAGACGAAAAGATATTTATTTTTGCTGAAATACAATAGAAGTTCGATTATTCCCTGGCTTGCATTCATGTAACTATCTGATCAAGTATTTATTCACCCTTAAATAGAAATAAAGAAAATGAGAAATAAAGAAAGTCACATTCCTGTACATCTATGTACACTTGTGTGCATTTACTCAAGCCCATTAACATTTGCTTCTGAATTGCTTGCACAAACAATTTCCAACGCAGCTTCCTCAAAAAGAAGAAGCAGCAAGCTCAAAGAAGAAGCAACCCCTCGGCTCATATTCTTTGCACAACGTTGCCACCAGCCAGTCAAATACGTGCGCGATTCTTTTCAAAAGAGACAAGTACCTTGACCTTTTCCAATGACCGTCAGCGAGGCACGATCCCTCTTCAGCAACCCTTCTATCCATCAAGGTTCTCTGAAAACCCCATGCGCGCGGATTTCACGATACACATTCCCTGCAAACATCGACGTCCCTTTGAATCTGAGAATCCAATGCACCCTGACCTTCTTCAATGACGTTTCAGTTGAAGATCAACCCCGCTTCGAGCCTCTGTACTCTTTAAAACGACGCGTTGATATATCTTCGCTCTCTTCTTCACGAGTTTCAACAATAATCAATTCCATCAGCAGGACAAATACGCAGGAACCCTCTGTGAAACTCGCGAGTTCCAGGCGTGCAAATACCTTGACCCCTCGTCTCGGAACCCTCCTGTGTCGTGTCTCGGGCATCCCTTCGACGATTTCACGTTGATGAAAGTCACTGTTGGTCGTATAATGCTCTTGATCTTGGAGAACTTTAGTGATAGATGGTAGAAGGTGTCTTTGGATTGATATTGATTACTGAAAGAATAGTTAGATTTAAATAGGGATAATTTAAAGAGTTGCGGTTCTTTTTGTCTTTCCTGGCTTTCTACACCGACTGTAAATTGATATAGATGAGACTCGCCGGATTCTGCAGCAATATTCAGAAATTGGTATTATTGCAATTTCACGTTGATGAAAGTGAGTTGACTCGTGGTTGTACAGTGCTCTTGGACTTGGAGAAGCAATAGACGGTGGTTGATGGTAGATAATTCTTTTTGGGTTTTATTTTCTTTTTTTTGTTTTTTGTTCAGCTGCGGTTAATATAGATGGGACGTACTCGAAATACTTTAGAAAAATTTTTAGAAATTTGTGTTATACAAATTTCACTTTTGATGAAGGTCTTGTAGTATTCTTGTCGAATAATAGTTGATAGAATATGGTGTCTTTGGATTAATTTTGATTATTCAAAGGACGGCTAGATTCGAATAAATGTGGCATAGTTGTCACTTTTTTTGAGTTTCACTTTCTTTCTTTATTACAGCTGTAGTTGATGGATATCTTGTTACGTAGATATAAAAGAGATTCGCGGAACTCTACACACATTTGTATTACCGTGATGCATTGTAATTTATTCAATTATGCAAATTGTATAAATGCAATTGCTTACTATCTTCAATAGTATTTCCATATTTTAATATTACGTCAGGCAATATTTTTCAAATCACAAACAGTGCGGAGAAATATGTTCGAACTGTTGTGTATTTTGTTTTTTCCCTTTCGCATGAAAGTCTTCGTATGAAAAGCGCAACATGCTACGCGTCACGAAACTTTCCCCCGCGATCTTCAGCTATTCTCCAGCAAACAAAATCTCCAACTCTCCAATTAACAAAATTCACTCTCCTACTACGAAAATTATTTTCCTGAATCCACGAACTGTCCAAAATTATATTCGTCCGATCGACTACGCACGACCAAATTGTATCGAACGCATTGGCGAACTTCGCCTCGTCTCGATACTTATTTCTAGCCTTCGGTACAGGGCTCGCGTAACAGCAGTAGTAGCGCTTCGGTAGTTGCGTCCAAGTGCATTTCACCGAGATTACGGGTGTATTGACCCCGGCGTCACCCCCTCGTCGCCCTTCCGCCACTTTCCTCCGGCTGCATCTCCTCTCCAGCCGGAGAGCGTTGCCTGCCTCCTTCCTCCATGCATTGCCTCCCGGCCGGAGGTCGCCGACGACGACAACGAGCCCCTCCCCTCCCCCCTCCCTACTCCCCTTCGCCATTTTCCACCACCCCTCCTGACCCTGCACCCATTAAACGAGAGCTACGCCGCCGGCAATCGACACTGCGACATCTCTCGCTTCGACGAACCTCTGTGTATCATAGCTTTGTAGTTGTTCGGGGGTGGATTGTCAGCGATGTTGCTCGTATTCCTGTTTATCGTTGTGTTTTATGTTTGTTTTATTTTCAAATAATCGAAAATATTTCCTCGAGAAGCGAACTACTGGTCGAACCTAAGTCAAACATTAACGTTGTAGTCGATGATACGAGAAATCTTCTCTATAGATAAGAATTATGGGAAGAGAATTATGGGAAAAAGGGAGCGTGAGATAAAACGTAGATGGAGTGAATTGCCTTGGAAGGTTTAGCTTCTTATCTTATTATTGAAGTTTATTTTGTTCCGTAAATGTTAGAATTAAAATTCCACGAAGTAAACTATGTATGCTTTTATGTTTGGATAGAAATACACTCGGTTCGTAACGAAGCTTGGAAGATTAGACCGAGAAGAGATCGATCGATCTTCCGGCGAATCAGAATGATCTTCAGAAACAAATTTGAGATTCAGCAGGAATCGACAAACGTCAACGCTATAATGTTAAAAATCTTCCTGGTTCCGCCTAATTGCAATATTGCAGCACCCAGTGTCTCGCAGTGAGAAATGAACAATGAAGAAAAAGCACCCCATCACGGCCATTCCTCTGAAACTGTGTCGACGCCTCTCGAGCGTGGTTTCCCTGTGAAATTAGAAAGTCGCTCGCCGATATTAGAATCACGGCGATTACCGGTGATCCGCGATCGGGCCGCGGCAGCTTCACGATCGGTATCTCCTCCGTAAATCCTTCTATCCCGGATGAAGCTCTCGGGTTTCTCGTTTACATGCTCGTGTCGTGGAAAGCAATCGCGTGCATCTCGTCGTTTTGTATCGAAACGACGTGCATACAAATAAACTGTATAGACACACGTGTTAGAGGCACACATGCACAAGCTCGCGAAGGTATTCGAACCTTCCTGCACACCTTTTACGAGTATGCATTATGCTTGTTATACTTCCACATTTTGAAATTTCATTAGCACCGCCATGAGACTCTACTATCGCGATTATGTTATGGTAAAGTGTTGAAACCAATCTGAGGAAGCGTATAAAAATTGCAAGGTATTTCATATAAATATATTTTTACAAGATATCACAAAAGTATTTAAACAGTCAATTATTTATTATCCTAATAAAAAGTTCATTTTGCAATAGGATTATATTTAACGCTCGTTGGACGCTTAAAACGCCTATTCATGCTGTGCACTGATCTTTTTCATACTAATTTCCACATATTTTACATAGACGCATCATTGATGATTGTTAACGAAATTTCCAAATATTTCATGAAAACATTTAACAACATTTGAAAATATTTTATACGACGCGTACAATACTAACGTAAAAGATTTCTATGGTGAGTGTCGATGTATTTTCACGAGCTACGTGTATATCATATACGTACACGTTGGTCGACACTCCCACCTGCAACCTAGTTCGCCTCGATATTTATAACGAGACACCTCGAGAACGTTCATGCGTTCTGAGGGCGGCTCTGACCTAGAGGGATGATGATCGACGACCGATTAGGCGAGCCTGAATAGCTCGGAGAAATTCGAGATCGAGATGGTCGTTTTGGAGAGAGATTCGTGTCAGTGGAACTTGTGGGATGAGACGTGGCTGCATGGTGGGGCGTTAGAGAACGATCGCCATGCGTTTTGTGTGTGTTCGTTGTGGTTTGGTGGTCTTGCCTATATCAAGACTTACGTCTCTTTTTTTGTGGTTTTGATTATGAAGGGACGTTTGGTATGAAATCGTACATGCAGTGTGCTTTATATCCTATTTTTAAATTTCTTCTTTTTTTCGCATTTTATACGTAGCTTTTTACGTGTCTTGCTTCGTGTTATAGATAGGCCTGTTAGAAATAAGTTGCAGATTTGTGCGTTGTTTCGCAGATTTTTATGAATGATTACTTCTATTAAGATAAATTATTTGTTTTTTTCAGAAGTTAAACGTTAATTATTTATTTTTTTTAAGGAATTTTATATGAAACTTACATATGCATTTTACATAAACATTTCAGACATACATTTTATACTTTGAACTTATATTTGGACCATAAAGCACATTCTTCTGCTTGTACCATAAACACTTGCCACCCCGTGGATAATACACAAATGGACAAATAAAACACAGCAGACATTACAAGATATAAAAGACTAATTCATACGTAAAGATACGTAGACACAATGTTTATATGTATGTTTATACGTGGGTTATTAAATATCATAATTCATAACCTCGTTATGTATAATCATAAGGGCGTATTTTCAAACAACGAATAATAATGGATTCATAAATACGATGTATCGTATCTTTTCAACTTGTACAATAATTTTCGATACACCTTTCGTATAAAACACAAATACGAGAAACAAACTACAACGTATAAATATAGCATATAAAGGTACGGTATTCAAAACTATAATTCATAAGTTGCGTATGCATAATCATAAGGGCGTATTTTCAACTAATAATAACGACACCGTAATTAACATACGCGATGATGGCCAGCGTTGATATGGAAGGAGGGAAACTCGTGATCGGGCTTATTAAACGGCAATATCCCTCGACCCTTTTAATTGATATATAGCAATGCTGCATCATAGTAATAGCGCACCTCGCAACCCGGTATTACTATGTAATAACAACGTGTATAATAGCTCTGTTGCAAACAGTGACATCCCACTTGACGATCGCTCATTTTGCCTATCTTAACTGTTATCTAACCATATAAAAGAAAGACACCCGGTATCAAGGTAGAAGTAGTAAACCCGAATAAAGAGAAGTAAAAGTGAAAATTGCGGTAGAAGGGGGTGAAACTCGACGAGCAAGCCGAGTTATAACAAAAAAGGAAAGGTGCTCGTGGGGTTTCAATAAAGCGATCTCTTGCTTCTTGGTCGACGATTAATTGCTGCTGATAATTTATTACGACGACGTGTTTCTAAACAAGCAAACGTTTTACGACGTTCGCGCGTTTGCATACACGTTGATTTATGAATGACGGAGGCGAAGGAGTTCTGTTTTATCTTCTAATTTGGAACATTGCGGCTGACTCACGAATGTGTCTGAACATTCATCATAGAAACTTTTTCGTGTTCGTACTGTGTCTGATGTGTAAAACATTTTGAAACTTCCTTGGCACTGTATAATGCACGCCGTGATGTACGTTGCATCGTATACCATGCACGCCGCACATCATGCCGCGTTATATATTACGTTTTAAATAATACAAAAAGACGACGAAAAGTTAAACTACATATAATATCTCCATAATTGTCCGCACACGAAAGAGAAAATACATTATTTTCTCACTTTATCATCGTCGTTCACCATCGTAAGACACCACAAACCTCACTGAAAATATCATAAGCTTTGCAAGAGATCAAACTATACTACGAAACATTCACATTTCTCGGTGAAAGATCAGGGATAACATCCTCGCAATAAAAATCACAAAAATTAAACAACACACGTTACGATCCTCCATAAAGAAGAGGGAAAATTCTTTTACGCTTTAATTTATAATTTTCCTCCTTCAGCTTGTCAGCCAAGCGCAGCCACAGGTTTCCTCGAACTTCGACACTCGCGTGCGTTTAAAACCCTAACCTCGCACAATTTCTACCCACTTTTTATTCTCTCTGCTTCTCTCTCCTTATCTTTCTCTTTCTCTCTGAATTTTACCACCTTACGCTGAAATCGAACACCTGGCGGATTCATAGGTTTCAACTCCCTCGTTACACCACCGATCGAGGGGCTGTTATCGCGAAAAGCGACGCGTCAGGACGCAACCACGTTCAAGGCTGCGGCGAGGCGCATTCCGCCGTGGCTTTTACCACTTCCCTGCTCACGTACGCCGGAACGAGCGCAACCAGGAACCTGTTTCGTCGGTCCTGCCGGTTTTTCCCTTGTCCCTCTTCACTCTGCCGCCCTCCGCTTCTTCCTTGATAGCACGATACACGACTTATGTAAAACGTTGACTGCGCGCGAGCTTTTGCTAACCATCTTCGCCTTCTCCACCATGGACTTTCTTATTCAGCGATGTTTGTAAAGATAGAGATAATTGACTATGTTTACGAATAGTGTCGGTGGGCTTCTTTATGAAAGATCGGTTGTTTCTGGCTTCTTCAGATCTTCCCCTCGCCATTTTGTTCGGCATTTTCGTGTTTCTAGTAGCTAGCGATTGGGTGCCTTAAGCGATTTGAATGATTTTAAGTTTATATCAGAATTATTATTTCTAGGCATCTCTGTGAAAGATTGGTCTTTTATGAATTTCTAAGATTTTCAAGCATTTCCTATTCCGATAGTAGTTTTCGTGCTTGTGTCACGAGTAGAGCGTTGGGTGCAAAGAATGGGCGATGCTGTGAATGACGTGGATCATTTTGGGGGAACCTGAAGTAAACAAATGGGACGGTTTGTATAAAATTTGAATTTTGAGATGATAGAGGAACTATATTTTTAAGATGAATAAAACAATTTTATATTATAAATATAATAATTATTCGAAGAAATAAATATTCCGCTATTATCAACAACAAAATATGTATACTACATTGTCTATAATATATAGAAAACAATGTAACTGTAAAATCGATTGTATATAGATAGCATAGTATGCCCTCAGATTGAAATACTCGTAGAATGAACCGACGAATCTAGCAAGTAGTATTAACCTTACATAGTCGAACATTAGATATCCTTTACTACTGACGCACACGTTGCGTCGATTAGATAATCCAATATAAGTAACTATTGTATTTTTATTCTTAAATTATTGTTTTAGTTTTACAACACGAACTTCTAATATTACCGATAACGAGTTTGGTAAGAAAATAAGTAAAGTGTTACGAGTATATTTTAGGAGATCGGTTCAATTTTATGTAACATTGTTCATAGCGTGAAAATTGTTCAAGCTACGCGAGTCTATAAATGATAAAAAACGACGACAAATAGAAGTAGCCGCGAAATGGATATAATCGAGGAGATAGAGGAGCACTTTCTAGACTGTATCGTGGTTCATTAGCGATTAGCGAGCGTTCGAACCGTGCCCGTTTCCATCTTCTGTTCGAAAGTCCCCGCGGAGAGCGTTCCACTTGCGAATGGATCGGTGACATGTAATTTTCTCCGCGATATTACGCGGCCGTCTTTAATTCGACAACTGAACCGTGTCGGTTCGCTTCCGACAAAACTAGTTCGCATTTTTATCGATCGCGAAGGGAAACCGGGTGACACCGGAAAAAGAGAAAACGATTTCCAGCCTGCAGTTCCTGACAGTTTGATCGATCCTTTATTTACAACTTTGTTTTTCTATGAAATTCAATTTTTGCGGGAATTTTGCAAGTTTTATATTTTATCTAGTAGCTGGGAGGAGCTTTTTTTTACAGCAAATATAAATTTTCGAGAATTTGACAGTAGTTTTGAATAAAAGGATTCGTTGTATGAATTTTGTAATTTATTTGTTGTTGCTAAAATACAGTTATCCTTGACGTTGTGTATTATCTCGTCATTATTTTAGATAACGATGTCTTTGGATTTAATTAGTTTCGATACAATAGCGTATCTTGGAGATATTGACGATACAGCGACCGTATTAAAATCAAAATAATTCCAAAAATAGTTTATAGAAGAAATTCCTTTTAGGTCAATCTATAATTACGAATGGAAATTGTGAATTGTAATGAACAAAGTGGAAAATTAGTATGCAATGTTTCGGGTTTTCCTTGCTTATTTCATTTCTTCCTCACTTGCAATAAAATGTCATAAGAAGCATCGTAATTTAATTACTCGAAAGACCTTACTTCGACAATCGACATTCAAGATTCTACGAAATTATTTTCAAATCTTTATGACTTCACAACTTAATTAATACCATCGCTGCATTTGCTATTCACGTCCTTCTTGCGTTTCTCAGCCAACGTAAAAACCATTCAATTTAATCAGCACTTTTTCAACTAAGTCACAATGAAACACGGCGATGAAAAAATTTCTGTAACTTAATTAGCTGGAAAAACTGGCGATGGTGTACCAGGCACTGGGCAAAACTTTCTTTCGAATGAACGAGATCCTGAATCACGCGAAATTCTCTTATTCGTGGCGACACGATAAGGCGGTTTTCCGCGCCACAGTTTCTCGGCTCGTTACGAGGAAAAGTTTCGAGAAAGAAGAGAAAAGCGTGTGGCGAGGAAAGTTCCGTGGCTCGTTAATTAAGCCTTTTAGAACAGATCGCTGATAGAACCGATTGGAAACCGGTAGCTTCAACTTGCTACGAAGTTTCGTATCAGGCGAGTCCTCGTGGGAAGATCGTGTAACGCATTACGTAGCAACGATATGGCTTGATTGCTTTCGTCAGATCATCGTCGATCTTACGATCAGAATTGCACAAAATCCAAAAACAAGATTCACGAACATCGTCGCTATTCACCAGACATAACTAAATCATTATCAAATTTTCATCAAGCCCTATTTCATCTAAAGAACAACGTCTGGTTCCTCTAATATTCTAAACTCGGGAGAATTATTCGACAAACATTGAAATAAAGCATCTATAATATCTAAAATGCACGTGTAATATCATACGCCTAACATTTTCGAGAATTTCAATTCAGAATCAATTTGTACCACGCAAAACGTATAGCACTCACTTAACGATAATCATATCCACCTAGCCAGGAAACATGATCAAATTCCCATCAATGTTTATGAAAATCCAACAAACAGCAAAAGCAGCATCTACGACTCTAACAATCACATTCACGAAACTTCCGAAGAAGATTTCGCTCTTCTGAAAAAGCGCCAAGCCTATCGTCAAACCGATCTAATTCAACTACAGTCACCAGCTCGGTATCTGAGAACCACGCGATACTTGGTTAATACTACACACTTCCACCTACTCAGGAAACATAATGCATTATCGAATTCTGAACAATCTACAAGCCATATATCAAAGACGAAAAACAATCATGAGAAAGAGGGAAGAGCGCCCACGGGCCTAACCTCGCTAACCTAATCGGTCCCACGATCCATCCTAACACCGGCGTACACCGATCCAGGGCAGCAAATCGTCTCGGAAGAGCAAGTACACGCTGGCACCGGCGTCGCAGAAAAATCGGCAACGAGAAGCCGGGGGACGAGAAGGGAACCCGGACGCCCGGTAACTGGGCAACGTCCCACATCAAGCGGCTACGTCGCGTCGGAAACAATATCCACCTAAATCTGCCTATGAATCCAAGTGCCTGGCTTGGTATCGTTGCCCGATATCCGAGAAACGCTCTCCTCTCCACTACGTCTCTCTTTCTCTCTTTCTCTCTGCTCTTTCCACTCTTGGCTGTGTGTCCCGTTGCAGGAAAGCTTGGGCTCGGCTCGGCCAGCCTGTAATCTCTCTTATTCTCTCGCTGTTGACACGGATGGAATTAAACGCTGGCTGCTATACACTGTCTGTCAAAAGTTCATGGTTGTTGCAGGCTTCTAAGAAGGTTTCGGGAGATGATGGAATTCGATTAGGTTATTAACATGGGATTAAACGTAGGGGAGTGTGTTATTGTTCCAAGATAAAAGCAACTTGTTTGTAGTTGCTCGAAGTTGTTGAAAACCAGTTGTTTATGGTCGTTAAGAAGAGTTTCCGATTGTCGAGGGTATCAAGCAACGTGGAAATTTGTGGACATTTAGCTGTGCTAGGTGGTCCAGAAGCTTTTGTAGGATGAGGCGATTGTTTAAGTTTAAGAGATCGGTATGTTTGGTTCAGAAGATAGGATTAAACGCAGCGACGCGTACATTGTCGAAAGTTTAAGGGTTGTCAAGGGTTTTAAACAACCTGGACATTTTTGGAAATGACATTTTTAGAAATTTACCTTTGCTAGGTGTTGAGAAGCTTTTGGGAGATAAGATAATTACTTAGATCGAAGGTCCAAGGAATTGTTAGATGATGAGACTGAAGTTAAGCAAAGTCGAGTACACGAGTTTTGTTAAAAGTTTAATATTCTAGAGAGCTTTAAAACATGCGAATGTTCTTGAAAATTAGATTTGTAAGCTGCTGACAAGCTTTTAAAGAACGAGATCGTTGTTTAAATTCGCAGTTACTGGGCCGGATAATCAAAATGGATTATTTGTGTTAAACTACTACTTCATAACTTCACGTTCTACATGGTGTTGTACGGAATGTAGTGTCTGTTGATACAAGCACCATCAAATGCATTTCTACCATTACGACAATTACTCCAAACGATTCCAAACAGAAGTTGAAACGTTACTGTAGTCTGATTAAGATCGATAGCTGCCTTTAATTTAAAAGTAACCGTACTGATAGCTTCCATAAAACAATCTTTCACCAAGTGAGTTACTCGATTATCCATAATATCTGTGCCATTAAATTTTGATCTGCAACAAAACTCATCGAAATCCAAGCTCGTAGAAGTCCGTTTATCTGAATCCATTGAGAAACAAACGGTTCATACAGCTGGAGTTCATTGATTCACCCCACTACCCATGGTTTCTCATTCAAATCATAAGACCTCAGATTCGCATGATCGTACTCAATCGAATCAGAATTTCAGTTAATCTTTCCCAGAATGAATTTAACAATATGAAGAAGGAAACCACACGTTGGTCACTTTCTATTGATTTTTATTATCGTTTATCGTACAATGCACAGACAATATACACCGAAAAGATTAAATACGAGTTCCTTATCGTACGATAAATAGTATTCCAATGGTTACAAGAAGTATTTACAACATTGCTATATTTATTACAGTATTTACACGCTAATTAATCAGGTGCAACTACAATGAGTTTCGTATTACCAGCATTTTCAATGGTACTACAATTTGTTACTACGTAAATGAAGCATAGAAGCTGAAAAATAAAACTTACTTAATTTTCCTCAGTATACAGACAAATATAACAATTAGACTGAGAGTGTTTACACGTTTACGGCAGATTTGAAGATGCAAATATGCGCGTAACAGGGAAAGATACATCAACTACCCAAGGCATACGTAAGGTACACTTTACGATATTTGATACATCTCCATCCAAGTTCCATTTTTCTAACTACACTCGAATATCCATCCCAATAGCAATTGCCCTACGACTTTTGAACGGTGGTGTACGCTGTTTGAGCACTCCGCGACAATCCCTGTAAAGAGACATACACAGAGAGCACCCATGGATGCAGCTGCAGCCGCAATTGGCTTACCTGTTCACGTGCTGCGCGAAGGTGACCGTGCCTCCTAGTCAGGAGTGCATCGAACGAGGTATCCAGGCTGACACCCACGCCAGAACGTTTTCTGGGCCGAAAAATCGCGGGAGAGCGCCGTTCACTTCCGCGTGGCCTGCTGCACCGCAGTTGGGAGAGCGAGAGCGCACGCAACCGAGCCAACCAACAACCGATCGACTCGACCAACCGAGAGCCAGCCAGAGTGCAAGCGAGCGCAGAGACCCGGGTTCCGGGTCGGTTTTTCGCCCTGAAAACGTCGCGATTGTCGAGGCCCAGCCTGGGCGAGCCGGGCGTGACCAGTTCTCCATTTTTCTTTCTCTCTCCTTTCTTTCTTATTCTCTCTTTCTGTCGTATCCTGGCTTTCTGTGATCTCTTTCGTCGCCCCTTTTCTCTCCGCGCCACTCTCCAGAGAAGCCGCCTTCCACTCGCCAGAGAAACGCGTGTCCGTCTTTCGAGACGCGTCGCCTTTTCCTTTTTTCCTTTTCCCTTTCCTTTTTCATCCTCCTTTTCCTTTTCCATCGGTGAATGGTTGTCTACAGAGAATTTTACGTAAGACAGTCGAGGCTAGGATGAGGTTAGCCGAGGCGTGAGGTTCGCGAACACTCGTTACAGCTTGATCATGCATGGTGCACAGATACGCGAATGATTTTTCCAAATGACGGTAGGATGGCTGCGTTTACTCGTCGAGTTTAGTTGTTGCGGCTATTGTTGTTGGATCGAGTGTGGGCTTCGAAGGTGGATTTTTTCGACCATGGTAGGGACTATGCGTCATTGACGATCATTTGCTTCTCGTGGGGACCCCTTCAGCGGGCAGAGAATTTTTGTATTTACAAGGTGGCGCGTGATCTTCAATCGTATGAAACACTTGCAAATTCTCGTGTGGATGTTCGCAGCGTTAATCCTTATTTAGGATATCATCCTTTACGAAGATTTACGAGATTTAATCGTAAACGGATGAAGAGATGCGATCGGATCAGCGATCGCCAGAGACTCGAAAATTGCTTTCGATGCTCGTATTACGATTGATCAAAGGATTTGGTAGATTCAGTGTAATCACATTTTCTATCTGCGCTGGATCAGTCTGTGCTTCTTCGCCTGGACATGAAAAAACCGCGTTCATACTCAAATTGTTTCCAAATTTCGATTAGTCACGCCGGCCGTCACAGACGAATCGCGTCTGATGTGAAGAGAAACTGAGAAATTACTTTCGATGCTCGTATTACGCTTAACGGTTCGTCAGAGGAGTCAGGTATAGTAATCACGTCGTAACAAATCATATTTCATCTCCACTGGATCAAACTGAATTCTGTCCCCTGAACAGCAAAGAACGACCGAAACGCGATACACGTTCATCCCGCGAGTTGTTTCGAAAATTCGATCAATCACGTGCCATAAATGGATCACCGGTGTGCAATCGTATCGGTCATCCACGGAAACTCTAAAACCTGTGAAATACTTACTTTCGATGCTCGTATCGCGATTAACGATTCATCAGAGGATTTACGTATCGTAATCACGTCGCAACGAGCCATTCTCCACCTCCACTGTATCAAACCGTGTTCCCTCCCCTGGACACCCACCGCCTGTCCCAAAAGCAATCTCCTCTATCCCCTTTCGCCGTCAGGCAACAGTGGAGCCATCCAGTGAACAGGCGTCGCGTGACAGTAAAAGGTGGAAGAAAAGAGACGAGAGCGCGCGAGCGCTCGTCGACCAACGCGATCGACCGTCCAGAGAAAAATCGATTTCGCGGTGTAGGAAACGCCAGAACGCGCGGAATGGCACGCGGTGCATCGATCGCTCGATGGTCGATGGAGCGGCGTGCACTGGCGTAGTCGTCGATCCGTGGCCGGCCGCGAACATACATACGCCCACGGAGGTTTTTCACGGTGTTGCTCGCCGGTAAACACGACGTGACGAGAGACGCACGTTCCTCACAGTCGTTTACAATTGTCGGATTGTTGGATTTTGCCAAGAGGCACGAACTCGGTCAGACGATACGAATATCAACGGTTTTCTCGTTCGTCGCGTTTAATTAGCGCGGACCCCGTTCGACGATTCGTGTTCGATTTCGCGTCTCTTTCCAGCCTCTTCTTCTTACTCTCTTTCGCCGTCTTTCCGGTAGACATGGTGGCCGGCTGCATCGACGAGAACTCGTACATCAAGGTGCTCCTTTTGGTCGAGAGGTATTTTGTATTTTATATTTTTCCTTCTGACATGTTATGCCTGTTACTGTGTTAACGTGTTCGTGGGTGGCTCTGAGAGATCGTACGTGTGGGTGGGTATTAGGCTGGTTTTATACGCGTGTTTTATGTACGAGAGTGCGATGAAAGTTATTATATATTTACGTCGATGGGAAATTGAAAGAGAAAATCGAGCCAGGCGATCGTCGGGCATTCGGTGTTCTCTGAGATGTTTAGGCACCTTAAGAAATCCATTTTGAAGGTTTAATTGAGATTTTATATTTGGAGAATTGTATGTATGAGTGAGTACTAGCTTGGTTATATATATGTATATAGCTCGTATACGAGAGTGCGATGAAAGTTATTATATCTACGTCCGTGGCAAGTTGAAAGAGAAAATTGAGCGAGGTGATTCTCTGATCTTGAGTGTTTTTAGAGATGTTTGATCTCCTAACGTATCAATTTTCAAGGTTTAATCGAGATTTTGCATTTGGCAGATTGTATGAGTGAGTTGGATGTTAGGTTGATTTCATAGGTTATTTGTATATGTTAGTCGGCATTACTTACGTTGATAAGAGGAAATTGAGCCAGGTGATTCTCGAATCTTGAGTTTTTTGAGGGATGTTCGATGTCCTAACGTGTCAATTCTAATGGTTTAATCGAGGTTTTACATTTGGGAGATTACGTGGGTGGATGGGTATTAGGCTGGTTTTATGCATAATTTCTGTATGTTGGACTTGCTTACGTTGATGGGAAATTGCAAAAATACAGGGTAGTTGGTAACTGGTAGTACAAGCGAAAAGGGAGTGATTCTACGCGAAAAAAGAAGTCGAAAATATAGAATAAAAATTTTTCGTTCGAGGCTTTGTTTTCGAGGAAATCGACTTTGAATTTTCACGTCTCACTGTAGATCGTTGTCTCGATGGAAAAATTAAAAAAAAAAAATTTTTATTCTATATTTTCGACTTCCTTTTTCGCGTAGAATCACCCCCCCCCCCCCTTCCTCTTGTACCACCAGTTACCAACCACCCTGTATATTGGTCGAAGTAATTTTTGCATCTTGAACGTTAAGTTTAGCTCCTTATGGCGTAAATTCTAAAGGTTGAAATGGGGTTTTGTATATTGTAAGTTAGGTGGATATTAATATTAGAATAGTTCATATTGTCATCGATGGTATTTGTTAAGTAAAAGAGTACAACTTAGAACAAAGTACTCCGACGTTCGGTAACTTAACTTGAAATTCCAAGCAGCACCTTGGTAATCTTTGTATTATTCGTAGCTATTAACTTCGATTGGTATACATAAATTTAATCTAATAATTCGTTGCGTCATTTAAGAACAAATAAATCGTTACATAAACTTGTTCCAGAACGTTAAATTATTCATGAATCTTCAATAACTAAATCGAGAACATACGTAGACACGAGAAAAAGCGTAATCCATCGTCGATTTTCGATTATCCTCTTGTTTTTCGATTATCTGCAAGATTCCTAGGATGTTTGATCGACATTCATTAATCATAAGCTTCTCGGAATATTCTTTGAATCTCGTTGGCGCTAATACGTCGAGCTGAAGACGGTTGGAGACGAGCGATTAAGAAGGCGCGGTTTCCTGTCGATCCGCGAGATTAAACGGAAATACGTGTTCCATGAATGTCAAACGAGTCGTTTCGAATTGAGAGTCGAATTTAGCGCCGGCAGAGTCGATAACCAACTATCACTTGGATTATTAATATAAATAACCCATGTGTCGGTATAGATAGCTCTCAAATAACGCGATATTTCCGCGCGAAAATCCATGTACTATTATTACGATTCTACGTTTACAATAATAAAGATCCAAAGATTTAAAGAACGCGGATAATATACAAAAATATATAAAATATCCAAGGTGGAGTATTTGTCGATTGCCAGTAAACAAATTATTATGAAGATTGCGTTTCTTTAGTCTTCGTCAGAAAAACGTGAAATCGCTGAAAAATACGCAGTCTAATTACGTATAACGATCGTTATCGAACACTTGGAATTTCTATACTCGAATGTTATACATATTTATTAAAATTTAAATTCTTAGATGAAAGTTGCATTTTTTTTTTTTTTTTTTTCATAAAAATAGATAGCTGAATAGAAACGAAGATGTAATCGCTGGAAGGTAATAATCTATTCTTCACGCCACTTTGATATTCATCATCGTTTCGATTATAACCCAGAAACGATTTCCAAAACGAAAACAATCGGTAACACGAAATCTGCAACTTTCATATACCTATCCTCCTTATTCTGCGAGGAAACCTACAGTGTAGGTCAGAGTAAGAGCGAGCGATAATAACCATAATCAGCCAGAGCAACGTCCACCGTATCCTCCTCTGTTTAACACCGAGAGATCGAAATCTCTCTTTTTTCCCCGATCCATTTCAGACGTAACTCGATTTCTTTCTCCTGACCGATCCTCCATCTCGATGTTTTCTAATCGTTCGCTCGCAAGATAACCGCGCAAATAACCGAAACGAACAAAACAATGGAAAGGAAAAAGTGGAGCGACGATCTAAGGAAACGATATCGAACGAGGGGAATTTCTTCAGCACACTTTTCCCGCCGCGCCGGTTTGCTTTTCATCGGCTTCGCCACGTGTTCCGGCGTGCGTCGCTCGTAAAACGTACTTCCTGATGATCGTAAAACGATTTCTTGCGCCTCTCGCGACTCCCTTCACGGGCAATTAAGGGGAATTGGGTCGGCTTTGGTCGGTCGCCTCTGGTGAAAGATAGTTTCGCCCCTCTTTCGTCATCCTCGCCGGCTGCGGCCGCTGTTAGATGCAAATACGCGGCCGATAATCGCGTTCCCAGTCGATGCTGAGGTCGTTGATCGTGGAAGTAGGAGCTTTGTGAAAGGAAGGGCTAGAGGTGACGCTGTTTTCATCGGAATTCATTTGTTTTGGTTCGCTGGTTTATTAGAGGCGGTTAGCTTCGTTGCATTTGCATTGATAGCCAGGCGACTCAACAAATTTCAAAGTTGCTTTTACCGAACAGAAGGTCTACGTTATGTTTTCTATTTTTATCGCGTACAACGGTATATTTATAATTCCATCAGTTTCGCGTCAGAGGGCAAAATTACTATACTTGTGACTCCATCAGCTTGGCCTTAGTTTCGCACCAACGCTGCCTCATCTTCGCTTGTTTTGCGACGCTACGAGCGGAAGGTCGTAGTGTTCTCGCGGATAATGACGTACCCTGTCAGCCTTACAACGTCCATGGAATTACTCGAGAACGTTTCTCTAGAAATTTTCAAATGTCTCTCCTCTAGAGTTTACAATTTTCGAACTCTGCCGCTGTCCAAGCCAAGCAGCGATTTCTTTTATCGACGCACGATAGAAGAGAAGCGCGATAAAAAATTGCTACGTTAAATACCGAAGAGTTTTAGCCTTTTGTGGTTCGTTTATTCGTGAGATTGCTCGGGTCTAACGAAGAAGAAATTAGCACATCGAGTATGAAGACTTTTGAGATTTTCTGGTCGAAGAGCTAGAAAGAGCTTTTAATGGAACTTAATTTGCTTTGATTCGTTCGTTTGTTAGAGAAGATTACTCGAGTATAGTCGAGTATTTCGCACCTTTTTGGCTGATCAATTTACGGTGTGATTGGATAAGAGAATAGTACGTCGAATATAAAGAACGTTGGAATTTCTCTAATCGAAAAGTAAAAGTGTAAGGATGATTGGTATAACTTGTACTTCGTTAATCTTCAGTCTGAATAATCGAGACTACAGTTAGAATTCCAAGCGAAGTTTGCAAAGAAATGCATATTCTATCCGAAGAATAGAAAGTACAGTTAGAACTCAAAGCAAACTTCGTTACAAGTACATAGCTTACAATTAATCTTAGTCGAATTGAATCTTGATCATCATTTGTACGAGAAGAATGACTCGATGCTCTAAGGCGAGCAGTTGATAAAACGATACCCTTTATTTAGAAAGAAAATTCGCTAACGCTAGTGAATTCAGAGAAACATTGAAAAATCAAGTGAATTAGAAAATTGAAAGGAAGACATTTGCGTCGACTAAACGATAAATAATAGTTATCGACGCTGCGAACCACAAAAAATCCTAAGAGGAAATCTATCGCAAACGAGTTTATTCGTTCTTTCCTCGACTAAAATTAGAATTAAAATAGAAGAAACGCGATCTACAAAGAGATAACGTGTTACCGTATAATAACCATCAGGAAACAACATCTCTATCGGGTTGCACACGAGGTTGTACACTGTACACGCTAGAAAAGACAGTCGTTGAACCTGTGCCGTGCACAGGGTGTACCGGCAACTGACGTGGATTAATTGTTGCTGGCGACCAGCGGGGTTGTCGCGATTTTTTATCGGATCGCGGCGAAATGACTTCATCGTTGCCTCCGCCGCGTTCGATTGCGTTTTATTAGCGGCGGCCCCCTTCGCTTATCTCGATGCAACTCGCAAACCCGACGACGCTTCTCCGTTGAAGACTTAATTGCGCCGCTAGGCTTCTCCTTTCTCGTAGTTTTACTCTGCTAATTCTGACTTACAGACGCTGCACGTTTTCTCGCTTCAGTTGCCTCGTTCTTATCTCCGCTTCGTTCTTCGTTCCCTTTCGGTTTGGTTTCGCTTCGATTTCGTTTCGTTTCGATTTGCTTCTTTTATCGTAGATCCTCCTTAACGTTTTCCCTTTCGATCTTTCCATTTGGTTAACGAGAAACAGATGAGCGATTAATGGTAACGATTGTCTCGGGAAAAATCGTTGCTACGTTGGTTCGGTCTTAATGGAACAATCGAGACGCTTGCGAGAGACCGTTTGAAGAGGACGGAACGATCATCGACTCTGTTTATTGGGAAATTTTTACTGCACCACAGATCGGTTATTTTAACACATTTTTACAATGATGGTTTTTTTAGGTTAAGAGCTTTGTTTTTAAGCGGAAGACATTGCTAAATGTTTGTAGGTTTATTTATAGAATAACTTTCTCTTCTTTTCGATTTTGTATCGGCGAAAGTAACGGGCACGTCGGACAAACATAAAAAAGTACTAAATATTTAAATGCACAGAAACTTTATATTGTCGTTCTCAACAGCAGAGCTCGCAAATTTTTCTCTTTATTTCTTCGTTGTAACCATCATTTCCTATTGCGTATGTCGCGTGAACGTCATTTAAATCGCACGAATAAAATAACATGTTTCTCTTTGTTTATTAAGCAACGAATTAAGCTGAAAAAATAAAATAAAATAGCGTTCGTTGCTTCGAAACGAAACAACGTTGTTGCTTCTCCGCCTAAAATACCATACGATGTACGTAAAGCAACAAATTAAATTGGGAAAATAAAATTAAATATCTTCGTTACTATTTTGTCGTATGAAATAATTTTTCACCCCAGAGCCCAAGTTTATTGCACATCTGACGGTTATCGAGATGCACTGGCTCCTTTGTTCTTCGAACACGCTGCAAACTAATCGGACGAGACTCATAGCATGTACGTGTCGTTTGATTTATATCGTCAGAGCGATCCATCACGAGGGCGCGACAATTTTCTAACCCAGGCGAACGTTTCCTCTCGGCCACGAATGTTGATCAACGTTGGTGTTCATTACGAGCAATTAGAGGCGGACGTAAGGGAAATTACGAGGTATCAATTATGTGAACCGACAGGTCGCGTCGGGGACCGGAAACTCGATTAAACCCTCGTCTGGTGCCGCGACGAATTCAGAATTCGTCGCGAATAAATCCGTCCAATTAAATTCACACTTCGCTGCAGAAAATTCTGCAAGTCGGATAATTCATATTTAATATTATCTGCCATAGGAAGTTGATTAAAAATTTGCAAATCCACGCGATTTCGAAATTCAACGGAAACAAACTTTAAAATTCATCCTACGCGAATTTCCCCAGTTACATTTTTAAATCGTTGCGAAACATCGGCAGCTGGAAATTTACGTTAAACGAGAACGTATTGCTCTTTTTCCTTTCAACAACATTCAGATTCGGTATTATCGTCTTTGTGAAATTGTTATTTGAAAATAAACTCCGAAATTCCTCTCGTATAAATTTTTCGAATTACATTCTCATGTTCGTTCGGAAAATTGTTTTTACTAAAATTATTAGAAGAATCCAAGGGAAACTATATCGTTTGTTTCAAATTTGTTGTGAATAAATATTTGCAAATAAATTCGCTGCAGAGAATTCTGCAAGCCGATATTAAAGGCAAACGGAAGTTAAGATGGTACAAGCGGAAAGGGGGTGATTCTATGCGGAAAAAGAAGTCGAAAATATAGAATAAAAATTAAAAAAAAATTTTTTTTTTAATTTTTTTAAAAATCTACAGTGAGATCCGTTATAACGATTATAACGATTTTCTCCAAAACAAAGCCTCAAACGAAAAATTTTTATTCTATATTTTCGACTCCTTTTTTCGCGTAGAATCACCCCCCTTTCCGCTTGTACCACCAGTTAGCAAGCACCCTGTATTTCAGGCTCGTCGCATTCGTCGAATTACAAAATTTGTTGAATTACATTTTCAGCTTGGTGCAGAATCTTCTTTGTTAAAAATGCTTTGTTAGAGTTGATGGAAAATTGAAGTTCGATACTATAGCTCTTATTTCACAAACTATTATTAAGATACTGACGACCAGATGTGAATATTTATGGCAATGTATCGGCTATTGCTCTATCGCGTTCGTGAAATCTTAAAAACATTATTTATGTAAAATTTTCTAAAGAAGGAATATTAATTCACGAGGCTTCCGGTTTCGGAGGAGGCAGAAGAATGTGCTCGTGGAATCCAGGTTGAGTTGCGACGTCGTGAAAGTGTGCTTTTCTTTCGCCGGAGAGATGAGATCGCACATTTTCTGCCGGGTCTGGCAAAAGACGCGCGTCGAGACGCTCGATCCGCATACGCCAAGTGAATTTCGTGGTCTCGATGATCGAATACTGTAGTCTCTACAACCATGAAATTTATGCAGAATACGATCGAATAACACGTACAAGCGAGCATCAGACGATTCCTTGCGAGAAGATGAAAAGAAAATGTAAAATAACATTTTTTCGTCCGAGACTTAGTTTCAGAGAAAATTAACTTTGGAAAGTTCGATACGTATACGCGAACTTGGCTAGTTACGAGCAAATAATCAGAAACAGATTATTGCACGTGCGAAAACAAGTGAAAGGTGTGAAATAAAATTTGTTGGAGGTTTCATTTTCAAGAAAATAGAGCGCCTTCGTGTTTGGTTGATAATCGGCCTGGTAGACGCGTACGATACATTTTCAAATTTATTTTTCTCGTAAACGAAAGGTATTATGAGAAAATGTTACTCCACATTTCCCACTTATCTTCGCATGCAGAACAATATCCCGCCGATTATTTTCTCCTCTTTAGCCCGGAACTAGTCGTGTTCAAGTATACTCGATGAAGTTTCAAACTCGATTTTTTTGAAAACGAAGAATCGTACGAAAAATTGCATCTTATACTTTCTTCTTGTTTTTCCATCAGGACTCGTCTCATCACCGTGTTTGTGCGTGTTATTCGGCCACATTTTGTATATATGGAAAAATATCAAACACATTTGCAGATAGAATGAATACTTATGTCAATTTATACACACGTATGCGTCGATTCATATAAATGACGAATGAGTTTTCAATCCTCGCAATTTAAAATTCCTCTCGCGACAAAAATAGCGTTTAAGTAAAGACACTTTCGTTTTTTACATGCACAATATCGACTATATGTTAAACTATTACTTTTAACGATATAAATACCGAAGCAAAATACCCAACAAATTTCATATACAAACGTAAGTTAATTTTCCTTTTGCCCAAAATTATCCAACCCTTTCGCCAATTCTCCGATTCGAATCAGAGAACGCGGCAAACGATTTTTATCGACGAAGAATTACAATCTTATCTCTAGTCGACCAATCTACATCCCCCCAAAAGCCTGCACGAATATCCGCGAGAAGACTTGAAAGGATACGAGAAAGTAAAAAATAACGCACTTTCTATTCTTCTTGATACATGCAACGAGCCCTGGATACAAAAGGGCCAAGCAACAGGTGCAAAATAAAGGCGTGAAACGAATTGCAACGATCGATGGTCGGGACGCGGACGTCGAAGTGCACGCGAAGTGCAAATTGCATCGCGTAGTGCAAGAGCGAGCCGGAGAGAAATCGGTAGAAATTAGGCCAGTCGGTCAATTGGAAGTAACGAACCCTCCGCCAACGTATTATTTCGAAAATGATCCGTGAATGGCGGCCAGGCCTCTCTTGACAATTAAGCGGAACCACGGCAGAGTCCCTGTCGATCGCTTTGCTCTCGTGTAATTTTCATTTAGAATCCACATCGTCTCGTTTCGTTTCTATCAATTTAATCTCTTAACATTGCAACATTTAATTTAATTTCGAAGGTGTAAGTTTAACGATTGCGACGAGAATTATTCTGTTAATTCGAGGTTGAAGATGAAATAGGTGAAATTAGGGGAGAGACTGTTTTAAATAGCTTGTGCTATATCTTGTTTAGAATTAACGTCCATAACGTTCCATTTCTTGTCGATTTCACGAGCTTTCTTTTTTAATTCTGATGCGTTTCAACTAATTGTATTTCATGGATATAGGGAAGGTTCTCAAGTTTGAAAAATTAGGGGTGAAGATACGAAAGAATTGTCTTCGACAAGCGTGATTGCTTGCTTTTCGATTTTACGTCGAACATTTTCTTCGAAACATTGAAAGTCTTTTTATTCGTAGAAAGAAGAGTAAGAGCGCGGCAGAAAATTTAAAAATTCGTGAATCGCGGCAAGATTAATATGGTATGTTCAATTTCTTACGACTTTTCGACATTGCTTCGTTTCTTTTTTCTTTTTTACTTTGACCAACTTTCCCTTTTCACATCGAATTTCTTGGAATCGAAATCACATCACTCGGTTTCGTTCTTTTTTTTTACGAATTTCCTTATTTTCTTCTAATTGTGAAACTTTAATTTCGAGGCTCAAGTTTAACGATAGCAAATTATAAACGCGAAGAGCAACGTTCGGGGACAAACTCTCTCGTTTAACTTCGATTCGAGTCGATACTATATCGTTGCTTTTCGTATTTTCTCCTTCGATGCCGAGTCGCTTAGAATCGGAATCACCTTATTTCGTTTCGTTTATTATGAATTTGTTCATTTTCCGAAATTGCCAAACTTCCATTTCCAATGGTTTAAGTTTAACGATCACATTGGCAGTTATCGACGAAAGGAGAAAAATTAGAAGAGGTCGATTGGAAGAACGTGGCTCTGGAACTTGAAGTGCCATCGAGGTTATTGAATTTAAGGGAGAATCCTTAGAGATGAAACAAGTTTCCTCGCTCATCGAGTTTCAGCTTTTCTAACTTTGCCTGATGAATTAGGATGTGCGATTCGATGAAAATTGATCTCTCTCATCTTTTTTGTTCAATTTAAACATAAATATTCATCGTATTAAACTTCCTGAAAATTGTCTCCGGACATTCGTCTTTTATATTTCTATTATTCAATTATGATTGATCGAAGTTCGAGTCGACTTGTATCTCTGCTTGGTTTCAAGTCAAATATTCTTAATATCATTTTTTTATTCCATTTAACACAATCCCGTTAATCAACGTCTTCGTCGTGTCTTGGAGATATAATTTCTCGTTGGGAATTTGTAATTTCCTCTGACATTCGATTCTCGAGAAATCATTTGGCTGTGTATCCTCTTCAAAATTAACGTTCGGTACATTAGCGTTAATTTATATGAAACAGATACTGTGGAAGGAAAGATTTCTAAGGAGTTTCGCTTAGTTTAGAGAACGGAAAATGTTAAATGATCGTAAGTAAGATAATCGAAGAACATTCTCGAGGTCTAAAAGGAAAACGATAGAAAGCGCTGCATCGCGTTTAAAAACCGCATCCCGCGAGTGAGCATCCGCGATTAGAAGCGAACTTTCACGCGTCCGGATATTTTCTCCGCATTTCGCGACTAGCCTGGTCGTCAACCCCAACACGTCTTTCCTAAACATTGCAAATAAAAAAATACAGAAGATTAAAAACAAAAATACGAGATTAACTTGATAAATAAATCAAACGAATGATTCGTTGCACGCAGATACAATATCAAACGATCTTCTTCTTCATTTAAATTCCCTAAATGCATCCCCTTTCTATTATAATGAAATTAATCAACCAAAGATTATCTCGTTACATTTTTACGTCCACGACGAGAAAATCGAACGTGAGGATTTAAAACAACTAAAAGTTAATTCATCGCGCTCGTCACGATTTAACACGCCTCTTTCATAGTTTAATTGTATTTCAATCAAATTCTCCAAATGCATCCCCTTTCTATTAGAATGAAATCATTCAACCAAAGATTATCTCGTTACATTTTTACGTCCACGACGAGAAAATCGAACGTGAGGATTTAAAATAACTAAAAGTTAATTCATCGCGCTTGTCACGATTTAACACGCCTCTTTCATAGTTTAATTGTATTTCAATCAAATTCTCCAAATGCATCCCCTTTCTATTAGAATGAAATCATTCAACCAAAGATTATCTCGTTACATTTTTACGTCCACGACGAGAAAATCGAACGTGAGGATTTAAAACAACTAAAAGTTAATTCATCGCGCTCGTCACGATTTAACACGCCCTCTTTCATGGTTTAATTGTATTTCAATTGTTTATTTATTTGTATCTGAATTTTATTTAAAGTATCCTTTCATCGACCTAACGCGTTTCGCTTGAAATATTAAACCAGTCCCCGTAGAAACTTGCGTCCGTAGAAATTCCTTCGCAAAGATCACTTTACAATTACTACGAAATTAAAATCAACGACCTAGCAATCTGGAACTTAATTAATCGAAACAGAAATTCGATCTGGATGCAGATCACGAAGGGGTTCGCGAAGAAGAAGAAGCTTGTAAGTAAGTGTGCCTCGCGATGTCGGTTCAATTAAAGGGGACGATAAACAAGTCCGCGGGCATACAATGTGAAAGGAAGCATCCGCGAAGTTTCTCTCCGGCCTTAATAACCAGGATAATTGGAAATTAAGGACGCCGGCTTATCGAACGGAGCGCAGCCGTGGCCCGAGTGCCTCGCCGCGTTGATAAACTATTCTCCAATTAAGTAACCTCAACGATGATAAAAGCCTCTTACAGGGGAGTCTTTCCCTCGACTCGCTTCCAACGACTTCAACCATTGAAAAGTTGCCAGAGTACCATTTCGCTGACGAAACAGATGAAAATAGTCGTCGCCCCTTTCGACTAATTTCAGATACTTCGATACCAAATTTATGTACTTGGAAATTTTAGGATAATTAATATCCGATGAATTTTCAAGTCGTAGAAGCGGATAGAATACACGTGGTATCGTAAAAAAAAATGTAAAATGTCCAAATAATTCCACGTCAGGCCATAGTTAATCCCTTAACCTACAACTACGGGCATAGCCCGTAGTACGATGATCGGGTCAAATATAATATACAGGGTGGTTGGTAACTGGTGGTACAAACGGAAAGGAGGTGATTCTACGCGAAAAAAGAAGTCGAAAATATAGAATAAAAATTTTTCGTTCGAGGCTTTGTTTTCGAGAAAATCGACTTTGAATTTTCGCTCGGTACGCGTGCGGTACGTTATAACGGATCTTACTGTAGATCGTTGTCTCGATGGAAAAATTAAAAAAGAAAATTTTTTTTATTCTATAATATTATAATATAATATAATGTAATATATAATATAATATAATATAATATAATATAAATATAATACAGTGAGATCCGTTATAACGTACTGCACGCGTACCGAGCGAAAATTCAAAGTCGATTATCTCGAAAACAAAGCCTCGAACGAAAAATTGTTATTCTATATTTTCGACTTCTTTTTTCGCGTAGAATCACCCCCTTTCCGCTTGTACCACCAGTTACCAACCACCCTGTATAATAGCTTGTTTACGTTTTCGGCGCAAAATTCCCGAACGTAAATCGTAGGTTAAGGGGTTAAAATTTAACATACAACGTCAATGGTTGCTTGCAATTTAATTTAGATGTCGACTTATCGGCATAAATCGACGTGGATTCACATACAACCGAAGAATTTCATCTGCATTGCGCCTTAATGGCAAATCAATGGATTCGCGAGGAAAGATGTTTACACAACTGTTGGATCTTTCAAGAGGAACTTTGAATTATCCTATTAACTTTAAACCATTTCGATAAACCTCCAAATAATCTACACTTCAGATCGCACGATCACGCGTAATCTTAATCAAACAGAACCAAAGCCGAGTTGAATTTATCGACGTAAAACCACACGACTGTTATCTCGAGTTGTATTTGGAGATCAATAGAACTACGAGGAAAACCGTCTACGTGAAATAACACAGTCTTCCAATCTTGAAAAAAAGAAGCTTAAACCATTTTACGATCATATGCGCGCCGGTTCTATCCAAATCAACCGCCTTTCGATAAACCTTCAAATAGCTCAATATCGTGCTATCCCGCACCACCTTAACCAAACTCGACCGAGCGTCGATTTATCGATAGAAAATCCCGATAGTTTTATCTTCGTGGTATTTAGAAATCGATAGAAAATGAGAGAAAGATCGTCTTTATGAAGTAACAGGATTCTCCGATCTCTTAGAGAGAACTTTCAACTATTCCATACGATACGCGTATCCATGTGTGAATCAATTCCACGCGAACGAAATAAAATGAAATAAAAGTGAAATAAATGGTAATTCGAATGAAAGAAAAATTCACGCACGACCTTACAAACTTAATCAAAGAAAACCACGCGAAACTTCAAACTTATCGATGCAGAATCCCAATACTCTTATCAACATTGTACTCAACCGCCTCGATAACGCGACCGTTGGTTTCCTCGCTCGAGGAAGTTAACACCGTTGTTTATGCACATCGCCAACGCGACTGTTGCGCTCACTTTCTCTCTCTCTCTCTCTCTCTCTCTCTCTCTCTCGTGCACACTCTCTTAGACACACTCAGACACGTAAACGGATACATGCGCGACACGAGGTCAACGGCACGTTGGAAAACAACCGACAGTACAGTATTGCACACGCGTTGCATACTACTGCACACACGTCTCTACGTTACGCGTATTACACGTACTATACATATACGTGTGTATATATTGTACAGATGTGAGTGTATGTCACGCGGTCGTCCAACACTATCGCAGCGATTTCGATTGCTTTCTTTTTTTTTTTTTTTTTTTAACCCCTCGGCACGTGTCCTTTGTTCATTCTGCACTCCGGGAAATGCATCGAAAGTGTCGGAAGAGGGAGAGGAACAGAAAGAGAGAGAGAGAGAGAAAGGGGGGGGAGGGAAAGATTGTTGCAGTCGAGTAGCAAGTCCGTTTTTATTTATGGCGCTGTTTGCTCCGAGTGCCTCTTTATTCGAGCGTTTATCGGAGACCGCTTGTTTTCCCCGGCTTATTTCTCCCTCTGCCGATCATTCGATCGTTTTGCTCGTTTAGAACGTACCGTGGAATTGCCTGGGATTTGTTCGCTACATTTCTGCAACGGAAAGAGAAGATTCGGCTGATGCAGCATTTTCTAATATGATCTTTTAGGGATACAGGTTGCTGGTTAGTTTCAGGCAAAGTTGACGAAGCGTTTACGACATTAGTTGGTGTACGATGCATTTAACTGTTAATATCTTGAGTAGAATAGTATGGATGTTGGCGGTAAGATTTTTAGATTAGTCTTACTACGGATTCTTTATGTCTCATTTTACGACTCGCTCTTGTTTCAACGTTAGTATCGAGAGAAACAGGGCATTTGGCGTTTTAAGAAAATCGTTTGATGTACGGTTGCACGATTAGGTAACGAGTCTCTTTATATTTGCCTCAAATTGGAGACATTTTCCTGCGATAGAAAATACGAGGAATAAATTCGGATGAAAACGACAACCAAAAGACAGCAGGTTCACAGGTTATATTTCTATACAAATGTATAGAAAATGTAAGAACGATAAGTCGCTTATCAACGCTCAGTCCAAAATCGCTGTACGTAGACAGTTGGACATTGTACTTTTTTTGGGACGCAGCCATAGGAAAAGATTTTTGGAAATACGGATCCTAAAAGAATAAAAAGATATTTTACCTTAAGGGGATAAAATTTTGTTTAAAGAACATCAAAACCTCCTAACGAGTTGCTAAAGTTGGAGACATGAAATTCGCTGTACGAACTTCTCATTAAAAATAAACAAACACGATTGTTCCAGCACATTTCGAAATTCATCTCTTGTGGAGATGAAAAGCGGTATATATTTTTTTTTTTTTGTCAAATGGCAAACACGTGAAATTCGCAAACAAACTCTTCGTTGAAACTAAATAGACACGTGTTCCAGGGTTTTTTGAAATTCAACTCTTCAATGGCATTCAATCAAAGGATAATAAACATAGATTGACATAAGAACTAATGCTGTGCCAGTGTTGTATAAAAACTCAATAATGTATACATAGCTAATTTGATTAAACTTCTCTGTTATAGACTTCCTAACTGTAAACTGCCACTAACATGCCCAACTTAGTTATTCCTGTATAATTCGCTCTATAAATTGACTCAACGATCGAGTAGTTAAATTTTCTTCAAGAAACAAACCGGATCCGAACGAAATGCTATGACGTTGAAGGAAAAGCTACAACATTTGAAAACAGAGGCGAGATAATTTGAAGTTGAACAAAAATGCCAATCGTCCTCGTACTCCGGCACAACGTGCCAATTTGTCTAAAGAGAGCAGAAAATCTAGAAAAATGTAGAGAACTATCTCCTTCTCACGAGCAGCACGCATAAACTCCCACTCACTGGCAGCAAAGAAATAACGATCTTGTTTATTTACATCCTCCTCGGCGATCCGTGCTGGTAGATTCGCAAAAAGAGCATTAGGTGAGTAAGAGTAGGCGGAACGCCGGCTGATGAAAGGGGAAATTGGTGGGGACAGGGAGAAAGAGAAAGAGATTTCCACGGAGGAAGAGGAAGGGAAAGAGAGAAGTAGAATTTTTCCCGGACGGTGAAACTGTCCTACGATCGACTTTCCGTGCGACGACCCGCGGTGCAGCGATAGAGTCGAACATCTCCCGAAACGACATCGATCATTCCTTATCGATAAAATATAGACGAATGTTTGTGCATTTATGAGAAATTCGAAATGTGCAAAGACGGGCACAATGTACGTAATATCCATAATACAATGTATAGAATATAATATACATGTATATCATATACATTTGTATGATATACATTTTGTACATAATATACAAAAATATGAAAGATATCGAAAGTAGAGTACTCGTTATAGCGTTTACTTTTGCCCAGACTTCATTTCTTTAATCGCATCTAGCAAAATACGAACTTGCATAAAGAGTCGTAGGTTACATTTATCGGAAATCGATCCATTTAACGTGGGCCACTCTACTCTAAATTGTCTAAATTTATAGTTTTAATTGTGCTATTCCTGATGTTTGCTGTTACAGATAGCTTTTGAAATTGTTATTTCATGGCACATTCTGTTTTTAGTTTTATCGAAGATCGATGAGAAACGTTAAGATCTCCGAGAGAAATTTAAAGATCTTTTCGAAGAATTCTTAGTAGCTGACACTGACTAGCTGTACACTGAGATTTTTCTGTAGTCAATTTCCTCACCCAAACTACCAGATTTATATCCTTTTGTTCGTATGAAGATAAACCGAAAAAGCGTTCAGCTTGAAAAGAATGTTCAAATTGCTCTGCAGTTTAATAACTGTCGATTAATTGTTGCTATGTAATTGGCATCGAGAAAATTGAATATGTGAGATTCGAATAATAATATTTTAATTGTAGAATGTTCCAAGGAGAACTTTCAGTGACTACATCAAGAATTCAGAATGGAATACGAAGGTTTCTGACAGAGAGAAAGAGCAACTAGTAACGAGTATCAAGCATTTTTCGTACGCGATCGAAAGCTAGTAGAATAAAACTACGGAAAACGCGGCGGCCATCAAAGGTTGCACTCCTTAAAGTATTATACGGAAAAATAATACGAAACCACACAATTGGAACGATCGCAAAGACACTTTTAATCACTCGACAAACATATATTTACACTCTTATTGCCTCAATTACCAATTTTATTCTGCTTTTCTCCTTTTCTATTTGATTCTAGTTTATTTAACTGTAAGCACGTAAAATTCTGAAACGAAGCGAGTTTCGTAAAAGAAATCCATTTACAGCAACCGAGGTTAGAAATTGCGAATCAGGCAAGTGTAACAACGATAGTTCGACGAAATAAATTAAGGAAGAATATAGATTGCGTTGAAACGTTTCATTTGCAAACGAGTAAACCACTGAAATAGAATATTAATAACGCAACAGCGTGGAAGTCGAATCTAACAAATCTAACAAATTCTGAATATAAATTCTGGATACTAATTACAATTGTAAACGTTTTTATTTTATAATTCCTTAGTAAATCCTTAGTAATTTTATAATTCCTTATAAATACAAGATTTGAGGTGAATTTTCCATAGAAATTTCCCGTTATATTTGCCGAGTTTCGAGCGTTGATTTTCTATGAAAACTGAAACAGCCTGTAAACTACAGGTCAGTTTTCACGGTGATCTTTGCCCACAATCTATCACGATGACGATGATGAAGCTACTCGAACGCGTTGCGATTTTAATGGCCGCTCGTTGTCGGGCATAACTAATGCCTTTCGTTTCTGTTTTTCTCTGTTACTTTACGTTATGAATCTTCGACGCCTCGCCGATCACCTCGAAGCAGTATTCCTTTTTTTCTCTCTCTCTCTCCCATCGTTATGCTCTGTTTCTGTGTAAAGGGTAAATTAGGAAACGAAATATAGATCAGTGAAAAATCCTTCGATCATCCATTAGGAGCCAGTTGTCATTTAAAGTAACTTTCGTTGCTTCGAGCCAGAAATTCTTTCAATTTTTTCTTATCTATTGAATTTTACTATTTAGTTTGATTTTTATATTTTTATATGCTATGTTGCATCGATTGTGTTTGCGGCGTTAATTTCCTGTATTTATTTTGTAATTCACTTTCTCTAACAACTATCTGTATATCTTTCATTTTGTATTTTATATGTAGTTTTGAAACTATACATTTTCTTATAGATAATAATTTCAGATTTTAAATTTTTATATTGCGTTGGCAACTAAGTGATTGCGGATTTTGTCAATACCATCTAATGACAAGATCCGCAATCATTTAGTTGCCAACCCAATATATGTACATTCAACTCATTTCTTCAGAATTTAATGGATCATTAAAAAATGTAGCATCTTATGTTATCTATAACCTACTAAATTATTGAATTATACTATTATCGTGAATTTCATAAATTATATCGTAGAATTTATTAGATTGGACAAAAATACGAATTTTGGAAACGTTTCACTTTAAATATAAAGTATACATTTTTCAATGAACATATATATATATATGTCGATTTAGATCATTTAGATCGTGAAAATTCTAACGAGTTTTACAATTTCGTGCTCTGATTCTGTCTAAAGGGAGGAATATAAATTTTCAAGTAGATCTTTCAGCCATCCGCTACGAAACCATCGACATTTCCGATATTTCCTTTCATCGTTTCATTATTTTTTTAATCATTCAGAAGGTAGACGATGGGTTTTAAAACGAATCGTAGTATCAGTAAAATGTTACGCGAAATTAAATTTTAGATCATTTCATATTGTTATGGAAATATTTTTAACTGCACTTGATTCAAGCCACCATTCGCTCTTTTTTTTTTTAAACACATGCAGTGTATTCGAGTGCCGGCGAATCAATCGGAAAATATCAAGAAAGAGAAGAAAAAAGAGAATGAGTTTTATATTGTTGGCGTCCTCGTTATTTTTAGCTTTTATCGTGCCGAGTTTTATTTGCGTTTACAGTATTTCTCGCGTAGAATCAAGCCAACTTTGAACTTGAAACACTTACACGACGTTTGCATTTTTCTAATTTTCCTTTCTTTTTCTGTTACAGGTAAGAATATACAAATCCGTACGAATTCTACCCTTCAACCCTGAACCATTTTCATATTCTCCGTCATTTTGGGCAGGTAACACTTTTATAATTCTTGTTCATTGATTGCAACAGTTTTCACGTATTTTACTATCGAAAATGTCCCTCGTATGTCGTAGACTACAAAGTTAAACTATGTTTATGCGGTATTTTTTATATACGTCTTTGTGCAGCCATCTAAAATATTCTCTATGGAAATTTTTCCCACGGGGATAGCTCAAAATTTGTTTAAATTGATGCGCGTTGGTATTATTCATTTGCATAGTCTACTGCAAATATTTACGTTTAAGTTCCAAAGTTCACGTCACCGTTCCAAACATTGGCTCAATGCTAATTGACACGTGTGTTAGAAAAGATATTAAAAGATTTCGTCGACACTGTTACTACCAGGCTCGACTATTATAATCGCATAAACTTTAAAACAAAATCGTACGTTTTGATAAAAAAATAGAGCACAAAATAGAGCACAACAGCAATGATAATAAATTATTCATAAATCTATAAGCGTTCAACTGTAATACTTTCGTTTTAACAGAATCAAGAGACTCAAACAATCCATCTGGACTGCAATTAAATTACAATTATTTACTGCATAATTACAATGGTGATCTCTTTTGTCATTGGACGGTAGACGATGAAAATCGTCGTTTCCCCGACACATGACGTTCGACGAACGACCTTTAGACCGAGACGTCTACGTGGTGGTTTTATCGCCGCGTTGTTGCGTCTCGTCTTCACGAAAGAGGAACGACGACGAGTCTTGTCTCGGTGACAGACCCTCGTAAACTCTTTACCAGCGAATTAAACCAGACACCCCTTTCCTCTCATCGGGGCGAGAATTGAAATCCATCCGTGTCGACGAATTGGCCCTTGTCAGCCGTGTTCGAGGTCTGAGAACGTCGTTGACGGCGACCAAGGACGCATGGGACATTCTAAGGGTGTTTCGTGAATGAAGATCGAGAGGGTGTGGATTAGGTCTGTTTGAAGAGTGATTAAGACAGACAGGTGTTTTTACAGCTCTTTAATCGAATATAATATCTTACAAAGACAGTTAAACAATATACTTGCGCGGAAAAGAAGGGACGATAATTTTGTAATTCGAGTATTGTTTATGGGAAAATTTATTTTAGCATGGGACGTAATAATGGGAAATTTTGGTAATTTAGATGCGAAAAATACAGGGAATTAATGACTAAATTTAAGAGACCTCGTTAGCTATATTCAGAGAGCAATTGTTCGCGGCCATTGATTTACGACGATAAAAGAAAAGATTTACGGGACCCATTAGGAGGAATTTTCTAAATGCGTATTAATATTCCTATGAAATGTCCTACTTTTATGAATTTTTTAAATCCATTTATCGACTGTGCGAGTATCTTCGACACAACTAACTTTACGCTTTTCGATCAACGTTCCTCGATTTCATCATCAAACTCTACATCGTCTAGGAAGGCTTCTTCCTTCAAAAGCGAGAAACTCGCTACAGAATCTAGAAACCATTTTACCTATCTGCATTCTCGATCTACCGATTTCAACCAGCTGCTGCAACGACTCTCGATCATCTTAAGAATGGGATATCTAAATTTGCTCAGAAGGGAGGTTCAACCGCCATTTAAAAGACAAATACAGAAGCGGCAGAACTCTGTAGAAGAAGCCAATCCTGCATCGTCTTGCCATCTCATGAACTCATCGAAATAATCTACTTGAAAATTGTAAGAGTCTGATAGGAGACGTAGAGAACAGGCAATCGGTTGGATTCGAGAAATGGGCGATTGGACAGGCAAACAGCTTCCAAGGGGTTGCAGTGAAAATTTCGATACTCAGAGCTGCGTAAATGTGTGCTTATATTTGGAAGTTTAAATCGATACCCTGTCCGGGTGTATGATTTACGATTGACGAAGAAACGATACAGGAAAGTTGACTAGAAGCAATTTAACAAATAAATAGATATTTCCCTGTGGCTGGCGCGTTTCAATTGAAACCTTGGCGAGAAGACAGCGGACAGGAAAGGATCGATTCCCTCCCTCTCGGTGATTTTTCTCGTTAGCCGCGTCCGGAAGGGCAGGATGTCCCTCGGATTGTCGGACTATTAGAAGGCAATCGAAGGGGGTGGCGGGGGCAGTTGCGACGCCAGCAAGAGGAACGATGCACGGACCAGCATGCAGCTACCAGCAGCGGAAGAGAAGAAAGTCTCTCCTCTCTGGTTGGACGAAAGAGAGAGAAAGGTATAGGAGAGAATGTGTACAGAGATATCGAGGGGAGCGAAACGAGCCTCCTCCTCTCTCTTGCTGGGGTCGTCGAAGACCGAGGGACGGATGGAGAGGGAGGGAAAAATAAAAGGAGAGTGAGAAGAAGGGAGAAAGAGAGAGGGAGAAATCGAGCGAACAAGGGGGCGCGAGAGGGAGAAAGAGGTAGCGAGAGAGAATTGCCAAGAATATCCGAGGGCCGATGACCCGTGACACACAGTCGTATATATACTTGATATCATCACTCAACGTCCGACTTGCACGCACGCGATTCTCGTGTATGCGTGTTGGTGTGTATTGCATCGCGTCAAACGTACCGCCGAATATGTAATTTTTAGCGTAGTTTTGCTTTGTTTTGTTCACGTTGGTGTTTTCAACAGATTCCTAGGGAAATTTCAAAGAGAATTTAGTATTTCGTTGGATGACGTATGGAGGAGTGGTTGGCTTGTTCTTTTTCCTTTTAAGGGCAATTTTATTTTACTCTGTTTTAGCTCTCTATCGTATCGCACCGTTTGGAAAGCTTGGAAAGTAGGAAGGTTTAAGAGAAAGTATTTTGTTACGTAACACGTGGAGGGAGAGAGGTTTGCTTCTTTTTTCTTTTCAAAGATTTCCAGTGGCTTCAGGGAGTCTCTTTCGAGAATCTTTTCATCACATTCGCTAAGAAGATACTTTAGGGTACAATGTTTTTTTTTTTTTTTTTGTGACGATATATTGGCATTTGGAGGATGTAAATGGCGTTGTTGAGACGTATTAACAAATCTTCTTGTGATTTTCTAATAAGAGAACAATAAATGAATATTTCTGTATTTACACGATTGCGCGACGACCAGTGTCCTAGTTCTTTTATTAATCGCGAAATTTATGATCCTGCTTGGTTCTGAATTGGGAATTTTTCTCCTCAAAGTAAATTGAAACACTGCATTTCGTTTAAAAATAAAATATACGAATAACATTACCGTTGACAAGAAGAAACCAATGTAAATGCGTGTAATACGCAAGAATAACGCAATAGTCTGGAAAATGTGTTTCGACTGTAGTTCTCTGAGTACGGAGAGCAAAATCGTGTTCATATAAAATCGCATAACAAGTAGAATTTGCGGTACATGGTCAGCCAGCGTTCAGACTATCCTCGGTACTACTACACTTTCTACTTCTTTTCTTTGTGTTACTCTCGGTTGCATGGCGCATTTTGAATCATCTTTAAAAATGTGGTATACAGCTCTTGATAATTTATGTAGAGTATGAAGCACTGAATGACCAACTTACCGTCAACCTTGACTCACTGAGAATTCGGTCATAAGACAAATGATCTTGACGATGCGACGATAAAATTATTCACGACTGCTTTCATTGCTAAGGTCGAAACCTTCTCTCCATTTAAGTATAATTCTACAAAACATATGTACAATATAGAGAAGAAAGAATGAACTGTCGTACTTGATTTATTATTGTTTCTAAAAGAACCCGTAATTTATTAACGGTAAATATAATAAATACATCACTTTTGTTAAATAATCGGTGTTCGTATTTTCGCTGGATTTCAATAACGCAGACAATTATTCCGATAATTTTAGCGATAAAGTTACAATTAATGTTACGTGCTTTGATACGTGTTGTAAACACAAGCTAGGGTTATCGAAGTAACGTTGTCACAGCGAGACGATTGCGTAGTTGGTTAAATGGACGTTCTACAATCTGATTTCCGTTCGTTTCTCTTAATAATAATTTTTTCTGTATTAACTTACCAACTAATAATATTAATCAATCGACGAATTGTAAATTGTCGTTTGTTTTATCGTAATATTTCGCCGATGATATTAATTCGACTGTATCAGAAGACTCGTGATTTGGATGACCATTATTTTTCAAAAATTATGTCATCGCCAAAATGATTATGTACGTATGAATCATAACTTCTTTTCCTATCTTAAGTCAAGATTGCTGAAAATTTTAACGTTTTCAATTAATTCTATTATTCTTGTAGCTAAATCAAATACGCGCGTGATATTTGATACAAATTGAATACTTTTCACTGTTTTCTTTTTTTCATTGTTTTATTACAAATCTGTTATCCCCATATATACAACATACGTGTGTTATAACGTCTAAAACAATAAACAAAGTAAAATTTTCCAACAAATATTCAACAAAACCTTGTGTCATAATGGTTATACCTATGGTTGGTTCTCCACAATTTTTTCTCTAACTAAATAGAACAGCGATCAAAAGCAAACCGAACACTGATTAAAACAAAATGAAACAACGGTTGAAACAACAATTTGTTTATAACAGTATATAATATAATAAATTCGCTATAATAAATCATATGGTATTACAGAAAAGAACGTGTGACAGAAAAATGGTGTTACAGAAAAGAATAGGCGTGAGGGGAAATTTTTCACAAACGGACAGAAAAGAACGAGATCTGTTTTGTCCCACTCGATTCCCGTATCGTTCTCTCGCAAAAGCGATACGCGGGTAGTTATCATCTCGCGAGAGAAGTGGAAAAAACGAGATCACGCCACGGCGAAAAAATACGAGTCTCGCTGTTGCGATTTATTTGCAACGACACTCGTAACTCGAGGCTTCCTTTTTTCTTTTTTTTATCGGGGCTAAGAATACTTGCCAGGCTGCTTTGTTTGATGTGGCTCGCTTTGGGCGGTGATAACGCCGTGTTATCGTCGGCGACGAGTTCAGCGTCGTTGTTATTGTAAAAAGGAAGGGGAGAAAGAAGAATAGTTTCGATCGGGAAAAATAACGTCTCCCGATCCATTATTTCTTTTTTTTCCTTTTCTTCTTCTTTTTTATTCTTTTCGGTTCTTCGATTCTTCTTTTCAATTCGGGAGCTTCCTTCGGTTCCAATGAGATAAAATGAAACATGTTGGGAAACGACTAGAACTTTTGTTATGTATTATACCTGTGATGAGAATAAGAACATTATTTGCTTTCCATTTGGAAGGTTTTCAGAGACTTCTTCTTCCTTCAGTTCTTCAGATATTCCGCCGACTTTCTTTAATTCTAACCAAACGAAATACGTCGAGAGATAATTGAAAATTGTTATTAAATGCTTACGACGCGAAGAAAATTCTTTCAAGATTGGTAGCTTTCGAAGCTTCCCTCTTTTCCTTCCTTCAATTTTTCAGACTTTCTTCAGTTCTAATGGGTTGAAGAATGTTCGAATACAATGAACTGTTTTACTAAACATCACGCTTACAATGCAGAGAAAGTTATCTTTGTTTTACTATTGCAAGATTTCGGAACACGTTTATAACTTGCAGCGCACATAACGTGCAATGATACATAAGATATCCTCTTAGTATAGCACTCGTCATTTCGACAATACGTAAATAATATATACATTTATTTATTGTGATATACGTTTCGTGAAATATGTAAACCTATGGTTCAATTCCACCTTTTCCATTTATAAAAGTACAAACACGAGCGATCTGCTTATACGAACGCGCTGCAACGTCTTCAATCTTCCTAAATGAACAAATATCGCTGCACGTCGCGCGTCAAAAATGCACCTGATCGATCCTCTTCAATTCTTCCATCACCATATAAACGTGTGCACTATCGCGTCAGCCTTGCTACCCACCGACACATACATCGAGAACGTCGTCATCGCTCGACTTTTTCCCGATACAGTGAACGATCGTTTCATCTAGCCGTGAGATGGGAACAATCGTGGACACCCACTAGCTGGGAAAATCGTGGAATGCCAGATCGACGGGCGTCAAACGTGACGCCATTGACAAACGCGGAATAACTGCGCTGTGATATGGTAATATGGTGTTGCGACAGAAAACGGCTACGTCAGTTCGAAGGGGCACCCGATTTGTCCATGGGGAACGGGCCGCTGTCTTTTCACCCGCCATCGGGAAATTTGATTTTTGCATAAACACGTGGGTTCGCGGCAGCGTGGGCGATCAAAGTGGGCAGCACGGTTACGGTGTTCGATGATGCGTCATCCTTTGCTATGGTCCGACGCACGATCCCCTTTCCAATGGTACCGGGGCCCATTCGCCAAGGAATTTGTAATTTATTTTTCGTTTTTCCGAGAATCAATGAATATTCTAGGAACATTTATTTCTACTTGTTTTGTCATATATGTATTTATATATTTGTTTATGTCTTCTTTCTTCATATTGTTTCATACGTGTACATCTTCGTCCTTCGTTTCTCATTATTTGGAAATACTCAGTGATTATATCCAGTTGTTATAATTCAAGTTTTGTAAATCGAAGATCACAGATGAAGGATACAATGAATCATATTTTCTGTGTTTTGTAGAAGAGCAGTTGGATATTTCATCGACCAATGCCACGTTGATGTACGTGTTTCTATTTGATTTTGGCTTTATTCGTTTTTGAGGGATCTGTGAATTTTAAGAATATTTCGCTGTACTTGTTTTGTCATATATTTATTTATTTATTTATGTCTTCTTTCTTCGTCATTGTTCATACGTGTACATCTTCGTCCTTCGTTTTTCATTATTTGGAAATACTCAGTGATTATATCTCGTTGTTATAATTCAAGTTTTATAAATTGAAGATCACAGATGAATCATATTTCTTGTGTTTTATAGAAGAGCGATTTTAAGATTGGATATTTCATCAACCAATGCCACGTTGATGTACATGTTCCTATTTGATTTTGACTTTGTTCGTTTTCGAGAGAATCTGTAAATTTTAGGAATATTTCGCTGGAATTGTTTTTATCATTATATACAATATGACTTAATAATATGGCAATGTTATTACTTTTACACTGCAAACAACACTGGTTACAATTTTTCGATCCTTCGAGTGACACTGAATACTAACAAAACGTCTGTCAGTCCTGTTCGTTTGTATGAAATCTTTTACTATGTATTTTCATGTATTTTACAAAGTATATTAACTGTAACCATTAATTTCTCGATGAAAATGACGCGCTGCTATAAAATAACCTCTCACCCGTAATGACCTTTAAGGGTTCGTTCACAACGTCGATCCCTTCGACATCCACAATAACTCACACAAATACTGACATTTTTTTTTTCGATAGTCATAGAAACTTTTCCAGAAAGGAAAAAATAAGAAATAATAGATCATCTCATTTATATAAATTTGCGCATGTTTGCTTGCAAACTGTTGCTAAGGAAATAAGAAAATATTCTCGTTTATGAAATTGACGAAGTTTTGCGCAAAAGCGTGGCAACGTGGAATATTCGAAGGGAAATTTCGCGGGCGATTTCTCCGCGAGGAGTGCATCGTCTCCCATTGTTCCTGGCAACTCGTTAACGTTCTCGCCTTACAGATTCAGTTCACGGGCTGTAAACGTAAATCCCGGTCAGCTGTATTATTGGGTCATTATTCCGGGTAAACCGTGGGGAAGCACGCGCGCAAAAAAAAAAAAACGAGGAAGAAGAAAAACGAGGGAGACCCTTCGGGGGCTGGAAAACGAGCTGCAGAAGCGAGAGCGTTCGCGCGAATTCACGCCACCGGATCAATTTTGCTCGAGTAAATCGATTGGAAAAAGAGTGGTGGATCGAGGAAGATTTTTTTTTTTAATTTGCAATTTTCTTGCCTCTTCTTGGAAATTACGTTATTCTTGTCTTATTCTGGTGGTTATATTATTTTATTTTATTATATTATTTTATTAAACCGTATAATTTGGTACTTTCAGTCGTAACTAATGTATTAAGTTTTCTAATGAGTTTGTTCATATTGATATTATATTAGGAAGTTGAATGACTATATTGACCGGTTTTACGCGTGTGTATGTAATAAAAGGATTTGGCAAGAAGTAAACTGTTAATGAGATATTAATAAGATAAAATATTCTCACCATTAGAAAGTTAACCTTATTAGATAAATTGCGAATATATAGAATATTGAGAAATTCTGTTGACAAGAAATACTTCTTACTCAACTTTCTCTCCAGATACCTGGATATTGCCAACTACCAATAATTACTTTTTCTCGACAAAGACAATCAACATTGATATACGTAAGAAATACATAATTTCAACTACGACGATAAATCTCTGTTAAATCGATCGATTAATTCACCCTTTCTCCTCCGATAGGAAATCAACTTCTGGTATCGTCTTAGATATCAAAATTTTCGAAAGATCTTCTACGTGAAATCAATTGGTCGACTGTGGTCGATTAATATATTGGCAACTAAGTGATTGCAGATTTTGTCATTAGATGGTACTGACAAAATCCGCAATCACTTAGTTGCCAACCCAATACACCAGAAACAGGTGCTTTGAACGACACATTTCACACGAGACATTTTTAATCCGTGAAAGTAACGCGTGAAACGAGGAAATTAATGGAATCGCGAGCAAGCGGAGAAAAATTCAACGTGAAAAAAAAGCGTTTACGTGGAGAGGCCCTTTTCTGGTAGGCATTCCGTTCAGTGTGGCGGAAAACCGGCAGGGAAAGCGAAAGGGAAAGGGTGCGCTCTTCCTAAGGGTAGTACGGGTCCGGTGGTAAGAAGTGAAAGGGAAACGACGTGGCCAGGGACACGTGGACATCCGATTGTTTTCACTTTTCGAGAAGCAAGGGTGGCCGAACTGGGGCAAACGGTTATCGATCCGGAACGAGCACGATCCTCGTTCTATGTAAAATAGAAGATAACGCCACTCTAACGATTTGGAAAATCGCTAAATATTTTCAGAAAAATCATAGAAATTAATCGATACAGTAGCTACAGAAAGTATTTATTTTTCAATGAAGCGTTTCTTTTCCACAGGTTTTCTTTTAATTTATTTATTTAGAATCGCATTCCACTCTGAAGGCTATTAATCACCTTAATTGTATGCAAGTGTATTTCATAGAAAAATTAATATTTTAAATAAACATTACGTTAGACTGGTACGCTATTGTTTGGTCATAAATATTTACCATATTCACATTGTATTAGCGAGCATGTTTATGTACGTATTAGCTACCCTCACACAGTTTCGCTCGCACAGTATTTGAACTTACGTTCAGTAGCCTCTGAACAGACTTTAGTAGCTGAATTTGGAAAAACGTTCAAACATGCGTTTGTTCATTTTTAATGAATTTGCTTTATAGACGTACAATATGTTTTCTGTTTATTATCGATGGAAGATGTCGTGTGCGTATTTGTAAAACTTCAAGGGAGGAACCTTCCAACATGAAATCGCTTTTAGAAATCTGAGAAACCTTCAACCAGAAGATGCTCCTTTCGCATTGCTGCCTGTAAAGTTTCAAAAACTTCGATCTTGGCAAACTGGAAGTCCCTTTTAGGAAATTTCAAGAATCTTCAAACGAAAGACGATTCTTTCACATGCAACGTTTTCAGACGTCCGGAGTTACAATTCGCAAACGGAAAAATTAGGGGAAAGAATTTTCTATCTTTTCGGGTCACGACAAATTTATATTCGGAGGAATTATAACTTTGTCAAACTTGCAAACTACCGCGAAATTCTTTTTTCTTCTATTGTTTTATCTGTGTGTCGAGCACCGAAAAGTTTTGTAACAGTACAATTGTCCTGCACGTTTCAGGATCCGCCACAGAAACTTCCATCAACCCCTATTCAAGGGTTGGACCATTATAACACAGGAGTTTGTATCATTTATCCATTCGTTTTTGGGCTCGTTTACATTTTTTGAAAATTTCTTTATTTTTTTATTAAGTTTTTGTCAATGATTTAAACGAATTATTGTTACCACACTCGACATTTTTCGACTCGTTCGAACTAATCTTATTTCCCATTTTTCTTAACTGATATTATTCACTCGCTTGATTCGATTCTTCTCCTTTTCATGTTATTTTATTTTATACGTATATCATTTCGCTGTTATTCTATGTCTATCACTATGTTTTTACCTTCTGTCCACATTATTTGTCTATAACAAACGATACATATGTTACGTTGAAGGGACCAAATAGAATTTCGATTAAAATTTTTAATAAATTTCCCTTTTTTTAATCTCATTTTCTTGTAATTCACATCCAGCGATATCTTTCTATCTGTCTAAATAAAAAGTCTAAGCAATCTCAACTGTGTTTCAAAATGACGAACTACAAAGTAGTAGTACTAACTAACAACGCAGAATCAGTAAACAAAATTTCGGTTGAAAACTTGGAGTCTGAGACATTAAAATTGCTTTTCTACTTTCCTAAAATCTTTTTCTACTACAATTCCTAAACTTGCGAGAGGCAAACACATTTATTCTCGTACTTTTTTTCCTGGATGGAGAAGCACCAATATATACAGGGTGTGACCGAATAACGCGTTCAAGCGATTCTCCGTGACAAAGTAAGAAGAATACACACAATTTTTCCATGTGACGCTTCGTTTTCGAGAAAATCCATTTAGAACATTCATCGAGCACATCCGAACATGATAAATTCTACATTGAACAGGAGCAAGTAATCGACGGGGCGTTACTCTACGTGTGAAAATAAGTCGAGAATGTAGAACAGAATTCGTCCGCGATACTCTTTGTTTCCCAGAAAAATATATTTGAAAGTTTATCACACGCGTGTACCGGACCAACCTCTGACCGAATTTTCTTTTCTTGAAAATGCAGCTTCGAAGGAAAAAACTCTTTTTCGCATCTTTAACTTATTTTTCCATCTAGAATAACCTTCTATCGATCGTTCATCCGTTTAAGTATACTCGATCTCAAGTTTAAAAGTGTACTTGACAAATTTTCAAACTCGATCTTCTCAAAAAACGAAGTGCCATACGAACAAATTTCATTCCATATTTTCCCCTCCGTATCTTTCCACAGCGCATCACCTCAAACCCGTTTAATACTAGAACTACAATCAAATTGACTGGTTTTACAATTTTATTTTAAAATTCCTACTTCGTATTACGCAATGACTCGCAACGATAACCAAAAGAATAATATAATGAATTTTATTTCGTTTTCTATGTATTCAAACTGAAAATAATTTTGTATCGAGGCTACTTGTACCAACACCAGTCAAAATAGCTGGTACTTGTCGAAGTGTAAAAGGGTCCTGCGATCTGTTCATCGAACCTCAATTAACCAGTTTCCTCGTTTTCTACAACTTGCCACACGTTTTTCAAATTTTTACCGCGTATCATTCGATATGATGATATCAGATGCCAGGAAAATTTCGGATCGATCGCTGGATTGCTAGATGCTAACACTAGAAATACCACAGCAGTCAAAACGACTGGTTCCACAATTTTATAAATTTGTCAAGCCTCGTTTAGGGATCGTGGTCCCAGATGGATTAATAATACCAAAAATGTACCACATAACATGGAATTCCTTCTGTAAGAAAGCAATAAATCAATAAATATAAAAATATTCTATTGTTACATATTTTTTAAAGACCAGTCATTTTGACTGGTTTTGATAGAAATAATTCCGTGTTAACTATCGGTAGTTCTAGTGTTAAACGTGTTCTTCGGCCGCACCCTGTACACAGGATCTCGCGACACCGTGTATAAGGCAAGAAGCCGAGAGAACAGTCGAGCGTGCTCTCGCAGTCGTGGAACAGTGACCCCCTGGACCAGAGATACAGTTATTGCGTTTACTCTCCTCCGTGCCGGTGCACCTACCAGCCAGGAACACACAGACACACGCGTGTACTCGTCGCACCCAGACCTCCGTGCGTTGCACCGCCGCTGACTAGCGATGGGTGCACAGTGCACACGATTCTCCCGCGTGCAACTTTTCGACGCGTTCGGCAGATGCTTGGAGCCGGTCGCATAGCTTCAGTCGCCGTGAATCGCGCGAATCGTTCAACATCGGAGAACAATTACTCCGGAAAATGGAAATTTTTTGGAAATTTTTAAGGAAACTCCCGAACTGCAAAGTCTTTCTTTACGAGAGAATTTTTGAAATATATTTTCGAAATTTTTACAAACTTCTTTTCGAGGACTTGGAGATTTTTGTTTCTTTTGTTTTCTTTTTTTTTTTTTTTTTTTTTGTGGAAGTTTGGAAAATCGCGTTTTAGAGATTTTATGGAATTTCTCTCTCGGGAGTTAGACATTTTCGTTGCATGAAAATTCCCGTTAAATCTGAATTGTTCAGGGGAATAGGAAAAGTGAAATTTCCATTGTTTTTTTGGCTTTTTGGAATAAGGGGGATCGCAGAGAGCGGTTGGTTGGTAAAATTAGATTCGATTAGACGTGTTAACCCTCCGTCTGTAACCTTATTTTTATTGACGTCGTCTGCATACTGGGTCGTTTAAATCCATGCAGGCTTTTTTTAGGTCCTTGCGTTTTAAAAAGTCCTCAAAAATTCACCGGATATTCTTCCAACTTTCCAGAATACCATCCAATACTTTTTACTGGTATTTGTTACTCTCATTCGTCTAAGCCGATCGGAATTTCCACAAAAATTTGAAGAGAATGAAAAATTGCTTAAAATTACTAGTTAAAAAGGATCCAATATGCAGATTGAAGAATAAATATCGTATTAAGCGTTGAAAGAAGGTTATTAGAATAATTCTAGCCTGTTGAAATAATTCTACTAAGATTGTTAAAATAGATCTTTCAGAATATTTTAACAAATTAAATAAACGATATTCGTGATTGTCGTTGATGGCTAGAAAAACTGCTACGATACTTCCATTTTCCCTATCGTCTTTTCCCTATTTTTCAATTGCATAAACTAGAAACAGTTAACATTTTTAAATTCCTCCGCTATTCTATTTTTCTCTTTCACATTTTGTATTTCAAACGTCCAATTCTTGACGTCGATTCTCTTTCTTTTATTTCATCCACTTTCTCCGACGTGCGTATTTATATTAAAAAACTACAACCAATCTTCTCTATTGTTCTTTATATATACGCATATATATGCGTGTGTGTGTGTGCATGTATTTTTTCCCCATCGATTCCTTCGATATCACAAAAACAACACGGAACGATATTCAAACAGAAAATTGGGAAACCATCGAAATTTTTCATTTCGAAGTTCTGTTATCTTCGAAGCGATTCGAGGCTATTGCTAGTTGTACGCGAGTCGATCTCGATCGCCTAGTCGCGATCGCGAGGAAAATCGCGAAGGAAACACTGTGTGTGCGTATATTGCGGAGTCGTTGGCGAAAAATTACGACGCTTTGTTTCGCGCGTCCCTGTTTTTCTCCTCTGTGCGCCAGAAACGCTTCTTTTTTATCTTTCTTTCGCTCGAACACGTTGTACCCGATTTTTTTCTCTTTGTGGTCTTTTTAACTGGACATGCCTCGTTTCTCACGGACCTTTTTCCTCCTTTTCTTTTTATTTTGCAAATTGCATTGCATTCTTAAACAAATAAAACACGAATCCAGATTGACTCGAAATTGGTTTACTTCTGTGTGTATGTATACATGAACGTTTAAGGTTATTGCAAATTTATTATATTTGTTTTATATATATATATATATATATATATACAATTTATTATTAAGCTGCAAATTTTGTATGCATTTACAGGCAATTTGAAAATGCAAAATTACATAGCACGTAATATGAAGAAATATTCAGAGTATAGAGTACTTTCTGTAATACTTGATACGTTAAAACAATTTTCTACTTAGCTTCTATTTTTGCAATTATATTCTCGAAAACGCGAATTTGCATAAAATTTCAGACCTCTTGCTACATCACGATCGTAACTTAAATGTAACTTATTATACCGCGAAGAGGGAATAAGAGAAAACCGTTTTGAAGAAAAGTTGTTTCCCGTGAAAAAAGTGTAAGAAAAATTCCTGCACAGAAGAATTCTTTTCGTTAAAATGAAAACTCGCAGTCACGAATGCAGGTTAATTAAGAGAATATTTTTTCTACGGTGTTCGGTTCTCGATTCTCGTGCAGATCGTCGATGACTCATTTAACGGGAGAAAAAGCAGAGAATCGCAACGCTACAAAGTGACCCGCTTTACAGTTTTATTTCGAGCTTGTCGAATTTAGAAACAATCCTGTATGCCTCGGTCTCTCGATTAACGCCAGTGACGCGACCAAACGTATCTCTTTGTCCTGGGTAAACGAATCGATACGAAAGACGTTCATAGAACAACATCCACTGAGAAAACTAGCCAGCTTTCCCGACCTGCCGATTAATATTTGAAGATTTCAAAAGAGAAATATCTTTCTCCTCGAATAAATAAAATTTTGTTTCTAAATTTAATCTACCGCTCTTACTTCAAAAATACCAGGAAGAACGTGTATTTTTATTATTAACGGCTGATAAATGGAAATTATTATTAATTATTTATATTGGATTTGAACGAATGACTTTTGCTACAATTTGATATTAACATTTGATATCGCTAGACTATAGATCCTTATGAATTTATGCGAGTGGAAGGCGCAATGATAAGCAGAATGCACATATTGTAATATAAAGAAATATATAAAATGTCGAAAGTATAATACTTTGTATAAGATTTAATAGATAAGACAGTCTTCTATGTAAGTTCCATTCTCTTAATTATATTCGTAAAAATATATATTTGCATAAATGTTCGCAATCCATTTATCACAGGTTAGAAGGCTTGAACTAAAGAACACACACAGGCCATTCTAAGTTTATCTCGCATCACTAATCAAGATTTATATTGGCTACATTCTCGTTCAAAGAAATTCATTGAGGGAGATTACGCTCGTTTCCATTGGAAATATCGAAAATGGAATTCCTTCGTCTTGCTGTTGCAACGGTACGCAGTTAGAGGTGGTGGTGGTGGGGGAGAAAAAAAAATGAGAGATGAGAAGGGATAAGAAGGGTCGTGGCCGATGTCGACACGGCAGAAATTGTGCGGAATATCGAAATTACACGCGTGGTGCACGCGCAGCTCGGTGAGAACCGAGATAACCTCGTTTTGGGTGCAGCGAACGAAACGGGTTTCCTGCAGCCGGCTTTCGTCGTAGGGAGACGCTTTTGCATTCACGATGCATCCATAGAATGCTGTTTCTAGAAATCAGAAACTCGCGAATCTTCCATAAAATTAGCCCAATCACCAGGTTTATTTAAGAGTCTCCTTATTTCGAGAAATTACGAATTATCCTTTTTCTCGGTATCTTAGAACGACAAAACGTGGTTCCTAGAATCATAACGAGCAATTAGGATACATTTTCTTTCCTGGAAGTGTGTAGCACCGTGGTTCGTAAAATTATCCTAAGTTTATCTAGATTTTCTTAAAATTCTTCTCATCTTACTCGAAAAATTACGAATTGCTCTTTTTTTATTTTTCTTTCTTACAAACACGACAGGATAACTACGTTACATTTTCTATCCTGAAGGTACGTAGCCTCGTAAAATTACCCTGATTCCCAGTTGTTAAAATTTCTCTCGTTTTATTCGCGAAGTTAAAAACGAAGGACAATTGCCTTATACGCAATGTGTGAAATAAGTGTGTTTAGAAGTGATAAAGAGGAAACACCAAGGAATTTTTGAATTCACGTAGAAATTATTAAACGACGAGGGAATAATAAAAATTGTTACTACCGCGGAAGAATTTTAGATACGCAAGAAACACTACGTTAACTGAAAGAATTTAACTCAAATGTACTATCTATCAGTCATATCGTTTAAGGGTTGAAACTTGAGATTGTAACGAGGGTGTATAAACGAGATGAGAATTCGAATTCGAACAGATATTAAAACAATTAAACGTAACGTTAGTTGAAGGTTTTAATTTACATATAAATACATTATTTATGGTATTTTATAGCACAAAAACTTTTGAACGAAACAGGAACGAGCTGGTTATTACCCAACAACATACTGGCTAACAAAAATCCGCTGAAAAAATTGTATAAGATAAACAGGAACATAGCATTATGATAAATACTTGATGCAGAAATAAATAAACATATCGACGATATAAAAACAAGTGGATAATTACGTGTGTATAGTAACCCATATAGACAGTCTGAAATCGTTGCATCGTTTCGCCTTTCCCAGTAGACGGGTTAAAAATTGTCACGCACGCCAGACACACAGAGAGCGCGGTGGAAAGAGAGAAACGGCGAGGCGGGAAAGCAAAAGCGCGATAATAAAATGGCTGCGTGCAATTCGCGTACACTGGCCCCGGCTATCTGATCGTGAAAGCTAAAATACAACCACCAAATGCTCGTACTTTCTACTACGCTACTTATTGCGAGCTATGCGCGATAGCAAAGTGATAAAACGTCCTGCAAAACAAAGAGAGGGAGAGGGTGAAAGAGAGAGAGAGAGAGAGAGAGAGAAAGAGGAAGGTTAAGGGGAAAAAGAAGAAGAAGAGAGAAGAGACAGTGGTCGAGAAAGAGAGAGAGAGAGAGAGGGAGAAGAGCTGGACGCAGCGGCGTCCCACTTTCCAAGCAAAAGATACCCGCGAAGATAGCTTGCACGGTCCTCGGACTCTTTCCAGCTAGGCGAAAAAATCGAAATGTGCTCGATAACTCGATTTACAGGCCGATACCACAGCTCTGCCGTGCCACTGTTTGCTCACGGCAATGATCACAGGCAATCACAGCTCATTCCATATTTTTAGGATTTTTTGGATTTAGAACGTTGTATGAGGAGAATTGCGATTTAGGTTAAAGCGAAGTTGAATTTTTGATACGCAGCAATGTGATGCAGATGCGTATGGAAACGTGATAAAGGAAAAAGGGAATATGGAAATGAAAAGGAAGAATTTTTGTAGGGATTAGAAGTCATCCTGACGTTTTTTGGATTGTTTTAGAACTCACGCAGTGATCAGAGTTCATTCTGAATTTAACAATTTCTTTTTCTTTTTTTTTTTTGTACAGGTATAATAGCAATTTATGTTGGAGCAAAGTTGATTTTTAATAGGTGGAAATTTAATAATAATAAATAATAGTGAATAATGTGTGTAGAAACGTATATCAGTGAAGAAAGTTCTTAGGTAGAGAGAGACTTTTGGCGAGCAGATGTCAACCTGCGTATTTAGGATCTTTTTATGTCAACAGTGTCAGATGTCAACAGTGATTCAGATTAGGGTAATGGTGGATCTTTGATAAGTAGAAATATGGTATTGATAAATAATAGTCAATAATATGTAGGAAGATTGTTGGAAAGAAAAAATGATGATGAATTTGTGAATTTACTAAATGGCTCTTAAAGAAATGGTAAAAAGAGTATTAAGTGAGATGTGGAAAGATATATCAAGGAAAATAAACAAGTAATAAAGAATGTTACATAATACTAAGAATATTACATCTGCAGTTTCTTACGGAAGTTTATACGGCATAGTAAAAAATACTCCGAAATTCCCGAAATCATCGAAAATTTTGAAGAATATAAAACGAAAAAGATACTTTTTATGTGAAATGTACAAATACTCCAATATATTTAATCGGGAATAATCTGTGTTAGACACAATGTTCTTAATAATATGAATATTAAGAAACAGCCAAAATTTTATTCGATTCATTAAAAACTATGCGCATAAACACAGTAAACTCTTCTAGAATTTTCGAAACTCGTCGTTTCCGCGAAAGCTTCTCTTAAACATGTCGACACGGAAGATCGTAGATGTTCCTCGAATTGGAAATTGACGGTTTTCAAATGGTAATTTAAAGTGCAATTTTTCAAGGTTAACAAGGAAATAGGTTCACGAATCAATCAGTCGGGTACGAACAGATAAGAAATTAAAGTTGAGAAATCGTTGTACGGACTTTCACGCTTTAGAAGCCTAGATCTGTTTCTTTCAGTATAGTAAGCTATTTAATCGCCTATTCAAGACGCAGTATAATATGCAAAATCAAATGAACGTTATCAATAGCCTGTTAAAAATTCCTCGATAACACGGATTTATTGCGAGTTGTTAAGAAAAAAAAGTGAAACTTTTGCTAGTTCTTTTACATACCATTAGAACAACATACATACTTACTGTGCCATATAAACGTCAATAGAAGTGTAAGATAGTAATTTGTTACACGATCAAATCACCATACCTTCGCTTCAGCCTATTTAACCTACATATTATCTACATTAATCTACATATTTACTCAAGAATAACTACTAGAATGAGTCACGAGCTCTTTCACGGTTTACATCCTCCTATTTTATCTGCTGATTATTTTCCTTAGATAACATTATCCACACACGAAAGAATAACATACAATTAGCGAAATGACGGTGTAAAATGTAGCACATCCTAGAGCACTCTGGTTAAACGCTGGCTGTATCGCTTAAAATACTCGTCGTATGCATCTTTATAGCATGGATACATAATAGAGTAAGAATAAATATCATAAGGAATAAATAATAGGAAAAATTAATTTCATAGGAATAAATATATATAGAATTAGAAAATATGATGAAAACACAAGAATAGGAATGAAAGTAAATTTGCAATCCTCTTAGGGAATAAAATATAAAACAGAAAAAGATACAAAAAAAAAGATCAATAATTAGCAGCTTTGAAATTTTTCCGTAAGCTTGAACATTATCGTTAATACAGTGTAATCGATCATCTACGATAATTTCCCATAACGTTCAATATTCTTCTTATTCTTTAATGCTATCGGAAACTCCTTTCGCCACGGGATTAAAAATGAATAACGACGAATTGAGCTTAATCGATCGATTCCAATTCTCCAACTGACTCTTCCAGTTCACGATGGATGGATCTTCTGGTGGTTAGAAAGCGTAGGTTTACAGATGTTCTGTTTTCGAAAAGTTGTTGTGTATAATTCTTACACATCGGATCTGTTAATTTACCTAATTGTTTGCTGCGTGATAATTGAAATGTATAATTGATGTGATAAAAATATATTTGACGGAACATACTGTTGAAAATGACAAAGTAAGTTCGCGCTCGCCATCCATATGCAGATGCGCTAATTAAAATAAATAGTAAGTAGAAGATAGTTCTAGATATAATCGATGGATTTAATCGATAGATTTAAGATATTCTTTTGTTTTTGTTCCTAGTCCACGTAAGAAAATGCAATAAACGTTTGATAGATTTATCCAAAGAATAAAATAATAGCTAAATACCTCTAAATACAGGAATCACAACACACACATACGATGAATAATCGAAGAATCTTTTTATATCAAGTATAAAGCAACACGTAATCCTATAACCGTTCTAAATATATTTTAATGTCGACGTATGAAACTTTTTAACGTATAAGACTAGTCTATCTATTAGCTACCAGTATGTAAAACGAAATTCTCTGGCTGGCAGACGAAAAGAAAATTATAATAGAATTTGTAGGGGGTAAACGTGGAACGAGCAGCCGATGAAACGCGCCGCTGATAACTCAATTTACCGACAATTACGCGATTGTGATACGGTTAGTCGGGCGAAACGATAAGCACGCGCTTCGACCATTTGCATATCGGTATTGCAAATTTACGATCCGTGTACGATGGAACCGATTCCGGCTTCTGTCGAATGAGACGCCGCTCTTGAAAGGCCGCGACATAATTATTCATACGAGAGCGAGAAAACCTCGTGATCAGAGCCGGCGAGAACGACCATTCGCGATATCGCTCACAGAAATTTGCATATCACCGAGGAAATTTATGAACCGGCACGGTGGATCGATCATCTAACGCTCGACGAACGAACATTGTCGACGTTGTCGCTGTTCCAGCTGTAAACGAGCTGACATCCAATGTGCATATATACGATATACATAGATATACAGTGGATATGAAAAATACTCGAACGTACAGTAGAACTTCGTCTGAACTTGTCGGAGAGCAAACACTTTATACAGGGAGTCTCACCTGAAATTACCAGCTTGGTTTTTCTCATTATTATTATTCGCAGCGAGAAGTGTTTGAATGGAAGTTGAACGTTTCGAGGTTCGCATGTTCGGACATTATTTTTGTCCTTTTTTCTTTTTTGTTGATGAACGTGTCAAAGACTTGTGTAAGGCAACTTTCATTTTTTAAATGGAATCATAGGGGTGTCTTTTAACGCGCTGATCGATGCAGCTCGCTATTCCCTGTGTAAAAGTATCGAGTTATTTCTACCGACAAAGTTCATCAGTTTAGCCGGTATTTTGACATTTATTTTGTTAAATTTAACGTATAAAGTAAGGAAGATAAAACCAATGCTTTTTACGATAATCGTAACGTTAATCCGAATCTTATTGACAATTTAAGTCTGTTGCTGATTCAGAAACAGATACGAAGGCTCACGATCGAGGATTAGAAACAGACGCGGAGAATATTTTCCCCTTCGTGCGTTACATTTGACAAATTCAAGTTAAAATATCCGCTAAGCTGATGGTTTTTCGGCACAAGCGTGTTAATACTTTTATCGACGAAATGACGAGTTGCATTAACAAAATTCCATTTAAAAAAATCGAAGTAGACCTTGCTAAGTTCTTTCTATCTTTCTAACTTCTAAAAAGACAATATACGTCAGAATACGCAGCCCTCGAAAACATTCAACCTGCATCCAAATATTTCCCACTGCAACAATAACAATGACGAAAATCGAGGCTATGGTTTGGGGCCAGACGAATTCACGTAATAGGACCAATTTTTCTATTTATTTCCACGTTCAAATAAGTGAATTCAACCAGTAAACGTTCAGTTAATCGGGCATCGACTAAAAGTCGCTTCCAATAAATAGCGTTCGAATAAATGGAGCTCCACTGTAGCCTTATTTCCCGACGAAGCTTTTATCAGTCTTTTTATCAGGTAACACGCTTCGTTTTCCTCGTATTACGTATCGTATAGTCATTCGAAGACACCACTGAATAATGAAATATAATATATCGTTATACATTCGTAGCTATACTGTTATGGCTAATTTTTCCCTCTCATCTTCTTTCTTTTGCCCGGTTCACAGGTATTGGTAGCTTTCTATCAAATAATTTGACAAGATAAAATAATTCGCCTTTTGTAAACTCTGTTATGAATGATTTTTAGGACATTAGAAATCACAGGTTTACGAACAACTCTATTTTGGGGAAATTCAGATTTTCTTTTTATCGAGCTCGTTAATTTCTCTGTTCGTAGTTTTGGCTCTTCGTACGTGTAGCAACATGGAAAAAATTTCCACGCCATAAAAATAGGCCAACGAAGGCACACGAGAGAAGCAACCTTGAATCGCAATTGAACCCTCAATCGCGATGTCAGAAGACACCGGGGTCCAATTGTGGCTTTGAAGCACAATTGAACACTGGTTCACCATTCTTCCACTAATATATTTGAAGTCATCGAAATCACAGCTTCGTACTTCATCTTTATCAGTAGAGGGCCGATTGGGTCAACATGATCCATTAAGGGATCGGCGAAAGCTATTATTTTCACCTATAGTAAATGTTCGACACCAGCGAAACATGGAAAAGGAAGAAGAATGGACGATGACTTGTGCGAAAGAGGAAGGGAAAGAGCGAGTGATCGCAATGGAAAACGATCTTGAAAGAAGAAAGTCGACATCGGGCGACAATGTTTCGCGGGCATAAATCAGATCGGAGAAAGTTACAACCCCAATTAACCTCTGTGATACGGGATGACTCGTGCTGCAGGGTTCGTTGAACCGATCTCCGAGGAACGAGAGAACGCCATGAGCGGCAGCCCGTTTTGGTCCGTTCACCTGATAACAGACCGAGTAATGACGGATAAATATAGACGCGGCCGGCCACCGTCTTTTCAAATTCGAATTTAGATTAAATCTCACTACTGTGATAGGACGAATAGGAAAATAATTGTATTTAGTTGACAGAGAATCGGAGGATTAATAAAAATTGATTTGCCTCGCAGATTGCTTTGATAGTCAAAGTATTGAGAATGTAATTTAACGTACAAAAATATCATAATTAAGCGACACATCGTGTTTTTAAATTTGAATATACATTTCATCTAACCGCTACAATATAATTGATAAGAAGATGAATTTCCATAGCAGAGAGTCGGAGGATATTGATTATTTCGTTTTGCGAATGTAACATTAAAGCTACATAAGTGTTGCGTCTGTTTAGAATCTTAAATATCGCAATTGAAATTAAAAAGGTTCGTTTTCGATGTACGAAATTCTAAATACATAAATGTACCGCGTAAACTACTTTTCCTAATTTTCCATCGACATACCTTCCACGTATCTTACATTATTTTTCTTCGGAAATATTCCAACGTTTTTCATACGGTACAATGTACGTACTGGACACGATATACATAAAATATCGTAGAGAGTATTTGCAAAATGATAGGATATAAATTTTATCACATCCCCTGTACTACGATTATTCTCTGGTTCCTCAGGTATCTAATATACATATTATTGAAATTTAAAGGATTCCCTTTCACACGTAATACCGCGATTTCCATGACAATAATACGAAAATACTTGGCTCCACTCTCCCTCTGTAAGGGAACTTAATCCTCACGCAGAAGAAACTCACAATGGCCCCTTTCTACGTAATATTACGTCCGCCAATGCCGTCCTTCGCGTATTACTTCGTCGTTGAACGTCGCCCGCCTTAAAGCCGGCAATTTCTCCGATTTGACGGAGCGAATCGGCTGGATCGAACTCGCGCCCGCTCACAAAGGCTCCGTTCCACTTCTGAAAATCGTTCCGCCGGCAAAATCGTTCACTGGAACGACACGATAAACTTTCTACGTGCGTGCAACGACGAAACGCATCGAGTTCTCGGTTCCCTTTTGTGCACACGCAGCACACTCCCTTACACAGTACGCGCAGCCTCTGTTTACGATGATGTAACTCTTCCGCGATTTATTCGCTCCACCTTTACCAACATCTCGTGTAAACGCCACAGTATTCGTTCGTTTTATTTTATTCTTCTGTTCGGCCGTCGAACCACTTTTTGTACGTTCCTGTCTTACAATTTCCACGTACATAATAGGCGCATAAAAATTCCTTTCTTGTGCCACACAAAGCTGTATTATCAGTTTAATTGACTTTGTGCAGATCGAAAATATTGGTAGTTGATATTCGGCTATTTCTAGGTATTTTTTTCTCTTCTCTCTTTCTTCTGTATCGTAATAAAGGTAAAATATTGGAGGATATTCGCTCGCAATTGGCAAGATATTCTGTAAATTTCTATCTCGCTATTTGCAGACTATTTTAAGAACGACAGTTATAAATTTGATTGCGGAGATTGAAGTTAATATTTGATTATTGATTATTCCTAGCTATTTTTCGTGTCATGAGAAAGATCATAGACTGGAAAGTAAGGTAAGATCTATACAATCTCTTCTTCGCAAGTTTATTTGTAAATTTCTATTTCGCAATTTGGATATTTCCTTTTCGAAAAAGACAAGCACTGTCGATCTTTTTAAACAAGTTTGCAAAGATTAATCTGCGATTGTTTTTCATCCCAAAAGAAACGTCAAATGCTACAGAGTAAGTTAAGATTCTTTCTCTTTTGTGGTGACAAGATTTCTCGTAAATTCCTCTTTGACAAAGAATTTACGCTTCGAGAAAAAGTTTCGTAAGACGAAGATCACGGGCTTGTCACAAGGAAGATTCGAATCGATACCGAACGATTAGCTTCGATTGTAATTCAATTGTCGTTTCTCGCGACGCGCAGTTTCGGGGCGGGCTGATTCTTTATTGGGGTGATTGACTGCTTCTCGAAGGTTGATCGGTCCATTCTTTTTTCTTCTTCTTGTCTCTCTCTTTCTCTCACTCTCTCTCTCTCTCGTCATCAGTCGTGAATTTCGAAAAGCCTATCGACAGAATGTGTTTGGTCTGTCGATGGCGCTGAAACACGCGCTCTGTCACGTTCCGTGTCGATATTTTCGGCCGATGAACGAGAGCGGAAAGAGGTGGTTCCTTCCTTGGGAATGCTTAGATCGATACTCGAGGAAATATGATTGCTTTCTGGAGAGATCTTCTGGAATTTAATCTTCAAAGGTTCGAGGAACTTGTTCGAAGCGAAGTTTTCATAATAAAGAGGGAAACAAAAGAATTTTGAAGATTTTGAGAAGCTGCGCATTGTACGTTAATTAGATTTTGTTCTGATCTAAGAGGGAAATAAAAAATTCTTGAACAAATATATAACAAGGAACCGAATATTAAGTAATTGTTAATGTTAAATATTTCGTTAGAATTTCCCAATATCGATGTTAAAATTGTAGTTAAGAGAAAGGAACAAGAGAAACGTAAGAAGGAAAAAGATATTAGCATTCGGAATTATAGCTTACAGTTCTTATTTTCAAGACTAAAGGTGCTCCTATTTTTCTCTCTCGAGGTGTTCGAATACCTTCGAACGAACGAAAAGTTGCGCACCTGTGAAATCAAAATGAGACGCATAATCAAACGAATGGCGCAACAAAAGAAAGAAGAAATGGGAGGGGGAAAGGTCAAGTGATTACAAGTTCGCCGAGGGAACAGTCGAAATTCGTGGCTGTAATTTGCATGCACAGGAGGCGGGTTCAACGAACTCGAGATACTCGGGGTCAATTCGTGGAGGGACCCTGGAACTTCCTTCAACGAGACCTAACCCCGTGAAACCTCGACCCGGCATTGAGGCGATGAATTACGAAAATGATCGAGGGAAAAAAAGACGGGGAAAGAGAAGGAGCGGCAACGCTTACGCATCGCGGCCCAATTCCACCAATCTAATGAACGAACTATTGTCCGTGAAGTTGCAGGAGAAATCAGAGACGTTACGCGTGGATAATCGGCCGAAAACCGATGAAAATTTTCATTTCGCGCCGCCTTGACACAGTAATTGCTCGAATTAAGCCTGCAGGAATTATGGCGAGATTATGTAAATTGTAAGTTAATTTTGGTACCGTGGAAATTTCGTTCGGCTGGTGGTGCGAGAGTTTTTGTTCGACGAGATCGGGGGAATTTGAAATTGAAATTTGTGGTACAGTGAAAGGTGGGATCAGTGAGGCGGACAAGAATAATTAAAATAATAACCGTGGAATAATAATCACGAATATAATAATAATAATAACTAATATAAGAGTGGAAGGTGGAATTAATAAAATGGGCAACGATAACAATTGAAATAATAACGGTGATGAAATATTAATTACAGAACAACAGCTTCAAGATTCACTGTATTGCTATTTAACTGTATTCTTGTCTTTTCATTTTAACATTGAACATATATTCTGTATATTCGTAACTTTAGACACATTGTTTAACCTAAGTTATATTTTTGTCTTCTATTTTTATTCTTTTATCTACTTTTATGTGCTTTGCATCAAACTATTCCTTCTTAGCCGTGAAATGACGTTACGCTAAGGATAAAAGTGTGCTTGTTACATTACAAAATTTCTAAAAATCTACTTGCATACAATTAAAGGATGAAATTCTATAAGATACGATACTCTAAGCAAGATTTTACGTTTAACTATCTCGAAGTTGATCGATTCGCGAGAAATCGAAACGATAGAACGCTATAAGCAACGATTTCTACCCCTAATTCTACGCTTCAGTCTTATTATACCCAAGTTCTACAGCTCAACTTCGTGACGTGTAATGTCTATAATTTAGTTTCGTGAGCCAATTTTAAAGATTCGCGAAAGACCTAAAAATTATAACACCGTAACGATCGAACGATCTCTACCCCCAATTCTATGCTCCAGTTTCGTGACATCCGATTTCTGCAATTCAGCTCCGCGATAGCCAAATTCAAAGTTTGATCGACGATTGGCTCGAAGTCGAAAGATTCACGGGTGCTGGTGGAACGCGTCGATAAGTATCACGAAACGAACTTCGCCTCTCCTCTTCCCTTCGTCATAGGATCCCCCCATCGCCCCGTGTTCCGAACGTCTTCACCGACGGTCGTTCGTCGTGCAACGTCGAGGTTCAACGAACCCGGGATGACGTGATACTGCCATGTTGGGAATTTATTATCTGACTCCGTTGTCCAACGACCCCCGCTTTTTGTGTATCGCGACGCGACCGACCGTTCCTCTTTCTTAGTTCCTTTCCGATTTCACCGGGGGAGGATCGCAAGGCGTGCACGCGCGAACGTGGCACCACGTGGCACGCGGCCGCCATCAACGATTTTCCAACGGTACCAACCGCCCAGGAACACGGTGGCGAACAGGTTCGTGGAATTTCTTTTTCAATTCGAGATATCAGTAGAATTTCGTTGGAATTTAATCGAACATTCTACTATTTTTTATTCGATAGTCGGTTTGGAAATTGGTGTGTTAAATAGAGGCCGCGGTTAGTAGAATGCTGTTGCGATTACGGTTGATTTTTTTCTGAATTGAAAGGAGTTTTTCGGCGTTAAGTAGGCACTTGAAAATGACAGGCTTTGTGAAGATTAATCGTATTTGTGTAAGAGAGAGAGAGAGAGAGAGAGAGAGGTGGATCGAAGGTTTCTTTGCGACTCGAGATACAAGTGGAATTTATTTGGAATTTAGTCGAAGGTCGTGCTTTTTGCGTTTAGGAGCGAGCTTGTTAAGTAGAGCTTACGATCTGTTCTGGAATGCTGTTGGGATTACGATTGATTTTTTCTGAATTGAAAGCAGTTTTTGGACGTTAAGTAGGCGCTTGAAAATGACAGGCTTTGTGAAGATTAATAGAGAGCTCGGTCGAAGGTTGAGACGATGGTGAAGAGATTCGCGAAATTTCTTCGCACTTGCGGATACCAATGGAATTTATTTGGAATTTAGTCGAAGGTCGCGTGTTTGAAAGTTGTTTCGCTAAGTTGCTAAAAGTTGAGATTAGTTGTAGAATGTTGTTGGGGTTACGATTCATTTTCCGTGAATTGAAATAAGCTTTTGGGTGTTAAGTAAGTATTCAAAATTGACAGACTTTGTGAAGATTAGTAGAGAGTTTGATCGAAGGTTGAAACTGTGGAGAACAGGCTTGTGGAATTTCTTTACGAAATATAATTCGAGATATTGTTTCGATTGCAAGCTGCTTCGAAAATTGGTTTGAAAATTGAATACTATTGGATTAATACAGGGTTCCATCTAAGGTTTGTGAAGTTTCTTTTCATTCGAGATATAGATGGAATTTATATAAAATTTTGTCGAAAGTTTTTTTTTTATTTTTGGTTTGAAAGTTGGTTTGAAAATTAATTTGTTGCACAGAGCTTGTGATTGGTTCTGGAACGTTACTGGTATTAATTTTTAGTGGATCGTGACGAGTGTTTGAGTGTTAATTATTTAGAAATTACAGGGTTTATAAAAAGTTAATAAACAATTCGATCAAATGTTAAAATGGCGATGAAAAGATTCGCGGAGTTTTTATGGAATTATAATTTAATCGAAATGGTTTCCAATTTGAGAGTTGTTTTAAAATGGACGTTGTTAAACAATTTTTGATGAATTGAAATAAACTTCCCGTGTGTTAATTAATTATAAAGGTAGATCGATCGAAGATTAGAACGGTGGTGAAACGGTTCGTGAAATTTGTTCGATATTCGAGATATTCGTAGAATTTCTTTCCAAAAATTGTTGGAGTATTGAACTTCCGAGTTTTTGAAATATTCGAATTTAAAGCTTGAATTGAAAAGAAAGCATTCAATAGTTCATGTACAACAAACAGAATTTCTATAGAAAATTCAGCATTTAGCTGAGAGTATTATATTACATTTCACGTAAACTGAATGTAACTTAATACGAATTCGTATTTTCCCAGCAAAGAATCTTTAACCTTTACGCAAACGAGCTATACTAAAGCACGTGGTTATACGCGATAGAATGGCACTAAGAATTTCAAAGAATTTTTCTAGCAATAATAAATATTTCTCAGCTAATTAATCTCGCGTCAAACATGCAAACACAAAATTCTGATCGAACGTGTAACGTTTCATCGTAATGGCAAAGCATAGAAACTGCTAGGTTTTTAATTAAACATTCCAACTACGTATCTCTAATTGGAGGTCGTTGACGTGTTTACGCGAAACATGATTAAAGGTCCTCTATCTGAAAAATTCACGACTGAAATTCCATCTAGTGCAGGTGTAGAAATTACCAACAGTACGATATTATTGATGTTTACTAGGAAATACTCAAGTTACTCGTATACAGCTTCTTCACTATCATAAGCAGCGTCGTGTTTCGTCAGTTTATCTACATACAAATAATGCCATTATATAAACGCTTTGTCAGGATGCTATAAGAATTTTGTGTTAATTATTTTAGATCATTTGAAAATACCGTAGAATAGTTCTACTGTTCTATAAAGAATCCAAAAAAATTGCACTCTATTAAAACGTTTAATATTCGATAATTTGATTAGAAATAGCAAAAGAACGCTAGAAGGATACTACTACGTAAAATGCTATAAAGTATCAATAAGACACTAACATTATATAACATCGATAACACTGTGTGGCTAACCACGTAACATTAATTCTACTGTAAAAATTCCCTTCGCTAATTTTAAGAAGAATTATTCAAAATATCAAAACATTTTTAGGAAAAATACCAAAACATTAAATTCTATGAGATATAGAATAATAATAACGAAGAGAGAAAAATTCTCCACTTGGACTCGTCGTTCCGCTATTTTACTAGAAACAACTCGTGATAACCCGAAACGTTTTCCAGAAGAATTTCGATGGGAACGATTCACTTCCCTCTTACGACGCGGCTTTCCTATTCTCCTTGGAAATCCATTGGAAAGTCGCGAGATTGATTCCGCTTATATGGGCTGGCGCGAGTGAAGATGTTCGCCGGCCGCCTTAATTGACGGCTCTGGCTTTATTCGATGGCGCGTGCAGCTTTCGAACGGCCTTGCAGAAACCGTTTTCCCGTCCCTGATCGCCTCGCAAAACATCCAGCCCCGACTGAAAGCCGATCGGATCGAAAGCTGTTCTCTCATCGCGTTTCTCGTCGTTTCACGGGGATTTCTATGAGTCCGATCTGGTTATACTGGTTCCTCCTTCGTTGGAGAATTATTTTCGAGAAGTACGAGGAACAGGGTTGCCGTGGAATTTTTCCAACTGACGTAGTGTCATAGCTTTGCTTCGAAATGTGTTTGAAATGTGAGGAACGTGGATGGTTTTGAAGAATCGAAGAGACATAAAAGCAGAAGTTGGTGGCTGTACCGGTTACGTCGATCGTCGATTCTTCGTTGGAATATTATTTTCCATTACGAAAGGAGAGGGTTTCCTTGGAATTTTTTAGTACGAAGCAACGCCAGGTTTGCTTTGCGAGGCAGACAATGATCTTTGACGGAAGAATTTCAAATTGATGGACGTACCGGATAGACGATGCATGTAACAATACGGTTACATTGATTCTTCTTTTGTTAGAAAATTATTTACGAGCAAGGGAATCGATGCAGCGAATGGGTTTGCTTTGAAAAGATTTTTGAAATGCGAGCAGAACAATGGTTTCTCGTCGAAAAATTTCAAACGAAGAATGATGGATATAGTTTGGAAGATGCTTAAAGTATAGAAAACGCAAGGTTGTTGTAATTCTTTGAAAATTCCTGGGAAATTAGTTTCGTACGCGGCGGAAAAAGATCCTTTGAATTCTTTGATTCTTGAAATCTTTAAAGATTCTTGAAAAAGTCAACTAATCAAGCTAATGTAACATTATCGTGATTTCCGATGGAATTTTCGATAGAAAAGAGTAAGACGAATGCTATGTTTTCTATTCTATTAAATTTTATATAAATTTCTGTTAATCATAAACTAGAAAAATTAATTATTCAGAGAACTTATAAGTTACATCGAGTTTACGATGAATCTATTTCCTCGTTAAAAGGCATTACTTACGATTTAAAAGCAATTGAAATTGATACGAGAAAAGTTTGGATTGCCCTCTCGCCGGAAGAATTTCGATCCAACGAACCGAGTGCACGCTTTCTCGTCTTCGAAATCGTTCAACTTCCACTTCCAAGTAATTTTGCATCGAAATGAATCGTCGTAAAACAATCGAGATTGCCTCGAACGGAAGTTCAGTTTACCGTCTTGCACGGAGAATTTTAATGAAAGAACCTGCTATTACATTGCCTTTTAAAACAATCATAAAACTATTTAAATTGACTTTAGAGCTAATTTTACTACTTGGAATTTCAAATAAATGTCATTCCTAATCCATGTCCTAATTTCATTTTCTAGAGCTGCCTTTTCATTAATCCTTTTACTTATCTTACAAAAGGTGACATTTTACCAATTATTAAAACTAACAAAGCTATTTTCAATTATCAGCTTGATTAAAGCCGATTATTTCCGATTATTAAAATTATCAAAACTTTTGCAATTATTACAATTGTCCAGAATAATTAAACCTACTCCCAATTATATCCAATTTATTACAAGTAACAAGGTGTATTTCTAAATACGCTAAAAAAAGCTTATTATTTAATTTAGTATTTTTATTTAAAAAAAGATTAAAAAAAGGTATTATTTAAATTATTAAAATCATTTATTGGGAATTTTTTCAATCGCCAAAAACGTTCGATTCGATGATAGGACAGGATCGTAGAATGATCGAGACTTAATTTGTCAACTTGATAGGAATTTTAATTAAAGAAACGTCGATCGAACGGCCGATTCTCTCAGTTTTTCCTCTCATCGACTTTTTCCCTCAAACGAAATTGAACTTTTACTCGATACAACTATTACGCCATGCAGTTTGACAACATAATTGAGATTAATACGAAGACCGCGCAATTTCTTCCCTGTACGAGTACGATCATATTAATCGAGAGAAAAACGCGAAATGATCGTTCCTCTTTGATCGTCCAGTCTTTTCTTTCTTCCAGGAAGACCAACCGAGCGCTTGCGAAACCGATATATCGTTTTATTGAACGTGTTCTCCCAGACGATGGTCGTTAAAGTTCTTCCCAAGTCGATGTAATTGAAATCGACACGAAATAATTTTGATTACCATCGTTAATGGCGGATAATTATCGATAGTTTCTTGCCAATTCAACGTCATTCACCGTTTTCAACGCGATTAAATTAACACGTTTCTATTTAGATGTCGAACTAGGAGCATTCGTTAACCAGTTGGTTTCTTAATCAGATATCTCTTTAGACACGAAGAATTACGCGAAATTAATGACAGGGAAGTAAGCAGATTTAGCTAGATTGATCTTAACTTTTGTAAATCGACGATGGCGTAATGTGTTTGTAATGCAAGTGAAAGGGTCGCATAGGATGAGTAAGTTCTTAATTGTAGAATAGAAATGTTAATCGTAGGATTTGTAGGATTTTTTTTTTTTTATAATTATTGCATCACGGATGTTCAAACAAATTCGTAATTTCGCGAATATGATTTTTAGGAAATTGTAACATGCAGATTTATTTTAGCTGATGAATAGATTGGATATTGTATTATATGTATTGTAAATATCGAATTTTTGCAAAATTTAGCAGCTTTAAAACTTCTATAAATACATAAATCTGATAACAATATTTTTATAACAACTTTCGCGATATGATATCGCATATATTGTTGGAACCTTTAAATTGTATACTTTTCATTCTTTTCTAATTTGTCTATTATACCGAACAATTCACTGTGTATACCGTGTACATTTTTGCACGCTTAAATGCATAAATATCCATGATCCACCAATTAGTGATCGATGTCTAACAATTATCAAATTGTACGATCTTCAAAAATTTGAAAAATAAAGAGGGCTAATGAAAAGCAAAGCAACGTTATAAATCGATCTCTCTTTCGAAAGTAGCAATAGTAATATAAAGATAGGAATTCTTAATACAAAACTGTTAGTAATAAAAGTTCTACATGAAAAATATATTTCAAATATCATAGCATTCTAATCGTGTCTGTATTTTATAAATATTTATTTATTTTCATTTTGTATGTTCCTCTTTTTTAAATCCTCTTTTTTAAATCCTTTAATTTTTAAATTCCTCTTTTTTTTTATCTTTAAGATATAGTTTCGCCTTTTTTAGGCAGACAAAAATTAGGTACATCTGCATGTAATTTCCTCTAAGCCACATGACGTTACAAGTGCCTAACAGATTAATCAATTTCACGTCGAAAACGTTTTTTATCAAAGAACCTACAGAGGCACAGCTGTTTTACGTGTCCTCCTAAGCATCTCTTTCTTGCCTTTCTCTTCGACGAACATCGTGACACGTTGCGAAACGAACTTTTTGCCAGCCGCAACTGGATGATCCCCGTTTTTGCGCTCGTTGAAATCTCCGCTGGTTTATTTTGAAATAAACTGAATTTTCATTTCGATTACACGTGCAGAATCACGGCGAACGTTTCTCGTGAAAATCGCACACTATTTCTCGTTTAGTCTCCACCGAATAATTTCCCAAGCTAAATATCTGCTTTATTTATTGTTATATGAAAAAGCTTCTCGTGATAGGGTTGCTCCATTAAAAATAATTTTTTATTACCGTCACTCTTTATACGAGATTTTGATATCATTATAGCCAGATCTCTATATCTTATTTTCCGATATCTTGGAAGTGCGTGAAAAACAAATTCAACGATATTGATAACTATACCGTCATTGTTATCCATTGCCATCATTCGATCTCGAGATATTCGCGTGTAAAAATTGAAATTAAAACTTGCAGCGCGTTTATTCTAATTTTTATATCCAGACACGAATGTGCGAATCGATGAGCCGAGCTTTATTCTACTCTCTGTTCCACCTTTTCGAACAATTAAAATCCTTAATATTGGGTTGCGGATTTTGTCAATACCACCTAATGACAAAATCCGCAATCACTTAGTTGCCAACTCAATAATTCTCAAAACTTCTAACAACCCTATCGTCTCCTAAATCGATCAACGTACAATTTTCTCGTTTACTAAAGAAGATCGTTATCAGATTCACGCAAGTCGCTATTCTTTGTTTCGTCGAATAATCGTAACAGTGTGTGGCTACGTAAGACGTTAAGAATCGTATAGCAACCGAGAATAAGTTCGCTCAGAATCGACCAGTTTAACAGTGAATTTATGGTTTTACAGTGCCTGTAGTAGATCTGGTTCTAGTACACACAGGTTGCAGATATCGCGTCAGCAGGCGATTTAATGTTAAACACTGGAAGCACGTTAGGCGCTTGAAAGTTATGGAACAGCGTAGCTTAAAAGCCACTTTATCTGGAAATGTACTAAATGTGGTTCGGACCTTTGTTACCGGTCGCCATTCAATTTGATTTGTTATTTTAGATTGCTCAATGTAATAATGGTCGTACGTCTGAATGTACTGCGAACGATGGAAAGTACTTGGATAGGAAGGAGAAGGAGGTTATTCCGATGAGGCAGAGGACGAGGAACGTGTAGGAAATTTCATTTGAAAGCGAGCCAGATCTTGTTCGACGCGGTCTGATTCGTGGCGTAACGCGTGTCGGTCTTTAATTACTGTCGCGAAATAGCTCCGATGGCACGTCATTGTTATTATGAAGCCGAGCGTTTGTCAGACGGTTGCTCTGGCAGCTGGTCGGTTCGCTAAAAGGTTTCGAAATCCTCTCCGATTGTATGTCAGAAACAAACTTCGTCTTCAAATGACAGAATTTGTCCGAATTACGCATTAAACTGTATAGAAAAGACGTCGAAAACTACCGAAAATTTTCTATGACTAACTGTGTCAGTGACTATGAAAGTGATTTCGATCGAGTACACATTTTATATAAAAATTCTCGCATATTGATCGATATGACGTTCAAAAAACGGAGAATTCGACTTCCTTTAGTTTCACACTTACGCTATATTTCATAATTAATTTAATTTCGTAACAAATTAATTAGAATTCTGTTAATCTCCACTTCTCCACTGAACCGTGCATTACGTTAATATGAATCGTCAAGTACTCGCATCTACTTTGATAGAAATGTTCGTTTATCAAATCTATCTCGATACAAACTTTAATACGTAAAATCCATGTATTTCAAAAAACTTCGTCTTTTAGAAAATTGCTGCGATTAAAAATTTTAATCAACGCCTCGATACAAAAACGATACGTTTCTACGTGATTCATGCGAAGTATATCAAACAGGTAACTGTATATAGAAGACGACAAAAAGTATTGCGTGAAAATGACGAACAAACGGATTAACGTGACGAACAAGTAAATAGAAAGAAATTCGAAACGACGAAGACAAGGTACGTCGAAGAAGCGAGCTCGTCGATTAAATAAATCCTTCGGGAAACTTTCCCTTCGACCCAGACACATCGACGAGCACGAACCAATCCTGTAGAGAGACATCTCCGCCAATTTTCCAATGGAAGATCAACAAAGGAAATTAGATCTCTATCTTTGAAATCGAAACGAATGAAACTAGAGCATTTCGATCGAACCTTCTATCGTTTGTTGCAGAGTGGAAAGCTCAGCGTTGCAGTTGGTGTACCCGCTGGATTCTCGTCCGGTGCAGCTAATCTTCCGGGGGTTGCAGGTGGTCAAGGAGAAACGAGCCCTCCTCCGAGATGTCTCGGGCGTTGTTAAACCTGGCGAACTTTTGGCCGTCATGGGCCCCTCAGGTAACGTACATTCATATTATTAACAAATTGATATTAACCCCTTTATAATGTAAACTTGCATGAACTTGGTTGCATCAACTGTCTGATAGAAAAGTTTCTAAAAGCTATGTGTATCTATATTTTCATTATACGAATTTTCTTTACCATCGTGCGTCAAGTTTAGACGTAGTTCGACGTCAAGTTAGAAATTAAGTTGGTAGACTGAGGGATGGATGAGGGTTAAGAATACTCCACCCTCTGGTCTCCGATCCCCTAAATCGGAATAATCCTTCAATCTCCCGACAGATTGGTTGTACGAAAGCTGGCAGCAATAGTTTCTCTTCTTCGCAGAATTGATTTAGCGATTGATCGAGAGATAAAGCAAATCTTCGTTGGTAGAGGTTTAGGAATTTTCTCTGCGGTTTAAGGGATTTAAGAGTTAAAAATGATTCTACGAATCGGTAGGATGTCATTTATTTCGCGTTATCGAATCTCCCTCTATCGATGGATTGTGTAAATTTTACTTCCTAAAGAGGATGGATGTTTTATTAACGTTCAGGATTTAGTTTATCGAATTGAGTTTCTGGTTGATGAAATTCTTTGTTAAAATCTGCGGCTTATTTTTTAAACAGTCTTCCGATATAAAGATATATGCAATGTAATGATTTTTCATGTGGAAATTATTTTTTGACGTTTTAACGTGCAACTGTATCGTCGGTTCAATTATTCTAGTACGTGTTGTTATTTTTACATCGGACTAAATTCATCCATGCCGCGTCTTTGCCCTTTCCATCGCTTGAAAAGTAAACTCATAGGACGATCGTGACGCGACATGCATATTTATCACGACGTAGAACGATCAGCGCAATTTTTCGGCCAGAGAAAAATTTCGTTCGCCTCGTTTAGACTAATTGACCGTTTGTTTCGTAGCGATTCTCGCGAATGCTGATGACCCGATCGGGTTTCCGTGGCCCCCTATTGGACAATTTCGTGGCAGTTTGCGTCATTCGTTTATTTCGCGGCCTCTGCTTCAGCCATTTCGCGCTCGTAACTCGTCCTCCCCCTTTGCTTCTATTTGAGAACTTGTGTGCACGTTCGCCATATTTCGCAACGTTCATCAACGATGCCTTTAGCTACCGAGGACAAGGTTGGAATTAAGAGACAAATTAATGGAGTTCATATTCTTCATATTATATTTGGAAGTTCCAGAATATACATTTAGCAAGCATTGTAGAACTTCGACCAACCCTCTCTGAGTTCTGATTAAAATGATCAAAAGTCGTAAAAAAGGACTTGGATCCCAATTCCTTTTTATGACAAAAATTGCTCGTTGTTGCAAATGATGTAGAGAGACGTGTTTCTTTTCTTGTGAATATTTTAACTCATTTTCGTTTATCTCAGTAATTGGAATATACAGGGTGGTTGGTAACTGGTGGTACAAGCGGAAAGGGGATGATTCTACGCGAAAAAAGAAGTCGAAAATATAGAATAAAAATTTTTCGTTCGAGGCTTTGTTTTCGAGAAAATCGACTTTGAATTTTCGCTCGGTACGCGTGCGGTACGTTATAACGGATCTCACTGTATACCGTTGTCTCGATGGAAAAATTAAAAAAACAAAAACAATTTTTTTATTCTATAATAATATAATATAATATAATGTAATATATAATGTAATATAATATAAATATAATACAGTGAGATCCGTTATAACGTACCGCACGCGTACCGAGCGAAAATTCAAAGTCGATTTTCGCGAAAACAAAGCCTTAAACGAAAAATTTTTATTCTATATTTTCGACTTCTTTTTTCGCGTAGAATCACCCCCTTTCCGCTTGTACCACCAGGTACCAACCACCCTGTATTTTAGAACAGGTCATTCACAAACCAGTATCGGGGTTTATATTTCTGTCCAGTACGCGTTATGAAATTCATTGTGAAATTCATCGTACGCTATTACAAAATATATTTATTTATACAAAATATAATTATACAAAAATACAAAAATATATTTATTTATTTACTAACAAATAATGAACAGATTCCAAATATATATAATACGATACTTGCCAGATCGGATCTCTGCTTGCACCATATTTCTTTTATCCTCTTCACAGAAATTCGAATATGCAAAAACATCGATCGATATATACATAGGATTTGGTAACAAACAAAAAACTGAAATTCACCCTCCGCTAACAATGAATCGGTCTAATCGGTCCAATGATCGATGTATGCTACGTAGCGGTAAACGAAAAACTGAAATTCACGCTGCTCCAATAATAAATCGAAATCAATCAGAATCTGGAAAAGAAGATCACCGCTCTTTGTATTCACCACGCGTCGAATGTTGTCTGATCGCTATCCTGAGGGTAAATTCACGGCGGTTCTTCTATGTTTAAACGCGACAAGGATCGCTGGCTACGCGAGTATCGTGCCTTGGTAACGAGCGATACGCTGGCGCGATATTTATCGCGAGATTCGTCGTTTCTCCCCTTGATATTCGTTTAACAAGCCGCAAGCCCGCGTGTACGGGGCACGCGAGTACAAATCATCCGTGCACTCCGGCCGTTTCACGGTTTGTCGTTAACGTCGCCGGTCGAACCGAACGCGCCAAGCGTATTTCCACGTCGGACATCGTATATCTTGGCCGAATGGCGACGATTCTAGGAATAAAATCTACTATTCCGACCCTCGGCACGCTGCTTGTTCAAGACTTAAGCATTCAATGGGCGAACCTCGTCCAGTCGGATTACATACATTTTACCCTTTCGATATCGCATACGCTTTCCTGTCACGAAAGACTATGTTGCTTTATGTAGGTTTTCGGTTTCCTCGGCTGGTAATTGGTGTCAGTGATTTTCAGCTGGTTTCTTGGTTTATTTATGCTTGGTATTTCTAATGCAGCCATTCGTACACGATTTTATGAAATAAGAGGAAGAGAGGGAAATATTTTCGATTGTTAATTGGTGTCGGTGGTTTTAAGTTAGCTGCCTCTGTTTATTCACCGAGCTATGTGATGTGTAGAATTTTGTGAAAGAAGAAGGAAGAAAGGAAGGAGGAGGGGCAGATAGATCAGTTAGTTTCTTGGTTTATCGAGACTTGGAATTTTTCTGGTAAGATTTTGTTAAAGGAAAAAGAGAAAGAGGAATTTTCTCATTCGGTGATTTTAAATTAGTTCCTTCGTTAACGTTAAGTTGGCGAGATTTATTGTTAATGAAGCTAGGATTTATGTGAAATTTTGTGCAATAAAAGGGAAGAAGAAAGAATGAGGAATTTTCTTCAGTTTGCTAATTAGTGTCAGCGTTTTTCAGTTAGTTTCGTGGTTTATTTAAGTTGGCCATTTTTAACGAAGCTGGGATTTCTGTAAAATATTATGTGTTACATATTATGAAATAGAGAAGCAGGGATGAGAACATTTTTTTTTAGTCGCTAATTGGTGCCAGTAATTTTCAGCCAGTTTCTTGGTTTATCCAAGTTGAGTATTTTTAATGACGCCAGAATTTCTGTACAATTTTGTGAAATAAAAAGGAAGGTGGAAGAGTGAGAAATTTTTTCAATTGCTAATTGATGTCGATGGTTCTAAGTTAGTTTCCTCGTTCATTTAAGCTCGACGATATTGTGTAAAATTTTGCGAAACAAAAAGAGGAAATTTTGTCAATTGTAAGCTACTTTCTCGAGTTATTTAAATTTGATTTATTATTCAAATTTCGTACAACGAGAAGAAAGGCTGGGTGAAATGGTGAAAAATACGAATAGATGATACATATAACGAAATTTAAAAAATAAATGAACTTGATCCAAAGACAGTTTGCTTCTTGAGATTAAAGGATTAATGTCATCCGATTATACAAGAATTAAAATTCAAATAGCTTGCGCATTAAATTTTGGTACAATATAAGTGAGATATATTTGATATGATATAAGAGTAACATTTCCTGAACGTCTGTCCTTCCGATAAATGTAAATGTTGATTTTATTTGAACAGGTTGCGGCAAAACGACGTTATTGAACTGCCTGTCAGGCCGTGTAGGCGTGGACGGGGGTGAAATCTGGCTGAATCGTGAAAGGCTGACGAAAAGATGGCGCAGAAGAATCTGTTACGTGCAACAGCAGGACGTTTTCTTTCCCGATCTCACATTACGACAGACTCTCGAGGTCAGTCTACTACCTTTTATCTTTCTGAACAATCGCGTCTCACACGGAATTAGTCGATTTACTTCAACGCATTAACAAAATTTATTAACACATCTATAGAATATCAGGGAATATTGAAAAACGAACAAATTGATTTGTTCAATCAGTGAGAAAGTACTTTTACCACGGTAATTTCGTATGGAATTACTCTTCTTGTAATAAAAAAAATTGCTACATTCGCAGAAAATATATTTTAATGCACGTACAAAATAGCAAAGAATGTAAAAGTGGACGAATTTATCGGTTCGATCGATCAGAAAATATTTGTACCATAGTAATTTCATATAGAATTAAGCTCTTTGTTTCGAAATGTTATCTCCTTCGTAGAAAATATACCAATACGTTTACAGAATACTATGTCATATAAAAATGAACGAATCTATGGGTTTAATCGGTGAGAAATTATTATTATGACAGTAGTAGCTTGGCGCATTTTGTTAAAAAAAAAAAAAATTGATACTTTCGTAGAAAACGTGTTATAAAATGAAAATATAGAAGCGAAGGAATTTATCAGTTTAATCAGTCAGAAATGCTCGTTTCGTGCTTTCGAATGTATTTCATAGAACATAGAAGCATAAAGATGACTATCTAATCGAATGTAGTTACGATCGTTCCGTGAGAAATAGGGAAAGAATCGAAGCAAAAGAGAAAAGCTTTGATATTTATATACATTTATATATTGTGTTCGTAGCGAAATCTTTCCTCGTAAAAGCGAGCAATTTCCATAAAACCGATCTTATCAAATGGCAAAAGTCTAAATATTTCCCTCGGCATAATAATGTAGCGGACCGATAAATTCCAACGATCACTCCATCGAACGATAAAACCGATGGAACGAGTTCCCATTAAACGAAGCCCAAAGATCCCTGTCATAAAACCCATCGAATTTGCATTCGTGTACGCGATTACGAAAAAAATGCCGGACCTTTTCTTTAGGCTCTGAACGTGTCATAAAACAATAGATAATAAAAAAAGAAGAAGTATTTATCCTCCAAATTATAACGAAATTCGATTCGATCGTGTGTTCCATGGAGTTTATTTAAATTCGACTAAATAAATTTCATTAATCCTATACTAATTAATAGTACGAAATCTAATGTAAATCGGCTAAATTAGCGCGAAATAATTTCGATTCTTGCGATAGTAGAATAGTAGAACGAGGAAATTATTTCATTAAAATGTCTTATAATTTGACGTAAAAGTTTACTCCTGTCGTTAACAACAAGGATAAAGAATTCGTTTCTCAGATCTAATTTCTTATAAATTCATTCAATCGTACATTAATACTACATCGGACGTTGATTACTGTACTGTTCTATGCTAATTTATTCTTAGCGTTCTTATTTACGGCGAAATAATGATTCTTGAAAATGTTACATTCAATTCATTCACGTTATCTTTCTTTGTATCGTTCGATTCATTTATATAGAGAATATATAAAATAATAACTGTTCTACAGCGATGAAAACTAGTCATGTAGTCGTCAAGATAATATCGTACGGAATATCCATAGTTCATTATAATTGAATAGAAATTAATCAGAATACAGCAAATTAAATATCCATTCCCAGACAAATAAACATAATATGAATAATACTTTAATTAGAAGACTTTAGAAAAGAGTACTCGTATCTAACGTAAATATTATAATATAATAGTATAATATAAATAATATAGAAACAATATAAATAACGCTTAGAAAGCGATATTTGTAATATTTATTTAGCAATATTTAAAAGCAATTTTCCGATACATCGATATTTTAACGTAAACGACGATACAAGTACCTCGTCAGAAAATAAAACATGAATCTTCATTATATATATCAAAGAATATATACACCAAAAAAACAAGGATCAAGGTGAATTAATAATCGACAAATAATCTTGTTACCGTCGGAAGAAAGAAACGCTCCGATGGCAGAGAAACTCGTAAATCGTCCACATTTACCGCCAGACGAGCGCAAGTAGAAACAGAGAGACATAGTCAGACACGCTAGACAAGATCGGCCGATTCCGGGGCCGACTGGCGAAATAGGAAGCGGCTGATTCTGGCCCGCGGTGTTTCCCTGTTTTCCAGGAAAATCGGCACGCTGCGTGCGTGCCAAGTTCCGCGCGAAATTTATGAAGGCTTCGCGACAGAAAATTAGGAGGACACCTCGGGCGCGGGATCGCCTGGAATGCGGGCTACAAGCCAACCAACCAACCGTTGCATTCTCGCGGATTTAACACGCTAGGAAGGTGTCGCAATCGTCCATTAGCGAATTGATTCAATTTATTGGGCATTTTAGATTTTAGACTGTCACAGCGAATGTTCGAATCGACGATACGTATATTTGTTATTCTTCGGATTTCAATCGCGTTATTAGTAGCTACGTTGCGCTTTGTTTGGACGTTTCATTTTCAAGTTTGGTCCGAACAAGTGAACTGGAATGTTCACGAAATTAGACACATAAATTTATTGTGTTTCACTTTAGCGAGATACTCTTTCAAATTAGAAACACTTTCCTGTGTTACGAATTACAGCGAAGCAAGTTTGCTGATGCTTCTTACTTTTTACAATACAAATAAGGAATTCTTAAAAGATGGAATTCATGGAAATTACCATACTCCTTGGATCGTCGAAATAATGGTATAGCGGTTGGTTGTAACCTTTTAAATTTATTTGTCGAACCTTATATTTGTTTTATCGTTAAACCTATTAACATCGTATAAGAGAAATTGTGTCAGTTTTGGTCGGGAAATTTTCACGAAAGAGAATATACCACTAACCAACTGGATTTTTGAAAATGACCTAACTACAGTAGCTAGTGGAATAAGTAATTACCGTTTAATTCTTCGCGAACCAACCAATTAACCTTAATAAACTCTGTCCTCCTCATAATCTACGTAACAAAACAGTCACGTAAAATTTCCCCAGCGCAGAAACGACGAAAATTCTTAATTCTATCGTTAGAGGACGATCTAGAACGACTAATATTTCGTTCTTCAAACGATCGAGCGATCGGTCTTCATAAACGTGACGTTGATCCCTTTGCGCTTCAAACAACGAAACTGCCAAAAATAAAATTTCTTTAAGCACAGAAACGAAGATAGATATACGTCATACGTGTCGAAGAAACATTCACGGTGGCAAGTACGTACGTAAGTACTCGAGAAACACATGTGTGTGACACACGAAACCGATCCAACGGGACGTTGGCCTCTCGATTATGGCAAGGGAGACAGGAGTTGCCCCGTGACAAATAGAGGGTGGTAGGAAGAAAAAAGAGATAAAGAGAGGTGAAGAAAGAGAGAGAGAGAGAGAGAGAGAGAGAGAGAGAGAATTGTGGTGACGTCATAACTCGGTCAGTGAACCGCCGAGCGCGTGTCTTACGTGTTTCAAAAACATTCGGCGCCGTCTCCCTACGTGCATAATACGCTTAAAGCAACCGCTGCCATCGTTTATCTCGCTCCTTTTTTTACCTTCTCCGATTCTCTTACTTTGTCGTGTCACGTTGTTTTCGTTCACGGGCTCGTATTTCTTCCTCCTCGTGCCTTTCTCTCGCCGTCAACGTATCCCTGTCACCGTACTTACAATTATGGACGCGCCTTTACGCCGACTCTCCACGTTTTCTCCTCCTCCTCCTCCACCTACTCCTCGTAGATATTTTAGCCGATTGTTCAACGAAGATAATCGAGAAACAAAAACAAACGCAATTTAGTAAGGTCTTCATTTTTGTGTCGTTTTGGCTCGTAGAAGAATTTTAAAATTTTGCATCAGTTTGTCGTTTTCGGATATTCTGTGTCACCTCTTTATTGAACTCAACTTTGTCAAATTCTACTCTGTCGTTCTAATCTTTTATCGTATTTTCTATAGTAGTATCGTATTAAAATATTATTCATAAGATCGAGCAGCTTTACCAATGGTACCGATGGAACCAAACTGATTTCAGTTTTCCAGACGAAAGTGGAAAACTACATATTTGATTACAACTTCCATCCTTCGTTTCCTAGAATTCAAACCATCTAGAAATAATTCGTTTAATTATGTGAATCGTGTGGAACTAATCCTCGACTCGCCTTGTCTGCTTAAGGAGTCGAACAGGCCTGAATCCTACAACATTCTACATTTCGTCCCCTTGACTCCGTCATCCTCCTCTCGAAACGTCCCATTGTTCTCTTGTTCGAAATCTTTTTCCTGGATATTTATAAAATCGATACTCTATAGATCGATCGAAAAGCTATTGAACGAATGGTTCGATCACCTCTCACTTTCCCTTTTCTCCGCGTGGAGCGTGATGGCCGACACGTCGCCGTCGTTCTATGGAAACCAGCCGGCGGAGATGACGTTCACGGTCGTGCTCCGTTCTGGAGCAGTCCAGTTTCCTGCTGGCCGAGAGACGACCGCTATACCCGCAGCGAAATATCGTCGGCCGCCACTTTCTCTCTCCGCATAACGGATCCTCTTGTGTAACGGACTCCCAGCCGTCGAGAAAATGGCACGTTCGTCCGCGTTGCCCGCCGCGGCCAAGGCAGGGTGTGTCGACCGAGCCGACATCCACCTTAAGCCGCGTGCACACGAGAATAATTCAAAAATAATCTGAACTAACTACAACGTGACTAAGGAAAAATTCGATTTTACAAGCCGTTTATCTTGTATCCGTGAGAAATTGGAAAGTGCAAAATAATGAAAATGCACGTGATACGCGAAAATGTATCAATGTCCGACGTCGATGGTAATGCAACTAAAAATAATGTAGAGATTTTCAACGTTTACAGGGAAATCATTTTCAACGGCGTTATAAGGCTGACTTAACGCAAGATACGCCACTATACGCGAAAGCAGTACAACTTTCCGCCTACAGCGTCACGAAAGAACCGAAGATCAACCGATAGTGTGAAACTAGGGCCATGGCGGTATAAGTAATAATTTTACCCTCTGACGCAAAAGTGATGCAATTATAAATATAGCGTTCTACATAATAAAGATAGAAACATAATGTAGACCTTCTGTTCAATAAGCCATGCAAAGTAAGATACACACTTGTTACGATATAACTGATATGTATGGAAAAATCGTTTTAGTTGCGTTGGTGGGAATGTGAATTCGCATAAATATCGGTGTAATAATTATTACAATTTTCGTACAATACGTATGAAAATGGCGAGTTTGTGTTTTCTTTTTATTTGCAATTGATAAATTAATAAACGAATAGACTGGATGCCTTTGATAAAATTAACACATGCGCAACGGAGCAGGTTCGCACAATATGCCGCTGCTGGTGACGCCAGCAAATTGGCAGAATTTTACGAAAAAGACTTGTGAACGCGAACATGTGCGCGTCGTCATATATATAGAGAGCATAGAGCGCGTATAGAGAAAAACGGCACCCGTGTGTTAATATTATGTACGCTTATTTTATTTAATTCATAGCATTTTTAATTATAGTTGTTCAGTTGTTTGTTAATTACAGTTGTAATATTGTTGTTGATATAGTATACTCGTACTCAGGTATTTATTAAGGGTTGTTTGCTTCAGAGTAAAAATTAGAAGAATTTTTGTTCTCTTTTCTTGAATACTGAAAGAAAATTGAGACAGATATCGATAAAAATAGATTATTGTATTTTTTTTCTTTTGAATGATGGTACCATAGTTTCCTTACGACCTTTAAAAAATAGCACACTAATATCAATGGAAAAAACAATTAATGTATGTTCTGACACAACAATTGCGATACTAGCAGATCCAGTACGTACACACAGTCGATCTAAACTAGAACAAATATTTTATTAAATTCTCACAGCTTTCTCTCGTAACAGATTTTTCTAAAACACCATTTCTCCCTATATATTATTCAATTTTTCGAAAGAAAGGGTAAACCGTTACCATTTCTCTCTGGTCGTTTTTACGTTTCCTAAAGGAAAAAGCGAACGATCAAAGTTTCCTTAATTGAATCCCCGTACATAGTCGTGGACGCATTAATCAAACCGTTTCCGACGTAATATCCGCGATAATAATATCCGCGAGTGCTGTTCCAGTCGCCGTGTAAATTTTCGCGAGCAACACGTCGATCACCAAGAGATGAGAATCGAGTTTCCTTTCATTAAGCCTAATGCTTAATGGTTTCGTTCGAGCGGAATTTCAAATAGGCGGCTAGGAAACAATGGGCTGTTTAATTGGCTGCTTTACATTGATTTAAGTTAACCAACCGCGTCGACCGCCATTATCGGCAGTTTCATATAGTTGCGCATACTTTCGTCGAATGATTAAGTGGAACTATTAATCAGGCACATAATAGAATTTTAAAAGCCCACCAGCGAGCCATCGAACGCCTGATTCCAGCCTTCCATTCGAGCAGAAATATGAGTCAACGAGGCTAAGGAACGATCGATTTTATTTATCGTTGGGCCTTAGCGATCGAAAATTATTCCAACTATCGTATTCCATGTAAGCGTTTCCTTTCGAAAACGTTTCTATCGTAGTGGAATTATATTTTGTACTCGGTAACTTGCGCACGTATTTATCTACGTAGTAATAAATAAACATATAGACACGTGTATGTACATAAAAGTCTATCAAGTTACTAAGGTATTTGTGTAAAACATTTATAGATACGATCATCAACAATGTAGATAGAACACGAAATTGTTCGTGCATTCTACGAAAGAGTTATTCTTACTCAAATTAATCTGCTATATTAATCTTCGTATAAAATTATACTTACTCAACAATAAATATCTGGTAGTAAAATGTATTCTGTATAAACATTGAAACACGTAAGGGGCTATAAGTTACGTTAATGTTAGGACTATATATTTTGTTAATATTTCATGGAAGCGTTTGTCCTCTCGGTATCGAGTACGGAATATATATTATATTAATATTTTAGTCAAAATAGCCTTGTTACGTGGTGCACGAAGGCTTCCTAAACTGACTGTATACAAGTTTTCCTGTTATCGGGATATTTTTATTTATTTGAAGGGTTCGTAGGATGAAAAAGTGACGTAAATGTACCTTCTGCCAAATATGAAACATAGTGAACACAGAGCTTAATTTTGGTGCACCTTTTCTCCGAGTTTCCTATTCGTCAACCTTTATCCTGCATAATTAAACCTCCTAAACTATCTATAGAAAGCGTCTCTTCAAAAAAGAAACACAATGTCCCTTAATTTCCAATTTTGATCACACAGCTAACCTGGTTCTGCCTTTATTGAATTTCTAATTCCCTTCAAGGAATGTGTTTTCGAAACACGACATGACCAACAAGTCAAACCCTACAAAAATTCTACTGCACGAATTAGACTTAAGAATGAAAGATAAGGTATAATAAAAAAAAAATCTAATATAACTGGACGTCGCTTGAAGCTCCAGTACATGGAAAATAAAACAAACAGCTTGGAATTCATTTTGTTTTCGGTTGGTGAATTTCTTGAATTCCAGGACAGAATCCAGGAAAAATTTCAAACGACGTTCATGAAAGAATTCCAAAGGCGGCAGAGGCGGCGCGTTTCCCTTCGATACTAACACGCTTGTCCTCGCGTGTCCCCGAATTATCGAATGCACGTGAACGCGTTTCAAGACGAGGAAAGTTCATGCGCTACGTGCAGAATCGCGCAAGACCGATGGTGGATGGATTTCCTGATCGAGCTGTCGAAGGTGTAGCTCGTTACAACCTGACACATGACACGTAGCTTCCTCCTTCGCTGCGAAGTTCGCAGTTCCTTCGTTGCATAATTCGTGTGTTGTCTAATTGGCAAGTTGATGGTAACATCGTCTTTGGAACAGCGTTTCTGGTTTTCGCTTCAGATCTTCCCAATACGCTCGTTGAGCACAAACGTTGCTTCGAAGAAACGTTTTCTTTGTTTTAATAAACTTGCGTTATTATTAAATTCGATTTTTTAATATTATGATCTGCAGTTACGCTAAGTTGTTATGCCGAGATCGTCGGTGGGACAGTGTTTCTGGTTTTCGATTCTGATTTTCCTGTTTAACTCGTTAAGCACAAATGTTGCGTCGAAGCAACGTCTTACTTGCTTTAACGAACTCGTATTCTCGAATTCGACTTTTGATACTGTGGTTAGCAGTTACGCCAAGTAGACAGTGGTTATACTTTCGTAGCTACGTATTTCTTTACTCGTTTATATTTTACAATTTCTCGAAGTTGTAAAAGGTTGGAGTATTAACTTGGAAAAGTTGGATATACCCTCCAAAGAGATAACAGTTTTAGGTCGAACTTTCTGTTTAACTCGTTAAGCACAAATGTTGCGCCAAGGCGACGCTTAACTTGTTTTAATATAAACTTGTTTTATTGAATTCGATTTTTAATATTGCGGTTAGTAGTGTGGTACTTTTCTAAGTATTTCTTTCTCGTTTACGTATTATTATTTCATGGACTTTTAAAAAGTTGCAACGTTAACTTCAAAGGACCTTCAAAGGATTAACGGGTTTAAGGAACTATCCTCGAATCATTGAAACTCTTTCTCCAGTCAATTTCATCAAAAAGGAAAAAACCCGATAGATACAAAGAACTACTTTAGAATTATCAAAATAATCCATTGATATCCAAACCCATCGATCTTTAAAGAATCCAGAATAACAAACCACTGAAATTCTTCCTGCAAAGATCCTAAATTTCATCAACCCCCCAAAAATATCAAAAATGCTCAAATCGATTGAAAATAACCAAGAAGCCAGTAAATCCAAAGAATCACCTACGAATTAATCGACGAAATAGCCTATTCATCCAAACCCATCGATCTTCAAAAAATTCAAGATAACCAAAGGATGCTTCTCGAACCATTGAAATTCCCTCTTCCCACGAACGTGTCTTTAAGAAGTTGAAAACGATCAGAGATCCAGCAAACGGAAGAAAATCGTTCAAACGACCAAAATTCTCTCTTCATCTACCGAACCTACCAACCTGAAAGACTTTCAAAAGCTTGAAAGAATCTACAGAAAGACGAAGCTAGGAAACAAAGTGACGACCCATCCGGATCGAAAAATGGCTTGTTGGGTGGGTTTCGCAAGGAACGTAACGGCTGCTGCAGCACGTTATCGTAATTGATTTAACGATCGCGATTACGAGCGGACCGGTGCATCCCCGGGGGTACGTGTCAGATGGTAATAATAGACACAAAGTGGGCTGGATGTTACGAAACGGAAATGCACGTCCACGCCGCCGGCTTTTGCTTACATTGCTGTTTAATGCGTAAACGGGGCCGTGGCTTGGGTTAAAAGGCGGTCTCAACTTTCCGTAAAGTCCGCCACGATACCGATCTTCCTTCTCATCGTTCCTATCTACCGTTTTCTGTTGCACGCTTTCGCCGATTTAATCGTCGATCCGACATTTTTCTCTTCTTTCTCTTCTTACTTCTTTTTTTCTTTTTTTTTTCTTTTTTGATATTTTTTATTTCTTTCGATCTGACAGTTCTTGTTGTTCGTGTGTTTCAGTACCAGGCGAGGCTCAGGCTTCCGGACACGTTCTCGCACTCCCAGAAGATGCAGTGCGTGGATCATATCATCGAGGTCCTCGACCTCGCCGCCTGCCAAGACACCAGTGAGTATAGATCGGACACGATCGACGGATCGTGCCAAGCCCCTGCGGTCGTTCTCTACGTGGCGGCCTGCTTTTGCGCGCCACGGTGTCTCACTTTATTGCATTTTTCTTCTTTCACCTTCGTTCGATCGTTTTATCTTTTTATTTGGTCGTTTGAAAAGACTTACGATATTGGATTGGATTGCACACGAAATGATTATATCGAATTTTCGTGTTTGACCATCGTATTGAGGTTAGGAATCGTTAAAAGGAGTAGGTAATCGGCAATTTTTCGTAGGATGAATTATAGATTTAGAATTTTGTCAAATTTCTTAATTTTACTTCTTTGTTTGTTTTACTTTTTTGTATAATGATTATTATAAACAAATTTACAAATGATATTTTGATGTCGAATTTTCGTGTTTGACTGTCGTTTTGAGGTTAGGAATCGTTAAAAGGAGTAGGTAATCGGCAATTTTTCGTAGGATGAATTATAGATTTAGAATTTTGCCGAATTTCTTAATTTTACTTTTTGTTTGTTTACTTTTTTTGTATAATGATTATTATAAACAAATTTACAAACGATATTTTGATGTCGAATTTTCGTGTTTGACTGTCGTTTTGAGGTTAGGAATCGTTAAAAGGAGTAGGTAATCGGCAATTTTTCGTAGGATGAATTATAGATTTAGAATTTTGCCGAATTTCTTAATTTTACTTTTTGTTTGTTTACTTTTTTTGTATAATGATTATTATAAACGAATTTACAAATGATATTTTGATGTCGAATTTTCGTGTTTGACTGTCGTTTTGAGGTTAGGAATCGTTAAAAGGAGTAGGTAATCGGCAAATTTTCGTAGGATGAATTATAGATTTAGAATTTTGTCGAATTTCCTAATTTTACTTTTTTTTTGTTTACTTTTTTTGTATAATGATTATTATAAACAAATTTACAAACGATATTTTGATGTCGGATTTTCGAGTTCGACCATTCTTTTGAGGTTAGGAAAGCATACTATTTCACTTGATTAATGGCAAAACTATCAGAACGGTTAAAATTCGTAATTTTATAGATTTAGGATTTTGTTGAATTTCCCGGTTTCCTTCTTTGACTTTTTATTCGATCGTTTGAATGTGATCGTTATAAGTGCACTTGTAAGTGCGCGATACATTTATATCTAGCTTTTGTATTTGATAATAATTTTAAGGTTAACAAACTATGAGATCTTAAAGTTACATTGTACTCGATTAATGCTAAGAATATCAGAAAAATGTTCTCAAGTTTGCTGACTAAATTCAGGTTCAAGTAATTCAGATTAAGAAAACATATTATATACTTTACAACTTTCATGATAAAGGAAAATGAAAATTGAAGTCAATCAACTCCTGATATTTCGTTAATTTCCTTTTTACACGTTTTATTTTAACTTTTTATGTTTCACGATTTTATAATTATAAATAAAAACGAAATATTTTGAAAGAAAATACGTAAAAGGATATAAAGGAAAACATGGATTTTATATGTGGGTCGAAAGGGGAATTTTATTTGTTATTACAATGTTGTAACAATGAGGTCAGATTACGTGGCAACCACGGTATATTTTCCTTTGATGCATTGTTAATGTCTTTAATATCGAATGAAAATAACACCGTTACCGCTGCTACTATTTTTTAATTAAATTTGAAATTCCTCACTCCAGAGAAAATGACTGTATATTTAACTGAATTATAATTTGCGCGTACCTATCTACATGCTGAGAAAGATAAAAACAGAATAGTTATTTGCTGCAATCGTATCCTTATGCAATTAAACATTTCGCAACAATTTTTACCCTCCCGAATTTTTATCAAGCGCCAACATTTACGTAACAAGGACAAAGTAAAAAATACCGTAACCACACACGCAACATGTTTAATTATACAATGTTATAACATATCCAATTACGTAAATCAATTCGTTGCAACGTCGACCGTACTTCAACCCCAACCAAACGCTACCAACATAAATCAAAATTTTACCATCAATTATATCGATCGATTACAAGAATCATGATTGCTATAGTTTACGCAATAATTAATGTTAATATAAAAATATTCACTCACCTTAGATTTTCTTTTACATAATCACTCTACTATGAACTAACATGTTTTCAAATTCTATCTTCAGATACAATGTTACTGTTCAATTTTATCTTGATCGAATCGCTTAAGATTTATATAAAATCGAATATTATATGTTATATTCCTTCTACACACGTGCTAATTTGTAACCAAACATATCTTTGCAGTGAATATCTTACATTTTCAGTATGTTTCCTTATACATTTCCAGATCGTAACGTCATATACATTTCTTTATATCTTTCTTTTCATTTCCTGATTTCTTTATACATTTCCAGATCATAACAGTCGTAACGTGTCACGTTATAGTCATAATACAATTTCAATAGGTTTTTTCAGACAACACGTACCACATATACGTAAAAGTTTTCATATACGAGTATTCGAATATCTTTGTAAATCACTTTGCGAAAAAGCACCAATTTCACACGATTTCTCGCATTTGTTTCCACGGAGATCAAAGCGTCTGCGCGGGCTCGCGAAACTGGGACGATCTCTCGCGTCGCAGCCGTGTAAATTCGCCATAATTTGTTTATGGACGCTGAACGAGGAGTCGGTGGCGATTTATGACTTCCAGAGGTAAGAAACGGGCCATCAGCAACGTAGTTGGTCGCGTTGCCATCGCTGGTCGCCATCGTTGCTCGCCATCGTCCTCCTCATCGTCGTTCGGTCCTATGATTTTGATCGACGATTTCCGCGATCGTAATTCATTCATCCCTTCTCGTAAAGACTCGCGAAATCGTTTGTTATCGCGACGCGTTACAGCTCGCTGAATCACGATCGTTTCTGCCAGCATCGATCGTTTATCCCGATTCCTCGAAACGCTTTGAAGTCCAACCAAGATTAACTTAAAGCCACGTTTCGATGAAAGTTGCTTCCTTCAAACTACGTTTGACCTGATTTGACTCCGGTTGAATTTAATAGCATTGTGAACGTATATTCGTACGAGATCGAGAAAGACATATTTATTTATATGAAGAAGTTATTACGTAATAAAGTAACCGTTAACGTTTCGCAAATTATGAAATCGTTTGGCATCTGGTTCTTCGATTATGAAATCTCGTGGAAGATTAACTTCTTGATTAATTAATGCTTCGGATCGATAGACATCGATATTTTCTTTTTTCTTTCGAACGAAATCTTCTTGGTACAGAAATACCAATTAATATTCCTAATGCTATTTTGTAAAATTCTCTAAAATTTCTTTGTTGGTCCTATCGACAATTTTTCTCGCAGAAAATAGATCAACACTGTTCGTCGATAAAAAGTTAAAAACAGAGTTAAAAATGCAGTTTAGGAAATTAAAGATAGAAATAGTCGACGTTGAACGTTAAACGAGAAAAGAAGAGTGAAACTTGAAACGAAAAGGATCGAACGTGGGTTAATTCCTGTTGTATTAAAAAAAAAAAAAAAACGCAAAAGAAATACATCAAGCGTCATATTTGTTTCATTCTAAATTATTTTCGGAATCAACGAAAAAGTGAAAGGTAATAAAAAGTGATCAGAAAACTTGAATAACGTTTTTATTGGGCAGCAGCCAGTAAAAAACCATTTTTCTCTGTTAATTTTTTGTTTGATTTTTTCACTTTATTTCGTTACGATGGGGATATCCGTTTGACCGATGTGTTTCATCATTGATGAGCAACCTAACAATTTTTTTCATTTAATTGGATAGGGAATAAATTCGAATTGAATTTTTTTTTTTTATTTCTGCTTTTGCAGCAACGCTACAGGTTTGTCGCGTTCGTAATCCAATTTGGAATCGTTTTCAGGACCAGACGAAACGATTTTATATTTCAATCGAGGAAGGACCGATGGAACGAGAATTTTCATTCGTTTCCTTTTTTGGTCGTTGATCCGAAATTTACCTTCATATCGAGTTTCGATAATTTTCGCGACGAGAAAAATGAATACAGTAATAGTAGCGGAAGCGTTGCAGCGAACGAAATGGGATTTGATTGTTGATCGATTTTAATTGTTAACCCGGGACGAGTTTGAGAGTTATGAAAGGAAATGAAGTAATTAGGAAATTGTATAAGTAAATTGAACACAGTGACGTTTTTCCACTGTTTCCATAGCAGTGAATTTCGTTCCTTTTATTGTTAATCACAGCCATGGTCATTGTATATTTTGCTATTGTATTATATATATATCGTATTATTATATATTATAGATTTTATTGTACATTTTAACTGTACCACTTGTAAATGAAAATACGTCAAACTTTTATATAAATTTATATTATATTATTTTTAAATATTATATATATATATATGGTATTATTATGCATTATAGATTTTATTGTACATTTTGACCTGTAAATGGAAATACGTAAAACCTTTTCGAACACATTTCTGTTATTTGCGAAAAAAGCTATTGGAATTATTTCAATAAATTGATTTAACAACTACTTTTCATAAAAATGTAAAGACCAGTTGAAAGTAAGGAGCAATTATTTACAAAGCAAAATGAATTTCCAGCACTACACACAAGCGTGGATATTTTACTAAAAAAGCTCCTTGGAGTATTTAACAATTTTAATTCGAAGAATCACTACAAACTTTATTTTCCTCTTTAGAAATAAATCGCTCAGTTTTGCGTTACCTACGTCACAAAGAACATTTCAAAATACAGAAACCAACCTCACCTCTCCTCCATTCAATTTCCCTCCGGTTCTACCAACATCCACTCTACTATTCATACATCTTACCTTCTCCGATCTAATATGCCTCTACTACATGAACCATTCAGCAGTCGGGTTGACCGACTCCGCAAATTGAAATGTGTAGGGAAGTAGCGATGTTACACACATTACGTTTTACAGTTACCTTGAAATTGGCTATCATTCGTGTCATCTTTTCGCTGTAAACCAGCATACAAAAGTAAATTATTTTTTTAAGAATTAATCACTTGCGTTTATGTAACGAAACTTAACAAATTACCAAACAGCGAAGGATCAGTTTGGCTTGTAAAAAAAAATTCAACAAAGTTCGAAGACACCGTGTGCAGAGGAGATTAAGTTCGCGGAATATGTATCGCGCGTCTTGCATCCCAATTACGTATTTTGAGCGGCGTATTTTTAACCACGGCGCCCATCATCATCGTGTCTTTCCGCGTGAATTAAGGTATCCAGCTTAGTCGCCGGAACATCGAGGATACATCCGCCAATTAGTGTTAATTAATTACCAACGCGAGATAATGGCGAGCCAAAAGGTTCACCCTGTTATATAGACAGCCGTGTAACTGCGTTCTTCATTTTTATTTTTCGCTTTCTGTTTTTTAGTTATCGGGGATTATACGAAACGAGGACTGTCCGGCGGCGAGAAGAAGAGGACGAGCATAGCCTGCGAACTTCTCACCAATCCCTCGCTCATGTTGCTCGACGTAAGCTTCTTAATGTTGCTGATAATAGAAAGGAATGAGGATTTTCTATGTAGCTTCTTTAGAATTCTTTACTTTTTGTTCATTTCCGTTGAAACGATTTATTAGTAACAATCTTCTTTAAAAATACTTTAGTGGTGGTAATTTCCTGTAGAATTTTTCTTGGCATCAGTATTCCACAAGATTTCGTATTTTTCTCTGCTTTAGAAGCTTTATTATCATTTGGAGTGTGCTTGATTAGTTTTGAAATATTCTATTGTTACAGTGTGGCATATTTTTGAAATTATTGAAAATAGATTATCTCGAGCAAGTTATTTTACAAAATTCCATATTCCTAAAATATTCAAAGATCGCATATTTCTTAGGATTCTTAAATAAACTTCAAAGCCAGAAATTATCTAGAAAATTTCAAAATATCTCACAATTAAAAACTGCTATATTATATATTCCTCAATTACTTCTGCCAGTAATTAGAATTTAATTTCGACGACAAAAGTAGTCAAAATTCTAAAGGAACAACGCTTTGCTAGAAAGGATAAAAATAAAAAGAATAACGATTCTGAAGATCCTTGACCCCCATACCATTACACGATACAAGTAGAAAGTAAAATAATTAATAATACGATTATCCAGGAACCAACGAGCGGACTGGACTCGCATTCGGCACAAGGACTGATTTCACGATTGAAGAAATACGCTGAACAAGAAGGCAAGAGCATCGTGGTAACAGTGCATCAGCCCAGTTCCAGGATGTTCCACAGTTTCAGCAAGATCCTGCTGTTGAGTCATGGCCAGGTGGCATATTATGGCCCTACAACGAATATTGGCAGGTTCTTCTCTACGATTGGACTCACGCTACTGCCACACTATAACCCTGCCGATTTTATACGTGAGTACTTCTTGTTAATAAAAGAACAAACGATGAAATAACATGTTATGATCGTGCAAATACGTATAAAATTATCGTGCATTATTAAAGTGAGGTAAATATCGTTCTGATAAGATACAAGGAAGTAAAAAGTAACTTATACGTTGCTTTGATAAAATATAACAGTATATTAGAGTAATAAATACTTCGTAGAAGTTCATTATACAAACCAGAGAGACGAAAGAATAATTTCATAAACTTAGACTTAGAAATATTAAAACTGAATATTATGGAATTAATAAAATCACGTAACAGAGCAGAATATTAATTCCTAAGCAAACTAAGAATAAGAGCCTTCTGTTTAAATGAATAGACTTATAAACATGATTGGAATATAGAAGCAGAAAATAAGAAAAATCACCGTACACGTTGAAAGAAGGTCGCGATAGGCGAAAGCCGATAAGTTACTATTGATGTTATTATTATACCAATTCCTAAATCCTATACATTATTTTTTCCCTAACCCGGCTGAAATAAATTTAACTTCTTATCGAACGAATTATCAAGACCAAGGAAAGGTAATTATTTAAAGGTAATTAATTCATCAAAGGATTATTTATTCCGGAATATATTTATTCATAAAAATATCTACCGTATCCTTCAGATTCATCTTCGAATTAAAGAAAAATTCTGTGACGAGACTAATGTCTTATTTAATACCATATCTTAACATCTTTAACTCGATATAAATATTCAATATTTAAACTCAAAATCAATGGCCACTCTATTCGCTTAGAGAAAAATTCTGCCAAGAGGTAATGTCATATTTGAAATCTAAACCCAATATGAATATTCAATTACTAACGCCAAACCTGGCAATTCTGATCACCCAGAAGAAAATTGTTAATATCTAACGTCTTTAACCCGACATAAATATTCAATATCTAGTCCAAAGGCAGCGGTTGCTGCAACCGCTCTAAACTTCCAGTCAAAGCAACCACTATCTCGTCATCCTCATGAAAATTCCCTTTGCCGTACCAGCAAATCAGGTCGTGCAATTACCCAAGACAGTCTTAACTCGCTAATAACAATTAAAGTTAAGCGTTTCGTGCTTATGTCCAATTTCAATGTTCCATTTTCGATTGTGTAACAGTGGAGCAAATAAAGGGGCCAGAAGAGGTTCGCGAGCGCATCGTGGCCGCGGCGAGGAACACGAGACAGGGACCTGACTGCCCGCCAGAACTTCGTCCGGAGTACAATCCAAGCCAGCATCCGCTTTGCGACCATCTGATCCATTATCACGAACACCACATCAGCCACAACGGTATTGCATAGTGCACGACCGGTCCATGGTGTCGGCTGTATGCACGCCTAGGGACTATCGCGGATATATCGAGCTAGAATAGTTGCGGTTCCGGTTCAGCCGCTTAAAACTCGAAGATCGTGTTCACCGGTGGCTCCGGCCGGTGTTTGTGGGTCAACGTGTCTGCGAGATTCGATCGATTTTTCGAGCCGATGCTTGCCACGGGATAAGGATTTAAGTATTCAAGAGGATTTTTAATTGTTTGCGATTTTAAGGGTATAGAGGAATGGAATATTGTTTCCTTCTGTTGTCAAATAGATTGTATTTCCTTTGGAATTTCTAAGGAGATGAATATATATGATGTTATATTGTATTTGGTTTCAAATAGTTTTGTTTTATATTGCGTTTGGCTGGAAATTGTAGTTTTATATTTCGGAGAAAGGAGACTTGTAAGGAGATGAATATTGTGTTTGGTTTCAAATAGTTTTGTTTTATATTGCGTTTGGCTGGAAATTGTAGTTTTATATTTCGAAGAAAGGAAACTCGTAAGGAGATGAATATTAAGATGTTATGAAACGTTTGGCCCAAAATTTAGAAGGTTTCTTCCATTCAAAGAGCTCGCTTAAAGAATTATAATATAAAGGAATAAATATACAGCCCTTAAGAAACTGCTAGAACCTCGAATGCTAATCTTCAAATACTCCTAGTATTAAAACATGTACCAAAAATAAAAAATGATCTTTCAATATATACGAACAATATGTTTCGCACGGAACAAGAAAATTCGGCAAAGTCACCGATATATTGTGTACAAGATTTATACAAGATTATATTTTCTTGAACAGAATCAAAATGACACAATTTATTTCGTTTACTGAATACAAATATTTTTGATTCTTTATATACACACATTTGTACAGGATATACATTCTGTACATTTGTATAGTTTAAACTGCATAAACAATCACCGTGTAACTATCAACAAATCTGCAGACACGTGACCTACCACGATATCTTAATTCTATCCAAATTCAATCGAGTATAAACGCGGTTGGATCTCGCGGGAGGATTATTTTCCAGGTCTATTCATCGTTGAACAAACGTACGTTCGTAAGAATCGTTCGATTGGACGATGAATGCGGATCATTGTAGTCAGTAATCATTCTTCGAGATACGGGTATCTCGCTCGGCCGAATATTTCCTCCGGCGTCGATTGATTAACGGTTTATAAATGGACTGTCTAGCAATAACACGGGGATTTTTCGCGGCGGAGAAGTATGTCGGGCCGAGGGGATGATTCTTTCGTTTCCCCCTTCGCGAGCAATCAAAGGTCGAACGATCGCCTAAAGGAACACTGCGAGTCGAGAGAAAACTGATCGATTCGACTCGCCAATAATAATTGTTCGACGTTTCTGATCTCTCTATTTTGTAGTTTATGTGTATCGTGATCGTAATACGAAGAGAAATTGTAGAAATTTGTATAACTCTCTGGGTACTCAATTCGATCGAAATTGATTTATGTGAATATTCGAGTTTCACGATTTTAGTTCGTGTCAGTCTTTTAATTAGACCACTTTTTGATTAGAAAAATTTTAATTGACAGGACGAAGAGAAACCGTAGGAATTTGTATAACTCTTAACTTTTATAACTACGTTCGATCTTTCATTTGTACAATATTCGAGTTTTACGATCTTAGTGTAGTCTAATTTTTTCTTTGTTAATTGTTAAAAATGTTAAATCGCTCTTTCATCGGAGAAATCTTAAGATTAGTTAATTGAAGAGAAATTATAAGAATTTTGAAGGATTATCGATACATTCGATCTTTAATTTGCGTAGTACGTACTTGAATCTCGCTATTTTGATTTATATAATTGATTTGCTTATTCCAATGATCCCAATTTTATAACGAACACTTTCTTAGAACGTTGAAAATCTTTTTACTTGTTGAGATACGAGCAAGATTGAAATACCAAAATTTGAGTATTGCGTTAAGATTAAAATGTATTCTGTTTGGGATTTTTTGGTATTTTTCTCTTCTCGTGCCACGGTTTGAAATGATAAAGTTTGAAAAATGAACAAACCTTCTCTAGCCCTTTCATTGTGTCGATGATTTACAGTGAAAGAAGACGAAGGTCGTACGCTGTGGTTGGACACACAAAGCCATGCCAGCAGCAGTGCCAGTTCTGCGGACGACGACTATGCCTGGCAGTGGCCCACCAGTTTCTGGTCGCAATTTAAAGTGAGTACCACTTTGCAGACGTTTCCAGCGGTTAGGCGTTCAAACTGTGCTGCACTCAATGTTCATGCAACATGTGTGCAGTTTGTAGCGATAGTAGAGATATAGAAATTGGCGCCTTTGTCACGAGAAATCAATGAAATATAAGAGGAAAAAGGAAGGAGGAATTTTTCAAAGATTGACCGATTCTAATTACTTAAATTTGTAATCATCCTTGCAAGATATTATATTAATGATCTTAGATTAAATACAAATTGTTTGGCTCAAAAATAGGAAAAATATAATTCCATTTAAAAATTTATTTTATTTAAAAGATAATAAAAGAAGCAAATAGAGATACAGAATTCTTTTACAAAAAGTCTTAAGTCTTTGATATCAACATGTTCAAGATATTCAGATGCTACAGTTATATAGGAGAGAATATCGACAAATTTGAGATGTACGGCTGCTACAATTAATAGAAAACACTGATGTATTTAAGATGTACAAATTCTACAATTATCAGAAAACACAGATCTGTTAAACATCTACAAATTTTACTTTCAGTAGGGGACATTAAGAATATTTATAATTAGAAAAGAAACTATTAAAGCAATTATTAAAGAAGAAATAATTAGAAAAGAATAATTGTTTATGATACGTCAAATATTATTAATCTATCAAAGGTTGTTAAGAAATGGCTGAGAGGTTGAACAAAAATTCATTGAATATGCAAATCAATTTGATAATTCTCGATTACCTTTAAACACAAAATAATGTATTGTACTGTACAAAAACAACGAAGAACAAATTTGTACAGTATATAGAAATGAAAAAAATGTTTTTGTTAAAAATTCTTATCTTTAACATTGACAGATACGTTCAAGATATTTGTACAGATAAATATTCCTATTACATTCTGTTATATCAGAGGTAATTTTCAATTAGAAAAGCTATAAAGGTTGAATAACTGAATGTGTAGAATGGCAAAGTTTATACAGTTCAGAAGGCCAAAGAGGCGTATCGTTAGGGAACGAAATGAACCGGACTCGGTTCCGTTATTTCCCGAGAAGAAGTGACGTCAGTTTAGCAATTGAAAACAGAATCGTCATGAGATCGTCCCGCATGATGCTCCGGTTCTCGTTAACTTTCTGATTTCACTTCCCTTGCCGCGTTGCGTTACAGCGTGCCATCTTGAATATTTCCCTTCCGTCCACGTAACCTTAACTCTCTAGTGCTATCTATGCAGCAGACGTACTATCAAAATTCAGCAAGAGGTCAGCTTCTTATACTCTTAAATGAAGAGAAGAATTTTATAGATTTCTTACTCTAAAAATACTTTGTAACACTTGCCTTCCAAACGAGACGTTTACTTTTAATATTGAATTGTTTATTGATATTGAATTATTAATAACGATTCTCCTGTCAGATTTCTGATCGACGATTTTGATCATTACACTATGGAGAATATAATTTTCGATGAATGTCAGTGTCCAAGTACAAACTCGAACGCATATGAATATTTTCTTACAGAGAACATCTCTGTTTATAAATGCATGACAAATACGAAGGATCTTTATGCGTGAAATAAATTACAATAAATCTGAATTATCAATAAGGATAAGAGGGATAACACGAAGAAGGAGGAGGATACTCAGCGTGACAGAAACGAAAAATTACCAATCGATTCTAACACCTTGGAATTTTTACGTCCGCAATAAATGGTAATAAATCCGAACCAATGATTAAAGAATGACAAAAGCACTAGGAACAGACATTTTTATCGCGAAGTAAAGAAATGATTAAGAAATACCAATGCCTGCTACAAAAATGTTTACAAAGAAAGAAATAATGAAAATTAAAAAAAAAAAAAAATACATAGAAATTTTCGTCATAAGATCAAAAATCGTAGATACCAATAAATGCTACTCGTATAAAGAGTGTTTATCCCTGGAATAAATCGCCGCACATAAATCTCGATAAACAACAATAAGAAAGGTGCAAACAATATACAAAAGAATTCTCGGAAGATTAAAAATAGCAAATACCAATGCCAGTGTCTCTAGTACGAAGAACGTTCATTGAAATGAAGTAGCGATAAGTGTCAATCGGAACAATAGTAAGGAGAATAGGGAGAGAAATTTTCTTGGTGAAATGAAAAATATCCGACGACATTCCACGAAGCGAACCGCCAACGTTGAGAATTATGTAGGGCAATAGCGTTGATTTCCTCGGAAACGCAACGCTCGGCTCGAATTGGCCTTAACGCAAGCAAAGAGAAGCGGTCGTCGTCGTTGTCGTCGTCGTCGTCGTCGTCGTCGTCGTCTGAAGGAGAGATCAAAAAGTTCGATTGCATTGCACGGTTAATAGAGCATGCAATAGCAATATGAAAATTTAGATGAGTGGCCTGGTATGCAGGGGATAATAGGGAGGCAAATGGAAATGACATCAGGATTCGAGTTTAATGCGAGCGTTAAATTCGTATCGCGAGTCCTCGACGTTTATCTGGCTATAGCTGTAACATAGTCGTTCCAGATAATATTCAAGGTGCTCCTGCTATTTCTTCCGTTTAATCTTCTGGCGCACTATCTTTCACCTATTACGCCTCATCCAATCATTTTTCAGATTGCCAACAATTTTCCGAACAATATGTTTCTTTGGATATCAAGGACTAGATGAGAATAATGAAAAAAAAAAAAAATATTGGAAGCGTGTGTGATCAAAGGAGCTGAAAATATACCATAGTTTTTAAATTGTTTATCGTAAATCGTGATATATGTTCGGAAAGGGAAGTACAAGTTTCGAAACAGGTTTCAGATAAGATACAAAGCTTCGGGGGATCGTCTTGAAAAGTGAAATATAATGACGCGTGTACGAATTGTAGTAGATAGTAAATGATACAAACATAATGTAATAGCGTCAATATGATGCTCGTTTTCATCGATCTTATTGGTTATTTTATTTCGAATAAAGTTTTATTAAATTGTGTTGAACCACTTCATTCGCTGAAACACCAAAATTGTACTTCGATAAAATTACGAAGAAATCTGTAAGCAACAACAGATTATCTATGTGATAAACTATTCTTCTGCAGAGTCTACATCTACTAAAATAGTTTTGCATCAAAATCACGAGGAAAATTACCCTAAACAAGCTTTTAAATTAGTCGTACAATCTAAACTTTACCAAATGTTTCAGGATAATATAAATCACACATTTCCATGGAAAGGAAATAAGAAGAGAATCTTAATAATTAACAAATTGAATTTTAACTTTGATTAATTATCTTAATAATAAATAAACAAGGAATCTCTCAGAACGAAAGTAATATTTACCAGACTATATTTGTTCGCTAGGAAAATCGATCAAAAATTCAACAATCAACAATCGCTGATCGAATCTCAATAGAAAAAAGAATCTTAACAAATTCAATCGATTATTTCACTTGACCTCACTGAAACTCTAGACTATACCTTCTTACCAAATCTATAATCGAAAAGAAATTCATTCGCCTCGAAGAAATCTTCATCTTCCATAAAATTTCCCAACAAGCGTCTCGTCGATCAGAAAAGCTTGGATCGAACTTCAAATTACGTCTTCTCGTCAAAGTGACGGTCGAGAAGAAATTCGTTCGCCCTGAAGAAATCGAGCGATTCCTGAAGAAAGTGCGTGGGTACCGTGAATTGGAAAAGCCGGAGATCTGGAAGCGAGACGAGCAAGAAGATAAAAGAAAGAGAATCGGCTCGCTAAAGAGGATCGAGCAACGCAGAAAAGAGAACTAGGTCGCGTTTACGCGATTCGCCATATCCGGATAATTACAACGACCGGTATGTCTGTTCGTTGTGGCGTGCTTTGTGCAAACGCATCTCGCCACTTGCATCACTTTTACCCGATTCAACTATTCTTCGCGCAGCTGTGTTTTCAGCTCGATTCACGATAGAGAAAGTCCCGCCCCTCTTTTTATATTCCGTGTCACTTGCGTGTTGAGATTGCGATGTTGAGATTTAGAAAACGTTTTACGATAAAGAGTGGAAAATGGAGGAAAATATTTCTTAAGAAAATTGATATCTTTTAACGAACTAATTTTTATGGCAAATAATCAATTGGAATGATATTACGTATAGCGTGAAACGATCTCGTGAGATTATTTTGTTTTTAGGTAGATGATATAAGCTGCGTTATATGTCATTTGGTTTGAAACGGATAAGAAATTATGTCGAGGTAGAAATTTCAGATATTTCTTTCTTTTTTTAATAATAACCGAATTTCATGGGAAGATTTTGTTTGTTATTATATTGGTATATTTTATATCACGTGTAACTTATGTTTAATTGTTCTGTCTTTATCGGATCGTCGATTAATAAAATCCAAAATTTCCAGGGGATTCTGTCTCCTAATTAATCTTACAAAAAGAGATTTCACTAAAATTCAGTAAAATCCTAAATGCCCAAATATGTTTTTGATTACTTAGAAAACGCTGATTAAACTTTGAAACCGTTTTCAAAGGTTTATATTTTGTTTTACAATTTTTCAATATGAAAATAATATATATATATATATATATATATATATATATATATAGTAACTGTATGAAAAACACTGTCACTTGTGAAAAAATTCCATTATACGTGTTTCTCAACTATGAGAAAAGATTCAGTTTAAAATATAAATGTATCAGGTCGTGGCATAAATTGGCCTTGTCTTTAGACACGCGTATCTTATAGCAAGCATAAAACAAGGCCGTATTTATTTTGCAACGCAATAAATCAACAAAATTCAGATATAATAGACAGCTAGATTACATTACAGATAATTTTAAGTTAGCCATTTGAATTTAAATGAAATTCAGCCTGACTAAGTATACCGTACGTTGCTTAGATCGATGGCTGCGATCGATTTGCCTGTTAATTGAGTAATTAACGATAACGTGCTCGTCATATGGTGAAGTTGCTCGCGTACTATAGTTGTAATTTAAAGAGACCTTCGAAACCAGCATTGTGAAACTTTGCGTTCTATTTCCTCACGGCCGCTGATATAATTGAGCTGCACCAAAGAGGTGTAGCTGAGCAACCTTGCATTGTGACATTGTCGCGCACGGGGGCAGTGTTCATATCGTTCCGAGCACGTAGATTAATAACCAAGTTGTGTATCTGCATTTCAGTCGTCCAACTCCTTCAATTTTTATGACAGTACCTCCATCAGCCTCTGATTAATTACATATTCTTGGAACCTATCAAAAAGTCAGTTTCTTCGTACATGTTCGCAATTTGAAAGAAATTTCTCGTAATGATCGAGTCGTGGCCATTGTTGGTTTAATTTTATGCTCAAGTTTACTATTTTTACGCGTTGCACGATGTTGCAAGGATGACGGTAAAGTAATTTTATTTTACGATTTTTGGTAAAGTATAAACAGAATTCCTTCATAGTAATACACACACACGCACACGCACGTGCGAAATTTTAATCGATTCATTCGATACCTGAAATATAAAAAAATTGAAAGAAATTGTCAAGTTATGATAAATTTCTATTCGCGTTGCATTATTCTAATTTCCGTATTTATAAAGCAGTTGATATAAGTGTAAATTAAAGTGTAAAAATAAGTGTAAATGAAGGTAACAGCAGGTGTAATATAATAAAGTAATTTATGAAGGTGTCATATCTAAAAAAAAAAAAAAAAAAAAAATTCTCAACTTTTCTATTACTGTATGAACATTCACGAATTACATAGGAGTTCCACTGGATCTTAAATAAAATTTCTATTACTATGAACATTCATTTCGAAGTAACATAGAATTCACTGGTTTACATGTTCTCAAAACTTGTTACATTCGAATACAAGCAAAAAATATATAATTCTCTAGATACAAGATGAAACATGTGTCAGATATACATATACGTAACGCAAGATTATGATTGATGATTTCAGGTATTATCAGAAAGAAACTTTCAAGAGGCACGGCCACGAATGCTGTCTCGTCTGAATTGGCTGCAAACGATAGCTCTCGGCTTACTCGCTGGACTGTTGTGGCTAGGGCTTCCCAGAACAGAAGCGGCACTTCATGATATCCAAGGCTGGATGTTCTTCAGCACCACGTACTGGATGCTCTTCGCGCACTTTGGTGCACTCTCCAGTTGTAAGTCTTTCATTCTCCTTCTATATTTACTTGTCCAATTTTAGCAATTTAGCGCACCACGGTTTTAAGAAATTTAATCCAATTTAACGAAGAAGTATAACTCATCGGAAAATACGAAATATTCGCGCGATTTTTATTTTACAGCAGAAAGTATTTACAGATTATTCAGCAATTATACCTAGTATCGTTGTAAATTTCCAATATACGACATTCTGATTTGTTGTTTATATTCTCATTGTCCTTTGTATCTTCGATTTGTCTACTTGTATCCTCAGTTTGTTCGTACGTTTACTCATTCTCACCTTATTTGTTTATCTACACAGTCTGTGCATGTATAATTCCTACAGATTTTTCAAGCAGCAAAGACTCCTAATTTCTTCGAGTTCCTGGCCAACAGATACCAACGTTCTTACAATGTATAAATAAGCAAACTGGCGATAAGTTAATTGGAAAAATCCAAGCTATTTGAAGTACAAGCTTCAGATAAGTAATAGGAGAAAAATTTGCAGAGAAAGAACACTCGAGCGTCGAATTGAATTTTCTAATTGCTGGCAGACAAAAAAGCAAGTACTACAACTTATCAACTAATTCTACCACGTCTTACGAACTCTTTAATTTTCACTACACGTTAGAACCTACTAACCAACTCGAACTTCTCTACAAATACTTGCAGAAGTTTCGACCCAAGTCTGTCAACAACTCCTTAATTTCTCCCTTGCCTATCCCCAAGAGTTTTCTCTTGGAAATTTCCTGCCATCCAATCAACTAGTCGAAAAACGTTCCTGAACATTTACGAAAGGAAGGAGAAGTAACACGACGATCGAAGCTCGACGATGGAAAGTTCTCAGGTGGTGATGGACAAGTGGAGGCAGTTGCGCAACAACGCGGAGAGTCTCAGATATGAGGTAGATTGGTTAATTGAGCGGCGACGACGTGACGCTCTGAATCGGCCATTCAGTCGAACGCACGTTTTTTTTTATTGCAAAGAATTGCAAAGGACCAGAGGAACGGTCAATCAAGACGTTAGTATGTAGGTCGTGCCGTGACCCACTTATCATCCGGCACGGCAATTGAGACCCTTTTGTCGTACCCGGTACCAAAGCTCGAAACGGCCGTGACGAATTTCAGACGGTCAGCCTGTCTTTGAAACGGCATAGAAATTTTCTACTAGAAGAAACCGTGATGGTCGTAACGAAACTCTCTGTCTTTGTTGAAGCTTTCAATTCCTTAACCCTCGACCGTCCCTCGAAATCGCGTCTTTACGCGAGTCCCTCGGTGTCGATTCGACACAATGGTGAAAAAGTGCGTGAAACGGAGAGGTAATTAATTAATTTTGAAGATTATTTTATCGGGATTCCTTCGCATATTCGTCGCAAAGAATATAGAAAGAGAATTGGATTGAAAAGGTTCCGGACAAATTGTTCTATAAATGGCCGAATATTATAATCTTTGGCGGGAAAAGTGTGTCAAACTTGACACGAGGGACGAATGAGGGTTAAATAATCAGCTGTTGGAACACTTCATCCTTATCGTTAGCTAATTGCCGGCTAATCGTTATCACAAAACTTTGGGATGAGTCACTTAATCTTAGAGCACTTAAACTTTTATTCTGACTTTTGCGTAGATCATTAACATTTATCTGTTGTAAGAATGAAATGTTCTGTAGAAGTGAATTTATACCGATGTATCGTTTCAAGTATGCGATTGAAACATATTTTTCAAGCAGAATTTGTCTTATTCCGAGGGGAATATCTCGTAATGGTTACGAATCTTGTCTAGATGGGCCTCTGATATTTTAAGACGACCCTTGCTCTTTCTTTTTCAATGGAACTATATGTTTTCACTTAGGTAGTCGTGTAACAATTTTATCAACCTATAATATGGTGGTCTTCCAAAGTTGTTCGAGGTCATTTATTATTATAGTCGAAATAATGTAAGTTCTGTTTGAAATATTTTTTTAATAACAAATAATGCAAAACTACAATGATAACAACAGTACCAACAATAATGATAACAGATATATTGACAACGATAATATTGAATAACAATAGGGAGATAATTGCACGTAAAATTTCAAATGGGACATGTAGAATGGATATTCTTTTCAGACAAATTTGTATCTGGTGAACAGAGGTTCAGATAATATATATAAATATGAATATATATTATACCGAAGTACTTTTCATTGCTCTACAAAGAGACAAGGATTGACCAGGATCATTGTTATTATCAGTCCTTCAATTTATTCGATTCGTTGCACATTTTTATTTTTCTGCCAAAAAGTTCCATCGCAGTTGAGGATTCGCAAAAGCGACATGACCCTTCTACGTTGGAAAATCTACAGTAAATGGAAGTAGAAAATATTGGACAGATATCGCTGAACAATACTAGAAAACGTGGTTAAGTCAAAATTGTCCGAAGGCAAGTTTGCTAAAGTTCTTTTATCGTTGAATATTGTCGTCCGCATTGGTATCTATCTGATCTGGAGGGAAGTCGAGTGTTTTCTCGTGTTCATGGCGAGGAGAGACCAATGTTCAATGGTCGTTTCGAATGTACAGAGTGCAAAACTAAAAAGACTGGAGAGAAACTTTGGTACTTTTGGTGTCAGAGCTTCCACAGAAATTTGTATAGCTAGTACGACATGAATGACTAAGATACTTATTTAATAAGTTATCGTTTAACCAAAAAAATAAATATTAAAACCACCAAAAGAAGAGAAATGTATTTCTATTATAGTGGTCAATAGAAAACAATTTTTCTCAGAAAGAAGAAATGATTCTAGGAGAGTTAAGTTATAAAGTACAATGAAAAATGTAAGAAAAACATACGAAAAACTATGCTATCCTCGCAAAAGCTTAGAAAGAAAGGAAACATGAGAAATACTAAATTCTACATAAATAGTCCAAGATATCTACAAAAAGGACCAAACTTACAAGAGATTTTCTTCAAATGAAAGAATATTGTAGAAGCCGCTCTTTCTACTTTATATTTAACGAAAAGAAAGAGGCCAATCCATCGTCAAAGAAACTCGTTTCTTCAGGAATGCCAAAATTTTGCACCAAAAGGCAAAGACTAAGTAAGTTGAAGGCACAGAATTTCGACTTTGCAGCCAGAAGTTCATGATTATAGTAAGGGTATACATACTAAAGCATAAGAGGCGTAGAAAAGAGTAAGAAACGAGAAAGGAAGCTGAATAGCCAAGAGATGGAAGAGGTTCGAATGGAGAGGGAATCAAAGAGGATGCTAAAATCGGTTTTACAGCTCGCTGCGAGCCAGCATCCCTTTTTCGAGTTTGCTTTCATCGTCTGCTTGTAGCCATTTCACTTTCTACTCGAGGATGAGGGACGATGACTGTAAAATGGCAAACTCGTGCGACTAGACATCGCTGCTGGCTCTATGATAAAGTTGTGCGCCTCCTAAAATAATCACGGAACTACTAACTTTTCCATTTTATCATTTACTATCCTTTGTTCACGAGAATTTCTCGTTTGGATTCCGTCGCCACGTTGTATATCTGTTGTTAACGGTTTGTTACTCTGAAAAGGAATTCTCTGCTATGTTTCAATTGTATAAAACGTTGTTTGTGAGTTGTTAGGATTCTGCTAATTGCGGGAACTTGAACTTGGAGCTGTAGCGTTTATGGTCTTTACAGATTTAAAAGGAAAATAAAGAAACAATAATAGTATACCGAATTAGTTAAATTACGATTATACTTCTCTCTTGTAAGGGTTCTTACAACTAAAACAAACGATTCTAGTATTTATAACTCCTTACGACGTATTCCACGTGGGATTGATATAGGAATACTTTCCCACTTCAAATAAATTCTCATTCCAAATACGTCGAAACCGTAGAGTAAAAATTTGTTAGTAAATTTCCCGAGCAAAGCTTCTTCATGGAACGTTTCGTTCGCGAGGAAATTAAATTTGAAACTTTGTTTAGATAGGTCTGCACGTATCAGACTGATTCTTGATTGAACATGTTGAAACTCTATACTCTCGAAAACAGGGCCCCAATTGGAACAATTTTATTCCACGTTTTTCACTTACTCTCGCATGCAGGACGATCTCCTGCTAATTGTTCGTTCATACCCAGTACGGAATTAACCGAGTTGGCGTGCGCTAAACAAATTTCCAAATTCTGTTCTATCCAGAACGAAGCACGCAATGTGTGACAATTTGTATCGTAATTATCGAAACACTGTATACAGATACACGTGAATAAATGGCGAATGAAATTCTGTTTCAGTTCCTCCAGAACGCGAGGTGATCAACAAGGAGCGACTGTCAGGATCGTATCGGCTCTCGGCCTATTACTTGGCGAAGATGGTCGGCGAGCTGCCGCTTACGATTACGTTGCCCGCGGTCTACCATATCATTAGTTACCCGATGTTGGGCTTCCACAATCCGGCAGTTTTCGTCACCCTGCTGGCGTTCCTCTTACTCAACACCGTCGTCGCGCAGGTAGGATCCTTTTTCATCTTTTTCGCTCATTTTCTCTCAGTCGGAAAGTTTACTCATAAGCGGACTGCGGACTTTGTCGCGTTTGTAGGAAATTCCAAAGTGGAAAATTACACAGAACGCGCGTAATATGAACAAATATTTATAATATATATATACAGGGTGGTTGGGAATTGCTCATATCATCCTGTATCTTCTTTCTAATATATATACAGGATGGTTGGTAACTGGTGGTACAAGCGGAAAGGGGGCGATTCTACGCGAAAAAAGAAGTCGAAAATATAGAATAAAAATTGTTCGTTCGAGGCTTTGTTTTCGAGAAAATCGACTCTGAATTTTCGCTCGGTACGCGTGCACCTTATCGCGTCTCGTTATAACGGATCTCACTGTAGATCGTTGTCTCGATGGAAAAATTAAAAAAAAAATTTTTATTATATATTTTCGACTTCTTTTTCGCGTAGAATCACCCCCTTTCCGCTTTTACCACCAGTTACCAATCACCCTGTATATATATTAGAAAGAAGATACAGGATGATATGAGCAATTTGAGATACAGATTTACATAGATAGATATTAATTTGGATTATAAGGATTGTACGTATTAACGAGTTCAGTACTTATTGTACGTATAGCTAACAGAGTCGAACTATGATTATTTTTATGATTTATTTATTACGTATGTGTTTTTGTTTACGAGGAAGCTTGTGTCTTCTGGTTCTGATTCAGCGTGCATTTTATGACTATTCTTACATCTTGTAGCTTGAATGGCAGTCTAGGCGGAAATAGAGAACTCTACTAATTCTATATATTTATTGAATAAACTGAGACAAGTCTCGTTAGTGTACATAAGTATTGCAGTGAGTGTAAACTGCAAGAACCGCAGGCAAAGGAGCTGTATCCTAAAGACTTGCAGATGATTGGCAACAGAATTTCTAAGGGAATTAACGTCGCATAGAAAAATATGCAAAGCAGTACATATGTGCGGTTTAGTGGATCAAAAATTAGAAAAGACCAGATGTACAGCGATGCGTGAGAAAAAGTTGCCGAAGATCTAAATGGTCTCATAAGAGCGTAAAAATGAATCAACTGAAGAAGCCGTGGCCAACAAGTCGTGATAATACCGTTAACCGGCTTGAATAGGAAAAGCAGATCCGCTAAAGTCCTTGGGGGTTCAAGCGGTTCAAGGCTAAGCTGACTCATGATCTGATTGTAATTATGATCCGCAAAAGCCATTCCATGACCCGACTTAAAGGTCACGTATCTTAGCGAGTTATGCTATATCCTCTCTATTAATCGTACGTGTTTAGCTTGATTTGGCGACCAAATTGCCGATGCATACCCCAACCACGGTCTAACAAGCGAGCAATGTAACAGCTTGATAGCGAGGGGAGGACTGAAATTTCAAGCACAGCGCTTTATAAATCCTAATATTAATATTTTCTTTTTAAGCGATGAATAGCGGACGCTTAACTCACGAATCTCTGATACTTGAGACAGAGCCACGTTGTCGAGTTTATACTCTTACACAATCGCGCATAGTCGTCGAGATGACCTTGTTAAATGGAATTTAGTAAAATTTAGCCACACTCCGTTGATTTTGCATGAAAAAGTGGCGAAGATCGATTTGCTATAGGATACAATCATCGGCAAAGTGTTTTTAAAGATTTCAAGATCGAATAGCAAACACCAGCTATGCTGGGGATTACCCTAACTGTGTCATTAATAAAGTTAAATAGGATCTAAATGGGACCTTTGGAAATCTCTTGTACAAAATACACGAAATATGCAAAAATATAGTAGTTTATATAATACTTGGTAGGAAAGCAATTTTCTATCGGGGTTCCATTTTTTAATTATATTCTCAAGAGTATGAATTTGAATAAAAATGCGTAGTCTATTCGTAAGATTGGCGAAACAAACAATTTTCTCGTATATTTCCTATTAGTCAGAAGCTTACCCGTATAAAATCAGTGAGACATTCGAGAAACATTAAATCTCGATTAGCAAGATACGATCCAAGGATATCTACGTCTTTTTATTTGAAGTTTAACGTAATAGCGTTTGGCTCGCGTTGATCGTGTATCTACAGGCGAATTTACATGGTTTATTTTTTCATTCAAGAGAAACGAGGTTGATTCAATAGGATTCAAACAATGAAATTGAAACACGAATGTTTGTATACGCGTTTCAATGGAATTGATTACATTGGTTTACTTGAAAATGGGGCAGAAGCGAGTTGTATGCATGTTGAGATAATTTGTGAATATTTAATGGCAGCGTACTAGAAATTTGCAAAGAAGATACTATATGTACAACTGTGTCGTTCAAATGTAAATTAATAGCTAAAAATCGAATTTCAAACCTTCTTCTCCATTTTTACACTTTTATTATTAACGCTATTATCGACTAATAATATTCGTTTATTTCTTTCATTCTCACTTATTTTAGTTTCATTTATCGATATCATGGAATAATTTTATCTTCAAAATTATGCGAACGATTAAATCACGAACCCGTAATCGCACACCATAAACCGAAGAAGAGAAATTGAAGTCGACTGAAATTTTATTTCTCGTAAAGAAACGAAATTTCAATTCTCATACAGATACGAAATTTCACATTACAGACGTCAATCTTTCAATTCTACTTTAATCTTTAGATACTTGTGCCTTTTTCGATAAGCGAAAAAAGAAACGTTTAACTTTCAGCAAAAAATTTAGAAAATTTTAGAATTAGATTTAGAATTTAGATTTATTATTTAGAATTTAGATTTAGAAAAATTTAGAAATAAAAGAAAAAAATCGCGTGAAAACGATAGTTTAAATATTTTCCTAAAATTTAAAGATTCGCTCGATGAAAAATAGAAAATAAAATTGGAAAATGATTTAAAGAACGTGGTAACGTTAAATAATGGACACAGCATCAATGACAGAACCACAGTGCGAGTAACGACAGCATGCTGTCGCAATCATGGCAAATTTCTTTAGTCACAAGAAATATAAACAGCAAGAATTTCGCGGTTTCCTTTTTTTCCGCCTCTCCTCTTCCTCTCCCTTCGTACGACCAGCCCTCGACACTGTCCACCTACGGTCAACGTACTAAGTCATCGTAGCATGAAAGGCGGCCGCGATTTACTTTCAAAACCACCTACCTATTGACGGAAATGAGTAACTCGCGCGTTTCACAACATGCCGGTGTGTAATGTCGCGATCAACTCGATTTCTATAAGTTCAATTGCTAATCGACCATCGCTTGAACGACAGTTTATCGCGTTCCTTCACTCATCGATTAAACTGTCATTGATTTATTATTCTAAGATTTTGTATAGAGATTTTCGCGTTTGTAATAAAATTCTTGTTGCAAGATATCTACATATTTAATCAATTTAATGATATAACGTATTTAATGAAGTTTGCAAATTTTCTAGAAATTTCTACTTTAATGTTAGAAAGTGATCAGGAAGAAATTAAAATGAGTAGCCGAGGACGTCTCAGAATTGAAAGATAAAAAGAGAAAATAAAAGAAAATAATTTCTGCATTTATTAAAATATGTGAAAAATCATTCTGCTTTGTTACGTTCTTAATTGTAAATCTAGTCTTCTCTAGTTCGATTTTAAAAGTACATTTTTAGATCTGCGCGTAGAAATCTCATGTTTCACTTTCGTCCAAAGTTACATTCTCTAGTTTGCCAAAGGCAAGTTCATCGAATTCTTTGTACAATTCCTACAAACCTGACCTTCCACTTCATCGAGTTGCAAAGTTGCGTCAAAATTATACTTTTAAGCTACGAAAGATTTCATAGATTGGTACAGTGTGTTTTTAGATTTTTCCAGCTAATCGTGTCTTTCTGAAAGAATATTCGCCATAGATGGTTTGTTTATTATAGTTACTATTACGAATTATATTTTAATAATTCGAAACGCCACTGTGTTTTCTGATTTCAGAGCGTGGGATTCTTCGTTGGTGCATGTTGTCTGGACCTCCAAGTTAGTATAACTGCGTCCGCGCTTTACACGCTCGCCACACAATTGCTTGGCGGTTATTTGGCGACGGCGGTTCCGCCATGGCTGGCATGGGCCAGATACGCGAGCATGGTGCACTATGCCTATCAAAACATGCAGATTCTGGAATTCGGCGTCGGTGAGCCGATCACGTAAGTAACAATTTCAAAGTCTATGAAGAGTACGACATAGTCAATAGATACGAATTTACAAGATTTTTCTTGAGAAAATAAGTAAAAATTATGGATCTTTTCTTTCGTGTGAAGCTTTATATGTTTAAGATAATTGACTTTAAAAATTCGTAAGTTCATTGTCTACACGAGCTGATCCTCCTTGGAAAAATAAATAGAAATTATAGAATATGTTTCTTCTGTTGACTGAGGCTCTATTTATAGGATGCTCGATTTCAAAAATTCGTTCAGTCAAATTCTGCAATTTAGGAATTTACACGAGCCGATTTTTCTCGAATAAACACGTACAAATTATGGAGCAAATTTTTGTTCTTTCGGACGAAGCTGTAATTTACGGATACACGCGATTTGTATTATTTTTTTAAACAAGTGGAATCGGCGAAAGAATATTTTTTTTTTGCGTTTGAAGGTTCGTTTGTGGGACAATTGATTTTTAAAATTCGTCCGTTTAGATTCTGTCACTCACGAATTTAGAGGAACATCGCGTATAAATGATAAATGAACCTCTACTGCGACGCGATACGATGCATCATTCAACGATCACGTCTAACCGCTTTAGAGCTCACGCTATGGTGAACGCTAGATTCTTGGAATCGATGTCATATTTGGTTCAACGATGCGTGGCAACGCATTAATCAAATCCAAATTGTTCTCTTCGATGTTTACAAAATTCCAGTATCAAGATGAGATTGAGGGGAGGGAAAATGAAATTCTGAAGATGAGTAATTTATATCGAAGAGAGATATTAAATAAAAAATTAATATTATAACTTCATGCAAATTTATTTTATTTTTATGAACACGACTAAAGAGATAGAACAGAATATTAAATAAAAGATCATCTTATCTATTATAGTTTCAGTACTCTGGCTATTTTATATATCTCTGTACATTATATTCGTTCTATATAGTTTTACACCCATAAATGTAATAAAATAAAAATTAAATATTGCAACGAATATCTTATTTTACATACTCTGTGTATTTTTCCAAATTATATATATTCGACACAATTTTTCACGTTTCAATGTCCCACGTATAAACGCACAAACTGATCCACAGCATGACTCAACTACGTACATAATACGCTCAACATGCTACAAAAGCAAGACTCCGGCACAAAAGCTCTAGATTTTCTGAAAGATATTCGTTTATACGACCTATTATAGGTAGGCTCTGTGCTACTGATCGTTCTCATCGTGGTCACGGTAACCTTGAAAGGCGCGTGTAATATTGAACACTCAATGAAAAAAAAAAAAAAAAAGAGAGAGAAAAGAAAGAAAACTCAAAAGAAATAAAAAAGAAGCCAATCCACAATTTCCAAAAAAAAAAAAAAAAAATGCCTAAATCAAACCGAGAACGAGACCAAACTAATCAACCACGATCCATCCTTTGATTTGCAGATGCTCGCAGCCGAGCAAGTTCCAAGAGTGCAGGAACTCGACGACTATACCGGTGTCTGCGATTCTAGAAAGCCAGGGCGGCGCCAGGGGTTCCGGTCTTCCACTATGGGCGAACACGGCCGTCCTCCTGGCGTTCCTAGTGATATTCCGCACCCTGGGCTACCTGGTGTTGCGCTACTATCGCGTGCCCAAGTGAAACGGCGTACGATGAGAAGAACCGCCTTTCTACTGCCGCCTTATCCACGAAATGTTGGATCATGGCCGCGATCGACGGACGTCGGGACGGCCTCGCTACGCTAACGGGAACGTCATCATCGTCGTCGTCGTCAACATCGTCGTCGAGCTTCCCTTTGACCCTTCGTTTCGCCCACGGGCAGCGACAAAGTAGCTCGCGAAACCGAACGGAACAACCCGAACAGAAACCGCGCGCGAAAGTTTATTTTTCCAGGATGCCACTGGTCGTCTCGAGACGGCGCAGGGCTTGGAGGTGGTGGTGAAAAGATAATCCTCGAACTGGCACGGGTACGTTTTACACCCTCGTAATCATTTTCCTACAGAATTAGGTTCGTCGAATCGAACGAATCAAGCGGTTCGAAAGAAGCTGAATCGAACAAAAGAGATCGAGTCGAACTGCATAGTAGGACGGTTGAGATTGCAGCGGGGAGAACGCGATCGGAAAGAGGAATTTTTAGATTTTCTTCCTCTGGCAGAAACGTTGTGTCGTACGCCTGTTCCGTGTATTATATTTTGAGGAGTAGAATGAATCTTCAAAGGGGAGAGACTCGAGGGGAGACAATTAGTCGAAGAAACTTTCTAGAAAGCGGAATAGCTTGCCGATTTTTCTGGGATTTTTCTCTTTTCAACGCCGCCTACCAATCTATTGATACCGCTATTTTAATTACCGAGCGATTAGCTACTATTTTTATTAATTGTACACGCATCTCGCAGAATAGAATACCTCAGACAGACAGGGAAAACCTAAGCGACCTAAGCGAAACGAGGGGTTAACAAAGAAAAGAAAAAAAAGAAACCAAGATAATAGGGGTTGATAGAGAGCGGAGAAATATAGGGGGTTTCCGCTCGTTCCCGCTAGCGGCGGGCGATGAGATAGAACGCGCGAAAACGCGTGATCAAGAGACTTGGCGAAGACTATACATAAGATTGTACACGTAGAGACTTTATATATATATACATATATATATATATATATATATATAATAGATAGATAGATATACATACATATATCACGCTATCACGTGAAGTAAGAGGAATACGAGAGAGGGTGGATGAACACGAGAAAGAATGCGGAGGAAACTCTTCTGTTTTAATTTCTTGCGGAAACAAGGGTATAATGATAGAGGAAAGAATGTCTGTATCTGTGTGTTTACGTATAAAAATGCGAAAGTATGTAAGAGTGAACGAGAACGAGCGTGAGTGAGAAAGTGTGAGAGCCATTTCTTTTTACTTTTTCTTTTCTTCTTTCTTTTTTTTCTTTCTTTAATATCTTTTGAAAGAATCGATGCGACGTCGTGGCGTCGCGGTACCGACTGAAAGAAAGGAATCACAAAACAAACACACACACACACACACACACACACACATGACATTTGTACGACGAAGCATATTTCTTAAGCTCATAGGAGAGGGAGATGAGAAGAAATAGGCAAAGCGGAAACTCGCGGAGATAATGAAACTTCACGCCACGTCGAGAATCACCCTACACGAAGAAAAAAGAAACGCTTAGGTTTAAGAGACGTGAAAATGGAGAAAAAGGAGGAGAAGAAGGAGAAAAAAAGAGGAAGATAAGAAAACGGAGAGGAACTTTTTAAATCGTTCTTAGCGACTATCCACGTTTTACTTTCTACATTTTTATTACCGCTGAACAATCTATCGCTGCTAAGACGATATTCACCCCTAGCTGATAAGATGGACAAGCTGCTGCTAATTCTATGGATTATGATAAAGCTACATCTCTACCACTTAGTACTTTTTATTATCGGACGCTGTAAGTTGCGTTAAGGGATATATCGAGCGAAAAACGACCGTTCATATACATATATACATATATATACATATATATATATATATATATATATATGTGTGTATATATATATATATAGGCTGCCAATTTTGATCGGTTTGTAGAAAGAGGAAAGCGATGAAACGAGAATAGAGTGAGAGGGAGAGAGAGAGAGAGAGAGAGAAACACGTGTGCAAAGAGCGAGAATGGGGAAAAAGAATTTTGGAAAGAGTTTGTGAATGGAACAATTCGAATAGGAATGGAGGAGGGAGAGCGGGGAGAGGTTTATAGCAGTTAATTGTTTGCACTTGTCGCGCGTGTTAAACATCGGGTAACGACATATAAAATAATTGGAGGAAAAGCAAAGGAAATACCCGACGTATGAAAATATGTACGATTTAATAAGAAGAAGGTTCGTAAAATGGTTAGGCTGTCTATGGGAGATTCGGGACTCTAAGTCGATCTTAGAACGTTTGTTGGTCTCTGACGTAATCTATGTGATGTTTCTCGAAGAGCTCGACACGTTATGGGGATCTAAATGAAACATTTAACGCGCGGTATAATAAATTCATTAGGTCTACCTTGTGTATATAGAAACATATATATATATATATATATACACATATATATATATATTTAGAAAAATCCTATATATATTATAATAATTATTCTTATCCTTATTATTATTATTAATATTATTTTTATTATAACAATTTTAATAATTAATATTATTTTTTATTATTATTCTAATTATTATTATCATTATGTATATGTAAAAACCGCGGACTGAACGAGGAGGCACGCGACGTTTTTATTTTCCCTTTCTTTTTTATTCATTCTTGTACATTCTTGCACCGACAGATCGAACGGGGGAAAAAAACGGGAAACGATACGATGAGTAAGAATATCATAACACACACGGGCGAATACTAAGCGAACCACAAGTATGTTTCTATTCAGAGACTTTTTTACCAAACGATCCAGTTGCGTTACTTGCAAAAGTTCGAGCATATTCAAATAGGAAAAAAAGAATTTTAACTACATAGCACACAGGGAGGAAAAACGCGATCAGACGAGATCAATTATCCTTTTCTTTTTCCTCCCCGCAAGAGTGAGAAACCGTACAGCTCACCGTACAAAACCTTCGAATAAGCTTATGTATACACACACATACATATACATGTATGCACTAGACATACATATACGTACAGAAGTCACGGAGAGCCAGTGTTTGTTATTAGTAAGTAATTAAATAGATTAGGTTGGCTGACGTGGATCGGTCAGGATCGATCAAGAGGAACGCTGTGTGTCTTTTAGTCAGCCAAAACGAGTTACGTTTCGATTCTGTGCGACGAACCGGACGACTCGCCGGATATTTATACCGTGGACCGGTCCACGTAATCGTCCGCAGCTTTCCCGCGATGTTAACAAACAAAATTAGGACGAATTAGAACGAATTTTGGGGAACCATCGCGCGTCCACGATCTCTATTGCATATCCTCGTTCGGTCAGGCTACCGTTAATCCCCTTTCGGTTCTCTTCAGAAGCCAATTTTTCGAAAAATATATATAAAAAGGATATATGATACAAAATTATACTATATGAAAAGCAACGAGAAAGAAAATACCCCTCGCGTAGGCAGCCAAAACTCCATGGTTATCTAATAAATGTATAGAGTTTGAAGCTTGGATATTTAAAAGTTTTACATAAATTTTAGAAATATTCAAAGGGAGGAGATCCTTGTTATAATCGTCCCGGAAGAATATCTTCGTTAGGAAGTGAAAATTGGTAAGAGAAATATAGAAATGGATAGCTGGTTGCCTACGTTAGGGTTAAACGAGCCGCTTATTTGCCACTTTTAAATCAGTTAACTGCACGAGACGTAAAACGAGGAAAATTAACACGTTCCATACGGGAGGATCTCTACGAGTCCTATCTTCTGTGACGAAAACAATTCGTTTTACTTGCTCCTAGAGAAAAAAGATGAACACGCATTAAGTCGTTTAAAAATAGAAAAAGAAATAAAGAAGAATGACGTCGATACGTATACCGACGTCGTCACCGTATAACTTCCTCTTCCTCGACGTATGTGTCGACTTCGCATTGAACGTGTGTTGATCAAGTTATATAAGATAAGCGTCGATCAAGTGCTTCGACGCTAACATTTCAGAAATATGGAAAAGTGGAGGTAACCACTTTGGCCTGTAAACGGCTCAAATACAGGTGAACCAGTGGGAAGAAATCGAAACGAAGAGGGGAACAGGTGCCGACCGAACGATCCTCGACTTTCAAGGCCGCGCGACGGGATTCGTCCGGTGCACGCACAACGCAATATCCACCAAGTGTTCAAAGTTGGTTCGGTGTGGAACGAAGAGAGGGTGGGTGGAGAGACGTTAGGACGAGGAGAACGAGTTGCTTCCCAATAAAAGTAGGATTTAAGGGGAATCGGTCCAGAGTTGAGATTAGGTACGCTGTATCGGAACAAACAACACGAAGTGACAGAGACGTTTAAACAAAGATTTGGCTGTGTCAATGTCTCTAACGATTTTTTATTCGTTCGTAACGCTTTCTTTTTTCTACTTGAACGATTTCTAAACAAAGAAAGAGGGACGCAATGGAAGAGTGAAAGGGAGGGAGAGAATGTGGAAGGAAAAGTCGACGAGAAAGCCGGAGAGAAAGAGAGAGTGCAGGCGAGAGAAGAGAATAAGAAGAGCGCACACCGGTTAGGAAAAGAGAGAAGAACACCACGTTCGAAAGTCGTTCGCCGTCGTCGTTCGTCGAACGACTCGCTCGTTTTTTGCGCTACCGAAGTTCGGTTTTCTTCTTTCCTGAGGCTTCGTTTATCGTTACCACCGTTCGTCGGCTTCAAAAGAGACATTTTCATGTTAAGTCTCTACTGTTACCTCGGCGATGAGATTGTGCAGCTTCGTGCACGTAAGATATTAATCACTGCCAAGGGAGAAGAGAAAATTGCGATTACTTGGAGAATTTGACGTGTCAGTTTTTTGTGGAATATCGAGGTTGAAATTGTTCGAATTGTGTCAATGTGTTCGATGAGAAATGAGATAAAATGTAATGTAAATGAAGAATGGTACAATGGGTTTCGATATGGAAGCCCGGTAGGATAAATTCATACTAGAAATTATTGGAAAACTGTATTTAACGATTGTTAGAAATTGTAAGTGCGATTTGCACATAAAGTATCACTGCCAGAAAGACTAAGATCGTTTATTAAGAAATTCAGCTTTTAGAACCTTGTAGAATTTTTAAACGAAACTCGTTTTAACGGCTGCGTAGAAGTTGTTCGACGCGAGCGGAGAAGTTCGACATCGTTGAATTTTAATTTCATATCGTGTCAATATCTTTTTTAAGGAACTAGAAGGCGCGTGATATCTTGCAATCGCAAGACGGAAATTGAAAAATTATATTTGCCTCTACTTAGCAGATACAATCTGCTGTAACTTTATAACGAAACGTTTCTCTTTTTCTATTTTTGTGTTACATTTATATAATACATCGTATCTAAATCTACGCCGTTAAAGCTTCAAAAGAAGCTGCTTCATTCGATGGAAGAAATACCACTTTACCTGCAACCGATGATACAATACAATACAAAAATTCCACGCAAAAATTATAAAAGAAAATTTACAATCTACGCGAAACTTCTCCGTTCACAGCGAACGATATTTATTTAGGTATAGCGCAATGTCTGTCAAAGCATAAAATAAAACATAAAAAGATAGAAGGCTTTTTTAAAAGACATGTTGACACAGTTCAACCGCGAGAAAATCGATTAAACGATCGTCGGATAAAATGAAGACAAACGATCGGAACCGTAGGAAGGAAGAAAACTAACGGAGGAAAAAGCAATCGTCGGTGCTTGAGGAGAAATCGACGCAAGTAGCGATAGCAAGAAAAACACTTTTCCCGCCGTTCGTTGCATTTTTCCTCGCCGCGAATCGTCCTCGACTTTTTCTGCCATTGTGTCAGCGAGTAAACGGAACACGCGTTTTCTCTTACGGTTCGAGAAAGAAAAACCTTTTCTTCGAAGAAGGTTTCCCTTCTCACTCGTTCAAGAGTACTTCCATCTGTTCTATTTTACCGTTGTTCGATGGACGAACGGGACGACAACGTCGTACGGTATTGCTTTCTCTACTTGTAAAACGACTCTTTCGTAGACGGGTTATTCTAGGACATGCATTGCTGACTATACACTGCAGGCCATAAGTATTAGAACACAGACTCGTGACATTTATTGAAAAACTCGAGTAAATTTTACTTTACTAACAAGTGTTTCGCATTCTAAGGTACGTATGACGCGAACGAAGCAACAGATTCGCGAACAATTAGAAATAATTAGAAGACGAAAGAGGCGAAGAACATTCAAATATCATCGGGTGTCCTAACGCTTATGGTCGGCTGTGTAAGTATTAGGACACCTACTCGTTACTCGTTATTGCTCATTTCTTAACCAGAATTTACAATCAGACAGCTTTTGTAATCGTTAAACCGTGGATGTTCGTGCATTTGTGAGAAATTTAAATGTGCAACAGCGTACAGAATGTACGTAATACAGGCGAAAATATAGAAAATATCCAAAGCGAAATACTCTTTATAATATTTCAAGGAGGAGACAAGATTCTCTATTTGAAATCCACTTGTTTAATTGTGTCGATAGAAAGAGAAAATCGCACGAACATCCGCGATCTAACAAGCGTGAAACTAAAAGCAAATACAGACAAATTAATTACAGCCAGTACAATTTCTAGGCCTTGTAACGTAAACACAATACAATTGATTTTTAAGAGAAATTATAAGAACATAATTAAAAATAGGACATCTATAAATAGAGAAATTATTGTATCCAAAAGATTGTTAATCCGAGTAACGAGTTAACTCATCCTACCTCCTGGTTAAAGGGTTAAAGATCTCCAACAAATTTTACTTTATTTAATATTTTATATTATAAGGCATATATGATGCGAATTAAATAAAAAATAAAAGCAGTAAAAAGCACTCGATTTGCACTGAGTATGAGCAAGTGTGGTAATACTTGTGGCTGACGGAACCTATACAGAAAAAAGGAACATCACTGGCCGGATCGTTTTGGAATTAAAAGATCGTCTTTTCAAAATTTTGATACTCGTATTGTATTATATACACTATACACAGCGTCCCGACATTTGTATACGTTTACAAATTACCCTTTTTGCGGAGGAAAGAACGTCGAACCTCGACGATCGACGTAGATGTTGGATCCTAAGAAGCATATAAAATAACAGAGAAAAAATAGAGGGAAGATAAAGAATGAAACACCGTGAATCATCAAGAGTTTTACGATTTCAAACTCGCCCAAGAACTCTGGAATTTCTATGAATAATAAAACTGCCATTCTTTGATAATCACATTCCTGCGAAGCAGATTGCGAATTTTTATGCATTTATATGAAATTTGAAGATGCTAAAGATATTAAGGTAATACGCAAGAACGTGTAACATATTCAAAGTATAGTACTCGTAACGATATTTTGTGGCAAAAACAATTTTCTACTTAGATTTCATTTATTCGATCATAACCATGAAAACATGAATTTATTTGAATAGAAAGATATTTGTAAATTAATCTACATGATTTTAAGGCATAAAAATGCGCATTTTATCGACCACATTTATCCACCTGAATCAATGCAAATCCGGAGAGAAAACGTGAATTTTCTAATCGATCGGTAACAGCGTTCGAATCTCGCGAATACCGATCATCGATCGTCGAGTTCGATGGAAAACAGTATAATTCTCGTATCGTACAACGTTAGGCAGACAGCGATCGCGCGTAATCCGTAGTTCGAACGAAACACTCGCGGTCCTCGAGTTGATCAGTTCGAGGAAGCTACACACGCTTTTTGCACTAAAACTACAATAAGACTGAGAAAACGTTTTTTATACATGTTGACGTGAGTCACGAACCACGACACCGTCTACGAGGGACTTTCTCGTAATTCAGAATCTTCGTGCGTTGCACCCTTGCGGTCTGTACGACCGAAATATCGATGAACCAGCCGTACCGTGATCTCTTCATGGAGCTTACGATGGAATTAATACAGCCAAATCCTCTGCGGACGATGTTTTTCACGTTTCTTCTAGCTCTGGCTTCTTCTTCGCAAACACGAGTCGATGGAACATGTAATCGAGCGATGAGAATGGAACATAGCAGACGTGAAGATGAGAATTCGAAAGGGGATGTTTAAATTAGACTTTTGGTTTTTCATGGTTTGTGCGAGATTAGTTTGATTATCGAGGCTATTTGCTGATTTATTACTGCCAGATCTTAGGAGTTAATATAATTATAGAAAGTGAATGTAGGAGAATGGAAGATAACAAATCTATGGTGCTGGAATTTCCTAAGTTTCCTATGATATAATATTGCAAAACGCTAAAGTGATTTAGATGAAAGTTTAAGGTATTAAATTCACTGTATCTTCGCTTTTAGTCGAATCAGGAATATAGATGATCGCGTATGTATCAAGACACCTTTTGCTTCATCTTTTGCATCATTTTTTATTCGTGGCTTTTAGCCGTTAAAAACATTTCTCGAGTTAAAGACTGGTATAAAAGAACCGTTATTAATATGGATGATTTCGTTGCTTAATATTTCAATTTTATTCAAATGACTTGCTTGAAACGTTAAAGCCCCTTCGTTCGTCGAAACGAAAGAGATCGAAGAATAT